>NC_137543.1:78957055-80457055 GCF_963082525.1 Nesoenas mayeri
GCAAATGACATTCCAAGCGCTCCGCTCACAGGTGAGAGGCATTGAGGAAGGGGGGCATGGATGGGGCAGAGCTGACTGACATCCAGACTGATCAATAAGAGTATTCCACCCCTTTAGAGTCATGCTAATTATTTAAGGAGAGTTGGGGTCTTCTGATGCTCTTTCGCATTCTCTTCACTTTCTTCACTCTGTTTGTTACAGCCAGGGCAGTTCTGTTCAGGAGTTTCTTTAGTTCGGCCTTTTGCCAACCTGCCATTTTGCAGAGGCCTCTGGGCCTTTCTGCATTTTTCTCTGCTCTCTCTCTGGAATCAGCTGTCAGGACCACGTGCTGCTGCCTGGGACTGGCTGCTTGGTGTGGACAGAGTTCATGAGGAATTGCCCTGAATATGACATGATATGATATTATATTTCTATTTTATATAGGTATTTACTAGTAGTGTATTAGTATTTTGTTATTTTATTAAACTGTGTTTATCTCAATCCGAGTTTCTGTCTTCCTATTTGATTCTCGTCTCCTCCACTTAGGGAGGGGTAAGGGTAAGCGAGCAGCTACCATAGTCCTTGTTGCTGGCTGGGGTTAAACCATGACAGGTAGTCATGTTGGATGAATGGTGCTATGAAAGTGGGAAACGTGTATCTTAGCATTGACCTAGTGCCTGATATGATGTGGCATGCGTGGGGCTTTGACTATCACCAGGTCTGCCCTAGCATTTGTGCAGTGAAGAAGCATCATGGCAAGGTGCTTGGCACTGCCCACAGGTCAGCTGCCACCGGGGAAACGCAGGCAAGTTGTTAATTGGTGAGTTTGTGCAAAATCAGTCGTTCTGCCAACTTAAATACTTGTTTCAGGTCCGTCTGTGTGATAGAGAGATGTCCTGCTGGCTTCCCCAAGTTGTGCAGCTCTGCGCTGTGCGTGTGTCTGCTGAGTTTGTCCGGAACCGACCTGCGGATGTGTTTGCTGTTCCTTAGTTCTGGTTTCATTTCATGTCACTTCCTGGGCACAGATTTCAGCTGTGACATGCTTACCAGAGTCTGAGGTCTTAAAAATAGGGGATTTCGTATAATTGGAAATCTTTAAAAATGACACTGCTGGCTTCCAGTGTTAGAAACCGTCCAGTACTCTGTATTTCATTTTCTTAGTTTACAAGTGGAAGTAAATTGTGCCTCTGCCAAGTGCCAGCCCCTCAAAAGGAGCTTGATATGCAGGGTCACACTTAACCATATTTTACAGGGCTGCATAATTTGTATTTTATGTAGACCTTGCCATATAACTACCCATTTTTTAGGCAATTCGTGCAAATGCAGAGGTATCAGGGAACCATGGTCTCTTGGTCTTTGTCACTAATGTCCAGAGCACTTCCTTGAGGCTTCTCTTGGCTTCCAAATCTCTATAACAATATAAAATGTGCATTAGTAATAATAATAGTAATAATAGTAGTAGTAGTAGTAATAATAATAATAATAATAATAATAATAATAATGTGTTTTTACAAGCAGAGAACTTCCACACGGAATATTCTGGGTTCTTGCATCACATTTTAATTAAATATTTATATTAGCTGTAACTTTGGTATTACATTGAGTGATAGTAGCTGAAGTTTAAGTTATCTTGATGCTTTACCTTTTCACCATGCCTTTTTTTCCTTAAGAGTTTAGGCAAGAAGTGCACAGTAATGCATTCTCAATAAATGGCAGAGGACTCATTCATGTGTGAGCTAATTAAAAAATGCCAGATTGAAACTGTTGCCCTTTAAAAGATGGAGAGAGCAGGATTTAAACACCCCAGCTGCTTGCATACTAATAGCATTAACTCTGCAGAATAAAGATGAAGTTTTGACTTTCATCAGGCTGGATGTTGAGAGGAAGGGGGAGAGACATTCAGGACCAGTTTCTGTCTTCTGCATTTAGAGTGATGGCTTCAGTGTTGCTTTCTGCTGCCTTTCTCTTCTCCTTCTAATCTGTCTTGGAAAGAGGGAGAGGGACAAGTAAAACTCCCAAACAAACAAGTGACACAGCTGGAATAACCTCTGCATACATGTACTGGGAAAGCACAGGCTTTGTGATCTGATGTGCCACCAGGAGATGCGAATGATTTCTGATTATTAATAATAAGTTTTACGTGATTATTTATCCATATGAAAAATACACAACTCTGCATAGTGCTTCACTGTGAGCAGAATCTGGTACACTTTTGGAGAGGGCTGTGCTCTGAAGTCAGTCATAAATCTTTGTCATAAGGGTGTGGCAGTCAGTCTCTGTGCAGAGAGGAGAGTGACGAGCTGCATGGATGCAACCTGGTTAAAGGGGTCTGGCTTTCAGAGCAGAGTCTTCACCTGATGGCAGATGTATGCACCACATGTAAGAATTAACAGCTGTGACTGATATTGCTTATGCAGTAAACAAGCTCAGATGACTTGATATTTTTTTTTGCCCCAGGTTACTTCATGCTAATGTTTTCCATGCTACCACTTGGGATAATTGTTTCTACTGACAGGTAGAAACTTAAAATTTCTTGGACTGTCCTGCAGTGTGTGCCTATCAAGTAGAGCAGCATTTCTTGCTGCTTTTTCCTCTGGGCTACCTCACTTCAGCAAAGGACCCCTCAGTGTGTCAAACCACAGTTTAGGAATGAGCCAGGTAGTGACCACCGAGGGGCTGGGGGGTTCACCTGGGCTGTCCAAGGGGTGTTTTCTCCCAGGAGCACAGCTGGTGGAGCGCAGTATGCAGCTTGTTTTCCCTCTGCTGCTCACATAGAGTTCTTTCCCACATAGATTTCTGAAGACATTCCCTCTGCCGTGATCCAGATATCTTTCCTACTCCTCGTGTGCAGCTGGGGACTCCTCTGCTTGCTGCTTGCATCCCTTCTCCAGTGCTGATACCGTGGCCACGTCTGTGGGTTTTGCTGGAATCACAGAGTCCACCAGTCCCTTCCTTTGGGGTAGCAGGCAACAGGCTGGAGAAGGTCCTGCTCTTTTGGGGCAGTGATGACCTGGCACCTGTGCTGCCAGGGGGTTGGGCATCCATCCAGGCAGGCCTGGGGACATTACCTGGGGAGGGGGCAGCTGCTGCTGCAGCCTGCTGGACCTCTGCCTAGAGACACCTGGAGGGATGCTGCCTGTGGTACCACCTGGTACCACCAGGCCTAATTAGTGCCTAATGATTGTGTGTCCTTGGAGGGTTGGACTGTAGGTACAAATCTGTCTAGCAAGGAAGATTTGTAGAATCATAGAATCATTTTGGTTGGAAGAGACCCTCAGGATCATTGAGTCTAACCATAACCTAATTCTAGCACTAAACCACGTCCCTAAGAACCTCGTCTAAATGCCTTTTAAACACCTGCAAGGATGGTGACTCCACCACCTCCCTGGGCAGCCTGTTCCAATAAAGGAAGAGGAAAATAATTCTCATTGCTTAGTAAGACTTCAACTTTTTTCCCCATAACCAAAGCTTCAGTTATCTAGACAAATAACAGAAAAACCCAGGGTCATTATACCACTTAGCCTTTCAGCTAAACTTAAGTGTAAGAAGAGGTTCAGGAGGAAAATATTTCCTTTACTGTATCAGTTTGGATTCAGCAAAATAAAAGCAGCAAAGCAGCAAATAAAAGCAAAAAAAAAAAAAAAAAGGCAGCAAAATAAATAAAATTATGAAAGGCATTTTCAGACTTGTGTTTGCAAATAGGTAAGTCAGAAACAAACATGAGTGGGGTTAGGAATGACTCAACATGCAACTCAGCAGCAGGTGTAATAAGAATCCTTAGACTGGGCTTCCTTCAAATAATAGATTTAGTACATTTACGTAAGTTCTGTTTGAAGTGTACAGGCATTAAGTAGCAATGCTGAATGAGGAGAGATTGTTTTTTTCCACATTAAAAAAATATCATCACAGTGGCAGAAATTTCAAATGCTCCTTCTTTAAAGAGAGATTATTTTATTTTTCATTATTTTTTACTCAAGAATAAGAGCTTTAAAGAGATACTGGCTTTTTATGACATGAAATGCTTTTCCCGTATTGCTCTGGACTGTAAATTCTCTGAAGGCTTCTCTCATGTTTTTTCTCAAATAAGTGGAAGTGTCGATGAGCTTTATTCATCTGAAGGTCCTGAATGAAGCACCCCATACCTTCAAAAGGAAGCAGAATTGTACAGGAGATCAAGAACTGAACTTTCTTTTGTTCTTGTAGGCATTTAGAGAGAGGGAAATGGTATGTGCAGGCGAGGGCATGCTTTAATATCTTGATTAAATAGCTGAAACTGGTTCTGTAAAGGTAATTCTAATAGGGTATATTTTAGATAATCACACAATACGTAAGAACACATCATGCCTGTTGCTACAGAGAAGGAATAAGTAAGTGTCATAACTGGGCAGATATGATTACAGCAGTTCAGGTCCTCCTGGCAGTCAGGGCATCCAAAGAAGGCTGCTGACCTTTCTATTATTTTTGTTTTCCCTGTAAGATCTTTGCAGAAAGGGAACAAGGGCCGAGAGAGCACTTGGGACTCCTACGCAGGACAGCTGTGTAAATAAAACCTGTCTTGCAAGTAATAGGCCTTGGTGCTAACGAAACTATTCAGTTTTCTAGGTAATTGTATGATTCTAGTTGTTGTTTGGGGCTGGGGTTCTATTTTGTTATTTTCTGGAGTAGAAATTGAGGTCTAATCAGCAGATACGGTTGAACTTTTGATAGGTCACTGATGATTGCCATCTTTGCCTGTAAATGATTATCTTTTTCTTCTTATACTAAGAAGAGATCCTCATCTCTAGTTGTTATGTTAGATGAAGGAGGTTTGCTTAACAAATTGACATTGCTTTGCTCTGTAAAGGAAGGGCTTCATCATTAAATAGTTGTTGAATTAAGCAATGCTTCCCACATATCTTGGTATGTGTTTGATCTGTTTTCAATAGTTTTTCATTTTTTTGGTGTGGCGCTGATAACAAACTGGGAAATCAAAGACTTTGTAGTCACTTGGCACTACTTAAAAAGGCATGTTTCTTTCTTCAAAGCTGTTGTGGGGTATGATCTATTGTAGGTATTGAATTTGTATTATGAATAGCTTTTTGCCTGTGTCTCCCCCTGGTTCAGTCAGCTGAGGTGTATGTGCAAAGGTGTGCATCTGTGCATGACGATGGTGCCCACTCTATAAGTTTGCTTGTTTTCCCTTTAAAGAGGGACTTTGCCTATTTTGTAACATACCTTAGTAGTGATACTGCGTGGTCTGGAAAAAAAATGATGTGTAACTTTGAAGAGAGCTCTGCAGGCACACACTGAATGCGGGCAGGCTTGGACCTCCGTGCCAAATCTTGCATCTCTTGGTTGAGCGGTCTCTCTTCTAAGCTCTGGATCCAAGAGAGGAAGCAGAAGGAGGGGTATGGTTGGGTAACAGAAGGATTGGAACAGAGGGATCCCAAATCCTGTCTCTCTCTTTGAAGGAGGGGGTTACCTGCTTTTTTGGGAACTAGGAACGTACTGTTGTCCGATGGGAGTATGAAACATGGCCACTTTGTGGTAACAAGTGCTGTGTCCTTCTTTAAGTAGCAAAAAGACTGTGAAGAGGAATGTCTTGAAAAGACATCACATAGTCAGCTTTTAATTTTGGAAGACATTCTGTTATCTTCCTGATGGCCTTGTTACAGAGAGGAAGGAAAAAAGTAAAAGGGTGAACGTGCCATCAGAAACACTGGAATATTGGATCATGCTTTAGCGCTGCATACAGTGCTGCCTGCTAGTTCCCAAGCTGATCTCTTACATTTTGCATTTTATCAGTTATGCATTTTAAGGTGACAGCCTCCAAAAAAGTTGTGAGGGAGTCAAATGTGGAACTAATCTTTTAGAGACTCTTCTTGAGTTACTTGTGAAAGCAGCAGATGTTACAGATGTCTCTTATTCATCTTTTTTTCTGGCCTGTTTTTTTTTTTCCTTTCTTTCTTCTGTACGTCTCTCCTGATGACTTTGTGGGGAGGTAAAACCTTAAGGTTTGGCGCTTGCAGGAAGTTGATGATGTGGCATGAAAAGAAAAAACACGGCGTCCTACTTGCATTGTAAGATAAACACTGCTATCAGCTCCTGCTTCAGCACTGTGCAACCTCTGTTCATCCGAATTTCTGCTAGGAGCTGTGTTGGCAGTCCCAGGGCTCTGTTCCCCTGCGTGGGAGAAGAGTTGGTCCTCCCTGTCCTCACAGAGATGCTCACGGTCAATCTTCAAAAAGGTGTGAGCCCAGCAGGTGGTCGCAGCACCGACAGGTTGTCACTGTCTCCTGAGGGACAGAAGGAATTGTGTCCATATCCCCAGGAATGGTTTGGTTTAAAAATCATTGGGTTTACTTTACTCCCCGCTTCAGTGTGTTATTAATTTAATTGCTCTTTGGTTTCTGAAGAATTTTGGAGGAGGCAGGGAGTGGGTGGACAGATCTATTTTAAACTACGCTCTTCTTCAATTCATGTTGTGTTCGTGATGTATTTTTACCAGCAGCACTTTGTGATCCAACTGCCACTTCTAAAAGTCATTTACTTGAATTAAAAAAAAAGTAATTATATTTCTAAGTGTGACAGAAGCACTGAAAGTGCTGTTTGAACAGTAGCTTTCCCTTGACAGAAGGGAAAGTTTATGAAGTCCAGGGTATGCTGTAAGACAAGTGTAGCAAAAATACTCGAAATTACTTGTTTGCAGGTTTTCCTGTCTCCCATTAGGCTTTTTATTAGGGAAATAACTACTTATAAATCACTTATATTAAATAATAATGGATTAACAATATTTGGTTATCTCATATTCTTTGATATTGATTTGTGGTTTTGACTGCAGTCACTAAGCCAGTGCATCCCAGTGCTCCCTGAAAAACAGTTGCTCATGCATCTGTGAACCATATGCCTTGGAAGGGGGCCTGTGGTACCTTTTTTCAGGATTAATATAATTAAAAGCTTTTTCAACAAATTGCTTGATTCATCCTAAAAGCTGATGCAGTCTTCTCATCTTTTTTGACTGTGAAAGGGGTAAAAAGGAAGAAATTTTGCAATCAAATGTATTTCTGATACTCCATAAAGCAAAGTATGTCATTTTAATGGATGGACCAGATCTCACTTTTTGTAATCCCAGCTTGTTCAAAATCAAAAGGGGGACCATACAGTCATTTTAAGTAATGAAATAAAAGTCTGCTCCATCTTCCTTTTGGTATTGCATGTTTAAATTGCTTTTAACAAATTTCATTTGAATCATCATTGGTTTTCGTACTATAGTGGGACAACGTAAATCCAAAATACCCACCAACCCATGGTCTGAACAACATTTGTAAGCCTTCAGATTCCATTCTAATTAGCAGAAGGTTCAGTTATTTACACCCTACAGAGTTTTGTGTGTTGTTTTTTGGTTTTTTTCCCAATGCTGATGCCTTTATCCTAAAGAAGAGAGAGAAGAAATTGCAGTGCCTTGATTCAACCAGGACCGTTGTCTGTTAGTAATTCTCAGTTGTTTTTCTCTAGGCAGCAATTGGGGTGCTTGTTGAGAATGTGCCTGTTGGTGTCCATCAGCAGTAAGTGTGTGTGCTGTGAGTGGGAGAGTGCCCATGTTTCCATGAGCTCTGCTGTTTTCGAACCGTACAGTTGATGTTTTGCTGTCTGCTACTTGGCATCAGTAATAGACTTTCCTTGCAGCTTCAGATTTTTGGTCCTTTTGGTTCCTTGTGAATCATAGAATAGTTTGTGTTGGAAGGGACTTCCAAACGCCATCTAGTCCAACCCCCCTGCAATGAGCAGGGACATCTTCAACTAGATCAGGTTGCTCAGAGCCCCGTCCAGCCTGGTCTGGAATGTCTCCAGGGATGGGGCATCCACCACCTCTCTGGGCAACCTGGGCCAGAATGCACGTCTTACTTTTTCCTACTCAGCATGTACAGGTGTAACCCCTGGCTGTGCCAGCTGCGCACATGTTGGTGCAGCACTCAAGTAGAAGCTGACGGAAGACCTCTCCATCATCTTCTGTATTCACAGCATACGGGTTTTGTGTAAATGGGAACTAGCAACCCAAAAGCTTCTCTAATTACCTCGGTAAAGTTTATTAACACCATTTACAGGTCTTAACTTGCCTTTTGTTCATGGGAGAGATGAGGTCTGGGTCTTGCCTCTGGACAACTTGCATAATGATGGCCTGTAATCAAACTTCTTCAAACAACAGAATATTGGAAAAGGCCAGATATCAGCAGTGCTCTGTATATATGCAACGGTACTTGTAAAAATATGAGCGTAGCTGTTTATTTCATTGCCAAGGTTGGTATTCATGTTTAACTCTTCGACTGGATAGTTGTCCACAATTCACAGGCTTAATTTCCTTGGAAAACTTAAGCCACCCTTAAATTCCATGTTAAAGCCAGGAGGGGCAGAAGCTCAACTGACGTAAAACTGTGCTGAATGAGTAATTCCCTTTGTGGACTCTCTGGGGAAGGATATTTTCAGTCTGACCTGGGGATGCCTTTGTAAAAAGTGGAGTTCTCTTAGAGTTTTATACTAAATCAAGAAATAAGTTAATAGTGGAGCAGCTGTTGATCATAAACTCCAGGAATTTCCTATACTCAAATTTAAATTAGAGGATAAATTTCTCACTTAGGGAGCAGATACTGCCTTTGTCAATTATTCAGTCTCCAGCTTCTCTCTCAATTCTAGATTTTCTTATCAACAAGAGACAAGCAAAGCCTTCCATAACCCTGCCTGTAATGCCAACAGAGTGACAGAAATGTGTCCTGGTTTATGTCTGTGAAGAGCAGTGAGAGCGCACCCCCTTTGTGATCTTCTGAGCTGCCTACCAAATCCCTGGGGAGGAGCTTGCTCCAGAGTTTCAAATTGACCCTAAACTTACCCAAATTGAGGCAGGAACATTCCTTTAGTTCCCCATCCAGTTGTATGATGCTTAGTCAGCTAATGTTGCTTTACGTGGCCTGCTTGTACACTACAACTCCCAGGAAAACCCAGTCTTTAAAACCTTGACTTAGTGGCAAAGTGATGATGGGACAGGTCTCTGGATCCGCGCATCCCGAAGGATATAAAAATATGCTCGCCTTATATATTTCATGTTTTGTGTTTCACTTGGAATGGTATCATACTTGGATATTTTTCTTTTTGTAAGAAAACAAATAGAAACAAGTATTTCAAAACAGTGACAAGGTTTTTTCCTCTCTCTTTTTATCACTATTTTAGGAAGGCATGAGGTGCGGTCCTGGACAACAGCCACCAAGCAATCCTTGTGTATTATGTGGCAAAAAGTGAAAGCGCAGCTAATGCTAAGCATGTCTTTCCTCATTGCTGTTTTTTGGTACTGCAGAAGGCTATACAGCTTTTTAGCACAGCTACTGAAACGGTAGGCTTTTATTATGCAGACTTTAATCTTCCATGCTGTTGCTTATTTCAGTAAATATTGATCTTTGACAACTCCTTTTTGACACCTGTTTTATCATTTGGATTTTAGGTGGAGCAACTACCTTCAGAGAAAACTCATAAGTAATCTTTTTGTTGTCATTCCATATTTATTAATCCCCTCCCTCGCAACCACCCTTTAGATGCAGAACTGCAGAATGTAACTAATCTGTGAATTAATCTTGATTTAGGGAATCTCAGTGTGCTGACAGAAATCGATCTACTTGGTTACAGTGCGAGAGAATGGAAAGGAGAAACAAAGCAGGCTGAACACATGAGGGAGGTAAGAGTTAAATTTTAATCTCTGCATGAGTATGGGGGAGAAGAGGTACCTGGGTAAGGAACAGCACTGCCAGTGCAAGCAGCTACCGCAGCTCCCACAGCTTGTTGCACTGGCTGGTCACACGAAAAGCAAAAGGGAAAGCTTGAACATGGGTCTAAGTAAAGACTGCAGCAGAGCGGGTCAAAATGTAGACCAGGCTTTAGTCTTGCATCTTCTCTGAGTTCTTCCCTGTGTCACTGATGACCCTTGCAGCAGCTTTTAACGGGAAAAGTCATCCCCAGTGCTACAGCCCAAATAACTCGGTCTTAGGTGCTGCCTCTTGGCCAGCCTTCAACTTAAGGTAAAAACTCTTTTCCAAGCTCTGAAGGTCCATGTGACAGCAGCTGGCGCCTGGCACCGAGGATCCCTGTCTGGCTGCATCAGCTGCAGCTGGGCCAGGGGTTCACATCTAACGTGTGCTGGGCTATGTGGGTGCTCAGTGGGTGAGGACCAGCGTGCTGGGTGGTGGCTGTCCCCTGCCTTCCCTTAGCGCCCCTCTGCTCCAGCTCCGGGCCTCTGGCCGCACGGTGCTGCCGAGGTGCTCCCTGGCCCTGGCATGGCTGTGCTGAGGCCTGTATCTAGTGGAGTGCCTCAAGAGTCGGTACTGGGACCAGTACTATTCAATATATTCATTGACTTGGACGAGGGAATAGAGTGCACTGTCAGCAAGTTCGCTGATGACACCAAGCTGGGAGTAGTGGCTGACATGCCAGAAGGCTGTGCTGCCATCCAGCGAGACCTGGACAGGCTGGAGAGTTGGCGGGGAAAAATTTAATGAAATATAACAGAGTAAAGTGTAGAGTCCTGCATATGGGCAGGAACAACCCCTGGTTCCGGAATAGATTGGGGAATGACCTGTTAGAGTGACAACCGATGATAAGACAATGGGCAGTGGGTATAAACTGGAACACATGAGGTTCCATTTAAATTTGAGAAGAAACTTCTCAGTGAGGGAACAGAGAACAGGGAACAGGCTGCCCAGGGAGGTTGCGGAGTCTCCTTCTCTGGAGACATTCAAAACCCACCTGGACACATTCCTGTGTAACCTCATCTAGGTGTTCCTGCTCCGGCAGGGGGATTGGACTAGATGATCTTTTGAGGTCCCTTCCAATCCCTGACATTCTGTGATTCTATGATTCCCTGCACCAGGCCCAGCAATCAGAACACACACAGGTTAACTACACCCTAACTACACACAGCAACTACTGCTGCCTCACACCAGACATAGCTGGGACTGACCTGCTACTGATCTCACAGTTAATGTCCTCATCATCCTCAGCACCCTGATAAGCTGCTGAGGGGCGGCTGGAGACAGCCCTGGGCTACATGGGAAGGTGGCATCCTCTGCTGATTGTGGGCATCAGCTAATATTTGGTTATTTGGTGCTGCTTTTTTCCAGTTATCTTACTTTTAAATTTTTTTTCCTTTCTGTGTAAGTTTTTTATTGTTTGGGGTTTTTTTGGTTGGTTTTTTTTTTAGTCCTCGTATTTTTTCTTTTTTTTTTTTTTTTTTTTATGAGAAAGAAAGAAGATACCTTTCAAAAACCTAGAGCTGTGTCCAAATGATGAACAGAGAAAGGATCCAGCTTTGCCAGATTATATGCAGGAACACAGTAATGCCAAAAGTGCCCAGAACAACACACAACAAGGCTGGAAGTGATTTGGAGGAACAAGTGGAAAAAGATAGCAGAACTATAAGTTGCAAAAGCATATTGGGCAGCAAACCTTTTAGAAAATCCATGAGCCTTCTAAGTGATAAGAGCTGAAAAGGAGATTCCTTTCTGTAGAGCAGACAGTGGGTGGCTTGTTATATCATGTAGAAGTCACTGCAGTAAGGAGCACATTTTAGGATGAGATCTCTCTCCTGAGATCCTGAACCTGCCTTACCTGCTTGCTGTCCCCCAAAGGGACAGTCCCTTCCTTGCCTTGTCTCTCCCTTTTCCTTACCTCATTCTAGCTAAGCAGTCCCTCCTTCTCTTTTGTGATGGCTCTTCTGTCTTCTGTTGGAGGTGGTTCACCAAGTTGGTGAGCTGAGAAAGCAGGTCATCCCAAAGGACCCTTCCCTGAGCTGTCTGAGCTTGCTGAAGCAGCAGGAAGCTCCCCCACCTGGATGAATTCAGTAGACTTGGATTATCACAGCCAATGCAAAGCAAGAATAGGGGAGACTATACAGCTGAGGTCTTGGGATGGGGTGAGGAAGCAACTGAGATGAAAGAGAACCAGAAGTTGAGACCATCTTCGCTCCCCCTTCAAGAAACAAACCGTGAGACTGCTGCAGCAGCCTACAGAAGTGTAGAACCCTCTTTCTCAGTTAATTCTCTGCCAGTTTATTGGGCTAAATTGTCTTGCCAAGGGCTCAGGTGAGAGCCAGAGGTAATGCAGAGGAAATACAGGGAGCATGTAGCTGGAGGAAGGGTTATTCACTTCAGCACAGAGCTGCAAATCTGCTTAGATCACCACTGCATGATGGATCCGGGTCACTGCAAGAAGACGCTTATGCGACAAGGAGTTTTCTCCAGCTGCCTGTTCCAGCCCTTTTGCTGCTGCATCCCACGTGTTGGCACAAGTTGTGAAGTAGTCAGGGTTAAAGCTATTATGGCAAAGAAGTCTTCACTGATCTGCTCTGCTTTGGTTGGCCCTGTGAATGTTTACACAGGCAGCAGTGCAGAGACTGGAGGAAGTTGCTGGGTTTGGAGAGAGCACAGAATCATTCTTAAGGGGCAGTGGCAGTGTAAGGTGTTTACAAGAACCATGAAGTTAGAACATTTTTGTATATATAAAATTACAAATACACTCATTCTTTCCCTTAATTCCCTTTTATGAGTAGTCTGGAATTGGACTCAAATTCAGCATGGGTTTGGTCCAAGATTTAAAGTGTTTATTGCTAAATTTTTTTGGGTCTTTTTCTAGGCCTATGAAGAATTGTTTCGGAGCTATCACATCAAATATCTGCGACAAGTCAGGAGGGACAACTATTGTGTACTAAGAGCAGTGCTTTTTCAGATATTCAGTCAAGGCATTCCATTTCCATCATGGATGAAGGAGAGAGATATATTAAAGGTAAAATTAATGTCCTAAAGAAATATAATTCAAGTGACCTTATACTGCAGAAGGAAGTTATGTTCAGTGTAAAAACTGCTGTGTCTGATATGGAAGTAGAGGAAAATCATTATCAGAATGAAAAGTTTTTCAAACTCTTTGAGCTATGCTTAGTTGAAAAAGTATCCCTGATCTAAATGTACCAAAGTCAACGTGACTCTAAATGGTAAAAAAAAAAAAAAGAGGGTGGATAAATGTTACTGCCACTCTGCTGGATGTCACTGCCTTAACACAGAAGGATATCTGAATCCTCCTCATCCACATCTGTGCAAAGTCTAGTGGCTCACTTGGGAGCTGCTGAGCGTGTTGCTGGAGCAGCGGGAGTCCTGCCCAGGGCTCCAGGGGCTCTGGCGGGAGACAGCGGGAAGGAGGTGCGGAGCTGTACCTGCTGCCTGCGGGGACATGTGTGCAAACTGGAGGGTGTCTGTAATTCTAAAAACCTCACTGAGTGTGGATGTTTCCAGCTTTTCCAGAGTGTGGGTTATATACTTTGCTGAGAGCATATTTTCTTCCATTTTGGCTGGCCCTGTTTTAGAAGTTCCTTAAGGACCTGGCAGCCAAATGGAGCTTCCTTCTTAACATTGGAGTTGTTCTGAAGCCCATTTATATTTTTTTGTTTGTACTGCACAACCAGAGGATAGAAACATCATAAATTAAAATGTGTGTAGACAAGTTTATATAACTTTATATTTTACTTCTTTTTATGGTTATGATCTCTACTTAATTAGTTTTTTGCTTTGTTTTTTTCCCCAGCTCCCTGAAAAGCTTTTGTATTCCCAAGGTTGCAACTGGATTCAGCAATACAGTTTTGGGCCAGAAAGATACACAGGTCCCAATGTCTTCAGTAAATTGCGCAAATGTATGGAGACATTAAAGACCAATGTGAGTATTTAGGAGATGCTTGGGAGAAATAAAGAAGTGGATTGAGACAGAGTTAGGGAACTGCTCCTTGTTAGATGTTTTCTGTGGCAGTCAGCCTCCCTCCCAGGTTCAGAGAGCTCAGCTGGTAGGCATGCCATTGTCTCCTCTGCAGAGGAATCTGGTTTTGGGGATTCTACTAAGCTAAGTGCTCATGGTCCCCCTGACAGCTGGGAAGGCCATGCTACCCACAGCTGTTAGTTGCTGCACGGTTACTTGCACTTGCCATCAAGTGGCACCTGCAGTACCTCATCATTTTCATTAAAAATAACAATATGCTGTATGAGATCCTCCTGGATTCCTTCCCCAAATGGGAGGGAACAAACAAACAGTGCATGTTCCTCTTGAACTGTTGTCTTTCTTTTGCTCCCCTCTCCATGGAATGTTGTATTTACCCAGTTTTACTATAATTTGAAGCACTTGATTACGAAGAGCTGTCAGCCCCACTGCCCCCTCTGCTCAGCATATCCAGATTGCCGACATTCCCAACCAGGAATGCAACTCTTATTTACATAGCTAAAAACTGAAGAGCTTTAGTGTAGAGTCATAGAATCATTTTGGTTGGAAGAGACCCTCAAGATCATCAAGTCAAACCATTAACCTAACTCCAGCACTAAACCATGTCCCTAAGAACCTCATCTCCACATCTTTTAAACACCTCCAAGGATGGTGACTCCACTACTTCCGTGGGCAGCCCGTTCCAATGCCTAACAATCCTTTCTGTAAAGAAATTTTTTCCTAGTATCCAATCTAAACCTCCCCTGGTGCAACTTGAGGCCATTTCCTCTCATCCTATCACTTGCTACTTGGGACAAGACACCAACACTCTCCATGCTACAACCTCCTTTCAGGTAGTTGTAGACAGTGATAAGGTCTCCCCTCAGCCTCCTTTTCTCCAGGCTAAACAGCCCCAGTTCCCTCAACTGCTCCATAGAGCCATAGTAGCCTCAAAGCCTTCTGACGCAGAGGTAAAAAATTGGCCTGACAAGACTTTGCACCTTCCTTAAGCTCCTCTGGGATTTCTGCATGTCTGCAGTTGCATGAGCTCTGAGCTGTTCCTGTTTGCTTTGCCACAAGCTGTCCCTAGCACACCACCACCCTCTCCTCCACATCTTCCTCCTGCCAAGCTGTTGTTTTGTATGCCCTCCTGGGTTGTAGCCATCAAATGGATACTGCTGTTTGCTGGACCCCAGGGTTTTGGCCAAGGTTAGGTTGAAACTGCTCTCTGAAGGTTATCCGTTATCCAGTATATCAGGTCTTAAACCATTATTTTTAATTCTACAGTACACCTTACAGTACTGGATGGTTTACCACAGCCACAACAGCTTATTTTACTGGTACACATTTAAGCTAGTTCCTTTTATGTGGCCCTGTGTATGCAAGCCACAACTCTGTAGTTTTAAGCCCTATTGTCAGTGATAGTATTTGTTACTTAAAGAAAAACAACAGACCACAAATAGAATTTATTTAGCTCTAGAAACAAAGCATTAGTAATAAAAAGAGGGAATTAGAGATCTGGTCCTTGTCCCTTGCTTGCAACCTTGCTGTGCCACAGTGACAGCTGCCTGTCTTGAGATGTGCCTGGTGGTTCTCGCGTGCTCTTATAGTTTTGTTCTGGTCACTCTTTGTGTTTGCCGGAGTTGGGTTGTTCAGCTTTTAACTTCTTGTGGTTCTTTTAAATTGATACTAGTCCCTTAACAAAGCATTTAAACTGGATGTTTGTACAGAAAAAGCTTTCAAGTCAGCATGGTGAACAAATCCATACAATTAACAAATCATTGCAGAGCAGCTGTATGGCGCATTATGCTGTTGTTGGACATGAGGTCTAGCTCCCAGCTTCATTTCATTTTTATAAAGATTCTGTTTGGCCAGCGAGATGGATTTTTTTTCCTATTTTCACTAACAGGGTTCTCTGCTGCCTTTCCCAGCTCCAGCATCATCTTGTGGGCTGCTGCCTGCAGATGCTGTTGTGCCTGGGCCATGTTGGTTAATAGGTGCTTTACACTTAGGACGGCCTTTTCACTGAGGTAATTGAGGTCCTCTAGTGAAGGGATATTAGTGGTTTATGGACTTGGTCTCATTTTTAACCTGTAAGGAGAGTCTACTGGAATGTATGAGGACATGGAGGGGATGTTTCTCCATTTAGTATTTATGGATAGGTTAGATTTTATTTTTTTTTTAGTTGCAATTCACAGTTTATGGCCACTTCAACATATAAATTATACAAACACAGAATTAACTGAAATTCATTTGAATCCCAGCCATTGAGCATCATCTCTTATTGTGGTCCCAAAAAGCCTCTCAGTTCCAGATGACTCTTTTTAGCCACTATGTTCAGGACTGTGTACTTCAAGTTTTCTGATTTGGTCGCCAGTCCAACATTGTCTTCTGGATAGCCCATTTTCTGAGTGTGAGCACTGGCTTTTGATCCCTCTAAAGCAACAGAGAGCTCAGGAGCTTTCGTTATCAGCTGTGAGCAGAATGAGAAATTCTTACCCCATTCATGTCCCATGCATGTCTTTGTCTTGTGCAGCCAATTTACCTTGACCACAAGAAGCAGAACAAGGTAAAGACATACAAATATGTAGAGTTCATAATGCTGTTCTGGCTTGTCCGGTTTGTGTAGGTTCCTTTTAATTGACACACCTCTGAATTTGCTCAGCACCTAAAGAATTCAAGGTATGACAACTTTAATGTAAAGGGTATTATACAGGAAAATCACTGAGTTTTGGAAGCTGCAAGTTAAAAAGAGGTCAGGAGTCATAACTTACTCTAACCTTTTCTTATGGCTTAGTGTGTATGTCTGATGCACCTACAGGGATTTCCTTTAACTTTCTGAGGTCTTTTTGGTGGTTACACTACCTTCAGACTCTACTGATGGTGATACCTGGATTTTGTACAATGGTAGTGGGTGTCTTTTGCATAGGGGAATTACATTTGTTTTCTCATAGACTGTCATTAGCACCCAGATGCTTGGTGCTCTCTGTAGTAAATAGGTTCAGCTGGATAAATGAAAACTGAAATGTGAAATGCTTCAGATTTCATTGGGGATCCCAAAGAGCCACCTGCTTATTTGCATCACCATTTGGCCACAATGATGGTATAGTACAGACTAGCAGTTGTTCCTGTTTTGGAATCTTTCATATTAAATAGAATTCTTAATAATTTGATTAATACTCTTCTGTGTGCTTTCCAGTGGACTGAAATAAGTGCTACTAAAGATCATGAAGAAAGAGGAAACATGTGTAACATGCTCTTTTCTGATGAGAGCAAAGAGCACAAACTATATGAGGCCGTAAAATTCATCATGCTCTATGAAGTTGTTGAAGCCTATGAGCAGATGAAGAACAGGGAAGAACCCGTACACAACCTTTTTAGCCGCCTCCTTGCTCGTGATTCTTCATCTGATCCTTTGAGTTTCATGATGAACCATCTGAACTTCATAGGTGATTCTATTTGCCTAGACCAGGTAATTATATAAATGAAAAATAAATCACAAAATTTATTTCATCTCTGATGTCATTAAGTGAATATATCATACAGCATCTGTGATAGCTGTTCCTTTTTTTGTTTGGGATGTGGGGAAGTGGACTGAGGATAGTAATGTACCTTCCCTGAAAACAACTGTAGTAGAGTAAAATGGGGTGGACAGTTTTCTTGCTGGGCCAGAAATAAATGCTGCAAGCTATTAACAAGATGTAGTTTAGAACAATGATACCTTTGATATGTAAAATAATTTTCAATTACACAGATTTGACGTGTTGTTTTGCTTTTCTTATCTGTTCCACTATCCCAAACCCTCTATCATCACTCTATTTTTTTCCCCTCTCTTTGGCTCCCTTAGGTATAATGTCTGTTAAGAGTAGGAAATGAGAACTCTGTGTGTTAAGGTTTTTTTTTTTTAATTTTATATTTAATGAGGAGTTAAGTACTGACATCTAAGCTCCACACTGACACTCTGCAAATAAGTTTCACTTTCCAATGGGTGTATTTTTTATAATAAATTTCAGTTAGCAAGTCAATTGTTACATGTTGCTGTTGCATTCAAGAGCAGTTTGGCTATAACTGGGCAAGTTCTGCTCTGTCTAGCTATGCTTTTGCCAAAACATTTTTCCAGATTAAGCAATCCTTTGCAATAAGTGTCAGTGAAGATGTCAGATTCATATATATGAAATACAAGGAAATTTTTTCCTTTCACTGTTATGTTTCCCTCGTGTAGCAAGTGATCACAAGGTGGCAGGCTTCCCATTTTTCAAGGTGTATCAGTCTTTTAATAATAGCTAGTCCCTATTTGCTCTCCACTGAACTGTATGAGCTGGCTTTGGGAGCAGGTTATGTATTGTGTCAGGAGGAGGAGAGATGTTTCCAAAGTGTCAAGCATTAACCAGAATATCCTCTACGTGCAAAAGAGCAGTGGAAGGACTGTTGGAACATTTGATTTTCTTACTCCACTTACAAAAGGGCCCCTTTTATTCCTTGTCGACTGTTTGGAAGCTAGATGACTTGCCTTAACTTGCATTATCTTCACCTTAGTTTTCTAAGTCTAGGCATAAGTGTCTTACAGACTTCTTTCATCTTTAGGTTGAACTGTTTCTTCTTGGATACTTACTTGAAGTGAAGATAAGAGTTTACAGACTGCATAGGTTTAATACCGAGGAATTTCAAGTAAGCTATCCAGATGAATACCGAAGGGAATGGAATGAGATTTCTCTCCTGACTGAAGATGACCGCTACTATCACATCCCCCTTTTCAGAACGTGAAGGACCAGTGACTTTTTTTCCTTTGTATAATATAGTGAATGACCGGTTCCAGTAAATTAGGTTTCTAATTGGCAGCAGTAAGACTTTGAGAATTCTCGTTAATGATTACAAAATGATTTATGAGTTCATTGTGTAAACGTTTTACTTTCCTTTTGCAGCTCAATTCATCATCAGTCAGCCATAAAAACCGTAACATATATTGTTATACTGTCTGAGGGAAACAAATGTCATATTTGAGAGCTGTGAGGCAAAAAAGATTGGACTGCATGATGAAGGCAAAGGTATTACTGGGTTTTCCATTACTAGTCCCGCATTTTGTACTCCAAACTTGCACCGATCTGGGGCCACCTAGGATAGGAGGATGCAAACTGGGGCCTCTGCAGAGCTGCAGGTGGCTTCTCCCGTTGCTGGACCATCTCACACAGAATCACAGAATGTCCAGGGACGGTCAGAGCAAGCAGCTGCAGGCTGTACTTACCTTCAGACATGTGAAATTAAGCTGCCTGTGCTCAGTGCTGATACCCGAAGGTGAAGGAATGTTACACAGGGGGAGAAAAAAAAACACCCCCACACAAATACTGTGACAGATGAATGGAGGATCTACTTTATAACTGAGGAAAGTACACAAGCTTTCCCAAACCTAAAAATGGCAACAGTAATTAATAAGTAACATGCAATAGAGTTAGACCTGCTAGCTGCCTACAGATTTTGTCAACTTGTCGATCCTTTGAGGGCTGATTTCAACATTACCTGCCAAGAGATAACAAGATGTCCTTTGCAATTCATCTGAGAAAGCTGCGCACAGAATAAATTCACAAACACTGCATTTTCAGAAAAAAAATTAATTTTCTATGCATTATGTGAATTCAGCAGTGTGTATACATGTTTTGTCCTCTGAATATATATAATTCTCTTTGCTTAAGATATCTTTAGTTTAGACTTCAATGTTTGAAGAAGTCTGTCTGGGACAGCTAAATGATACTTACTTTATTACATGGAACATTTTGCCCAGTTCTATTCTCTGCAATAATCAATTCTGTTTTGATTATTTCAAAAACAAGGGACTTTAATTTGAAGAAATATTAAAATGATATAGCAGATCTAGCAAAATATTTATGAAAAGCTTACAGTCCCATAGGCATACAGCTATATTGAAGAAAGTAGGTTTTATTAAGAAATAAAGCCTCTACTTTCCTTATCCTAGAAATACAGGAACAGTCAGGTTTGGCTTTTAACTCCTGCAGGGGAAAATACCAGCCAGTAACAAAAATGTGAACAGGGCCTGCAGGAGCTAAAGCAGTTTCAGGAGGTAACTGAATGGTAATGTTTGGAGTGCACTGAGACCGCTCTGTTCCTCTGTGTAAAGGAATGCAGTTTTATCCTTTACAGTCCTTTTATTTGTATGTATATGTACATATATTTATAAACACAAACACCTGAGTTCTGTAGTATAACAGTTTTGTTTCCGGAAAGTTTTTCTGAGTTCAGTTTTGTTCAGTAATTTGTAGCTTTTAATGAAGAAGGCTTGATACCTATCCTAATGTCATCTCATCAAAACCTGCGTATCAAATACTTTATTTATTAAAAGAAACTTTTTTTCACTGAATGAAATAATTTGCCTACTTTAGATTTGGTTTTGCACCGCATGGGGAAATGTTATAATGTCTGAGATTCGGATATTGCTATCTACTTTGTATCAACAGTGACATTTACAGCTATCAATAAACTTGTCTATATTTTATTCTTATTTTGGTACAAGGAGATATGCCAAAAAAGGATGTCTTTTTATAGTGGGTTTTTTAATGGTTTGCATATTATTTATGAATAGGAAAACAAAAGCTTTGCAGCCGGAAGTGTTAAATTGTAAAAATGTATGTTTTTGTAATCTTGAGCATATTGATAGCAGGGGCTTAATAAAGCCAGTGGAATTTATCTCACCAGTTTGGATGTTTGGATCTGAACTAGGTCACCTGGGGCTCTCTGCCCTGTTGGTGGAGGGCAATGACGTGTGGTCGGTCAGAAGAGTGGGTCTCTGGAAGGCACTGGTTCTCCTCATCGACTGTCGTGGGAGCTGGCAGCGATCAGCATAAATCTCTCTGCTCTAGATGTCTGAAGTTAGGCGAGATTAATTTTGTCCCAAGAATCCAGAAAGGATAAGTTTAAGCAGATCGGCTGGCTTAGCAGAGGTGCTGGCCAAATCATGGCTGGAACAGAAATGGGATGTGAAGAAAGAGGAACTTCGTAGGAACTTCGTGGGAGGATAACTGCAAGTCTTAGAGATAAACACATAGAGAGCTCTACGCAGGATCCTAGGAAACACTGAGACAGATTTGAGGCTGCACTACGTTTCCATCAGGTTCTCCATTTATATATTTTACATATGTATAAAGCAAAAAAAAAAAACATTTTTACATTTAAAGAAATATATGTCTATACATATATAAATATATGTACTAAAAAAAAAAAAAAGAAAATCATCCTGAAAAAAGTGCATCTGGAGCTAACTGGTACTATGGAAGTGACAGGTGCTGCAGCATCTTTTTCAGTCAATAGCACAGTCAAGTTTGCTGTAGAAATCCAGAGGCATGCAGTCATTACCAACTTCTTTTAAATGCAGTGTTGTTTGCAGCTAAAGTTTCGATTCAGGATTTGTTTGCTTCTATTCTAGCAAGAAAAAGAAGAAATACTGAAACCTCAGCAGTGGGTTTGGATTTTTCCCAAACTTGAAAATGTGTGGTAAGAATGTAGCAGAGCAGCTGAAGAAATTTATATATTTTATTATAGTGGAGAAAAAAGACTTTGGTTTTGAATATAATCTTTTTTTAAAAAAATTGCATCTCAAAAACCCTGTGTAAACCATGATCCATATTTCATTTTAAACTCCAAAGCAAAATACTGGCAATCTCAGTTCTTCTACCCTAATACTGAAATTGCTTCTTGACTAGATTGTAGCTCCCAAGTTGAAGCAGATTGAAAACCACCCAGTGTAGTTGTTTGTTACTGGTAAGTCTACCTGCTTATTCTCAGGGTATTGAATTTAATGTCTAAGAAACAGCTTTCAAATGCAGTCTGTAATTTGACTAAAGCACAGATTTAAGGAATATGTGTGATTTCAAATAAGTCTACTTCTCAAAATACATAAAGAGATGTCCATTCTCTTCAGAGCACAGAAAATACCTTCATAGTTTTTTTTGGCAGTGGCTGGATTTCCCTCTCCCTCCCTACATCAATAGTATTACAGCAGCCCCACCTGTGACCCTGTTATGTTACTGTTATTGCAGCTCTAATGTTTTTTGGAGTCTTCATTTTTCTGGAAAGCTCCTGATTCTGAAGCAGAGGTATTAATGAAGTTGAGGTGCCACAGAAGCCCTGGTCCTTCCCTCTTGGCTTGAGGTGGTTTCAGAGTGCTTGACAGCCTCCCTGGGAAGACAGAAACTCCTTTGATTTTGTGTCTGGTTTTGTGAGAGGGCAGTATACAGGTCTTTGAGGGTCCCTTCAAATTATTTGGGAGGAGAGCCTGGCCTGGCAGCTGGGACTGGAGGGGAGCCGCTACCTCACCAAGTGGATTTTGTTCCTGTTCACAGCATCTTTCACAGCGTTAGTCCAACCTGATCTTGGCCAGGGGTGGAGCAGGCAGCCTTGCAGAGATTTGTCTGAAACTTTCCAAGGAAATCTACAGGCCCCAGAGACAAGAGGTGATGTACCTAGCGGTGACATGAGATAAATGCCAAAAACTCTCTCCCTGGTGCTTGCCTGCTACACATCTCTTAATGAACCCTTGTGTCAGGTTTGTGTCGACCAGGGCTGGTGGGTGAAGGAAGGTGTCTGGGGCATTGTTGGGTCCAGTTCCACAGAGTTGCACATGCTGGTCCACGAGGGTGGGAGGGAAAAGTAGAAAACAAAAGAAGTATTGTGGGTGCTGGATGCTTTCCGTCTTCCAGTCTATTCCAATTTTGCATAATTCAAAGGCTAATGCCTTAGAAGGGCATTTAACCAAAGCATCTTCCTCTTTAGTAAAGCATTTGGCCATTGGTCAACTCTTCATTGAAATGTGGGGGCAACTACTTTGAATGCACTTGTGCAACTTTGTGTGTAGTAACTGCACATACAGTCACTAGTAACTTCCCATGGCCTTTAAGCCACGTTCTCACATTCAGCTGAATGTTTTCCCCATAGCAGTAGCCAGGTTGTGATACATCACATCTTATAAATGTTGAAAATAATCCGCCTTTGAGTTTCAGATGTTGAATAGAGCATTTAGCTATGAAGGATTTTGTGTTCTTTTTACCTACCCAGTAGGTGGCTTCCAAGCATCAGAAAAAGTATTTCAGTAAGCTCAGTTCTGGCAATTCTTTGATTGTCACACTTGCCAAGATGATAGTGGTGGCCTTGGCCAACAGATAAGCACCCACACAGCTGCTCGCTCACCCCCTTACACCCCAGAGGGACAGAGGAGAAAATGGGAAGAACAGGAGCAAAAAAAATGTTAGGTCAGGCTAAAGGCAGGGAAATCACTTACCACATACCATAATGGACAAAATAGCCTCAGCTTGGGGAATTTAACTTCATTTGTTGCGAGTTAGCATAAATATTTAATTACTGGTTTGGATATTGGGAAACAAAAAGAAAAGACAAGAGAGGGGAGGGGAGGGGAGGGGATGGGGGAGGGGGGAGGGGAAAGCCGGTTTTGAGGAAGGGTATTCTCATTTTCTTTTCTCTCCCACCTGTATAACATCAAATAAATCAAGAAATAGTAGACAAAATTTGGTGGTGGTTTGCTTTCTTTGGGTTTTTTGTTTGGTGGTGGTGGGGATTTTTTTTTTTCCCCTTTCTTAAGGAATATAGCTGGAATTGTGTGGGAGAAAGCATCACTAAAATCTCTTCATATCATAATCCTGAAATTCCTACTAACTTCACACACATGACAGCTTTGCTCTGGAAATTTGCTGGGTAGAGGGAGGGATGCTGCTGGCTGTGAGGGAATGTAAAAGAAAAACAAAGTCTCTTCTATTTTGTCTCTTCTTGAAAGCACAGTGACTAGGAGAATAAAGATGCACAGCAAGGCTAGGCAGTACACGGTGGAACTAGGCTTAAGTCATGCAAAGTAAGGTATAAGGTAAGCAGCACAAATACTGTCATACAGTGGTAATTGATATTTGACCCTGCATGACCAGCTTTCCATAAAGCCTTCCTCACCGAAAAGCGAATGGAGAATGAAAGGTCACTATTTTTTTCTCATCTGACTGATGATCATCCCTTTTCTGTCTTTTTAACCTGTAGTTCCAATGCCCTCTGCTGCCTAAAATAATTTCTCACACAGACCTATAAGCTCAAGAAACAGCGTGATTAAATTCTTTGTACAAGAGCACTTACACAAATTTATAGACTATTTACTGGCATCCTGATGTCTTTAAGACCACTTTCCAGATTCTTCACCCTCTGTCTTCACTGACAGCTCCCAGGTCCCTTCCAAAATGTCAGCATGTAGGGGCTGCCTCCATGTGGCACCTGCAAGGTTGTGTTCTTGGCACCATCTTTTCCAATGGGTTATGAGCACTTTGGTGTGCTGGAATGTCCAACTATCTGCCAGGCTAATAGTTATCCTCATAGATTGAAGATTATGCTGGTCAACTTCATCAAAACTCAATGGTAATCCATGTGTGTGTGAGAAGGAGCCTGACTCTGCAAGAGCTGATCTTTCTGCAGCAAAAAAAGGGAAGAAGCAATCTGGGTTACGGCTTCCCATCTTTCTGAAAATGTAGCTGGTGAGTTCTGTTACTAATCACGTCTGTTTGTCTGGAAGTGTCTGTCTTCTCTCTGTGCTTTGTTACTGCCAAATTCGTCTTCAGACACCCCTGACTGCAAAGCCCTACTTCACTATCTGTGTATTTCTGCCTAAATAAGGCAGTGCAGCAGCTTGGTCCTGGGAAGGCTCTTAAACATCATAATTTATCAGCCTGACAGTAATTTGCTTTCACTCTTCCCTCCTTTGAGAAACTGAGCTGCTGCCAGCAATCAGAGCTCAGGAGGAATAATGTGGCTTGATTCTATAAGTGAGTATCAGTATGTTAACTGTTCCTTTGTGACCCCCAAATGTGAAGTATTAGAAAAATAGATGGATGTTAACAGAGAAGTTTCAGGACAACTATATTTTGAAGCTGTTGGGGAAAAAAAAAAAGAAAAAAAGATGATAGTTGTAAATAATTTTAGTGCTCCAGATGCATGTAATTTAGTTAACAAAGCAAATGATTTCTCTGAGATGCTGCCAGCAGTTAGAAATTTCCAGTTTCTTGCCAAGCATTAGAAACTGCAGCCTTCAAGTGGAGCCACTTCCTACTTTTCTAAATTCAGTTAAGACTGTAGAGTTGACTTCTTTTTTATTTTTTTTTTCAGTTTGAGGGAGTGGAAAGGGCAATACAGTGATTATCCTCTGGGCCCAACATATGCCAAGAGCATGAACAGAAGGAGAGAGGATACTAAGTATTTTTTCCATCTCTGTCTATCGGACAGAAAATTCCTGATGCTTCATTTCAATCTTGGCATATGACCTGGGAGTCCTGTTTGTTTGTTTGTTTGTTTTTAATAAAAAGCACATAAAGCTAGGACTTAACACTGTCTCATCTCTTCATCCTGGGCTGTTTAATGTACATCAAGTCATTATAGATATTTTAGACTTAAACCTACAGTTAAAACACAGTTTAACTGGCATCCAGTCTCTCTTCCTGCATGGAAGTTGTATTGTGTCTGAATAGAAGGTGGTTTATCTGCTGGAAATTGGGATCTCAGGTATCCAACTTGCTTGATACTCTTAGACAAAACTAAGCAACTGAATATTTCATAGCAGCAAGTTTATTAGTTATGGGGTTAAATTAGTAGATTAATATTTCACTATTTTTTGGCAGTTTAGAAGATAGATTCCAAGTAATTTGGAGGCTTTTTGTTAGAAAGTAGTTCTTGAACAGGAAGGAAGAAAAGGAGTTTGGTCCCATTATCTCAGTTACGGCACATATTCTTCAGGTATGTCATCATCTCCTAGGTGGTACATGTCCAGATTTAGCAGTGCCAGGTCTCCTGATGTAACCTTGGTGAACAACCCACTTGAATTGTCTGGGTGAACTCTGCTGGCCAGGATCAGATGAGAACCACAATCCTAGAACCTGGGACCAGATGGGGATCCATGGCATTGGTTTCAGGCCCATTCCCTGAGGAAAACATGCATCAAGACAGCTAAAGCTGCTCAACTCCTTCTACAGATCCTAGCAAAGAAAAGGTAAAATGCTACAGGATTACGTCAGTATTATACAATGCAGGTGAAAAATCAGGTTTCTATCTGGAAATGCCTCTTTTGGTAGACAGGAAAGCACCTAGCTCAGAGTTTACCAGTGTTTCAACCTGTTATTTTCCTGGCAGTTCATTCTTAGTGTGTTCGAAGAGCAGTGAGTTTAAATTGTGAGGTTTAAAGGTTAAGTATAGACATTGGGCTGGAGCTATTAGGACTTGCACAATTTCATTCTAGTTCAAAGAAGAGCATGTCTTTCAGAAAAGGTATTACATTTAATCATAAATCATTCAGTGAGCTGAATCATCTTTACTTTTAAAAGCATATCTCTTTTTTTCAGCTGTCTGGCTACATCTACAAGCCATTGAATTCTGATATGCCTTCTTCTGTTAGACTGAAAGGCCAAACAGCAAGTGTTGAGTTTCGTAGCAGAATGTGATCAAATCACCCTTAACTTTTTCCTGGATAAACTGAACAGATACTATCTGTTTTAAGGTTTGTGTTCAATCTTTTAGTCTCTCCCGTGATGTGATTATGAACTCCTTCTTGTGTTCCAAATACTAGCCTGAAGTTTAGCATTCGAATCAGTCTTGAGTGAGCACTGTATAAAGAGGAAATAACAGAATAACTCCATTTCCGCCTGGGCTTCCTCTGTCTCTACATCCAACAACAGCAACAACCTTTTTATTCTGCGGAGCCCTGTTTTTTAAGCTGAAATTTAACCAAGCATTGTGGCAATATGGTGACAGTATTTTAGGTCTGGGACCCCACAAAGCCTATGGCTGCTTCTCTCTGCACATGTTCAGTAGCAAACCATTGGGGACTGAGGGAATTTAGTGGGTCCTAGGGCTTGGAGTGTGGCTATTTCTAAGCATAGCAGCAGCATATACAGAGCTATAATAGCTTATGTGCTTGTGTGCTTTTTGTCTCCAAGATGATGTGTGCCACCACAGGACTTTCATAGTAATACCTGCAGAACTTTCGACTGCGTAAAATTGAGGTCAGCTAAACAAGTCCTTGCAAGTCCTCGGCGTGGTAGTGCAAATTAGGACCATAAAAATTGTTCAGCTTGTTCTATGATCTTAGCAAAGACTTGTGTTTGGGTTATGATTGACTGATTCCAATAAAGGTACAAATATGCCTAAGATGGAAAAATGATCTGGCACTGGTGTTCAAGAAACAAATACCATAAAAGTCAGGCAAATAAAGAACAAAAAAAAACCAAAACCAGAAAAAGGATGCAAAACCACCACCAACAAAACGATGAGTTATCTATTGCCAGAAGGAAGTATTACCACAGATGACTAGTTTTCCCAAAGGCAAGGAGAAACAGAAGCCCGCTGTTACTGCACCACTCATTCTGTGCATGTATGTTGTGCCTTGAGGAGGAATGGACAGGATTTGCTCCAATGCTACAGAGTTACCAGCACCATTTATGTCTTTGCACTCCATACATTTTGAATATTGACAGCCTACTGAACTGCTACACTGTTCAGGCTCAGTCTTGTGAATCAATCTCTAATTACAAGCAGAGTCCTCACATTGACCCATGAGATTTCACAAAGGAATAAAAATCTCTTAGTTGGAAAAGCTTCTTAGCAAGTGTACAGATAAGAAAGTTTTCCAAGTTTTTCTACGGGACCTTGCAAGTCTTGCTCCAGAGGAGTTTGTCAGTAATGAAAACTGTAGACAAGACATGAGGATATCTGTGCAACCAGACTGAACTCCTTGTGAGCTGGTGTTCACCAAGAGTCAGGTTGTTAAGACACAAGAATGGATGACCGGATGATAAGAGCATTTGAGTCCAGCAGCTCCAAATATCTGCAGATGATATTAGAAACCAAATGGCAGAAACATCCTGAAGCTTCTTTCTTTAACAATTTTACACAAAGTTATTCTACCTCTACAGACTTCAGACATTTGTTTCAGAATGTACTAGGTCTATAGGTTGCATGTAGTAATGATATTTTGCCTTGAGAGATCTCTTACACATATATTCACCTGTTGGTGTGCACACACCTGAAGTGAAGACCTCATGGAGGTGTACTTGCGGAACAGTAATACAGGTGCGGAGTGTGCTGGAGTGTACCTTTGGGTCCTCTGGGCCAGCTGGCTGAACTGGAGCAGAATTCTCTTTACGCCTTTTGTAAGCAATGACTCACATCTTCTTTGAGGCTTGTTCTCTGCTTGTGTGAAATCTTTTCCTTCTGTTTAATTTCTTTTGTTTGATGTACTTTATCCCAATAACCCAACAGTTTAAAATTAAACCTGTCCTGTATGGAATGTTTCCTTACTATTTGTGCATGGTAGGTGTGTTTCTTTTCCCCATAAAATATTCAGTTCATAGCAAGTTCTAAACCTAAAGCAAGAGACGGGAGAGGGTACAAGAACTATTTGCTAAGTAGATATATATGCTCAAATATTAATTATCTTCTAGGTGAGAATGATGAGCCCAGAATCTTGTCATTGCAAAAATCCACAAAAAGCACTAATGTTTGAGATGTAAGTATGAAAGGCTTTCATTTTGTGTGGAGAATATAATAAGGCCTGCAGAAAATATCAAATCAGGAACAAGTGAGTTTCACTGCTCAGAAAAAAATGTGACTGTAAATACAATCTTTGTTCAGATACTACACGGATCCACTGGAGCAGAACAGGATGTAGTAACTGCAATATACTTTATGTAAAAGACCTGAAGGTATTGATGTATCATGTCCTTTACACTGGATCACTTCTGCTCACTTGATATTTTGAAAACAGAATTAGAGGAAAATTCCCCCTTTAAAGACAACATTAAGATTAATTTATCAGCTTCATCAGGAGAGGATGAACAGCTCCAGAAAAGGAAAACATAAACCTTATGTCCCATCTCCTACTGTGCTGAGTTTCCGGAAGACTCATTTCTTAGATAGACTCCCTGTTCAGAGAGAGAGAAGACTTAATGACTTTTCCCATCATAAAAGCTCTGAATTCAAGCAGGCCACTAAGCCTCAGATCCAGCCACCAAGTGGATGAGAACTGGGTAAGGGCACAATGTTTCCAGTACCATCATGCTCTATGCCACTAGCTCTTCCCTGAAAACAGGCTTCAAAGGAAATGTGAATGGGGGATATCTCAGTCACCCTTTTGTGCTCCAGAAGTCTCAGATCAGCCCCTCACTGCAAAAGACTCCGATGGACTAAATCCATCCACATATACAGTATAATGCCAGCAACCTCTCCCAATTGTTTTAAAGTGTAAAATTGGTCTATAATCCTTTGCTCAGCTCCAGAAGTCTGCTGTAAACACAAGCATGTCCTTCCACCAGAGGCCAAACTGGTCCTGTAACTGAAATGCAGTACATCATATAAATAAAAAATTCTCAAAGTGGTATTAAAAGATAAAAATTCTCACATATTTTTCAGTTATCATTGAGCAAAAAAAAATTAAAATTGATTGAGAGAGGACAAAAGGCTTAAGATATTCCAAATTTATCTTGTAATTTAAACCAGAAAGTTCAAAAAATTGAACTGCACCATTCAATCTAAAAGCCTGTCTTGAAGCCCTGCACGATTCTGAAGGGGAGATCAGCTACAAGGGTTAATGTTGTCACCAATGATGTAGGAAGAATGTGAGATAAAAATCTGCAAGGGGCTGCACAAAAAGGTTGTCTGTTGGAATCTCTCTAATACATGTCCTTTTCCATGGGTGACTTGTCTGCTACTGCCTTCCAAGCAGATGTGATATGAGGCAGAAGATATAAGAAAAGCTGGTTACACTGAGTTCCCCCTTTATGGAACTGACACAGTAAGCCAGCTGAATGAAGAAAATGGAGACCTCTTGAAATTACGTTGCAGGTAGACTGTGTACTTTCCATATCTTTTATATGCATTCATAATTGTTGTTTTGGTTGCTATGAATAAAAGTATGATTTTTTAATTTTTAACCCAACTTGATAAAGTGTAATCTAAAGAAAGACAAGCAGGCACCTTCACCTAATGGCATGGGTTCTACAATTTACAGACAAGGGCCACAGGACATCTTATCAGGTAACTCAGCTTCTCAGAACATCCTCCACCACAACCAAATATTTAAAACATATGTCCTTTCTGAGCTGCAAAAGGCAGGCAGAGAGAAGGTATCACATTGGTGAGGGTTTCTTGGTGACACTGAAGACTTTCTGGGATCTAGTAAGATACCAGGGTATGCACTTGCACTCCAAGATTCATAGGTCAGCCTTCTCTCTCACTGAGGTAGGACTTAGCTTCCCTGTGTCTGTTCTCCTGACCTGAGTAACAGACTGCACAGCTTCCCTTCATTGTGGTAATGAAGACTTTGTGTCTGCTATTGCCAAGCTGGTAGAAGCAGTGGGTTTGATAACAAAGTAAAAACCTGGAGCATTTTTGAGGAGCTGTAGGTAGCCATGGAGATAGGTGTCCTGAAGGCATTGAGGGGAAATGGATTGTAAGAGAAGATTTGTTTTAGGGAAAGACTATAGCTTCACATTGAGAAGAAATATTAGTAAATTGTTTAGCTGCAATGACATCTAGCTAAATATGGTCAATATATGCTGATTGACATTAGTATAAAAAGCCTTGTTTCAAGCTGGCATTTGCAAGGGTGGCCACATCCAAGCAACTCCAAAGGCTTGTTCATGAGGTAGGCTCAAGAACATCAGCTGAGAGGGATTTGTTTCAAATGAATAGATTTAGTTCATTTGATTAATGAACTGAAAAAAAATCTCGAGGCTGAATTGTTGACTCAGTTGAATAAAATGCCACCTTTTTTTTTTCTTTCAGAAAACAGTATAGGGGACTCATGAATTTGAGTGCTGTAATAAAAACCATTTAGTTTCTTGGCTTTTGGTACTAAAATACAATTTTTACGGTGGAGCTTCTATAATCAGAGAGTTCTTGGGGATGTTCTATTACTTCAGTAACTCAACTGAAGGCTGCTTCTCTTCATGTCTTGACCTTAATGTCACACTATGTCACAAAGTACATCCAACTACAAAAGACGCTCTCTTGTTACCTTTGAAGCCAAGCTTGCATGTTTGCCATCTGTACAGCTGATGAGGGTGGTCTTGCTGCACTCCTTTGTGGGTACGCAGGTGAGCTTTTCTCACTTAACTGAGCAAATGTGGCAGATACAGACATGTAAGGCTCCTTAGGAAGAACCTCACAACTCATTGCTTGATTTCATCTTGATCACTTGTCATGGTAACTCCATACAGTGATTTTGCTTCTCACTCTTGGTCTTTCATCTACCTTATTGCTCCCAGGTAGTCAGGCAGATTCATGATCTACTTCACCAAAGCGAAGGTCACAGAATTTCAAAGGAGAAGCTGGTGGCCCTGCCACCAACTGCATACTTCTCAACTGAAACCTGTGTTTAACTAGCAGAGATTTTTCCCTGAAACAACAGCCTGGTGTCGCAGGCCAGAAGTTGCTGTGTAACTTGGAGCCTGAGAACTCCCCTTCATCATCTAATCCAGCTGACGGGCTGTTCCACAGATGGCTTCAGGTAGTTTCAGAGGTCTACTGATAGCAATGAACTCATTAAACTCAACAGTAACAGGAAGTCCATTTTAGCAGCAGCAGTGACCATGCTGTTTTACACATGCAAAATGCTGCCTTTTTTTTCTACTTTTTTTTTTTTTTTTAAAATTTTCTGCTGTCTTACGAAAACAAGACCAAACTACTTTCTTCTTTATAGCATGATAAAGATGCACACATCTTTGGCAGATTCAATGTAAGATTTGAGCACTAACTCTAATTCTAAACATGCTCTGTAAGCTGAAAGAAAATGGAATTTTCAAGCAATCAATGAAGGAAATACATAATTGATACCACGGGTGGAGAAGATGGGGTAACCTGCATGTGCATGTTTCTTAAATTTCTTTCTCATAAAACTGCTGGAGTTTTGCATTTAGTATCACTATTTAGTTTCTGCAGTCCTCTATTTATTTTCTTCTTTTTTTTTTTTTCTTTTAAATGTGGAAATTAGAAAATAAAAAAGGCATGAAACATGAAAATTGTTCATGGAGGTTTAGTTACTTAACTGAGCCACTAAGAGCATTCTCAGTCTGAGCAACAGTCAGTAGGAAGTATCGCTGGCTTATTCTGACATACTAATTGACAAGAATGTTGATTTACTAAGAGCACTCTGAAATAAAATATTTGTATATATATTTTCCAATTAAGGGGACATGAGCTGCTCTTTGTTTAATAATGAAAAAATAGCTACAGCATACTGTAACTTCTTTTAATAAATATTTTTAACAAATGCATAGAAAATATATTTATTCATTTTAATCTTCATGTATTTTCAAATGTGCAAACTAAGCTTGTTCAGAAAAAAAGTGAAGCAGGTTTTTAAAGGTGCTTTCTGTTTTTCTTCTTGTGAAGACTTGTTACTCTAACTGTTTAGTCTGGTGCACCATAAAAAATAGTGACAGATTTTTGACTGGCAAACAGACATAATTTTTACCAATGATGTATGTGTTATATTGATATGATTCACACATGCTCCATTTTCTGCTCATGGAACTGAAAAAAAACCCCACTGCACCAAAGCCACAACTTCCATATTTTTCTCAGCAATTTAAAAAAGGAACATAGCGTGCTGGAACTGCCTTTTTGCTTGACAGACAGCACTATGCCAAATTAGAGCTCACTTAGTAAAGTATTAAAGTGAAAGCTAAAAATGGAAAGTAGCATGTATATATACCTGTCTCAATGTACAAGGTAGGATATATATCTTTCTAAGAATACATCTCAAAAAACTCTTAACAAATTCAGGTATGCTAAAGGAAAAAAACACCCATTGAACTAATATATAACTACGGAAGTATATAATGGATATTGTGTCACCCATTTGACTTTTACTGGTGGGTTTTCCCCATCTATTTTCTTATGAATGGTATTCCCCTATAGTTACAAGCAGAACTGATCACCCAAAGGTTTCTAATCTTATTCCTGAAAACTGTAGAGCAATTTTCAAGTAGCATGCTGTAATTAGTTTAGCAAAGACAGTAAGAACTGCTGGCAAGCACCAAGATGCATTAGATAAGGTTAAAACAACCAAAAGTGGTTTTTTTTTTCATGGTGTTCGCTGGGTTTTGTATCAATATTTCAGTTGCTAGTGTCCTTTACCAGAAAGCACCCAGTATAGAAATATTTCAGACCTCTTTTATTACACAGAATGGTTTTGACATGTATTTATTCACGAACTTTTTAAAGGATGCTAATGTTGCTTCAGCTAAAAATGAGTAAAAAAATTAATTCAAATGAAACTACGTGTAAGCAAAAGATCTTACTTGTAAACTTACATTAAAAAAGAGTGAACATTCCAAGCTACCCTGAACACTCTGCCTCCTTATAAACAGTAATAATAGAGCTAAGTCTTTTAGAAGATAATAATGTGTATGTCAGTCAGATCCAGTTTCCTATACAAAGCTGGATGCAATGAACACTGATGCATTTTATCACTCTGTATGCATGTAGCTCGTTTAGAGTCTTCCAGATAGAAAGCTTTTGCTTTGCAAAGATGCTTAACTCTCCTGAGGAAGTCAGAATCCCAAAATACCATGTGCAACTGTTGCTACACTGTGTCCTTTGCAATCCTTTCACAGTCTGAGCCAGGGGAAAAAATACTTAAAGAATTATAAGTGCTTTGGGCAAAAGTATATTAAGCTGCAATATTTTCTTCAGTTTCGGTATCCACTAATTTATTTCTTCTTGTTGCTTCTGTGATTTTTTAAAATCTATATTGGGATAGATGCTCTTATTTGTAATGACAAAGTGGACTAGTTGTGCCCTACACTTAGAAAAGGATGTGGGAGTCTTACAGTAATAAACAAAATCTGCCGAACCCATTCCAGGTTGCATCAGCATCCCAGAGATATGTTCTTGGAAAACTGTGAGTTATTCTTGTAACAAACAATTGCATTACAGTAAAAGTAGGGCTCAGCAATCTTCATTCACGTTTACATTGTTTTGGGGTTGACCTTGGTACCTTGGAGTTGAGAATTATAATCTCAATTTTGTTTTCAGGTGGGAAGGTTGAATCTTACCTCTCCCGTAGGTACAGGAGCCATACAGCCCTCCCATTGCAAATTATGGCAACAGGATAACCAAATTTCTAAGTTAAATAGTCTGAGCTGTTCATAGATCACGTACAGGACAACATGCGTGGCTTTGGGTTTTTACTGTAAACTTTTGTGATACTTACTTGTCTGCCTGCTTGGCAGATGAAGGTCTGAAAATAAAGCTTTAGGTATAGGTATTTTTTGAGTAATACAAAGATCTTGGATTCACATGCCTATATTCTGCTTAAGCCCCATTTTCAAAAAAACATCTTAGAGAGTAACATGACTTTATTATCTTTAACAAAAGTAAACAACTGCTCCATTATTTTTTCTGCATAGATACATCTATCTTGCTTTATCTTAATATACAATGACTTTTTTCTGAATATGTTGACATGGTTCTTTCAAACTAACTTCAGATATTGAACAGAATTCCACAGACATTCTTTTTAGCATCTGTAATTTCAGTATTTTTGTAATTTCTGCACATGTATTTATTATTTGCCAATACTGAAAAGCGAGATGCTACCTCTACCCTTAAGACTTTGCAAAGGGTAATTGTCCTCTGTTGAAAAATATGGCATTGTCAATGGATATGAATAATCATGAATGGCCCAAGCTCTAAATTGAAGCAATCATGGCTAACATATTATTCTCAAACATCAATATAAAACACTAGAAGTACCTGTGTGAAAAAAGTAAACACTGCATTGTTGTTCTATTTAATGCACTTTATAGTTTATGTAAACCTGTTGCTCAGAAATGTTACATACTTTGAGCAAATAAGACCATTTTTTTAATTACACATACTTATTAGAATATGGAACTGAATATACAAATCACAAAGGGGTCTGTTTGTTTTGAGGGATGTTTGTTTAAAAATGAACCATCTCAAAAAATAACAGTCTTTAGAAAGCAAAGTTCAGGCCCTTATGCTCAAGTTGTGTTGTCTCTTAAACTGGGTAGTACTTGTAAAAAATGAAAAAAAAGTGCTTTGCTTTGTTTAATCTATTCTAGACATATTTTGTATAAATTATTATAACTCTCTCATTATACCTGTTTCTTTTTCCTTTAATGTTATTTAGTATTGTTGCATGCTCTTTGATAGCTACTGCATTCACTATCTAAGAAACTGGTTTTATTTGCTAGCTAAAACATTATTTGAATTTCTGCAACCTGGAAGGCAATGACTTATACACAACTCTTTTGCCACACTTGATATTGTGAAACGTGTCATGGGATTTTCAATTATTTCCAAATACTATATACCAACATTAGACTCAAAAATACCCTTTGCTAATAAAATAAATTTCATGTATGCTTGCAATATATTATTTACAAGGGGCAGAGAGAAACTTCATTTTTAGAAGTACTTAGCATGAAGTCTGAAATGATGAATATTCCCTTGAATTAGCTTTATCAATTCAACTGTGGATTACATCTCATTAGAAGATAATGAGATTTTTTCCACTTGTGGAGGAAGCATTGGGTGGAGAGAGTGGACTTTTCCTGTTTATTTTGCTTATTCAGTCAATGACATTTAGGATACTTTTTTGCAGTTAATGCAAATTCCAAGTTTTATGAGGAACATACTACTTTTGATTTAATACTTTTTGTGACGAAGATTAAAAAAAAATTAGTAGTGTACTTGACACAAGGCCCATCTGTAAGCAGATAAATACCAAATAAAAACTATTGCAGCCATTTTTTTCAAGTTCACACAGCAAGTATTACTGTAATGCAGCCCAAAGTATGACATTATAGCAAGGTTTTTATCTAATAATTCTTGAGAAAGGGAACACAATTTGCTGTTTAGGATCTTTCTGTTACAAGGAAGCAGTTCCCAACAGAGCAAACATAAAATTTGCAAATTTCATTCCATGACTCAGAACAGTTCATGTATTTTGCAGCGTAATTTTGTAATACACTATTTTGCTCATCATAAATAATTAGGTCTAGGTTGCAACTCCACCTATATTATAAAGACCTATGGAATTATTCTGCTCTGTGGTTCTCCGAAGGGCTGCAAAACGGTCAGACAATACGGCTTTCCCATGAAGTTGCTGAGAGAATGGTAAATGTGGGTAATTAAGACACTAAACAAACAAACAAAAAAACCCCAACCAAACAAAAACAAACAAACAAACAAAACCCACCTAAAAACAACAACAAAAAACCCCAACTAACAACAACAAAAACCAAAACAAGAAAACCAATTCAACCCCCAAACAACTAAATCTTTGGAAAGCAGGTAACAGTGATGATTCCTAACAGCTACCGAGCTGCTGCAGGCACACGGGGAACACCCGAGTGTATTTTCAGCGGCGCGGCTGTTTGAACCGGGTCGTTCTCAAACGGCCAATCTGCCGTCCGCGCGGCGGTGGCCGCTGCCAGGCGCGGGGGGAACCCACTGCGGGCTTAGAGGCAAAGTCACGTTTCCCTCGTCTTGCCCCCCCCCCCCTTCCGAGGATTGGTATCGTCCAACCCTCCCCCCCGCCCAGCAGGCCCTCAGCTACAAGGTCGGGCGCGATATTTTTTCGCCCCCTGCGCCGCCAACGCGCATGCGCCAGAGCTCTATTTTTTTCACCCACGCCCCCCCCACGCCCCGCCCCGCCCCGTGCCGTGCCCCTGTGCGCATGACGGCCGCCAGGGCGGAAAGCCAGCATGGCGGTCACGTACAGACGCTATATCCGGCGCGATGACGCGCGAGCAGGGTATACCGGCGGCGGCCGGCGAGGTGGGAGCAGCGGCGGCACCGCCGCGCAGGAGCCGGGCGCTCGCTCGCTGGCGCGGGGCCGTGGCCGCCCGCGCGGTGATGGGAGCGCGGGGCGCGCGCCGGCCGCCGCCGTTGTAAGCCGGCCCGTGCGCGTGCCTGCGGGTGGCGGCGGCCTCGTGGCCGTCCCGCAAGGCGTCCCGCGGGCCCCGCCGGCATGAGCGGCGAGCGGCGGGCAGGGCCGGCAGCGGCGGGCGGCGGCGCGCTGCCGGCCTCTCAGCGCCTCGGTCAGCGGGGCCCCGGAGCGGGGGCAGGCGCCAGCGCTCGACGGGGCGCGGCGAGCGGCGCCGGGCGGTGTCGGGCCCGAGGTGTCGCAGGGCGGAGGGTGTCGAATAGGTGAGCGTTCGGTTGCCCGGGGTGGCGTGGTTATGGGTGAGGGTGTGCTGCGCCGGGCCTGGGGCCTCCTTTCCCGGGGAGCAGGGCTGGGAGCGATGGGACCGAGGTGTGCGGGTTGCCAGAGCTGTCTAGAGCACGAATGTGGTAACTGCAAAGCAACCCGTGATTTTTAGGGGAGGATTTGTGCATCAGTCTAAGATAAACTTAGAGATAAACATTCCCGAAGCACATCCTAAGCTTTTGGACACCTTACTACAGTGGATTGAAGAAGTTCCTGCCCTCCTACCCCTCTTCTCTGCCCTGGGGAGACCACATTGAGTTCTGGGCCCCTCAGTTCCAGAAGGACAGGGAACTACTGGAGAGAGTCCTGTGCAGGACAACAAAGATGATGGAGTGGAGCATCTCCCTTATGAGGAGGGGCTGAGGGAGCTGGGGCTCTTTAGCTTGGAGGAGACTGAGGGGTGACCTCATTCATGTTTATAAATATGTAAAGGGTGAGTGTCAGGAGGATGGAACTGGGCTCTTCTCAGTGACAACCAATGATAGGACAAGGGGCAGTGGGTACAAACTGGAACACAAGAGGTTCCACTTAAATATGAGAATAAACTTCTTCTCAGTGAGGGTGACAGAACACTGGAACAGGCTGCCCTGGGAGATTGTGGAGTCTCCTACTCTGGAGACGTTCAAAACCTGCCTGGACACATTCCTGTGTAACCTCATCTAGGCGTTCCTCCTCCAGTAGGGGGATTGGACTAGATGATCTTTCAAGGTCCCTGCCAATCCCTGACATTCTGTGATTCTTACAGTAATTTAGAAAAGCATATTGGAAGAAACAAAGGTTAGTGTGTTTTTGTTTAAGCAGTAGTCCTGGTGCAGTGAAAAATTTCATGGAGCACCAGGTGAGTTTCTAAAAATAGTCCTGTTGCAGGACTGAAACTTGTTTCATTGGGATTTCTGTTTAATCCTCAGGCATTTAGGTGATAGTGACCCTTAAGAAGAGCAAGTGTTTAGTTGGGTTAGAACAGGTTGTGTTTGAGGAACTCGCTCAGATTAGCCTTGGTAAGAAATTAAATTGGCTTTCCCAGGAGATATGTTTGAAAATAGCTTGTGTGCTGTTTTATCTTACCAAACTATTCTGGATTTTGTTCTTGCTTTTGAATAACTTAAGTAACTTTCTGAATCCTCAGAATATAAACAAGTATCAAAATATTGTAATTTTCTAAAACACGTGCTTTTGTTCTTCCCTGAGAAATACTCTTCTATTTCTCCATTCTTCAAAGCCAGGTTAATTTTCAAGGGTGGACAACAGAACCAACCAGCCTTTCTGTGGATGCAGAACAGATGCAGGAAAAAGCGAGTGTTGCTATACAGTTGATGAAGCATGAAAAGGAAGTTGGTGTTCCTTTTAATAAACTTGGTTCAGCAAATGCAGCTACTGACCAGAAAGAGCATTCTGCATTGGAAATAAGAGAAGATTATGTATACAGAAGTACTGGGGGACCTGAGAAGACAGATGCGACTAAGTCACTTGTGACAAATCAGGATGCATTTGGAAACTGTGAACTACATCCACCTGTGTCTAGTACTTGTTCAGCAATGGAGTCATCAGAGGACAGGTGAGAATTTTTATTAATATTTTAACAGCTTTTCTGTAGGAAGGGAGAGGTACTTTTAGTTCATGAAAGTGAATTTCTTGGCAAAATTTCATATAGGTATAAATGTCAAATCTTAAACTTTGAAGACCAACTTCACCTTATAGATAGACTACTTATTTTTATACTTTACTGATGGTCTTCTTTCCTCATCTAAGGGAATAACTGATGAGGAATTAAGCTCTTAATGGTAAGATGCAGAGCATGGGAAACTAAGAATTGAAGGCAGATACTCTGGTAGCTTGGTTTTAACCTGTGAACACATTGTTGATGCAGTGCTGGCAAGCATAGAAGGGCTTTTTTAAGCCAAACACTTCAACTTTTTGTTTGTTTATTTTGGGTTTTTTTTGTTTTGTTTTCCTTCATAAACCTGTTGCTGTAAGCTGAAGTAAAAATTTAGTTGTGTCGTTCAGATTTGACAGTAGAAGTCTTTACTAGAATATTTGGTATCTAGAGGAATAAATATATGTTAAAGTTTTAAAAAAATGTAGTCCAAACTTCTGAACACAAAATGAATGCACATTAGTAGTGTCTTTATGTTGTTGAAGAATACGTTAGTAAAGTAAGATAAGTGATTTCTAATTAATCCCCTTCCTATAGGTAGCCAGTAGACTATTTTATACAACATCCAAAATCTACAGTAAGTGCTGCCTTAGTGAAAAAGTCGCTAAAAATAAGTATATGTTTTCAAGTATGCTTTAAAAATCTTACTTAGTGCTTAAATTACTCAAAAATTTAAGCACAATCTAATATGTTCATGTGAGTTTTTTAATATTAATACACAGTTTCATATAAATATGTAGTAAGTGTGTTTCATATGTTGGCAAAAGTGTGATTCATAAGGTTCTCTATCCTTCTGAATTTTTAAAGTAGCTGCTTCTTGGCATTCTAATTCTATTTGATCTAATATGCCTTTAAGTGAACTATTAATAGCAATGAGTTTAATCTGACATAAAAAATTTAATGTTTGTCCCTTCATGATAATAAATGGAAGACTTTAAGCCTTGCGGGCTTTGTTCATGTGGTATCTCCAATACTAGAATTTCTAGTCCTGCAAATTTGTTAGTATAAAACTATTTATATTTTTGCTCATTGGTCTTTCCCTTCTCTCCAGCCTAGTTTTGCTTACTGTTGTCTGAAATTGTTGGAGTTTAGGATTTTTGGTGTGAGGTTTTTTTTGTTTATAAATTTCAAAGTCCAGGATACTCTTAAGTAAAATCTGTTTGTTTGTTTGTTTCTTTTCTTCCTTGGTATGTTTCGGTCAGCAGAATCTGATTTACTAGTTCAAATAATTAATAGAATCATAGAGTAGTTTGTGTTGCTCATAGCCCCATCCATCCTGGCCTGGAATGTCTCCAGGGATGGGCATCTACCACCTCTCTGGGCAACCTGGGACAGTGTTTCACCACCTGCATTGTAAAAAATTTCTCCCTCATGTCTAGTCTGAATCTCCCCTCCTTTAGTTTAAAAGCATTACCCCTTGTCCTGTTGTAACAGGCCCTGATAAAAAGTCTCTCCCCATCTTTCTTATAGGCCCTTTTAAAGTAATGTGTTTTTTTTTTTTCTTTTATGCATTCATGTTTTCATTTAATGATTCTTTTCCATCTGTTACTTTATTGTCACTCTCTGTAAAACATTAATGTGAAGGCTAATGGGGAAAGGCTTTTGTTTCCACATTGTTTCCACAGATGTACTAACAGTTGTTGTGCCATAACAGTGCTGGGATACAGTTTCAACTCTGAAATGAGGACACCTGTGCAGAGAGATTGCACCCCTTGATTTCAAAAAACCTCACTGAGATTGCAGTGCCTTGTTCATACTGGATGTTAATCTGTTAGTTCCTGAATGTATGTGTTCTATCTTGTCAACTTGCAGAAACAATATAGGATAATATCTGCAGAAGGAACATGATGCTGTTTACATCAAACTAGTTTACTAAGTTAAATGTTTTTTATCTTTGTGCATTATAACCTAAATGTATTTTTGAGGATGTATCCCAAAGTAATGCTTAACCACTGCCCTACCACCTCCCATGAAATCCCTTGTAGAAGCAGGTTTGCTCATGCTTAGAGCAGGAGGTTGTTGCTTTATATTTTAAATACTTGGCTTATAGATAAGCTACACTAGAGATCACTGCTGTTGGATACCAAGTTGTCTGGGGCTTTTTTAATAGTATTTTCAAGGTTAAGTATTTTTGAAATTCTTCATAAGCATTAATCTCTACTGAGAAATGATTATGCATGGAAGTTAGGGTTTGTCCAGTGCCACACTGTAAGGATAAAGACTTGGGATAAGTATTTCTGTGATTTTTTTCATCTCATCAGATAGTGCTCTTTTTATGGAGAACTGTGTTTAATATCTACTGCATCTATTCTTTCTCTTTTAATTAATAATTATGTAGTATTGTTATGAATCAGATTTCAAGCAGCTAATTGAGCATCCAGGAGACAGTTTGAACCTTGAGTAAAAACTAAACTGTAGTTTCATATGACTGCACAGTAGATGATGGTTTCCTGGTATTAACCTATATTTGCTTTATACTAGACATTATTTTTGTTCTCAAGGGAAATTTATGCAAATGCATTAGACATGTTACCTTTTTAAAGTATGCTGGTTTGGCTATAAAGTCTCTTTAATGAGAGTGATTACCAGCTGGCTACATTGAACCCTTTCTTGCAGTCTTCCCAACTGTTTGTCTTCTCCTAGGGTAACATGGGGTGGCATGGTCACTGCCTTGATTCCTTCCTTTTCTTTTGCAAGCACATAGTGGGTGTATTTTTTTGCATAGTAGATTACAAGCTACTAATAGTACTGGGCAATGAATAATAACCTTACACTTCTTTTCTGCCCATGTACTTCCTTAAAAATACAAATGTTCAGTGTAACTTTCTTTTAGCAATAAACCTAAATGATTTACTAGTATGTTTGCTATTTTTTTTGAAATATTTTAGCTGTGAAACTGTTATTTTAAAGCTTTTTGCTAGATGTAATTATGTGATAAATGCCACTCAGAATCACATTTAAAGGAATGTGCAATTTATTGTGTTCTGAACACTGTTTGGACCTCCATTTTCAACAGTAATTTTCACACTCTAGCTTCAATATATCTTGATAATGCCAGGCTATTCATAGAAATTACATCCCTTTAGGCCACCATTTCCTCCTTTATGGTCGTAACTTGAGTTCAGAATGTCTTTATATAGGCTCAGGTGGCGGCGTTTGACTCTTAAGACAGCATACCTTGACCAAAAAGCCCATATTATTCAAGGAAGAAATGTTTGTCTGGATCGCAGTTAGCCTGCAGGCTGCAATTTGGATCACACTCTAGAATTTTGTGTTCTTTTTGAGTTTATAACATTCAAACCAGCTGTAGATAGCTGGCTACTTTTCATCACGGAGTTCTGTCATGTATTCTGCTCATGCTATGCAGGTTGCTTGGCCCCAGTGGAACATAGATACAAAACTCTGGTGAACAATGCATTCTTAGTTACATGTATAGGTTGCAGTATTCATATACTGAACAAATAAGGCTTTTTTTTGGCTTGTATCTTTTGCAAATTTATCCTGTAAAATTTACAAATACAAAGGGACTTTAGTACTCTGTAGTCTCCATACAACCAGCAGAAGAGAAGTTCAGGCAGTGGTTTATTGCCAATGCAAATGTCTTACATAAGATTTTGTGAAATCAAGTTGAAAAAATACTCTCAGAAAGACCTAAGTACTTGCCTGTAATTGTAAACTGGGAAAAAAAGGTAAATTGCTATAAGATTTGTGCTGTTACATGAAGTATATGTTACTTGTTGATTTTTATTGCAGTGAAGAGGACATGTATCGTGATGCAGAAGAAATAGAGAGAGAGAAAATACTGCTTTGTAAGATGAACTCTTCAGGTACATTTAAACTTTGTTGCAAATACACTATTACAATTAATTCTAGTACTTATTTGTGATGATTTAACACCCTCATTTCCAAGGATTTTTGCACACAGATGTCTGTATGCGATAGAAGTTACTTATAATGACTTGAGTCTGTTGTATTGTTTAATTCAGGAAAATATCAATTTTATGTAAAACCAGTTCCTCTTAATATATTTTTTTCCTGTGTTTCTATAGTTACTTCACAAGAGAATGTGAATTCTTTGGAAAGCAGTCATATACCCTATCTTTGAGTGTTGTGCTTGGAAATTACTTATTTATGGTTGTTATAGCAGCATCTCTTGCTGGGATTCCCTGATAACCTTATTACTACCTGTTTTAAAATGAAGGCTGTTTGGATTCCGAAAGAAAACCATATTTATTCTTTCTACCATTGTTTCTTGCTTATTCAGAAAGATCTATTATCCTTCTTCCTTGTAGTCTGTCTGCTGAAAGAAGAGAAGGTTTTACCAAATGTTTTTCTGATTGCTAAGAAAATGAAAGAGTACTTTACTAATTTCTGCTCTTTCTCAATTAGTATTTTTCAGAAGAGAGGAGCAGAGCATTCTCTGTTTTCTTGGACTATATAATTATTTTTGTTCACTTGTCATTTTCAGAGCAAGCTCTTTTTTTTTCCCCTTGGAAACTAATAATTATTTTGCAGCTATAGGATGTACTGCCAGTCTCATTTGGCATCAATGTTATTTTAAAGTGATAGAGTGTATTTAAAAATTTTATTCTCTTTCTGTGTTGTTCTTTTTCACAGTTCTCAGTACAGTGTTACATATTCTGTTTTAACAGAAAATAAACTAAGTGTTGCACCTGAAATGGACATCATGGAGTACTGCAGAAAAGAATGGAGAGGAAATACACCAGTAGCAAAAAGGATGAGAAAGGTATCAGTTCTCTTTTTGTTGACTTTTGTTGGCCTTTTTGTTTTCATTTGTATGTTTAGTGGGTGATTTCCTATGGGAACAATCTTTAAAATGGGAAATGCAATAACAAAGTTTTCCACTGTCTGGTCTTAGAAGTGACTGTGGACTGGAAGACTATTTTGTTTGTATTCATTCAAAGTGGGTTTTTTTGTAAGGTTCCTTCTTGATAGTGTAGGGGTTTGATTAATACTGTTCCTCATTGCTGGTTTCAATTAAAGTTTTAATTTTTTTTTTTTTATTACCATAAAATGGTAATCTTGTGTGTTGGTTGAAATGGCAGAGCAGATAACCAAACTTTTTAACAGAAGGCGAGTATCTGAGGTTTGTGAATTTCTTGATTTTTAAGACCAGAAACTTTAACAAATAGACTCATTTTTTCTTATTTTTTTTTCCTGAGTTCTTATTTTTTGTAGGTTTTTGGACTAGTTTTCTTAAATTAATATTGAACTAGGATGGTAAAAAATAAAGCATAAGGTTGTTTGGGTATTGCTGAAACTTCTTGTGAGCAGGATGTATTTTTAGACTTGTAGTCATATGTGTGCATGTTTGGATTTTTTTTTTTAACTTAAGTGGGTTAGCTACCTGCATTTCAATAATGTTTCTGCTCTGGCATCAAATAAATAAAACAACCAATTATCTACTTGGATTTCTTCAGTTCTGCTGAATAAGAACCAAAAAAACAAAGAATTTTTTTTCAAAGTATGGTTAGTGATGTAAAAGCATTTGAACTTCTAAAATGGGTAGTGGATCAACCCCCCCACTTTTTTTTAATAGCATTAGCATTTGGATAATGATATTCCAATATCTTTTATGATACTGGCACATGACCTTAAAAACTTTTATTAATGCTTTCATGTTATTTCGATTTTGTGTGTTGTGTGTTTGTTTGTTTGTTTGGGTTTTTTGTTTGTTTTGGTTTTGTTTTGTTTGTTTCCAGGGATATGAAGCAGTTGCTCAGAAGTTTGCTTCTATAAGGACAGTACGAGGTGATAACTATTGTGCTCTCAGAGCAACCCTGTTCCAGGCCCTGAGCCAAACTACCCAGTTACCAAGCTGCCTGCAGAGGGAGGATGTTACAGTGGTATGTATCAAAATCTGATTTTCTGACAGTAGAGGAATGTTGGTTCTAACCTACTGGATTACTTTGCGATCTCATTTGTCTGTTATGCTGTAGATGCTCACTTCTCGATATCCCTTGAATTGAGAAGTGGTAGTGTTCGGTTTTGTTGGAGGTTTACAGTGATTCTTTCAACTTGGAATTGAATACAGATCCTCTTAGTTTCCAATTGGTAATGTACAAATGTTAACTGTAGTGCTGACTGTAGTGTAACTTGTCTGTCTTCATCTTGCCCGCTTAGTTTCTTCTTACTGCATGTAATACATCAGTAAGAGGTTTCCCACAAGACAGCTGGTAATAACAAAAAATACAGGCAACTCATTTTAAACACATTTGAAAAAACCCCTAGCTTTTCAAAATTATATGTATTATTGTGTGCTGTATATGGTTTCCCTAGAAAGCAGATAACCAATTGGATGGTGCAGGCTTTTCTGAATCTGTGTATTACCTGTGTCTTAAATATTACCTAAAATAAGTGCAAGAGCAACTCCAGCCTGACATGAAGAACTGTTCTTATGGAGCATTGATGGAAAAGCAAAGCAAGGTGTCTTACTAGGAGTTGAAGAAAAATATTCCAGAAATTGTCTTGCATCAACAAAGTCAATTTGGTGATATCAGTGAACATGGAAGAAACATGTAAGAAGCTGCATATGGAAAACCATTCCAATTCAGGGGAGTAAGTTTCCAGTTGTATAGGTTGCTGCTGGAAATGTAAATGATGAATGTCCGATGTGTTGTAGGCTGGCAGTCCAGGTAGAATCATACTGCTTGTATTAACTTTCTGTATAACTGTAGAGGCCATCTTAAAACTTCATTGTGTTCATTGTTAAGTAAACTTGTGCTGATAGGTTTTTGTAATTACTGATAATATTTTTATGAAATGTTTCTTACTGCAGCAGTACATCATAAAAATATTTTAAGAAAAGCATTCTTCCAGCTGACAACCATCTCCACTTTCTCAAATTGGAGAAGATAGTTTCCTAGCGCTCCTTTGAAGATCATGCAAACATATTTAAATGGTGTACTTTGCAGTTTTTAGTGATGTTCAGCTATTTTTTTTCTTACTGATTTGTAGAGGAAAATGTCATATGATAATTAGCCTTTTTTAAAATGGTGTTCACTGTAAAACAGATTAAGATGAGAAAGTGTTAACACATCAAAACAGAGGGCATATAAGAGAAATGTGTGGTGACAGCTAGCAGTACAACTGTAGCAAGGATTTTTTTAAAAATTTAAAATGGTATTTATGTGCACATTTCTGGTTGTAGAAGTTACTGGCATCTGATATTTGATTACTTAGTTCTATATGTCCAATTAGCACAGGCTGCAAGGCTGGGATGGCAGGAGGTCTGTGTGTATCTGACAAATACTTAGTTGCTGTTAAGGAACTATGTTCATGTTACTAACTTGGAGTCCTCACAAAATGAAACCTGATAGGTGATGGCTGGTGGTGTATGTGCTGCTCTAGCCAACTATTTAATTCATTGTGAGACACAAGTTGCTCTTCCAGTTCTAGCGGTAAAAAGGGTTAATAAATGAGGGCAAAAAAACTGGGCGTGCAACTGTAAAAGCTCTTAACTGAGCAGATGTAGCATGTGAGAGGCAGATCTGAGGCTAAAGTATGACCTGATGCATCAAGTAATCCCCAGGCTCTTTTTTTCATGAGAAAAGCTGTACCATAGTGTGTTAATTATGTTCCCTGAAAAGAAAACACAGTTTGTGTGTTCTAAATAGAGTAGTTGTAACTCCACCAAGACTTCTGGATGGATGTCATCACATCTTAAACCTTCCCTTCTGTTTGATCAGGGATACTTTCAAACACAGTCACTGTCATCTGCTGCAGGAGGGTTGTGAGGTTTTTTTAATTAAAAAAAGGCCACGATTACTTTGGGGTGATTTTTTTCCAGTGCTTATGTATTGCTTAGATGTGGAAATAGTAATAGGCCGGCATTTTGACTTCTATCCAGCACATATTATAAAGAGCAAGTTGTGTTCACTTATGGTCAATCTTAGTATGATATCTGTTCAGAAGAACATGTGAGGAGTCACTTTAAGGTCAAAATGTATGGCTTGGTGATGTTTGGTTTGAGGTTTTTGTTTGTTTGTTTTTAATAGTAAAATAATAAGGTGCAAGTCAGTGGCTTTTCCTTTCAAGGTTTTTTTGACTTATGCTGCCTTCTCTCAACTTCCAGCTTCCTGAAAAGTTGCTGAGCAAATATGACTGGATCAAAGAGTGGCAGCTAAAACAGAAACTGGGCAGCAAGACGGGAGAAATAAGTGATGAAATTAAAGAATATTTAATACTTCTAAGGAAAAAGGTTGGAAAAGTATTTATTCTTGATCACTAGCAAATAATAAAAATTACACAGATTTTTGAATGTGGTGAATTTAGCATAAAAATGCTTTCACTAGCGAAAAAAATAACTTTTTTCTATGTATACTGAAAAAAAAAAAAAGGAAAGAATGTCTGTTCTGATCTGTAGGAGCTTTCTGGTCTTCTGCTGCCTGCATTAGCTGGAAGTAACTTGTAGGCCCTCTAGAAAACTATTAGACAGGTTTCAGTGAAGAAATTAATGTAACGGTAACATTTTGTCATTTTGCATCTATTATTTCTGGTATTCATTTGAAGGAATTCGGTATACTGTGGATAAATGCTGTTTCTACCTTGATCAGGTCTTGGAAAGAAAAGCAAATACAGAATAATGCTGAAGCAATTTCAGAGGAGAAGTTTTTGTTCCACATCTATATGCTTTTATTTTAGGTTAACATAACAGGAAAATGGTTGTGCCCATTCAGTGTTTGTAGTATATTACCTAGCCCCATCTTCAACCCCTTGAAACTCTGGAACTATTTATTAATAAAAACTCTTCAGTTGTTCCTATCTTACTGCATATTCTCTTTTGTTGAAGGCTTTTAAGAATATTTTAAAGGCCGCTGTTTCTTAGGGTGGGAATGAAATACGCATTTTAAGTAAGTGAAATGTAAAAATATGAAGGATGTAGGATTTATGATACAGGAAACAAAGTTTATCTTATTGCGTATTGTCCCACAACAATACTTTTTTAACACCTTGCAGCAATTTCTAACATCTACTCCTTATGCTTTGCTTAAGGACTAATTTAAGCAAAATAAGACTAACTCAACTTGACCTTGATAGGATTACAGCTGTGGAAGTATTCTCCAGTGTTTTTAAAAAGGCACAAAGCCCTTCATAAATTCAAATTGAGTGACTGTGCTGAACATCTGACAGTTCACAAGTGGCTTTTTACAGCTCTTCAGTGATGGTGGCTATTGATACATATTGTGTATGTTGTTGGTTTTGTTTTATAGTGGAAGAATATAAGTGAAATCAAGGGTCCTGTTGAAAAACAAGAAGCTTGTGATACTTTGTTCAAAAATGAAGAAGAGGAGTATAGTCTCTATGAAGCACTGAAATTTTTGATGCTTAACACTGCTATCGAATTATACAATGATGATAAAAATGGAAGGAGAGTTCCTGTCTTCTCATGGCTACTGTTTGCACGGGATACGTCTAGCAACCCTTGTCAGTTAATGCGCAATCATTTGAATCATATCGGTCACAGTGGAGGCCTTGAACAAGTAAGGAGAGATAGTTCTTATAGCGTTATTTTCCCTTTTTGGACATTTTGTTTTCAGGTGGTTTAACAAATCACCCAGCTTTTGTTGGTCTGGTGTAGTGTAGTGTCTGGTCTTTCACTGGGAAAAATACAGTATAACTGCTTGCTTGTGGTAAGACTGTGTGAAGGTCTTCCTTCTAAACATTGATTTTTATTTCTTTTTGTTTCCCTGGTGGCTGACGCTTAGTCAGCATTCTTTGGAAGTATGGAATTCTATTAGTAGCAATATTTGTATTAGTCTCTTGTTAGCTTTTTTGAAAAATATGATAAAAGCTAATACTCAAATTATGAAGAAACTATTAAGTGTAGTACGTATACTTGGTGGATTCTGATAAACAATTACTGCCTTATACATTGCAGAAATTATATGCATATTACAAAAAAAGCCCCAAAACAACATAGTAGTTAATGAGCTGAACAGTATGAAAGATTTTTAAAGACATGCACTTAAAGGAGTCGCATTGAATATGTTGTAAGTGTAGTACTGCAGTTAAATTCACAAAGTACTTACAGGCACTAGAAATATGGAAATATTCTGTTTTGTTTGTGTTTATTGGTTTTAAAATCTGTTGACTGTAGCACAGATGAGACAGGTTGCTGATACTGTTAAATTAGCTGGTTCATTGATGACTTTTTTACTGTTTAGTTTAGTCAATAAGTAAGTGCCTATTTTTGTGCTGACTAGATGGATTTATTTCAGTGGTAATTCTTTCTAAATTGGTATTTAGAACAGGAGATGCTTGCCACAGGATAGAAGCTTTTCTAGCTTCTTTCTCCATATTCCTTCTGTTATCAACAGGCTTTGTAAAGGCTTTTTATTTGGCTAGAGAGTTCAGAGTACCCTTTGGAGGGAAAGGATTGTTGCCTAAAACATGTTATTGTCTGGTTTAGTGAGTTAACAGGGTGCATACTGATACAAGGGAATGTCTTTTCTGCCTGTTTGTGGCAATAGGGAAGTGGGATTCTCTGTAGCTTTTCTGCTGTGCCATTGCTGGCTTCAGGTTAAAACATGGTATCTTAGAAGTATGCGATTGAGATACTGAACTAGAGATGCTGATGTATGCGCATTCTTGCTTCATATTTTTCTTTGAAAAACTAGAACTGGTAGTTACTAGTTTAGTATTTCTATGAGAAATATCTTGTAAAAGGTATGCTTAATTTTACACATCATATTTCTGCTTTTTTTTCCAATGTAGGTGGAAATGTTTCTCCTTGCTTATGCTCTGCAGTATACCATCCAAGTGTATCGACTGTATAAATATAGTACTGATGAATTCATCACACTTTATCCCAATGACCCGCAGGAGGACTGGCCTGTGGTGACTCTCATAACTGAAGATGACAGACATTATAATATTCCAGTCAGAATGTGCCAAGAGACTGTGCTGTAAACAAGTGATTTTTAGCAGACAAACCTGTGCTGTTTGTGGAGGTTTCCAGGACTATTTTAAAACATGATGATGATCAAGTCTGAGTTACATCTGAAATATCAGGCACCAGCCTGAAGAGTAAGAATTTTGCAAGTATGACTTTTGTTATCTGTTCAAAACAAAACTGTGCAGTCCTTTTTTTGAAGGGCTTACTCTGAATAGGAATACAAGAACTATCGATTTCCTTATTTTAGGAAGATAAGTGAGGCTCTGTGGTAAAACATAAGCTGACCTTCACCTCTCTGAAATAACGAGATAATGATTAATTGAAATTTCTGGAAAAGTAAGCTGGCAGTACCCTAACTGATAATTGTAATACTGCCTAGGAGCAATTTGTACAAATCTTGGGTCTCGGGAAGCAATATAATTCTTTTGCAGGTGGAATTTAATCCCTGCCATGGTTTATGGTATAAGAAAGGTGTTGTTTAAACTTTTCTAATGCTTTGGGGATTTTTCCTACATTAATATCTCTTATTTAGAAGCCAGTCATCTGTGACACTGAAAATGAAGAGCTCTTCCCTTTTCAACCCAAGAAGGTCATGGCAAAGAGGCTTGGTAATAAGTGGCTAATGAAAGTTGTTAATTAGTAGTTCACAAATTCAAAACCTACACAGGTTTTGAGATAACCACATACCCACTAACTTCTATGTCTATTCATATGACTGTTCCTGTACTGTTACCTTGCTGGTAGCTGCTGTGGAGAACATGAGGATTTTGATTTGTCCAGGGAGTGCAGTAGATAGTTATATTTTGCTGCAACTTATCCACTCTTGGGAGGAGTGTGTGGGACATCCTCTTTCTGGTCAGAATTATTTATTATTCTTTAAATTGAAGGAATACAGAATATATCAGATGCTGGGAGTGCTGACATACCTAACAAAAATTAAATAAAACTTTCACCTTTAGCTTAAAGTGGAAGTATGTCCTAGAGATGATTCTCAAAATAAGAAAGTTGGGTTAAATGATGATACACAGATCACTTGGCTTCTCTTAGAAGGCCTTCTTATAGAAAGAGGATAAGATTATAAAAAGTATTTTTCATTCAAATATTCTAGAGGAAATGACATGCAAAACTTCTGGCATGCAAAACTTCAAATTGTCCTCTTGTTCTACTTAAAATTTGTTAGGTTTTATTGCGAAAGGTAATTACACAATGAGAATGTGTTCACTATGTTTTAAAATGTGTTTTAGACACAGCTTAATGAGGGCTATTATGTACTCAGTGTTATATTTATGTTGATTTTGGTTTTAAAACAACTAATTTCATCTGTTACTGAAAAATTGTGGGAGCTACAAGGGAATAAAAATAAACGCGTTAATCTGGCAATATTTTGTTTCTTGTTTCATGCACTGTTTTCTCTCTAGCTTTACATTTTTGAGTTTTTAATTTTGAAACTCTTGTTCCAGTTAGTTATTTTTTGAAAGCTGCAAGGCATAGTAATATATGTAAAACAGTAACTATCGACTTGCTGCTTGCACATGAACAGCAAAAAAACGTCTTTGTTGTCCAAGTGCCATTAACAGGAAAGAAAAATAAATGAGCTTTTGCAACTCTGATAAAGTTGTAGTTATTATTTACATAACTAATTACTTAAATCTTGGTATCCTCTAATTGTCATATGTTCTGGAGATTAATTTTAATCAACTGAACACCTCTTAGAAAAAGACTTTTTTGTCATACATTTAGAGCAGTGGCTCTGAATGGATGACAAAAGCCTCTAAAGCAGAAACTATTTAAGGGCAGAGTTTGTAACCATTAGGCATGTGAACAAATCACGTAATTGGCTTGTATGTCTGAGAAATGCAGGACAGAGCGTAAGAGATGTGTGCACCTTAAGTCACTCCTGCAGAAGCTGAGTGACAAGTAATAGAAAAACTGATGCTACTTTGTAGTTTCAATCCATATTTTGGAGATAAGCAATTAGTCTGTGCTGTGCAAGGTTTTGGTAGCAGGGGCCTACAAGCACGGCTGCTATGAGAAGCTACTAGAAGCTTCCCCCAATGTCTGATAGAGCCAAGATGGACCTGCTGCTGGCCAAGGTTAAGCCCATGGGGGTGGTGGTAGTGCCCCTGGGATAATGTATTTAAGAAGGGCAAAAATTTGCAGTCAGAAGAGAGGAGTGAGAGTATGTGAAACAACTCTGCAGACACCAAAGCTGGTGAAGGAGGGGCTGGACATGCTCCAGGCACCAGAGCAGAGACTCCCCTGCAGCTCTTGGTGTACAGGCCATGGTGAGACCAGCTGTCCCCTGCAGCCCATGGAGGTCCGTGCTGGAGTATGTGGATTCCTGAAGGAGGCTGTGACCCATGGGAAGCCCACACTGGAGCAGGCTTCTGGCAGGACCTGTGACCCGAGGCTTGAGCAGTCTGTTCCTGAAGGGCTGCAGCCTGTGGAAGGGACTGCTGGAGCAGTTCATGAAGAACTGCAACCTGTGGGAGGGAGCCATGTTTCAGAAGTTCATGGAGAACTGTCTCCCATGGGAGGGACCCCACACTGGAGCAGGGGAAGAGTGAGGAGTCCTCCCTGTAAGGAGGAAGGAGTGGAAGAGACAATGTGTGATGAACTGACCACAACCCTCATTCCCTGTCCCCCTGTGCTGCTTGTTGGAAGGAGATGGAGAATTCAGAAAGTTGAGCCTGGGAAGAAGGGAGAGAAGGAGGGAAGATTTAGTTCTCTTCCTCATTATCCTACTGTGATTTGATTGGTAATAAGCTAATTTTTCCCCAAGTTCAGTCCGTTTTGCCCATGACACTTAACGGGTGAATGATCTCCCTGTCCTCATCTCAACATGTGAGCCTTTCATTATATTTTCTTTCCCCTGTCCAGCTGAGGAGGGGAGTGAGAGCAGCTTTGGTGGGTACCTGCTGTCCAGCCAAGGTCAACCCACCACAAGGAGGAAGAGAGGTCAAATCAGTTCTGCCCCCCACGCTGATATCCACAAGTCTTCCATGTGAATACATTTATAATAGCTGCTGTACTTCAGTGCACTAAAGGAAGCAGATGCTTTACTCAACACCAGGCATACTTTCTTCGGTACAGTCCAGATTTTTAACACTATAACATGAGCCATGAGCTCCTAGGACTTAGTAGAGATGAAGAAGGTTCACTCTGGCTATTGTAGTTCATGTGCTTTTTGTGCAAAAAAATACTGCATCCACTTCAGGCATTTTTTTTTTTTTCCCTACTTTAACTTTGTACCTCCAACTTCTGCCTCCTGTGTGCTTTCTGGTGAAGGAGATGCATGTTTGTTGTGTTCTTCAGAAGCATTTTAATATCGTTTGAGGTATTAAATAGAAACATCCTGTGTTCTATCATAGTGCCTTGACTTGGGCTGATTGCTTTTAAAAGAAGCATTTAAGTGCGTGCTTTTTGCTAAATCCCGGTGTGGTCTACGCAGAGCTTTTATTTTGGCTTTCTTCCATCTCATAGTAAGAAATGTGTTGTAAAGTTAATTAACATTTATCCTCCAGCTTCCTTTCTGTTGATGAAAGTGTACCGCCCAAGTTCTTCATGTGAAGGAAAGCAGGAGGTCCAAGTGTCCTTGCTGGGCTGGGAGGTATATTGCGCTGTACCCTGTGGGAGTAGTTGGCTCTGGCTGGAATCATAGGATCATTTTGGTTGGAAGAGGCGCTTAACATCAAGTTCAGCCGTAACCTAAATCTAGCACTAAACCATGTCCCTAAGAGCCTCATCTCTACATCTTTTAAACGCTTCCAGGGATGGTGACTCCACCACTTCCCTGGGCAACCTGTTGCAGTGCTTCACCACCCTTTCTGTGAAGAAATGTTTCCTGAATGAGAAAATGGAGAAATGTGCTGAACTGGAGCTGCAGCAGGCAAGGCAGCAAAGCTTCGCCTGGGCGTGGAACAAGCTTCGCCAGCTTGTGCTGGAACCAGCCTGGTGGTGTCCTGTAGGAGCTCACCCCAAGCACTGGGCTGCTCCAGGGAGGTGCGAGTGTGTTTGGTTCAGGACTGTAACTTTGTTCCGATAGGCATGTTCTGGAAGTTTGCCGCTAGATTAATAATTGTCCTATGGCATCGACTAACGTGCTTCAAGCCAGACAGATTCAAATAATATTTCCATTTATAAATTTGTTGAGGAGAACCTCAACCTCTCAGAAACAGAAAGGGAATGTTATTAATTCCGCAGAGTTAGAAGTGAAATAAGGAAGATTTAGCGTGGTGGAGGCTTCTCAAGAAAGGTGGCTCTCTAGTCCCTTTTCCCCAGAGCATTAATTTTCTGCACGGGTGCTGATGGGTTGCTGTTATTCTTGTTCATGGCTTCTATTCAAGCCAGCGGGATGTCAAAAAATCGCCCCAAGATGCACTGAGCTGTTGAAGAACTAGTCAGTACTGACTAAAAATTGTTCTATTAGAGCTGTCAAGTGAATACTGTGGTGTGCTGAGGAAGGAGTGACACAATAATGTGATCGCCAGCTGCCTCCTCCAGAGGACTGTTTGCTCAATTTGACCATTTTTGGAGTTGTAGGGTTTGGGGTTGGGTGTTTTTTGGTTGGTTGGGTTTTTGTCGTGTGTTGGTTTTTTTGTTTGTTTTGGTTTTGGTTTTGGTTTGCTTGTTTTCCAGACACCTGCCCATCAGGTCCTTGACATGAGATGTTTCCTTTGGGCTATGACAGAAGACGGGTGCTGCAGGGGCTGTAGCAGGTGGCTGCTGTACATACTGTTCAGTGTCAAGCTTTCAATCTCACAAAAAAAAAAAAATAATCCTTTTTTATTTTAAAAAATGAAAAAACCCCAACCCCTAATTTTATGGAAATTATGATTTTATAAAAATTGTTATTATGTGGGCTGAATGTGGTAGGTACTTTTTGTTAATGTTGTTTTCCTCCCTTTTTTTTTTCCATCTCACCTTTCTGGAATTGGATAATTCTGCAAGTGTTTGTGTTCTGTTGGGCTGAGACTGAATTTAGACACTGGCCTTGTTAGATCTGTTGTGCACCCACTTATTTTGTATTTAAAAAAAGAAACAAAACAAAACAAAACCCAAAAAAACCCAACAAACCGAAAAGCTGCTACAGTAATTATGAGACTAGTACTGTCTATCTCAAGCAGTCTCGTTGTGTTTCATCCTCAGTTTCCAGCGCTCAGCTGAACCCCGGGACCCGCTGCTGGTGCTGGGCCGGCCTGGCCGGGGTGCGGCCGGCAGGGGTCGCTGCAGGCCCGGCATTGAGCGGGAAGGCGCGTTTGGGCCTCCCCAGCCACAATAATTTCTGTAAGAATTGAAGAGCATCTGCTGAGACACGCCGTGTGAATCCTGGGCAGCTTTTCTAGGGTAGCTTGCTCTCTTTACGCAAACGTGAGGCTATATAGTATCGAGAGTAATGTACGTTGAGAAATTGTGAGGTTGGACTCTCAAGATTGTCCAAGAGCAAGTCAAATAACTTCTAAAATACATAAACCTGTTAGTTTCCTACCACATTTACTGGTGCCTCGTTAGTTAAAACTGTCAGACTGTTTTATTTCTTCCAGTATTGGCTTACAAGGGAAGATAAAATTCTAAGTATCTTAAAGTTTTCCATAATCTATTTATTTCTGTGTAAATTTAGGGTTTTTTTATTCTGACCTACCATGCCTTGCGTGTTGCATGTCAAAACTCAGGCAAATAAACTGCTAATTTGAGAAGCCAGTGATAGAATTTGGTTATATTCTCCTGTCATTTGGGGACCATTGGTTAACCCAAATTTGAGGTCTGTATTGTGTATACATCTTTGATGTTTAGCAATATATAGGGTCTGATTAAAGATTTCATGAGACCCAGAAACAGGGCTTTTTTTTTTTTTTACAGGGATCAAAATTTATCCTGTTCTTCATGTTTGAAAACATGGATGCTTGTTTCCTTATATTACTTTAGAAAATAGTAAAACACCAAAGACCAAAATATTGGCTGAATCAGTAGTCAACCTTAGTCTATTTTTACTGTACTTATTATAGATGGCAAAAACCATTTCTAGGCATAGATGTTTTATAAAGATTTCAAGTGCTTTGAAACACAGAATAAAAAGGATAATAATCTTCTAGTACTGCCCATACTGTTTTTACTGAGTTGCTGAGACGACAAGAATTATTTCTAGCTGAAAGGAATGTATTCAGTGTAAACCCCTGCATCTGTCGACTAATGGATGTGACTATAACAAGCTGTATCTCTAGAGGTGAAGCACTTGCTGGGTTGCTACTCTCCACGTTTCTGAATGTTTTCTGCATCATAAGAATGTGTTTGGGTTTTGTCTGTTTTTTAATGAAAGGTTGAAACAAATAATTATATTGAGCAAGTAGAATGTACAGAATAGGCCATAAACAGGCAAACTGTGGCAGTTTCAGTCAAACTCTTTCTAGAGCCTCTTTCTTTGAGTGGATTTTTTTTTTTAAAGTATTTTGTAACATTTTGGCCTTTGTTTTGCAGCAGGAGATATGGGTGTTTTGCTTAAAGAGAGGTTCTGCAGAGCTGAAAGTAAGAGCTTGGGTGCAAGCCTGCTTCTTGCCACTTCTGGGCAGGTTCGTCTCTTGCTGCCAAGGTTTGGCTTCTGTGCCAGAGTGTAATGAACTGCATCAAGAGTGCACTTGCATTTTGGAGGATTGTGTTCCTTTCAGCAAGCTGACAAGCAGGAGCTAACAGCAGTTTCTGTCCCCTCGTCTGAGCTTGTCTTTTAAATTTAAATCGTCAAGGGAGTCAGAAGAATGAATAATAAAACTTCTCTGCGGTCATCGTTGAGCTGCTTGGCTAATATGGTTGAAAATAAACAGGGAAGGGGATTTTTACAACTAAAACAAGAAGAAAATAAAAAACCCCACCAACAAACAACTTCAGGGAGTTAACAGTCTCTGTCTTTAAATAGCACTTGCACAGTGGCAGGCCGTGCTGTCTCCTGCTGTGCGGCTCAGATTCTCATCTTCCATTCAGCCCCCTACGATCATCCCTAGGAAACACCCAGCTGGAGCGTCACTGACCTCCTGCAGGTATTACCACAGGGGGCTGGCACACAGTGCTTATGTACCAGCTTTTAGTGTCTAATATTAATGTTACTTTTAGACTATCAAGTGGTTCCATGGTGTTCTTTTACTGATGAGCCCTCGGTAGAGCTCTCTTCACTCAGAAGTGCTGAGTTTTGTCTTGTCAAACCATGCTACAAACAAAATACCCCTTTTAGTTAAACAAAATAAGTCAGTGCCTTTTTAAAGATAGTGGGTGATTGCAAACATTATCTTAAAAAAGAAAATAAGTTGGGGCAATGCTTAGGGCTGTTTAAAGCAGATCTGTGATGGCTTCCACAATAACCTGGTTTGTAAGACACCAAGATGAAAGGTCCTGGTGTTACTACATCCCCCCATCATCCCGCCCCATGGATGCTCCATTCCGATGTGTCTGCCCTCCCAGTGAGAAGATGGAAAACAGCAACATGGAAAGTTCGAAGGAAATAATGGTGTGAAATTTCCTTTGTGGAACTAGAATAAAAGGTGTCAGAGCTGTGTTGTGAGAAGGTGGGCCTGTTGCACTGCAGGGACTACATTGTCATGGGTGGGGCTTGCCACCAGAAGACCTGGTTCTTCAAAGGAATGCTGCACTGGATGATGTGTGAATTGACTACCTGCTCATGGAGGGTGGGCTCGGCACAGAGCAATCCATTTTGGCTGCAGGTTTGGGAGCACTGGCTCCTGCTGCTGCAAAATTATTCCTCTGCCCATGAGACACGGGAAGGCACTGTGCCTTTTAAGTCACCTAGAGGAAGGAGGAACACTTTTCAGAGCTACAGCATAACCTGTGCAGTCAGGTAATTACTGCTTGACTTTCTTCTGGGTAGTATCTTCCTCAGCAGCCGCTGCTAGGCTTCGGTTTTGCTCCCTGCAGATCTCTGCTGTGTTGCAGGGGTTGGGAGAACGTTCGGCATAGTTGCCTGGCACCTTACTGAGGAGTGCCCTTAAATACAAGCCCAGCTGAAAGATAGTGGCAGTGCTTCTGCTCTTCTTATGCTATACTGCTGTTAGTTGCAGGATTTTTTTTGCTTGTTTTTGGTAACAAGCCCTTTTCTGTTCCTTGGCACATGGCAGATCTTCCTCCAGCAGAGCCATCTTCTCCCACCCCTTCCTCCCCCGCTTTATTATTGATTATTAGACACAAAAGCAAAGGCCGTGCAGTGCCATCTGCGAGCAAGGGGGTTTGTCTGTGGTTGAGGACTCCCTCATCTGAGATCTGTGTGTGCCCTTTTGGGAAATAAACCGGATTATATTTCAGTATGCCTCTTAGAGGGAAGAGCTAGTTGTCCTCATTACTGACGGAGGAAGAGTCTGAGGAGGGTCTGCTGATGGGAAAGAGGGAGGGAGAGGAGACTTTCAAGACTGTTTGCCATCACACTGCGTGTCTTACTTTTCACCTGCTTGCAATCTGGCCCTTTCTTGCTTAGGGAGAGAGAAATAAAGCCTACGTGGCCCCTGAAAGAGAAAGCTTAGTTTGAGAAAGTCAAACTCACCACATGTGACTCTGTTTACACTTTCTGGCCTTGCCGAATCTGCTCAAGATGAAGCAATGTGGCAGTAATCCCCACACCTGTTTCCAAACAGGCTCTGGCCTTCCAAGCCACAGGGTTGTTGGCTTGCTCGCCCCTGCCCTCATGAGGGAGTGCACAGCACTGGCAGGCACAAAGTATCTTTATCTGAGTCCTTTTTAAATTTTTTTTCCTTTCTTTTCTATTTTTTTTATATCATGGCCTCCTGCCAGGCCAGCGCTGTCGGCAGGCAGAGCTGGGCAAGGTCAGGCCACGCTCTTTGCAGGCGGCCATGGACGGGCAGCGGCGGGTGACAGCGGCCAACAAGTGTGCGCCTGTCAGCAGCTGAGGGGGCTGTTGTTTGCCGATTTAGATGCCCTAATTATATTCTCAGCATCGCTCAGCATTTCTGGTGTTGGGCAGGAACGTGACCAGACATGACCCAATCCTTTCCCCAGCCATGGTGACAGGAGCTGGCAGCTGGAGAGCGGGAAGGGGGGCCTGAACATAGTGAGACCCGCGGCCCGTTCAGGGGTCTCCACAGCCCTCCTCCACCACCCCAACCCAGGGCCAGGAGAAACAACGCTGCTCATCCCAGCCCTGTCATGGGGAGATGGGGCACACCCTGCAGAGCCCAGGGGACAACCGAGGGCTGCATTGCAGGGGGGAGGTGGCCACAGATGCCAGGGGGCTGGGAGGGCAGTTGGGGAGCCCCAGGAGAGGCGAGGAGATGAGGTGGGCAGGAATTGAAGGGCTGACAAGGTGTGGGGGGCCCTAAGGCAGGCCAGGCTTGAGGGATGCAGGATGATGGAGATCGTGGGCGGCCTAAAGTTGAAAGCAGTATGTGAGGCAGTCATTTTGTGGGCTGAAGAAGATGGACTTCTGTCTGAGAGCATCATCTGATCTGCTGTGGGCTGGTAATGAGGAGAGCTGAGGCTGCAGAGTCCCAGGAGCTTGGTCATGGGTATGAGCAAAGCCCCACCATCGGACCTCTCCAAGACCTTTTTGAGAACAGTGGCAATTCAAGTGTCACATCAGGAGAGATGTTTAAGGCTGTGGTCCCATAGTCAGCCCACTCGCTGGCTCTAAGTGGCTCAGATTTGGTTATTCTGGAGTACCCAAGGGACACTTTGTTCAAAATCGAACACTAAACATTTTTGGTTAAGGAATGTTTTCACAGCTTCATAAGAACAGCTTTGGTGGCTTGACGGATGGATGAAGCATCTTGTTACGACATGAGTGTGCCCTGGCCTGATGAGAATAATGCTCTCCTTTTAAGTATTAAATGTCTATTTAACAGGAATTATGGAAGTTTTGGATTTGGTGTGGAAAAAGTACTCTGACTGTGGTATTTCCACATCAACAAAACTTGGAGGCTTTGTAGAAACAGAGACCTTGTCTTGCATTGCTTTATAGATACCCTTGGATTTCATTAACTTCAAGTTAAGACCCTGCAGTTGGCAGCATCATGTTCCTAATTCAAAAACAATTTGTGTTTGTTGGATTAATTTCTCACCAGGAGGTATATTTTGCTTGTTCCAAATACGAAGATCACTTTAGACCATGTCAGATTATCAGAATAAATAAAACAGAAGCAATCAGAATCACAAATCATATGCAAACTGTTAGAACTTTACTTAAAGTAATTATAATATGAAAGCTATTGGACAATACTGGAGCACAGATTCCCCCCCAAAGAAAGCATAGATCATTCTTTTTAACAATGCAAAAACATACATCTCTGTTAAATACATAAACAGCACTCAATTTTAATGCAACAAGTACTTTTATACTTTTGACCTTAGAAGTCCTTTAAAAATGTACGAAGTTTTAACCTTCATTGGTTTCTTTCAAGTTTAAAGAAACTCCACGTTTAAAACAAAGCAAAATGGTCATTAACAAAACAAACCGATGGCTTTAGCATGTGTACAAATTACAGAAAGCAACGTTTATTTTGAGAGAAATCAACTGGAATTCTACAAGTTTGACAGAAAATGATGCATGAGGTAACATTTCATTTAAAATCTAGGATCCCTGTACTGTAGTCCCAAACAGTGCTCTGGGTGGAAACCTACAGTCCTTACAAAATCGACTTGTTTAACTAGTCGAGGATGGCTATTAGGCACCCTACTTTGCATAAAGACAGCTTTATCCTGCAAGAAATAATCTGAATCCGATACTGAAAGATACTCTGAAAGAAATGAAAATCAAATGGTACTTCTCAGGTGAAATATACATTTGCCTAGTTCTCAGATTAACCTTCAAATTACAAAAATGAACTGAAAAATGGGGCTTTTTCTCTACAGAAAGGCGCTTAGAGAATTGACCGTAATCCCACTGCAACAGCAGCATGCCCTAAAGTGTGACCGGGTGCTGCTCTTGCCTCCTTCAGTGTTGTAAGCCCACTCAGAGAAGAACAAAATGTTGTTCTGCAGAATACTCCATGGTCAGAGGGTCAAGTGGGGAAAAGACGTGGCCTCCAAACACTATTTCCCCTCTTTCCCAAGCAAGAGTCTTCAGACTTTAAGCTGCTCTTTTTTTAGGAAGTTGCTTCCAGATACTACCCATTCCCCATACCCCCATTCCCCATTTTTAACGTGTTCCCATGAAACTAAAAATAAGTCAATTTTAGAGAACCCAAAGGCACAATTAGAACATGCAAATATGAATTCAGAGGTTTTAGGCATTTCTGTGGTGCTGCTCCCTGTATTATCCGAGAATCTTTTACCAATATCAGTCAATTTTATCCTTACAGCACCGCTCTGAGAGAGGGCTCTCAGAGCTCTGAGATGGGAGAACCTGCTGTACTTGTAGTATAACACCACAAATGGTGCAGTCTGACCTCACACGATCAAAGATATCTTGAACCTCTTTTCAGAAACTGCATCTCCTTTGAGAGACTTTCAATGGGGGCTCTTCTATACAATTGGGTTCTCCTCTGTGAATGATTTCCTCCTGAGAAGACAAAACAGTCCTCGTCTTCTGCTCTGCCCAGCAAACCCAATGGTTTTGCTCAACCGTTGTAGTTTCTTTCTAGAGTGAGCCTGTGGCTGGCCCTGTTAATGTATGCAGAGATGGAGAGAGCAGCGTGTGTGAACGTTGCTTCTTCCTCCATTGCAAAAGGCGTGGCAAAGTTTGCTGTCGTTTGTTCTCCTAATGCTGTAAGTCATAGAACCATAGAATCGTTTTGGTTGGAAAAGACCTTTGAGGTCATTGAGTCCAACTGTTATCCTAGCACTGCCAAGTCCACCTACAAACCACATCTCTGCATCTTTTAAACACCTCCAGGGATGGTGACCCAACCACTTCTCTGGGCAGCCTGTTCCAGTGCTTGATACCCCTTTCAGTGAAGATGTTTTTCCCAATATCCAATCTAAGCCTCCCCTGGTGCAAGGTTCGGTTTTATCTATTGTCTGGTCATGCTGCCTGATAACCTTTAAAGGTCAGTGAACCTTTCACTAAAGATGATAAAGTAAGGGGTTACAGTTCTCCCTGCCCACCTGTATCATTCTTGCTGGGCAATGCAGCATGGGGTGCTTGCAAAAGACACTTCAACTCATTGATTTGTGGCCTTCTCTCCCTCCACATACGCACACTCACCCCTCCACACTCACTTGCTCACGTGTGCTCCTCTTGCACTCCTGGCAGCTTTCTGTCCCATACAGATGAAGCGAGGCTTCCTCACAGCTTGGGAATGCCGCTAGCCTGTGGTGCCCAAACACCGCTACACACACCTCAGCCATTCCACCATGCAGAGTCGAGTCCTTGGTCTCCAGTTTGGATTTCCATGGCCTGTGGTACTGACCTGCTGTGCCAGTGTCACAGGACAAGGAACACCAGCCGCTCAGGGGGCTCCAACACTGCCTGCAAGCGCAGCTACCAAGTCTACCACTGATGGGCAACATCTAGTTTCTTTCCCCTCTGCTGGAGAGGACCACTGCCACCAGCTCACACCCAGTGATGGACTTAAAAGCCACCAAACTGCGTCTTTCTAAAGGAGCTTTGGGCTTCCTGCCTCCAGCCGCCCTCCCTCCCAGCAGAGGAGCCCTGGGTTTCTCCAGCCATGCCTCCTGGCTTCAAGAAACAAAGGTGGAGGCCGCAATGCCACAAGCTGGTCCAAAGCAATGGAGCAGTGAGAGCAACCTTCTAAACGATTAAAACCTGACATGATCTGAGCTTGTCTGCCTTTATGATGGTGGTGGGGGTTTCTGCCCAGTTTAAAAACACAGGTTGAATTTCACATCTTGTGCGCTTGCTTTTTAAAAAGGTACAAGACATTGCAGGTAGCTTTTTACTAAACCTAAAGTAAGTGAAGTGCACTTTGAACTACAATATTTAAAGAGTGATTAATTTGTTTTAAAAAGCTTATTGATGGTAATAAGTAAGGGTATGCCACCTACAAAAATGCATATGTACTTCCAACTTATTTGGAGGTTTTGCTTTTGCAACTTTGTAATACTTGCAAACTCTGCGGATAAAATCAGTTGACCTAAGTAACTAGTAAACTTATTGCCTGTAGCCTTCCAATTGTTTCATTACAGCCTAGGAAGGATTGTTTTTGCTTATCATAGTAGGACACAAAAGCAGAGTTACGGTGGTGCTGCTTTGAAGAGCAAACTACAAAGCTGAGCAATGCATGTTAGTTCCAGGCTCTGCTGTTTTCTGCATGTGTACGTACACTTTACTTTTCACCCAGGCAGTATTCTTATTAAAAGTTAATGCAATTAAAATTATTTTTTTTCAATTCTGCAGTGTTTTCGTTGCGTTTCTGTTGTGTTTTTGCTGAATTATGGATAGAGCTCTTCTTCCAATATTAAAATACACTCTTTCCTATGTGGGCATTTATAATGCTCTCATTTGCAAATAGGCCAAGCTGTTTTATTATATAAATGTAAGTATTTGCTTTGCATTATCTTGATTACAAAAGGAAGTTATCAGATGAATGATGCACGTGAAGAGAGATGGGACGAAGCAGGTAATAAATACAATTGCTTGCTGGTTTCAGGCAGTTTTTGCTTAAAGAGTTACTTGAAAAAGTGCAGTACAGAACTCAGATATTTCATCTGTGGATACAATAGGTTATTTTTGCTTTGCCCTTCTTGTGGGCTCCCAGAGGGTGGGAGGCTACTTTACAGCTGGTTCAGCAATATGCAAGTTTTGTCATCAGCAAAAGAATCTGTGCAGCTTAGTTTTTTTGCTCAGATGCCTACATTGTAGAGGCCTAATAGGCACTGCCTCTCAACCCTGAACTGAAAGCTTAACAAAGGCAAGCATTCTCAAGTCCCTCAAGATGAAGGGACCTCTCTGGGTTCCGGATTGAATCAAAGAACAATGTAGGTCAGAAGAGGGCCACAGGCAGTCATCTCACCTAGCCCCCCTGCTCAGAGCAGGGCTGCCTTAGACATTGGACCAAGCTGCTCATGTCCAGCTGAATTTTAAACTTAATGGATTATCCCCTCTCCAACTCATTAAGTGACACATTTAGTTGTGAAATGTATGAGGTCTTATGTTTCCCAGTGCTTCAAACTATTTTGTGCTGTGCTGGGGATGCAGTGCTAACTTCGCTGGAAAATTCTGGGTTGTGGTCTACGGACCATTAGAAAGTCACAGTGTGGCTGGAGCTAAGTAATGAACTTGAATAAATTCTTTTAATTCTTGATTTTAAATAAAGACACCCCTCAATTCCTTCTACTTCTTGATTCTCCTTTTCAGCTTAGCAAATGAAAAGTAAAAAACAGTCCATGAAAGAAGACTTCTGTTGTAAGCTACTTTTTAATCATTGCATTACGTGACATTCAGTCAGCATGACGATTACATTTTCCTTCGCAAAATGGCAATAGACAAAATAAGCCTAGCAGGAACCTTCAGAAGAAAATAAGGAACCATCTGAAGACGCTGAACTAGGAATGACAGGAAATAATGATGAGGTTAAACTAATAAATTGACTTGAACAGCGCCAAAGCCTGGTAATACTAAGGAAAACTTTCCCCTCAGGGTTACAAAGACAAAAGAACACCTAAAAATATACCAGAGTTCTGTTTTACTGAGATAGAATGGATATCTTGATTATGAAATGCTGACACTGAAGCTCACTCTCTTAACCGCTACAATTAACTTGCACAAGCTGCAGCCAAAATGCCCTTCTGTGCGAGTATGTGCTCCAAGCTGGGCTTAAAGCTCGATCTCTCTGCCCCCGTATTTTGTCTTTGGCCTTTTTGTTCAGAAGGTGCCAATTACTGAGAAGTCTGGCAGTGGTTTTGCTGAAGAGTGCATCTGAGCACTGAAAATTGAACTTGGCTCTCCAAAGCAAATCTCTGCAAGCTGTGCAAACCCGGAGCAGAGCGCCAGGGCTGCTCCCACACCCCACAGTCTCCTGCCGCTGGTGCTGTGGGTCAAGACTGTGCTTAGACAGAGTTTACTGCTAAGCTGACAGTTCAGCCTCATTTCGTGGTGCTGTCAGGCTGCAACTGAATACAGTGTGTTGCAGGACATGGAATGAATTTGAGCTTCTTATGCCACCAGGGCTCTGCCATGACTCCCCACCGCCTGCTCTGCACCTCACCCTCACTCTGTGGGAGCTGGCTCCCTTCAATAAATATGGTATTGTGCACTTGAATTTTAGTCAAAAATCAAACATGAACATTTTATGGTTAAGCTGGTATTTGGGAAATGCCAATTGGATACCAAAACTCTGATAATTGTGTCTTTTGTTTAAGTAAGGTTTCCGTGACTTTTCCCCAATCCAGTCTTGCCAGTTACTCAGAAACAGCAAGCTATGTAATGCCTCCTCTTTGCATGTTATGAAACCTGCATGTTGGTTTATTTCTGCTTGAATAATCTTCTGTTTCATATTCCTCTCTCTGATGGCTCCTCTACTCAGAAAACAGAATACTTAGAAGTGGTGTCTTATGGATGCATTGCTCCTTATCTTCCAGTCCCTCTCTGGGACAGCTGAAAGGGAAACAGCAGCAGTCACACCTCTGCTGTTTTCTGCCCTCTGATTCACTCATCTCCACACCATACTGTTGTCTATAGGATGGATATACAACACTGACAAGCTTTTAAACGTCTTCTTTCTTCCCCATTCCAGCTTACTGATCTAAATTGTGTTTTAGTTTATTGGTATAAGGTCTGCTGAAGGGTGTCTTATTTACTCTCTTATGAAATTGCCATTTCTTTAAAATGGCTTAGTATTAGTACCATGTTAAGATAATGTTTAGACTTGAATCCTTACTCCAATGAACTATATAAAGGCCATAATAAAAATTGCATACACAAAACTCTCATATACACACTCAAATACATATGCATGGCTTTCCAATACACTAAGAGCTACTGCAACTATGCTCAGGTGACACCCAGCTGCACTCAAATCCATGCTGATGACACCACAACCACAAAACCTCAGTCAGAGACAGAACCAATACTGCCATGCCCGACAAGGATGCCAGCGGTGAGACCAGAGCTGGGATGTTGGAACCGCAGGATGCCCCCTTCCCATCGCCACCTTGCAGCCCAACACATGACTATGCCCGGTGACTCCGAGCACTCGGGCCTGAAAGCATCCTTTCTCCTTTTTTTCTTTCTTTTTTTTTTTTAAGTGCAAGGCGCCATCCAACAAAACAAGGCACTCTCGCCTTCAAAAGGTTTCTGTTCGCACGTCATGGACTGCCCTGAATCAGCTGCATTCATCAGCTTGCCCTCTGTCTCGGCTGCTCCCTCTCTGGCTGCAGATTTGGCAAAACACCGAGCAAGAGCCAGATATAAATCTCTCCCGCTCAAAGGAAATATTTAGCAGCAAAATGAGGAGAAAACAAAAGACTTCTCTGTTACTCACCCAATCCTCCCTCTCAGGGCGGCTCTATCTAACAAGCAGGCGACGGAGCACTCCTGCCCGGAGCGGCTGTGCCAGGGGGACGAGGAGCGGGACTGCCCCCGCTGGTGCCCAAGTGGCCGCCAGCACTGGCTGGGAAATGCAGAAGCCTTTTCCATCAGATCCACTGCTTGGTGAGCCTGAGAGGGCTGCTTAGGGCAGCCAGGGGAAAAAAAAAAAAGGCCAGTGTTCCCTGTCAAGTCTGCAAAAGGAAAACTCAAAACAAGTTAACACAATTTTACGTGCATACTAAAAACCTACGAACATTTATCTACAGCTCATCGGTGTTCTGCCCTTATTTCACCCATGCGAGCTGTTCCCCCATAGTCTGAAATTTAAGATGTAGGACGCAGATCAGCTTTGTTCCTCTTTTTGTTGTAACTTTGATGGTGTAATTCAGTAATTCTCAAGAAAGCCTGGGAAGGCCAATCTCCACATGAATTCACCAAGATGACTGCACTCTGGCTCTCCGAAGCAGAAACCAAACAGGTTTCTATCGCAAAATATTTATCACAGAAGATAGCTAGCAGTTCCATAAGCAGTAACGGAAAAGAGACAGCTAAGCCTTTGTACTAGAACTCAGGAAAGTCCTTGTGGGAAGCAAGAGGTGCAGAGCACAGCATGCACCAGCTGATAGACACTGGAACCAGCAGCGCTCTGACTGGGGCTCCAGCCGAGGAGGACGGCTGCCCGCTCCCAGCCGGTAACCTGTCCAGCTGCCTTCCCTGCCCGGATGCTTTTGCTTCAGTTGGTCCCTGAGGCTCCTGACAACATTTCCCAGCAGCAGCACTGGAAGCCGTGGGGCACAGGGCACTCCTTGGGCCCGGCCATTCCCGCCCCACAGCTGCCGGGCCTCTCAGCAAGAGCCCGGGCTGGCACCAGGGGATGGTTCGGACTCAATCATTGCCAAAACGCTGGCACATTTTGTTAATCCAGCAGAGCGATGTAAAGAAATATGTGACCTGCAGGAAGCAGGAATAAATGCAAGGCATGAGTCCTTTATGTCACTGCTTGAATTCCTACCCAAATCTCAACATTCCTGCTCTCATTCAGTATCTTGCAAAGTAAAGGCCTATTAAATACTACCCACACAACTGAAAATTCATCTTTTACAATACCATTAGTTTAGCTCTCTATGACCAATAATTCCTTTTAAAAATATTTTCTCATCCAAAGCAAAAGCTTCAGTGTTTCATTTAATTCGTTTTCAAATTTTTACCTTTTAGTGCAATTATCTTGGAATCTAGATAGGTGATGCTCGGAATTCTTCAATAATACTGGTTTGAATTTTAGCCATGTACCAAAAGAAATATTACACAAAAATATTTTGTTGCTTTATCTCTACAGTTCCTGAAAAACTGTGTCTTGTGGACTTGGATACAAACATACTGGAGAAACTAAAACAGAGAGACCTTAAATGGCCACTGTGATCTGTAACAGTCTATATACATGTTATATACATATGACTGTTTGAGAGCCTGTATTCATGAATGTATACAGTCTACATAATGCAAATCGTTCATTTATCTATGGTTTCATTTTATTTTTTAAAACTACTGTCAGAAACAAGGAGAACAACCATGTGGCGGCACAGAAAACGTGGTTACTGCATTTAGTCTAACCCTCCTAGTTCCACAGCTCATTAACCATGAACTGATTCTGCAAAGCTGTCATTCAGCACAATATTTTCTACACTTTTTTCTTATTGCATTTGTACATGTAACAAATTGGTACAAATGTTTACAATAAAACGTAAAGTTCATTGATACAATGCCTTTGATGGCAGCCATAACTGGTTACTAGCCAACTCTGTAGTATTTTAGAGACTTTTTTAGCTGAACTTGGAAAAATAGGAAATGTATTATAGCTTAAAATAAATGTACATAATACACAGTATATATATTTATACACGTGTATGTCTATGTCTACATACACATATATTGATATAACATTTAAAGTAATGTTTAATTTTGATCAGTTCTCTGAGTGCTGGGACTACCTGGCAAATAAATCTAGAACCGGAATTTGTCCACACTTTTAAATAACGATTTCCACAACTTAGAAAAATATACTTTTACTAAATAAGGTTTAAATTAACTGATATGGATATAGCACGGAGGATAACGGTTTCCAGGCTCTGGCACGATTAGATCTGAAAGAACCCAAGCTACCACGAACTGGTAATGAACGCTGCCCGGCAGCCAAACACAGAGGAGCACAGAAATACCAGCTGCTGCTGCAGCCGTCATCGGTGGCACCCAAATCCTCTTCGGTTCGGCCACCTCTTATATCAGCTTCATTGCCACCTGATGCAAGTCACTTTGTGATTTAAGGCCCGTTCCAACCAGAGCCGCTGTCTTTGCAAAGCCCGCTCCCTGCTCCTGCGCAATTCCTGCCTTGAGAGCCAACGTGTGACCTGCATCTCTAACTAACCACTTGGAGGACCATCAGTACTTGAGCTTCACCATATGGATTTTGATCTACTGCATAGGTAAATATAGTACAGCAAAACATACATACATATGTGCGTGTATATATGTATATAGAATCATATATACATATACACATGCGTGTGTGTGAGTATGTGTACATCTCTACATTAAAAAAAAAATCCATGGAGCTACGTGTACTAATGTGATATACCACGGCTTCCTGCATACATCATCTAATTTTTGTTTTTAAATATATAGGCACCAGAAATAAGATACAGAGCGAATCAACCTTTAAAGTTAAGTCAGTGGACAAGAACTTTGGTAAAGCTTGTCAATATTTATTATTTTTTTATTCAAATACAGTCAAAGTTTATCAGTTGCCATCACCCTCTTCACAAGAGGAAAGTGCATGTTTCTCTTTTCCTTTTCCCTAAAAAAAAATTATACATACGGTGGGGCTTAATGATTCAGGAAAATTCTGAATTAAATGTTTACATTTTTCAAAAGGTTACTATCTTTCTGATGGAATGAAAGCTAAATAGAGTTCTTGTCCTGTGTGTATTTTATTTATTGTATGCATATATATATATAAGTATATATATATGTATGTCTCTGTTTATGTACCTGTGTGTGTGCATATACATCCACACACTTGTAACTGGAGAGAGGAACCTGTTTTTCTCCACTGTCTATGTGGAGACTTACACGTTCCTCCCTGTGTTGTACCCTGCGCAGTATCAGCTCTAGTGACGAGGCCAAACAAAAAGATATAGTTCACCATAGTATATTAGTTTATGTAGCAAAGTCATTTTCCAGCAAGTAAAATAAAGCTCTGTATTCCAAACTTCTTTTCCTTTACATTTCTCATAAAGAAAAGGAAGGAAAAGGAAAGAGGGGAGGGAGTAGGATTATGGCAGTAGCACTAAGCCAGTGGCACACGTGCATGTGTGTGTGCAAATGTGCAAGCACACGCATACACACACACACACACATGCACAGAGAGCAGGGCTTTGGTTGACAAATGCAGATTGTCCAGAGAAGGTGGATGCATAAGTAAGGAAGACTCTACAGTGATGCAATTGTATCTTTTGTGTTTGCATGGAGTGAGAAAATAAATTCAATTGGGAAAAAAAAAAAAAAAGCAAAGACCTCTTTTTAGGTCCCTCATCAGTGAGAGCATACTCAGTATGCTAGAGAATTTATCTGAAACCTTTTAAATCAAGGCCTCTTTATTACAAAAATAAAAACGAACAAACAAAAAAGTATGAGAGACGACAAGATGCTGAAGTGTCACTCCAATCGTCCCTGCAGAGAACAATTGCATCCCCTTCATTATTCATTCTCTTCTCTCATTTCTACGATGTCTGCCATTTCCTCTGTGTGAGGCATGTCGGTCATTGCAGAGTCTTCACCTTCTGTAGCTGCTTCATTCTCATTCCGCTTCTTTTTCTAGATTGAAACAAGCATTTGGAAACCTATCAGTAAGTTGTGCATCAACGCAGTCCTACAAACTCTGGGCACAAGGAGAAGTGAGGTGTGAATAATGGTTATTTTTTTTAGTATGTTATGAAAAGCTAGAGTATTTGTGTCATATTTGTGGCTTGTCACTAATAAGTTGCCTTAATTTAGAAGGTTTTCATAACCTTCCTGGAGCTCAGCCTTCTCCTTTCTAACATAAATGCAGCAACAGAGGCATTTCTTATGCTAAGCAACATCCAAAACAGGTTTCAGCATGACTGGAGGGAAGAGAGCTTCTGGAATCTTTTACATCACAGACTTTTTTATTAAAAAAAAAAATACCCAAAACAAAATACAGAAAAGCAAACAAAATATGAGAGAGAATAAGCTGTTCTAGGAGCAAAGATAAAGGTAGCAACCTAACTTCTCAAATGTCAAACTTCAGGAATTTTGCAAGATGTCAACATTCTGGCTTTTCTTGGTATTGCTGATCCACTGTGATCCCCCACCACACCAAGGCCAAGTTATAGAGTATTTTTGGCTAGCAGAAGCAGGAGGGCATTCAAGAGGCCTATGATTCATCCAGGATGTCCTGGATTAGTAAAGCTAAGAAGCATTCGGCCCCACTACAAAACAAGTTGAAGCATCTGTTCCTTATTATCCCTTTCTCAGCAGGCTGACTAGTTTTACAGAAAACACTTGTACAGCTGACAAAAAATCCCCCACAGGTATTATTGATCCAGCTGAGTTGGGCGTATTGGAGTTTCAAAATTTCAGAAGTGTCTACAACATTTGATTTGCAGCTCTCAAATGCCACCGTAGGTGAAAACTAGTTGGTGCTACTGGTTGGCTCTGCCACTGTCACACTGGCTGCTGAGATGATGCTGTCAGCTACATACTAATTCTGGCAAGGGAAAAAATTAGGTTGGCACAGTTATTTCTACTACTACCTGCACTCATCACTGCAAAAAATTAAGCACCATGTCCCTGGCCAGAAAGACTCTGTTAGATACTACTGTAAAGAACAAGTGATAAGGAGGTTAGTCCAAACATATATGTTGTTAAACCACAGGTCAAGAACAGCCATTTCAGAATCTACAGGTTTCACTCATTGATGCTTAAGAAAAACATGACGGGCTAATCATGACTGTGATCAAAGTCTTCTGTTTCCTTATGAAACTTGAACACTTTGGTCTATTGCTGTGGCCTGCACTGTTATGACCTATCAAAAGTGGTTTTAGTTTGTTCCAACATAAGGTTTTTAGATATTCCAACAGAAGTAGTAGGCATCTTTGGTTGGTCTTTAGTAAGAAATCTAATTAAAAAAAAGGAAAAGTAAATGCATAGATTATATTTTCTTCTCCCATCCACAGAATCCTTCTGCACCATGGGGTGATGCACACACGCTGCTGTTTCTGCTTGGAGTTGCGCCTGGTGCCTACCCAGGGCCTTGAGCACGTAACTGGAAGGGTACAACATGCAGGTACTGTGACGTACCCAGTCACCGAGCCAATATTTAATGTATGTTTAACTTCATTTAGTGGAATATTCTTTGAAATCCATGTACCAATACTACTCCATACATGCAGGACTGTAGTGTGGTCAAGTATGTAAAAGTATGCCTGTGAGAAACCCTTGCCTGTTTAAGTATTTGTAAGCTCTTATTCTCTACTGCGGTAGGAGTATATCCTCTTTTAAGCTACTTCTTTAGATGGTAAAAAAAAATTAAGCAACTCTACTTTTTGTCTATTTCAGTGAATTGGTTTTATAAAGAAACATACACATATACATATAATAAGCTTGGATGAGTAGTTCCTATGTCTGCATAAAGAAGCTATATTGTACTGTAGTAGCACATCTACAGTGCAAAGCAGGTGGTGGTAAGGACATAATACCCATGGTACACATATTTTGAGGAGCAAGAAGCTTACTTCAGACCAGCATGTCCCATGACCTGAATGCCCACTAGCAGCTGGAAGGCACCTTTTGGTTTTATTTCCACCCAAAGAATGCCCAAGTTGCACACTCTTGAGACTGCACAGGGAAGCGAACCAAATTCAGTAAGTGGGGATGCCGGGGAGTTACATTACAAAAGTATATTCTTAATCTGAACTAAAATCCGCTATATCCAACAAATGTTTTCACCAGATCCCGGAGAGCCTAACTCTGATCCTGCAGAGCCTAATTCTTACCTGTTTCCGATAGACGTAACAGGCTGCTATTGCAACCATGGTGGATTCTCCTACAAAACCAGCGAGAAGGGATCCTACTCCAAGAGTGGCTCCATGAACTCTGTGGGCAGCATAGAGAGACAGTAGTCATGGCTGTGTGAGAATGCCTGATTCATAAGTATACTTACAGAATCAATCTGTTGTTAGAAATATTTCCTTCAAAGACATAATGCACTGGCAAAGAAAATAGCTGATATTTTAAAGGACTTTTTTTGTTTCTGAATGACTTCACTGTTAAGTAAAAGAAACACATTCTGAATCAAATTATGGACTAAGAATATCAAGTCTCACACAAAGTGATGTAGAATAGATCATTTAACTTATAAACAAGATATTCTTCCATTAGCTTGCTTAACAATGCATTTAATAGAATGGAAAGAAATTCCCCTTAGGACATGTTTTAGCCTCTCTGGCATTTGCATGTTTTTTCAAAAGGGTCATCAATATCGTGACTACCTAGAACAAAGTCACACTTGTAAATTTATAAATGTTTCTTTTTCAGATATTGACACTATTTAAGCTTTCTATTATGGTTAGTATTTAGGGAAAACACTCTGAGCTACCCAAATTCAGCTATAAAGTGACAAGAAACAGGAATGAAGAGGAATGCAAATGCATGAGCTCTGTGGAGAGAAGAATGATTTACCCCAAGTAAGGCAGCACAATGAGACTAGTGATGAGGACGATAATGCGCAGCACTGAGCTGGGTGCCAACACAAATGTCTTCTTCAGAGTCATCAGCCAACCGGTCAAGTGCGCTCTGACCGTCACTGTTCATAAACAGGGGAAGGGGAGGGGATGGGGAGAGAGGGAGGAGAAAGTAGTAGGAAAAAAAGAATTAGTCTCCTCACATGAGAAGCTTTTTCATGCAGAGACCACTGTTCAGAAATAATCACAGTGAAACTTGTTTCTGGTAACTTTGCACACTAGGAAATCCTACTAGAAATGAAGTAGATCTTGAATCCAAATTGTTTTAACTATACTGATCTTGGAAAAAATAAAAGGCCAGTTACAGAGAGCAATCCTTCCTAAGAGCTGTTCTCTGACAACCAGCTTATTAGACGGTGCATTCCGCCTTCAGTAAAAAATCCCCTTCCCTAAAGAAAAATCATACCATGGCAAATTTTCCCTCCATCATCTCCCGTGTAGTACATAGTGTAACAGCTAGGCACAAAAAGAGATATCTACAGGTACCTATTCTTGTATTTGGAGTTTACTTTTCTTACAAAAACACCTTGTCACATAAGCAGAAAACACTACATGATTTGATTAAAGAAGTTAGAAGTTTTTTGAAGGGAAACATTCTGATTATTGCTGTCTCTCCCTTGAATAGGGGCATTAACTTTTACTCTATATCATTATGCTCTGATGATATCTGAAAGTGCCACTGAGTCTGGCAGCAGAAGAGGAGACTGATGAAGGTGATGTTACTGTGGAGCTGGTCTTAGATGCTCTTCCAAACAGCTAATTTCAGTCTTGGCAAGCATGTCTCACTACTGCCATCCATGTGTGTGCTCTTGGTCAGCTACAACAGACGGAATTCAGACTTTTGACAGCCAGAAGTCTGCTTAATGACAGACTGCTCTTACTGCAACATTTGTATCTTAACTACTGATGTAAATAGTCCTGGTTTACACCAGCTTCAATAAAAAAACATGTTACCTATGTGAGGCCTGCATTTAGTCACTATTGCATACACAGCCACTTCAGGCTCTATGACCACACCTCAGGGTTGGTTTGGTTTTGAGGTTACAGATCATTATATTTTTGGTTTTTACCTGGAATTGGAAAGAAGGAGAAGATGCGCAAGGGAACAACACACAGCTCTGCAAAAGCGAAGTCTACTCCAATTATGTCAACTAAAATCTTCTCTGACACGTTTGGCGTCCAAAACATCACAAAACAGAGCTAGGAAGAACAAAATTAAGGAAGGTTTATATTTCAGAAAGGATGCATAAAAAAAAGATAGGCCCTCCTGGTCTATAATGTGTATTTACTCTACTGATGGGTAGATAATTCTACTGATAATAAATATACATACAGTATATTTATACTTAGCTTGCATTCAAAAACACAGAGTACACAAGTGTAAAAAGAGAGGCATGTTAATGTAAGAATCAATTCCTACTCCTCATGTTCCTCACATATCAAGACTGACACATATAGAAACAATTTTTATGGTGCCTGCAAATGGTTCTACTTGAATGGTCTAATTGGTAGAAAAACAATAAGAAACTTGATTTTCACAGTACTTACTCTGGTTAACACACCCTTATTCGTAAACAGATTATCGAACGTATTAGTAACTAAGGATATGAAGTACTCCAAGACCCAGAGATCTGACCTAAATCTAAGACTAGGGAGTTAAACACGCTGCTGATACTGGTACTGTTGGTAAGTAATATGCCTGATAGCAAGGCAAACGTGTTCAGCATAATCCTACAGACATGGTGCCCTCAGGCCACAAATCTACTAAGTCTTGTTATTTTAAAGAGTGCGCTGTTTAGTCCATACACAAAAGGAAAACTTCCATAAAAACCCCGGAACAAATGGTATAGTGGTAGTACATGAAGCTTAATTTTTTGGTCAATACTGAGGCAGGGCTTCAGTTTGAACTGAGGGGGCTTTTGGCAGGTCCAGCTTTTGTTCATGGCACTCTCTGAAGAACAGTGCTGACAGCCCTTGCAGGAATATTCCCACAAGAAGGGGTACCTGACACCCTTTCAAGTATAACTAGTTTGCTATTTCACTTGATTCTGTGACTAAAAAAGTTATTTCTTCCTGTTATTCTCGCAGTAAAGCAGATGGTAGGGGAGCCAGCTGACTGAACAGGGCAAAATTTGGGACCTTAAATGCTCTGGCACTCCTCTTGTCAGGTTGCAAACCAGTACACCAGCTAAATTATGCACATTGACTGTACAAGCCGATGGCTCTGTAAGACTCTGTAACTCCCCTCTTATAATTTAGCCTACAAGATAGTATTATAGTATCTAGCTCTTCTCTTTTGATCCAGTTGTCACATCCCTACTTGTTCAGATGGCTTTTAAAGCTAGTCTTTGAAGTCCCACCACCTCCAAGACAGATGGGACTTCACACTCATTCTTTGGTTGTGTGCCAGCGATTGTCCTTTCTGTTCAGCCTACAAGTGCCCAGAGCACAGAAGTTTCCCAAGGCCTGTGAACAAGTGGCCTGTGGGAGGTCTCACGTTCTGACCGCCCGTGCGGTGAACAAAACATTTCACCTTCCTGCAAAAAGGCTCAACTTCAGCTTTCTTCTCTACTTCATAGGGTAGGAACCACTACTGTTTTTCACAACTGAATGTTTTACTTGACGAATTTGATGCTGTCTTACAGTGTATCTCCATCACCTATACAGAGAACAGAAATAAGTGGAGGAAGGTAAGAGCAGAAGACAAACTGCGCATGGATATTTTCTGCTTTAGCAGACACTTGTCTCTCCCTGTCAAACTACTCATACAGGGTACAACTGAAGCAGAGGTGGCACTCTAGAGCAGAGAAGGTTGTGTGGTTATTAAAATGTAACTCTACAGGGACAGAGCAAATTCTTTCATTGTCACAGACACCATTAGGCAGACTGCAGTGATTTCTACTCTTATTATGAATGACAGGTAAAGCAACCATACAGGGCATAATTTGTCAAATCTTTCTTCGAAGTCCATTAAACAATATAAGATGCAAAGACATCCACTTTTCAAGTATAATCCACTGTTTTCATGAAAGCGGAGACCTTTATGCTGCTTGTGCTGCACAATGCCATTAGCATCCTACTGAGCAATATAGTTACTGCTGCTGCAAGATTCCATATGTTTCTGCTAACAACAGAATCTGCCCACCCCTAGCAAAAGGCAAATAGAGTAGCCTTTCCTTGTTCAACAGCTGTTTGAAAGAGTATTCTAACGTGGTTAGACAGGCAAGCAAATAAGAGACCAAAGGCATTGCTCTCAATCCTGTTCTCTTTGAAGTTAAAAGTTTGCTTCTGGCCTTAATAAGAACAGACTCGATCTCCATCCAGCTCCTGCGGGAGGAAGGTCAGTTTGCGAATTAGGGTAATGCTTTACACACAGGTGGTATGCAGTCATTCCTCCTCAACTCTTGCCAACCACAGTCTTCCTCACTCCCTGTCCCGCTGATCAGCAGAGAGTTGGTGCTGATAGATGGCTTCAAAGAGCAATTCCTATATAGCAGTCAGTGGGTAAAGGCAGCAGTGTTTGCTAAGCTCAAGACTAAGCAGTTTGAGGAGGTCAGGTATGGCAGCAGACGGATCTTCTGTTTCAGTCTCAGCATGCTTCCATCTTTTTGGTTGCAATATTGAGAACTGGTTTCATTTTGCTATGAGATTCCTCTCTGTCATCTTATGAGTAGAGGATATTCTCATTGCCCATGGCGAACAAAGCCTCAGGAAAAGAAATAAATTGCACAGGGCTTGCATGATCTAAAGCATTACAATTCTACAGTGCTTGCAACTTGAGAAGCTTCCGTATTATTTCGAAGACAAATTCAAAATGTAGTGGAAAAAATGAGGCTCTACTTCAGGATGATAGTAACACTAAACATGCAAAGCAGGGAAGGTATTTCAGCTACTGATTTTATTACAGGTGAGGGGTATTGAAAATAGCATGAAGTCTTAGCTCTTTTTGTGATGCTGAGTGGTCTGTATGATGTTTGTGATTGCCTTGGTAAAGGGTGAAGACTGATCAGAAAGGAGACTGGAGAAGAAGGTAACGTGAAATGATGCAAGTGGTTCAATGAAACAGGGAGTGTGGCACACTGGAGTGGAGTAACCAGTGCTAATTTCAGGGATTCAGATCAGGAAAGACTTTAGGAAATAGATTTACCTATAATACATCTTCTATCTTTCTTTTAGTTAAACACTGTTAGTTTTCTCCTCCCCCTTACATCTTTCTGCCTGTCTGCAAGGTTAAAAATAGAATAAATAGGCTTGGGTAGGGTTACAGTTATACTTTCATTTAATCTAATCAAGAGGCAAAGACAAAACAGTAAAAGCTTCTGCACAGGCCAGCAATGCGCATGCACAACAGCACTGCAGCTTCAGGTTGCAATTGCAGTTGGCTGCAAAGGCTTTATACAGTAATGAATATTGGACTTGGCAGCTCTGCTGAGGCTGAAGCATTTTAATGCTTTGGGACTAAGGGTTTTGTTTGCAGAATTCTAGCAACAGAGTTGATTTGCTTTTCTCTTATTGTATGGTATGAGTGCAGCATGATACTAAAGGATAGTTTTGTTAAAGCCTTTGATCATTTAAACAGAACTTCAACTGAACAGTAATGAGTGCTTTAAAAATACAAGAAAAAGGGGAGTGGAATGCTACAGAGAATATACAGACCTGAGTAAAGACAGTAGTACTTATTATGGTGGTGTTATCTCTGTATAAACAGCAGTAGCCTGAATGTTTCTGGAAGTGTTTTAATCATTTGAACTGATCTGACATGTTGTGCTATTAGGTAATGTGCCTTTAACTGATCTACAGTAGTAAAATTTGATAGACTTTACTAAGTATGTCAATAATTTACAGCACCATAAGAAAATCAGTACAGCTGCGGCAGATCAGCTCACAGCTCTGGCTGTTATAGATTAGTACCGTCTCCCTGCTAAAGGTAACTGGGGTTGCCTAAGGAAAGGGCACAAGGAGCAAGGCAAGTGCAGAATAAGGGATGCCGTTTCATGGCTGCGTGGTCCGAGCTGCTGGTAGTTGCAGCTTCAGAAGTTCTATATCTGCGGTGCACCTCCACCCCATGCAGCATTATGTTGTGCATTCAACACAGCTGGTATCAGTGATTTGTTTGTTTGTTTGTTTGTTTTTCAATTCAGTTGTGCATTAAAAAGATCAAACCCCCTCTCACTTGTGGCTTAGACACTCTGCGTAACTTGTTGTGCTTCCTTTCATGTGGAATCTTGCTATTCTTCGTGAGCACATGCAGTGTCTAGGCATATTAAAAGGTTATATATCAAAAGCTTCTGCTGTGGGCAAGCCGGAGAGAATACACCCAATCTTTGTTTCAGTAGGGAAAGTACCAAACTGCTGGTGCTCAGTCCAACTTCTTTTTAATCTCTTAAATACAATTCATGCATTTCACTTTCACAAATGATTGTGACAAAAGACTGTTCACGAGGTTTTGTTTTGGATGCTGCATGTGTGGGTTTGAATGCTGGTAGTTCTTGAAAACTAACACATCTTTTCATAGGCCCTGCATCGCCTGGAAGCTATTTCCATTTATTGTGGTTGCTGACAGGGATTACTAAACCTCAGAGACCCACTACATAATGCATTATAACACATTATGCTAACAAAGGCAATTGTCATGTGTACAGTAATCTGCAGGGTGCTAGACTGATTTGCCTTTTGACATTTGTAGAAAGCTGCCTGTGTTTTGGGACATTCATTGATACATATAAGGCACAAAAGAGTGTTCCAGTGAAATATGAACAACAGTATAGCATTTCTAGACTTCAGTGCAGTCTCCAGTTAAAAGAAGCACTGCTTGGTGACAAAGACACAACATGGCTATATATTCCTCAGAAGAAAGCAATGAAATCCAAAATAGATGTTTTTAAAAATAGGTTAGACATATACCAACCTGAAATGAGACCAGGGAACATATTTTACCATGGGGAAGGGTACCCTTAACCTGTTAAAGGTTGTCCTGTGATGAAATACAGTTCATGTTTTTCTCTTGCAAAACAGCTCTCAGCAGCTGTTTCCTTTTGTTTGTTGAACTTGCTATATTTGCAGAAGTATGCCTGTCCAAGTGAGGTGTTTTACTCTCAAAATACTGTTCTATGTATGTATTGAGGACTGCATCTTAACTAATTTAACCCACGCCTTGTCCATGACCTTTCTGTTCCTGTTTATGCTACATGGTGCCTGGTGAGGGCAGAGGAAATTTACTTGACATCTTATTACATGTATCAGCTTTGAATTGCACCTCACATATTTGGGATAGTATCACTTAAGTTTATCACTTCTATTAACATAGAAGAATATAAGTCATATGATTTTGCCTTTTGAAGTGTGCAACAAACAGATCAAAAAGAGTCTTACGTGGTCTAATCTCCTGATTTGCTGAACATCTCTGTGGCCTCCCTGTTTCTCTCATAAACACAACTTCCATAATTCTTTCTCCTTTCAGAGCTTGTATCACACGAGATCAGCTGATCTCACAGATAGGTTTGTAAGTCAAAAACCATCTTGTTCTAACTTGCATCAGTGTGAAAATCTGTATTTGACCCTATTCAACAATCTATTCTGCAAGATGCTGGAAAAAATAATGGTTGAATTTGTTAGTGCTGTTCTTATATGTAGTCCAAATCCATACTTTCACTGACCTTGAAAATTCAGTTCTCTAAATGACTGTGTAGTACTGGGGGCTTGCCACTCAAAAACTTATTGTAGAATTTTAATGTTAAAGGAAACTGAATTTCTCTTCTGTACTTTTATGTAGAAGAATAAAAGTTAACAACAGTTTTGCACTATTAACTACTAATACTGGAACTATAGAAACAGCAATTAGTTACACACCTTTTCAGACTATAGTCAGACTGTTTTTCTGTGTTGAATATAGCTGTGCAACTGGATACAAATTCCTAATACCTCCTGAAGCACTCATTCCACTACGCAGCCTCTCAAGTAGTTGAACAACATGGAGAATGTCCAACAGGGTTCTTACGAAGGAAGGAGATCCAACTAGTCATCGTTTTAAAAAAATAAAGGACTGTGTGTTTTATTGTGGACCAAGAAACCAAAAAGTCTAGGTTTCATCATAAAGACGTTATTCCCTGTTGATGGGAAATCACGTGAGTTTAACATGAAACTAGCCAAGTGAAAAACTTGTTGCCTTTAAAGACTCAGGTGTGGGGTTTTTTGTTTTGTTGATGTTGTTGGTTTTGTTTGGTAGTTTTTTATTTTAGGCACACTGCTATAAAGAATCATAAAGTTCTTGGGAAGCCATGGAGGAATTGCTGGGTATGGTACGATACTGGAGACCAGAATCACTGGCTTGCTATGGAAACTTGCTGCATACCACAGCCTGGCCCACACCAGCGGACCTGCAGAATCTTATGCTTTCTTTGCTGTAAATCATGTCTGAGAGCAGTCTTTGCACAGCCACCCCAGTTTTGGCAATTTTGAGGAGTCTTTGATACACAGTGTTTAAAACGAAAACCAAAAAAAAAACTGATCGGCCCAAATGGAGACGTTGAATGTTCCTGCAGTCCGATACTCTGTTGGGATATATCACGATGATGTGCTTATGTGTCCCATTATTCTGAAGTGGGCAGAAAGCGAGTCCTTTTCTTGTGTGAGAAATGGAAGGTTTTCAAGACCAGACTGGCCAAAGCCCCAGGGAACCTGCCCTGACCTCACCGCTGCCCCTGCTCTGAGCCAGAGGCCGGGCCTGATGAACTCCTGAGGCCCTTCTGACCCGCACAATCCTGCAGTCCTTTAAAGCAAAAAGCTCTGGACCTGTGTGCAATAAAAATGTCAGACCGCAGTCGTATTTGAAAGCATTTTATCATAATGCTGATGACTTGGATCACAAGGACATTCTCTTATAGCAATTATCCCTCAGGCGCACACAAGTCAGTATAGATTTCTGTGAACTTTGTGTTCTGCGAAGGGTGGTGTAAAGCTGAAAACAGCTGTCATAAAATTTGTCAAGCAGCAGGGGGAGCAAAAAAAACCAGAGCCTGCTTGTGGGAAAACTCCCAAATTTCATATCTTCTGAAATAACTGGTTTCTACAGAGCTATGTCTCCCACTGCCTCCCCCAGCCTTCCTTATAGTTCAGAGTGTCGAAGCATGACATTCTTTGGAAATAAAGCTAGGTCCAGCAGCTGCACAGTGCACTTACTCCCTGATAGCATTAACGTGATGCCACATCTGCTTTCCGCTCAGCTGCTGCTCAAAGTACTTAGGTAGTATTTTTCAGGCTGGGTTTGGCCACTAAATTGTTTAAGGTAGGAATTAATTACATCTCCCCATTGAATTATATACTGCTTTACTTTTTACAGAAAGTGGAATATTTTACTGAGTGTTTTACAGCTTCACTTTTAAAAAGCTTGAATAAAGCAAAGCTGGCAGACTCCTAGGCTCTCTTTCAAAATTGTCAACTTCACCAGTCAGACATTTTCTTCTGTCCCAAGTTTCCTGCAGCCCTTGCTGCTTCCTATTGCCATGATGGAGTTTGAGCAGAAACATGCTGCAGTGACAATTTTCGGCCCTTCCTATTTTGCTTGCTCCAGCCACTCATGCAGAATAGACCCTTTGTGTGAAACCTGAACAATCATGAAGGAGTCATTAGTCTCCACCTCAGTGGAGCAAACAGAAATCCTTTGTTCCGGGACAAAGGCTCAGTGCGGTACCATGGATGGGACAAGGCCCTCGTGAGGATTTTATAAAGTCAGCCTCTGGTGGTCCAGTATCTTCCCAAGCAGGCAGGAACACATCCACCCACGTCTGAAATAATTTTTACTGAAGTGGGAACAAGATCTGACTTTGAAAAGGTAAAAAGCTTCTCGAGCGACTGTCTGCCAATATGTCACTTTCCAATTGTTATTTTTGTGCCGGCAGCCTGGCACAGATCTTGGAGTTCAGACGGGCAAGATCAAAGTGGTGAAAGCAAACCCATCCACTGGATGGGTGGTATTATTCTAAACGCTGCCCTTGGCATCCATATAGTGTATGACAGTAAAGTTGAAAGAAAGTGGAATATCCTAGATAGGACTTGGGAAATCTCCTGTAATGAAGCCGCAGATGAAATAAGACTGGAGAGTGTGGGGGAAATCTGTACCTCTTTTTTTTAATTTCCTTTCTTTGTATGCTCAAGAGAGGTAACGACACTGAACTCAGTCACCCAGGGAATTCCAGATATCGGCACTGTCAGCAGCTGGGGTTGTGTCCTCTGAGAGGGACTGGTTTCTTGCCATGACATTTCTTCCTGTGGATTTTACTGCCTCTCAGTCCTGTTATCGCATGACTCTAATAAAGCCCAGTTGTAACCTTTGATAATAAAGCAATGCAGAGATGTAAAATAAAGGCAGTCAATAAAAGACAGGAAAAAATGACTGAACCTTGAACACAAATCCAGTGGCCTCTGCAGTGGCTTAAACTTTTGGTTGCTTTTTGATCTGTGGCTCTGAATGTCACAGATATATACAGTGGCAACAAAACATGGCTTTATGCATGTTTCCCTTCATTTATCTACAAACTCCATGGAAGGCTAAATAATGCTATACACTACTTTGGTTCTGAAGAAAGTGCAGTTCGCACTGTTTCTTAAAGCCGGTTGCTAGCCATGCCGAAGCTCTTATTTGTTATAAAAAGGTATTCCTAAAAGCAATGAAAAAATACCAGGAATGGAGAGATATGCTGCAGTAGCTATGCTGAGTCTGAAGCTCTTCCACACTACATAGGGGGAATTAATTGTTCTCAGAAGAAGAAAAGGAGATATTTAGAGAAAATCTCCTATTGAGGAGAGCTGTAAGCATGATCTTGGACAGGGGAAGATGAACTACTGCTTTGATTTGTATGAACTGGACAATGTACTATAAAGTACGCTTGCTTTAAATTTGGTGGAAAGGGAATGAGGATAGGCAACATTAATCTACAGTTTGATATTGTGTGATGCATTGAAAAAATTCAATTATTATCCAAACTCTGAAGTTCCACACTCAGGCTTAACTTCCTTAAAAAAAACAAACAAAAAACCACACAGAAATGATATAAACTTGGTCAGCTTTAGAAAACAACAAAGGCTTGGCCTAGTTAATGTAGTAACACTTCAAGAAAGTTGGCTCTTCAAGTAATCTTCCATTTATAAATTCTAGTGCAGTGCCTGATGACCAATGTGCTTGAACTACAATGCTGCAAAACCCTACCTCATGCCCCCAGCCATGTTTATTAAAACACAAGCACCTCACAAACTTAAAGGCATTCTTGCCATCAGAAGTCATGTTACCTTTCTGATCCAGAATTCAAATTTTTGATTTCTATGGAGTAACTTAGTCTGTGCTATGTTATAGTTTTGAGCACACGAACAGCGATAAACTCAGAGTTTTCATTGTTTACACAAAATAAATCATCATGACAAATCCTGTTTTCCATGTTGTGGCTAAGCTGTTTCTTCTAGTAAGGTAAAAATGCTGTGGTAGCCAAATGCTCAAGATAGAAGAGATTAATGAGGTTTATAACTGGGTGTCATATTGCACTTCCCTTTTGCAGTAAAGATGTAGAGTATCTGAAGGCCACGGTAGTTAAAGCGCAGCTTGTCCTTTTCAGCCCCTAATGTTATTCCCTCAACCATGAGACATGGATTCATGGAAAAATGAGGCTTTGTTAACTTCAGTCCATTTGTAACAACTCATTCAGCTGCTGGGCCCTCCTGCACCATCACTGCACAAAGACCACATCTTTGGCCCTCTCTTTAGCATAAATACTCTCATATTTCAGCACATCCCCCTTCAATGCCCCCGCATTTCCCAGTTCCCAACTTGGCCCTGGTGGTCCATCTTATAAATGTCTGCTATCTGTGGAAGAGCTGAGATGGGCAAGTGGGAAGGTTTTGGCATTGCATGAAGGTTAGCTGTAAAGCACAGAGAGGAACACCTACATTAAGTATGTCAGAAATCACCACTTTGTTTTGAATACACTTTCCTCAGCTGAACTAAGCTAACTAAGCTGTTCCTCAGCTTTCTGAACTAAGAACCAAGCATTAGCAGCCTGGAATTTATATAGGTATCAAAGCTAAGCAAGTTGTAATAACTGGGTGATATTTTCTGGGAGCAATCCTCACTCAATACACAGAGGAAAACTGTGGCATCACTCACAAGGAAATAGAAACAGTATTTTTTCTTGTTCCCCTTTCCAGCATCTTAATAACTTGAAATGATGGGGATGAAGAGGCAGCAGATCCTTGGTTAAAGGCCTTTTAAATGAGAGTGAAGGAGGAATAATGGAGTCAAATCCCTCATGGTCTCTTGTATTGGTCAGAATTTGCACACTGCTTTGCTCTACCCTAGGCTGATCTTTACCAAACTTAATCAACATTGTACATGGACACCTTCTCACTGTTTGCTCAATGTATGGAGGGCATAAATTCTATTATTCCTATATTTTCTTGGTACCTGACAATCTAATACTAATTTCACAATATTACTGGTAACTGACCTTATTTTCTTTAGGAAAGGGGAAAAAATGAACTACATTTTTGTCAAAGTATGTTCACACCTACTGTTTGTGGCAAATTCTATTTTAAAAGATTTTTTCGCACACCCTCTGGCTACAGTGAAGCTGCTTAAGGCATTTAAAAATTAAAGCTAATCTCCTGTCAGGTCCTGAATGCAATTTACTGTCTTTCAGCCTTGAAATAAGACTCTGCTGGTGTTTTATCCCTAAAGAATGAAACAAAGCAAAGTGCATGGTGCTTCTGTAGGTAGATGAGGTTCTTAGGGACATGGTTTAGAGGTAGACCTGGCAGTGCTAGGTTAATGGTTGGACTGACGATCTTAAAGGTCTTTTGCAACCAAAACGATTCCATGATTCTGTCACAACTCATTAAGTGCATTCATGGTGGCTAAATGTCAGATACCATCCAGCTGACACCCAGTGAGAACCACATACTGCAGGGAACTGCTGTGCGGTTCTTTCATCCTATGGACATTCCTCTTCTGCCTTCAAAAGGTTTCATCAGTGAAACAGGAACACATTCCTTGGTGTTTCTGAATATGCAAACCTGATTCCTATCACCCTGAATGCAAGCTAAGGATACCTAGTAAGACAGCAGTCAATCTTGCTGCAGAGATGCAAAGAATTCTTTCACCTCTGTCCTTCACCAACAGTTGCTTTATGTCTCATTGTTTAGCAGGACAGCATAGCTGAAAATATCAAATACATCAGTGTCTTATGTATGCAAAAGCTTTACTTAGGATACTTTATCATGTGGAAAACGAACTTACTGGTAAACGCAGAAAATGACAGAAAACGGCATATTTATTAGACTAGAGATTGAAAATCTGAGAGCAAATGGGTCTACTGAAAATTGGATAGTCTTTGGTGCCCCTCATGGGAAAAATCAGTTGCTGGACTGATGGCTGGGAAATAAGATTTGCTGAGTTCAACTAGAAATTAAACAACTGTTGAGCATAAAATGTTTCCATAGCATCAGGGAATATGTTGATAAAGCAATGCTATTGCAGTAATATACTAAGCTGGTATGAATATTCTGTTTTCACTCACGCAGGCTCCAATTTTATCTGCCAGTGCCCACATTGCACTGCCTGGTGAAGCCTTTGTGATGAACAAGGCAGGAGAGTCAGTCAGCATGTGGCATCCACTTGGCAGTTCCTAGTTTGGCACAACCAAATCGAAAGCAGAGTACAAACGCTTGGGCATCTGGAGTTGCCTTTTAAACAGACAAAGCTTCTCAGCCTGGGTGAAACACGGTTGCTTCTCTTCCACAGTGACTGGTTCCAGCTCTCACAGAACTAAGAACTAAGCAGAAGGCAGCAATGACTGAGTTCTGTATTCTGTACTTTAACTCTTTCATATAGGGAATTTTCCCTGTTATGCTGGCTTCCCTGTTCTTGATCAAAGCTTTCTTCTTATCTCCTGGGTGCTGGATGATTAATTATAAAAGATAACCAAGCAGATGATGCCTGGAGATAAAGCAAGTGATGGGATAGCTGGCAGTAAACGGTCACCAAATGGAACAAAGACTTTCCTCCTCCCCTCTTCAGGCTGAAACTGAATTATCCCATCACAGGGAACCAGCAAAAGAAACTCTGTGACTCTGGAGCCCTCTCTGCTGTTTAAGACTGTGATGGGGTCCCTCTATTGAATCTTACAACGTCAGTTAAAGAGCCTCCAGTCCCCAGCAGTCTGTCCCACTTTTCTGCCTGTGCTTGCGGGGGTAATAAGAGATATACAGGCAAACATGTTAAATGATGCAGTTTAAAACTTCTGATGATTATAATACTAAAAAAACCCCACTTATAATTGTATATAACTGCAATCTGCATATATCATAGAATCATTTTGGTTGGAAGAGACCCTCAAGATCATCAAGTCCAACCATTCACCTAACACTAGCACTAAACCATGTCCCTAAAAACCCCACCTACACGTCTTTTAAACATCTGCACCGCTTCCCTGGGCAGCCTGATCCAATGCCTGACAACCCCTTCCGTGAAGAAATGTTTCCTAATATCCAATCTAAACCTCCCCTCGTGCAACTTGAGGCCATTTCCTCTTGTCCTATCACTTGCTACTTGGGAGGAGAGACCAACACCCTCCATGCTACAACCTCCTTTCAGGTAGTTGTAGACAACTACAAGGTCTCTCCTCAGTTTCCTTTTCTCCAGGCTAAACAGCCCCAGTTCCCCCAGCTGCTCCTCATCAGACTTGTGCTCCAGGCCCCTCACCAGCCTTGTCACTTTTCTCTGTGCTCTCTCCAGCACCTCAATGTCTTTCTCATAGTGAGGGGCCCAAAACTGAGCACAGGATTCAAGGTGTGGCCTCACCAGTGCTGAGTACAGTGGCATGATCACTTCTCTAGTCCTGCTGGCCAAATTGTAGCTGATACGTCAGGATGCTGTTGGCCTTTTTGGCCACCTGAGCACACTATATGATTATGTACTTATCAGATACACATTTATAATTACATAGGCTATACATTAACATGTAAGATGAATATAACTGCCAACTGATGGCACCTTATGCTGCTGTGCTACAAGATGCGAGCAATAGAGAGCTGACACGATGCCTGTGTGCTGCTCTTTCTCAGGGGCTGATAACTCCCAACAAATGAAAGAAACAAGACAGTTGCCAATAGTAACTCCTTAAACTACAGATGCTCATCAGCAGAAGCCCTTAGAAAATCAATGTGTCTTTTCCCCTGTCAAAAGAGTAAGTCCAGATATGAATCTAAATATTACATTCTATTTAAAAAATTGTATTTTATTATAGAACATTAAAAATGGCCTAATATATAATACAGAAAGTAGTACTGTAAGTATTAGAAACATTTTAAAGCTACCATTAGACACAGGTTACCTGGCATTTGAATTTGGTTACCACAACTGATGCATAACAATTTGTTTAGCTAAGTGCCTGAGCCTTCACTTTAGTTGAAACTTCATGGCACTTCTACAATTTTTACTAGTCTGTCTGTGGTTTGTAACAAGTAAATCTCAAATCTGTAAACCCTACACAAACCACACACACACGCAAGTGTAAATGCGAAAGGTTTCCCTCCAGTCTATCTCTCAGTCTTCTTTTGGAATGGAATGAAAAATGACAGGGTAAGCTTGAACATCTGGATTTTGTTTCTTAAGCGGTGTCCACTGATTAAATATAAGATAGCATTCTACACAACTAGCTTCTTCCCTTCATCAGTCTGTTGATTTCATGAAAACTGCTACTTTTCCCGTCCGTCTGTAACTACATGTCTATTAAAAAAAAGGCAAAGCAGCACTGAAATTGCATTTAGAAGAGCATCGGTGCTATTATACTTAAAGCTGGAAAGAGATTTTAGCTGTTTCTTATAGAACATGTATAATAACCGAGGAGTACTGCGCAGCTCTTCTGCTGGACATTAACTTAGAGACAGACAGATGAACGTGGCGCGGTGCGCACAGCGCGACACCCTTGGCACCTTGAGCCTGCTCTGTTGCTAAGGGAAAACCTGTTGTAACACATCAAGCACTCAGGAATATGAAGATACAGCTGGCCACGTGTCTTGCTGACGCTTTAGTTAACAGGAACCATGCAGACAGCTGGAGTTGGTGTTTGGAAATGTATAATACTGCTGTTAAGAAGCAATTGCTCCTTCCTTGGTATAAACAAACAAGGAAGTACAGACTATTCTGGGTCATTTTTAGTGACGGGGAGCTAGGGAGCTTTCACAGTGGTCTGTGAGAAACTGCTTTTTCTGATCAGCACCTGGTATGATCCTCAAGCAGTGATCTTGCTGCAGCCTCACAGATTCAGACATGCTTTTACCCCAATGGCAGCAATATAAATCAAGGTGCTTGCAGCAATCATTAAGACATCACTGGCCTTCCAAGCTGAGTCCAAGCCATGAACAGATGCCACCAATCCCAGTCCCCTCAGAGAGTTAAATGTCCTGCTTTCCAAGAGCTGCTTGCATGATTGATGGCCTGCTTTCAGCTCAGTGCACGCAACTTTACCAACTTGCGCAGGGTTTGCAGGCAGACGTGTGTGTGAGGGCACAGCTATGAGTGTCACTGGAGTGGACAGCAGCAGCTGCAGTGAAGAAACTTGTGGCCTCCCAAAGGAGCCCTCTGCTCATCACTTTCATATAGCGGGCACTAACTAACACGAAATCAGCCTGGAAAGCCTTGCAGCTCAGAGGCAGATGACCAAACGCTAATCCCATGGCTGCCAGCAGCTGACATTAGCCATGGTAAAGGATCTTAACTGATTGCAACTTCTGTGTCATCACAGAAGACTTAAGGAAGAGCTCAACTGGGAAATTGGGACAGAATTAAAAAAAAAGAAGGTAATTTGGCAGTAGGTTTGCCCTTCAGGCTGCCTTGGAAAACCCCTGCATTCTGCAGTGTGGTGGCCGAGCTCAGAGACATTGCCACTATCCTGAGAAAAAGCCCTTGCTGATGAGCAGCCTGTTTTTAGTTACTCCTGCTGGGTACGGCAGGGTTCCCTTGAGTAGCTGACGCCTCACACAGCCTGCGCCTCTACGCACAGCTCACGAGTGAGGGAATGCTCTCCCCTGACATAGCAAACCCCTGCTGCAATGGAGAAATGCAGGAATTTAGCACCTGGACAAATTATTTTGGGACTTCTGCACTGTACTGAGGTTGACACATCCCACAGCCAAAGGGACATGTGCTACAAGTCCACCAGTTTTCTTTCAGGGAAGTCTGTGTCTTCATTTAGTTTACAACTGTGCCATGACCTCAGGGCTGATTTGTAGTGTAATCTAAACAGGTCTAGCACTGGACCAAAACATCTAGTTCTTCAACAGCCTTATCTGGCAATGGCAGCAAGACTGGTGTTTAGAGTAGAATCTCTACTTTTATTTAGAAAGAAGCATTTTTTCCTGAAGTCCCTAATGGCAATGAAGTAACAAATAATGGCAAGCAGCATTATACACACTCTTTAAGCTGAGAGCAAGTTACCAAGCATGCCTTATTTTCTAAAATCGGAATCACTCTCTCAACTGTGTGGGTGAAATTCTTCAGCTGAGTCCTTCCCTGCTGGTATATAAATTTTACATTCAGCTACACAGCCACAAAACAGGGCTGCTGGAAGGAGTCACTGCTAACTTACAACCACAGTCACATCGGTGTGACTAATCGCATCAGCTCTCTTACATACTGGGACTCTAATGGCTTCTATTTAAAGCCTTGCAGCTTGTCTACAATTTTTTCAGTAATCAATACAACTAATTCCCATGTTTTGAAGAAGCAGCTTTAATACCAGCCTGATGCTTCAAAGCCTTGAGACAGTACTTAAGATCACACTTGGCAGAACACATTTCCATGCTGCCCAGACAGCCTGGGAAGGCTCAAGTGCAGCCTTTCAGATCACACGAAGATTTAAAAAAAACCTACAACACACCAAACCAAAACCAAGAGCTTATGTTTCTTAACAGAACGATGCCTTTTTTCTCTACTCTGACACAATACTGCCACTATCAACAAGGGTGAAAAAGTGCTTCTGCTGTAGCAGCAGGTTTACAGTACTACTTGTGCAGGCATGACTGGTCTGTGGAAGGAGGTAGGATATTTTTCTTCCAACTCTATGAGATAGAGTGTCTTCAATGATTGGGAGGTTTCCCAGGGTTTTACACTGGGAGGGTACTTTCCTGCATGGTTGCTACACATACTGAAAGTTTCACTGTTATTTCTTTCCAGTGGTTAATAGACTTCCTTTATCTTCCAATCTTATGGAATCTTCCTATAGATCATCCCCTGAAGAATGAATTCACATGGCATGCCTAAATATTTGACTCAATTTGATCTGTTGGTCAGCCTGGGAGCCTCTTTCCCACTTTCCCTCTGATCCTGAAGAACAAGATGTTGCCAATGGTGATGCCACTCGTCTGACTGCCATTCACTGCAGTGGATCCTCTCCAGAAAAACACAGCAACCATGGGTGGCCATGGGAGATCAGCTACAGTGGCCATCTAACATGGCTGCAACAGAGGCAAATTTGAAGTCCAGTTCCTTCATCTTGTGGTACATAATAACTTGAGTCATATCAACGTCTACTGAGCTTGTGTGCTGAAGCATTTGAAAGCTCAGGTCCTCGAATCAAACCGAGTCTTTAGAGCTCATGTGTCTTATTTTCCGCTCTGTCCGTTGACAAGCAATCCTAAGAATCTGTCACTAGCAGGCAAAAATAGAAACAGGACAGGAAAAGCTATGAACCTCAAAAGTGTTTCTGGAATTTCAGTGAGGACAAATCTCTCCTGATGAGCTTATGAAAGATCTGACCTTGAAAGTACTCTGGAGAACTTTTGGGAAAAAATAATCCTGTTATTATTGCAGTAATTAAAAATTACTCCGCAGGGAATGGTGATGGTAATGCGAGAAGTTCATGATCGATCAGAACTTGAGTAATGTGACAAATGCCCAGAAGGGTTAAGAAAATACTCAGTTCAGAGAAAGTTTTGAGACTGAAACAGCATTCTCACAACAATTTATAAAGGGGAAAGCTATCCCCTTTGTGAGTCTGTAACACCACCGATAGACTTGAAGGGAGGCTCCAGCTGTATGGAACAGCCTTGGCTTGGCACAGCACACAAGAGAAAACCTCAAGGTGTGTGATCGTAGATGACATGAGAGCTGTGGAAAGTTTTAGCTGTTCAGGTAAAAAGTATAGGAAACAAACAGCAGAAGAAATCTCCTAACTCAGCTACTCGTGGACTGAGCTGCTTCATTTTCAACTGTGAAATAAGACAGAGAGCACTACATACCACTTTCTCAGACTGGGACAAGGGAGTGGGGACGGTTACAAATGCTGCTGGCTTGTGTACTGTATGGTTTCCTTGATGTAAATTAGTTTCCCTACATGCAAAGGCCACATGTGACTCAGTCAAAAGGCCCTACACTAAAAATAAGGGGAGAGAGAAATGATGTCAGCCCTCCATTACTCAACAGTAAATTTGTGAACGTGGGGAGAGTTATAAAGCAGACAGCTCCTGCAAGGAAGGTATGCAACACTAGGGATAAAGAGAAAACCTGCCTGGGGTATCAACAGATCCAATTAAAGGACTCTGAGCATCATATCCTAACACAATTGCAGCATTTCCCACTTTACTAGTTTGAGAATACAGAAACAGAAGTTGCATTTACTTTGGTCATCTGCTTCAATATTTGCTGTGACCCCTACCACCTGTGTGAGTTTTCTTACAAAACTGCCTGTTTGTTGCTAAAAAGACTTGTGAAGAAACAGTTTTTTTGGGGGAAGGTGCACTGTACGTATGTGTGCAAGCTGGTCATTTTGAAACACGTCAGGCTCAGTAAAATATCTCCCTGAAAGTCAGCCCCTTGCAATGCTTCCCAGCACAGTCAAGCTATAGATCCTATGTCAGTGTCAGCACCGTCTCTGAGATTGCCCTATTTAGTTCACTTTGAGAGTAAGCAAAACCAACATGCATAAAAGTACCCCCAGGATGGAAGACCAGTGCCATGTGACGTGGCAGGGAACAGCGACTGCAGTTCTGACACGTGCTGCCTTTCCCACCGGTCACGGTAAATGATGCCCGGGGACAGGCTGTTATCCCACTGCACATGAGACAAATGTGGGTTTTTGTTTTCCTGACACATGGGTTACCAAGGTTTTATTCATTAAAAAGAAGAGAGAAAAGAAAGGCAGATCTCTGATATCTCTCTGCATGTTGAAGCCGACTTGAAATTAGAAGTAGTGAGAGCAATTACATAAAATAACTCTAGCCCGTAAGATGTCTAGCCTCGGTTAATGATAGCTGATTTTCTTTGTACTCCAGTACTATGATCACACTCTCTCCTCCAGATAAAAGCAACAGAGCTTCATAAGAAACGACAACTCACCTTTATTGAACTGCTCCTGCTTTTAGCATTAGGTGGAGAGGATAATTTTCTAGTTGAGATGAAAGACAGAGAGTTCAACAAATGTTTCTTACCGTTAAGGACAATGCCATGCAAACAAAAGTGAACTTCTTGATATGTGTTGCTGTGACGGTGCTGTTGGTGTTCACCAATTTATTGCTGGGGTTATTCTAGGGTAAGAGAAAGAGATAAAGAGCATTAGCTTGGCTCCAGACTAGCAGGAGGCTGACGGCACCAGGGTCGTGCTGGACCTGACTGTGTGCTTGCACGTCCATCTTTGCTTGTTTGTTTTTTAACCAAGAGCTTTCTGAGTACTTTGTACCACCACAGAATATTTTACGCTTAAAATGACAGCCACTGCTCCTGTGGCGACTGAGGGCTGAGTGATCTCCCTACTTTTCTAAGGAATAAGCTGTATTTCACAAATTTAGCTTTGAAAAAGGGTGGTAGCTCTTTCTAAGGAAACTCCACATGATTTGTTTTTACCTTAATTTAAAGTTTGTAACATGTTCAGACAGGAAAAATAGGATTCCATTATTTTTTACCACAGAGTGGTACTGAATCTGTATGCCAATGCAAGCACCCTTACTGATCCAATTAGACAAGCAGGTAATATAAACAAAGCTCCTGTAACAGCTGGCTCCCTTAGTGCAGTTTAAGGAACAGAACATAATTAGGACTATTAGACGTTCCACCTTGAACATGGGCTCTGTGCTCACATGGCAGCGAAGTTTTATTTAAAACAACAACAAAAGCCCTCTTCGAAATGTCTAATGTAGCAAATGAAGCTGAAGATTTTAAATTGCCCTCAGGGAACACATAAAAACAAACTAAATGGTCTGTGAAAGGAGAGGATGGGATATGAAAAACAGGGCATTATTAGGAGCCCTGTAGCAATAGGCTGCTGGGTCATCCATTCCATTTACCCTGGGGCTGTTTGAGGTACAGAAGTGTGCGCCCACACTGATAAACCTGTGCCATGAGAGGCAGTTCAACATTTATTCACCCTCAATGTAACTCAGGTAGAACAGCAGGACCTGTCACAGGGTCAGCCTGCTTTACTGACGTGACTTGTAAGAGAAATAGGAACTTATGCAAACACATCTTGGGAATGGACAAACCAAACATGAGCTCTGTGAAGGGTACACCATTTCACACTCATTTAAGCAGTTGACGGAATTTTGCAGTTTAAAGCTTTTGTGGTGATCAGTGCAGTGACAGCACCTGGATAGCCCCACGCTCTTGCCTAAATATCTGCTTGGAAGTTTGGGTGTGTGAAGATGCACGTAGGTAACCCAGACCCTAAAGCAGGAAGCTGCTCCCGTGTTTGCCCTTTTTGAGAAAAGGTTCTGAAAATCCTCTGTAAACTCTTTTTTTCCACGGATCTATTCTTATTTCTTGCATTTCTGAAGAAAGTAGAGATGTGAGCTTACTCACTCACTGATAGACACTTTGTGAGAAATCACTTCATTAGCTAAGCAGCTACATCATAGTGAGTGAGGGCTTTTTTTGATCCTTCAAATTTAGCACCTATCTATTCAAAAGGTAGGCTAAACACCTTGTAACACAGAGCTAAGGTTAAAATTATAAATTGGACAACAGCTTGAAGCCACCAAAATCCAATCCATTTTAACTAGCATTTTAAGAAATCCTTCTCAGTGGGGCAAGGAACAACAGGCATCAAAAGCAAATGTAAAGAAAAGCAAGACAATAGATGGCCATTAATATAGCCCTATTTAATGTTTGGTTGGTTCATTTTTAAAGAATCTGTTACACTTGACTATGGAGCCATTAACTATCTTTCTTCGTATTTGTTTAGCATAAATTCCTTTGACATCACTGAAGCCACCCCAAATTAAAATGTTGTAACAGAGAGCAAGAGGAGGACCACGCATGTGAAACACTAAGACGGGCACTCACCTTGTCAAAAGCAGGGTATACAGCTCTGATCTCTGTCAGCCAGCCATAGGGCATGTGTCCCACAGGATACGTAGCTGTCAGAATGGCCACCGCCTATGAAAAGAGGCAGGGAAATATATACGAACTTCAAATCTTTGAACAGAACAGCTACACTAACATAGGGGGCCATTTCCCGCCAATATCACCGCATTGACACAGTGGGAAATCAGGCAGGTGACTGGAAACTCTGTTTCAGGAAAGCCAACAGAGCAGCCATCATTTGGCCCGTCATTTTAAGCTTATGAAATCTTTGGTGCCATGAAGCTATGTTACTCAACTTTGTGATTTCACCATCACTCTGATGCTTTGGGATAATAGTTAATTTGAGCTGGTGTGTGCCCCTCAGCCAGCCAAATATCTTCCTCCCACATTGCTCCTGAGTCATTTTACCTACAGATACCTGAGTAGCAGAATGCTTTACAGCTCACAGTAGCTTTGGACCATGTTTCATAATTTTAATTTATATAAATTTTATTTGGTTATTCAGAAGTAACATAGTTTTAAGTAAGACAGGCTACAAAACAGTAGGCCTCAGTGGCTGACTGACTTTGGATATCAAATTTGTAAAACCCTTCTGTATACTGGTGCTCCAGACACTGATGTTATCTGCATTGCCTGCACCTCCCTTTCCAAAGGTAAATATTTCAGAAATCAGAGGAAGCTGAAACATGACCATTACTGTTAGTGTGAACACACCACGAAACCATCAGCTATGTCACATATTTGGAGTCATCCTAATAGCAATAAAATGCCATTGGCTAGCCATGAAGCTTTCTGCATTTAAAATCAAAAGCCACCAAAAAATGCAAAACTGATCTCTGCTAACCCACTCTGGCTGCCCTTGTACTGAGAATGCTATTCATGTATAGACTGATCCCTGATTTACACATGTAAAAGCATGACATTTCCCAGATTCTCTCTCCGCAACTGTTTATTTGCAGTCACTGGCAACTCCTGAGTGGGTGAAATACACAGTATCATGTATGGGAAATTAGCAGCGCTACGAGAACGTTTGTTAGGTATCACCTGTTTGAATTTTCCATTCAGTACCTTACCGCCCTCTTCTTCCAATGGAAAAAAACTGCGAGAGATTTGCCAATGACCACATGGATCTAGACATCCAAACACTGAAATTGGCAGCAAATATCCCAACCAGGAGACAGATTTTTTTTTTAATGTGCTTCCCTATGTCTCTACCCCTATTTGGTGTGAGGCACTGACTGCTAACAGTAGTTTTGCATCAGTTTGTACAGCCATAAATCTCCATGACAGGAAACAGCAGAACACACGACTGCTGATGACTGTCCTAAAATCTCTGTGATCTGAATGCTTCGGGGCATTGGTAGCTATATGGAGAGCACGAAAACCTGGGACACAGGAACTGTTCAGTGAAAAAGATTCTACTGGTCCTGTTGTAGGTGAGGTCCCACTAGGCCCGTCAGAAATGCTCATGGTAAACAGTCGTCTTCTCAAGGATACAGAGAGCACTAAACAGAAATGTACTTAAGACAATTTTTTCTTGTCAGCATGGCTGAGAACAGAAACACAGAGGTAATTTCATGCAAATGATGGTGTGTAGTAATGGAGAGCACTGCCCTTCTTACCTCTGTGGCTGAAGAGCTACCACCTAGGTCCCGGGAGACGAAAAGGTTGACAATGGGTCTACTTATTCGCTGAGTTGCCAAAATCAATGCCAAAGGCCACCAGAAACTCAGCATCTTCCTTATTGTAGCCTCTCCCTACAACACATAGGAAAAAATGAAAAAAAAGAAGTGGGTTTGGAAGAAAACGTGCAGAACTGGACCAAAAGCACAGAGAAAGGATTTTTGCTTTTCCCACACATTGTCAGTTTGGTACATTCATTTCCATAGTTTTCAAGATGAGGAGCCTAAAATATTTTCACTGATGTTGGTAATACTGACTCAAAAGAAGCTGTGTCATGGATCTCAATAAATAATGCATAAGGTGGCTGGCTACCAGACAAAGATATGTGAAAAACAATATGACATTCAGGGAAAAAAAAGAATTTTGAGACCTTTTTCCCTGTGAAATAAGGTGTATGCTTAGTTCACTCTGTGCTGTCTTGCAGCTCAGTACAGAGCTCAGTGTGGAGGTGCTCAGCAGACAGCACATCCATAACATGGGAAACATTGCTTCATGTGCACACTTCACAGAACACAGAATCACAGAATGTAAGGGATTGGAAGGGACCTCAAAAGATCATCTAGTCCAATCCCGCTGCCGGAGCAGAAACACCTAGATGAGGTTACACATGTGTCCAGGTGGGTTTTGAATGTCTCCAGAGAAGGAGACTCCACAACTCCCCTGGGCAGCCTGTTCCAGTGCTCTGTCACCCTCACTGTGAAGAAGTTTCTTCTCATATTTAAGTAGAACCTCTTGTGTTCCAATTTGAACCCACTACCCCTTGTCCTACTGTTGGCTGTCGCTGAGACGAGCCTGGCTCCATCCCTGTGACACTCACCCTTTATATATTTCTAAACACTAATGAGGTCACCCCTCAGTTTCCTCTTCTCCAAGCTAAAGAGACCCAGCTCCCTCAGCCTTTCCTCATCAGGGAGATGCTCCACTCCCTTTGTTGCCCTGCATTGGACTCTCTCCAGCAGTTCCCTGTCCTTCTTGAACTGAGGGGCCCAGAACTGGACACAATATTTCAGATGTCATCTCACCAGCGCAGAGTAGAGAGGAAGGAGAACCTCTCTCGACCTGCTAACCACCCCTCTTCTAATACACGCCAGGATGCCATTGGCCTTCCTGGCCACAAGGGCACAGTGCTGGCTCATGGTCATCCTTCTGTCCACCAGGGCCCCCAGGTCCCTTTCCCCTACGCTACTCTCTAATAGGTCATTCCCCAATTTATAATGGAAGTTGGGGTTCCTACCCAGATGCAAGACTCTACACTTTCCATTGTTATAATTCATTAAATTTTTCCCTGCCCAACACTCTCCAGCCTGTCCAGGTCTCACTGGATGGCAGCACAGTCCTCTGGCGTGTCAGCCACTCCTCCCACCCTGGTGTCATCAACAAACTTGCTGACAGTGCACTCTATTCCCTTGTCCAAATCGTTGATGAATATATTGAATAGTAGTGGCCTCAGTACTGACCCCTGAGGCACTCCACTAGATACAGGCCTCAACTGGACTCTGCCGCATTGACAACGACTCTCTGGCTTCTTTCCTTCAGCCAGTTCGCAGTCCACCTCACTACCCGATTGTCCAGACCACACTTCCTCAGTTTAGCTTGCTGGAATAGTTTCTACTATGTCTCTTTAAGTGAAAATGTCTTTTTTTCTGCAGGATGGAGAGAGGAGGCCCTTCACGCACAGTGGTTTAATACAGTATTATAACACAAAAAAGCAAGTTTAAAGTCAGTGAATTTGAAAAAGCACAAAATATTAAAACATACCCCCATTTCAGGCCCGCTTCTGTCAGGAATGACATCATGTATGTTCCTGTAGTATCCGAGGCATAAAGTGGTACATCGGACAAGTGCTCCCATGTATAAGGACAAGATTGGGATCAAGAGAGGCTCCCTGCACTCCAAGTGACTGTGAAGCAAAATGGCTACAAAAACAACCTGCAGGGCAAACAAATACACGATTAGTAACTTGTCTGTGTGTTTCTTTAGGGCCAACAGATCGCCTGCTTGACTCCAAGCCAGTCCATCTGAACCAACAACCACGCATGACTACAGTATATATCTCACTTCGAGCTTGTGGCATTTGAAACTTTAGTCAGGACCACCCCTGCATTCAGTCATACAAATGAGAAGAACAAGAGTTAACACTATCCAGAAGCTCCATTAAACAGTACTTGAAGGTATGGACAGGTGTCAAGACTAGGAGCCATAAATAGGAGAAGGTTGACATGCAAGCCTGCCAGGGACTGGCAGCAAGCACGGGCCCGAGTGCCACCCTTCCCAGGAGAATGTGCTATTCTGATACAAGCTGAGGCTGGATACGTGTTTCTAGGGTCAGCTTCTAAGCCATACTTTTTTTGTTTTGCGGGGGGGAGGGCAGCAGGCAGTGGCAGTTAAAAAGACAGATGTTTTAAAGTATTCACTTCAGCATTTAGAAGGAGGAAATCTTATGTCATCCTAATTTTCTGCTTTTCTGAGTGAAATTTCAGTATTTCATTATTCTCTCTTCAGCTGAGTGCTACATGGACGTAAATGAAATGGAAACTTTTGGGCTAATGAACAGCTCATAATTGAGTCTCGCACAATTAAATGCTCAATGCAGAAAATGCAAAGGAATTGATTAATATGATATTACTCTCTTTGTTAAGTACAGAGCTGATGGCGTGCCTGTTAAATTCCAAACATCTCTGGATGGAGGGCACCCCTGGAAAGTCAACTGTGTTTGGTGTTGGAAACAGCAGAATCAAGGACAACACTGCCGGGACATGCTGGTATCAAGTGAATTACAAGGAACACAAAACACATTGTTCAGGGACAGGCTCTCTCCTTCATTGCTAGAGCCTGAGAAACACTTAAGAAAAATCACTCTGTGCAAAAGTTATTAGGCAGGCCATGCTGTTTATGAGGGTTTGCAAGACTGTTCTTTCGAACCTGACAACAGAAACGTTTTTCAGTAAACAGAAGCAAAGCCAGTCACAAAAACTGTGTGTATGAAGCTACTCAAGGAGAATTAGGTACTGCCTGCACACCTATTGCTTGTGTAGGGAGCAGACAGAGGTGTAGAGAGTTCTGGGGTATGTAGACTCACAACTTTTTGTCTTCTGGATTTGCTCTTTCTCTGTGGACAATACTCTGTGGAGTATTTTGTTGAGAGAAGATGACAGGTGTCTTAGTCTTCACAACCCTGGCACCCCACTCACCCACCATTGTGGAAAGGGCATGTGTATTATACCATGTGCAAAAGAATTTGTTTCTGTATTTAGCTGTATATGACCTGACATGCATCTAGGGTCAGCAAACTTTGTAGGTCACATCAGAATAAGAGTAGATCTTGAAAGTAAAAGTCATTTACAGCAATTGGTACTATCTTCAGGGATTTAGTGCAGTACTGCAGAGGGGCACACCTGCCAAACAGAGAATAGCAGCTGACTGAATGGTTCAACCTGGTTTATAGTTTGCTTATATTTAGTGGGAGGAAAATACTGTGGAAAATTGAACCAAGTGCTGTTGACTTCATACTTCCTTTGATGTTGTACTGTTATTACCCTCTTTCTTATCCAGTCATTACACCATTCAGCTGCTAATAGGGCAGTATAGCAACTGTTTTATAGGTGCTGAGACTCTCCACTTCGTAATATTTTTATATATGCTTTAAAAAGAGGGTGGTATGTTGGTTCTCAAGTGCTACAACACTGGCCATGAGCAATGTGTATGAATGTTGCTTTCTAAGTGTGTCTAGCACAAAGCAACAGGGTAGTTAACACATCCCTCACAAATGAAAGTTCAAACAACATTTGGTCTTCCTTGCATCACGTGGGGCTATCACCACAGATCCCTTGTGCTGCCATTCTGAGCCTTCACCTTTTCGACCAGTAACAAGAACAGTGCCATACTGGCACTCAGAAGATGGTTTACACTACTGCATTTCACTGTAGCAGACAGCACATGCAAAACTGACAGGTGAACTGGAGAATCAAGCCTTCACTTCCCCACCTACAAGCCTTACTCAGGATTTCAGTGCAACTGTGTGGAGTGCAGAAGAGAACGCACAGGGGGAGAAAAGTGTCTTTCAAAGCACGCCGTCAGCCTCAGGACTGGTAGCAGCCATTGGTTTAATTGCCTGGCCTTTCTTTTTCCCAGATGTACCCACATATATACAACTTATTTCTCAGCCATTCTGAAACAGGGTTGTGTAAGTGCTGAAAGACATGGCCTCGGCCCAAACAATCCTGGTTCCCTTCCCCTGATAGTGGTTTGGGACTGACTTGTTCCTGTCAAGTGAGACCAGCCTAAGCCACAAATGTCAGCAAATAGCCTCCACGTGATGGGGAAACAGGCAGAGAACAGCACACAAGATTACTTCCTCTGGTGTGCTCTTCATGGTAGAGAGAGAAGGCAACCTCTGTGCAAGAGAGCTCCTGCTGAGTAAAGCATCCAGTCCGTAACACAACAGGAACAGTGACTGCTAAGAGGAGCCCATTACCTGAGCTATGACATCTGAGATGGATGCACATCCCACTAGGAAACTGTACTTGTGTTTCAGCAGAATTCCAGCATGGGTCCATGCCTGAAAAAAAAGCAAAGAGGAGTTTGGGAAGTGATCATGGTATTTGTGAATGATTAGAGGTCCTGGAATGCCATTTTCTGGTTGTTATGTTGTACACAAAATTCATAAAGCACTTTTCAACCAGCGATACCTGGTGTGAACCTGGGCAAATGTTAAGCCGGTAATGTAGAGAAAGCACTGCTGCATTCAGCTCCTCACTGTCAGGGATGACAGGCAGAATGGCAATGATTTTAGACACTATAGAGAGCAGATACAATAAGAAACTGCCCCTTCTTTGTAAAACAGATGCACAGGATGGATTATCAGACAAAATAATCCAAGGGAAAAAATGTTTATTTTCATTCATCAGCTGGATGCACCTCTGAAGTGTAACATCCATTGGTCCACTGAGTTAGACTGTGTCCTGTCTGGAAAAGAAAACTAATGATCCAACTTCTTTTTATTGTCAGCTACTGTTTCAAGCAGACTGAGTGGTATGGAAAGTGGTGGAGACACACCATGAGAAGGTTATCCTTTACCAGCTTTACACAGCAGTAGAGGCATTAAAGAGAGCTGCCCTATTTTTATGTTGTGCATGCCACAAGCAGTAAGCTTGGTGATCTGGGAAGTGGAGCTGAACCCATGTCTGACTCTCTTGCCCAACCATTTAAGATACACTGGACTTAGCTGTGCTTGCAAAAATAGACTGTAAGAAATACCCTTTCAACAAATTTGCATTGAGAAAATATTGAGCTTATTCCTTGTGAGCTCTGCAAGTAACCGGTGAAGGCAATGGCAAATACAACTCTTTCAACACAAGTTGGAATGAGAGGACACATACAGACAAACGGTGCAGCTTGTCACAAGATGACCAATGCTTTCCAGCATGCACATACAGCAACTATAACAAGGCAGATGAGGTTTTTTATGTTTGCCATGATCTCTGAATGTTCAAAATCCACCCAGATGCTTTCTCCAGGTAGCAGGAGATTATGTGTCTGGGTATATCCAGAGCTATTTCTTGCAAAGGACACAATTTCCTTCTGCACACTTCCAGTTTCCCATCAGGTAACAGACCTTGTGAACTAAGGTCATCAAAGAAAAAAATGACAATAATATTAAAAATCAGTTCTGAATCAGGCACTTACCATTGCATCCATAAAAGGGAAGGCAGCAAGATAAAGGAAGGCCCTCCGAGTTTTACTCCCCACTGATTCATCCACATGGTGCAGCTTATTAATAATGTAATACCCCAAATCACTATATGCTGTAGAGACACAAGAATAGGAATGAATGATAAAGGTTACATATGGACTCTGGGTGAGATATGCAGAAGTACCTGAAAGACTGCAACACCCAGGAGCTCAGACATGCATCCACTTAGCAAACAGCTGCAGGGGCTTCAGGATATTACAGCCTCACCAGCTGGTGTTTATGACAGAAGAGTGCTCTCACAGTTCTTTTTCAAGTAACCTTTGGCAGAGAAGCGATAATAAATGGCCAGGTTGGGAGATGGGTATACTAAGTGGCACATCTGTTTGCTAAATGAACGCACTGGTACTCCAGAAAATCTATTGCTCTTTTATTAACTCAAGGCTCTTTGTTAGAAAAGCTGTTTTCACCAGGCATTATGTATTTCATGGGATGCAGTACCATATAAACACTGAAACCATCTATTGTCACTGCATTCTCATGACACTACCTGTAAACCTTCCCAAAGTTGTGAAAGGATACTGTGAATTGCGAAGGCATGCAACACATCACCCTCATTATGCCTCTCCCTTACCCTGCCTAATGATCACGTCTGCTGAGACAGGGCACTGCGCCCTTCCCTGTATGGTCCCTGGGCAGCCTCTACCAATCTTAGCTTCCTTCTTTATCTAGAGCAAACATCTCAGGAGTCACAAGTCAGAAAAGGGCACTGCTGTAAACCAGGGGGTTGCCACTTCTGATCGCCAGGATGTTATTTCACCATCCTGTTTCAGCCTGAGACAAGAATTTTTAGTGTAAGGCAAAAAGCTTCTTGCCAGGTCTCTCTGCCCAAAGCGCCGGGCTGAAGACAACACAGATGCGGGGACTCACCACACAGCCCCCTGAAGAACTGCTTGTGTCTCTGTTAGTACCCATGTCATCCAGTTGTTTTAATAACCCCAGAGTCCTCCCCATGACCACGGAATCTCTGAACTATGGGGACTTGGATAACATGCACAGTTAAATAGCTCAAACAGTTTTTAACCTTCTACAAACTATGTTCTAGATCTGCATATTATCACTTGGTTTCCACTATACAGTTGTAATAGCTGTTAAAAGAATGATTATGTTGTAAAGTCAATCTCCCAACACAAGTAACAGCAGAATTACCTCAGTTCTCTTCCACTTGTGTCTTTTCTAAGGTAATTATTTCAAATGTGAACACCTATCAGATTTTCCATTTATAACAACTCTATTATCATTGTATATACCTTCACAAAAAGTATTTCAGGAAAAGATATCCTTTGCATGCATGCAGGTCACTTAATCAGATTGACAAACGCTAATGCTAGGCATTCAATTCAATCTTTTTAGCCTAAAACTATCTTTCATAACTCATTAACAGTGTTTGGAAGCAACTGAAGAGGAGTTTAGCTCATCATTGTTTTGTGATGGCTTAGAGATACAGTAGTTAAATGGTTAACAGGACTGAAAAGATTTTTCAGTCTGGACAAGACAGTGTAAACAAGGTAGTAAAATAGAAGTGCCACCCTCCTGAGGCACTCCCAGCCTCATTTCATTTTGAAGGGGGTTGGGGAAGAACTTTAAACCAGTACTCCGACCTTTCCTGAGTTCAGGGAGGCCAGATGAGTTCTTCAAGTGTTCATGTGCTTGTTGCAGTCCAGTCACACATCAAGCACAACCTCATTTTTGTGTGAACACCCATATATCAATTTTTGCGCAGTATTTTGAGAACTCTCTTTTACGGAGTTTTGCGTGGTAAGTCCTTGCAGAAAGCTGCTTTTACAGCACGGCAGTACAGGGATGTTTCTGAGTCAACTTATTTGAATGAATGAGGAGAAGTTCGGAAGGCACCTGAGACAAGCCACACAGGAAGGTCGGATTCATTGAGCTGTCTCTTAGGTTCTGTTGAAGTTGCTTTACATTTTTCCTGCACAACAACTTAAAAACTGCTGCAGGAAACACACCAGCCTTATTCTCTACATGGGCACTGACAGAATCAGAGTCCAGGAGCTGAGGAACTTGCTTCTGCAGAGGGGTCCCCACGAGCAGTGCAGTGCTGGCAAGTCAGCATGCTGCAGCAGTCGCCCTCCGTGCTCTCCATGCACTTCACCTGCTTTAAATGAGACTTTAAAAGTGTTCAGAAAGTGATTAATAAGTAACTTCTTTTTTGGCTATAAAAGCCATTGGGATGTTTACATTATTATTTTTTAAGTTTACTATCACAGAAAAGTTCACAGAATCAGCAGGATCAGAGGCTGATCTACTCTCATTTCTAGGAACAGAGTTCACCAGAGGGCTGTAGTTTATTGGCAGGGCCTTCTCAAAGGACTCATACCACCACAGCCCACAGCACCACATTTTTAAGATTTCTAGGGATATAAGCACTGTGCTCTGTAAGCTTTAAGACTTTTGGTTTTTTCTTTCCGCCATCAAAAATCTAACTGCATTTTTTAATGTTATTTCGATTTTAAAATCATAATGGCTAAGCTTAAAAGATAGTTTTAAAATAGTCACTATTCCACATGTCACTGAAAGCACACAGTCACTTTTGCTGATGTCCATGAATGTTTCCATCCTCAGAAAGAAGGACTCAGGCAAGCCGAGATTTACTGAGTAATATACAGGCATGTGTCTCAGAGCCGTGAATAAAGCAATTGCTGATGCAATTACAAGTTAACCTTGGCCAGCCTTACAAACTTATTATGAAGCATGACACAAAATTAATAACACAGACAACAGAACTGAAGAGTATTACACGAATCTAAAACAGATGGCTCTTCCCATTCCTTACATCATTTCAACCAAAACAGAGAAATCCAACTCCAAGACAAGCTGCCTGTTTGCTCTCCCTTAATACCTCATTTATTTTGATACGTCTATGGATTAGTTTTGCTACAGAATTTAAGGAGGAATTCTTGCTTTTGGCTTTTCCAGTTAAGACCCAGAAGCTTAAGAAATGACACTGAAAACCACATACCTAATTGGATCTCCTCTTCCCTACACTGATTCAAGCCTCTAACAAGCCAATTACTACCACATGCACTTCAGACATTCTTAAAACAACTGAACACCCTCTTAATGATGCTCATAGTCTCAAACAAATAGTCATACTATAGTCATTCTGGAGCTGTCTACTACCAAGTATGTTATACTGACATCATCAAGAAAACAAAACCAAACCCTCATATGAAGTGATACCATTTACTTTCAGACACAGAGCTACATATGTCAATATTAGCTTTACTGAAGGAAAAAACCCAAACAGCTTACAAGCATCTCAATGCAGCCTGATTACTGCAATCATCCTTTTCTGTGCTCAGCTCTGTTTCTAACATTGCATTAGTTGATTTTTTCTCAAATCTATCAATGACTGTTGGTCTCTGAAATATCTTTAGGTAGGCCAACATCACATGAGCCTGTTTTAACTGAAAAACAATCACTGCTATCCTAAATTCCACAAATGCTTTGGTCACAGGCTTTCTTCCTTCTTCCTTTGCCGTGAATACCTTGCTCACAAGAAACTGCTCCTGTACTGGGAGAAGGGTTAGAGCAGCCTGGAATATATTATAATTTGTGTTCCTGTGCTATCATGTTTTCCCAGGTCAAAATGTTTAGTGCGAGTCAGTAAAGTGGGCACATTAGAACAAGACTGACTGGAAAAAATAGCTCAGGTTGTCATAAGCCACTCTGTAAGTCCTAGTCTCTAGAAAATTCCAGTAATGTTACAGTGGAAGTGGTGGGATTACACCTGTATCTTGCTTCTTTTGCAGACCTTTCAGGCCCAGGCAGTGACCATGTATACGGGAAGTTCAAAAGAATCAGTGGAATTACTTGAAGCTGCTGAAGTTTTCCCCTGTGCAATCTGTGCCGGGAATGGCCCAAGCCTGCTGGCCTGTCACTTAATAAACTGGCATAAAACAAATCAGTTGCACATCTGGACCATCCCATCTGCTCTAAGTTTGCGTGATTACTAAAGTTCCAACCTTCTTTTCCCTGGTAATAACAAATGATCCCTCATGTAGTTTTTAATCAGGCATTGTAGGCACCAGTTAAGGACGTCTACCTAAGCAAAGAGAATGTTTCCCCAAAGTAACATCTGCCTTGTCATTTCCAGAACCTCAGAGAGCTGTTGAAAGTATTATTAATATGCAAAAGGAAATAAACTTTCTCAGTATACTATTTCTCAGTAAATTAGTGAAAGGCTGAACAATGTTGCTGTATTGCCAAAGAAAATGTCCATGCCCTACATGACATTGGTGTTAAAAGGACCCACTTAGTGTGGAAGGCTTACCAGCAACAACATGAAATACGTTACATTAGCATAATGTTATATAAATGATTTCTCTCTTCTGTCAAGCTGGCAATTTAGTAAGATGTCAGAAATATGCACACACAGGCTTAGCACCTTGAATCCTTTCTCTCGCAATCCAATATCCCCACCAAAAGCCAATCTCTGAAACAACGAGGTGCTTTATCTGACTACATAGCAAACTTCCCACCAGGAAACCCTAATTGGTGGCAGTAGCTGCCCCCAAAATAACACAAAGGAAGGAAGGCAGCACACTATCTTCAATTCCCAGATCGCAAGTGAAACAGCAAGTGCAGGAATACTGTACTGGTCAAGGTTTGCAGCAGCATTACGAATGGGATGAGAATATGGTTTTAATTCCCTTTGATTAAGTCAACTAGTTTTTGGTTCTGACTGCTACCTGCCCAGGAGAGTGATAGGAACTGTTGTTGAGGACTTTGCAGATGCTCATGGGAACATGGTGGGGTGAGGACTTAAGGACCCAGAGCTTGCAGCTGTGAGTTTGAGTGGTTTGGCTCAGCCAGTCACTCCCACAGAGGCTGCGTTAGCTCCAGTGGGGAAGCCATAGTGGGGAGCACTGCTGCTGAAGCAACGAAGCATCAGTCAGCTGGGTGAAATGGCCTGTTTTGGTATTATAAATATGTAGAGGCTGCTGTTTGTGAGGAGCTGTGTGTGCAGACTGCAAATAGTTTCTATCACAGTTGGAAATATGGTGATTCATTGTGGTCACTGTGTTTCTAGCACCACTTGTTTTCTTCTGACATTTTGGTACTCCTCCTTATTTCATTGGGCTTCTGTTTCCCCGTTCCTTCCTGGGCTTTGACAGTCCATAGCAGACAGTCGTGTCATCTTCCTTAGCCCCATACACAAGGCATGTGGAAGAAATTTAGTCCCCTGAGCGTTGTTCGTTGTTTCTGTTTTTCATCTCCTGAACATCAGTACTGTGAATTTTTGTCTCATGTAGATAGTCTGTGATAGGCTTGCAGCTGCTGGAGAGTAGTTGTAGGTCCTAGGAGGCTGCCTCTCTATCACTGGACTCCTTCTCTTCCTCCTGCTGGGCGGGTTGTGCATCTGTGGGTCAGAGAAGAACAATCAGGATTTGAAACGTGTTCAAAGGAAACTTGGAACATAAAACTTGGCAACATCACCCAGGCAATTGGTGTTAGAATGTGACTAACTCCATTCTCTCAGGCGCTCTGCCAGCCTCTGCTGTGGCCTTTGCATATTTTGAGGCATAGACAAGTTAAAATACTAAAAAATATTTTGCAGTTTGCCACCATAAGCAGCTGAAAGATTGTGTGAAGCCCTTCAATTCAGGACTTTAAAACATGGTAAGTACAGCTTTCTTTTTTCGTTTTTGCCCAATATCTACAGAGAGGGCATTTCAGACATTCTGAACTCAGCAGGGCTCTATTTCAGGCAAGAAACTCATCTGGCCCATTTTTCAAATGGCTGCTCCAAACACCTCCCCTTCAATAAAAAGTCCCGTATGGAAAATCCAGCTACATCTTTCACCTGGAAATCTGATAGTTATACTTCAAATTTTCTTAAAATCTAACACAGCTTAAAATAAAATGTTGGATGACTAGAAAATATTTCTTTATCCAGTTGGCAAAGCCAAAAACTTTGACCAGCACTGGCAGGAAAACAAGTGAGCAACTAGAAGAGCAGCTCTGGGAGCTGAAGAAACATTCCAAGCAAAGAAATATGAGAGCCAAACATACAAATGGCCCAAAATTTATAATATTGACTCAATAAAGCAGCCTCAACTGTAAACATATTGAAGAAGTGACTAATCAATACCAGTGAATTAAATTAACTTGAATGCATGGATCCAGCTTATAAAATCAGCAACAGCTTATCCCTGGCACAGAGTTGCCGTGGCTAGTGAGCCGTTACCGTAAGCATTTATTATGACTGTAACACAGAGCAAAAGTAAACAGCATATAGCTGCTGTATCAGTGGTAGAATAAGAGACATGATGGTCAAACAAACTGGAGTGCTTGGGAGGCACATAAAGGTGGTGAATATAGCTGGCAGCCTGTTAAAGGACAAGAGCAGGGGGCATTTATATTTACCAGAGGGCTCTTGTACCTGCTTGGGCAGGAACTATATGCCAACCAGCAGCACATGCTGCTCTTGAGATGCTAAAGCCTGATAATGAATGGTGCCAAGCTTCCAGGCGACTGCAATTTCACGGCAATTCTGAATACTGACATCAGACTCACATGTCCCATCTTTCTGTGATGGAATGACCCCCTACTTCTCGTCACCCAACTCAACCCTCCTACCTGTCAACCAGCCCTCCTCCCATCCCTTCGACCTCCCAGCTTTCAAGATTGTACCTGCTGAATGCAACGCACTCTCCGCTTCTTCCTCCAGTGTCTCCGGTTCCTCCTTGCTGAGGTCCAGAGGCTTCAGCTCTGTGGAACGAGCCAGAAGATGCAGAGAATCTGGTGCAGTTCTGGGAGAGGACGAAGTTAGTGTCTTCCAGGTCACATGCCTTTTTATTGTTGTGGTACTGGTTGATGCTTGGGTTGGTATCACATTTCTCCGGGCTCTCAGGAACTGGCACATCCTGTGGCTGCCTTACTTTTTATGTCCAGTTTATATTTGCTTGTGTGTTGTCTCTGCTTCAGAGGACACTCATGGAACCGGTCTCAGTTTGACATAAAGTGCTCTCAGTAACTACTTCTTCTCTTATAGATTAATTATTCAAATGAAATAGATGATTACTAGTGCTAGAAGAGAGTAATACCTGATATTTTAATAAGGATGCTGGCACCTACTTGCTTAGAGTTTTATACTGTGAGATAAGTAGCAAAGGGATAGATACAGAGGGAGTGCACCGGCAATACCATCAAATTCTGACAAAGAGCCCTACCAAGCACACCCTGGAGCCCTGCTAAACTCATTTGGGCAGATACTGCTAGTTTGATAATCACTGCCTAACAGTGAGACTGAGCTATCAGCTTCGTGCGATCTGTCATCTTTGCCAGAGTTTTGCTCCCACACCGGACTGAAAGAGATCAGCAGCACGTCTTGCTGCCAGGCAGGAGAGCCCTGGAGGTGGAATCTGCCACTTAACAACCTATTTAAAAAGTAATAAAAGTTGCGTGGATGGGTATGATACCAGCCCAAGAGATTTAATCTCTTTTGCATCTCCTGTTGCACTTCCAAATGAAATCTTAAGCACACAGATTAATCAGTTTGGAGAACAGGCAAGGGAAGCAAATTAAAAGACATATTAACTAGACGTGAAGGGACCTTACCTATTAAGGTATGAAATATAGCAGCTACAGCGCCAGCCACAACCATGCACAAAACTGCTTTGGTCCTGTCTCGTTTGCTGTTCACAAACACCAGACCTACATTTTTGAAGTCACTCATGGGACCCGTGAAAAACTTCATGAGGGAGTACGCCAGCCCATAGCTGGCCAGCATTTCCACAGCATCTTCCTTAACAGCAGCGATGCCCCTGTTCAAGGCCTGTTGGAACACAGAAAGAGAAAATAATGTAGCACATGTGGAAGTGTACCAAAAATGATCCTCTGCAGCTGACTTCTGAAGGAACGAGAAAGTTCAGCTCTCATTGTTTTCACCTCAAGTTGACCTTATTTCTCTGGGTTCAGCAGCAGCAACCTGTGACTTGAAACACAGGAAACCTCATAATTTCATACGGACAGTAAATTCAAGTTAAGTAGACTCGAAGATAAAGCAAATATCTGCTTCTAAAGTATATAATGGAACTCCTAGTATAGCACAAGTCTGTCTCTTTGCTTTTTAGGATAATTTTAAGACCTGCTAATAATCACAGATAATACAAGACCACTTAAATGCTGCTTTGAGGTCTCAGCCCTGAACTGAACAAAGCACAGTCCTTGCAGGTCATCTTTACATGTAAAAAGTCTGACATTATTATATGCTGCAATTTCAGGAGCTGAAACCTTTTTTCAGCATTATGAACTTTTCACTACATCCTATGTAACTGTTGTGAATGGCTGATATTATCCTATGATGTTTATTATAGAACTATGCCAAATATGTACATGACCAAACATAAGTGTTCTCCTTTCATGTATTTCACAAGATTCTGATCCTATATTAATTTATATTTCCTAGTGGTGCATCTAAAAATAAATAGAGCACACGTATTTCAAAACATATTCAGGTTCAACGTACCTACTAATTCATTCTAGGTCTGTATTTAGGAAATGTCTGCCAATGAATCAGTAAGAATTAGATAGATTATTTTTACAATTGAGGTGAACCATAGAAAAAAATGTGTAAAATTGATTCAGATTCCAGCTTGCAACAAAATGCTTCTAAAACATTGAATAAAAATGACAGAATGATCCAACTTTATCTGCAGTGTGACAGCATCAATCATCTGGTACACCCAAAAAAAAGGTTACAACAAGATTAGATTCAAAAAACATGAAGGATGAAATATGACTTGTTTTCACGAGTATTTAGTTCCTATGGGTTACAGCTGATGTGTTCTGACAGGGCCGCGGCAATGAGGTCAACCAGGAACATCTTGCCACCCCATCCTCCAAATCTCAGTCTATCTACTTCCACAGCAGTTCTTACACTGCTTTTTCTGAATGAACAAAACAGGCAAAGTATCATCAGGTAACTGGGGTGAAAGTTCTTTCATTTCAAATGTAAACATAATCTTTTTGCTGCAGTCTTTTGACTTCTTTTTTCCCTTCCAAAGACCATACAAGCAAGCAACTCCCATTGACTTCAAAAGAAACCACATCCTTGTAGCAGAAATGAGTATTTTTCTTACTGTTCTCTTCCACTCTTTCTGTGAGATGTGCTTAGTTTTTGAATCTAAAGCTGCACTGTCAACATAGTGAAAAGCTATAGAAAATACCAACTTCTCCATCCTTGATATCTGCCAAATCTCTCTAGCCATGTGCTCTGGCCTGAACACCTGAGACTCCAAATGTTTTCATCTGTCTTGCTCCAGTTTGCCCCTTCCTGAAAATACCACGTGTTAGATATGGAATATCCACAGCTGCTATATGCAACCTTTCCTCAGGTATAGATAATTCCATCTATTGCATCAATAAGAATTCAAATTATATTTATTCTGCAGATGCCCAAACCAGTAGTGGATGTATAAAAACTGTACTCAAACAATTTGTGGAAAAGACTGTGGCCTCTGAAATGAACAGTCAAGTTTAGCTGTCTTTTGTGATGATGCTTGTGATGATGTTACAATCAATATCAAGTTGTATACAGAACTATAATATTTTCATTTAAACTTCCTAAAGATGCCAGCCATGCAGGTAGTAATCTTCCAGTCTAATTTCCTGATAGATTTCCAATTCGATAGATTTCCAATTCAGTATCTTATAAAGAAAGAAAAATATAAACCACGTCAAGGTCTCTATTTTTTTTATCTGACACTATCTATCTCGTGCACTTCTTGTGTGAACAAAAATCAATAACAGAACTGCATCAGCAGCATCTGTATTCCTTGTCCATTTTGCATGCAACAGAACATATCTCTAGTGAGATTTGTGTAGCTTGTCAAAGAAATTACACAAAACTAGGTAGTAACAATATTAATAATAATGACAATACTTAATAGGAGAAGTTAGCTTGATCATATGTATTTCAGATGTCATCCTATTTTCAGCTGGCTTGTTCACACCAAACTTAAAGGGAGAACCAGGAAATCCAGATGCTGGAAGGAAGACTATTTGTGATGGCACCTTCTCCTGAGTTCTTAATGAACAGCTAACCTAATACGGTAGTAGGCTAGAATGTCACAGTAAATTGATATTAATCAACTTTGACTAAAATAAAGGCACTGACATTGCTGACCCTTATTTTAGAAATACCAGAAAGAAGCACATAATACTTCCAGGTTGAGCATGATCTGGTAGGTACATGAAGAGGTTAGTTGAAGTAAATCATATTCCTAAAACACTTCTCAAAAAGGCAGGCTCCGATAGCTACAGGTACTGTAGCTACAGCTACAGGTACAGCTACAGGTATGCAATGTCTTCTATAACACATTATGTTATCACTGGAAAGATTAAATCTTTACTACTGGACTCAGTAAGAACCCCTTGAGTCTTTTTTCATTAATAATTGTGTGCTTTCTTCAATGTTTACTAAAACTGGAGAGGCCTAGCATTTTGAAATTCCCACCTAAAAGATTCAAGTAAGACAAAAACCATATAATGCACTTAATGACTTTTCAGTCTAGTAACCACATCTTTACAGTTGGGTACCACAGCTGGCTTTATCCTCTTAGAAGGAACATAAGAGACCTCTATGAAATTTCTAGGACATGCATAATGGATGAATCCCACAAAGTGTTGCATGCAAAGGCAGTGATTTTAAAAGCAACAATTGGGAGAAAAATGTCAAGGGTCTAGCTTGTCCTATTTTGCATGAGCTTTCAACACTATTCACTAATGTTGGCAGAAAAGGTTTGGTTCCGATCTACAGCTACACACCTCTGTTGCCAAAAATTCGAAGTCCGTCTCTTTAGCTGGTTCCATAGAGCTTGACCACTTCCCACATGATCCTCCCCTCACAGAGACTATTGGATGACATATAAAAGCATAAAAAAATTCACTGTGAAAGCCAAACCTATTGTATGTGCTTACTTCTGCTTTTAAAAATATTACCTATGTACTGCATAGAATTTCAATAGTCTGTATCTAACTGGAGGGGCACATTTTCTACTTTATTTGAAGTTAACTATTGACTATGAAGTCAATACTTGATTACTGCATGTGTTTCAAATAAGAGCAGGTAAAATTCAAGAAATGTAACTCCTTTTAGTCCTCCGTTTTGCTTATCCTGGAAAAGGAGACCGTGACTTAGTGGAAGGTGGCACCCTCCTACAGCTTCTTCAGTTCGAAGCTGGGATTCTGCCTGAGCTGTTTTCAAGTCTGTTCCAGCTAGTTATCTGCCTAAGGGTGACACCGAAAACCTGCTCAGTTTGGCAGTAACTTGGCCAAATATATGCTCAGTTCAGAAAAGATTTGTGAGATGTTCCCCCTCCCCCTCCTTCTTTCTTCTTACCTGTCCTCCCCTAAGAAAATGGAAGAAAGACAAAATATCCAACTAAAAATCAAGCTGATATAAGGGACAGCCCCTCTCCTGTGTCAAATAATCTCTGTCCTGAGGATTGCTGGCTGAGTTTTCATCTACTAAATCCTGTCACACTGAAATCTTCAGTATCAAATGTACCAGCTGGCTCTGGCTGTTCTGCCTCCCCCCATCACCACTGCAGGAGCTGCACTGCCAGAAGGACACCTGGGCGACCTGATGCTCTATCAAGCATGGCACAATCGAATCCCTGCGTCGGTGCTACCTAAGCATTATCCCATCTGCATCTCTGCTTCTGCCAGGGTTTCTCGTAGAGGCAGGAGCCGCAGTCGGCAACTTGAGGGAAAGAGCTAGTGATCTGTGTAAGACTTCCGTGGACGCAGACACAGAAGTGGGAGAAAACGGGGTAAAAACAGTATGTGCACATTTATTCTAGCTCAAGAAGACTGCCCAAACAAACATACAGATTGAGCTCTGAAGGGGTAGAGGGATCCAGACCTTGTAGCTTGGAAATGATGACTGAGGAGTGTTTATTGTTTTGCATCTCTTTTGTTTGTTTTGTTTTGTTCTGTATCAATTTTTCCTCTAATTCAATATCTCTAATTTTGAATTGGCATTTTTCGTAGATCACGTGTCAAATGCCATCTGAGGTCAGTTCCTATTAGCCCACTATTAAAATAATCGACTCCCTCCCTGCTCCTTTACTAAAGCTGGCTGTAAGAAAACAGCTACTCACGTCTGTCTACAGCACTGAAAGTGCTGACATCAGTTCAACCCACTGAAATAATCCCAGTCCCCAGAAAGGGACCGTAGCCCTGACCCCCAGCCTGAAGGAATAAGAGATACCTGTCCTGAGAGAGGGACACTCAGGCACCCCCTTGATGTGTGGCCTGTCTCTAGAGAGGCCGTCCTTGGAAGAGCATTAGGACTGCCCTGAAAATAAGAGCTGAAGTCCTTCTGTCTCTTGCTGCTTCCTAATTCGAAAGAAACTGGAAATGCAGGGCAGGTGTCATGGCTTCATCTCAAAAACATGTTAGGGTACAAAAATTTCAACTGAATTTACTCTGTCTGCTTTAGTAAAGAGAACATGGCCTAGAAGAAAGCCAATAGACCCTGTGAAACAAAACCCAATCCATGAAGACTCAAATGCAATCAGTAACAATTTTTTTCCACATTTTCACCTTCCTGAGCAGCAACAGAAAGCAAGAATGAACATTTCTGCAAGATTCCTACTCCTATCTGCCATGCCTGCTACTCTGTGACTACTATCAGGCGCTCTGTTCTACTTTTTGATGCTATTCACTCACTATCAATATAAAGGCTGTACAAAAATGTGTCCTAGAGAAGTTTAAAGAAAGACTCTAAATCAAAAATAACATAATTTTAGAGCATTCACAGCTTGCACTTGACCGGGGGTACATCAGGGAACAGCACTTCTTACAGCCACAGCCAGGAGGCACCGGAATAAACAGCGCAGAAGTGGCAAGAGTGAAGTCAGTGAAAATGGGAAATCCTTCCCACTGCAAGAACCAAGACAAGGAGGACACGCTGGGGAGCTAGAAGAGTAATTAGAGCACACTACCCCTGGGCACTTACTGCTTGTGAGTAGATTCATGCACAACAAGACTGAGAATAATACAAAAAAACGCAGATGGCTGCAGAAGATAATGGTGCAGGACCACGGGAAAAAAAAACAGAATAATGAAGCCAAAATGTGCCTCATTTAAAATTGTCATTGACAAGAGCCAGAATATTTACGACAGGGAGCAATCGTGGAGGGGTGAATCAGCTGCTGCAGACGGTGGCCTCCCCATGGGATGTGGAGAACAGTGATCCTGAAGCCAAGAGAGCTACGAGCCATGATGGTGGGAAGCCCTTCAGGATGTATTCCCCAAGTGGTGTTCACTGAATGGGGATGGCTGACACCTGCACGAAGGAGACCTAAACCACTGCCGCTTCCACTGACAGGTGTGGAGAAACCTGTCCCCTGAGGTGAGACCATCACCATAAACTTCTCCTGGCCTTTTTTAGGCAAGCAGTGCTTGCAGTGGCACCGGACAGAAGCAAAATCAACATGGCAGAGATATTCCCCTGCATTATGACTTCCCTGGTGTCCTCTGGCTGATGCCAATCAGTTGTCCAAAACGTATTTAAAGTGAAACTCAAAAGGGAATGCTCTGCTCTTAGAGCAATATCTGAGCTTTTCATTCAGGTTTCATGGGAGCTCACCCACAAAGGTGAGATGCATCTGTGATTAAATTCCAGAAGCACGGCTAACTCTAGGCTGAGGTTATTTGTCATCAGATCTTCTTCACATGGAGGCCAGAGACTCTTTTTCCCTCAAAAGCTATTTCTGTTTCTAAGTCTATAAGTACAGACAAATAAAATTGAGACATAAATTGAGTCACATAAAACTAGGAGAAGGTCGGCTCCCTGTCTCTTCAAAATGCCCCGTGGAATAGCTATCGTTTCTTCACCAAATTCCATTTTGATTACTTTTAAGTGCTAGAAAACACCGTGGAGGATACAAATGCATATCACATGTATCTGCAGACAAAGAATATCTGCCTTAATCACAAGTGATACGGTATCTACAGTAGCGCTCCTTCTTTTGTTTTTAATTTCTCACAGAAACAGGCTCTGTTCTCTTCCTCGCATTATACCCCAAAGTAAAAAGTAAGCTGATTTACTATCAGTTGCATATTTCATAAAATCACATTTTCTCATGTTTATAAATTAAATCTCTGCAAGGACTGTTATAAGACTTGTTTGTATGTGCACAGTGAATTTAATCTACACAGGTCCCATGCCTGTCAGCCTCTCACGACTCTGGCATATTGCCTTTTTATTAGCATTAACTCATCTTTTGCTGAAATACTCCTCACATCTCTCTCCTCTTAAAATGGAGATGGCCATTTTCTCCATGATCACACCTTCTCATAGGCTCCAGAGGGCACAGAGAGGTTTGGGTTGGAAGGGGCCCTTGGGGGCCAGCTGTGAGCCCTGCCCCGGGCTGAACGTCTGGGAGATGGTGTGAAGAAGACCCCACACCTTCCCTGGGCAGCCACCCTGAGAGGCCACCCTCACTCTGAGTCTTATTGTGTAACCACAACTGGCATCCAAAAATACATGGCCATCTCCCTTTCACATTAGAACACACTTTCCTGCCAGCGAAGGCCATGCTCCTTGCATGGGCCTGAACTTCCATTTCCCACATTTCCCCTTCCTTTCCTGAAACCTCTTTGCTTCATCACTCCATACTTCTCCTTGCTGCTGTCTTTCACCAAAGACCTTGTCCTTGAAAATAACACCTATATCTTCACCTCATGGCAGGAAATTAATTAGCTCCACTTGCCTTCCAATTTTCACCTTTTCTGCTGCCACTGGCTCTGTCATAGATAAAACTTACCTTACAGCAGAACAGTATTTTTCAGTAATTTAGTGTTGTATTAATTTCTTTTGTATTTCTAAGTTCATGCATTACATATGAAGCTAGGCTTTTGCTTTCTCATTGTTTCACATATAACAAGTAGGGTATTTTTTCGCATAAGGTTAGCTGACACTCCCAATTATAAGATCTTGCATTTAGTGCAAGACAAGTTTTTCCTCTTAAAAAAAAATCAGTCCTGGCAAAGACCCAAGCTGAAAAAAAAAAATCCAAGCAAATACCTTAATATACCTGCAAAAATACGTTTGCCAATTGCAGGAATAAGGAAAATCAATGAGGTTTGTCCCTGGATTTGTAGATTTTTAATAATTTTCCTTAAACTTTTCACATTAAAAAAATCTTAAGGCATGCAGAATTTGGTGAAAAATTCTGAAATCTGGCAAAGGCCATCAAAAGTGCGTTTAAAACAGACCACCAAACCTTGGGCAACCACCTGCAAACTCTTGAGCTGCACAGAAGAACTCGTTAAACTACTTTTAACCGCACAGAAATCTTGTCTGTATTTCAGCTGCTGAGTGTGCTCCTGGGCATTGAGCTTAGAGCAGTGAAGGTCGAGCACCACACGGCAGATACTGAGTAGGTGCAAGACCTTAATGTACCAGGAGACAAGGGAACACCACCTGTGTCATTAGCTCAAAGAAAAAGGGAGAGCATTTATCTTTCTGTTGACTGAAGATGCAGTACCCTACAAAGGCTTCCTTCTCCCAGGAATTGTGAGGTCGTTTATTCTCCTGTCTTGGCTCTTGTGGAAAGTACCCTGGGGGCCAGATCTGTACAATTTGCTTTTATTGCTTCAGCTCTCTTATTTCTGTACATTTCCACCCTTTGTTAGTGACTAAGATCCCATGTCCTCTTACTTGGAACACTAATAATTGGCACTTCCTCTCAGTTCTCTTTCCATGAGGAATTTAAGGGATGTAATAATTATAACCAGCAAACTCTGCAAGAGCCAACAATCAAATCTGAGGCTGTCAATACTGCAGCAAAATATTCTAGTATCATCACACATACTATCCTACCACTTTATGGCTGCTCTAGAGATTACCTGACTGCTGCTGTTATTTAGAAATACTAATTTTGCCACAGTCAGAACTGGTAGTCAACTGGGAAGGGTGGGTTAATTCATTGGCGTATGGCTGTGCAAACAGGTATTTCGGGGTTTGGTGTAACAGAGAAGTAGAAGCCTCACAAGATGGATGTCCTGTGAGGGGAACCTCCTGTTAAATCAGCAGCTGATCGCTTTTGGAAATAATCCCTTGATATACTTAGTTCAGTGGTAGCTGTTCAATCTCTTTTGGTTGCAGAAGGTGGTGAAGTTCAGCCTCAGTGAAAATGTACAAGATGGGACCAAAATAGTTTCAGATAATGGGGCTGTAAGGGAAGACACTGTGCAAAAATAGATTTTTTTTTCCTATAATCACTTTCAGATGTGACTACAGCACAAGTTAATTGCTCAAAAGGTGGAAATGTTGGAATTAAGGGGGGGCTACTTTTGGTGTCTTCCCTTCACTCCCCTCCCCAGTGTAGTTCACATTTATCAGTAGTCCACAGCAGACCAGCGTTAAGCGTTGCTTGCAAACTGCAAGCCCTCTGTTGTTGGTGGAGCTCCCATGGTCATTTGGAGCTCCCTGGAAGTGTCATGACATCTCTCTGCCAGGCAAAATACGTAAAGCAACCGAGTTTCTGCCATTTAATGAACATTACTTGTACATGATGAAAGGCTAACTGAAAGGCAAACTGAAGCAAGTGTCTGCAGGTTTTGTTCATTCAGCTTGGCTAAATGTTCTCTCTCTCTCACTGCAGACAGGGATAGGTAAGAACCCCGCTGAGCAAATGCACAAAATTCTTGATTTGTCACATGGCAGGGCTTAGGAAGAAAGGCAAACAATTGCAGTTCAGTCTTTCATCCTCCTCAGTACTGCACCATGTTCAAAAGAAAAGAGAAAAAAAAAAGAGAACAATCTATAAAATATATGCCAAAGCTACTATGATTACAAAAAATACATATAACCATCAAACAAGGCTTTTGTGCCTGACTTGAGAGGTGGGAGCTTGTCCAGCTGTCCCTGAACGTGTAGTACAGCCCTACCTTGATGTGTACTTAGTGCACCGTGCCATTATCTGCTGTCCATTAGCTTTCACCTCCCCACGAGGCCTGACACAGACTCATTACTTATGTTCTAGGGCTTTGCCCAACTTCAGCCGAGCAGAACATATTTGAGGCCTGTGATTTCCATCAGCTGTTGTGTCAGGAGCGGGGCACACGGCTGGTTAAGGTCCATCATTAAGCAGCTGCTCCCTCCAGCATGCTGCCAGCTGGGCAAAGCACAGTCCGGGCTACACAAAGCAGAGTTTGTTAGGTGTGAGTGCCTGCGACTGCAAGTGTAGAGCTGCCAGATTAGCTCATGTCTTAATTGCTTAGAAGAGACAAATAGAGGGCACCTAGATCACCAGCCTAAATATAAACTTGGTGTTTCTGCTGCTGGAAACACCCACTGTAAATGAAGTCCATAATGTCAGTCAGAAAACCTTTCATTTTTACCTGTTTTTCTTTCCTTTCCATTCTTATTCTTTTACCAGCTTTCTTAGGATGAGATTAAAGTTATTGAGTTGAATTGGAAATAAACTGTGGAGAGGAACAGTGATTTCCTTTCTCAAGGGCTGGTGAAATTATTACAAAATACACTTTGAAGTACTTCCAGTTATTACAGCACTTTCCAATACTCCAATACCTGCAGAAACCAACAGGCTCACTAAACGGGTAATTCTGCCTCTAGATTTTGACCTGTTGTAGCTGTTTGAAATAAATGGGAAGTGGGTGGTAAAGATGTGGGAGTGGAGGGAGACAGAGAGGAGAAAAGGCAGACTTTCTTTAAAGTGATTTTTTTTCTCTCAGAAAATCAAATCTTCTATTCCCTCAGCCTAAATTTTGAGAACCTTGAACTCCTCTCCTGGTTCCTGCAGGTGGTGTTGACAGGACTCGCTAACATTTCCTTTTATAAATAGCTCAACTGGTTCTCTCGGTATCCACTGACATGAAGTCAACAAGTCAACTCACAATGAAATGATTGCACATGTTTTTTTCCAGGTGGTGGCTGTATGGAGCACAGATACCTAAGAGGCTTCTCTTAAAATCATGCACTCTTTTTGAAATCCCCTTTATTTCACAAAGGGAAGCACAGTAATATTTCTACACGACCACGGCTGAAAATCCCCTCTCTGACCTAGAAGAAGAACAGGAGGCCATGGGAGAACCTGATTACTGTTGCTTATGTGGTGTCATGACAGCTGGGAGCCCAATTGCTGCTGTTATAATAAATGGCTTTTTATGGTAATGGAAATACATGTAAAATACCAATTAATCTGAAATGCAATCAGTCTAGATACATTCTGTCCTTACTGGTTTCAATAATAAAAAGGAGAACTAGAAAATGTATTGATATTTCAAGCTTTTCCTCTGTACCTCTTGGGAACATCTAAGTCACAGAGGGAGACAAAAAAAGCATTAATTCTGAATATTCTGGGACAGACAGATCTTAGAGCCAGCAGTCCGCTGGAATAACCTCTAAATGGCTGGCAATAATGAATCCTGTTACATCTTCACCAAGTCCTTGGCTAATGCTTCTGCTAAGAATTCCTTAGGCAGTACCTAGGCAGCCTTCTCCTCAGGGAAGAGGAGATTTGGAAACACCCATGGAGTTGCAGCAAGCCTTGTAACTTTTATTTCTATGTATCTGGCAGGGGTGAGCCTTAACCAGGAGTGTTCTTGATTATGCCAAATGTGTGGTATAATCTGATGTTTTGTCTAACTTCAGAGGTGTCTACTCCTGGGTTCCTAAAATCCAAATTAAAAGAAATATATATATTTAAATCTCTCCCAGTTGAAGAGGTGATCAAACACACAGTGGATGGGTTCCTGCACTAAAACTGTACATGGTATCGCAGTAATTCTTAAATGGTTTCTGCTGTCTAACAATAGTTCTACAGGCAACTTCAGCAACAGAGCACCTGCCATCATGAGACATTTGATATATAGGCTCAATGCTCACCTAGCTCTGTGCCCACAGAAAACTTAACTCCAACCTTAAAACTATCTTTATTGACATCCTTTCTCATTCTTACATTCCTTATGACCTGATGCGATGATCCATTATTAAAAGTGATTCCTTCCATAGTAATGAACATTCTTTTACTAGCCCCCTCCCTCTAACTCCTCAATTTGAATTGCATAGTTAAAAGTTATTATCTCAAGACCTTGACTTGTTAAGTTCAGCAAAGCACTGACAGATTACCAGAAGCTTAACTGAAACTGATGCTGATACATCATAGCACAACAGGTAATTTTGCCTAGTAGTTTCTCTGAGTCGCTGGTTCTAAATAATGGGTTTCCTTACTCTGGATTTCAAAAAGAGGTAAGAAAACACAATGAAGACAGACTATCTACCGTTCTTTCATGCTAGTATGCTACACAGTGCAGAGGTTTCACCTAGAGAACAACCCCCCTTCACAGTCGCCCTGCCCTGACTCCAGTTTTGTTCTGCTTTCTAAGTCATTTAACACCCCACTTTCATATAGTCGGCGAAGATGCAATTTCTTGTCTATCTTCTCCATACCTGGGTTTTTGTCCTCTTGCTGATATACAGGGAAGTGTGCAGGATGTAAAAAATTTAATTCAGCACAGCTAAAATTCACCTCTGAGCTGCTGTAATATGAAATACAAAACTGGCTTTGGATGGGCATCCTGCCAAGATCTTCACTGAGGGGGAGAGAGTCAAGTTGAGTGTCACACTGTTGTTGTGGGGATCGAAAAACTGAGCTGGCTTGCTTTCCTAGTGTAGCTAGTTTTACTCAGTGAATTCTTCACTACAGTTCTCTGTCGGAAAGAACAATGGATTAAAATTTACCCTTTGATGAAATCTTCAATGCCAGAGGATAAAATACAATACAAGGTACAAGAAAAATAAGAAAAAAATATAATAAAAGCACCAACACTACCATGCGTAAGTTGATGGTCTCTCTAACTAGCTGTATTTTGCCTTAACAAATCTTGAAAACTTGCAGAGCAGGATACAAACTCAAACATGGTATATTTCTACAATAATCTACCCAAACTGCCTGCATTCTGTCTGACTTGACTGAGAACCCTGGTAGGGCCCAGAAATAAAGTGGAAACAAAGGACACATTTCAGCTCAGCTTCAGTTTCTGAAACCGTGGGTGTAAATAGCTTATGTTGTGTTTGCATGTCCTTGGTAAAGTGCAGCATGAGAAACTCTACTGGCTTCATTCTTGGGGCTCAACAACACAGTTTAAAATGGGGTTCATTTTTAAACCATGATGAGATGGAACGATAGAAAGCAGTGGATGCTCTGCTTATCATCACTCTTCTAAGGGCTCCAGCTTCTGTGCTGGTGAAATTCTAGCTCTTAGAGGCTGCTGGGCTTTCTTTGTTTGGGCTTAAAGGGCAGTCAGGCAAAGGCATTAACTGCTCCCAAAACAGCTTCTGAAATGTGCTGATGCTAAGGACACCAGCTGGACTGCAAATGGGCACACCATCTTTGGGTAAATATAGTGCTGAAGCTCTTGTAGGAGTGGCACGTAATACCAGAATACAAATACTGCAGAAGCATGCACACTGCCAACAGCACACGGTGATCCTGACAGAATTCTGGGTTTCGACTTGGGTGGTACAAAAACTGAAATGAGGATATCCACAGCCACTGTGGAACACATCTGGGAAGTACGCGCCAGGAAGGCACCAAGACTACCGAGCCTCCAGGTGCAAGTCAGGAACAAATTAGTCTATGTTGGTCTTGACAAATAAATTCTTTTGGACATCAGGGAAATTATGTCCTGGAACAGACCTTGTAGAGTGGTTGTGGGAGCAAGCATCTGAAATATTTTGAAGCAGTCGATGCTGGTTGATATTTTGCAACCGAAGCTGGAAAGTATGCTTGCAAAGAAAACAAAAATTTATTTGAGATAATGCAGTGTGATGGTTTTAATCGCTGTTTCCTCTGGTCATGTTCCTGCTGATAATCTAATATGTTTGTTCTGAGAAAGCTAGAATAAGAAAATTGTTCCTACTGCTCAGACGTCTCAAAGGAGGAATTTATAACTGGAGGTAAAAACAGGTTATATTCTGCTGGAATGCAAGAAGTGCTCTAGCTTAGGAACTGCAGTCTAAGAGCTGTAGGAATATTGTGGGATCATCCTCCAAAGCACTGTCATTTGGAAGTGGTGATCCTAAAGAGATGGATGTTGAAAACTAGCTTACTAGAATTGGAAAACCATAGTTCTCTACTCCAGGTATTTAGACTTCAGCAATACTGCACATTTCCAATCTCTCTATTTGAAACCCTTTGCCTCCAAAGAATCAAAAATGTGACTGTGGTAAGTACAAAGTGAAGGCAGGTGACATGATACCTCTCTTGAATAGTCTAACCTCAAGGTTAGATGATCCAAAAAGAGCCTTTCGCTTAGGTCACCCCACATTTCCTGCAGGCAGTGAATTTCCCAAAATTGGTTACTTCACCATGATCACAGTGTTGGGCAGGACTCTTAACCCCCAGTGAGCTCTGGAGCCCGATCCCCATGAAAATAAACCTCAATGCCTGTTGCTAGTGGGTAACATGCAAACCCCAATGGGTTTGTCCTTTGTCCCATGTTCAGCTTTCTTTAAGGTCAACGTGCATTCGACCAAAGAGCAGTAGGCAGACAGAAAACAGCTTCTCGCTGCTGTGAGACCTTCTTCACGCTTTCCTCCTCTCATCCTCTCCCTGCTGGGCCGCATCCCCGGCAGCCCTCACCCAGGCAAGGGGCCGCTATGCGCTTGCTCCCCTGCCGGCCAGTCAGGCCAGACCTAGGTGGGTTCCAGCCGTTCTTACGTCTCCAGTCTCATGACAGACAGCTTAACTAGCTTTACAAGCACTGCAAATTGCCTCCTGCCCTGCCATGGTATAAGACCAAATTGTATTAAACATAAGAAAAGGACTGTATTTTCATAAACTTAGAAGTAGAGGAAATAATCTATTCATGCCTATTTCATTGTCTATGAGGGAACTCCCTTACTATTTCTGTGTTATCTTTTTGGAAGACCTGACTTCCTGTTTCAACCTCATTTTAGTGTTTGATATTGCAGAAACTCCTTTCTTAAAGTTACGGTGGAGAAGAACTGTTGCTGTCACTGCAAATTTAAGCTACCAGTGTGACCAATTTGTCAATTCCAGTCAAGAGCGCCAAAATCTTATTTTATAGTAGGAACAGAGCTGCAATAATTCTGTAACTCAATTAACAATCTCTTAAAGAAATACAGTTAAAACCTGTGGGAAGATTTTTTTTTTTACCTATATGACTTATTTCACTCTGAACAAAAGACAGAACCACTCGATTACCTATTCAAATACTATAAATTCTTTTTTGCAGTCAATAACAAAGCTGCTGCAGTTGATAAAAAGGTTTTAAGAAGAATAAGGTATTTCTTTTTATTACAGAGCTTTTGTGGTGTCTTTCCCTCACAAGACTATCTTGATTCCTTTTAATAAAGATGCCTTTGAGGAAGAAGATGCTTGTCACAGTGGTATCTAGTAGATTAAGCCTTTTCCCTCTGAAACTGGGGGGATTTATAACCAAAGAGCCCTGAATTATAGGCACTGCAAAATTAAAAGGCAATTCTACTCTGAAGCTCTGTTGCATGCTTATACTGAAACCCAACTAGGAAAGACAAGGAAGAACAGTCTGAACTCCTTTGAGTCGTGATATTTATTTGATCTGAAGTTTGGGGATCACCTCTTGAGCCCCAGTTTGGGCTAGCACAGCTGTGTTCCCCCTCTACTCTCAGACTTCTGGAGAAACATCTACAGCACTAGTGGATATACTGTTGATGATGGTAAAACCCAAAGTTTTCTACTAAAGGCCGGGTAGCTGTGGGGGGGATGAATTGGACGCTCCTCATGCCCGTGTAATGAGACCCACCATGCAAACACTCGGCCTAGTCCACGTCCCAGCCCTACACCAGGCATTTCAGTGACAGAGGGCCTGGCAGAGTGACAGCCTTTAGTTAGCTAGTGAAGTTAGCTGTGAAGCTGAGGGTACGGGGAGGTACACCCCAGCCTGCCGACCCCCTCTGATCAGCATTCATTTCTTGGGAATGGGAAGCACCAGGACAGTCGGTCAGCAAGCATCGGCCTTGCTGCCTGCAGTGGGGAAGCACTCTCCCTTGCAGCCAGCGTAGGCAGGGGCCAGCTGATGGGCTGGAAGGGTTCTGGAGGAGTCGGAGGAGTCAATGGTGCTGTCAGAAGCATCTCTGGGAAAGAAACAAGGATATAAATTTTAAAAAAAAATATATATTTTTTCATTAGAATTTTATAATAGAACTTGCAGCGCTACAGGCTGGGCGCAGAGTGGCTGGAGAGCAGTGGCTGGAGTGGCTGGAGGCAGAAAGAGACCTGGGGGTACTAATTGACAGGAAGCTCAACATGAGCCAACACTGTGCCCAGGTGGCCAAGAAGGCCAATGGTATCCTGTCCTGTATCCAAACTAGCATGGTCAGCAGGACAAGGGAGGTGATCCTTCCCCTGTACTCTGCATTGGTGAGGCCACACCTGGAGTATTGTGTTCAGTTCTGGGCCCCTCAGCTCAGGAAAGACATTGAGGTGCTGGAGCGGGTCCAGAGAAGAGCAACAAGACTGGTGAAGGGACTTGAACACAAGACCTTTGGGGAGAGGCTGAGGGAGCTGGGGTTGTTTAGTCTGGAGAAGAGGAGGCTTAGAGGTGACCTCATCACTCTCTATAACTACCTGAAGGGAAGTTACAGCTAGGTGGGGATTGGTCTCTTCTCCCAGGCAGTCAGCAATAGGACAAGGGGGCATGGGCTTAAACTCTGCCAGGGGAAATTTAGGCTGGATATTAGAAAGGAATTCTTTACAGAGAGAGTGATCAGGCATTGGAATGGCCTGCCCAGGGACGTGGTGGACTCACCATCCCTGGAGGTTTTTAAACTGAGATTGGACATGGCACTTAGTGCCATGATCTAGTAAATGGACTGGAGTTGGACCAAGGGTTGGACTTGATGATCTCTGAGGTCTTTTCCAACCCAGCCAATTCTGTGATTCTGTGGCTTCTTGATACAGGGCTCCAACAAGTAGCATGATAATAACCTGAAACATCAGCTTTTTTTCCCAACTGATGTTTCATGAATGATAAGTAAATGTACTTAAAATGCTACTTTATGCAAGTGGTAGGACCTCATCCCGTAGCCTCTGAGCTCAGTGCAACTCAAAATGTGTTTTATTTCCTTGAGGAATAACTTCCCTTAAGTGCTTTTGCTTCCCCAGGTGTCTTACCAGAAGACATGGAAGGACATAACAAGTGTTGAGACCTCCCCCTCTCATCCTGCCCACCATCACAAACTTAAGCAGATGAAATTATATCAGCAATAGGAAGAAGGAACGGTACACTTCTACATGAAGTGGTGATGCTAAGCTTGACTTTGCTGAATTTAATATTTTTATAGTCTCAAGGCAGTATATTTGAAAGGGTGCTATAGCCTCTCAATCCTGCTACCTGTGATCATGAGAAAAGAACATATCTTGTTCTGTATGATTTGGACATGCTTCTTTTACAGCTGATAGGTGAAACAGTCTTGAAGTTTCAGTTAAGTAAGTAAAAGACTTTGCTTTCTGTCCCAAATTCCTATGATGGATATTCAAAGGTTATTCACAAAAGTGCTATAATCTTCCAGGAAATATTATATTTCAGAGCAATGTTTATTTGGAGTATTTCACAGTTTACATTGTGCTATGATGAAAGAATTGTATAAATGCCATTTATTTATTTACTTCAGGCTGCCCAGGGACGTGGTTGAGTCACCATCCCTGGAGGTGTTTAAAAGGTGTTTAGTCGAGATTCTTAGGGACATGGTTTAGTGCTAGAGTTAGGTTATGGCTGGACTCAATGATCCTGAGGGTCTCTTCCAACCAAAATGATTCTATGATTAATTTAAAAATACTGTTTCAGACTAGGATTATCGTTCTTCTCTGGAGACCGGCAGAACTAAAGTGGCTTAAAGCACTCACAAACTTAACAAGGCCTTGTACTGCATGACTGCAGGCTGCGTGAAGCAAACCCATGTGACACAGCTATGGTGGGGGATCCAGGTGGGCTGCTGAGTGAACCGCTGTCCCTGTCACTCTGGATGCCCTCGCCAGGGGGCTTTCCAGCCTTCTGATAGCAGGCTGGATTGTCTGCCTACAGTAAATTAATAAACTGCAAAGCATGCTACAGCGGACCTAGACCAGAGTACCTTAATCATGTTGGTACTAGAGGGGATTTCAATAATTTGCGTTTAACCAGAAGTTTTTTTCTTTTTCCTGCTCCTAGAGAACCTAATGTTAACAATATCATACATTTCTTAATTATTTCAGTGCCAGCACTATGTCATGCCATAGAAGATTATGATTTCCCATCAAGATGAAGTAGTTTGGGATAAATAGATTTCAAAAGAGGAAAGTGAAATCCAGGACAGTGCAGGGATGGATTATCTGTTTTGAAGCTGTACATACAGTCTAAGTCCTTGTGCTTCATGACATGTAAAATATTTTTGGACACTATGGTTTATTGATTTGGTAACAAGTCAGTGAGTTCTTTGGGATGCTCAGCAACATGGACTCTGCATGCTTACCAAGCCTGCCTGTTCACCAAGAAGCCTGTGATAGGAAACCAATTTGTTGCTAGTACCGGTAGATGTGGAAGAGAGGGTGAGGACAGGTTTGGAAGATGCTGTGAGGAAAGGCCTATTACGCTTACAGAAGAAGAGACTTGAAGACTTCAGACCAAAAAATATTTGCAGAGAGTCATTATCTTTTGTTTGGCAGAGACGTTATCTTTCCCTTTTCCACCGCAGCAGACATTTCTACCTCTGCATCTCTACCAAGAGCAGTAATAACAGAGGGGGAAACAAAGATGCATGACTATCGCAAATGCTCCATTGACAAGTTTATTTGGCTGTACACGTACAATTCATTTTCGAGGCAACGGTGGATCTCATGGTGGAACACGACCAAGTCAGTGGGAAGCAGGACTGCCAGTTTCAGCTTGCAAAAAATCCCAGTCTGCCATGGACGCCTTTGCACGGGTCTGTGGGAGTGTTGCTGGCTCTGGAACTCCAGTGCATTCTGACCACGTTAAATACTTTGCCCACATCAAGTAAACAACTAGGCTTACGTATCGCAGCAGCGAAAACAAAAAAAATGGGAAGGAATCTTCAAGCAGTGCTTACATGGGAGAAAAAGTAATGATGAATGCTTCAGAAAATGGTCAATGAGGCAGAGCATTCTCCTCCTATTATCACTTGAAACGGTTCAAACTATAATAAAAATCATTCCAAAATCAATTGCCAAATACAGTGATGTTGAAGATAGGCAAAGCTGCGGATTGAAGCCATGCTTCCTAAGCTTAATGCAGGGTCCAGACAACAACAGCTAGACAGTCTACACTGCAAACCTTTGAAAGAACCAGTGCATGAAATTGCAGGGGGTTTAATTAATTTGTCATGCTGATGTTTGTACAATCTGATTAGGTAACAGCATCTGATATGGTATCACATAGGGCAGAATTCATCAGACTGAATAATTACATGGATTAGAAGAGGACGTCTGAAATGCTTATGGGGCTGGCTCAAAGAGAAATGCAATCAGCAAAGCTGAAAGGAGGCGCACCGGCCTCTAAGGAATTTACTGGTAGCACTCCTAAAGATTAGGCTGATATTCTTTAGCATTTTCATTAATTTTCATTCACCACATCACAAAGACTGTGAATATGCAGATTACATATGCTAAGGATGCAAATCTGGTAAGCATTACCAGCACAGATGACTTTGAGACTTGTGTAATTAAAAAAAGGGGATGAAAAGAAGTAGAAAACACCAAGCCAAATACTGGGGACAAATAAGAATTTCTGCCATGAGCCAGGAACTCATCAGTTAGACTGGGTGTACTAACACATTGCCAAATGTCTGACCAGCAGTGTGATGCAGCCATGGAAAAAGGCAAAAGCAGTTGGAGAATGGGTCTGGTGAGGCATTTCTGGTAGAGACTGCGAAATATTTTTGCTCTTTTAAGGCCTTGTTAAGACAACAGCAGGAATAACTCTGCCCCAGATCAAGGAGGCTTTCAGAGCATCCCCAGTTCAGTGGAAGGTTACTAAGCTGATCCAGGGGTACAGAGAAACCTGATCAAGTGAGAGGAAACCAGAAGAGCTTGTTTTCCACAGCAAAGGGAAGGATGAGAGGCTGCTCTGTTTCAACATAACCATGATGGAAAAAACAGACAAGAACCATTTAACTCAGAAGACGGTGCTGGCGTTAGAACAAATGGGTATTAACAGGACTTGGATACATTTTGGCTGTAGTTTAGGAGGCAGCTCTCTGACCACTGAAACAGAAAATTGCTTTTCCTCCAGAGGTAACGAGGGCAAATAGATATGTGGCATAATCCCCTACAGCAATATGTAACTTGTGCACTTGAAGGTAGGTAAACATGACCTGGAAAACCAAAGGGGTGGCTGCATCTTATTTTTTAATCATTTCCATGGGCATTAATGTTGCTTGGATCTCTTCTCCCCTTTCACCCCCTCTTTCAGTACAACACATAGCATGAAAAAACACTCCCAAAATCCAGCTTTCAACTGAGGGGGCCTCGCCTCTTTTTGTGGAGGATGCTCCCAAGGACAACTTCAGCTCTGCCTCTGGCTCTGACTTAGCTGCTCCAGGTCCCACCCCAGAAGCGTTTTCCCCTCCTTCTCCAGCTGTTTTCTAACACAGAACAGCTGTGCCAGCCTCTGAGGCAGCATGTTTCAGTGCTGCTGAAAGCCTGGTGTGTATGTGCAACAGCTCTATTATGTAGGAGGAGGTTGATAGGGGGCTGCTTTTTGACAGTCTTGCTTTTTCCTGCCTGTCACCCCACGCTTTGGATACAGCTTTCTCTTTCTTTGCCTCCCCATTTTCTCTTTCTCCTCAACAAGTAACAGGGCAAATTCATAGCCATTCGAAAGCAGCCTGTAAGGGAGGGATGGGTGACAACTGCATCAGCCCATCTTCCCTGAGCTCTCAGCCACCACAGCACCCGGCTCCTCTTTCCCTGTACAAGGCGTTCACGTCAAACCAGCCTGCCAGCACCGTTCAATACTGTTATACTTAGAGGTATTGCTTCCCTTTTTCTTTCATCATGCTGGCTTCAGCTTTTATTAGCCTTGCCCTAAGTCATCTCCTTTAGCATCAGTTGAAGGAGATACTTTATCAGCCTAACTGTTTTTATTCGACTACATGTGCAAACAGAACAGATGAATATATATTAAAAGATATAATGGAGATAACTCTATGTGCACTGCAAGCCAAGATAATGAGAAATGTTATTAAGGACTTTTTGTTGTATTTTTTAGAAGTGAAACATCATATGAGGACTCTGCATTCAATAAAGCTTGGAAGAGTACAGGCTCTGAAGCTTATTTCAGTGTGACAGGATCTGTGTCCTTCTTCCTCTGCTTAAATCCCAGAAATACTTAAGTGGGTACAAGATGGGTAAAGGCATGACACCTCCAATACCAGCTAGGTATAGGAGCCAACTACTGTGCCTCAAAATGATGTGAGGTTTGCTCAAAATTGCTATCTAGGCTATCTAGGAACTAAAAAGACCCTGCTTATTTTGGTACCTCAGCCCACTGTAAAGAAATACTTCTATTCCCAAACACTCGCTGCCCTCCTTTTTTTTTCCCCCCACAATTCAGTTTTGCTTGACTTTCTGTTGTTTGCATAATATTTTTTTATCTTCAAGGGCAACAGAGCATGGTTAGCTAAAGCCACAGTCCCTTCCAATATACTTACCTGCTCTAAACTATTACTTTTAGAAAACATGTATACTGGGACAAGCTTAGAGAAAATGCCCGATCATTAAAGTGCCTGAATTTGTTTTCTGGAGCAGCTGCAGAGGCTTCAGAGGTGAACCCCAAGCGTCCTCTCTGGCTTCAGAAATCCCTTCCAACAAGCTTCCGTGTGAAGAACACAGAATAAGGAAGCTTCAGGGAGGATTCTTCAGTGCCTTGTACTTTCCATAGGTATTTGCATCTGGATAAACTGAAAAGAAGGAAGGTCTCCTCCTGAGGTTATAAGATGGAGGAGGACTGAAATGGAAAATGAAATAAATCTTTCTGTTTTGATGTGTGAGTAATAACTGCTGAAGCCAACATTTCCACACAAAATGCTCTGTTGGTTTATGTGGCCAGGATGTTTTGCCACCAAAATCTAGGTGGAGTCAATTGAAATCTGTCCTGTGGGTTTTGTGGTACGTTAATATGTTTTCTAAATTTAATATACTCCAGGGGAGAAGGCTTGAATTCCTGAAGATAGCAACTCCTGTATTTTTTTCCTTTTTCTTTCTTGTCAAACAGACCTAGGTGGAAAGGTTCCTCACAGTTTTCCCTTCTTCCTGCCACAGGCCAGTCAATGAACCAAAGTTTATTTACTTTGCCTCTTTGGGAGCACTGTACATCTGGGTATCTGAGAGAGTGAATGTCATAAACATCCTGTGAACGTCTGGAGGAAGGAGGAGCAAAGTTGGACATCTTGCCAGTAATAAAAACTGAGTGTATCTCCTCAGTTTTTTCAGTCCTTTGAAGAAATACGATGAGCGGTGAGCAGTTCACTGGGCAATCATGAACTTTATTCCCCAACATTCGTTGCTCAAAAACTCATCAGCACAGGAACAGTTCAAAGAATGGTACTAAAAAGTGACAAGAGGAAAAGAAAGGCAGAACTATGATTTATCTGGCAGCGTACTTCCTGATGACTAAGTACTCACAGCACACGAGTGGAAAAATCTGATACTACACTTGAAGGCCAGAGGCCATAGTCCAAGCACTGCTATAACAAGGAAAAGGTCATTAAGACTAAGATTTCGTTTAGCCTATGAAAGTGTCTTCATTTTTTTCATGGGCATGAGGGCAGGCATGACTTCAAATGGCAAAATGAAATTATGATAGAGCCAATTTGGCAGAGGGTGAATGAAAACTTCCCATTCTACTCCCCAGAGATGTTAAGCCTCAATAGCTTCAAATGGTATCTGACAGAGAGAACAGAGTATTCACTTCTTCTAAGTGAAGACAATACAATGATCTAAGGCAGTCCCATGAGCTCTACAGAAAGAAATTGCATCCCCCTTTTGGCTAGACAAATTCAGTGTTACATGTCTTCTGTTCAGGACTGTGATGTCGTAAAAGCCAAGAGATAAAGGATTACATTAATTAAAAGAAAAAAAAAAAAACAAAACACCCTTCCACATTCAAGTAAAAACTCGCGAACAGAATTATACTATGAATTCTAACAACAATTTCAAAGTCCAAATCTGGGAGCCAAGCCAAACAGTGGGGCTTAAACCACTGCTCTGAAGTTTTGTTTAACTAAGGCTGAAACTCAGCTGAACAATTTGAGCAGATCTGAAATGGAAAATGAGGTGGTTTGCCTCCTTCCCTAGTGAACACTCATACCTTTACAGACTCTTCTGTTAAAGGTTAACCTCCCAAACCTCTCTCCCTTTTTTTGCCAAAGAAGAGTGAGGATACAAGCAATTCCCTAGAAAGTATGTATTTTTTTTTCATGACGGTGACTAGAAAATAATGCACATACACCTTGTAACTCTAAGGAACTGGATGCCAGACCACAGATTTATTTATTATATGAACACTGCAGTGTTTTCTTCTAATCTCCTTGCTCCTCAAAGACCCGATCTGTTAGGATAGGGAATGCCTCTTCTATATTTGAACACTGCTTAGCACCACTGCACATATATATTTTCAATGAAGACATCGTGATAACTGAAAATGTTGTTCCCAGTCTTTCCTGATGATGGCAAGGAGAGAAAATAAACTAAGGGCTGAAATTTGGATTTGTGACTGTGATGATCCTATAACCAGAGATATATCTGAGTAGTTCTGCACGTAGTGTAAGTCCTTTTCAACTGCTATAAAGGTTTTTATAGGCTCAACCCCGACCATGACTTTTTCAGCATTTATTATTTCTCCCACCTTGAAATAGGAACAAAAAGCCCTCAGATAAAAAAAACTGGGACACTATAGCTTTGAGAGGTATCTCCATGTACTTTTCAAAAAAGCTTATCTGTCACTTGTCTATTATCCTATTCCACGGTGAAGTGTAACAGAGAACCTGAAGCTTCTTTAAGGCAACAATGAGCAATTGAGCTCATTTTATTTCTTCATTACTGCATGGTTAAAACAAAGCACAAATAGTTGCTATGTCTAAAGTTTAGCGCACTGTGATTAAGCAGAAATCAAGCCCTTCCACGTAAAGTACCTTAATTAAACGATCAGGCCCAATGAAAAAGAGAGGGTACTTGCCAATGAAACCACCCTTTAAATGCACCCATTGCTGCTCTCCTGTGCAGCTCTGGTAGGAAAGTTGGAGGCAGAGAAAGGGGAAATGAGGGCTTTCTTTTGTTTTGTTTTGGTTTTTTTTTTTAATTGATAAATTCAGCCATATATGGAGGAAATGGTTTTGCCAAGTTTTTTTTTTTTCACTTTCTCTTTCAAATCCAGTAAATTTTTTAAACGAGCATTACCTAAAAACTTGCCACAGCTGAGTTAAAAGTAAAAAACCAAAACATAACATCCTTAGTGCTTCAGAAGCACTGAAGCAAGGAAGACCTACAAGAAGGCTGGAGAGGGACTTTATACACAGGCATGTAGTGATAGGACAACGGGTAATGGTTTTAAACTGAAAGAGGGTAGATTCAGATTAGATACAAGGAAGAAATTCTTCCCCAAGAGGGTGGTGAGGCACTGGAGCAGGTTGCCCAGAGAAGCTGTGGATGCCTCATCCCTGGCGGTGTTCAAGGCCAGGCTGGTACAGGGCTTTGAGCAACCTGGTCTAGTGGGAGGTGTCCCTGCCCATGGCAAGGAGGTTGCAACTAGATGATCTTTAAGGGCCCTTCCAACCCAGCACATACTATGATTCCATGACAGAAATATCTGTTGATTTGTTAAAACTTTAAACTTTGGGTTTTTTTTTTTTAACCCTTTGAAGTGCATGTTTTCAATTTTTGAATCTGAAGTGCTGCCAAATTTGAAAAGCTGAGTTGGTAAAACTCAATTTTAGAAAATGCCAAATGTAATAAAATTTTATTACGGTGAATGCGCAAGCCATTTTTTTATTATTTACTTTGTTGTCAACAGGCCTAAGTATGACATATCCCTGTATTTATTAATTTAATCAAATCACCATATTACTTCTCTGAAGGGCTGGAATAACTTTATACCTTCTTACTGTTCAAAAACATTTCACTTCTTTATTTATATTTATCTGAATTGGCTTACTTGTCCTAAGCCAAGTCCTCTCTTGCAATCTGTATATCAAATGAAAAACAAAGCATGCACTCTGATGCTGTTACTAACTCCATCAACTGGACACTGGTCTGGAAAGGCACTTTTCTTCTTCACAGCTTTCTTGTTCAGATGGCTTCTTATGAAGGTTCTCAGCCATCTAACTGATTTCAAAGGTATCTTGTAGTTTTTAGGAAATCTGACTTAGTGTGTTTTAAGCTGACTCTCTTGATACGTTTCTTAGCAATGTGCTCAGCTGGGATTTCCTCGTAAGAAAATAATTACTTTTTTTTTTTCCCCCCTGCTTATAGCTTAGATGCTTGTTAGAGGCAGATCATTAATAACTAACTTGGCAGTATCATTACTTTCTGCTGTTGGCTCACTAGGTACATTGTGTTGGCTCACATGCACCTTACCAGATGAAGACAAACCAAGGGATATAATGATGTGATCTTAACTCCCTTCAGCGAGACAGGTAGAACACAGAGGTTGAAGGTGAGCAGCTTTGGGAAGCAGCAGCTATCTCAACAGCTACCCCTGCTGCCTTTTCCAGACTTCTTTAGACTCCTGCCTTGGCAGAAAGCGATGCCCTGAGCAATCCCTCCAAAGCTCCTGTATGCACCCCACGAGGTATCGCACAGCCTGTGTCTGTATGGTAGCTATAAATTTTCTTCCTGAAAGGAATAAATCTTTCACAAGTAAGGGAAAGAGAAGATATGGTTTCTAAATGAATGATTCATTGTTGGAGGGCGCAGTCTTGATTTGCTGGAGTTGCTACGATACCGCAGCAGCAATGCCAACTTGTCATAGCCCCGAACGCTCTCTGGAAGCTCAGCAAGCCAAAAAGGCCTTGCTGAGAGAAATTATTTATTTTTAAGCAGGACGTGTGTACTTACCACAAAATTACTTTCAATCTCCCACCTTTCTCCGTAGGCTGGCTTGAAATTAGTTGTAGCCCTTTTTCCCCGCTGTGGGTTCTGGGGGAGTGAAGGGCATAAACAGGAAGGCAGCGTACACTGAGAAAGATGGCAGGATGCCTTAAAACGCTAATTTAAAAAACTCTCTCGCTGTGCCTGCCAAAACTTGGGTTTGGGCCTTTTTTTGATTAAAAAAAAAAAAGAAAAATATTGTCAACAACTTTCTGTCTCATTGAAAGCATATGTGGCTTTGCTGATTCATGTTAATCTAGAAGAAGTTTGAAAGCATATAGCCTGTATTCTTTGTGAAAAAGCACAGCAGGGCTATATAAGAATAAAGTCAGAATTTATTTCGGGAATTCTCGTGTTTAAAATGTAACTGTAGTTAACACCAAATCTGTCTTTCAGCAGCATAAAAACTGCATCTTATGCAAGCTGACAGGTTAAACAGGGCTCCTGCAGCAAGCTAACAGTACAGGGAACAGGGAACTGGCCCTAACTAAACGCTGGAGCCTCTTACTAACTAACAAAAAAGGCTATTACTATTTATGTCCACATAGGATTCTTGTCCTTTATTGTATTCCTGAGCCCTAATCTTACTGTCTGTTGTTCAAAATATGAGACTTTTCTCCCTTTTTTTCTGTTTCCTACCAGTGACTGACTGTTCAAAAATATCTATTTAAAGTCATACAAAATGACCCAAATCTACGTACCACCTGCATTCCACTAAACATATGTGCTTCAAAAGATACAGCTTGAATGTAAATGTATGGAACCTGCTGGTGACTTGGCTTTCATTTTGGAGTTTCCTTCTAAAGCTGAGTAGGCAGATATTTCATCCTTGGGCTGAAGGATATTCTTTACAAGTCTCGCTGCTTCTCAGTCTTTCCCCCTTGGTATTGCTATTTCTGAAGAAACTGCTAAGACTTCCTATTCATTTGCTGCTTGATAGCAGCAGGAAAAAAAGAGAGGCTAAAAGAGCAGCAATACTTGAGAGAGATTTAAAAGGCTACTTAAAAGGACCTGAAAGGAAGCGCCAGCAGTGTCAGGAGGGAAGCACACTCTCTGAATGAACGCACTGCTTCCCCACAGCATCTCCAGCCTTTGATTAGGTTCAGCCCTGTGGAGACTCCTGGAAGGATCCTAAGAGCTAATTAGAAAAATGACATGAAATCATGAGAAGGTTCCCAGCTGGTCTTTATGCTTTGCTTTCCTTCTGGAAAAAAAAAAAAAGGCAGGGGGGAGGGGGCAAAAGGAGGGAATACTGCACGCAACAGAGATGGAGTTACATTCATTATGGTGGTTATTCTGCCATATGCGTGTTGCAGCTGCAGGAGCTGAACTGCATGAAGGGAGGCCATGGTATTAAAAAAGGGTCATTCCTAAGAAGCCATCCTGTGGAGTGCATGCAAAAAGCTACGGGAAGAAAGCGACTCGCAGGCAAGGCTGTGCTGCTGCTACACCTTTTCTAACACAGCTGGGGAGGGGAAATGGCATGAATTACTCTGCCTGGAGACTGGATGGATTGAAGTGGGAGAAGAACTGAATTTCCTTCCTTTGCTGGCAGTATTCGCAAACCGTACCTTGCTTTAGTCTCTCTTGTTGGTAATTCTTACTGCTCTCCTCTGACACCACATTAATAATGAGTTTGGCACGATGTCTGAAAAATAGAGAGCAGTGCAATGACACAGCAAAAAAAGAAAAAAAAAAAGGAAAATCAGGAGCCAAAATTGATCTTTCTGCACCCGCAGCTGAAATACAAATTACAATGGAAAAAAACAACAGCACCTTCCATGCAAACTGCTCAGGGTATGGGGTCGATACCTAAAGGTAGCTCTGCCTAGAAATATCTACCATTGTAATTTATTACATTACACCTAGCTTAATAGAAACATCCTTTGACAATAGCAAAGGTAAGAATCGATTTTCCTTGGTCGAGCATTTCTGTTCAGTCAGATCGGGGCTGCTGGATAACTAAGCCTCGTTACCGGGGACATGACAAAGGAAGAGAGAAAATAAATGACAAGCAGTGTGACACAGCTGGCCTGGAGGATAAAGCTGCACCTTTCAGCCAGGCATCTTAAATCACTTCTGCATATGCCACAACAGCTTGGAAGCATAACCTTATAGGAAAGGCACAAAGTAAGATGCTAGTGGTGCTTGTCACAACTAAAACCTTTATTATGACGTGTTCCCAGGTTACTGATCCAAATCCCAAACACCATAAGGGGAACCATCACATAAACTGAATAAGGCCACATGTGCAAAAGAAAAGGACTGTTCCCCACCAGAAAGTGACATCTGCTTCTCTTAAATTTAATTTAAATACTGTTTTTAAAGGTAAAACAATTTGTAGTGCTTTCAGTGCTGAGAAAAACACAGGTCTCAAATAGAGTCCCATAGATAATACCAGCGTAATAGACAGAGATGTGCCTCTTTGAAGGAATGTGCACATTCAGTCAGCAGTGGAAAGAAGCACAGACTGTATTTAAAAGAAAGATCAGCAAGTGAGAGCATCTTGCTGAAGGATGAGCTGTTTAATGGAGAAAAAACATCACCTGGGGTTTTAAGGACATGATCTGACCTGAAGAAAGTGGGTTCTCTCTTTTGTCCAGCCATGGACTTACATGACCTTCATTATAATAGCATCTTTGCAATGTGCATTGGGAATTTAAGCGTGTATAAACCACACAGTAGAAAATGCAACAGTAGTATAGAAATAAAGAACACCCCATGCTGACTTCCACTGTGTAGATTCGACTATTCGATTTCTATATGCAAAAACTGTGATTTTCAGAGAATTATAGGAGGCTTTGCACCCGGTCAGGAGGAAAAAGACACCTTCATAAGGAAAGATAACTGAGTGCAGTTTACAAAAGAAAAGGTCTGTGCAAGCCTCTACATAATACAAGTTTAACAAAACTGGAGTTAATCAAATTCAGATCCGAATCCTAATTTTTTTTTTTTTTTTTTAATTTTACAGAATAAAAGGAAATTGATGCTAAGCAGTATGAGAGCTTTTACACAAATATGATGATCCTCCTTGTCAATATGAGGGAATGTGAGTCCCCATGTCCACTGCTGTGGCACTAATGAAAACAGAACAAAACCTCCCCAGCGGACAAATTATTCCACAAAAACCCTCAGCACCACCTTCTAACAAATGTTAATAACTGTCAGAAGGAGTTGCTAGACTAGACAGACAACTGAGTGGACACTGACAGACAACTAGAAGGCTGCTCTGGTGTTAATAATATAAATGCACTCCTTCTTCACACCACTTGAAAAACTACTAACTTACCTCAGAGGTATTTAAGGATATTTGAGGTGTTCTTTGAGGTAAGAGTCATATGCACAAAACATGCCCCTATGTTTACAGGAAATAATCTGCTTTCTGTGCTGTGAAGGTACTTAAAAGAAGAAAAACTATGTGTAGAATGCTGGTCTGCTTAAAAAAAATGGTGACAAGAATAAAGACAAGCCCAGATGATTCAGCATTTGCAGGGTTAATTTTTTTGGAAAAATGACATCAAGTCACACTCTTAAATCTGTAAATCTTCAGATACTTTCTGAGGTGTCCAACCAAATAATGTCTACGATATGCATACAGAAATTAATAAATTGACATCAAACAAATCACACAGATTGATCTGTGTTTTCAATGTATACTCAAACTGACACTCCACTCCTTTTTCCCTCAGTGCAATTAGGAGAGCAAGTCTTTTCTTTCTCCAAGAATCCTCCAGAGAGTGAGGCACCCAGCTGCTACAGGCTCTTAGCAGCAGCATCAGGCAGCCTAAATCACTCAGCTGATGCCGGGTTAGAGTATTTATTACCTTCCCAACCTTCTCCTTATCCCTGTGCTGATGAGCCCAGGCATGGTGGGTTGTTCTCTTTCAGCAGGCAGGCCTTCGTTTTGGTCTCTCCTAAAAAGCTGGAGCTATGCCGCAAAAGAATTGGTACTAAATCAATCCTAACACACTCCTTAAAAATAGTAACTCAAGAGGGCTGAATTTGGCTTGAGATGCTTACATAAGTACATACATATCTGAATGAAGAAATGAAAAATGCTCTCAAAGGCATTCCAACAAGCTCTCTTTAAATTTGCTAATCTTTTCCTAAATTGAGTGGACATGTAGTTAACCTATTAGCATGGTCACATGGTCAACATGCTCCTACAGTACATCATTATTATTATTATTATTTTAAAATCTTTTTTAAGTATTTTCATTAATAGAAATGTCAGAATGCTTCAGGTCCTCCAGGGGAAATTTATGACCTGTTATTATGCAGCTTTAATAATTTAAATGCCAATGTAACAATCCAGGAACGGAAACAGTATGTTCCAAGAATGCTGTAGTGAATTAGTAATTGTGATCTGCTTGTAATTGCTGATTATCCCCATGAATTCTACCCAGACTAATAGAGTGAATGTTTTTTTACTGACAAAAAGAAACTTGGGAATAATATTAACTCAATAAAATTAAAATCAACAGTGGCCTACCCTGTTTCCAACAAGGTTTTGAATCTCTTTATCAATCATATAAATAATTGCAGAGGATCAGCGTATGGAGCAAGAGACCCTACACTGAGAGCAGGGCCAGGGCAGGAGCCGTGTACTGCTGTACATGTAAATACAGGATCCTGTTACTAGTCATTGCCACTGCAACGTCAACACAAATACTGTAGCTAGGGGAAGGAGAAGAGCCAGTGGGGCTGGAGGGGCAGTCAGCTGGACAGCAGGCAAGGTAGCAGAGCCATGTGTTCTGGGCAGGTTTTGCATATGCCAAAAAGTATTTGAACGATATACGAGACATGCTGCAAAGTAACGTATGTTCATTTGGATGTGTTTTTCCTACTGACTGTCCCACTCAGTCTCTACTCTCCTTTGATAATATTTGTTTCAAGGAAATAATTTGTTTTTTGGAGGGGGTAATAAATAGAGCATCAGTGTATTGAGCAGATGCTTTGTGTCCTGCAGGCTGAGAAGTCAGATGTACAGTCAACAGGCAGTACCAATAAGAAAGCTGTGAAAACAGGTATGACTACAAAATGTTACAAGAGGAGTCCAGATAGTTACAACAAACCAGAAAACGAATAAAAGAAACTTGGCAAGGATACTAACAAGGGACAGTATATGCAGTAAAGAGCGGTGAACTGTGACACAGACTAAAGGAAAGAAAAAGGGAAGAGGAAAGCAAAGGCCTTATGACTTTGCCAGGGAGCAGTCACTGTAGATTATGAAATTAATTTCACTGAAATGAAATGGATGTCCACAGTGAATTCAGGAGATTATTCGTTAACTGAAAACATGAGACTGGTCAGCTCTTGCAAATGAGCAGTCCAGAGCACTGGCAGGCCAGCAGCTTCTCAAACAGTTGATACACAAGGGACATCAGGGAAGTGGAACAGAGGTAGGTGAAGGTGCTGGAGGAAGGTGCACAGAAGCACAGATGAGCAGGAAGTACCATGGGAAAGGCTGCATGGTAAAAAGAGAAATGACTCACTTTGGATCATGCTGGACAAAATATGAATTTTGGTATCCTGGGCTGTGACCCAAGAACACACTCACCTGAGACTGGATCCATAAACCATACTCAGTGCCTTTTGCTACTCTGCCTCTGCGCCACATTCAACCACACTTGATCAGTACTGAGTGCCTTGAAGCCTGACCATGAAATAATCTCTTGAGGCGTGCACAAAGCTGCTTTGAAGTCAGTGGAGCACTAAGAGCATCTGGTCACAGGCATCATGTGCCAGCACCAGACTGACACTATGACAGTATTGCCTGCAGATTCCTTGTGAGACAGTGCTGAAGCACACGGTGCATTTTGGCTATTTCTGAATGAATATATAGCAAATCTAAATAATTTGAGAAGTTTACGGTTATTGCATTGTGTGGAGAAAGCTGTGGACTTGAAGGACTTGGTTCTCCTTTTAGATGTATTTATGGTATCATTTTCACCTCACGGATGCTGCTGAAATCAACAGTGGTTTGGTAAAAGAGAAATAACTGGCTCCAACTGCTGTCTTTTAAACAACAACAAAAAATAAATAGTAAGTCTGCAGAGAATGCTTATTCCTGCATTGTGAAATTATGAACCTTGCTTTCCTCTTTTCCTCCATACAAAAAGCAGTAAAGCTGAGTGAAGCTATTCCCACGCCCTGCTAAACTACTATGGAAGTTAAAAAGTTACCTGTAAAACATCCATGCTTACAAATGATGAAGTCTGCATGTTTAATGCAGCTTGTGCTGTCACTCACAAACAGTATAGCAATCATACAAGCAAAAGATCTTTGTCTTTCCCTTGCTCTGTTACACAACTCAACATATTTTTCTAATCCACTGTTCACTGAGATCACTGAAGAGATACCAAATAATTGGTAGCACTAGGAAGACACTTTTATCTCAGTACATACTTCCAAGCGTGCTACTCACATAACCATTTCTATGCACATTTCCCTTTAAAGTACCAATAACGAGAACGTGGTGGCCCTCAAAAGCGTAATAATGTCTGTCTCATCCCAGAAATGAAGCAAGGCAAGGAACACATTATTTCTTTACCACTTTTCCTGTCTTCCTCAGAGCTTTAGATGGGGATGTGGCATATGACAACAATGTCTACAAATTAAGCTACTATGAGGTAGCAACTTAGGGGGTAGCATGGAAGAGAGAGCTTTCTCCTGCTTGTAAACTGAAAATCCACAAGTTCTTCTGAAAGGAGACCGAATTGTCAAGAAATAGGTGAGGCCACAGGAAACCGTCCAAGAGAAAGGCAGGAAAAAACACTCCAGGAGACATGGAGTAGGATGGACTTGATACTTGGGAGTTAAGGAGAGAAATGACACATCATTTAGCAGCTTAAACTTGCCAAAATTAGGAGGTTCTAGCTGAATACTGTTCTACTGTTGCAAGTGTTTTTCCCTACTTGGAGATGTCCAATGGTACCAAATATGGTGGTGGCTTTGAGGCAGGAACCAAAACACCTCACAAATAAGATTCTTGGAGCTGAAACTCTTACATTATGCTGAAAGACCATGTTTTCAGAGCCCTAACAAAATACGTACAATTGCACAGCGTTACCTGACAGACACTAATTCAGCTGTAGGTTGTCCAAAGAGGCAAAGACAAATCAGAGCCTTATGAAAAACAGCTTAGGCTGAAATGGAATGGCAATTAAGGTTAAATGGAAGAACTATTGTAAATAACACCTCTATCTCCCGAAACCAAGTTTCACAAGAGGGAGGAGAAGAGATCATCCTTAAGTGATGTTAACACTGCGTAAGTCATGCGATACTAATAGTTTGTCAACTGTTGAGAATGACTTGTTATTTGAACGTGTAGGTTTACATATTAACAAATATTAACCTAAAATCTGATTCTGAAGTATCAGCCATTACTGATAACACCAGCATGTGAAAGAGAGAACAAATGGAAAAACAGGCTTTCAAATGTGGATGTGCTTTCTGCTACCCCAGAGCTCCTGTGTGTCCAGTCAACCTCAGTGTGTTACAATTTTTTTATTAGATGATTGTGCAGACTTAGGAAGTTTCCAGAGTTTTACGCTTGCCAGAAAACTGAGTTTGGACATGGGTGTGTATATCTTTATTTTCCCTTGGCCTGGGTTAGCTCTAGGGGTGAAAATTTTTCCCTCTCCCCAGTAGTCCCAAGATATATTTATTTCATATAAATTCAGCCTGTTAACCTATAAGAAAGTAGAACTTCATGGTCAAAGCATCCAGTCAGAGCTATTGCTGTCCCCGTCCAACCTCATATGCCTGCCTTTACATACACACACATACACAACCATCCTCATTTGCTGAAGAACTAGACTTTCCATTTTCTGTACATTTGCCAGCTGCTGGTTTGTAAGTGTGAAAGCAGATATAGCTGAGATATAACACAGAGATTTTGCAAAAGTTTCTGTTATAGTTGCACAAGAAATAAACTAAATTAAACAAAACAAAAATCACTGTTTACATTTCCCAGCTTTGGGAATTTTTCCTTTTGATCATTGTTTGCTAGGGACTTTGGGGGCCTTTAAAGTATTCAGGGACCTTCACTGACATAGCTTTGCATTTTGCATCTCTTGTCTTGAAAACGGCTAGCAAGATAAGCTTGTCCTGATAACTAAGGGTCGCTGAGGTTTAGTGACCTTCCATATACACCCTTACCACATCACTGCTTGCAACTGCATCCACATGTGGACTGTGGAGATAATTAAGGTAGCAGAAGGAGAGACCGGGCTTATAAAAAACCATGAGCTTGCTGTATGATAAAGGTAATTACACAGAGTTCATAGTCTCCAAAACACAGCTCACAAGTTGCACTGTCCCCAAAAAGCCACAAGTGAAAAATCCCTTCACCACCCTGCAGTCGCCAGCACTCATGTTTGTCATTAATAATTTATTCTATAATGAGGGTGGTGAAACACTGTCCCATGTTGTCCAGAGAGGTGGTAGATGCCCCATCCCTGGAGACATTCCAGGCCAGGCTGGACGGGGCTCTGAGCAACCTCATCTGGATGAAGATGTCCCTGCTTTTTGCAGGGGGATTCGACTAGGTGAACTTTGGAGGTCCCTTCTGACCCAAACTGTTCTATGAGTCTATTCTATTAGGAAAGCAGAGAAAGAGCAATAGTGCAACACCACGTTCATCTGCCACAGTCAGCCTCAGCAATGCAAATGTCCATCTTTCTTTTTGGTGTTGTGGGGAAAGGAAGGGAGGTGAGTCCCTCGGCAGTAACACGGAGTGCTAGATGACGGCTTCGGAGCTGCCACATTGTACCAGGTCTGGTATGGCACATTTGTGGTGATCCACAGCATCAGATGCACAGCTCAGAGACTCTGCAGGAGGCTGCACAACCTCTGCCCACCACAGGACAGTGAGGACCAAGTGTCCGCCACCGAACTGCCATTTCCACAGCAGGAGACCTATTTTCAGCATGACACATTTTCTCAATTTGCTTTGTTTCTTCAGTTCAAAAACATCGACTTGAATTTTGGCAAAGGCCAGTTCTCACTGTTTCAGCGAAGAGCAGGAGACTGGCTGTCACTGACCATAATGTGAAAATTGAAGGGAAAAAGGAGGAAGCAAGACTCATCTCCTTGGGCACATTCCAAATGTCTTATTTATATTCTGCCTTTTAAAGTCCACTTCTGTTGTCAGATACAGTCTCCTTCTGCTAGCAGCAGCCAGAAATATGAAATGGCCTAAAGTTCAAAGCAGAAAAAAATTGATGCACAGATTTCATTTTATCACATATACACAGCGATTGGCTAAACTCACTTCTGCCTAACAGCCTGCAGCCCAAGGATAGTATTTACATAATAAGTCGCATTTATTTTTAGATCAGGTAATGAGGAGGAAGAAATTGAGCAAAGTAGCAAGCGACTTGCATCATACAACTCTACACATTAGATAGGACAGGTGAAATGGTGACAAGCCACTAAATGAAGAAATATCTGAAAGCAGAGTTCTTACTTGTGATGAATGTTCAGCAGTTAATTATAATAATAATTTTATTTATTTACAGTAATCCTATCCCTAACTTTTAATTTTTCAGCTGATGACCTAAGTTATTTAAGCAGAAATTAATTCTAAGACTAATAAGCTTCTTTCTACACAGAAGTAGCTGCAGGGGACTGTGCTGTTACTAAGTCCTCTTTTGTTTGTCACTACTCCCCAGTTCACAGATAATCTAAGTCCTGGCTTGGTCAGCTGCACACTTATGCTGAAGATGCCATAGACAGCTATGGGAACCATGGGAGAGCAAGAGTATGAGCAATGTAAACATCCCCTAGGGGCTCCCGGTGATGGCTGCGGAAGGGAAGGAAGGACAATGAGATGCCACCTGAGTAAGAAGTCCTGAGATCTGGGCAGGTGGAGTGTTCTCTGTGGAAGAGAGGGAATTTCCTTTGGATTGTGAGGTTCTCTGATCAGAGGGCTGGAACAGCTCTCCTGTGAGAACAGGCTGAGAGATTTGGGGTTGCTGAGCCTGGAGAAGAGAAGCTCCGAGGAGACCTTATTGTGGCCTTTCAGTGCTTAAAAGTGGCCTATAAGAAAGATGGGCACAGATATTTTATCAGGGCCTGTTAAGATAGGACAAGGGATAACGGTTTTAAACTAAAGGAGGGGAGATTCAGGCTAGACATGAGGAAGAAATTTTTTACAATGATGGTGGTGAAACACTGTCCCAGGTTGCCCAGAGAGGTGGTAGATGCCCCATCCCTGGAGACATTCCAGGCCAGGCTGGACAGGGCTCTGAGCAACCTCATCTGGGTGAAGATGCCCCTGCTCATTGCAGGAAGCTGGATGAGATGAGCTTTGAAGGTCCCTTCTGACCCGAACTCCTCTATAATTCTATGCATTTCATTAACTTTTCATCCTAAATGACACTGACTGCTGAGACTACAGCAGCAGCGCTGAGATCAGTGATACCCCAGTGAAGGGAGCAGTGAATAGGCGGCTGTTCAGTATAACATCAGGTCAGCTCAACATTTAGAGAATTCACTACATATGTTTCCAGAAGCATGACTCAGATACACGTGATCAAGAACACCCAAATAGAAACCGGAGGCAGATGTTTGCTAGCAGGCAAAGTGCAAACTTTAGAAACAACGAGCTCCATGGAAAAGGTGGGTGTTCAGAAGAAAACAATTAGTATTTTCTGTGGTTCTTTTTAAACAGGTGTTCAGATACTAAGAAACTACAGTCTAGGTGATCTACAATGAAATAAGACGCTAAAAAACAGAACAGTACAACTGCACTATAGCAGTGCTTACTTAAACACAGAAACTGTCCTGTCTTCAGAGTCTAAATTCCTTGGACACAGACGCAGTAAGTCACCCAAGACATCATAATGAAAAAACACCTTCCTCTGCATAAGCACACTGAATTTTTATGTTAAGCTTTGCTTTAGTATCTTTGAGCATGCATTTTCACTACCTAATAAACAGTGAAATTCTACACTAAAAAGAAAAAACTGAGACACAGATTTTCCAAATGTAGTTGAATCAAGTAAATCACTTGAATTTCATTATGGGGATAGTTGTTTTTTGGAGAAGGACTGTACATTTGTGCAGGGTTGTATCATCTCATCATCTGCAACATTTTTCTTTAATCTTTTTTTCTGAAACATAATAATTGCAACTGATGCTGTCTGCTCTCCCCAGCTGTCTAGAGCCTTTCTGGTTTTGAGCTGTCTGTGGTTTGTTCACTACCTGTTAGTGAATTTGGCTAGATTAATGCTGTTTCCTGTTTCTGCTGTTAGTTTTATAAATACAATTGAGACAATACAATATTGAAACATTGGTTCTTTATCCATCTTCAAAAAATGAGTGAAATGTGTTAGGTATATCTTCAGAGCAGCCTGTTTCATGTTCTTACTGGCCTTTCTCCTTTGTTTACCTGCATTAAGACTGGGTATACTCAGCTCTATGTTTTGTTGCTCTTCTTAAGTAATATAAGCACTCATCTGTATAGAAAAATGTGGAAAATAGAACTATGTACAGTAGTTCCCAACTTAGAGTTTCAAACAGAGACTATGCACCTGCCTGAATCACTGCCTTAAACTCCATTTTCACAGAATTTGCGTTATGAGAGATCAACTTTATCTGAGCTTTATTCCCAGAAAACATCTCACACTTCGGTATAGTGCAAATCAACCTTTTGCTTGTTCAGGTCTGAGCTTGTTCTTCCCAGCGGCCGCCATCCAACTCTGCCAGTGGGCAAAACCAACCTGTTCTGAGGGAGGCATTGCGGGCAAGACTCCTCGGGTACCCAGTGAAGGCAGATGTAGTGGTTTCCCCATCCCTTCTGGGAGCTCTGCATCCTACTGTAACGATAACCCCGATTTCTTCAAACAAGTACCACTGAGTTACAAATAAAGAGCAGGCAACTGGAGCAGTATAAAGAAAGAACATCCTTTGACTCTTTTTGTTAGTTTCATTAAAATCTGTGAGATTTGGCTACTGCTTTCTACAACTGACACTCTGCAGCTTCATTAGGATTATCTGGTAATAGTTCATAAGTAAAGATGCCTTTTCACACACTGCTGCTGTCTCTTTTTTTGTCCATGATGAGTGCCAGCTACCTTCTCCTTCACTGCTGACTTCTCAGTCTATGGCAAACAAGTCTTGGTGATACAGTTAGTCCAAAAAAAAAAAAAGGTATTATTTTTTAGGCAGTAAGACAATAATGAGTGTTTGAACTCCCAGCTTCTCTATTCTTTCCTCTCTTTGTCGTCTGAAACACCACTAATACACAATAAGCACTCAGCAATGATTTCAGCTCTATGTTATTGGAGGCAAAAGAAGCTGAGTGGTGCTGTATGAAGAAGCACATTCCCCCCACTTTTATGAGAGCACTAACTTCTTGGCGTATGATGTGGAGAATGCAAAATTGCCGGCAGGACCTCTTTGAGCATGGACGGGCGGGCTGGCGAGAGTAATGAGTCTAATTCAATATGAACTTAACATCAATACCCTTTAATGAACTCTTAACAACACTGAATATCAATGTCCACCAGACCACGTTTATACTTATATAACCCTTATATACGCTATACCCAAAGGCCATGCGGCCAGCACAGGCTACGATTGGTTACACTTGCAGTCACTCTTCACCCCCCACGATGGTGATTGGCTGCAGGGCACTGTCCACAGCGATGACGGCCCCTCCTGCAGCCTGGGTCGAGGACACACCAGCTCCTGTTTACTTCCATGCAGTCCTAGTGCACCTCAGTCACTTCAAGCTCTGGCTTGTTCACAGCACACAGCCCATGTCCTCTTTCTTCCAGACACTCTCCACTACTTCTGACAGAAGTTGTGGAATTGTTAGAGCCACTGGCTTTGATGTCACAAGAGGAACTGCAAGGGCACAGGCCGTGTCATTCCCTTTAGGTGAAAAACTGGTAGACCTTCATCTGAAATCCACATTGGTCTGGCGGGTTAACAGCATTTGTTCCTTTCTCCTGATCTTCTCTTTTCTTGTCTCAGTAAAGAGAGATTTGCTTATTGGCATATCCCAGCCTCTTGAGTTTTATTCTGCTTTTTACATAGTAAGTTCTTTGTCCAGAAAGCAAAGAAATGTGATGACTATAGCTTTTGTTCCAAGATCTGGGCTGAGTTTTGGGCCGTTAAGACTCTTTCCAATTGTAAGATCTCATTCCCTGAGGCTTTTTATGTAATGGGTGATAAAGGAGTAGGAAAGCAAATTTATTGCCTCTCTTTCTTAAAGGCTTTTCTTCTCATCCTTGACACTGGTAACAGGACCTTTGCTGCTGACGCTATTGGGTTTCTCCCGAGCATCTTATTCTTCGGTGTCATTAACAAGATAGGTTACCCTTTCCTAAATCTCCCCCTCCTTTGCACTTTCAAGGGTCATGTTATTGCATAGCTTCAATGTTAATGTGCAGAAAGTTCCCACTGAGCACATGGAAACTCTACAGACTGTCTTGGATTAAGAGTGTGCTTATTGGTCAGGGATCTTCGGGTATCTCTTCTGCGCATATCAGATACTACAGACAGCCAAAAATTTCCAGTGAGCCAAAAAGAACTGAAGCCGCCTTTATGCCATGTGATATTCTTCTCTTTTCTTTTTCCCAGACATCCGTCTGTTCATTTTCGGTTTGGAAACCCACTACTGTGCCCAATATTCACGTTCCCAGTGAGGATTATTTCTGATGACTTCACAGTTTCACAATGACATTGAGCAACAGCTGACATCTCTCTGCACAGGCTTCAGCAATTTCTATTTCCAGACTGCCTTCATTCTGCTTAGTTAACAATGATACAGCAATTTTCTAATTCACTACCAACAGTGAATGAAAGGGATCAGTCATTTTAAAAGACTGAGGCGAGAGGGGAGAAGCAGTTTTCCACTTTCTAAGGACACTGCCACCTACCTAAGGCTATGGGGAGCATAATGACTATTCAAGAAGCAAACATATTCAGGTTAATGCCAAATCTGCACCCATTCTCCTATGCCTTAGTCTAGCAATGCAAAGTGAGCATTAGAGGTGAAAAGGGAAAATCTACACTGCAGAAAGATTTCAACCTTTCTGAGCCTAAGATGTAAGTCAATAGATCTGCCACTTTATTTGTGGAAGAATGAACTCTGATTAAAAAAAAAATATAAAGGTCAACAGCCACTATGTGTCATGAGGATGCAAGCTGAAAGCAGCTGGATGCAGGTACTTCAGCCCGTGGGGGAGACTCTGCACAACCGGGTGCACCACGGGAGTTCCTGCTCACTCCTGCGGCACCCAGGGATGGGGACAGTGGAAATGACAACAACTGCTTTGCAAAAATCTTCCAAGTGCCAACAGTAATTTAACCCCCAGGTATTCAGGGGACAGGAATCCTCTCTTTGCTTTGTGCACCCAGCTCCCTTGCACACAGTTCCACCATCCAAAAGTCCCTTCATTCCAGCAAAATCACAGGATTGCAAAATGGTCCTTGAGAAGAAGGGTGGTGGGAGGATTCACCTCTCTGTGCATACAGCAGTGGGGAGAGCGAGACAAAACTGTTTGACTCTATGATGTTAAAGGTCTTTTCCAACATAAATGATTCTATGATGCTAAAACTTTTGCTGCCTCATCTCACGGGCACAGTTGAACAAGGAGTAGGACCAGATGATATCTGCAAATCAAAGCAGGTGTGACACACCTGATGGTCTGGCTGTTTGCTTCCATCTGCTGTCAGCAAAGTAATTAGACCATGCTCAATCAGAGCATGGACACTCGCAGGTACATGGTGTAACTAACTAAAGAGAATACAGAAGCCCTTGGGTCTAATAAAACTCGCTTTTCCCTCAACTTTGATGCAGCCAGATGAAAATGCTCAGTCTCTGAAATGCACAAGTAAGCCTCTAATGCTTCATCATCTACTCTCCTTACAGGATGCATTGCTCTAGTCACATCATTAAATCATTCCAGAATCATGTTTTTCATTAACAAAAGCAACACAAATATGGCTTATTGGTCACTGCTGTTATGCAGAGGCCAAGAAATTTAAACGCCACATTTCTGCAAGTACTGCATCTTATAAAACTCGAGACAGATTTTTTTCTTTTAGTATCTCATTATTCCAACAGTGGCTTTCAGAAGGACCAAAGTAGCCTAATTCAAATGGATGGAGACATACAGACTGTGATTTTCAAAGTGGCCGATGGGAGTTAAGCATTTCTCTCCCAGTGCTCTCAGCACAGTCTGGATGCTGCCCTCTCCAGCGTACTTTTGGTACTCTTGTCTTTTACTAAGAATATGCTACAGTGGCAATGTTTAAAAGAATTTTCAGATCATAGTGCCAGCCTGCTATTTGGAATGCTGGGAGAACACACAAGCAATGAAAAAATGAGAAGGTATAACATGTTTGGAGCTTGTCCTAAATCAGGGTCAATGGCAGCGACAAAGCAAACACTGATGCTCAGCTTTGATTTATCATTAGCATGAAAAACAGAAAACATGAAGAGATAAGCCGTCCTGTGGACAACGATAAAAGGGCATTGCCAAACCCTTCCCAATTTTGTTTAACATGTTATCACTGAAAGCACTCCTTTATAAACCTGAATATACATTGTCTTCTCTCATTGTATTTTCCCTCATTTGACTGAGTGACCTCCATCCCCAAGCTCATCCCTCTTCTGTCCCGTTCTCCCCCACTGCTCATTCTGCTGGAGCAGAAAATGAACAGAGCATTGTTTGTTCGCTGGTGCCAGCAGCAGCAGCAATGTCAGCCCCATAGAAGCAGCTGCCCTCAACTCTGTGGCCCTGGCTGAGGGGACACCTCGCATTTTTTGGAGTCGTGCATCCCAATTCCTCTGAGGTTTGGGAACAGGGTTTGTCGAGGTCTCAAGCAAGCAATTTTTTTTTCTTTTTAAAGGAAGAGAGATTTGAAAGTTAGTACTTTAGAACGATCACATATTCAGAGAGATTTAAAAAATTGGTGAGAAAAGCATTTAAAGTTAGGGTTTAATTTGCAATAGCAGGCTCTCTTAGGTAATCACTTGACAGCATAAGCTGAAGCCAGGGCATCTGCTTTCTTGCAGCTCCACTTGGGGCCTCCTATTCCTTTTTGTGTGTAAATGGATTATATATTCGATATATATACACAAAATAATAGTTGTCTGTACCAAGTTCTGACTTCTCTCTTCCAAACACAGAAAATGGAAACAACTTCCATGGGTATAGGCTGTGGTCTTGGCTGTGCTCCAGGCACACACGCAATAGAATGATTTTCATTAACTCAAAAACAGGTAATTCAGCTATTCTGCCCCTGCTCTTTCCAGAGCCTCATTCTTCTGGTAGCCTGGAGCCTTCTTCACTTCCAGCTTAAAAGTATTCACAGTCTGTTTGCAGTCAGATATTGCTACCCAGTTAGCTCTTGTTTGTGGGTAGGCTAACATCTTATCTACAGACAGCAAACTTACTCACGCTCTACCTGTCTTTGCTGGGACACAGACATCAAGGCCTTTCAGCTTCTCCTTCCCAAACAGAATGAAAAATGGAGAAACTAGCAGCTGGGGTATCTTTTGCCTAATCTTTTGCGCAAGCTTGAACTGACCTGCCGTAAGTATGTGTGGCCAAAAATGTGCAAAGTATCCCAGGTGAAATCTCACTTGAGAAACGCCTTATCTCTACTGGGAGACAGGTCATCAGATAAATCCCCCAAGATCTCCAATCTTCTCATCTTTATGTCATCCTCACACATTTCATATCTTCTTTTTTTCCCAAGAGAACAGGAGCCCTTGGTGATAATACTTCAGGCTGCTTGCAGTGCCTGGGTAGGGAAAGACCCACTGGTATTCCTTAGGAGATGACCCTGCTTTGATAAACTTAGAAATGAACAATCTGAACTCTTGAGAGTGTCAGGCAAGCCAAAAGCTATCAGCTACTGAAACTGTTATTTCACTACTTTCTCCCAGGTGCACGTTTTGATTCTTTCCATTATACCAGTATGCTTGTTGCCTCTTTACTCTCATCCACTCTTCTGCTTTATATTTTTTCTTCATTATCAACCTCTGTAGAAATGCTATCAGCAATTTTTGTAAGGTGGGGAGATTTTCAAGGAGATCAATGTTGGCTCAGCGTAAGTTTAATTTAGAACATGTGATGAGTCTGACTCACACAGTGCTATTCATGCCATCCAACCCTGATCTGCAACAAGCCTGCTAGTTTAGGTATGACCTGAAAATGTCTGAAGCCAAATTACATATAGCTTTAAAAATATTTATAATGTTAAGAATGATTATAAACATCTCCAAAATCCCTCCAGATGAAATGGTGATGCACAGGTTCACCAGGGACACGTTTCTATCAGAAGCCTACACTGAACACCTTCTTCACAACACCTGGCCCATTCTGCACCATGCATTCATGCCCATGTACAGATGACTGAGCTTGACATGATTCTCCCAGATTTCCTCAAAGGATTGCCTTTGAAAGAATACACCAAAGAGCAGAAGTACTCTCCGATCCAAAAGAGGCTTTGCTGAGATTAGATTTTCTCAGCACTTCAATATCTTCATCTCTGACCCTGCAGGGAAGAAAACATCACTGGTCAGCTACAGCAATGAGACCTCTGTGGCAGGACGAACAGGCATGTGAGGAATGCAGGCAATGTTATTCTCGTCTCTGATCCAGAAATTGGCTTTAAGACTTAGTGAGAGAATAATCACCCTGATCTTCGTTTGCAACGTCTTTAAAAAGAACCACCAGCGAGGACAGCAGGCATGTGCCATGTGCCACCAGACACCAACCAGCAGGGAGAAAAATTTCACTGCTTCTCCTCCACAGCGTGGTGCTGAGCAGGAATTCAAAACAAGCCACTGGAGTGAGGACAAGAGGGAGCCACAGGTCACCAGCCGTGGCAGAGCAGTCACAGCCATGTCTTGCCAGTGCTGCCACATGCCTGCTCCTAGAGCAAAAGTATCTGAACCAGATTGAACTGGAGCTGGTCCTGACACAGTGGGATGTGAGGAGTACGGATAGCTGGGCAGCACGTTCCCTGGTACCGCAGCTGCATGTCTGGAGGAAGAAGAAGAGGCAGGCACAGGCCCCTTGATAGATAAAGTCCTGCAGCTTCACAAAGCTCACATTCTTCACCTGAAGTCTGGCTGCTTCCTATGAGATAAATACCTGTGCATGAGCTTAACTCATGCCTAAACTTAAAGCCCACAAACATCAAAAAGATGTCAAGCATTTCTCTTGCTGAACTGGGCCTCTTGTTTACAGTGGATAAATTTGCCGGGGGCAGGCGGAGGGAACCTTGCTGTCATGATTACAGTGGGCTGCTTGCCTGCAAATGGCAATGGCAATGTGCTCTGGAGCCTGCACCTGGGCAGGCAAAGAAAAGGAAAAGTAAGGAGGACAGAGGAAAGTAGATATTTGTAGATTACAGACTACTCTGGAGAAAAAAGGATGGCAAATGGGTGGCAGGGGGACAAGGAGGATATGCAGGGAGGAGGGTCAGGAGCTGTCCAGGGCCACAAACCACAGCAGCGCATGGGAGGCCCCAACCCAGGGCTGAAACCAAAAACTCCCCAGTTTTAAATAAACAAGTATACACAAAAAGCCCAAAAAAACGCAGTAAAAGATGAGACTGATGACACTCGCTCCTTTTGGGTTTGTCTTGGCAGGCTGCAGATGCCAGGCTGATAGTTATGGTGCTGCACCAATGCGCTGCCATGCAGGGATCCAGTGCAAGGGAAAAAAAAAGGATCGAATTGTGCACAGTGCCCTATTTTTATATCCTGTTTCTGTCTTTCTGAATGGGATGTTTTATTTCTTTCACAAAAGGATCACGAAACAAAGGCATATACACAGAAGATTTGAGGTTATAGAATCTTATCTGGCCAAAACAGAAAGAAAAGTGTAGAGATATTTGATGCTAAATGTCATGAGACTATAGAGGCACTATTCTTTACAGAGAGCAAATGAGAGATGCTCATGCTTGTAGTTGCCTTTGAAACCAACTCCTAGAAGCTGCAATAATAACCTTTTGCAATACAGCTTCTAATCCTTTTTTGGAACCCTTCCAAGCTGTCTATGCATCCCTCACCCTCTACACTGTGTCAACAGCAAAGTGAAACAGTACTTAGGGTCCCTAATGCTGTTAAGTGTGTTAAGAGTTAAAAAAAAATAAAATACCCTTTGTTCTTCTGATTGTGGACATAACCACTTCCCTGTCCAGCCAATTTGATTATTTCTTGCCATAACACTCCATACTCAATGTTCTCAAGAGATAAGGCAAACTCATCTAGAAATCACTGCATTCATATCTAATGATTTCAGGTGCTGCTACTATTCCTATTTGCTCTTGAAAAAAGGTTGGGGATAATAATGAGTCATGTTTTTTCTCCATTTATTTCTACAGTTCAGTGCAGGTCATCCTGTATCGCCAGCTGGACGAGTATTGCTTTGACATTCTTCTTGGTGCTGGTCATAGAGAACCTGATTGCCTTCTTGTTAAGCTAAATTTACACTGGCATGCCTCCTTTGTCTACTTGAGACTTCCAGTAGGATGAGGGAGGAAAAAATATCTAGTTCATTATTCAACAAGGTATCAGCGAGGAAATTACGGCCCCACAGCTGCTTCATCTGTAAGTATCTCAGCCTTCCTGGTGTGGTGGAAAGCTTTCATGACAGGCATTTGTTGGACATTGGGACCTCTGGGATGTGCCAGTCCTTCCGAAGCCAAAATTGTCAGGCTTTTTTCTTTCAGGCAGCTTCCCCCTTGATCTAAACCTTTTCTCTCTTATCACTCATTTCCCCTTTCAAATCAGTGGACGCACACAGAATACAACAGGCTCCATCCACATCTGCAGATTGCTGCAAGCACAACCCAACCCTTGGAGCTCAAGTCACAAATATGCAACTGAATATGAGGTTTCCTTGCTGAAGTCCCGAGGCAAGGATTGTCCCTTTGGTAGCTATTTTCTCCTCAGTGATGCAATCACCCACAAGGCGGAAGGAGCTTGCAGCTGACAAAAACAGGCATGCCATGATTTGCAAAAGCTAGTCCCCAACTATACCAGCCTTTTCTGGACAGCAATTCAAAGCCCACCAACAGGTCAAGCCTTCAGTAAGAAAATGACAAGCAGGCTACCTGCTGTGATCTCTCATAAATTTATTAAAGAGAGAAACATTGGCCTCTGCACAGTAACAGCAGAAAAAAGCACGCTACTTATATATTAGATCCAGAAGGCACTGCTGACGAAAGCTCTTCCCAAGACTACTACAATGCTGGAGCATGTCCTAACCAGTAGACCGTTGACTGCATCTCAGAAAGCTCATATAAGAACAAGACGGTGAATGCTGAAAGGTCGTCATGCTTTCATGCTTTGAAATAGAACACTTCGAAGCAAAGTGACTGCCCACAAGTATATAAAGAACAGTGGTGCAGTGGTCAGGAGTGCTCTCAAGGTCACATTTTGAAAAGATGAAATCCATGTACAAAACTATTGACTCAAAATTTAAAAAGCATTCGCATACGCAACCGCCATAATTACATGTAACCAGAGGCAGCTCAGACTATTAATACAAAGGACACATCAGGTGCATGTGCAATTACCTAAGCAGCCCCATGCACAGCTCTTGTCCTTATTTCCTTAACCATTTTGCATTGTGTATAAGTCAGTAATTAATCAAGACAGTACTTTAGCACCACTCAATGTATTATTCTCCTGTAAAGGCAGGCTCCTGCTCACAACACACTACGTACACGTGCATGTGTGTATGTGCACATTTGCATTACGCAAGTACTTGAAAAATGTATTTACCTGTGGCAAACAGAAAGCTTTTTATGGATGGCCAACTTCTATGTCTTAAGTTTGCGAAACATGTTTTGTGGTTTGGACTTCCTTTTTCTTTTAATGTAAAGGCTTAAGATTGCGAAATCGTTACACCCCAACATAAACACAAGGGAAGCTGACAGTTCTGTCATACTAAATTTGGAGCCCCACATTACCAGTTGTTTTATACTATGGAAGTGCAGAGAAAAATGACAAGGGATGTCCCCGTGAATGTGCAAAACCAAGGACAACTGGGTTTTTTTTGACAGGCTTCAAAAATCTATCAGCAAGAGAGGGCAAAAATTAAAATTTAATGAAGAAGATGATCCAAATATTCAGATTGGAAGATTCATTCCCCACCACCACAGGCTATGCAAATGGGGAAAACCAGCTACCGTTCCACGTACATGAGCTGGCATGTTCACTTCTGCCGAGCAGAGCTGGTGGCCAGTTTGAACTCATCTCCTCAGCTGGTCTCCTGAGCTCTGTGGGTTGCAAAAAATCTTAGCATTCAAAGTCATCTCCAAAGTGCCACAGTGGGAGAGGGAGTGGGATGGACTGATGGAGTCAGTTAACAAAGCTGGTAACAGCACAAGAGCGAAATGGATGGCTCCCTGTTAGCAATTAGGGTGAGGAGCTGCAGTGCAGGCCCAGCCTGGTGACAAAGCCATGCAGGTGTCTGTGTAACTAAGGTGCTCCAGCACCCATGGGACACCCAAGCAAAGGACTCGCAGAACTGAACTAAAAGGCAATAAGGGTGTGGGGCTGGGTGTATGCTTCATGGCATCGCAGGGCCCGAAATGTCCCCCGTGCTTGCTGTGTCTCATCTCACAGGATCTATGTCTTCACATTCTTTAAAAGACTCAGCAAGCCTCCAGCTTAAAAGCAGAGTTAAAACCTCCTTCACTTCCACACTGAGGACATCTCAACGCTCCATTCCTCTCAGACTGGAAAGGTCCCTGCACTTTAATAAGCTCATTTTGTTACTCTTTTTTTTAAGACCCCAGAGCTGCATATTGCTCACCCAGGAAGCTAAGGGCACGCCACTTCCATTACACACTTCTATAATGAACAAGACAGTCAATACTTCTATTAGTGAGGTAACTCTGGTTTCTCTCCCCAGCAAGTGTTCTCTCTACACTAGACCTGAGAGCTGTCGTGTGAAAAACAGAGTGCTGTAAGAAAACTGTATCATGATCACTAATCATTAATAATAGAAATACTGCACCTCCAAGCTGCAGATTCTGTATATTCTACTTTAGTGTGGACAATTTAACAGGAAGAGGCCATGCTAACAGCCCATAACTACATTACCATTCAAGATTGCTCTGAGTGTCTCTGAGGATATGGGGTTCCCAAGCTGTCTGTGTCCCTCACCAGAAGACATGGTCTTCAGGTTTGACACCCACCATGCATAGCACCTGACACCCACCATGTACAGCCCTGTACAGTGATGACAACACTCTTTGCTTTCGGTGACTCGCTGAATTTGAGCCTACGTAAAATGCCTCCACCACCACGTAATGCTGCCTAAAGTACAGCACTCTTCATGCCGCATTTTAGAAGGAAATAATGTCTGCGAGTGAAGGATTCCTGCTTTTTCCTTGGAAAATCATCTGGAAATCTTTTCAGTCTAAATTGTGTTTAAGCATCCCAGTGTCTCTCATTGCTTCTGGCCACACAACCCTCCACAGCAGTGACCCAGCTCATCCCATCTCCTCTCCTTCGTGACCACGCTGCAGCTCATAAAACTGCAGATGGTTATCAAATTCCCTCTTTTGTCCAAGCTATAAATGCTTCATTTCTATAAACTTGCCTCTTATGTAACTGACATTTCTTTTCCCCTCTCACCAGAACCAAAAATGTGAAGTGTCTTCCTGCCCAGTAATGCTAACTATTGGTTTTCTTCTCAAATGGGCTAAGCGCTTTTTAATTGGTAAGATGCTCTTGGAGGAAATGGTGCTGATGGAGGAAATGGGACTGATGGACTTGTGTGAGAGTCTGTCTTTCATCGGCAGGATGGCAGATTCCAGATTAAAGGCTGGAACACGCTGGTATGCTGCAGCAAGGGAAGTCTTCGAAATGAAGAGGGAGCTGCTAGAGGTGATCACAGCTACCTTAGCTGGCTGTGGCCACGGGAACAGCAGCTGCTGCTCGCTGACAGACAGGTTACACAAATAAGATCCTGCTCATCGCTATGCAACAGAATGAAGGACAGATAACACGGTGTGAGTATTAAGTGAACAGGAAAAAGAGCCCCATAAAATCTAAATATAAATCCTATATTTTCAGAGAAGTATTAGTAGATCACAGAATAGGGTTGGAAGAGACCTCTGGAGATCATCTAGTCCAACTCACCTGCTAAAGTAGGTTCACCTAGAGCAGATCACACAGGAATGAGTCCAGGTGGGTTTTGAGTATCTCCAGAAAAGGAGACTCCACAACCTCTCACTGTCATTAAAAAAAACGGGGAAGAACAGTAGGTGCAGTGCAGTTGGTCCCTTTATACCCACACAGAGTGCCCATCTGACTCGATGAAGGAAGAGCATCAGTCCCAGCCGGTCCATGTCACCGCTTTCTTCGGCCAGTGAAGGTCAAAGTCATGCAGCCGCATTGATGGAAGGGCAGCACATGAAAGCTCAGGTATGACCTGCATCTGACTTCGTTCAATACTTTTATGTACGAAACACAGGTAAGAAGGCATGAAGACAAATCATCTCCATGCCAAAAGCCTTTCAAATGTATTTGTCGGCAAACGGACCAGCATGTGCTTTGGTGTGGTGAGTTTTCAGCCTCACAGAACCCTGTACCTTAGGGAGTGTTTGCCAGGAGTCAGAGACGGGCAACTTAAAAACATGTAAACACAAATATGCTCTCCAGACTGTATGGATGTGAACTTTCTCAGCGTCTCCACTGGAAAATTTTCTGGGCTCTGAAAACTGAAAAAGGTTGGAAACAATTGCCTTATCAATCCCATAGCAATACAAAAATCTATGTGAAGCAAATAGCTTAAAAATAAGTTGTGTCTTGCAGTTTATTTGCTTCATGTACTAAAAGCTGCACTCTTGCTGAACCACCACATCAGTAAAGCAAACTGGGTATGCTGGACAACAGTGATGACAACAGTAACACTCCTGACAAATCAGAAACAGTAGATTTTTTTGCATCATCTTAGGGAAAACAATTAAATTGGCACTTGAGATTTCATGCCGTTGTAACACGTTTTTACAAACTGCCCTCTTAACTCTCCAGTTTTTTTTATTTGTCCTTTCCTAGAATGCTCTTGAAAAAGCTACAGAAACCAGTTGTGTTTTTGCAAATAACTACACTGTACTTCAGCCTGCTTTGGAACCAAATGCATGTTTACACCTGGAATTATTCTTAGTCAGTGTTTCATGCAGGTACTTTTATTATGCACTACATAAGAAAGGAAATAATACAGAAAAAAATGCATAAGCAGACAAACTCTAAAGCAAGGTAGCAAAGTTCTGTCAAAACTCTGAATGAGAAGCAACACCATACAGGACACAGAAGACAGGAGAACTGCAGAGCTTTGCTGTTGCAGACACTGAAGTTCATGGGTCACTCAGGTCACTTGTTCTTATGGTGGTTCTATTTTAATTCTCCAGCTAATGCCTATCTGAAAAGGCAGTGATGGCATCTAAAACCATAGCTACAGCAATATCATGTCAGTAGCAAATCAAGAAAGCAGAAGGAAGTGCAATTTGATGATCTAATTGCTTATTAACACTCCTGTTTCCCTCCCCGCAAAATCTCCAGGTTTCCAAATACAAATAGGATGAAGTATCAACAGCTAGTTAGATTAGCTTCTTGAAATCTAAGATCATTACAAATTTTACATATTTTTTTAAGAAATGCATGTTCTGATATGCCATTTAAACTGGAATTGAGCTCATCAGTCATATATATGTTATTTAAAAACATCACAGATTTCTGAAAGTAGCTACAGAGCAAAATCTGTTTGGAATTGCTCAGTTTTATGCACGGAGGTTTCTGCATGAGCTGGCAGATATATTTACATTTTCTATTTATACAGCAACTTACATCCATGTTTTACAAACATGAAAGAATGAACTTTGTAACTGCCTTGTGAAACACATCACTATTTCAGAACTGACAAAACTCACACAAAGAGAGAGATAAATGTCTTGTCTAGGATCAAGATAGGAAGTCAATTAATTGCTAGAATCTGCACTTTCAGAGCAGGAGCCTTGTGCATGTGCCTTCTTTGCATATAAAAAGCCACTTATCTTCAAACAGTCATAAGATTGGTCATGTCATATAAGCCTTTGTACACAACCAAGTTCTCCATGAAGCAGCAAAATGAGTGACGATTAAAAAGAAATCAGTTCAGACCAAATCATATGAGATGATAAATCAGTCTTCTCGGTTTTGTGAAAATGCAACCAAAGAAATGCACAAGAAAATGCCTGAAACAAATCAAATGGTCAGCTCAACTCAAAACCACAAGTTCTACCTTGGAGATTTCTCTCCATGACACAGAATACGGTGGTTCAAACCCCTTTCAAAATTTCAGTTTTGAGCCCATGTTTTAAAATTAGGCTGGGAGTATTTTCATCTTTTCTTCCTCATGCTTTCTTAGGCTACCAGATTTTCACTGACGTAGGGAGGAGAAGCCAATTCCCCTATCTCTGAAATAAGCACCAGAGGTATTTGGCTACCCCACGACACTTTTGCAGTGAATATCAAGTGATATTATGACTGGAGTATCTTCAGAGAGGGCCCCCTGCCCTAGAGACTGGGACTCACAACTGCTTGGAAAAGTGGAAAATGCACCAGGTCTACCACCGCATTGGTTACTACTGGTAGGGAGAATTGTTTCTAACCCACAGACCTAAAAGTTTTATTTTCCAGCAACCTGGTGGGCAAATACCTCTCAACTCACAGTTCTGAGATTAATTAAACTGCTTCAGAAATAAATAAGTGGTTGGTTGGTGCTGTGTGGCATTGTTTCTCCCTCTTTCCATCCCTTCCTGGAAATAGGTTATCTCTGCAGCTATATAGCTACCCAACTACTTCAGACATGTTTAATGGGTATCATCAAGTACAAAACTGTGGGGGGTGGGAGGCAATGGGAGTGGGGAGCAGGAGGGTTTTGTGAAGGGAGGAGAGGGTAGGATGAAAAAAAGAGAAGGTACTGACAGATGAGGCACGGCACGGATCCTAGCTCTAGATTACATATTTTACATTACGGCAACACGGAGCACTGCGGGGGATGAACTCCTCATTTGCATGTTCATTCTCATAATTTGTGTTATAGCATCATGTGAAATTTTCAGTGGTGATAGCCCCATTGCTCCTCATAACCTGTTTATCTTGTACCTTATGCTCTATAAAATGGAAATAAATATTGGTTTAGCTGCCATGGGTATGTGTCTTTGTTACCTTTAAGAACATTAAGGCATTGGTGAGATTTGGCTTTTATCTACAAATGTTTCATGAGATCTTTGACTCCTTCCCTGAGCTCAGTGTGCGTCGCTTGCTGTGAAACTTCAGCAAATGCTCTGCCTGACTGGTAAATGCAATGCCTGGTATCTAATGCCCAATTCAACTAACATAGACATATAAGCCGAATTAATCATTTGTGTAGCCTCAAGAATTGCCCATGTGGTCTACAGGCCACTTAGCACCGGCTTGAAAAAACCCCAGTGCTTGGCAGACGACTATTCAGGAGCTGAGGCTGTATGTAGGGTTCAGGCTGGAGAGTAAAAAGAAGCTGCGTTCCTCAGAAGAAGAACGTCTCTGGAGTCAGTACTGAGGTACAAATCCTGAAAATTACTACTTCAGAAGTGTGTGGTTTGGGTTTTGACCCTCCGTATAAGGTTTCACTTGGATTTTCTCAGTCCAAACAGGGACGTCAGATGTATTTCACTAGTCTTGCCTGGCTGCTTCCCTGGCTATTTGGCTTGTGACTCTTGCAGGAGAAATTAATTCCTCAAAATATTACCACAGAAAATTAAACAAACAAACAACAAACTTCTGTTGACAGTATACTCTGAAGATGTTTGTTTCTTCAACACAATTTCATCTAAATTTAATTCAAAATGCTGTACAGTTCACATTAATTTAAAACAAATAGGTCATTTCCGTCAGCATACCCTACTAATAACGTGGTGGTGGTAATAACATATAGTCATGGTTTACACCAATTATAAGACTTTGTTAGCTTTTTTGTTTAAATGGTACTAAAGTCCTACATGATTAAATGAGTCCATAATGTCTAACAACAGCAATAACAGGAGTACTCTGCACTCATCCAGCACCTTTCATCCTGTGGGGTGCTTCTGACATGTGAATTTTCATTACATCCCTGTGACGCACAGGTAGGCATGCAGGCGCACTTCAAAGGCAAGGGAACCGTGCCACAGAAAAGTTACACAACTTGGCCCAAATCCCCAGGGAACAGCTGGAAATGGGAACTCTCCTATTGCTTGTTCTGAACGTCCAGACAATAACACTTACCCCCAAAATGAGCTTCATAACACATTAATCAAAATGTTTAACCCCCTACTAAGTTTGCAAATGGCATGGGCAGACAATAAGCTCACTAATTCTTTTTGATGCATTATTCATGACTTGTTCTCCTTTTCTGGCAAGACTTTTTTTCTTAGGGAAAAAAAAACCCAAACAAACCAAAACACATTCCAAAACAAGAAAAAAGCAGTTTGATTTTCAATCCATTATTGCAAAATATTTAAGAATCCAAAACGTTTAGCACCTCTTTTACTTCGACTGTTTGATTCCAGCCGCTACACTGTGTGCAATGTATGGCAATTTCTCTGCAGGACAGGAGCACCCGAGTGACCTCTGAGAAGGCGAGAGCAGAACTCTGCTTCCTCAGTGTTACTTTCCCAGGATCCACAAGCCACCGAACATCATCATATGTGCACACCTAACAGTTATGTTGGCAAATAAAACTGCCCAACCAACAGCTAGTGACAGCAATTGAAACTAATGATTCAGGGCCTGGCCATATGATAGCTAGAAAGGAAAAAAAAAAACCAACCTTCTACTGTTCCTGTTGATAATTAAAAGACTACTGCAGGCAGGCCCTGAGTTCAAAATACTGCTCTCTGCCTGGCCTTTCCCACCCCCATGAGCAGCAAAGAGAGTTACCAGCCACATTTGCGAGTTGTATTTAAGGCTGCCTAGGGCTGATTCTGCACTTGGGAGAAAGTCGGTGAACTAATGAATGCCTCAGTTTCCCCTCTTTATAATAACGCTAATGCAAATGTAGACACATGTTACAAATTAGGCCGCCATAATACATGTGAGCAGCTCTGAAACGGTGTTAAAAAGAAAACTGATGTGAGTGGTGATGGATTTTTGAGAGCACAGGCTAACAGTGGCATTATTTACAGGGTGAGTTGTTTGAGGGTGTGTTGTGCTCCATCTTATGGGAAGAAGTTCATTTATTTATTTACAAGTAAGTACATCCAACAACATTTTTCACGGAGCCAGGATTTTTAATGCAAACTCTGTTCTCTGATAGCTGAGCTTTAAATAAAACACTAATTGCTGTGCATCTCAGGATAAGAAGTTGAGAGTCTAATGCTCTCAGCAGCAGAATGAAAGGGAGAATCTCTCTTCCAGTGGCAGGTACTAAGCTCTTGGGATGAAAACACTCTCTTGTGTGTATTTTGTGTGTGTATGTGTACCTAGAGATAAAAAAATAAACAAATACATGCATGCAGGCCCACACTCACATACAGATATATTTGTGTGAAGAAGGAACAGTGAGTCAAAATATTTGGGACTATTTTCCTGAAGAGGAAAATTTCATGAATGCTATGTAGCACTGTAAATAAATTGTAAGGGAAATTAGCTGCAGAAGGAATTCATTGAAATAGGTTAGAAAAGGTTTATTTCTCTAATCTTGTGGTAATTTACCTGGTCATGTATCAAGACTACCTTTCGTAGCAGTGAAAAAGAAAAAGGAAAATCGGGTATTTGTCTAAGAAGAATTTATGAGGTCAACAGGTGAGGCTGGCTGACCAGATTGGAACAACTTCGTAATACAGTCTTGTCCTAAAAGCGTTATTGGACTAGGGTCCAAGGGTCAACAGGAGGCTCTTCACTGGCCACGGCGGTTCTGGAAGTGACGGGAGGAGCTGAGTTTGTTAGTTCTTATGAGCATTGTTCCAGCATTTTTTTACTTCCTACAAACTAAACAGACTTGCTATAGCAAATACTTCATATGTGGCCATGGTGACAGACATAAACTATATTCTGCAAATATTCTCTAGCCTTACTGTAAATTTCCCCTAAACTAGCAAGAAATCTAGAAACAGCTGCATGTCAAGGCACCAGCAATTTCCTAGTGATGTTTCCTATTCAGTAAAACTATTCAACACCCAGAAAAGTCTCTGAAGGGGAAAAAAAGGTGACATTCTCTTTATTTCTTACTTTTCAGTCTCAGGTACCTAAAAGTAATAGGTTTTGTTTAAAAGGCTTTGCTTTAAACACCCTGCTTCCAAATACTCTCCCTGCTTGAGAGAGCAATGCATGAATACGATGCATCAAAAGGGTTTATGACCAACAGATTTCTTAAACACTTCTTCCCTGGTCAAGCAAGGTCCATTCTCTCCCTAATTTTTTACAGTTCTCTCTTATTTCTGACCTATAGTTCTCCTGTCTCTTTTACAGTAATGTAACATTACTTCATGTATTACTTTGAGTAACATTACTTCATGCAAATTTTACTTCCCTTATCGTTCTTAGAAATCTTTTTTATCTGTAGCATACATTCACAGACGGAGGTACGGCAGCCTTTTCAGAGCTATCTGTTGGCACACCCATTCTGCTTTGTTGCTTTCATTCAGCCTGTTATTAAATTATTACAATTTCAGAGAGCAGAAAGGTGACAGACTCAGAAAGTCAGTATATTTTCAGCAACCTAAGTCAAACAATAGTGCCTCACAAGTGTAAAAAATAACTCCATGCATTATGTACAGGAAAATAAAATCCTTGTCCTTTTGTCTGTAAGAGGGTCTCTTCAGACCCAGAGCAACTTTGTCCCTGTCTTGTTTTCCTGATTTCCATGTAGGTAAATCTCCCACTAGACTGGTACAGAAAGCATCTTCCCAGCTCCTGCTCCTCAGCTGGGGTTTTCTGCAGGAGTCTCCCCACTTGCTAGATTTCTCCCTTTTCAATTAAGCGCCTCCCCAGGCTGCCATCTGAGACACAGGATAACTGCAGCTCTCCTGGAGGGCAAATCCTACGACTTGGCTGTCAAATAAAACACATTTTCTGAGATATTTTGTCCCTAACGCTGTCAAAGTTGGCTAGATAAGTGCTTACATGTATTGTCTGCCTGTTAACATTCCTCCCGTGTCACTGGTAACAGGCCAGACAGAAGACCCTTCCCTTATAAAATTGTAATCTCTTGATTGCTAGTTTTTGAAATCCTGGTCCAAAGCACACCGAAGCCAAGGGCATGTTTTTTACGGGCTGACACAGATTTTGAATCAAGCTCATCTCATATGAAGCAAACTGTATACACACACCTGTCATATTCAGTTTGCTGAGTGAACTGCTTTCAATTTAACTTCTGCTGTATGTTATTAATGTGGCACAGTTATTAGCACTTAAATCACCCTTTCCCTTGTCATCGCTACATTTAGTTTTCCCTTCCCTCCCAACCCTGACTATGATTTAGAGAAGACTGACTTGGTAGGAAAGTCTGTAGTTGTCAGACAAGTATGGAATTGCATTTTTAAATATCATGGCTTATTCAATATTAAAGGACTAGGAAACAAAATGTGATTAACACAGCAATGACAAACATATGATTAATGTTAGCTATTTTTCCCCCTGTAATATTTTTCCTTTCACTTTCTTCTTTACAAACAGGTAAAAGTACCCAGTAATTTTCTGGTATTTTTGCCCAAGAAGCATAGGAACAAGTGCCTATTCTGCTTAGAAAACAAGACCTTCTCAGCAAAGCTGAGTGACTTAGGACAAGGATAAAAGCTATTTGAGATGCAATATTCACTGTGACTGCCCATATGAATATTTGTGAATAACTATTAGTGCATAGCAACCTACTAAAAATGTAAAGATAGGCCCTATATAGCGCAGCTTGATGCAAGACTGGGGCCTTAACTGTTATAAATACCAAAACAAGAGAGCAGAGATTTCCTCACACCACAGTACCGTAGCCAACAAGCACCGTGCGTGGAAAGCTCAGGCGAACGAGTGGGTATGTCAAGCACAAAATACGTTTTCAGTGCAAATGCAGCAAGCGGGGATTAGGAGGATGAAGCAGGAGGGCTGCACGAAAGGGAGACTGACTGTGTGTCAGGGTACACCGGGATATTTTCCTGGTGACCAAGACAGGGGACAGTCTTAGGTCACCAGCACCGCCAGGGAATTTCAGCAGGGCTGAAGCACGGTGGCAGCAGCTCCTGCAGCTGTCACCTGATCTTCCCAGGCTCCTGCCCGATGTCCAACACCGCGGACTCCGGGCTCACAACACGCCGGCGGAGGAAGGGGCGCAGGCAGCGGCTCACCTGCCCGGAGCCCTGCCGGGCTGCCGCCCTCCTCCCGGGATGCCGCGGCGGGGCTGCCGGTGGCGGTGCTGGGGCGGGGGCCGTTGCGGCAGCTCCGCGGGACGGGGTGGGGACGGCGGAGCCCCTCGGCAGCGGGCGGCGGCAGCCGGGCCTCCGTCCCGGCGCCCCGCTCCAGCACGCCGGGTCCCCGGGCTGAGCCGGCCGCCGCCGGGCTCGCTGGCTCCACCACCGAGCTGCGCTGCACTGCGCTAGGGGCTGCTGCACCTGAGCGAGCCCTGCCAGCGGGGAGAATAAACCAAGACCAAGACACGGCGAATGCATTATGTAATTTCGGATTATATAATCTTAAAATGCAAGGGAAAAAAAATGAATTAACTAAAAACAACAAAAACAACAACACTCAAAAGCCGGCGTCCTTCCCCGCGCATCTATCGGGGGTGCGGAGCAGCCCGCGCTCCCGGGCCGCCGCCGGGGCATGCACGGCGGCACCGGCCGCCCGCCCGCCGCCCCCAACAGCGCAGCGGCCGCTGTCCCCGCCCGCCGCGATGCGCCGGGAAAGGACGGCGGGGCCCGGCACGACCGGCAGGGCCCGGCCCGCCATCCCTTCCCTTCCCTTCCCCGCCGAGGCCCTGAGGGCGGGCGAAGGTCGCCCCCGGGGGAGGCGCTGCCTTACCTGCTCCCCGAAGTCGATGGCGATGTTGGTGATGCCGAGGGGGACGAGGAACCGGATGAGGGGCCAGTAGTTAGTGAGCGCTGGAAATTTCACCATAGTCCCAGCTGCGCGGTGACCCCCAGCGCATCTGCCGCAGCAGGAGACGGCGCGGGTGGACGGCGGGGGGAAAGGATGAAAGGGCAAAGGAGGAGGGTGCGTGCGTGTCCCTGTGCGTGTGTGCGAGCTGGTGGGGGGGGGGGGGGGGACAAGGGCGAGGGAGAGGAGCAGCAGGGCCCCCTAAAAATAAAGCAGCCAGGGGAGCGGGCGGGTGTCCGGTCCCTCCCTGCCCGGCGCGGCTCGGCCCTGGTGGGTGCTGGCTGGGCGGCGGGGCGCGCTGTGCTGCCGCCTTAGCAGGAGACCCGCGAGATCAAGTCCATCCCCGCCGCCCTCCTCCCACACAACAATGATCCGCCGCCGCCGCTGCCGCCGCCGCCGCCGCTGCCGGAAAAAAAAAGAGGAGGGACACCGCCGCCAGCCACTCGTGCGGGCAGCGCTGCCATCCTCGGGGCGCGGGGTGCAGGGGAAGGGCCGGGCCGGGGCCTCCCCCCAGCCTGACGCTCGCCGGCGCCGCGCAGGAAAACCTCCGCCCTCCTCCCCGCCGCCGCCGCGGGGTGGGCGCAGGCCGCGGGGCCGCGGTGCGGGTCCGGGCGCTGCTGCCGCCGCCGGCGGAGGTGCCTGTGCGGGCGGGCGAGGCGCGGTGCGGGTCCGGCGGCGGGGCGAGGCGTGCGGCGGGGCCCGGGCGCTCAGCGCCGCTCCCCGGCGCGGGCTGCCGGAGCACGTGGGTTTGACACACGCTCGGCAGACGGGCCGGGCGGCGGCGGGGGAAAGAGCGGCACCGAGCGGCTCCTCCCGCCGCCCGAGCGGCCGTGCTGCGCCCCCCGCCCGCCGCGGGGACGAGGGGCAGCGGCCGCGCCGGGCACCTGCCCGAACATACACCCCCCACGCTGGGGCCCGCTGGGCGCAGCGGGTTCCCCCCGTGTGCGTGACCCGCGCCCGCCTCACGCAGCCGGGGGCAGAGGAAGGGTGTTTGTGGTGACAGGCTTCGGGCCTCGTGGAGGGGCACCTGGGGGGCTGCAAGGAAGGTGGGGGTCCGTAACGAGGCATTAACTAAGATGTCTGAACCACAGCTTTTCCTCTGGTCGAACACCAAAATAAATAAACGGTGAACGTTTGCCAATGCAACCACTTCGTTTTTCAAAGCCTCGGCCCAAGTCCGGGACAAGGGAATGTGTTGGTGGCCCCATGGCAGCTCACAGGAGGGCCCTTGCTGGCTGGGAGCACAGGCAGCCTTCGGAGTCCCAGCCTTGACAAGTGCAGAGGCTCTGTGAGCTTAAGGGGTGGGGAAACAAGAAAAAGCAAAACCTCTTCTTAACACATTGTGGAATTTTCTCAAACTCTCAGGGTTGTTTCAGGGTTTCATTGTAACTGAGTTTTTCTGGGGCATTTAGCTTTGTGGTGTCACCTTCACCTTGCCACCTTCAAGGAGGGCTGGCAGATATTTTGAGAAGGTGGAACCCCTATGAAGAGTCAGGTGTCTGTATCTGGTACTCAGAGGAGCTGTGGCCAGCATAGGAGTGGTGGACAACCTTCCTTACCCAAACCCTCCTGTATTAAAAGGTGCCTGTAGCCAAGAAGCCATTCCATGTATTTTGAAGAGTCAAGAGGAGGTGAGCTCTGAAAATCCTTGACATGCAGATGACAGGCTGTAGGGTAGAGTTGTAGTGGGGTTCCTGGGGTGGCTTGGCAAAGTCAGCCTCATCTGTAGCTGCAGGCTTTTCCCCCTGCAACTGGAGTTTGTCTCACCAAGCAGCCCTTAAGCTGTTACAGCCTTCCCTGTGGCATGCAGGAGCAAACTCAAACACTTATGAGAATGCAACCCTGCCTTTGTCCTGCAGATCACTTAAAATGCCATGAACATGGTGTCCTGGGGATAATGGGGTGGATGATAGAGTGGAGCAGTGCGAAGCAGGAGAGGACAATAAACTGAGAAAAGGGGAGCGGGAGTTGTTTGTGATTGCCTAGGCGTGTCTTTGAATTAACAGCACCAAATCATCATTCTAAGGAAGATCAAATCGTCTCCACATACACCAGTTGTTGATCCATCTAACAGCTTCGAACTGTGTCCACAGTGGGGAACATTCAGTCTCCAACCAACCAGACTAAAGTTGGACTGAAGTTGAAAGTCTCATGTAGATGCAGGAGCCTTACACCAGCTGCCTTGTTCTACTTGTTTGCTTGCATCGAGTTGGATTACCTGCCAAATTAGACATAGCCTGAGCATATGCTTATGTGCAAGTTGTAGAAGATCTGCGTAGTAGGTCCCTTTCTTTGAAGCAAGTCTCATGGCTTTTGAAGACAAGGCTGGATATATTTCAAAGCATTAATATTTAATTCTGTCTTCCTGAAGCTGATTTGGTTTTAGATAACCGTATTGCCAATAACTAATTTCTTCCTGATAGCACTAGATTTTGTTGGGAGTGAGGTTATTCCTCCTTGCCATGGGTCTGAGAACTGAAGCTGATTATGGAAGAATATTCTTTATAGCTCCGTATTTTTACCTATTTTTTCAATAAAGTGTCCCTATTCTGTTTCAGTTTAGAGGGCTTTTTTTTTTTTTTTTAGGGAAAAGAAACCTTTAGTGCTGTTCTTGAGTCAGAGAAAAATGAAAGGGAAGCCCCAAAGCCTCTTGTAAATATATGATTTTAACTTGCCATTTGAACTTTTCAGGTGAGCAGATATTTGAAGACTACCTCCTTTCATTCCTGGCAAAACCAAACCACGATGAAATTAAAGCTTCCTAAATCAAAACATTGAGACACTGAACATGTGGCTCACATAGTGACTAATTACTTAGTCACAAAATTATGTTAAGTCCTGGAAATACTGAGACAGTCAAGCAGCTTGATGGAATATAAGAGAAGCATCCTTTGGGGGGTTTGTTATATATCCATAAGGTAGCTGACATTTTTTACTCCACTAGATAATGGATCAGGGTCCCTTGAGAGCTCTCATTGACTTATCTTCCTGCTGCCCAAAGCAATAGTACAATCTTATTTTAAGAGTAGTTTACATTTTACTTCATGACATGTCCTGGAATGTCCTGGAAAAATGTTAACCTAACTGATGCTCTCTTGAGTCCTGCATATTAAAATTATCAAACTTATTTGATAGATGTTAGGCTGTTTTAGGTTTCTCTGCTTCCCATTCCTGTCTTCTGTTTATGGGATGACTGTAGTTCTTGTGTGCTTCTCTTTCAGCCCAGGTCCTATTTGCTCCTCAAATTCATTACAGGAACAAAGTTGTGCTTGGAACCAAAGAACAAGGATGGTTTCTCACATCTTGAAGTCAGTAGTTTGCTCAGCTGATGAGCTGAGGAAATAAGTCATTTTAGCTGTCTTGGGCAAAAAGCAGTGATTAGTAATCATTTCCTTTCTAGCATATTTTCTGTTACACTACATTTCTTACTCATATACCAAACACTGTCTGTTTGTTTAATGGAATAAAAAAGACACAGAGAGGACAGCAGGAAATAATTAGACATAATCTCTCTGCTTTTGACAGAAAAATGATCGGGTCCAGGAGTATCTCAAGTGGAGGCATCTCACTGGTGAAGTCCATGTGGATCAAGTACAGTGCTGTAATGTGTTACAGTATAAATGATGAAACATATCAGAAAACTCCCTTGTGCCTGATAACAAAATGTGTCTTCAATTGCTGCTTCAGTGACAGGGTCGAAGTCTGAAGGTGTTCCCAGTAGCAGATCATATCAGAGCAGTGCACATTAGCTTTACCCATGCAGTCAGAAATGCAACATGCCAATCAGCACATGAGCTTTAACATGTGTTAGAGTCCCAGTCCTTTGCTGAACTTGAGACAGGCCCCTTGCCACAACTACACAACGGGAATCTTGAGAAGAAGACCCTGCTGTGGTATTGTTTTGCTTCGGAAATATGCCTCTATTTACTTCTTGAGGCTACTGCTAATTACCTACTGATTTTATTTTTTTAAATCACTGTGCTTCAATTTTCCATCCCCAGTTGGCTATGTAGCTGTCACCACTGCTTTTTTGAGCTACTGGCTCTCTTCCAAATCTTATCTTCTACCTTTTGTTTTGTTTTGTTTTGTTTTTCCATAGTGTATCAATTCAGAAGAACTCATTGTATAAGGAATTCAGACTAGTGGACAACAAAATTTGTGAGCCAGTCATTCCATAAGAGGACAGGTTAACTGGGTTTCCAAGCCCACAGGACGGCCAATAATTCTGGTCTCTGAACAGCCTTGGGCTGGGAGAGAGCAAATGACGACTGTCTTTTCCTGTCTGTTATCTGACAAAGTGGAAGGACCTCTCCACAGTCATACCCTGTTTCCCCAAAAATAAGACAGGGTCTTATATTAATTTTTGCTCCAAAACGTATTACATTTTTACACGTATAGCTGCCTGGATACTATTTAAATTGACTTTTTTTTACGAACTGTAACTACGGCTTTTTTTGGAATAGGGCTTATGTTTCAAGCATCTTCAAAAATCTTGAAAAAAATCATGCTAGTGCTTATTTTTAGGGTAGGTCTTATTTTTGGAGAAACAGGGTATTCAGCTTCTGTCTTAAGCTATTGCTCTCCCTGCAACAGCTACCTCTTGCAGGCACAACTTTTGGGTTGAAACTGAGGCTGATGCATATTTCCAGCTCTTTATACAACAATAATTAAAACAATAAGATTGTAGTTTGGAAATGTTGTCAAACTGTGACTGAATGTTACTGCAGGAATGCTCAGAATGTGGGTCTTGTGCACTTAGTGGAAAAATACCCATTCCTACTTAGCACTGAGGAATAAAAAGCAAGAATCTTTTATTCACTATTTTAGGGGAGTGGCCAGACACAAAGCTTGGTTTTAAGGAATCTTCATGACCCAGCTGAAGGTCCCCTTCTTCTCATGGAACCCCAGTTCTGCAGAAAGTCCATCCCTAGGAAAAAATGTATGCTTAGCCTCTTCTTTTCCTGCAGGGCAAAGGACACCTGTACGCACATCCTTTTTGTAGATGTAAACTAAGCCTATGTCATTACAATTACTGTGAGTCATGCAGAAAGCCTTAAACTCAAAAGGTTCTGGAACTCTTCTTGTCTTACTCCTCATGCACCAGTGTTAGGATCCAGGGACACTGTGTTCTGGGGCTGTGTGCCTGGCTGCGACTTCTAGGTTGTTGCAATCCGTAACTGGAAAGACTACAGAAATCCTGCAGGAAAAGTCTGTATATTTATATAATGCTTTATTCCATGAATGGGTAGAGCTGAACTGAAAGATCAGAAAATAGCCAAAGGAATTTGGGTTATCAGTCAGACAAGCATCCGACTAATCCAATTCCAATTTAGCTACAGCTCTGTGTGAAGAATAAAAGTGGTCTTTACAATCAACCTGTGTCCCCTCCCTAAGGCCAGTCTGCTCTGGCCGCAGCTGGCTTGTCAAGTTAGATGATAAGGATGATGCCCCTGCAGGAAGCCCATGTCTGTCTTTTTTGGCTGGCACAAGTGCACTGGCAGCTTGAGGCAAAACTGTTTCCCAGCTGATGAAGCAGGAGAAGCTTACTATTAATGCTTAATAGACCAAGATAGAAAGAATGTCAGATTTCAGTGGCGCAAGGAGACCAGGGTGAGTCAGAAATGCCTGACTCATTTTTCAGGTGAGAATCAAAGTGCTGTCTCCGGTCACCCGCAGCAGGGGGCCAGTCCAGAAGATGCCTTCTGCCACAGGGCACCCGGGAGTGTTGTTGGCTCTTTACGCTCCCGTCTTCACATCAGTGTCTGCTCCATTTCTCACTCAAGCTGACAGCCTGGGGTAATCCCAGCTGTATGCGCGATTTGTGGTTCTGGACTTAATAGCATTCTGTGTCTTTTGGGCTTGTGTCCGGAGTCCAAAACTGTATCTTCTTCTTCTGAGGTGACCTGGGGCTCGTGAGTCTGCAGCAGCTCCACAATGTGGGAGATGGTGGGAGCAGCCAGTCTGAAGCTGCAGCTGCCGGCGGGGGTACGTAGTGATGCCCAACTGCAGCTCCATTTGCAACGCTGCACCATTTCTTAGCTGATTAATCCCTTCCTCAGTGTTGGAGTTGCATAAACGTTCTGCAGGAGGCTAACTGGACCAGGCTCTGCTCGAGTTAATGAGATCTCTCTTTCAAGTGCTCGTAGTGTGGCATCCTGAGGGACTGTGGTGCTTATGAACCTTGTGTACTTCAGGCAGGATTGCATTGTCCTCACATCAGGCCTGAGGCTCTGGGGTTGTTTTGTGATCAGAGGGAAAGAAGCTTTCTCATCATCAAAGCAATCATATATGCATGTTGCATTTCTTCAGCATGGGAGAAATCAAGTCTTTAAACATAGGGGGTTTGTGTATTGTCTGTAGGGTTTTACCCCCCTGATTTCTAGATTTCAGTTTATTTAATGATATACATATTGAAATATCTTGAAAGAAATGCAAGTAATAATTTAAAATGCTTTCCAAAACTCATTTCCAGTTAATAAATTAAAATGCATTTATAGTCTTAAGAAGCTCAGATTTGTCTGGAATTCAGAATCCATTATTATGTACATTTGGCATCTTTGTTCCAAGCATTAGGACCTATTTGGACTTTTTGCAGCCTGTTTGGTTCTTACTAAAACATTTACATGTAATATCATTTGCTGTGCTACATGTGAAATGCAAAAAGCACACAATCTTACCAATAGCGTAAAGTTGCAAAGGTCTATCTTCATGGCTTTTTGTATCATTAAAACAGTGATCAATATTAGGCTTTAACTGTCTGCAGAGATAATGGGCGTAGTTGAACACCATTTCACTAAAACCTGTGGGAGGTGACGGTGAATTTATGTTCCAAGCTCTCATATTCTATGTCCTTTTATGGTGTTGAGCATAATAATTAGATTAATTGTTGAGAATATGCTTAGATGTTTCAGAAATATGCATTTATCAGCTTGCAATACTTCATTCTCTCTAGTTTTCTTTAGAAGGGTGTCAGCCATATCTGTTGCCAAATATGGCTTCTCTGTTACTGAAGCCATCATAAAAATAGCTTCTGCACAGCACCTATAGTAATGAGAAATCTAATGTATTTGTGAAAAAATAGTAGTGTGCAAACACATAAACATTATTTATTAGTGCTTGTATGACTGAAAATGTTACAGCATATACATGCCTAAAGCCAGTATTCACAGAGTACTCTACAACTTTAGTAGTAAGTTTAAAACATACAGTACTTCTCTTTGACATCTTAAGACACTGCTACTGTCTGGCCATCTAGCTATAATATTTGATAAAATTTGCTCATTTTAGAGAATTCAGATTTTGCCCCTAACTTCTTTTTACCCACTGGGAGCTTTTAAGAAATATTTGTATTTTGGAGTGAGCATTCTGTACTTTTATGATAAGGAAGTCATTCAAGAGGATACAAGGAAATGTTAAGATGTCAGGGCAGCCAATTTATAAAACAATACAAGACCACTTTTCAATGCTTTCATTGCCCTTGCTGCCTGCCAGACCCAAAGTGCTGTAGAAATCTGTGTCATTCTCATTATACATGCTGCAGAAATGCCCCTTTTTTATAGATGGGCAAAACAGAGGGAGATGGATGGCGTGTGGAGGTTGGGCAGGGGGATGTGTATCCCAGACCTGTAACTGACCCTCTTGCATCTTCTGATTTATTCAATTTTTTCTCCTGAACCTAAACAAATCAAAAAAGAAAAATAATTGGTTTACAGATTTACAGAGAAGGAGTTTAATCTGGTCAGTTAGTTTATAAGTATTTAGAGAACAAGCAGAGCATTAAAGCCAAGTATAGTCTGTTATTTGTATGTGGGTAACATCTTTATCCGAGGTCTCAGACATTTATTGTTCTTTTATAGATAAAGTTGTATCATTGTCTTCTCTTACAAAGAACTAAAAGAAGAAAAAAAGAATCAGCTTCATCTGAAAGTTGAAAATGTTTCCTTCAAGGCCTGGATATTTTGAATTCTTAAAAAAAACAAAGCATGTGTAATTGATGGAAGAATATAAGCTGCTCTCACAACCTAAGTAGTATGTTACATGACTTTTCAAAATGCTTACCCCTGACAAATTATTTGGCCCTTGTTCATCTCTCTCTCTGTCCCTGCCAGATGTTTATCTCTTTTTATAAGAGAAGGATAGATACTGGATAATTGAAGAAAGTCTGTTCAATTTCATTCCCTCGTTAAACAGACAAAGTCAATATTGGCCTATCCAAATGAAGGCCATTGGCAGACTGATGAAAAATAAGTGGTAAAAATCTAAAAGCAATTCAACTCCAGCAAAAGAAAAATTCCTCTTTTTATGCTATTTATAACTACCCAAAAAGGCAGAATGGTCAGGTCCTGCAAAAAAGGAAGTAGTGATGGAAAGATGAAATAAAATTCAATTTGCATGACCTTTTAATATTAGAATTACATGGGAGCTGATAAATTTAAATAGACGATCTCACAGTGATAAATTTTATTATTTGGATCAAATGCATTCCCACATATAAAGATGAGTTTGAGATTTAAAAAAATCTCAAGTACTTTCTGGCACTTAAATTCAAATCCAGTTTGAGAACACCTGTAAGCCTGTTAAAGGAGTATAGAAATCTTCTTTTATTTCACAAAGGCTGTTGAATAACATAACTATTGGCATTTTTCCTTCTCCCAAAATTTTTGCCATCATTTTTTTTCTCTAGTTTCAAAACAGTATTATGAAGGGACAGAAGAGATTACTGGGTGCCTTTTGCATGTGGACATCAAGTACCTTAGGTGGGAATCTCTCAGAATCCTGCTGCTTTCTGGAGGTTGCATTAACAGGATTTACATTCTTCCAAGGACATATTTGTAGTTAGATTATCAAATGTTTCAATAGTTTGCTTAGTTTTCAGGTGCTGTGCAATCTCTTTGATAATCCCCTCAGACTCCAGATTTATACTCATTGTCTAAACCAGAGGTATTTGTATCTGGATATAGTCAAATAATTGTTTCCTTCATGCAGGCAGAATGAGACTGTGTTAGCCGAACCACATTGTGCTAAGATAAGCCTAAAAAAGGAGCACTATGGCATAGTCTTTTCTGCCTGTGGGAATTCAGATTAACATGTTATTATCTTAAATTACAAGAAAGATGTGTCATAGCTGATGAAATAAACCAGAATTGATCTACTCAGTTACCACTGAAAGTAAAAATCATGTGCTGAATGGATCCCTTACTAAAATTGTCTAACAAGGGTGTTGCCTCAGCTGCTGATGAACCACAAGGAGTTTGGTGTAGACAAGGTCCAGACCCACCAATGTATTCAGCAGCTGATCATCACATTTTCCTGTATTTTTTTTTTTTTCCTAGAGAAGAGCCTTCCAGCAATAAATAAAAAATAAGAGAAGAACTGCATTAGACATAGGGCAGTCTTGAACAAAGACTGGTTTGATGAATAAAATCCCAGAGCAGTAATCAATCTCCCTGACATCCAAAGAACATCACAGCCGCTGTTTAAAGTACCGCAATATGACGTGAACTCTGTGAATCAGTGCTCCTCCAACCAGAAATAACAAGTTTGAGCTGCCGAGGCCCAATCTGGAAGAGCGTGTTTCAAGTTGCCATATTCCGGCTGGTATGAGGGCGGAAGAAAGAGGGGGAGACCTGTTGTTCTGTGTTGGTCATGCACCGTTCTTTCTGACATCTCAACATCTTTTAGGAAAATGGACAGGGCTTTCACCTGAGAAAGTGAAGCACGGATTTTTCTCTATCCTCCATCCAACACCTATGATGGATCGGTTTGAAAAGCATCTGAAAGGAGGTTATAGAGAAACCACACATGTTGGAGTGGGCTTGGCATGTTTGGGAAACTTTGGTTATGGAAAGGGGCTGGGGGTGGACCTCTCTTTCAGTTTGGGAGCTGGATCAAGCTGACCAGATGCGTCCCACACCGTAACACCAGAGAGCTGCAGCAAGAACAGGCACCCTGCTCTGGGTATGGGGGAACTGGAATCTGCTGGAAATGGTGTAGGGGGAGCAGAGAGGGAGTCAAAGTGAACCTCACACTTGAAGCAGGACTTGTTGGGTCAGTGGCAATGACAATAGAGGGATGACCTCAACTTCTGCCTGTGTGGGTGGAGCTCGGTGGTGAAAGAAGCGTTTGCTGTGCTTCCTTGCTTCTACTTTAGGAGGTATTGGTCTCATGGGCTGTGAATTTATGGCATGACGCCAGGGTAAATCTTTGATTTTCCCTGAAGGCTCTGTCCGCTCTGTCCTTTACTGGATGTAATGGAGCTGCCCTCGAGGGCCTGAACCTGAACCTGAGTAGGTGATGAAGCTTAAGGCATGAGACCTTGAAAGGCTAACAGGGCAGGGGAGCAGCAACAGGGATGTAGGGGAAGACAGTAATTTGTGGGCATCTGTCCAAGAACATGTGAAAGCATGTGCAGTGGGTCACACTTGCTTTGGTGGTGGGCAATGGTTTGAGACTGTGCTGCGCTACATATGAGAAGAATAGATGTTAATTTGTTGAGAAAGGTGCGGTGCTTATTGTAGTCCGCAGTTTAAAATGGTAGGGGTTTGTTGGTCATGGGAAGTATTTTTCCTTGTTTGTTAAAGGACAGAAAAAGACTTCACGTAAAAGGTTACCTGGTTGGAAGTACAGATTCTGTGAGGATGTTATTTGCCCTCAGTTTCTTGATGAAAGAGCTGTATGGCACGGCACAGTGGTTGCTGTAAGGAACAGCCAGCAGTGAATGCAGCCAGCAAGGATGGCTGTTTGAGACCGCATCTGGAATATTGTGTCCAGTTCTGGGCCCCTCAGTTCAAGAAGGACAGGGAACTGCTGGAGAGGGTCCAGCGTAGGGCAACAAAGATGATTAAGGGAGTGGAGCATCTCCCATATGAGGAAAGGCTGAGGGAGCTGGGGCTCTTTAGCTTGGAGGAGACTGAGGGGTGACCTTATTAATGTTTATAAATATGTAAAGGGTGAGTGTCAGGAGGATGGAGCCAGGCTCTTCTCGGTGATAACCCATGATAGGGCAAGGGGCAATGGGTACAAACTGGAACACAGGAGGTTCCACTTAAATTTGAGAAGAAACTTCTCAGTGAGGGTGACAGAGCACTGGAACAGGCTGCCCAGGGAGGTTGTGGAGTCTCCTTCTCTGGAGACATTCAAAACCTGCCTGGACACATTCCTGTGTAACCTCATCTAGGTGTTCCTGCTCCGGCAGGGGGATTGGACTAGATGATCTTTCAAGGTCCCTTCTAATCCCTAACATTCTGTGATTCTCTTGAGCTATACAGGTAGCAGACGTCCCAGGCACTGCAATTTAGTGCCTGAATCAAACAGAGGCCTCTCTTAAGCAGATGGAGTAGGTGGTGGAATCCTCAAAACCAAATATCCCTCAAAGGCAACACATTTACCACCCCTTCACCTGAGATCCACTGATCTCCCTCAGGGGGAATACCTTTCTAGCTGCTCACTGCAGACAGAGGCAGACTAGTTCAGGACTTTTGCCAATGTACTCTGAAGGATGTCAGTCTCACCTGCTGTTATTTTTCCAGGTTTTTCCATATTTGTGTTTTCCCAATAAAGTTTGATTGTCTTGCAAACAGGAAGCTATTTGTCATTCTTGAATGCCCAGACAATAAAATTTGGCTTATCAGATGCTCTTACAATCCTCAGGTGCCTAACTGCTTGTCCTTGGAGAGCTCAGAAGATTTTCCGAGACTTTTTCTCCTCTGGCAAAAACGAGTTGAAGGTGGTCAGATGGCTCAAAGAGTGTCAGGCAAGGACAATTGGATGGACCAGCAAACAGTATAGCTGCAGACTGGCTTATGTGCTTAGGAAACACTTGTTCAGGCTAAATATGACCTGTAGCAACTGTTTCTTGAGCCTGAAAGTTTTATTGGTCCATAAAATTGAAATATATATATACATATATATAAAGGATCTATTTTTCATTTTTATCAGATACTTTATGCCTACTTACTAACTTATGCAAAAACCGTTGGAAAATTTAGGTTAGTTTTTTATAAAGGTGTAATGACCTATTAGTACAGATAAAAGGCATGTCCTTTAGACGTATTAGTGCAGATAAAAAGCATGTAGGAAAAAAAAAAACATAAACATTGTTTGGCTGACATGAATTCCTGGAAATACAAAGTTAGAATCAGTGCTATTTGCCTAAAGATTAATCTCCATGTTAAGTGCAAGCATTGTTGGATTCACAGCATTCCAGCTGCCCACACCATTTCTTTTAACTCGAGGATTTGTTTGTGGAAGATGTTACAAATTCTGTGCAGTAATTTGCTAGCCCTGGGTTCTTGTCGTGTGATCTTCCAGCTCTGGGCAGAGCTCCTGGAGGTTCACATACCCTTTGGGCAAGGTGAGGAGTTTCTGTTACATGCACTGAACTGAAACTGCGTGAATAAAGCACGGTCTTTAATGTTCTAGAGTGTCATGCTTATATGTCTTGACAAATTTTGTTGAATCTTAATTATTTATATGGTTCCTGAATGTAAAGTGCTTCTTTTTTTTTTTTTCCAAAATAATTACTTTTGTACTATGAGAGCAATCACATAATTGTGCTGTCAGTAGGTCTCTGTGACAAATGAAAACCTGTCACCAGCAAGGTAGCAATTGCTGCTTGTTTCCGCTGGGTGGTATCTTCGTTTTTATACTCATAAGTTTTAACATAGAAAAAACACTCTTTTTGTCATGCATTTGTAATGCATGCGACTTCTTTTTTTCAGTTAATATTTACTGGAGTCTCCTACGCTGGAGACATTCAAGACCCACCTGGACACATTCCTGTGTAGCCTCATCTTGGTGTTCCTGCTCCAGCTGGGGGATTGGACTGGATGATCTTTTGAGGTCCCTTCCAATCCTTAACATTCTGTGATTCTGTGATGTTCCAGTTGCTTCTGTGTGTGCGAATTAGCATGAGTGGAGGAAAGAAATGAGGTGCTGTGAGATTCCTCTTATCCCTGTGTGTTAGTGTCCCACTGCTGGTGGGTTCTGTGGCATCAGGGGAAGACAGGATGAGCAGAGTGAGTGTTTCTTCTGGTGCAATTTTGCACAGATTTTCTAGGCTTCGAGCATTTCTCCTGGGCATGAAAATAAGGACTAAGCCAGACAAGGGGTGTTCTGCACTATGAAACAGCAGTTCCTTGCTATGTTTGATAACTCTAATGTGACAGAAAAATCCCTCTCATAGCATTGTGCTGAGCTTTTAAGTTGATGAGAAGCAGTTATGTGCGATGTTAAATATGAGGCTGATCACATGCTCATAGTAGTCACATGTCCAGAATGCACGTTCAGATTCTGGCTGATGATACAGTTCACTGCAGACTAGTTTAGCTATTGTGAGAGAAATCCATCGTTGTGAAGCATTGTATTTGTGAGCATATAGGTAATTCTCAGGCAGACTTGCTGCTTGATTGTGGAACTTGCCTTTTGAGGACAGATCAAATATTAGACACTTAAACTGATTGATCCTGAACTGGTTATGAACAGAACAGATTACCACCGAGGTCACTGGAGATGTGGGTATACAAGTGCTCTGAAGAAAAAGAGTTAAGATCTATTTTATGAGATTTTGCCTCTTACAGCTTCCCTTACCACCCTAACTAAATAATTTTCAGAAATGGATCTTTATTTTGTCATTCTATCAAGCATTTTTTTTTGTTTTTGTAAAAAACTAACATGTATTTAACATTTCCTTTTCAAGAGCAAATCTATTGAAGCTGATAACCAGTTCTCTATTAACTGACTGTAAATTCTTGATTTTGTTTTAAGTACAGAAGTGTTTATTAACATGTATCAAGCCACTCCATCTGATGAGATTCCTTCTTCTTCCAGATGTGGATACAGAACTGGTTAGGTCATTCAGGGTCACCAGGTTTCATGAAGGAGTGTTGAAAGATTCTTTATTAATGTTCCATGTGAAACTTCACTAAACCTTTTGTGTATATTTTTCAATACTTCTGACAGTTCTAGGTCTACCACAGTTCATTGAACAAATCTTGGTATTTTTTTCTTAATGTTTTCTTATTCGTCATGCACATTTAGACACCCCTGACATGCAGGAGTAAACAAGCAAAACCCAGAATATTTTTTTATTATTATTACATATGTATTGAATTGAATTCCTTCTGGTACTTCTGGTATTTAAGCAATAGCACAGAGTAACTGCTTTTTGTTCAGTTCTTAAATGACAAAATACAGATGAAGATATTTACATGTTTTCCCCTGAGGGATGCTTTGGCTTTATTAACATTAAGTAAAGGTTTGATTCTGCTGTGATCAGCAGTTACCTTGATTGTGTCAGTGTTTTAACAGCATAATCAGATACACAATATTCTAAAATGAATGTCTTGTTTCATTATTCCTTTTGCATCACATCTACAATAGGATAAACTTCTTTGGTTTAAAGGATTCAGTTTGCTAATGTGGCATATGGGAAATTCTGTGATAGCTGTTCTCCCACTTCACTTGGTTGCAATCTTCCAATTTTGGTTGCAACCTCAGCTACGACTGGAGACTAGACCTCTTGTGGCTGTCTGGACCAAAGATGGTAATCTTTCCAGGACATGGGTGAACACAAGAGGTGTGGTTCTTCTAGTCCATGAAAATGTTCATTCAACCAGAAAACACCACGAGCTCTTAAAACTGCCATGAGGACATTTGACCTGGAGTTGTCCCTGAAGTGCTGAAGCTCCTCCTAATTTTTCGTCCGTGGGGTTGTTTTTGGCAAAGTGCCAGAAAGAGCTGCATCTTTTGGCCACTTTTGCAGCAGAGCAGGCAATACTTTTTGCTTAAAGTTGGTGGAATCCAGTGGATAGGTCACAGGAGTGTTCCCCCAAGGTGGGGTCCTCTCTAGTTTCTGAGAATGGAGATCCTTCTTCATCATCACAAAAGTGGCCCCTAAAACTGCCGAGTTAGTGGAAACTTGGTCCAAGCAAGGTCTGTAACCATTTTGTGCTGTACAAAGAGGGTCCATCAGTTTGGTTACCCAGTGTTTCTTAGGGCAAGCTTGTCATGCTTCCAGAGCAAACAGGTACAGGATTTGGGGAAGAAAATGCAATACTCATCTTGGGTTTAATGTAAATATGTGCAATAGAGCCACAGATACACAGCAAAGGAATTGAAGCAGCTAAATTCAGGTGGTAAGTGGATGAGTGCAGCCACATATTTTGCTGCCAGTTTAATTTCAGCCTGAGGTCCCTCTTGCATGCAGGGAGCTTCAGCCAGTCAGACGTAACGTTTTTCTGCTGGCTGTAGTTTGTGCAGCAGCATTTTAGGTTTCTTATTTGACCTGTGAGGATATTAGGCTGCCTGAGAACTTTTTCAGGGGGGCTACCCCTGTTGGAGCAGGTGGCCAGGCAGCCCTCCCCCAGTCACCCACCACACACAGGGGCACGTAGTTGTAGTTTGGCAGATCCCTTGTTGCAATGTGGCATCCACTGAGAGTCATTTTTTAATTTCATATCTCCAAATAAGTGAAAATCTTCATTTTTTTCTGGGTGCAGTGTGTCCATGCGTGATGGACAGCCTGTGGCTGTGCTGACCCTGAATCTGGGGAGCCAGCCCTCCAGGAGGACTCCCAGCACAGGATTGTCCCCTTGACACCTCTTTATTCAAAGATGAATAATCTGAGATTCACTAGTTACTGGACATGCTCTGTGAACATCATTTAATTGAACAGAGATTTAAATATGATGCTAATTTTTCATCTTTCGCAGATTGCTGTTAATCCATCCTATTTATGCTTCCACACTCTAAGGAGAAACAGTTCTTATTAATCAATACACCAATTTGCTGGTTTACCTAGGAAAGAAGCAAGGATTTGCTTCCTGCATGCTTTATGCATAGGAATACCGCCTCTGGGAGCCCATGAGCCTGTGTCGGGAGGCATCTGGGAAATAGAGAAGCCTTGCAGTTAAGCAGATTAACAGTGATTTCTTTTCTTCAGTCTGGCAGCAGGTGTCTGTAACTGACTCTGTGCTTTGCAAGATGATACTTCATCGAATAAATGTGCTGTCAAAGTTAATTAGTTATGTTTTGTTTCGCAATTCACCTCCATGATGACATCCTGCCAGTAGTAAAAAGTGCTCAAAAAAGAAATCGTTTGTGCTCTAGCTGGTGGATTTTATGAACACATGAGAATGAACTTTTGGAAAAGCAATATGAAGGCTTTATATTTGATTTTGCTTTATTAGTTGGTGCTGACAATATAGATGCTATTTAAAACTTTTGAAGATTTTGACCAAGCTGTAAGGTTTAAGGACTCTATCAGCTGTCTTTACTTAATGTCTCCTACTCTTGTGGCAAAGCCATGAATGCATGGAGACCTGTGAAATGTGATTGAACTGTGATGATCACACATCGTTTCCTGTATCACTTCTGATGATACAGAGGAAACCTGTTCTTCAAAACAATCAATGAAGCATGTCAGAGTGCTTATCTCTAATTCTATGAAATTACATATGAAATTTGGGCTGAAGCAGTGTCAATGAATATAGTTAAGGTGCTCATCTGTCTGCCAGTTACCATTTCTAACAAAAATAATATGCTGACCATTTATTTCATAACTGCCAAACTGCTTGGCAAGCGGCTCAAGACAAACACCTTCATATTCACAATGCTTTGCGCCATCTCTCTGGAGATCCCACCAGCTCAAGGAATGAGATGATAGATAGATAGATAGATAGATAGATAGATAGATAGATAGATGGATGATAATGTCTGTAGGAAAATTCTCACCTATGAAGCTGAGTAATTTTTCACTTTCCACCTCAGATACTGACTAAAGACAGCATTCATTGAAATACTCAACAACACCACAAGAGATGGCAAATACATGGCAGTAATTATAAAAGCAGTTGTAACATTATAAAGTTTACACTGTATGTTACTTATCTCTCATCAAAATAAAAAAATATGTAGAAATGCCTTTTTTATAGACAGAGGATGTAGTACAAATCTGCTTGAATGGGATAATTTATTCATTTTCTTTAGAAGTCTGAAAAGTAGCTTATACTAATAATCACCATTAGCTGAATTGTGGAAGAATTGTGTTGTGCTTTTATCTGCAGCTAAAATCAGATATGTCATTTTACAGTTGTGAAATCTGGATTTTATGTATGCTGCCAACAAAGGCTCTTTGATACTGTAAGCCCAAGGGGTTATTCCTTGACAAAATACCTTGATGCAGGTAATGTCGATTTTAGGGTGTCTTGTATGTTTTAACTTCTTTCCCTTTATTCCAGTGGCAGGAAACACATAGGCAGCTAAATGCCGTGCTAACATCATAGGAGGAGTCATTGAAAGTTGGGTCCTTAGCTCTCAGTATCCTTCAAATACTCTGGTCAAAAATCTTCAGTATTATCAAGGTGTTTTTTGGAACAGCACTGTTCCAGGGGGCATATGTGCCATCACTGGCATGCACATTTAAGAGCCAGGGCCTGGCTGTGGCATCAACATGGTAGATCATCTTCCATCCTCCTAAGTGAGATGCCTGTGTTCAGATGAAAATTGTTCTAGCCTTCTCCTCAGGTGATGGAAAGAGAGGCGCAGTTCCAAGATATGACTGAGAGGGGCTGAATCACTTTTTGATGTTTGTGCTTCACCCTGATGATTATTTAGAGATAAGGGAGTCTAGCTGTGGATCATCATGGATACAGTCACACCTTTTTGTTTGTAGTAGGGCATTACACCTACATTCAAAACTGGGACTTTCTTTCTTTTTATTTCTATTCTTAATCAGCAAGTTCTTACTCTACCATGGGAGGCATACTGGTTGGGACGAAGGTGAAAAAGCCACTGCATACCTGCTGGTTCCATGAGGGAAGTAAACTGGGCTCGATGGTGAATCTCAGCAGCTTGGTGCTGCTTCTGGGAAGCATCCTCAGTCAAGTAGACAGCTTCCCACTGCTTTGTTTTTTAATGGGGTGGCCACATCCTCCCCATTTACCCCCCACCGCCTTCGTCCCTTGCAAAACTGCTGTGACAGTGTAACCCACAATTACCAGAAGCAAAGACCCATCATTATATTTCCATCAGACTGTGCAAATACTAATTTTAAAACACAGGAAGTCCTTGTGTTGTTACCTAACAACATTTTTCAGGAAGGAAACAGGCAGGCAGAGGTTAAAATCTGGGTGACAGATGCTACTCTCTTGACAAGCTTGGTTTCTGTACTGATACATTTCAAAACACAATACGACTGTGTCCTCCTGCCTCAGCCAAGTCAGTGAAGTAACTGTCATGAAGATCAACAACCAGTAAGACATAATGGGCCACTTTCAAAACAAGCTGCAAATTTTGTTTTGTTGTTTCAATATTTTTTTTAAAAAAGCATTTATAGATCCTAACAGATCAATTTATTTGTTATGATTGTTATCTACACGTGCCATTAATGTACAACACTGAAATACTGGGTTAACCTCTTGCAGTAGAACTGAATGCTTTCTCAGTGAATCTGAACATTTATTTCTCCACTTTTTTTTTTCTTTTTTTTTTTTTTTTTAACAAAAAACTTCCTTTAAAAGTCTGTCACTCATCATCAAGGCTGCAATTAGTTGTTTGTTTCATCAGAATTGATGGGTGGCTTCAACCAGGCTTCAAGAAGCTTCAACCATGTAACCAAGGACAGAATCTGGATTGATACGTGGCTATTACAAGATGCAAATAATTGTAGAAATCTTATGGCAGATAAAACAGGCAAGCACTAAACATGCATGCTTCACTTTCTCTCCCACAGTGGCTAGACACAGCAATTTTCAATGACATTGACTTTCAGGGATTGGAGTATTTAAGCTGAAAAAGCAAAGCTTGTATCTTAAATTGATTAGTTTCTTACAGAGGAAGTGATTTTTGTCTTGTTGCTATATTCAATAAAGGTTTTTTAAAATTAAAAATAAGTGTGGTATCCATCCAATGAAGTCTGTGAGAAAATGAGATACTTGGTGCCTGTGGATGAATGCTCCATATCCAAGAGCTCCATAACTTGCAATAGTGATGACAGGATAATTGTATAAGGTGCATAACCAGGGGAACAAGTGGGACAGAGTAGCCTTTCCTGAGCTTGACATTTGAGAAGGTTTTTTTTTTTCCTTTTTTTAATTATAATCGTGGGTCTAAACTTACTATTGGCTTAAGCATATATGTTCTCTGAAAATCAGTGAAAGAGGTGTTATTTTATTTTTTTTATTGTTTTCAGTGGTGAATTTTCTCTGAGACTAAAAACCAGCAAGGAAAGCAACCCAGGCCAGAACAATAGACTGGCTGGAGCAGCTGGTAGAGCTCTGTAATCAGTAGGTAGAATATTATTTTCCTTTGGGGTGTAGGCGTGGAAGAAGGGTAAACTACTTTGTTTTTCCGTTGTGATAAATTTTCGGGAAGACCTGGGCTCCTGGAACTTCTTCTTTCAAAGTCAGTTTTTGGGATTTACGGTAAATTTAGCAATCAGGAAGTGGAGTCATCCTTCCTGACTTATGATGAAGTGCAAATATCAGCTCTTTATTCTCCTGAAGGTCATATGGCTTGAGAATTGCTATGAATGTTGGATTCTGAGACCAAAAAGAATAAACAGAGTGTTTTCAACTTAAAGGCCACTAGCTTCACAAGATGCTTAAGCTCAATACAGAGTAAAAAACTATTGCAGTCATGTCTCTTTGCACAACTGTATACCTCACGTGGTCTCTCAATACTTTGAAGGCAAATATATTTTATCTGCTGTGACTAGCATGGAGGTATTTAGTTTTCTTTTATTAGCATAGACATGATAATGATTTAGTGCTTTTGGTTATGTTCTGGTTGCTAACTTGAAGAAAATGGAGGAAGCCTGATATGACAATTTGGTATCCATGCATGTTACAAGATGGTCATAGTCAACACTCATATACCAATATAAAACAGACATCAAGAAGCCATCATGTGCGACAGTACTTCAGCAGTTCCCAGTGTTTGGAAGAAGAAATAAGGGCAGTATGTCTGATAAGATCTGCTTGATACGTCTTGAGTTCTTAATGGTTACTATCATACAATCTACTTAAGCTCAAAACCTGTGGCCTCTTTGACAACCACACCTCTTCTAGAAGGATCAAATACACAGCTGTCTTTAGTAGAGGCAGCAAAGTTCAGTGGTAACTTGATAATTGTGTAAATGTCTGGCATTTCCTTCTATTCAAGGAAAATTGTATGGTACACATTTACTCTCAAGACAATCCATCAAGAGGCTGGTACAAGCCAAGGAGTGTATGTTCATGTCAAATATTTCACCCATAATTCTTATTTTTTCATCCTGAAGCTTGCTTAAGAGTAGCACAAAGTGGATATGTGTAGGTGTCTAGGGGAAGGGAAGGCTTTCCTAGCTGAGACCCACGTCTGGAATTCTCTCTCCATAGTCATCAACTGGCTGAGTAAATATCCTGTGTGGGATCCTTCACAGAAAAACTCAAGATCTCTTCCTTTTCTCTTTACCATGGTTTCTTTTCTTTCTCTTTACCATGGTTTTGATGTAAGAGAAAAAGGGAACAATGTTTTTTGTTCAGACTTTCCTTCAGGTGCCACTCTGAGATCCCCTAACATAATTATTACTATGTTATGTAGTTCAATTATTTTGTTGATGATATTCTATCCAGACATTTCCATGAAAGATTGCTTTTAACTATTTGAAAGAATCCACAATAGTCTGAACTTTCATTAATTTTTGAGTGGCTATCTTAGTCATCTCTTGTGTTCTGATCCCCTGAGGACATCTGGAGAGTGTCAGATGACCACATGATTTCCTCCACTTCTGCTGACATAAACCTGAAGTACGGTCACTTAAGTCAGTGCATCTTTGTGCAGTTTGTGCCATTTAGATTCATTCTAAATCCTGTTTTCTGTTTATATTTGCTTTGAAGAGGAACACAATGAGATTAAAAACTCATTCTTCTAATGTTTTCCAGTCTGTTGTGTGAGTGATATTAAGACTTGGGGTTCAACTACTGACCTGGGGTTGGCTAGGTTGTTTTTCCTTTTGTGATTAAGTGGCAAGGTGAGTTTTCATTGCCAGAAGCATATCTGCAATACAGGGAAAGGACCGAGACAGACTAAAAATTTTGTTTTGCAGACAGGCCAGACTTATTTTTGGTGGCTTTGGCTCAGTCATGTTTCAGAAACCTCATTCCATAAGGGTTTTTCCTGCCTTCCAAACCTCAGTTGTTTTAACAATAACAATAACAAATTATAAATGTCTCCATCTGTAAGAAAGCTAACTTCATCAAATTGAAAGGCTTGTGTTACCCAAGACATAGGGAACACTGTACTTGAGTGCTCTGCAGACATTGTCCAGAAACACTGATCTTAGGCCCTGAGGAGAATTTATGGACAGCAGAGTACCTACAGCTACAGAATTTCACAAAATAGCTGTCTTTACGAGTAATTTCAAAGTAGGATTGATTCTAGGCTGCTGGGTTTGGTTTCCTTGCAGATGAATAGGTAGCTTAAGTATAGGCCTGACGTTTCACCTGACATGGCAGAAAAGCTGAAGAGGAGGCTGTACCACCGTGTATAGTTTGCTGCCAAAACTAGTCCACAATTAATTCTGTAGTTCTATAGTTTCTTTCTTGTGTATTGTTACCTGGCTAGTCCTTGTCAGAACCTGAGTTATATAAGGGGATTTAAGCCCTCAACAGCTTTTTTTCTCTTCTTTACACAAGCCTGCAGTGAAACCATGTTTGCTTATGAGGCAGAAGAGATGTTACAGACCCCCTACTGCTGACTTGAGACACGTGTCTAATACACCTTGATGAACAGAGCCCTTCCACTGGCTTAAAAACAAATGCCTTCAGGCTTAAAACTTGTCAGTCTGATATTACTTTATAATGAAAAAAATTGGAATTCTTTGATTTTGCCTATGTTTGTTGTAGAAATGTCAACTACAACAAAGTAGTTGGTAGGAAAGGAAGAGACATGAAGTGTATTTCATATTAGAGTAAGGATTTTAAAAATGGAGCAATGAGCTCTGTTTTCATTGTATTTTACTATCGAATGAATCAGAAAGAAAATGTGTAATTTTATTAAAAATACAAAGTAAATCCAGATGTTTATATACAGTAATGTTACTACAGTCTACAACAAGCATGTTATCCTGTTAGATTTATTCCTCTGAACACAAGCAAACACCTCATGCTGAGTAAGACTGGGGCTTCCGTTCAAACAGTAGTGGTAAGACTGTGGAACTGGAATCTCCTGTATGAAGGGAAGATTTTAAGACTAGTACACATAAAGTCTATGGAAACATAATACACTGAGCTCTTTGTGCTTTAGAAACATGCAACAATTTCCTTTTTTTTTTTACTCTGTGAATTTTTTTGTGTCACTTTTGCAACTGTACTAAAATATTTTTATTAACTATATCTAAAAGTACACCAAAACACTGGCTAGGGAAAGCTGTTCACTGTCTGGGAAAAGCTTTTTCTTGTGATTCCACTTGTGTGGGGTGCGCGTTTGGCTTTTAACCCGATGATCAGGTTGTAATAGCAATCTGAGAGTCCTCAAACCTGGAGACATATGTCAAAAGAAAACTGATTCCTTACTAGAAAGGGAGACTGAGATGACTGAACCTGGAGCTTCACTACATAAAGTTCCCCCCTGTTACCTTTTCTGGGCCAGACTTTCATCCCTTGGGAAGATATTTACTCAGAGCATGTTGGCAGTGACTCAGCTCTTTCTGTGACGTGCCCTGGCCATAGGCCTGATACTGATTAGTCTGAGGGGATGTCAGTTCTGCAAAGGAGAAATGACAGGGTCCTACTTCTTTGAGAGTCCCCAGCTGGGGCAAGCACTGATGGGGGAAGTTAAGGCAGCCTAGCATGAGTTTAAAACTGTTTGAAAATGCAGTGCTTTATATTTAATCAAATTGAGCCCCATGGATTAAAAGATGAATTTGTCACTAAGAGAAGACTCATAGTCTTGAGTCTGTGCGATAACAAAGTGAAAACCTCCAGCCTAATCTATTATTTGTAACTTTTGATTCCTCTGACCCTTATGATTTTTTGTGTGGAAGTGTATGGCAGTTAAACTGTTTGAAATATTACAGTCAGTGAAGTCCTTTGGGCAGGAATAGAGGTGTGGGGACAGTTCAAACACTCTTTTTCCTTTCCTGTCTACAGTTCTAGCTTGGTTCCTTGATTGAGTGCATTGATGCAGTCTTTAATTAGACCACTAGAGCCTATTTTTCTTTCTGAGGACAGACTGAGGATCAGCCCTCCCAAGACTGCCGTGATCCCCAAGTGGTTAAATACTGTAGTGTCTGAGATAGTAATGAAAACTGCATGCATTTATCCTGACTGAATCACATATTTTGTTCATACATATTGATACATAATGTCCACAGTAAAACACTTTTCACCCAGAAAAATGTGAGTGATTCATCAAAAAAATTAAATCCCTCATTGAGGCAAGGAGTTCTTCAATAGCCAGACAAGTTGTGGAACATGACCCTGTAAGGTATCTGGGTGTATTGACAGACTTTGCAATCTCCTCTCTCCACGTTCCCATGGGGCCTGAGTGGGGAACTGGCACTGTGAGGTGGGGGGGACACAGCTGTGTCTCCCAGTGGCCATTACCACATAGGAGGGTCTTGGGTGTCCAGCAAGTTGATGAGGTGCATTTTGGCGGTTGGAAGCTGTTGCAGAGCTGCCTGAGCTTGTCTTATTCCCATTCCCTTCATTAGGCTAGGCCCTATTTACACAGACGGTGCCACATCTGTTGGCAGGATCTTTGTGAACATTTCGGTTGTATACTTTGAACAGTGTCTGTTCCACAAATATTAATTCTCACAGATACTTGGATGAGCTGTACAAAGGGCATTGCCCTAACTTTAAAGGTGATAAACACAACACAGAGAAATTAAAGTCAAAGCTCTTTGGTGACTTGGAGTACCTGGCCTGAAGTGTCTAAAGCTTGGATGTTAAAAAGCCCATATATACTCTGTGGTATGTTTAAAGCATGGGTGCCCCCCTACAACTTCATGTGTAGCTCTGTGTGCTGAGAATTTGAAAGCCAGACTAAACGGTCTCCTGTGAATGCCTAGAATTTACACTTTTGAAATTTCTATTGGGTGAATGTCCTGCATCCCATGGGGGCTGTGTCAGAGATAGGCACATTATTTCCTTTTCCAGCACCAGTATTCAGTTGTCTGAAGCGAGAACACTCAACTTCAGCGTGATTTTCCCTTCAACTTCATCTTCTGACTGCTCACCATTCTTATTTCCAGGGAACAAGTAGAATCACTAGATATATCTGTGAAAAGTTCATTGTACATAGTACAGATAACATTTTTGGGGAGACAGGAGTTTTACACTTAGGCAGTCTGCTCTGAATGCATAGATTATGACTAATACAAAGACTCGTATTTTGTCTGGATTTCACAGTGATTGTAAAAGGTGCATTCCTTTTACCCCTATGACTGTAGTCCTATCCCAGCAGACTTAAAATATTGCTGGAAAGCACTGAGTGTGATTTTCGAAACAGAATAGTTTTATTTTTCTTTTTAAATCAGGAACAAAGACTCTTATTGCTTCTTAGAAATGACAAGATTGTTTCTGAATCAATCTAAACTGCAAAAATATGCAGGTTGAGGAAGAACTCAATATGAAAGATGTAGCTTAAGTCTTTTGACAACTGAGAAAAGTGTGTTAAAAGGAAGAGATGTTGCCTAATTTACTAAGTATGTAGTATAGCTATTTGCCTAACAGTACCAGAAAAAAACATTGTCCCTATTTAGAATCTAGAAAATGGTGGAGTCAAGCCAAGAACATCAAAGAATATTTCTCATACTGCTCCAGCAGCAGTATGAAAAAACAGAATTAAGTGATAGGAGAACAGAAGGACACTAAAAACTTACAGGGATCAAAATACAGTCTGAACAAAAGCTCCAGGCTTGTAGTAAGGATAAATTGCATTAAGTATGTTCTAAAGGTGTGCCTCTTGCAGATTAATTACTTTAAGTTCCTTTGGCAGTATGATGAACAAAACATCAGTGTTTCGATGTTTAGAGACATATGGTCCTTTGTTTTCCGATATTTTTTTGTGCAAGAAATCTCCTTCTAAGTTTACTCTGGGTCTAAAAGGTGATTTGACACTGAGCAATAGTGGTATTTTTTCTTTTACTGCTTGTTCTTGCCCAAATCAAACATTTCTTGCTTGACAGATTACACAAGAAACAGAAGATGATCCTCTCCTTCATCAGTAAACACAAGCCTTGTTTCTTTCACTCAGCATGCTCTTCACTACTCCTGTTTTTCTTGCAGTATTTAAGCAATTGGTAATTATGCTGCCCCTGTCCCCTTTAGGTCCCAAGATTCGTTCTGCTGTGGTCAGGCCTTTCCTGCCTCCTTTTGGAAAACAGGACTGTGACTTCATCATATTGTGTAATAAAGTTTAAATTAGTGCAGGAAAATATTGTACAAAATAACATTTTTTTATTCCTGTAATAAGCTTCATAACTCAAGGGTAAAAAGAAATAGAGGTCATCAGTCTAAAAGGCAGTATATTTGCGAAACGATCTACATAACTGCTTTAGAAAAATGAAGTCTCTTTACCTTAAAATTCATAGTTTGGTATGTAGAATGACTGCTTATAGCGTTTTTTAGCGAACTAATGTTCATTCTCTTGCAGTGTAGTTCAAAGTATGTTGTGAACAGATCTATGTTTGCATACTTCATCTAGGAAGAAGATTTGGGGTTTCCCCACCCCCCAAAAAAGGCCTTTGTTTTAGTGAATAATAGTGTTTGTAGTGAATAATAAATTATATTTGTTCAACTGTCATTCAAGGGCTGGAAAGCACTTTCTGAAGTTGTCTAACAAGGACCGCTAGAAACTCCCTAACCAGGCAGGCATTCCAATCTGCTCTTAGGAAAGGGTAAAAAAATTCAAGGTGTTGGAGTTGCTTTCATGTGACTGCACCACAAGTCAGTCAACTTCTTGAATGCAACTTGAAAAGTACTTCCAAAGACAAGGATTTGTTGTTTTTCATTAGAGCTTTAAATTTATGAAAAAAATTTCCTTATTTTAGGGTTAAATTAGTTATCATATGTCATTTACATAAAACTCCCATAATAATGTTTTGTACAAGTCAAAGTATTTGACAGTTTTACTAATAAGGCAGTGAGTGATGATTATAAAAATTATAAAAATCTTATTTCTGATTTTAGCAAATGATCCTTGAAGTGGCGAAATAATCGTCCCTTCAGTGTTTTGTGATCTTTAGAATAAATTGTTTACTAATTCTCCTCTGGAGTGAGAAAACTATTATTTGCATTTGACTTCTATTTATTTCCATTCTCATGATGCTATCCTCTTCACTTGTGAGATGTCTCTCCCTAATTTTTTGTACATTTTTCCAACAACAGAAGTACAGAACAACTACTATCATAGCTTCATCTAAAACCAGCTGTATATCTGTTACTTTTCTTCAGCTTCTCCAGATTAAGTTAAATTCTGGGTAATTATCATCTGTTGACTCTCTGTTCCAGTGAAGTGGTTAGTAAAATGATTTGTTTTAATCCCCGTGCAGGGCAGAAAGACCTAATCCCAGGACTGGGTCAGCCAGGGATATGCTAGACAATCTATAGTGAGTTAACATTATTGCACCATGGGAAATGGTCTCTGACTGAACCAGGGTTTCGGCATCAAACTCAACATGAACAAGTATGACTTTCAGTGTCATGAGCTTCTAAAGTTTATTTTACTTAGTATTTCAAATGGTGGCTGTTTTAAAAACATTAAGCCTAATATGTCTGATATACACAAAGATTAGCTGTGATGTATGAGGTGAATGCTAAGCTTGACAATATTCTCTCTAGGCACAAGAAGAAAACAGCAGAAACAATCAATGGAAGTGTGCAGGCAAAGGCCTCTTAATCCCTGTCTTTTTCTCTCCCAAAATAAAGTATTCTGGCAGGAAATAATCTTTTGATTGCCTTTCTGAAAGTAGGCTTTCCACCTACAGATCAGCCTGTGTTGTGCACACAGACTATATCAAGATCAGGGCTGTTCCCTACGGGTTAGGGAGCTGGAAGCCAAGGGGGGATCTCCAGACTGACAGGGGCCTCACTGGCCAGGGCCCATCCTGCAGTGCCCATATCAACCAAGCAGCACAGATTGGGAGGTGGTGACCAAGTTCTACCAAGAGTTCGGTTCATGAGAAAATATCATGGCCATGAGGCAGATTGAAGGTCAAGCTAGGTCAGGGTTAGGATCAGGGACAGTGATCACCAGGGTCCATAGCAGTAAGGCTAGGCTGAGGTCAAGCCAGGAGGCCAGTCTGTGGATCAGTGCCTAGATAAAGGAGCTTCCATTGTCAGATCTGCCCATGGAGACCAGCACTCCACTAACATAATCCAGGCAATGAGTGAAGGCCCAGGGCCAAGCTTGAAGGGGAGCTCCTGGGCCCAAGGTTGTGTGAGCAGCCTCAGATGAGGCTGGTCACAGCTAGAAAGATGGATTAGTGCACCCAAGGCCCTGACAGACTGGGACTATTCTGTGATGTGCTCCAGAATATTAAATAAAATTGCTTTGTCCTGTGTGCCCCTTGCTCCATAATGGAGCCACCAGTATATGAAAAAAGCACAGATAAGGCATTCTTCTCTTAATATACTGACTTTTTAATAAAGCACCTGCTCCCCAAAGACATGTAACTGCTTCATTTTAGAGATCTTTGTGGTGCTTATTCATTAAAGTCTCCTTTTGCCATGCAGCTAACATATTCCTTAAACTCCACAAGCAGAAAAAACAGATGTAGATAAGGTGTTTCATTATGAGTTGAAGATGGCTTCAGAAAGCCACCTTCTACAGTCTGCAGAACATCAGCAGAGCAGATACAAAACTTTTTATTTAGTTTGGATGCTTATTTTTTCTTAAGGGCCTCTTAAAATGCATGAGGGAGATGTATCTGGAGGGATAAAAGAATTACTGCCATCTTACAGTGGGTTGGTGGGAGGAAGGAAATTAAGAGTCTTGAGTCCTATATCTGAAGATGTCCTAGAAGACTGAAAGGGAGACTGTTTCATTCTATAAAGCTAAGATATGAGCCATGGCCTTGAGCTGCTGATGAAATGTGTCATAGAGGGAATAGAAGAAACTCTTTTTTTCTCTTGATAAGAAGCTTCAAGTTGAATCATGAGCAGCTGAAATGGAAAAACCTGGGTTTATTGGTGCATGAATGCTCTCCATGAGTTAGGTCAAGCCTTCTGTAAATAGGTTCACATTTCTGTAGATGTGAGCCAAGCAGTTTTATGGAATTTTTTTGTGCTTGAAATTGAAACCCCATGTGACATTTTTTTTTTTATCTTTTGCTGGCTGATCTGCTTATCCTTGTTTGGTAATAGCTGTACAGTGTGTTTAAATAGCATTGGTGTTTGACTGATAAACACATACTTCAGTTTACACCCTACCTTCAGGATGCTGTACGATCATGAACATGATAGAAACCTGTGAGTAAGCACTCGGTGGAGAACTGGTTTAAAAAACCACCGTGGAGTTGGCAAAAAAGGGGTTCCAAGAAGCACTGAGCAGCTCCCGGGGAAGAGAAATAAGTTTTAGCACATTATCAGGGGTTACGTTTCTGATTCAGTGAGGCACTTCAGTGCATATCCTGCATAATAATTAATGTTCTTGGGGTTAATGGAGAGCCTACACGAATTCCTGGATTCTTTAACCAAATGAAAGTCACTGTTTCCATGCTGCTAAGTGTTAAAATACAATGATTCATGTTTTTATCTCTAAAGTTTCGATGGTTTATTACTTTGAGCAAGTTTACTGTACAGTTGGATGAGTACCTAACTTGGCAATGAGTTGCAAAGCCTATTGTGCTTGTTTTTTTTCCACCTTCCCTTTTTTCTCCCTTATATTCTGAAATTCTCAAAAGCATAATTGTCAAAAGCAGGGATTCATGCTGGGAACATGGATCACCAATCATTAAACTCTCTTTAAAACATTTTGAGATTGTAATTTATCATCTGAACATAAATTTATTCAGTTCCTTTTTAAACTGGGGTTTCCAAGGCTTCAGTGATATTTGTTGTGCTTGTTTGTACGACACATAACAGCTATCTTCTGTCACCTTGGGTACCTTAAAAATTATGACAGTTTTCTCATTAGTGTTCAATGGAACTGGAAAGTTGCTGTCCAGAAATAGTGCTGTAATTAGCTTGTTATCCTGCACTATCACCAATGACTAACTGTCTGAAACTCCTTCCTTGGAAAATACTGTTCCATTGACATCAAAAGGCCTGGGTTATGAGGGTAGTACTCATGGTGATTTCTGTCCTCCTGACTTGACTCTAGTAGTTTCCAGATCTCCCTCAGCTTAATGAGACAGTAATGGAAAAAACCTGCAGTGTAAAACGCTTCGTGTGCAGGGCAAGCTTCCTGATCCTGTGAATCCCACGTAATGCGATAAACAGTGCAGTGGCATTGACAGTGTCAATGTAATGGTAGCTTGTGTCAATGTTTTACTGGCTTTTATCTTGAGGTGATCTGACTGGGTGCTCCTTCTCCAGAAACGAGCCCTGTTCCTGGTGGTGTCTTGTTTTTCATGCTGCCCTCTTTCTCTGTTTTGTGTTTTAATCTGTGCCACCTTCCTTTGTTCCTTTTGGCTATGGGCATCTGGCCCTGCACATCAGCTGGTCTTAGCGGAGAGATAAAGTATCTTCTTCTACGTTGTTGGGAGCAAACAGTTTAGGAGAGTGAATTTTCAGCTTGGTGAATAGTTTCTGTAAAGAAGTCAAGTACTTAATGTTCTCAGATCTGTTCTGCTGAAAAGCAGTGATAGCTTTTGCTTTAAGTGTCATAATCAAGCTCTTGAAACTAGAGAAATTATTTCATTCTGCAAATCACATACATAGAATGAGAAGTCAAAAAAATTCATAATCTTTACAATGGCCTACTTTTAATCTCTATTTCTTGTTTTAAAAATGCTGCCTAAAATAATTCTGATTTGGATTCTGAAAGCAGAGACTCATTTTCTAAGTCTCCCATCTTATTATGTACTGCAGAATATTCCACTTCATTGCAAATAGCATAATTGGAGTGGGAAATGGCAGAGGTGCTCACTTGGAATGACCTTTGGGTTTTCTTCCTTATTTAACACTCAGAGTTGAGTGAATCTCTTGGCTATTTTTTAAGCTTCTTGAAAAGCTTTGCATATTTAAAAAAATTATGTGTAGGTAAATGCTGTTTTCTACTGATTAAACTTTCTCCCCTCCTCCTAACTATTATTTTAAATTTAATTTAAAGTAAAGCTGTCTATGTTCCAGTCACACTGCTGGACTGTGAAGTAGGTACATGTACAAGTATTCTAGCCAGAAGCCACAGAACACACAAATATGTTTTATTTTACACATGTTCAATGCATGTTGTTTGCATTTGAATGAAGGACTAGAACTTTACAAATGTCTTGGTTAAAGGCTTCATTCTGATATTTTGGAAATATTGGTCAACAGTTCCTTATTATTGCAGAGTTAAATAACTCACTTCGGGATTTTCTGTTTGTAAAAACTCCATGTTGGGGAGCAATCCGTTTTGTAGCTCTCTAGCTGCCTCATTGTAGTGTTTTACCCTGTGACTGCAACCTTTTAAACTGCCATTCACTGAACTCGAACGGGAGTCACAAAATACAGTAAAACCCAGATGTACCTATTGCTGACTGCTTTGTGTTGAAGCATTGCCCTCAAGATCTGAAATAGCAGCTTTACGTGTAAGAATGAAAACTCTGAAACCCCTGCCCTAGATGCATGTGGTTGAACAGCACAATAGAGTTAGATAGCACGTAACCCCTGTGCATTTGCCAGTGCATGGTCTTGCACGAGCTTGTTGGGAAGTGAAGAATTTCAGTTTGGGATTTTTTTATTTTTTACTGTGATGTTAAGAGGATAATTGACATTTGGAATCAACAACACTTTTCTCTTTTGTGGCTTCTCTGTAAATATACATAACAGCATCTTTAAGAAGGTACATTTCTGTGCATCATGAAAGGAGGTAACCTGTAAATCGTGTGCTTTTAAAAGAATTTATTTTCCTTGAAAAACTAAAGGATTAGTTACTTCTTGGTGTGACATTTATTCTAGGTGAATAATTGATGATCCCTTCAATTACCGTCACTGTGAAGAAATTGGAATCTGTAGAAACAGTACTTGACACATTTACAAATTGTATTTATCAACAGTACAGCCTAAAGAAAGCCAATTTAATTGCAGTAGATGTCTAGTTCAGAATGAGAAACTGCAGAAGTTTGGCTGAAAACGATAGATACCTTCTTGCAGAATAAACTTCTCTCTGATTCATTTTAGATATTTCATGTTTTTATCTTTGGGCATAGACAGACAGGTTTTTGCTGTGCCAAACGTTATCACACTGAAAAAAACATGGGTTTCTATGGTAGCTGGCTCACAAATGGTGATGTATCGGACTGAGATTTTATGTGTGGTAACTTGATTTTTGCTTCACTTGGCACTTGGATCCAGCTGATCATCCTTTAAATGAAAGTACAGAATTATCCACTTAATACTATCTGCTTGATAGCATGAATGGCTTATTTTGTCTTATTATCAACCTCTTTGTGCTAAAAAAAGGTAACTTCAGTTTTGACATTGCTTTGACCACATTGGTTGATAGTCCTAGTTAAGCTGCAAACTAGTAGTAGCCATTTTGAAAAGAAAATCAAACATTTGATAAATTGATTTCAGGATCAGTATAGGAACCATGAAGTTGTGTTCTGCAGTCTCAGCACAGGGTGACAAGCACTTAATTGCTTGAATAGCTGCTTTGTTATCTGCAGCTGTTCAAAGCTGCGTAACCTTTGCCTGAGCTATGCATCAATGTCTCGCCTACATACCTGTACTCTACATATTGCTTGCAAGTACTTAACTGTGTGTCTGCTCAGCACAAGCACAGCTGACCAGTGTAGGAGCCTCTCATTCACTTCTGGCTTGAGATTTCTCTAATTGAGCATCCATGGGGCAAATTGATACAACTCAAATTCCCCTCCATCTGTTAACTTGGTGCCTCTGTCCTGATGGAGTTGATTGATTGGATCCCGATCGTGCACTGGTTCGGTGAGTGGCATTTGAGCTGATGAAGCAGTGGTTTGCCCCTGCTGTTAGGGAGGCTTGTTAGTCAAAATCATAATGAGCTCCACTGGAGGAAGAGGATGGCAGTAAATCATAATTTCTTGTGCTGTACTTTTCTATCTGGAAGTCATCTGAATACTCAGTCCATGTGCACAAGGAAATAGGTTCTTTGTCTGAAAGCTTCATTTCAGATTACTGTTACTATTACGGTGCTTTTCAGCATCATTAGAAGGATAATAATGCTGATCGCCTTTGCCTTTTTTTCCAGGGAATTGCAAACTACTTGCATTAAAACATTTCTGTTTTCGTAGAAGTAGTGTCTACCAGGGCCTATTTTTTTAAGGCAGTGACCCTATTTTTTGTTTGTGATAGTGATGTCTATTCAGTCACTTCAGAATCATGTTGAGAGGCTGGTGTAGCAATCAACACTTGAAAGACAAAAAAGTGAAACAGCAGTACTCTGAACTAAACCCAGAAGTCTCTGAGTTTACCTATTTTAGCATACATGCCACTTCTCTATACTTATTTCCAGCCTAAAAATGAATGGCAGAGGTTAATGAAATCCCTGCAAGTAGGCTTTAGTAAGACATGAACCTGTATGGACCCTCCATTTGCCTAGGCAGACCAGCCAAGGCCTTAGCTGTGACTTAACGTGCATTTAGAAATGCAAACCATGAGTTGTATAGTGCAAGTGTTCTTTCCCTGCCATGCTAGCTGCAACATCTGTGCTGAGGAGAATTCCTCGGCAAGATAAGTGTTGGACATTTTCAAGGAGCGCTCCCTCTGTGCAAAAGAAAATTGGAAAGGATAAAAATGTTCAAAACAACTGGCTGAACCCGTATGTTTTTCAGATCTTTTTTGGTAGCTGAAACGAAGCAGTAATATTCAATACAGTTTGCTAAGGGTGGATTCCAATTTGGGAGACTGTAGGAAAAATAAGGAGTCAAATGCAAACCTGACAACAATTCCTGAAGTATGGAGATTAGTTTCCTTTCAGACAACTAGGAACTGGCACAGTCTCACCGGATTTCTAACTAGAGCAACCAGTTATGGAATCAATGCTGGTTCTTCACGAAGAACCTCAAGTTGTGCTGTTGGTCAAGCCAGCAGAGTAACTTTTTCAGCTGACGGAGTGTGAGCGGGTGCCATTCAGAGAGGATTTTTCATACCTGCCTAGCAAGTTTGAAGACATATGCTGAGAAATGAGGTCGCTGGTGTTTTAAGCTTAGTGACTTACATGCTGGTAAGGAGTTAGAAATACGACCCAGCATCTCCTTGCTTTTCACTTCTTCAAGAGCCAGTCATGAATCTAATATTTCTTGGACTAAGAGGGGAAAAAAACACCTTGAAAAACCCAATAAAAATAGCTCTGTGAATGCCATTTCTGAAGAGAGAAGGAGAGAAAACAGACAGATGCACTTTGTTGACCCTTCATTCTCTTCCCCCACGCTCTCCTCCCACAACAGCTTAGATCATTAAGCCTCTGTATAATTAAAACTTGGTCCAAGTCACACTAATTCTGTTTACTGGCCACAGTGAAGGATATAAATACCTAATCACCTCCTTACACAGAGGCTGCTTCCTGCTTGTGGTTTGCAGTTGCAAAGGACTCGGTCCCTTAGTGATTCCCTGTGCAGCTGCTCGCCCTGTGTGAAGGAGCCTTGCTCCAAAGTGGTCCCCTACCATGGCACATTTATTTCCACAGATTCCTCCTCTTGTTTTTTCAAAGGAAATGATGTCACTTTCTATAAACAAACAGCATAGAAAGGCGATTGTCAATGCTCATAATAACTGGAATTAAATTTACAGAATGAAATTAAAAAGGGAAGAAGAGACTGTTTTTTGAGGGTTTCCCAAGGGACTGGTGTTCTAATGGACAGCTGAAGCCACAGCACCGAAAGGCCTCACAGGCAAATAGGTCCTGAGCACAAATCCACTGAAGTCATAGTAATGGTTAATTGATGGCAATGCAATTAATACAAAGCATTCTCTCCTCAAGATGGAATGTCCATTGGTAGACTTCAGAACAAGCAGAACTTGAAGTGTTTCCTGTAGTGAGATTTCATGGGCGTGCTAGCTTGGTCCAACACCCTTCTCTCTCTGTAGGAAGGAATAACTGGGAGAGGGAAACTGGAGAATAGGAGAGGAGAGGAGAGGAGAGGAGAGGAGAGGAGAGGAGAGGAGAGGAGAGGAGAAAAGAGAAGAGAAGAGAAGAGAAGAGAAGAGAAGAGAAGAGAAGAGAAGAGAAGAGACGAGAAGAGAAGAGACGAGACGAGACGAGACGAGACGAGACCTTCCTAATTCAGATCATCATGGTCTTGTGAAGTTGGCATAAGTAGCAGACTTGAAATAATCAGCTACTCTTGAGCTCTAGTAGAATTGCCGTGACTTTGGCTGTTTGGGGAGGGGGACATGTACTGACAGTTGTACAACATGCTTCGAGACTGCTTGTGGAGTAAGTCTCAAAATTAAATAGACGGTTTCCTTGAGACACTGAGCAGCCAGAGCTGTTATTCTCGTCTGCCTTAGAGTTAGCATCTCCAAGAAGTTAGTCCATGAGCTCCCGCTTCCTCTATGCAAGAAGAAAGGACAGAACTGCAAACCAAATGAAACTAAATAGATGCACTGCAGTCACAGCCCTTTGCTGGCAGTTTCAGAAATACCCACTGTTTTACTGAGTGTTTAGAGTAAATTGTGTCTGTTTTTTCTCTCTCCTTATGTATGAAAGCTGAGTGCTGCTATCATCAAATAAGGCTGGACTGTATTTTGCTGATGTTTTAGCTATGCCACTGGGTAAAGTGCCTGGGGGCGAAAGATACTATAATAGTTACATGAACGAGACCTTTAGAGCTCCTTAACAAAAACGTCCAAGTTGCAGTGACTAATCTAGTGTCTAAGTTATACTCAAAGAATGTCAGAAAATACATCCGTCCTCTCAAGATGTACAGAGGCCTGCTGAGCTTTAGTATTTGAAGTGAGCCTACTTTCATTTGGAGTATTTTTAATACTTCTCTAAGCTACGTGGGGATGAAGGCTGATAGCTGTACACTTAGTCTGTAGTATTCAGTATGTTCTGATGCTCCAATTGAATCTTTTGTAGAAGCATTGGCTTTTTCTAGTTTTAGTTAAATGTGATATTAATGACAAAAGTAACTTAGAAGTAGCAGACATAATAATAATACCTTGAAATTTATAAAAAACAATGTCTGGGGTACAAGTTAGAAACAGGTCTATTTGAACCAAACCTGTGTGAAGTAGAAGTTATTTAACAGATCTGAATTTAAAACACATGTCTGTTTTGGCTTTACTCATTCTCTGTAACAGATTGTTACTGACCTAAAATTCCCTCTGTGTTTAATTTCTGGCTAATGTTGCCTTGTTTTAGAATTAATGATTGAATCATTTTTATTTTAATCTGGACCACTTAGTGAGCATTAGAATTGGTTTGTCTCCCTACATTTCTACAGTCTGTTCATCACCTTCTACAAGGCTACCTAACATCTGTCATGTTTTTTTCTCCCACCCTGTGGAGGCGGAAATGCAGTGGATTGCCCTGTGGGTGTTTTTTTCATTTACTTTTAATTATTACATGCAGTTTTCTGGAAGAGACAAATCAAAGAAATAGGGATGAGTTTTGTGTCGGATATTCATTTAATGGACTGAATGTGAGACTTTTTGTCTCCTACACTGCCAACACTTCTTCCTCCCTGGCCCCTCTTCTTCTCCTCCCCAGGAGATACCCACAAAGTCAGAAAGGAAGAGTGACCTACTCCAGCTGTCAGCCAGAAGTTGCAGATGGTCTTTTAAAATAAGGCTGCTGAGCTGTGGTGTGACTACTATTTTACTTACCTCAGGTTCGGTTTCAAACAGCCGTCTCTCATCTTGTCATTGGTCTTCTCTAAATGTTGAATCACTGGGTGTAGTAGTAATGCTCTGTCAACAGAAGCTGTGTGTCATCTGAGTATTGCTAGTAAGTAAGTATTATCTGGCCAATTTATCTAAGTGTTTAGCATTGGAAAATGCATGTTCTCAGGGTGCAGTGGATCCAAGGTAGAGGTACAGTTCATCATCATAAGAAAGGGTTTAAGTTCTTCTAGTACCTTACCATAGGACCCTGTTGCCTGTCTGATGGCAAAACAACTTCTGCTTAGTAGAGTAAGATGATGCAGAAGGGAGCAGGATGCAGAGAAAATGTGCTTTGCTCTCTATCCACCAAGAGAGAAGTCAACACTAAAAAATATTCTAAGAAAGACAGTGAGAATTCCATACAGATTCCACTTTATATTTTCAGTGTGAGCAAAGCTTGCTTGTAAATTAAATAAATATTAAATTTTCAGAAACTTTGTGTAAAAAATCCACACTTTTGAGGCTAAATACTTGATTCAGCTTCAGGCATGATGCCACAACTGTTACCTCCATAACTAACCATTGCACAATAAGCCAAATGTGTTGCCTGGAGTTAGCCCAGGAAGCTGACTGGCACATATATTTGGATGTTCCACTTCTTGCTTGTGTGGTTATCTGGGGTTTATACGCTGCGACAGATATACAGAGGTCACTGTAAGTTATGAATCTGCAAATTGCACAGGTACATTGGTTGTGCTACTTATCCAGTTATTTTGAGTGCCACTACTCACATGGATCCAGCTAGCATGATTATGAAATGATGCAAAGCCTATGACAGTCATGGCGGTATTCTTTTTTCCATCCCACTTGCCAAGTCTGGATGATTTACTTTGTAGGTCAACCTGTAGCTCTTGGCTAACTTCCAATTCAGTAATATCTAATCTACAGATAGCTGCGGTTCAAACAGTTCAAGCCATTAAAAAAAAAAAAAATAAAAGAAGAAGAAGGGAAGAAATTTCTCAATTGAATGAATAAATGAAGATGGAGTTTGGTCCAGAGAGAGAGGTATTTGAATCTGGGCAATAAAGAGCAGCAGATGAAACAGCAGCTACATAAATAGTTGATAAAGTCTTGATAAAACAGTCCTTTTGTTGCTGAGACTGAGGGAAATAAGGAAGCAGTGCTTTTCCCCTCACTCGTCCTATGGACTGAGTGATTTATTCTTTAGGCAACTGCCTGCAGAACTGTGTCACAAGAGGAGGAATCTCTGAAGGTGACTGTAATGGGAAAGGTAGTGCTTGGCTTATCTGTCTTTTGATTTGGAGGACAAGTGATGTACACTACTTCTATTGCAGAGACAAGAGTGCCTATTTTCACCATATTTCTTTAGGTGAGTTGATCTTTGACCTGCGTATTAGGAATAACCTGTACTGTGGAATCAAATTATAAGCATCATCTCTGCTGCTCTCACTTGGGAAGACAGAAATGCTGAGAAATTGCTTCAGTTCAATATATCTGAGTGTGACAGTGCAGCTAGGATCTAAGAAACAGCAGTTTCAATGCTACTGCTTTAATCATGCAGTTAAATGGTCAAAAGCTATTGCCTTAAATTCTGATTGTGGGTTATTCTCTTATATCTGATGAATGGAGTAACTTTGACTCCTTTACATCTGACCTCTTAAAGAAGAGGTATGAAGAAGAGTTAAATCGGTATTTCCTATTGGTGTCCACATTCATTAAGATGATGTTCAGTTTTGCTTCCTTAGGCTGGAAAATTTGCTGTTCGAAGCCCCCAGGACTCAATGCTAATTTATTTAATGGTCATCTGTAAAGCCATCTCTAGTGTGTGCCACATGGCAGTAAAGTCACCTAAGTCGCCTATGGCTACAGTTGTCTTGATTCAGGTAGGTAGCACCATTTTCTCCTGCTTCCTGCCTACAAGGAACAGTTTAATTTGTTCAGCAAGATCTTCTGCATAAAATTCTGCTGTACCCTTGTTTTTGCAATGGTGCAGAGAAATAAAATCAAACCAAACAGTAGGCTGCTAAAAATGGGGGAGTAAAAACCCCAGCATACTGGTTAGTAAATGATGCAATGACAATGTAATTGTTGACTTTCCCAAGTGATGATACCCCATTTTTACAAAAACCTTTCAATATGTTAGAGCATTAATATTGTGCTCAACTTCAGTTGCACTTTTGCAAGAGTCAAAAGTACAGTCAGAGTATGCATGAAGATGCCTTTGATACTATGTGATACTGTGCTTTTCAGAAAATACATGGGAAGGCAGCATCATTGTCATAACATTTGTTGTTATTAACCTGTAACAGATTAGGCAGAGAAGAGTTCATTCCATCTGGTGTATATCTAGAGATGTTAATATACACCTGTCTTACACCTGAAGAAGTGTGCATGAGATTTGCCATCAAGTGGTTTAAGAAAATGTTTTCGAAGCTATCAAGGTGTGAAAATTGAAACCTGTCATTGGGGTGGTCAAAAAACTACCTGCCAATTTAAGGCTTACTACGTAACAGTGAAGACTATGTTGGACTGAGATACAAGAACTGAATGTTTCCTGTGTGAGGATTAGATATTTTAAATCAGTTCATTAACTCACAGTGCATATCTACCGTCTGTAATTTCTCTTTGTGATGTAAAGATAAAATTCTTGAGTTTTTGCAGCACATTTCAAGTGGCTTCCAGGGCTGGTTCTGTCCCACCAGGACTCCACTGTGCAGGATGTTAGTTTTGCATTTGCAGGGGTCACATACATTCATTAGGATCTTAAACTAATGATCTTTTATTACAGGTTGACAACTCATATTTAAAAATCCGGTTTCATTGGCTCTGTGGCTTTCTAAGGCAGACAGAACCAGAACTTAACAATTGTGCCATGATCTGATAACCATAAATCGGCAATCTTACAAGCTCAACTTGGAGAAGTTAATGTATTAACAATCACTGTATGGCTCTATTCATACCTCTGTGATCTCTGTGATACATACAAGAGGGGGTGTTTTGATTGGAAAAAAATTACTCAGCATGTAAAGTACTGTCTGCTTTTTCACTTAAAGAGGAATGAAAGCCTTGAGTCAAAGCCTCTTTGTTGCTGTGTTTATATAGGAACACTCAACTTCCAGCATGAGCAGAAGTGGGCACAGCATTTCTTATCCTTCAATGTACTTAAAAACTTACAAGTGGTCAGGAGACTAGAACTGTTTAATTAGGCTTCTTGTATATGTCTAGGGTCGAGCATACTTGACGGTAATTAGTTTGACACCCAGACTGTTCACTGGTACCAGTATTACAGAAAAGCTACCCTTCAAGGTGTAATAACCGAAGCAGGCTGTAAAGAGTTGCAGAAGAGCTCCACAGTACTGAACAGCTGTTGAAATTCCGTGTAGAAAGTTATCAAGTGATGCTGAAGGAGCAGGTGAAGGAAACGACTCCCATCTTGCACAAACGGCGGTGTTTGTCTTCCCATATTTCTGAGGGATGGCATATAGATGCAGTTGTAATCACCTGTGTTATTGTCAGCTCAATGCACAATAATGGTCAGAATCCAGAACAGACAGCACTGGACTACTGCATAAATCCACAGTATGCCTATATCTGGCACATTGTGTACTGTTATGGTATTGCTTCTCCCTCTATACTCCTCTTTTCCACTTAATCCTCCCCCAAGTCTACCTCTAAAAGAGATAATAAAATTGAAGAAAGAAAGGTCAGAAGTATGTAATGACTTCTATATGAGAAATCGTCTAATAGGCTTCACCACTTAAGGCTGGAAGCGAGAGAGCTCATAAGAAGCAGACCTCACATGTAATATTTCAAATGTCACAGACAATGTGAGTGGGGTTTGATTGCTTAGTGATCCCTCCAAAGCAGAAATAGGGGACACTGGATGAAACCGGCAGCGCTCAGGTTCAAAACTGCTTGTTAAGAGGTATAAACCCCTGCCACAGGATGTTATTGAAGCTAGGTGTTTTATTTGGGTTCAAGGGGAGATTGGACAAATTTGTGGAAGAGAAGTCTATCCTCTGTTATTAAATACTAGTTATCTGTTGCTGAGGACGTGTGTCTGAGCTAAAACTCATTGGAGAGCGTATGAGTGTTACAGGTAAGGATCGCTCCCCATTCGCTCTGGCTGTATGCTTTTCCCTGGGTGTGTGGCTTTTGGCCACTGTCAGTGGCAGGCACCAGGACAGGTCCATGTTTAGCCAGTGGGACGCTCCCTGTCTTCTGCCCCTCAACCTTGTGTTGTCAGGTGGTCTTTCCTAAAGTGGGTGACATGTATTAGAGACCCCAGGTAAGAGCAATCGCCAGTAAACCTAAGTGATGATTTGGCACGTCTGCTATTGAATTAGCACATGTACAAGGTATTTTGTGTTGGCTTCCTGTTGGAGAAATAACGAGTGGTATAATTCACCATTCTCTGTCCCTGCCAGCTCCCTTTTAACTTAAAATGCAGCCTTTAAAGCAAATAATCATAGCAGATGTACAGATAATTATTTTCTTCTTTCAGTAATCCAAGCAATATCCACTGCTTTGCAGTAGGCAAGGTGTACAAGTGTGCCCCTAGGATTACCTTCAATTAGATAACCTGTTTCTGCTCTTTCTGTCCACCCAATTCTGTATATGAATGTGTATATATATAATTATATACATGTGTATATATACACAACTTACTTACCAGAACCCCACAGAGCCACACAGTCACAATGTCAATCAAGGAGTCCTTCCAAAACTTCACATTTTCTCATCTGTCAAGAAAATAGCTTAACATATTTGAATGCAACCTCTTTGTCTTGCAGGCATAGCCAGGCTCACTAAGTAATAAAATTTTTGGTAAGGTTCTAAGTTAAATTCATGCAATCTCTGTACAGGGGCACCCATCTGTGAAGACTGGTCCTTTACCCTGCAGCCTAGGTATATTTGGTAGCAGCTGTGATTTTAAATGTCAGACTATCTGTTGCCTGAATAGTGAGTATTCAGCTTCAAAGCTCAGCACTACTGTAACACTCCTCCTTGAAGACTGCAGCAGTAGATATAATCTACAGCCCAGTGGCTCAGTAACACAGGCACAAACTAATCTTTGTAGCTTGGCATTAAGATAAAACCAATGCACATACAATATGCTTCAGTATTCATCAAATGGTCAAGGAATTTGTCAGATTATTTTTGCTTCTAGAGAAACTTGTTATACCTGTAAAGAAGATATTTTACAAATGTAAATCTACAGCCCAGTGGCTCAGTAACACAGGCACAAACTAATCTTTGTAGCTTGGCATTAAGATAAAACCAATGCACATACAGTATGCTTCAGTATTCATCAAATGGTCAAGGAATTTGTCAGATTATTTTTGCTTCTAGAGAAACTTGTTATACCTGTAAAGAAGATATTTTACAAATGTACGGTGTGAAGATTTTCTTATCCTCAGTGGGGAATAAGATATTAGACGCTCCAGTCCTGTCACAGAAGGGAGACGTACTTATGTAGCATGTGGGACATGTGAGCTCAAATTAAATCAATTAAATTTGTGTTGAAATGAATCTGGGTCTCACAGCTAAATACCATAAATATATAGCTAGTGTTTTATTCTTTCTCCCTTTAAAAAAATCCTTAACTCCTTTCTTCATTGCAATTTGAAGCAAGTGGAAAAACCCTGTCATTAAAACAAATGTGATTTTTGACAAGCTCTGAATATGAAAAAGGTTTTATAATTAACAAAACCAAGTTTTGCATTATTATGCAAAACTACCTAGATTCCAGCACAGGTAAAACAAAGTCTTGAGTCACTTTTATTTAAGTTTAGATTTCTTGCTGGATTGTCATTTTCAAATCCAGTAGGTAACATTGTTGTGACCTTACATGATCAAGGGAACGAAGTGTACAGGTTGCATTTTGATCCTAATGAGCTGTCAAAAGCAGTGCTGAAGCCTTGAAGGGCAAGTTTTTAATTGGTCTCAGTAAAATAAATCCTGCTAGGGTGATGGCAACTTCCTTCAAGGAGAGAGACTTTTGGTGGGAATTGCCTTCTAGTGAAACTGCCAGAGGTTTCTCTCCCCTCCTCTCTTCCCCACTTTCTAGACACTTTAAGTACACACTCATTGCTACCTTTCTTCTACTTTTATTTCCTTCATTTTTCCGCTCCACATAGAGCATTGAAATACCACCATAACCCAGTAGACCCCTCATCTTTAGACAGTTGGATTCAAGTTCTCTCACAGTATCCCCACAATTTGGTTTTCTGCATAACAAAGTAACACAGTAGCCTTTCATAACCTAGGAGAGACTTCTTTAGTTCCCTCCCACCCTCTCTAGCAGTGAGGAAAGGAAAAATTAAGCTTTTAAACGTTTTTCCTTTACCCTTCTGCCATGTGGCTGAAGCTTTTTATAGCCCCAGCCATCACACCACCTGGGCCTTTCAAGTGCATTGTCTTTAGGCTGGGTCAGTGCTCTTTAACCCTTTCTTACAGAAAGTCTGCCCCACCACTTTCTGTTTAAAATGCCGGACTCTGTGAAATGAATACTATCCAGTTGCTGGTGTAGTATAAACCCAGAGTCCTTTGAAGTTTAGGGAAAACAGTATCTTTCTGCAGAACATCACTGCTAACTTTTTGGTTGCTCCCAGGTCTTTGTATTACAGGGTTTCTCACTGGGAAGAGAAAGAAAATGTTTTCCTAGGGATCTTTTTTTTTTGCAGCTGGTTCTTGAGGCTGGTAGAGCCAAGCATCCGCAGTCCTGAAATAGCCATGTGGTAGTAAGTGCTGTGGCTGCTGCCTTTCCAGCTGGTCTGTATGAAATAGCTGTAATGATTCTTTTTTCCTTATGGCTAATGTGGCATAAAACTTAGAAGCTATGATTTCTGTCTTCCTCTGGCATGTCCTAAACTTCCAGACTTTGAAGGAAGCTTTTCTTTGGAAAGATAAGTACAGGCTAGTGAACTTCTTACAGCTGAACAAAAAGTATTGCTAAATATATATTTGATAGACAAAAAGGAGAAGAAGTAATTTGGTTTGGTATCTTGATGGAAGGGAACTACTAAATATGCTTAGACCGCTGAAATTGGGGTTAAGGCCTCTGCAAGCTCAGTAAAGTCCCGAAACTCAGCATAAAGGTGCTAATTCTCAGAGACAGAGAAGTTGCTATTGAGCACTGCAAGTAGAGTAGATGCTTGTCCAGTCTTTATACCATCCAGTGAAAACCAAGGTGTTTGAAATATATCCATCCGGGGTCATATTTAATTACAAATGTATCCTTCTCCTACAGAAATTTCCATGTAAGTTACAGAACTTAATAATGTAAATGTTATCTGGTTGGCCTTTTACTTGAAATAAGAACACATGAAGATGGAGAAGAAAAAGCTCTTACTAACTTTCTCCCGGAGGCTCAAAAGGAGCTTTGAATATGACATTTACGTCAGGTGCCTTTATGTGGCTTTAACTTCTGAAATAGGCCCCAGGCTGCAGGATTATGATTCCCTTATCATAAGACTTGTTTTGTCCCATACAGACAGTACTTATTGGGGTCCTGGGGCCACAAATAAGCCCTAATGGCCTTGACCAGCTTCACCTGGGGCCACCCTCTGCCTATGACCCAGGAGCTCCATTTCGGTTCAGCCCTGGGCCTTCAGTCTTGCCTGAGCTGCAATACAGGAGTCTGTTACACTCTTGCTTGGCCATAGATGTTCTTGATCCTGGCCTGTGGACTGATGTCCTAACCTAGCCTTGGCCCATCCCCAGGGAGGTGCCTGAAGCCTAGATCTAGGGCTGCCCCCAGCCTGTCCTGCTCCCTGGCTGGGGCTGTGAGATGGCTCTGGAGTGCCCATGGTGCCCTGGTCCCAAAGCAGCAGCCAGTTGTTGATGTCCTCCTACTTTGTGGGTAAGCAACAAAAATGTTTGCTTGAGCCTGTTAGCACTTTGACAGCAAGGATGCTTATTGGTAGTAAATCACAACCCATTCCCTCTTGTGCAGGTGAAGTTATTGCTTCATTTGTATTGATGTATGCATGGTGAATAATGAGCAGTAAAAACAACAACAAAAAAGCTTCACAGAGTACTATTTAATTACATAAAAAAGCTTCACAGAATGCTATTTAATTACATAGTTCAAATTCACTATTTTTGCTTATGTATGTGTGTATGAAGGTACAAAAGCTTGAAAGAAGGTTATCAAGCTCTAACAGGTGATCACAGCTGTTTGGGGCTTAGGCTTCTTTAGATTGTTGGTTTGATAGCTGATCTGTAAAAGATCACACAATATCCAGGAGAGAGGTGGCAGGAAATGCTGAACTGAGGATTATCCTTGCCTTTCTCTGGAGTTTCAGTAGGGGAGGTCTGTTGGAAGGTTAGAGCACCTGTACATCCACAAGTCCTGGAGTCTAAGGTCTTCTTTGGAAGGCAGGCCCTGAAAATCAAAGGGACTTGAGAGGTTTGGTGCTTATTTTTCTCATATTCCAGAAAGAGTCCCTGCAGACCAGAATGCAGTGTTGTTTTGCAAGTGCTTGCTAAAGCTATGTCTGTGTGTGGAATCCTTCATTCTGAAGGTGAGCCTACTGTTGCACTGCAGTGTAGTCTTCATCTAGAACGGGGGTGTCAAATCAATTTTCACCGACAGGCATGTCAGCCTAGCAGTTGCCTTCAAAAGGAGGATTGTAGGAGTAGTTACACTTATACAGTCCTAAAATTACGTTTGGTCCTTTGAATGCAACCGTGAGGCTGATTTGGTACGCGATGAAATGGGTTTGACACCCCTGATCTAGAAGACAGTCTTCAACTTTACAGACTCTGCTCCTAAGACTGTATCATAAACTGAATAATAATAATACTAATGATAACAACAACAATAATAATCTGAAAGACCACGTGTCACTTTATGACTGAAGGTAGAGTTTCAGGCTGGATGTTATCAGGATCACTTCAAGATGTGAGCTGGTACCCTGAAACAGCAGCTCTGTGTTCATAAACTTATGATTCAAATCTCTCTGTGTGTATAAAACTACAGATCTTGCATTGAGAATTGTTCCCTTACAGCAGCAGAGATTAACATCTATGCTGACTTGCAAGATGGCTTAGGCTTGCTTGGCCTTTTTGATTGCCTTTTCTCTTAGTAGCATTTTCTCTTGGCATGAGTTCGCTTAGGGTAAATTCAGGGTTAATTCTCTAAATGTATACTTTATATATTTCAGCTTTCTTGCTCAGCTAAAGCAACCTAGCATGCCCTTCCCAAATGAAAATCAAACAAAACACTCACTGCAGCTGAGTTTCCTGTAAGGGGATGATTGGGGCCTGTCACTCTCTGGAGGTGCTTGTGGCATGTGGTGGTGAGCTGGGCAGGGGCAGAAGCTCAGCCCAGTCTCCTTCCTCCCCTCCTGTGTGACCTCAGCTGTTCTTCACACTGATTTGAACAAGCACGTGAGTGTCACTAAGGTCCAGGTTTTGTAAAGCTGGGCACTTCCAGTAGCAAGTCCTGTAATGGAGGCCTTTTCTATAGGTTCCAGGGAGGTGGGAGTAGACTCCAGCTACAGCCAGGCTTGTGTAACCTTGGCCTAAGAGCAGCCTGGCCTCACTGCATGCCTTCAGAGGGGATAGTTGCCCAGAAGTGTCCTATATAGACTCCTAACCCTCCAGATTAGCCAAGGTGGTGGGAAGAGAAGAATCGCTCTTTGTAATGATCCCTGTTTAGGAGGAAAAAAAAACATGCAAAAAAAAAAACCCAAAACAAACAAAGAAAAAAAAGTGCTCAAAAACCCTTACATTCTCACTATCTTGCATTTGTAATTTTTTTTGTTTAAAATTTTTCTTTTCTAATATTGTGCTAATCCTCCCATGGAATTTACCTGGTTTATCTCTACTCCCAGCCTTTTTCTTCTTTGAATCCTCTGCATTTGGGCACTAGCCCTTGGCCAGTTTGTTGAAAAACAGTTGTTTCCATTTGGTGTTTCTTCAGCGACTGTTATTTTATTCAGCATGCCTGATACTGATATTTCTGTTAATTGTTATCTCTGGCAGTCACTGGAGTAGCTTAAAGCTAAAATGTCTGAAAGGCTGGTATATCAGCTAGTATTATTGTGATTTTAGACTGCAGGTAGTTTCTTTCCTCTTTCAGTCTTACTGTAGGTGTTGGAATATGATCAAGCGAAGCTTGGTGGGTTTTGTGTGTTGTTTTTTGTTTTCCTTTTTCAATAATTTATCACTGATATGACTTAAGAAACAATGTACTTAACTCTACTACTTTCCAGCAGTACTGTCATGGCCTAAAGTAAGCAATATCATCAATGAATGGGCTATTTCCCTGGATTTGTTTTCCTTTTCTTCAATGCTGTTTTCTATCTTTTTTTTTTCTTTTCTGAGTAATTGAATTCCAGAAAAACAGTTGACTTTTACTTGTCTTTTGCATTTCTTTTTTCTTTTTAATGAACCTACATAAAGCACTAATTGAGTAAAAAACATCTTGGTTCACAAACAGCCAGAGTGATCGGTGCTACTCATTTCTTGGTTTTTTCCAGAATTTTATTTGGCAGGCAGGATGGGTGTCTGTGGGAGGAAAGAAGCTGAATTAAATTTGGGGAAATACAGGATGGAGCTTGAAAGGGTGTGTCCTCAAAGATGTGTGCACATGTGTCACACTTGCAAATTGGGTAATTGCATATTTAGTTTCCGGTCTGTATACATGTGTGGGAGCAAATGTACGGTTTGTCTGCCATAAAGGAGATACATGCACTGACGGCATCATCATTTTAAGACTGTTTTGAACCTAGTGCACTGGAAGAACTTACACTATGGTGTAAGCCACCACGGTGACTCAGAAATTCAGTCCCAGTTTTATGTCTGTCTAACAAATCCTGGTAATAATTGTGATGTTAAATGTATTTTGGAGTATAGTAGTGTCAATTAAGCAAGAATACACTGATGTCTCTTGATGGCCTGCTGTTCTTAGACCTCAGGAGGGCTTGGCTAACAGCAGCCTTACTCCAGTACATCCTTGATACTGCCTGTGTCCTTCTTGTGGAAAAATACTCTTACTGCTATATTTTTCTTGTTGATACTGCCACTTGGATAGCTTGGTATAAAGCTGGAAGCGTAGGAGCTGAATGGAGGAAGAAACAGAGGGCACATACAGGTCAACATTCAGTGGCAGTGAGGAGAGACATAGAAAAATGATGAGGTTTTCTTGTAAACAGTTTGTACTGGTAGTTAGCGAAAAGAACAAATCTAATGCTGGTTTACATGCTTCTATTCTGTATCCTCAGCCTCCCACCTGGTGATGTTCATCTTCCATTTGGAGTCCTTCTAGTTATAACTATGAAAAATAAGCTATTTCTGATATGCCAATAAATATGCTTGCTCACTAGTCTTAAAAAACAACTCCCTGCAATTATGATTGTGGTGGCTGCACATAATGAATGATAGAGTTAGTGGTGAAAAGTTTTGCTGTCATAACCAACCTTTTAAAAAGTAAAATTTCAAAATAAGCACCACACCCTCTTTGCAGCTTGTATTTCAGATACTTCAGAACACATAATACGAATTAAAACTTATTTCTGCCATAAAAATGGATGATATGGCTATTCAGTGGAATAACATTGGGGTTTTTTGTTTGTTTGCTGTATATACTTGTGCTTGGAAAGCATGGGGGACTAAGTTAACTTCTTAATTCTCTGTGTTTGCCAAGTTTTGAAATTAATTTAGGAGTCAGTCTCTTTGAGCCCTAATGAAGAGTTACTATAGTCAGAAATGCAGATGTAGCTAAATGTGTGTTAACCTTCTCTTGCTTTTTATTGCACAGTTGAACTATGATGTGCTACCCATGGAACTTGGCCACCTAGGCATGCATTGTCTTTTGTCTTTCCTATCTGAAATGAAAGTTGAGAAATTAACATTTTTATTCTAAGATACAAGCATCCTTCCCTCTCAGTTATGGAATTAATTTAATTAAACTATAATCTAACACCCTGATATTCCTCTGAGGTCTGTGAAATCTTTGAAAAACCAGAGAACATACAAAACTGCTGTTGTGAAATTACTGACTTTCTGGAGGGGTTTTGGCAAACTAGTAGTTTGACTCTACACTTAAATTTTGTTGTTATTTTTAATAGAAACCCTTTAAGGATTAATGTGGAGTACTAGAATGGTGTACAAATAATGTAATTGTCACTAGTGCAGGTATGTCTGTTGTCACCTTCCATAGGCTTGCTGGGTTTGGTGTTGGCCCTGGAGGGTTTTGGCTTTGGGCTGGGTCTCTGTTCGGATTCTGCTTACCTGTTTGGGGCTCTGCAATTCAAGAGCTTTGGCCTTGCTCTTCCAGATTTAAACACACACTGGGAAAGCTCCAGTATTACAAACTGATGTTTTATTTCCCACAGGAAGTGATGGCCTGCAGGAGAGGGGTTAGTGGATTTTTTTGTTGTTGTTTGTTTTTTCTAAATAACTTTAGTTGAAACTGTTCAAGCATGAGATAAGGAGTTGCTGTGCCCAGTACCTGCACTGGTTTTTCCACTGTTCTTCTAGGATATGTTCAGTTCAGAGCTGTGCCCCTTCAGTCAACGAGAACAACGATCCTTCTCTAGAAACACGAGTAGCCTGTGCTTTCTGGTAAGGTGGCCTGTAGCTCTTGGAGCCTGCCAAAACTGAGGGAAGGTGACTGCAAGAAGTATCTGCTAGTCCTTCCTGGTTCCTTTTCACTAGTACCTTGCACTTTTCTTCCACTTTTGTGAAAATGTCACTACTTTGGTAGCAGCCTGGTGGCTAGATTTGACTGATTTGGTTCCTTTAAACCTTAAAATCATCCTATTAGCATGAATTGATCTCCTTTTTAACCAAAAACTGCCTGTGTTATTGCCCCTGGTGTTGCTGAGGCAGAATGATACCCTTGTGATGGATGATGAAATGAGAGGGGAAAAGTCTTACCTAAAATAATCAGACCACATCGACTGTATGCTGTGCTCAAATTATCTCAGCGCAGGTGTGAGTGTGTTGCTCCACTGTGATGCATTGTTTGAATTCTGGGTGCGTTCAGAGGAAATGGATCTTTCCGCGCTCAAAAAATGTTCGTCTGGCTAAGTAATTGTGCTTTTCAGCTGAGCAAGAGAAAGGAGGTAAGAAGACAAAGGAGACAGGCCTCTGCACTGAAGCAGTCATTCTGGGAATGCAACCCAGGGGACAGATCTTGGGCAATGCAGCCAGTCTTAGGCACACCCGGAGTCAAACTACTTGCTATGACAACTTAAAATTCTTGAGGATTTGCCCATTTCAAATGTGGGAGATCTAAACCTCATCTACTCGAGTCCTGTGGATTTGAGAAGAATAGATCCTGTGACTGCTGGAAAATGCAGCTGCTTAGCCCTGCGCAGTGCTTCTTGCAATGTATGATGCTGTATCTTTTCCTGGCTTGTTCCCAGAAGCTAAATCCTGCTCTTCCAGTGGCTCAAAACTTTAAGGTAACCAGTGCTCCAGACTGGGTGTTAGTGGTCTCTATTGCAAGTCCTCAGGCTTAAACTAAGTACTTCTGAGGCAATCTCCATTTTAAAGTGAGGCCACTTCTTTGTCTGCTTTCTTCTTAAATTCATTATAACATGATCGTGACAAAAGAGTAACTGGCAGCGAGTCTGCTTGTAGTTCCAGTCATATATATGTGTATCTATTTGACTTGAAAATGTGCATGTATATATATGCATATGTAAGTGTTTTGAAAGGTAGACATGTAAGTTTTCTGTTCTTGCTCACTGAAGACATGAGTTCTGTATCAAATTTAGCTCCTAACTACTGTCTAAATAGTTTTTATTCTGGATAGTACTGGTGGTATGAGACAGCAAACTGAGGAGAGTATTCTGTTGCTTGTCTGTGTGAGCTTAGCTCTGAGAAGCTTGAATCAGAGCTGAGAGATGGCATTTCACCAGCCAAGCGAGGTTTTTCCTCTTCTCTTCCCGCTTCTTCTCTCCCTCCTGGCTGTCTTGGCCTGAGTTGCAGTGATCTCTCTGCTCTTGGGTGCCTCCCATGGTGCATTGGTCTTCTGCTTTTTCTTTCTTTCCTCCAAGTCAAAGCACCATCTTTCCTCAGTATATGACTCCTACTCAGGTCTATACCATGGATTTAGTCTTTTAAATTCCTTAAAGAGTGTATTTCTTCAAGTAAGTAACCTCTTTTGTGCTCTAGCTGGACGCTTCCCACAGGTTTAGATTGGGGGATTCAACTTTGTCATCTCGTATAGCATTTCTTCCCAAGAGCGTAGGCCTGCAACTGCTTTCTCTCTCCACTGGGAAGAGAAGTGCTGCCTCTGAATGCCCCATAGCTTAATTTTGTTTGTTTGGGGAACTGGGAACTGGAGAATGGAGATGCAAAGGAACTCAGTAAAACTAATATTAAACATGTAGAATACACATATTGAGATCAGCCATTGGCACTATTTTCCTGCAGCTCTGGAGAATCACTGGACTGAGGCAGTTCACAGTATCCTCTTTTTTTGAGTCTTGGAGCTGTATCTAGGAGATCTAGCTCTAGCTAATGTTGGCAGTGGCTGTAGTGGAACCAAATCTATTCACTACAAAAACAATAATCTACTTTCCCTCTTGTGTTTGAAAGAGGATTTTTTTTTTTTCCTGTGACAGAATTTTCCATTCTGTTGCTCCTCTTTAAACCTTTCAATAGTTACAGAAAGTTTACTCTAATCTCTGTTTCTTGAGCCTGACGAAAGATAGGAGGAAATCTGGCCAGTGGATGAAAGAGCCAGGAAAGGAAATATTTCTTACCAGAGAAGGTAAGTGGTGATGTTTAATAACTGGCCACACTCTGTAAGGACAGAGTTTGTCTTGTGCAGTGAGGGACTCTATTCAGGCCAAAGGCTTCATGAAAGAGAAAACCATTAAATGCAAATAACTGGCTGGTATGCAGTAGGAGGCTGTACTGCATGGCTTTGCACTATATGGCCCTGGATGGAAAAAATTAAAAAAAAGTAAATAAAATATCTTAATTTTTCTATTGGACTTCTGAGAAGCTAGAAAGCATTTCAATTTGTAAGGAACTTGATACAAGTGCTGTAGTATCTGACTTTGAAAATGCTATACCGATTGTATCACTTGGAGAGGAAGTGACAATACCAAAGCATGAGCAGAGCTACCACTGTTTAGTTTCCTCCACATCATGGGTAAGAAGAAAACTGCATTTGATGTTCCTTAATATCTTTCTGGTGAATTTTGGCACTTGCCATGACCACTATATGCTACCTAGGAAAGAAGAATTTATCAGCAGGGAATACTTTCCTCCTTCTCTTAAATATGAAAATGCTTTGCAGTCAAAATTCACCTCTGTCCTCAGGATAGCTGCTGTGTTGTTTTGTACTGCTCTGATTATTGGTAAGGAACTGTGGAGTTTTATTAGTTTCCTGGCATGCAGGTTGGAAATTCTTTTTCTGCTCTGATGTTGAAGCAAAATGAATGCAGTGTGTGAAAGTTTATCTGAAAACTTAACGAGACTTTGTTCTGCTTTTAGTCAAACAGTTTTGAGGGCTGTCTTCCCTCTCTTGGCAAGGGTGCAGGAAGAAATATGGGCCTATACAGAATCTCAACCCCTCCTGGGATGCCCAGGCACAGTTCCCCTGTTAGTGACAAGAGCTGCTGTTGGTTGAGCAAGCAGCAGTTGGGCACTTGACCGAGCAAAAAGCCAGTGCCTTCAGTCATCCTTCACGATAAAGCTGTTCCTAGTGTCCATCCACATGGTTTAGGCCAGAGGTGTCCAACTCAGTTTCACTGGGGGCCACATCAGCCTGGCGGTTGCCTTCAAAGGGCCTAATGTAATTTTAGGACTCTATAAATGTAGCTATCCCTACATGTGACTTCAGGCTTAGAAGCACTTCTCAGAGGTGATGTCATGGCTAGCTATTTTTACAGGGTTGATGGTAATAAGAATATATAGAATATATAGAGAATTCTAGATATGTTTTTTATGTCAGGGAGGTGGGTCCAGTAGCCAAACAGAGGGGAGGATGCCGCAGGTCCATGCCCTTGGTTCCAACCACTGATGGGGCTGAGCATGTATTTCCCCATGTGTGCATACACACAGCACCCCGCATGTATACAACACATGCATACCTGGCTGACCACACAGATCAACACAGGCAGGCACACAAGTGACACCAATGACCTCATCCTGTTCTATTCTGTGGCTGAAAAACGTGAAGGTCTTTTCGTGTGAAACACTAATACATAATTATATGCGTGCCTCTCTCGTGATATATATATATATATATATATACACACACACACATTCAATTATATATTATCAATATATTAATTATATGATATATCATTAATATATGTATTAACTACTAGTAATTATAGAATTATGGTTGATAATTACCTTTAATTATTACTAATTAAAATTACGTATATAATTATGTATGCACACTCATATGTACAATGTGATCTCCCCAGCAGCTGGCCTCAGGCATGCAGACTACCACGTAGCTGCCCCTCGGGTCCCGGCCTCCCCAGTTTTTGGCACATGGAGAGATGAACCCCCAAACCCCTGCTACTGGTCCAGACCTCTGCACACACACAGCTTGCCAGGACCCCCTGGGTTCTTCTGATAGACAAGCCCCCATGGTCTTGTCGTTGGAGAGACACACATACAGAAGGGGGTCTCTGATTGACTTCAGACCCCACAGCCTTGTGAGCAGCTGGCTGGGACCCCACTGAGCCTTCCATAGCCAGCTCCCCCAGTGGTCTCATCCTTGGAAACAAATACCTCATTGACTCCCAGGGTGCTTCACCAACTCACAAGCAATCCCTGCTTGATGTCTGTAGTGATCACATGCTCACTTGTGGAGCCTTGAACACATGCACACCCACTCATACACCCACCCCCAAAACAGAGTGTCAGTCCCCTCAGGAAAACAGAGTTTAACGAGAAGATGACACAGACTGTGCTGGTCAGATGCAGGACATGACCAGATAAATGTCCTGGTAAGCCACCAGCTGATATGTGATTGGTCCTTTTGATTCTCTTATCCCTCTGTTTTTGCATGATTGTTTCCCATGTCGTTCCCAAAACACCCATAGTAACCCCTGTGCAATCCCAAAATTCTCTTCCCTTGCACCCCATAATGTGTGCAATGCCCCTAGGCAGTGATCCCCTTCCAGTTCAGAAGATGTTTGGGAGGGAGGAACCTTCTTCTGGAAAGGACCTTCCTTGGAATTCTTAGTTTGGGTTCCTGCCTGGTTGTGACCCATCTGCTCCTCTGGAGATGGGCCTTTGATGGTATGATGGCTCATGGGATGAGCCTGGGAGTAGTTTGGCAGGGTATTATTTAGGCTTCCCCACTGCCATTGTCTGTCTGTGCTGCCCTGTGTATGCGCAGATGAGCTTTATCACAAACCGAAGGCTGGGTGCAGAACATGTAGAACTTCTGGTCTGCTGGGTCAGGAAAGCATCTTCACATGAGAAGCTGTTTGCTTCTGTTGGGAGGCTTCTACCTCAATCAGGTTAATTAAGAATAACTTTTACATTTGAAGTCCACAAGGGTGAGAGAGTTTAAAGAAGCTGGAGTAGGAAAATGAAATTATAAACCCCCCTTCCCTCCCTCTGTCACAAGCCTGAGAGAAGGAGAAGGGAAAAAAAAGAAGAAAAAAGGGGTTAGGGTAGAGGAGATGGTTGGTGTGTGTGTGTGTGGGGGGGGGACACGTGACAGTTTTAATGATATTATCTTTTTTTTTAAATACTACTAGGGCCTGTACACAAGATATAGCATAAAGGGGGCTCCTGCAATGCCAGGAGACCTATGCAAGTACCAAGCCTGTCCATGTCCCACAGTCCTGGTGCCAGCCAGCTGCTCCTACACACTGCTGACAGCAGCAAAGGGAAGACTTGCATGCAACTTATTTGTCTAATTATTTTTATTCTTTATCTAATATCATATGCAAATTGATAGGTGAGTGAAATCCTCAAGCATCATACTTTTTTCCCACCTGTTTTGGAAAACAGTATCTTCATATATAAGCAAAAGACTATTACTTTTGTTCTGTGTGGGATCATTATTGGGAAGGAGAGAAAATTGTCCATGGAAAGATCATGTCAGGACTCAGGGTGAATTTTTCTATAAAAAATTGTAAATCTGTAAGATTATTCACCAAAGTTAGCAGAATCCTGCAAGGAAACCAGCTTAACTCTTCTTTCCCCTCTCTCCTTTGTTAGAATGCACCTCATGAAGACTTAAGCCTCTCTTCCATTAAAGCAATCATTTCCAGCTATGGATAGGAAGGAAAGCAGTTGGCATTCAATGACCATACAGGTACTCACGTAACGTGGTTCACATGAATATGAATCTGCTTCGCACAAGTTTTGAGCTAGAGCTTGAAATCCAGGAAGGATAATACTGCTGGTCAAAAGAAAGAAGCGACTAAGTGTTAGACGTATCTAAGGGCTCCCTCAAACTTATTAAAGGGCATCTGTTGCCCTCTAGTGTTTCATCTGCACATCTCCTTCCACTTGCGAGTGCTTCCTCAGAAGTACTAGGGGGAAATGTGTCCTCATGTGGCTGTAGCTGAAGCATTCAGTGACATCAGGTGCCCAAGGGACAGAGAAAGTAACTCGTCTGCGTTATTCTTCTTCGTATGTTGTCGTGCATGCAACTGCATAAACAGAAACTGAGTATAAAAACAAGTACAAGGTGCGCCATGCTTGCTGTAAGAAATTGCCCAAGAGGGTTTACATAAATTTCTAGCAGCTGAGCGAGTGCACGCTTTTAAATGCAACCCCTCTTCCAGCAACATCTGAGTATGTATTGAAATGCACAGCAAAACTATATGGGTTTACAAAGTATGTGCCTGATTTAATTTGGCTTCTAGCTGACATCAAAAGCCAAGGAAAACCAGAGAGCTCTTTTGATTTCACTGAAATTTTGGCCGTGATTGGAAAATAGGGGGTTTTACAAAGCCTTTCACTCTGCAGGACTGGTTCAGCTCAAGACACTTCAACTGAGGGATTACAGTATGTGAGTGATTTCTTCTGCTTTGTCCTTGTCTTCTGTCTTCACCCTTCAATGGGAGCTCACAGCATGCAAAAAAGATTTACAGAAGCTTCTTATAGGGCTGAAATACCTATACAAGAACTCTGAAATGTTTTCTATGCACAGAAATCAGAAGAGAACTGTGTTACTGAAGTGGATGATGAGTCTAGGCCCAGGTCACAGCTGAGAACTGAAAATATCTGAAGTTTTTAGGGTGTTAGCAAAAACTCCAATATGCCGTATATCATGTGCTTTTCTTCCACTCACTGTGAGTATTCCTTTAAGAAATCTTGCTCAGTCATAATCTTGAAAAAATTCACGTGTGTGCGTATGTAATAGGCTTTTTTTCTTGTCAACTGCCACTTTGGATGCTGTGCTGTGCTCATGAGATATGTTGTTCAGGCAAGAAGCTGTGTGTACCATTTCTTTACCCCATTCATGAAACAGCAGGTAGCCAGCGTAGTTACAAGGTGTGCACTGCTGGCCAAGCTGTATTTATTTACTGATATGTATTTTGACTCTAAATATTGCGTTACCTGGATGCAGATCAATTTTTTTATTATGTGATCATAAAGAGACATCTTTTTTTTTTTTTTTTTTTTTGTCTTGTGGTTGAGGGCAGTGGGTGTGGATCATAAAGATATGTCCAAAGTGACAGTTTAACACAAGCTGGAGCTTTAAAAACTGACAAGTGGATCAAAGTCAGATAATTACTGGGTTATGATCAAACTTTACTTAGAAAAAGAAAACAAAATTAGTCCCTTGCATGTCACTTCTCTCTTCTGTTTTAAACTATGGTATTGATATGTAGATATATACTGTCCTATTCCTGAGCTATTCTTTCTGTTGAAGAAGACAGTTTACCAAAAAAAAAAAGAAAAAAAAAATCTTACACGGTTTAGAATAATTTTGGTTGGAAGAGACTCTCAGGATCATCAAGTCCAACTGCAACCTAACCAACTCTAGCACTAAACCATGTCCCTAAAAACCTTGTCTAAATGCCTTTTAAACACCTCCAGGGATGGTGACTCCACCACTTCCCTGGGCAGCCTGTTCCAATGCCTGACAACCCTTTCCAGGAAGAATTGTTTTTCTAATATCCAGTCTGAACCCCCCCTGACACAACTTGAGGTCATTTCCTCTTGTCCTGTCACTTGCTACTTGGGACAAGAGACCAACATCCTCCATGCTACAACCTCCTTTCAGGTAGTTGTAGACAGCGATAAGGTCTCCCCTCAGCCTCCTTTTCTCAAGGCTAAACAGCCTCAGGTCCCTCAGCCTCTCCTCATCAGACTTGTGCTCCAGACCCCTCATGAGCTTCATCACCCTTCTCTACACTCTCTCTAGTACCTCAACATCTTTCTTATGATGAGGAGCCCAAAACTGAACACAGGATTCAAGGTGGGGCCTCACCAGTGCTGAGTACAGTGGCACAATCACTTCTCTAGTCCTGCTGGCCACACTATTCCTGATACAAGCCAGGACGCTATTGGTCTTTTTGGCCACCTGGGCACACTGCTGGCTCACATTCATCTGTCTGGTGACCACTAGGCAGCTTTCCAGCCACTCTTCCCCTAGCCTGTAATGCTGCCTGGGGTTGTTATGACCCAGGTGCAGGATGCAGCACTTGGCCTTGTTGAACCTCATACAATTGGCCTTATCCCAATGATCCAGCCAGTCCAGATCCCTCTATATGGCCTTCCTACCCTCCAGCAGATCAACACTCCCACCCGATTTGGTGTCATCTGCAAACTTACTAAGGATGCACTCAACCCCCTCATCCGGATCAGATAGGGATTAAACAGAACTGGCCCCAATACTGAGCCCTGTGTCCTACCTACCTGTGTGCTAGAGTTACTATTCATAGTGTTTAAAATAAGTCTTTTGATTTCTCTAAGTGGATGTTAAACTGGCTTCAAAGACTTAAAGGCAACAAAGATTCTTGTGCCTTAGAGAAAATATGTTCATCAAAAACGTGATGGGAATCTGTGACTGTCAGTCTAGACAGTCCCTGAGTTATTGCTGTGTCAGTGACTGTGCTGATGAGGAAGCAGCAGCACTCAGCAATGGGATTGGGTACTGGACTCAAGGACACTCAGCAGTAGCTCCTGAGGGGAGCATAGGTCTTGGGCAGATTTTTCCTAAGTGTGAAATGACCTTTTTGAAATAGCAGAGAGGATGATCAGTGTGAGGATGGGCTGCCTTTCCTGGCAATGAAGGTTATACTGTGTCCGAGAGACTGCTCAGGAGAGCTTTACCAGTGCTGCTATAGCCTGTTAGTTTGTTTTTCATTGAATATATAACAGATCCAAAGTGATGATGCAGGGGCCTTATGTGCTATCAGGTCTGGAGTTCAGGATGCAAGGTTGGTTTGTAATTCTAGGGCCATGTGCACATAACTCTTTTGGTAAACTGGAAACAAAAGATTAGGTAAAAGGAGAGACTTATAGATCCCAATGTGAGCAGAACATCAAATTCAGAAGCCAAAAGAAGACCTTTCCTCAGATGTAATGGCTATTCCTCCCTGAACACTTCATGCTGTGTCAAAAGACCTTTACTTTTTAGTTCTTTCAACGATTTATCTTCACGGATCAGATGAGTAAATGAACCTGGACTGCATCCAGTGCTATGTGTAGGCTAAGGCCACCAGATTAATTTGCTTCTGTAGTGGGCAATCAAGCTGCTAATGTAGCAAAGTTTGGATGAAAGGCCAGGGAAGATATTAGTGGCAGAAACATTCAATTATTCTTTCTTTTTGCATATTTTTGTGTGAAAACCCTTGAAAGAAGTGGATTTGTATCCTAGAGGCAGTCTTTTGTTACCCCTTGAGAGAGGTGTAGACACTGCATCCTTAACTCCGTGAAAAAGTCCTGAAATTACCTCAGTTATTCATTGACTACACAAGATTGATGTTCAGAGTGTGTGCAAAATAGACTCCTAATAAAATAATAAACCATCAAGAACTAAATTCTCAATTTATGACGATTCATTTTTCTTGAGGGGTGTTTGTTTTTTTTTTTAATGAGCACAAGATGAACATGGAACTTGCAGATCAAGGAAAACTGTGTTGTGTGTCTGTGTGCCTTTTTTCCTTTTTTTTTTTTCTTTTAAAGTTGTTTCAGTCCCTTGAGAATGAATCTTGGAACCGAACCCATGAAGACCTGGAAAAAATCTGCTTTCACTGATGCAGAACAATATACTGTATAGTTGCTGCTATAGCAAATTGTATAGGGAAACTGCTATGGTTTTGTTGGTGGTGTCTGTTTATAAGCAAATGTACCAAAGTAAGGAACACAATAAAGCTTTTGTCTCTATGTAGGACTCTTAAAAGGTGCTGGAGTTTATTTTCTTTGTATTAATCCGTTTATACTGGTCTGCGATGCCGAAGAGGCTATTGGATTTTTTTTTCCTCCTCTAGGATTGAAAGAGTTTTGTCAGAATTGAATTCTGGCTTTTGCAGCTTGGTAACAGAGGCAGCGTATGCACAGATGCCCACTTTATTGCAGGCATCAAAGGCTTGAGGGTGTGCATGAATTTCCAACTTATAGAGAACTCTGTGCTGCATAGTTGTGGCCATATTGCCTGTACTGACTATACCTAGAACAAGTATTATAGTCCCATGGAAGTTTGGTGTTGCAGAAATGATCTTGGTGACATTTGACAATGGGAGGGCTTGTCTTTAGCATAGCAGCCTGACACAAGCATCTCAAACTATCCCACAATTTTAGTGTGAACAGGGAACCTGTACATGCTCTGTGTTACAGTATGTGGCCATAAGAAGTGCATACTTGAAAAATGAGGCTTCATAGCACTCATTTTGCCTAGTTAGTGATAGCTGTAAGTAAGCTGATAGTTATAAAGTCTTCTGGATTTCAAGAGAAACCTTATTCTTGTAACTGTTTCACCATCAAGATGAAATAGCATCTATCTGTAAATTGCGTGTGTGTTGTTTGTTTTTTTTTTGCCTTCAAAACTGCTCTTTTTATAAACAGAATCACATGCCAGATGAAGTGAAACATTCTACTTCACATTAAGGTTTTCCTTGTTTATGGTACTTACTTGCCATTTAATAGTGATTCATGTGTTTGATTTAAAGAAATTACTGATTCCGACAGAATCACGAGTAAAAGCTGAGTGTTTGCTTTGGTAACTGAATGTGTCCTATGACTAAGAGCACATAAATAGGAGAGGCCGTTGTGGCTTTATTGTCTCTTACAGTGTCAAAATTAAAAGTTGCTCTCCTTTAAGGAAGCTTCATATTTAGAAAAAAATGGTTATCCCATAGAATAATGTATTGGTAAGCAATTATTGCTCTTTCATCACAATGTTTAGGGAAGCTAAAGTGTTCTGGAGTTGTTGCCTTAACAGTTCACAAGAGAAATTAAATCTGCCTTTTATGGAGATGGCCTCAGTAACACTTTGAATACCCCTTTTTGGTTTTTAATGTCTGATGATGAAAGTGTATTTTCTTTGACTAAGCAAATACTATAAATAGTATTTTGGTGTGAATAATTAAAAAAGAGATAAAAGGAAACCCAAAGAGTGGGATCAAAATACACAAAGTGGCAAGGGGTGTTTATACAGTGCAACATTGCAAAAAGACTCATTTTGAAAGATAATTGCTAGCTGCCTACCTATCTGGACACCGACAAAACTCCCAACTGATCCTCTTGCAGCAGTGGAAGAGAAAGGGTAGTGAAGAATGTGTGTGATAAACATGCAAGGAATTGAGGCAATGGTGGATCCTGCCTTCAGGTATTCCTTAGGTAGGGATCTGCAAAAGGAGAATAACCTCAAGAGTAGAGATTCTGTCACATTGACTTCAATGCTCTTTTTAACTTCAAATTATTCTCAATAAAATTTTTCTTCTAGGGGTTTAGCTTATCTTCAAAAATCTCATTGTTCTGGAGTTGTGGATAGGTTTTTATCACAGATGGTGTCTCTTTCTGGTTAAAGAAGGGATAAGTACTTCATAAATGATTCTTTAGAAATACCTGTTCATACTTAATCAGTACAGTAGTGGTCTTTCATATGCAATTATGTTAAATGAAATGCTACTTGTGACTTGTGGCTCAAGTTTCAAGTCAGACTAGCTTTTTCTATCTTAGAATGACAACATATTTTAATAAATCTTCAATGTGTTATCGCAAGACTTCTTAGGGCACCAACTAATACATTAAAGAATTAAAAAAGATATGTGTGTGTATATATACAGATTATTATTTTTTTTTTGTCCTGCTATCTGTAGAAGTAGCAAAGTCAACCAACAAGAAAACTCTTTCAAGTACAAGAGAAAACTTCTGGCCAGATTCTTGATTAACAAATAGAGATATTGACTACTTGGTCTATGTAATGCTTATTTGCAATAACTGGTTCATCACAGTTCATTAGGGCTGCTCTCATTATTAAAGGTTACTCATGAGCAAATACTGAGAGCTTACTTTTCCTTTTGCTTGTCCACACACGTCATGTGGTTCAGTTCTAATTGCAGCATTTCTGAAATCCTCTTCTTCAAGACAAGTGTGGGCACCAAAATGCTTTTGGGATTATAGGCAAACACAAAGGCAACTCATTCCATGGCAAAAATAAAGATTTCAAACTGTGTGTGTGTGGACACTGGTATATGTTTTATGTTAATGAAAAATGTCTGAGAGCTGCCTGATAGATCAAGATACCTTTTGTGGGGAGGAAGGGATATTTTCAAGGCAAATTTGCCTTCTCAAGGGGAACATTGTGATGCAAGGATTTGCTGATGGCATGCTACTATTCCCCTCTTAGGTGGCATTTTATTCTTGGCCCAGACACAGTAACTGAGCAAAATATTGCACAGAGGATAAACTCACCATATAGTAATGGTTGCAAAACATGTCTATTTGCTGTGCTTCTCTGCCTTTCATCCTCCTCACATTTGGCAGTGTGGAGATTTACATAGCTATGGACTCTTGTGTGGATGGCGCTTGAATTACCGTTCCTTTTCTCAAAGGCACTATCTTTTCTAACAGAGATTTGCAAAGCTATTTTAGACTTTTTGGAGACATCTGGGATGCTTGCCAGTTCACGGAAGAGTTGTAGCTGTCTCTGCTGTCTGTTGTTCCCTAAGTGCACATAGAACAAGCTTTGCTTGGGTGGGCAGGCAGTTCTGATAACAGTAACAGATTATATTCAGCCATTCATTTGTTAAAACACTAGAGTTATTTTAGAATATGTTTTACAGAAAAAAGATGTCTAGATATGAACTCTACACACTAAACATTTTGATATTGACAGTTTTGTTGTCGTTGGAGATTTTTCTTTCAGAAATGGTTGAGCTGCTGAATAATGTCTGTAGACGTGTAAAAATGCTAAAGTGTTGTGGTTTTTTTGTTTGTTTGTTGTTTTTGTTTGTTTGGTTGGTTGGTTTTTTTGTTTGTTTGTTTGAAATAAGGACTTAGCCACCTGAATATCTTCTGTGGTTACATTTCCTTCTATGGTGGTGTAGTGTCTCCTGATATATCAAAAAGGTTGTCAATTTAAACATAAAAATGACAAGATCATTTTGCCAGTTGGCATATTGATTTACCTTAATTTATTCTGTAATTTTGCCTTTGGTTGCATTTGAGTCACTTGTAAAATCTATATAATATATTTAGTGGCAGAGTATGGGTAATTGCAGTGCTACTTAGTATAGTAATGTAGTTGCTTAGTAATGCATTATATTGAAATAATGAGGCTTTTATTTTAGATAATAATGCTTTTATGCCAGCTTCAGTATGATGTGAACTGAAAACTTAGTTATGTGAATAAATCATAGATGATGACAAATAAATACAGCTGAAGTAAATCCTTTGTTCTGATCTCATTATTTCAGTATTTGTTTTGAAATGCATGGATATAATTGCTTTGGATTAGGTCATTTTTGTCAAAACATAAATTGGTCGTTTTGGTTTTGGCCTTTTAACGAGTGTAAAGCAAATAAAAGCAGTGTGTGGCTTTAAGAGGCAATAATTATGCACTTCAGTAAGACCATTCAGAGTTCGAGCTGTCATAAGCATAAGTGATGTTTATAGAGATGTGTATGTTTTCTCAGTAGACAGCTCTGCAATCAGACAGGAGCTGTGTGCAAGCACCTGAGAGGGATCTGGCACAAAGTGAGGGACAGAGGAGCTGTAGGTAGGAGGTAAAGCTGGTGTTCCCATGTAAGCAAGGCACAATGCCTGGCTCTTGTCAAAGTTGGTCTTGTGGCTCACACAAATATGAGCTATTATCTATGTGAACAAGCTAAAATGCCCCATTTCTTTCGCAGCCTTTAACAACAACCTGACACATCATTTCAGGGGAATGATTTTACAGTTTCACTCGAACACATTATAGTTTGGATATAAATTCAGTACTGGACAAGTTACCTTATAGGGGAAAATGGTGTCTAGTAGGACAGGTTTGGAATTGATGAATGACCTCACTCTGAGCAATTAGACTAGCTGCACAGCTGTGCTGATGTCATGCAGCTGGCTGCATTTAGATTTATGGCTCTGCTATTAAAAGGAGTGTAGTGTTAACAACAGAAACCACAGGAGGTGGGTAAAGGTTTTTCAGATTAAAATGATGAGAGGAGACATTGATGTTTATTGCAGTGCTAGTGCCTTGTGCTTTCCAGTGAACACAACAATAATTTTACTCCCATCTGATGTTGTGTCCAGTAGTTTATTAAGTAGACTTGTTGCTAATTTGGTGTTAAGAATTATGAGTGTATGCCCTGTTTCACCATTTTAAAAGCACTGAAGTACCCAAGGTCTAGTTCCTGGCATCTGGCTGAGCTGCTTTGTTAGTCTTTGTTGCCCTGACACAGGGCAAGTGGTGTCGTGAAATGGTTTAGCTAGAGTGCTTACTATATTGCCTGATTTATGAAATCAGGCGTCTTGCATTAGGGAGAATGAGAGAAAAAAGGCTGGGCTGTAATGCACACAGTTGTGAGCTGAAACAGTTGTTGAACTGACGCTGAAGTGGCACGAATGAGACCCACAAGGACTAAGGTTCATATGAACACACACTTCACCAGACCAAGTCCTGTTTTCAACAGGTTGTGAATTCAGGAAGAGCCATGCTCTAGGTTATTACTTGGAATACAATCTATTGTAGAAATGTGTGTTGTGTGTGTGTTTGTGGTGCAATTTTTTATTTTTATTTATTTAATTTTTAAAAATGTATGAGATGGTACTTGAATGTTATTAAAACTGCTGTCTACATTCCTCATATTCGCTGTTTCCTGCAGCAGCCTTGCCCAGGTGGCTGAATTCTGCATCTTGACTCTTCAGAGAAGATACTGATGTAAGAACCCCAGGAGAGCAAGGGAGAATTCATTTGATCAGTTTTTATGAGAAGCATGTGTCCAGTGGGTTATTCTACAGCTGGCCTTTTCTAATGTAAGGATTTTTTTTTCTTCTTTCTTTTTAAGGGCTAATTTGTCAACTTTTGGGCTGGTGCTTTTGCACAGTGCTGCACCTCTTCTAGACAAATGACTGAATGCAGAAATATCGATGTTGTTGGTAACTTAATCCCCAAACTGAGTCCTCCTGGCATGCTAAAAAAGCTCCTTTTCCTGCCTTTTCTCTCCAAAAGAAATAAACAGTCTGACAATAACTTTAAACATGTCTGAAACATGTTTTGAGAAGGCAGAGAAAACTACTCTCCTTGCTACAAGAGACAGAATGTGGTTTGTGCTCAATGATAGTTCTGACTTTGGATGGAAGATGCTTTAAATCTTTGGTAGCCAGTAAAATCTGAATTTAGTCATGACGTGACAGCATAGAACTAAGAACTTTGTGGTAGTGTGTTGTGGTGGTGGTTTTTTTGTGTGTTTTTTTTTTTGTTTGTTTGTTTGTTTGGCTGTTGTGGTTTTTTGTTTGTTTTCCTCCTTCTCTTTACATTCTGTAGTGCATCTGAATTTGTTAACCTGAGAAATTTTGCAATACTTTGGATAGGTCACCTAAGTGACAGTTCTTGTTATTTTATGTATATTCCTCCCTCACTGGCAGAGACAGAGTTTCACTTCACTGTGCAGACAGAAGAAGACTGATGGCTTGTTTTTGCATCTGAATACATAATTCAAAAGAAAAAATATTAATGCAGTATCAACATTCTGATACCAATTGCAGAACGCCTCAGTGGTGCACTATGCTAAAAGAAATTCCCTACATTCACTCACAGGAGATTATGGGGACTCATCTTTTTATCTGGTCTAGATGATTCCTGGGAATTTATTTTCTGTGGGAACCTTCAGCTGTTTCCATAATTAGCTAGACTGTCAATTATTTTTATCCCCTTGGCTATTCACCATGGTTGAAAGTGGTGAATCATCAGTTTTCAGTGCTTAGAATATTTTCTACTGCTGTGGCTCCTGGTCTGTTCTTCTGGCTTTGTTCTTTGAAGTCACTGCCCCAGCACTCAGACCATGGCTTTGTCCTTATGGTAGTTAGAAAATACTTGGATTATGGTCTGATGTATTTTGTGTTACTTCACAACCTTATCAGGGGCTCACTTTCCAAAATGTTTCTCGAAATTATCCAAAGGTTACCAAAAAATGCTTGCTGAATATTGTTCTCTGGACCATTTGTTGTGGCCTTGGTTGACTTTCTTGTGTACTTTTTAGCAAGGGATGGGAAAAGAGGAGTTCAGTGGTATGTTGAGTGAGTCAGTAAAGGTCATCCTCTTATTTCACTCAGGTTTATAGCCCTAGGAGAGTTTAGAGGACATGACCCTTTCTCCAGTTGTCTTGTTACCCTGTAACCTTTTACTGGTCATTTGGCTTTCTTTTGGCATAAATAATGGATACATCCTTCCTCCCTTGTACAACCTTTGGTATTTACAACTCTGTAACAAAATGAGTTAAATATTTTTGCTATTTTGGTATGGTTTTAAGGTGCCACAAGATTATTTTATTTTTCAGTGAAGGCAAAAGAGGTTGCAAGAGAAACTTTTCAGAGCCCAACCTTTGCAAACCTCCTGAACATTGTAGATGGTACTAAATCAAAACCTGAGGTAATTTGTAGTGTTAGATAAACTGCTGACAATAAAATTCTCATGTCAGTCTGAACAGCAGTTAGGGACATGACAGAGGAATAAGTGATGAGAATTATTAGTTAGACAACAGGGTTTTTTTTCTGTTGTTGTTGACATGTATCTTGTCTATTAAAACTGGCAACAATGAGGTTATGAAGCACATTGCTTAGTAATATCTCTTGGCTAAGGTTTGCCAGAATGGGGCAGATAGAGTCATGCAATATTTTTTTCTTATGAAATGAAGGACAGAAGTGCACGATCTTGGCCTACATGGTTATTTGTGGTAAATTTGTCTAAAATAAAGAAGTATTCAGATAAAACTTTTGTTCTTTGCTGTGATTACTTTGCTGTGGTTACTTGCTGTGTACATGTGCCATATATGTGAAAGCAAGTGTTTTATCTGTGTATTACCCAACATAGCTTGATCACAGGGAGATTATGAGAACAGAAAAAGAGATTTCTGACTCCACAGAAACTTCCATGAGAACTCAAAACTTAAGCCAGAGGTTGTTTTTTCTCTGTTATTGGCAGCTGGAATGTCTATTTTTTATTATTATTTTTTTTAATAATCTGGAAAACACACTGTGTTTTGGTTGCTGGAAACAACTCATTCCACTCTTACTACAAAAGTACACAAAACTATTCTGAAGAAGAGAAGACTTAAGAAAGGACTGGGAAACATTGTTTTAGTCAAAATAATTTGCTAAAAAAATATGAAAGTCTTATTTCCTGACCTACCTTAAGTAGTTATGTACAAAGAAGGTGCCTCTAACAAATCATCCTTATTAGTACATGCTGCTGCCCGACACTTACAGTTTTTCTGGTGTGTTAGGATTCCTCATGAATCATAGCTTCTGTAGTTCCTTGAACATCCTGCTTCTTGTTATGTATTTTTAAGCTACAATGTCCTATGTATAAGCCATCTAGACAAAAATCTGCACCCTGAATGCAGTTACTGTGGGGAGCTGTACATTCTGTTGTGGTACTTGTGGCAAAATGACAGAATGTGCAACTAGACTAGTAGGTGAAACCAAACCATGCTAAATATTTCCTTTTGAAAAGTTTATTTTAGAGCTCTTTTAGCACATAATTAGGCTGTCTCAGTAAGCCATGCACTTTCCTAATGCAATTACGAGAAAGCTGTTTAGTTAAATTGCTAGTGGTTGTCTAGACAACCTACTGGAATCTTCTGAGTTGGAATTTAATTAAATGGAGGGAATTTCTATGGTTCAGAAGTATTTGGCTCAAGTGCCTTCTTGTTGAAGATGCGGTTTGGAGAAGAACGTACAGTGCCTATGAGGATGGGAAAAGATATCCAGTTTTGGAATTAGATACTGAATGGAAGAGAAGAATTGGAGTTGTAAAGAGTACAACATTTATTACCACTTCAAGGGATGATCATGTTCCTGAAAAGAAGCTAGGGCTGTACCTATATGACTTGGCAACAACTGACAGCTTCAGAGAAATGTTTACAATTCCCTATTGCTGTCCACAATTACCCTGTTGCTTTTGCCTCAGCACCATCATCCACAGTTGTTTAATTTTTAACCCTTCAAATTTTTTTAGGGCATAAACCTTAATGTTTGATAGAAACAACCTTTTTTCAATCTTATGGTGCAGTTTAGAATGAATTCTCCCCTGTGAGCTGCTATTGTCCATCTGCTTACGTCTCTGAGATCACTTAGAAATTAGTATTCACATTATCTGTCCTGTTTATTTCCCCACTATGGGCTTGATGTGCAGAATTAAAAGTTAGGTCCTGGGGAGCAAGAGTACTGTGGGAGTCCTTATTATTCTGGTGCAGCATCAAGCACAAAGGATCCTGATTCCACTTAAGCAGTAAAAGTTCTACCTATCGAGAGTCATTTATGAGATTATTTTTAAGGGAGGGTCGCCTTGACTAAATGGGGAGTTAATGAGATTGAATATTTTCTTTATTTGTGTCTTAAACATGGAAATGTTGGCTGCTGCTTTTTTTGAGACTGGCAGTGAAATGAAATACTATGTTAAGTGTTAGCAGATGCTACAGGGGTGGACAGAATAGTGAAGGAACCTCTTTTGTGGGCACATGGTGGGATTTAAATCTCTAAATAAAGTTTTGTGTACACGCCATCCCCTTGGCAAAATGGCTGGTTTTGCTGATGAAGTTCTTAATGTCTTTTTGGAGCACTGTAAACCAGAAATAGACTGCCTTGTAAGAAGAAAAATAATCCTGTTGTCTGTCATAGTTTTGAGAACGAGGATGGATACAACTCCTGGATGTATGAACAATGTCTTCATATTTGCTTTTGTTTGCAGTGTGAAGAAATAGAATCATAGAATCATTTAGGCTGGAAAAAAGAGCAAGGATTTTTTTTTTTTTTTTTTCTTTAAACAACTACATATTTATGTTGTTGAATCATGCAAACAGTTCCTTTTATGTCAGTGGGCTTTCTTTTGTTAGTGTCATACTGATTAAAGACTACAGCTTTTTATGTTGATCAAGCAGTTTAGTGGCTGAAGTTGGATTCATCTTAATCCAGTAATCATTCTGCAAAATTGTCTAATCTTTGTAAGGATTATATATCTCAGGTCCATCTCTGGGAGGAAAAGATAAATGCAGTCAGCAGAACAGACTAAATCACAAAGCTGACTTCGCTTCCAAGTTCTGAAATATAAAACAGGGTCGGGTCTAGGGCTGTGATCAGGATATGGAGTTAGAACATCTGATTTTGGGTTTCAGTACAGTAGAGACGAGATCTTAAATCCAACTTGTCTTGCTATATGTTTTCTAAGTTTTTTGTATTGTTTTTTTATTATCGATCTTGTTAAGAAGACAGATTCCTTCTGTGTTTCAGGAGCAAGAAGGTGCTTTGTGATGTTAAGAAAAATAATGATCTCAGATACTCTCTATGTGTATGTATGCATAGAAATAAAAACATATAAAGGAACTTCTATCTTCGTAGTTGTGGAGCTGGATCTATTGATGCAGGAGTGATGAAAGTACATGGGCACATATACTGTGATGCCATCAGCAAAGGTAGGAACTCCAGAGGGTATAAAATTTATTTCTTGTGGACTCCAGGTTTCTCATCAAGATATATGGCATCTCTTCCTAGTGGGTTTATTAGGAGGGAACAAGTATCTGTAGCCTTCTGTAGGCTTCTGCACTTAAGGAAACAGTGAAAGAATGAGAATATTGCTCAGTTTGGAAGGTTAAAGTAAATCAGTCCATAGTATTGTACATAACTTACTACTCTGGTATTAAGGATATCCTAATATACTACAGTATTTGAATTATAACCCATCCTCAAACAACCAGTATTTCTGTTTTGTGAATCATATTTCTACTTTGGCTCTCCTATCAAAATCTGCATCTTCCACTGAGGTCTCCTCTTAACTCTTACAACTCTTGTCTTGCTATCCTGCCTGAAATACGTAAATCTCTGTGCTCTCTCTCATGTACGGCAGAGGATCTCAAATTCAGCCCAGGGCTGTTGTTTGTTAAAGTTAAATAGCTAAAACCTTTTCTAGTCCTTTCAATAGGAGTAGGGGCAGACCTGTGTTAGCTCTCATGGCCCTTCTGCACCACTGGAAAGGATATTTCAATATTTGTGACATTTCACTTAAGCAGTTTCTCTTGCATAGGATCATGTTGTTTACTCCTGTAATCCTTAATCCCTGACCAGGTGGGACTCCAGAGAGAGGGTGCAAGTCTCCAGGTCTGGGGCTGGAGGGAGTTTCTGGGGCCTCCCCCTGGCACCAGGGCTGCTGGTGATGGTTGTTTAACCTGTGGGAGATGTGCTGGGTTTGAGGTACTGAGCTGCTGGCTGACAGAGCTGAGGGAGGAGGTGAGCAGGGCACACACCATCACAGAGAACGAACAGGAGATTGGCAGGGTCTTCACAGGGTGTTTGCAGAGGTGAGAACCCAAGCCACATGATACAAGGAAGAAAGTGCAGATAAACACCATGCTTGAAGGAGCAGTGGATAGAGACTCCCAGGAAGGAGGAGGCTGGAAGCTTCTGGCTTTACCAGCAGGAGAAAGCTTCTTTCTTCTCTTTGATCTGAATTTATGAAATTGTTACTGTGTCCTAATAGCCAACACAGGAAAACAAACTCCATTAAGCGAGGCATCAGATCCAGTTGGGCCTGAACAGGTCATTGATACCAGGAGGATGCAATGGACATTAATGCTTAGAGATTCATTTTTACATGAGCTAGAAACACCCAACTGCCAGTCAGGCATACTCTCACAGGAGGTTTGTATCTTGTTGGGGCCCAGATCCAGGGTGTTTGAGAGGACTGCGAAGATTTGGCTGGCCTTTAGATCATTACATTTCATTGATTGCATGCAGGCCACTAAAGATGCCACCAAGTTAGACCTAGAAGAAATCAAGAGGGACTATGGAGCTCTGGAGGTAAAGGTGAATGATGTGAGAGCTTAGGCTATATTGTCCTCAGTCTCACTGGTGAAGGGGAAAGACTCAGGTAGGAAAAGTTGCCTCTTGCAAATTAACAAGTGGCTCTATGGCTGGTGTTGCAGAAGGTGCTTTGGGTTTTGTGACTGTATGTCCTGTTTCAAGGAATGACAGATGGGATCCATCTGACAAAATGGAATAAAACTACCTTTGCCTATAGACTAGACAACCTAGTGAAAAAATTTTTAAACTAGACATGGATCCATAACAACTTGCACTTAAGGAATAGAGGTTGGGGCAGCAGGTACATGGAGCAAGGTGACAGGAGAGAGCCCACAGAAAAGTAAAAATCGTCACAAGGAGTCAACACCAAGCGCTTGCATGAATGCAAGCAAACTGGGAAACAGGAGGTGCAGGACTAGGACATCACTGGCACAACTGAGACACCATAGAACAGATGACTTGACTGTGTACAGGCTCTTCAGTAAGGATGGTTGGGAAGAGAAGGAGAGTCTGTCACTTTAAACAAAGTACTGCTCCAGAAAACACATACAAGTTCCTGATGTGAAAGATGTGGCAGTTGGGGACACAGACTTCTTTTTAACTGACATTAGGTACCGGCCCTTCAGAATGAAAACCAGACAAGTTTTTGTCCTGTGCTAATAACAAGATGCTTTAGCTGCCAAATGTAATAATGGCAATAAGACTCTCAGACTGTAGCAATAACACAGTTGCTTATGAAAACACAGAACTTGACATGCCTCAGGTGCCACATTCAGGTTTTTAACTCTGTTGGACTTTCCATCTACATCTTGCTCACGGCGCTCTTCCGAGCTGGCTGGCTGCAATGCTGTGAGGAGAACCCAGACGTAGGGTTGGGAGTGAAGTGCCATTGACAGCAACACCTCTTCTGGGTTATCTAAAATAGAGACATTCCGAATTCACGCTTTCCTGGTTATGCCTCTTTGTGAAGTGCAAAGGTGTTAGATCAGCAGACTCCTCTTGCCAAGGCAATGTAGGAGTTGAAACAGGATCAGAAGTCTCTTGGTTACTTCCCCTCTTTTCATTCTTGCAGTTAGTGTTGGTGAATCTGCTTTGTGAGTTGGTGCTGGTAAAGTACAGCTGGCTCTTAATGAATAGAGGTCATAGTGCCAAAAAACCATCCTGCTTCACATTAGCTTTTTTCCCCGACTCTTTCTGGAAAAGGGAGGAAATTTCCAAGCAAAGGGGATATTTGCAGAATGTTTTTTAGTTTATGCTATACCTTCCTTTCTGGAATATTACAACAAATGTGTCTAGCAGGTGCAGACATTAAATCAAAAGGTAAAAATGTAAAGAAAAGCTCTAGTAACTAGTAAATATATCTTTCAGTTTACTTAACACTTGCTCAAATCTCTGACAGCTGGAATGAGAATGCCTTATTAGGACAAGATGTAATTTTCATGTCTGTCTCAGAGCTGAGGTTTGTTTCAGAAATGGGACCTACCATTCAGTCTTACTTTAATCTCACTTGCTTTTAGAAGACCACAGCTTATTACTATAGGTAGGGAAAGCAAAGCGCTAAAATACTCTTCTGGGAAAAACTAGTAATAGAGGATTCTGATACAGGATGCTGAAGACTTTTCCAAAGATTATTATTTTTTTTTTTTTTTAACACCAATTTTTTATAGTCCTGCTGCCAAAGTTGAGGTGGAAAGATCTCTGAATAAGTTCATTTATTTGTGTGATTAGCTAGACTGGAAAACTAGTAAGTTTTATAAACCGTAAAAACATGAGAAAAACATCAACTTTTACTGTGGTATTTACTTGCAGGCTTTTCTGCTTTTATAGATTGTTTTGTATGTTGGTCTTGCCTTTGGAGTACTTGATATTAAAAGAAAATGAAACTTCAATAAAAAAACCTTTAGTGTTATATGACATAAATTGGCTTCTACAGCTACTGTGGCTAAGAGTTTTGAAGATCCCTTTGCTCCTGAGTTGGTGATGAGCACTTCCAACCTGTTTATGCCTATTTAACTTTGGAATTGCACTCAGATTTCATATCCTATTAACAAAATACATTGTAAAAATAAAAGGCATTCTGAATAATTTTCTGAATGAAAGGAAATACCAAGAATTTTACTAGTGAATGAGGGCTTGGGAATCTAGTTCATTAGTAAGAACTTGTCCTGCTAATTAAGTCTATTTTTATATTTTTTTTTTAAGTATCCAAACCAGTGATTTTTCTTCTGTATCGCTATAATGCTTCTTGAGGAGTAAGAACTACAGTCTCCTGAAATCTGAAAGGCGGAAGGATGGTTTTCTTTGCAAATTTGCACTGGAGTCAAAACTATCGTCTTAATACTTGTGTTACTATGTTGAAAAAGCTATTACTGCGAGGATGACTTTATTCCACAAAGCAAATGATCAAGAATATTTAGGCAAGACTTACAGCTGATTTTAGAAAATAAATGAACTACATTTTGTCTATCTTTTTTTTTTTTTTTTTTAATCATGACTCATAGAAATAGTTTCTAACTTGCAAGAAAACTTTTTAAATAGCTTTCACTTTCCTGAAACATTTTAGTACGAAAGCAAAACAAAGAAGTTTAGTTTCTCTGTAAGTCACAGACCTTGTAAGTCTATTTCTAAGGAGGCACAAATACGATTCCAAGTATATACCAAATTCTCCCACAAAAGATGTGAAAAAAATCTGCTAAGAAATAATGCTGAAGCTTTAATAGTCTAATAGTGAAGAGGCAAAAGCATTGTAAAAATGAACTGTTTCCTTACAGTAATGATAGCGATTTAAAAATTGAAGACCACAATTGTTGCCATATGACTGCCATCCATAATTTTTCTTAAATAAAACTTTAGCAAACTATAAACAAGTCTTCACCATTGATTGTGCATCTACTTAACAACTCTAATTTTACATTATATATTAAACATATTTATACAACTTCCATTATCAGTACAGCTGGAGTTTACCTTATATTTCAGAGGGCATGAATATCAGTGATAAATATATATAGTTGATTTTATATATAATTGTAATTGTAAGCATATGTGTTGCTATATGTGAGTGTAATTGATAATCCAGACCACTCAGCAATGTGATCTACCATTCAGTCTATTTTCATGAATGCTTGTTTAGAGGTGGACTTGCAGGAAACCTGATTACCCAGACACTGAAGAGCTTAGGAATCTTAATAACCACCATTTAATTTTGTCTCCTTAATTATGACAATCTGATAAAACCAACAGCTTCTTCCTGGGGGTGGTGAAGAGTCAAGGCAGGGAAGGTGATTTATTTTTGTCTTGTGGATTGTGAAATGAGGCTGTTGAAGCACATCCTCTCAAAAGGGTGACAAGCACATCCAATTATTATCCCAGGAAGGAACACATAGAGGAAATGCAGGGTGCTGGTTTTAAGGACACAGACACAAATAGTAAGCAATTAAGGGGATAGCAGCAATGATTAAGGTGGAGCCAGAATTAAAGGCCTTCCTGGTCTTCTCTCTGGGGTAATGGGAGAGAGAAAGACCTCCTGAATTCAGGATTAAGGTGCCTTTGAGTATCTTCTACTGTGTCAAACAAAACTGAAAATTTTGATATCCAGGAATACCTAGAGTATAGCTACTGAAGTGTGCCTCAGTGTCTCCCTGAAATGAAATTGCTGTCCAAACTCCTTTGGGATTGATTAAGGGTTCTTTTTTTTTTGTTTTCTTTGTCCTCACTGAAATGCTACTTTTGAAAATTGAGTGCTGGAAAGCTGCCAAATTTGGTATTGTCTACCATCTACCACAAGATGGCAATATTATTTCTGTGCTTAATGAGACAGGAGTTGACTGCCAATCAGCCTTGTATTATAAGGAAAGGTTAACGGAAATGGCTTCCTTCTCAGTAAAGGATGCTATGTCCTAGGCTCCCATCTCTTACCAGTTCAATTAAAATTTAAATAACCTAGAAATTATATTTGAACTGATTTGCAATCAAATACATGGTGCCGGGTAATGCCATGCTGAGTTTAGGTTCATTCGGTATCCTTTCTATAGAAATAACAGTGTACATTTAGAATAGCGTAATATGTGATATGTGCCAAATAAATGAAAAAACAAACTACTCTGTTTGCCAGGTTCAGTCAGTACTTCACAAATGTGACTAGACTTAGTTTAAAATTCAATTTCCCTTTCTTCTGCCCTCAGTCTAAGCTTTTGTATGGTTATCTGGGTTAGCATTCAGTGCTAGGGTATGATTTCTAAGAATTTTGATGACTGCGAGACGCAAGAGTCATAACCTGTGAACTGTCCATAATTTTTTTAATAGTGTAGTTTTGCCTGCCTGTTGCAGAATTAACTGTGATGTCACCTTGCCAAAGTCTAACGCAGAAGTTCCAAGAGCAAATAAAGGAAATAAAATATTACTGGCTATGCAGTTATCTTTGGACAGTCTCCAGGCTGAAGACATTTTTTCATTGTAAACTAGTAGAGGTCTCGGTGTGAGACCGTTTCTTTGGACCCACCACAGGGACCCCATGAGTGCCAAACCTAGAGGAGGAGGAGAATTATTGTCAAATACTCAAGGAAACCCAGCAAGTGTGGTCTCATCACCACATAAATCCCCACTTAAGTCAGTTTTGCTGCATGGTTTCTTTGTCAGGGGCCCTCTTTAAAGCTCCAGTGTCAAAAATCAGAACAAAAATGTGTGAAAGATTGCCTTGGGCAAGTGGATTTTCAACTCTCAGTGCAAGCGTGGTACATTCTTGCTCAAATGGATGAAAAATTCATAATTAAAGTCATTATTTACTTATTTTATAGTAGCTGGCTTATTCTGGGTTATTCAAAGTGTCATGTATCAGCATGCATGTTCATCAGTAGCTACTGGTACTAGGAAGTCTCACATGAAGAATGTCAGTGTTGTATCTGAAAGCCGAAAGAGGACCAAATTATTGTTGAACTGTTTTGTTTTGTATGTGTTGCAAGGATCAGAAGAACCTCTGAAAGCCTGTCTGTATTTGCAGCGTAAATGCAGCATCCCTCCTAAGGAACCAGCTTCTTAAAGAAGAGGACTGGATGTCTTGCAGTGGCCAGCAAGTGCTTACTGTCTTGGCCCTGAGAACACCAAGAGGTGCATCCTCTTCCTGTGGGTCCAGAAGACCCATTTTTAAGCTTAGGCCCAGGTCTTCCTTGTATGAATTATGTTCTAGGTGTACTTAGAAAAAGCATGTCCTCAAGCCTCTCTCCAGCCTGGTCTCCTGGATGGATCTCAGGCCTATCTTGTAAATTCGTCTCAGGCACTATCTCTTGCTACTTCTAACTAGACCACCGGGATAGACCCTGAATCTGGTTAATCACCAGAGCGCATATGGGACGTTCAATGGAACCTGCTATCAGCCCCTGGCTCTGCTCCACCAGCTCAGGTGGCGCAGGATTCTGCCCTAACTGATGAAGATGCTGCCTTGCCTGTGCTGTGGTCTCTCCTCACTTCTCCTGCCTTGTGCAGCAGCCCTGCTCTTGCTGTTTCTGACAACTTTCTGCTGTCTCCATTTTTGTCACTGCCATTTGTAAGCTGCTCAGCTTGATGAAAACTTGTTTTCACTGGTCTCTAACAAATCACAATATGTCTACAACTGTTATTTCAGAGGGAAAATAACAAGGCAAGGGGAAGCAAATTTTCTACCTGCATGTTTTGCTGACAGTAACAGCATCTAGGTCTGGCCCTTGCTGTTTCTTGCTTAGTTATTGCAGAAGAAATTATGTCTCATATACCAAAGAGTGTGGAGTTTTTAAACCGGCAAATGGAAATTAAATTATAGTTCTGAGTTCTAACAATTTGCAAGATGAATTTTTGATTAGGCAGGACACTTATTAGGCCTGGCAACATTATGTGCTTCAAAAAGATCTTCTTCCACAGAACTTCACCTAGGTAGAAGGGAAAATACGTATTCACAGGTTTATTCTATTGCCTGCATGCATGCATCTCAATTGCTTCAAAGTCTCCTGCAGCTTAGCAGTTCCACATGTGTTCTCATTAGTGCAGATTCAACTTCTGGTGTCCCTTCTTAGGTCTATGAAATGCTTTTGCCATGATACAAGTTCCGTAGGTGCTTTATTACCTTTCCTAATGCCTTAGATGGTAAAGAAATGAGTAACCAGGATGTCATCAGGGCAATGACGTAGCTTAATCTGTAAACAACCTGTTGGCTACTCTATCAAGTGTGTAACTTGTCTTTGTTCTGTTTTGCTGTTGGCAGTGAAAAATCCTTTTGTGCTCCTTCCCTTAGCTGTTAAATTGAAAAGAAGCAGCCTCCCCCGCACCAGCCTCCTTTCCCAATTTCAGATGGGCTTTCAGCATCTTTGCCTCTTAATGTGCCACCTATGTCCATTCCAAAGCATCGGTTTCCTCCACCAGATTGGAAGAGAAGCTCAAGCATATTTGTAGTCCTCCTTGCACCTTCCCAGAGCATTCCCCAGAGTCGTTCTCTAGAAAGTGTACAATAAATGCATGCATTCTTTTAAATAAAGTAGTATTTTAACTATTTTAACTATGATTTTTTTTTTCTTCTGTTTGTGGTATATATCTATTTAGTATACTCTGCCCTTAGGAAGTATAGTTTTCTCAGCATACTCTAAGGTGTTCTATGTGTATTGTGTGTAGAGCTAAATAGGGCAATCTTTCAGTCAACGAGAGCATTACTAGTGAAACTTGGAATGAAAGTAGGTTATATAAGAAACTCTGTGCTCGGTGTGCGGAAGTTAGACTCATACAACTCTCTCACTCCTTCTTGCTACCTTGAAGTCTTTCCAATTTCTCTTTGAAAATAAGAAGAGGAAAGCTGTTATGACAGCATTGATTAGCTTAAAAATAATTTGCAATTGGATTTGAGTGTTGCCATTTGTAAATTCTGCTCTTCCACTGTCTTCCAGCTACGCTTTCTCCAGTGCAGAAGCAGGAGAAAGAGGGATAAGGGGTGCACTATGCTGAGATTCTTACCAAGTATCTGATGGCATCTTCATGGGGAAGGAAGGATTTTGCTTGCTTAAATACAAAGGCATATTGCAGCATAGGGACCATGTGGTATGGTACCTCCAAAGGTGTCTGACAAGTCCCATTGTAGAAAAGCTGAGGAAAGAAATCATGCAGAGAGAAAGGCACAGTTATCAGCTCTGTGCAAAACCTTTTCTAACTGATATCAAAGTGAAGAAGCCAGGAGTGATACAAGCAGTAGGGTTGCTAATACAGCAGAAACAGCAGAAGCACTCAGTGGTGACTTTCGATTTTAGTATTTGGTAAAGGGAGAACAGAGGGATATTTTTGTGGTAACAGGCAATCTCCTGTTTTTTCTTTCGAAATGGAAAAAACGAGACACTTGTTAGGCTGCTGCAGACGTCTTGTTGGCATGACTTGCAAATGGAGCATTTTGCCCTACTGTTTTTTAGAAAAGCCAGACACCTTAGTGTGATAGACAGTGCTGTGAGCATAACTCCTTGCTTAGACACCTGCTCGTTGGTTTGGAGACAGCAATACTGTGACCTTCTGGCCTACAGCAAACATTACATAATCCTGCCCAGGTCCACAGAAGTCCCTTAGCACCTCCCAGTTGTCTACTCCTTGCTTTTTAGCTGTACCACAGGCCACTTTCTTGTGAAATCCCATCTTCTGCTTCTCTTCTCCCCACTGCCCCCTCTCCTAGAAGTCTAGAAACTTCCCCTGTCTAGTGTGCTCAGTTGGACCATAAAATTCTCATGCAACTCTTGGATTTAGAAAACAGTCTTTCAGCCTCCTGAATCTTCCTAAATGGAGCACTCTGGGTAATTACCAGCCTGTAATCAGTTGTATTTAAAGCGGCAAAGTGGCTGGCAGTGAATTCTAACAAGAGTTTGCTAGAAGAGTGGCATCTAATGTAAGTTAGAAGAAGTCAATAGAAAAGATATTGTCAGGAATATGAAGATAAATCTTGGTAATCTGATAAAACATATTCATTTTAAAGTAGTGGATTTCTCTGTCTTCTTGTTTTGATGTAACACTTTCTTTCTCCTAAAGGAATGTAAATGACAGAAAATTGGCTGCATCTAAATCCACTTAGAAGTTTACTTCTGACTTGTCTCTGTGTAACTGTAGCTTATGGTTGGCCCACTGACCTGTGTAACATTGAGGCTATGGATTTTTCTTTTGTACTTTAGTTACTGATCATCATATACCTTTTAGAACAGAATATCAGCAGTGTAACAACTTCAGTCACTGTCAGCTCTTCATGAAGGGTTTTGTTTGTTTGGGTGTTTTGGGAATGAGTCTGATTCTAATATTCATCACCTGGTGAATGCTGAGGACCTGAACAGGTTGCCCAGAGAGGTAGTAGATGCCCCATCCCTGGAGACATTCCAGGCTAGGCTGGATGGGGCTCTGAGCAACCTGATCTAGTTGAAGATGTCCCTGCTTGTTGCAGTGGGGATGGAGTAGATGGCCTTTGAAGGTCCCTTCCAATCCAAACGGTTCTGAATGTTGAAGAAGGGAACTGGGAGCAGGGGGTTACCTGGCATGCTGGCTGGCATGTGTGCAATGCCTGGTGGGATGCTATGTCCTACCTGTGCTGTTGAGTCAGTCTAAACAGACACAGGAATTCAATTAAAGCCCTGAGGAACTTCAGTTGCTTTTAGGCTCCCAAAAGGAATTAAGGGTGACTCACTAGCGAAAATGTAAATACATATATTTAATAAATGGATTTTAGAAAAAATATGGTAGGGTGGAAGCTAAAGCCATACTACTGCATACCGAAAAGCTTTTGTTAATAGTGAAAGAAATCAATCTTTGGAAAAAGTGATGAAAAGCTAGTGATGATTTCTGTACCAACGGACCTGTCTATTTAAATCTGGATGTTTGTCTGAAAGCTAGGATTCTTTTTTTTTTTCTCTAGAGTAAGCCTTACATTGCATATTTAGACATTTTATTGGACCAACCTTTTCTAGCCTTAATGTATTAATACTAATGTCTCAAAAGTGTCTGCTCAGTACATCAGCTTCATGTCTGCTTTTAATTCTGTTAATACAGCTCATGGCCCCCAAGCACAGTGCTGATGGAGAAAATTGTCCTGTGATTTCCAAAATTTACAGTGCTGATTGGATCTTGAACTGACATTTGACATTCCAAAAGTGAAATTTAGAAAGAAGTGATTTTTTTTTTTTTTTTTTTTTTTGTAATATAGTTTCTGTATTTGTTGGTTTCAAACATAACTGGATCTAAATTACTGAAACCAGTGCTTACTTGCTGTGTTTTTGATGAGGAAAAAGATGATGATTTTAGGGGTTGGGTCAGGATATCATATGTTTTTTAAAGACCTCTAATGAGGAAAATGGCAAAAACAATCCAAAAATAAAATCTTGGATGGTGAAAGAAATTTTGTATTACAGCAATGCCAGTGACTTAAACTGTCTCTGGAAAAAAGTCTTCTACAAGGGGTTAGCATTGGGGTTTTGCAGTTGATGGGATGGTTTCTTCATCTCCGTTGGAGATCTCACCTTTTTTTCCATTTCCCTCCCACTTTTCCAACGCACACACACCTTCTCTTAGTTTTACTGGCATTTATCCAGTAGCCAGTTTGTATAATGCTGCACACCAGCACTTCTTGCAGAAGGTAGTTGAAGGTATGGGTGGTGTCATGTCCATTATTGAAGTCTCTGTTGTCAACCTTTCTCTATTCCAACAGACACCCCTGTCATGCTAATGATAAGTGTGAGTAGTCGAGAAGTTATATAAAAAACCAGATATTTATTACATACAGGTGATGATAATTGTCTTCTCTAACCTCCAGTATTTCTCAAAAAATACACAGTAGAAAAGTAGAGGCAGTCATCTTGAAACCACTGAGGTTTGATACTTTTGGCTGAAAATCTAGAAGTGGTTTAACCTTGAAAAATATTAAAACTTGAAAGGAGAACTGATGGAAACCAATATTAACCTTGCAGTTTGGATAGTCTAAATTTGTAACACTAGTGAATTTTTCAGTGATCAATCTTAAACTAAATGAAGTACCTGCATTATCTGTGGGTAAGTGCTTTCCTTCCTTCTGAAACATAATTTTAGACTGGGCTGAGTTGAAATTGGAATCATTCCCTGTGCTCCCCATGATATCAAAGTGCACCATATATTTTAACTTTTTAGTAGCTTCTGCCAATGAAAACAAAAGTTATAATTAATAGTCTCAGCAGTTTTGCTGCCAAAGGTTCCTGGCTGCAATTCTTAGTTTGTTTTATGCTGCAGATGCATACCTCTGAACGTTGTTAACAATTATTTTTTTTCCTTGCCAGTGATTAAAGACGACTGCTGTCCAAGGAACTGGCCTTACTTTAAAAATAAGAGAAAATAAAACATGGCTGTTAAAGGGTTAATTTGCCTATGAGAAAATGTTTTTGAGATAAACTCTTTAAAAGAGCTAAGGTTGTTGCTATGGCTAAAGTGTCTTCTCACATATCAGTCAATTAATTGTTCTAAAATAATTTTGACTGTAGAGTTATATTGCAGATGAGGTTTGTTACAATACTGAAAAATGACTCTACAGAATAAATGTATGGGTTAGCAGTTTGAGGTCTTATGTCTTTGCTCTCAGGAGCATCATATAATTAATTGCCCTAATAATCTCAACCCTGTTAGGCCAGTAAAATCTCTTTCATTGTGATATACTTTTAAATTATTCAAGTATATATATGTTTCTAAATATACGATCTGACTTCTGACTGCAGATTTAGTTTGGGAAGTGCAAGTCTAACACAGGACCTTTAGGAAAAGGTAGTTTTTCTTGCCAAACAAATCGGTCCAGTCTTCTAAAAAGAGGTTTTTATTTTTTTTCTTTCTCTATTTGTGGAGTTAGACCACACAGTCTGGTTTTATATTATTGACAACTGAAACTGGCTGATGAACTTGTTTCTGCTGGATTTGATGGTAGACGAGTGTTTTCCTACCACATAGAAATGTTTAATTTTTTCCCCTGCTTTGCCTTCCTGGTAGTCTTGCTACAGTAACATAAGCTGGATATTGGTGTGGCAGGACTTTAATGTCTTGTTCAGCTCTCTGCTTTTGGTCCAAAGAAGCTTTTGTTCTGCTTATATCATTTTTTTCTTTTACAGCCAAGTCTCCAGTGGAAAGCTCCGTGTGGGTGGTTCAAACATTGTATCTGATCAGATGCTGTTTACCTAGGGCATCTGATTAATATGCACAAGTCTGAGTGGGATTAAGACTGTAATAAGCATCTTGGATAGACACAAATCTAAGGAATGGATTCAAGTTGTCATCTTATTCTGTAGTGCTTAGTGACTGGGCTGAGTGAAATTTAAAATGGAAACTTCAGATTTAAAATATCTATCTATCTGTAATTTGTTATGTTTCTTCCAGTATTGTCATTTCTATAGTTTCTCTACTTTTTCAGAACTCTAATGATTTAAGACAGCCAATTCAATGTCCTAGTGCTATTGAAGCATTCTCTGGGTACTTGAGATGTTCCAGCAGGCAGTGCCTAAATGTGTCTGAAATTTAGCTTTGTCTCCTTTTTAAACATCATTGATTCTCCTCCCTCCTGTGTTTCTTTGTTCACTGAGTAGTATGCTACTTTCATAGCATCAAAATGTTCATTGTACATGTTTTGTGTTTATTATTCTTTTCTATACCATGTCAGCTTTTCCATTAGGAGAATCTGAAATGCTCGTGTAATTCAGGAATCTCACTCTACTTTGGCCTTTTCACAAATTCTGCCACATTTTCAGCTCTTAGGAGGGTGATGTTTCCTGTTTTTAGTAACTTTGCTATATTGGATGAGTCTTAGAGCTGTCATCTTAGCTATTTCTGAAAACCTTGTTTTTAGTGGGAAGAAATCTTCATAGAAATAAACTTCCAATATCAGAATTTGTTAGGTGCTCTAAACTGAGCTTCTGTCAGGACAAGCATCTTATTTAAGTTTCAGAAGTAAATTTTCCTTCATCAAGAGTGCTGTTTTGAGTGCTTGGCAAGAGGGTCAGTGGTTTGTTCTTTTCACTGCCATAAAGCCAAAATAGAGGAGCAGAGGAAAGATTGTCTCTTAACAACCAAACAGAGTGTGCATTAATAAAAAATTCCTAATTTGCTGACTTGCAGTACCAAGTGGGCCACCCATCCTGCTGTAACAATTCCAACAACAAGTTATTCCACCTGTTCTGAGAAGTAAAAAAATGATCTGTGGAACAGTTGGCTAGCTGCAAGGATATAATATGGAAAAGATTATTGATCTTGGTCTATTATGATTTGTAATGCTTGAAGATATTGGCTGCTTGCAACTTTGGCCACATTTTCTTCATGTGTGCTCAGCCCACTGGACTTCCATCGGTAGATAGCTAAGAATTAATAGGATAGAGGGACTGCAGCTCTGTCAGTGCAATGGCTGACATCATTTCTTAGCATAGTTGTGCTGGCTCAGATGCAATAGCTATAAAACTGCAACCACAACACAATGTAGACAACCTGCATCGAAACCCATATTTCAGTGTCTTCAAAGTTGACATCTGAGCTTTCTAGGTGGAAGAAAAATCTCTGCAGACTGCAGTGTATTTCCAAAAGTGGGAACTGGGGTGGTGAATAGAGCTTTGTGTCCATTTTATTATGACTGTATTTAAGAATATATATATATATATTTAAATAGGAATTAAAGTCAAGATCACTGCAAATTGAATTGTATTAGTGCTACAACATGAGTGTAAGTTGTAGGAGGACAGTGGGATGTGGGTTACCACTTAGAGTTAAATTAAGCCTAAAAAAACCCTACAGAAGAAATCCATGTAGAATAATGGGACAATCCTTCTCTTAATTATCCTTTAATGGGTCCTACCTCTTGGGGTCTTGAATTGCTGCAGGAGAAGCCTCTGCTGATGGGATGTCTAGAAGGTCAGGCTCCCTTGATCAAGGCTTTCATGAAGCATTTCTTAGCCTCTGAGGCAGCTATGGAAGAGGCTCCAGGACTGCTGAGTAGCAGAGCTTCCTCTAGTCTGTGTCAAGAACCAATGAACAGGAAACTACTTATTTTCCATATCGTGGTTTGCTAATAAAAAACAGGCTTTTGAAATCTTGACAGCTTTTCATTGCTAGAACATTATTTTGATCAAGTAATCACTAAGAAAAATCTTGAACATTTTTTTTTACCTTCCTCTGTTTGGATAATAGAAAAAAAAAGTAGCGAGAGAGAGCAAACATATTAACTTGCATCGTAAAACACTGAAACCACTTGGAACTATAAGGTTTCTGTGTTCCCACAACTGCTTGCTCTAATTATTTTCTAGTTTAGTGGTTTACCTACAAACACGCATCCAGCAGGACTGTGCAACTCTGTGGGCACAAGAGCTGGCAGCCAGAATATTCTGTGGAGAGAAATCCCTCTTTGTGTGGAAGAACTGATGAGACATTCTATGCTGTTACAAGTAAAACTGGAAAATTAAAAGCTGACTGTCTTTAAGCAGAAATATAATCTGCTTTCTCTCTGCAAAAGCTCACCAGATTTCATAAACAGACAATGGGATCTCTTTGCTCCTGTTCATTGTTGTATCCTGTCATCCAGTAAGAGCTGATGTAGTCCACACTGGACTTGGTATAACTGCAACTATCTTATACACTCTAGTGGAAGTAACCATACTAAATATCTTTCAAGTATATTTGGCAAGGTGCACTTACTGCCATGTATTAATATATAGACCTAAACTGTATTCCTGAAAGCTTCTGTCTATGCCAGGAGAGTTTAGAAGCAGGCAATCACTGTCTTGCCCATGTGCTAGCACCCATGTGGCAGATGTATTTTTCTTTTTGTTACAAAATTTATAATAAAATTATAGGTTTGGCTTCTCTCTCACACACAGAATTACAGAATTCTTTGCCTTAATGAGGATTTCTGGAGGTCACCTGGTCCAACCTTCTGCCTAGAGCAGGGTGAACTCAGATCATGCTGCCTGCACCTAATGTTGAATGAAAAGATACTATGTAACTTCCTTATGAAAAGAAGTAATCCTTAAGTTTGTTCAGAGTTACAAGCTCTGAGCTGCTTTAATGACATTGTGTCTAATCAGTCACTACATGGCAAGCAGCTGCCATTGCAGCTTTACAATGTTGCAGATATCAATTAAAAACAAATAAGCAAACAAAAGCCATGAAAAATAGCTTAGCTTTGGTTATTTGAGTCCATGCTTTCTCTGGGGTGACACAACATATGGGTACAAGTAGCTCTGTGTAAGTATAGCAGCATATGGTAGCACCCAACTGGCAGACAAAAAACCATGCCCTATTGAACGTGATGAACCATTTGCAAGCTCTTTCTGAAGCCAGCATATGGAAAGAATTTCAAATCTTATGTTGGAAAGGTTTTTTTCCTTCTTGGGTAAGAGGTCTTCTTGTGAGTTCTGAAAGGCACGCATCTGCTGGTCTGAAAGAGGGGAGACCCTGCCAGTCTATGTAAAGCTGCTTTTTGCAACAGTCAAGTAGCTGGCAGGGTGTGGTAAATAGTAATAAAAAAGGCTTAGGAAAGACTCTAATTAAAGTAAGAGCTCCACTAATTATGTTTGAGGCTACATAGAGTGGGCCCGACACTGGATAAACTTTTCAAACTGTTGGAAGAGAAAAAATTAATTACAGTCTCGGTCACAAATTGAGGTCATTTATTTAAAGGGAAACACCTAAAGCTATGGTGCTTCATAATTTATATGAGTGGGTATGCTTTACATAGCTGGACTTGTAATGTGATATTTACTTTTATGCATAACACTATTATGTTCTTAAAAGGAAACCATACTTGAAAGAGGTAAAGTTCTCTTGTGGGAGGTGGTGGCGCTCTTCACTAAAGGCAAGTAATCTGATTTCTTTTGCTGCTGTGCGTTCTGGTGGCATCTTGAAAGCTGTTCAACTCAATAATATGGGTATTGCACGTCGGTTCCTGTTTTGGTCTAATAATGTGAAAGGGAGAACAAAATGTGGTTTGCTAAAAGGAACAGTACAGACAAGACTTTGAGCTGTTCTTATTTTTGTGCAGTACTGGCAAATTCCTCCTGTAACAACAGCAAGTAGAGAATGGTTCACTCTCTACCCTTACCTGTGGGCTGATGGCCTTTGCCATTCTTTTCTTATTTAAGTCTCTCAGTCTTGGGTTGAATTGCAACACAGGTGAAGCAACCAGCCATAGTTACGTTGACCTTTGGTAAAGGAAGCAGTTTGTCTGAGGCCAACCATTTATTTTTGCTTGTATGTTCTGCAACTGTATGGTATGGTGCAGGCAGCACCAACAGTTTAAGTAAGCTGGTGAAAAATTTTTGGTATATAATGAAAATTGCTTTTTTACTGTGCTGGTGTGAGATGTCCTGATGGAAGGAACTACTTCAAACTCACCAAGCGCACTGGAAAGATGAATGTGTCAGGATTGTAGGTTGTCAAAGTGGAACTGCAAGTGGCAACTACAGACATTGTGTTTCTTACAGTATAGACTCATGTAGAAATGTTTTGAATTCCACATCCATAGTGATTCTTTATGGGTGGATTTAAAATTGTGCAAGTATTAAGTTTAGAAATTAAAGAATTTTTGGACACCGCCCCCTCCCCCCCCCCCCCCCCCCCAAGCAAAAAAACAACCCCCCAAACAACAAAACAAACCCCCCAAATCCAGCCCTTTGAAATGCAAATTCAAAATTGAAAATAAAAAAATAAAGATTCTCTAGGACTTTTCTGTAAGCCCTTGCTGTGAAGTAAATGCTGTTCTCAAATTCACTGGATAATGCACTTTCCTGTGTTCAGGTAGTTGTCCTGCTAGTGTTACCTGAAAAAAACTGGGAGTTGCTTATGCTAAGTAAGAACTATTTTATGTAGAGGATGGGACAAGTTCTCTTGACTCCTGACATCTTTCAAGAGTAGTGTATGAGAAGGAAAGGCACAGTGCTGCCTGGCAACTGGAGGTGTGTTCCTTAGCTGTGCTGCAGTAGGTTCCTGAAACACCATAATCTCCAGTTGCTTCCTGAGCTCCAAGCATAAACCTTTGCAGTGTAAGTCAAGGACTGCATGTTGTTAAGACCATGCTGCGGTTTGTCTTATAAGATTGACCTCAAACTGTGTGGTCAGCATGCTTCATGTAGTAGTGGGTATACGTATTTTTGCTTGTTTGAAAGCTTAGTAAAGCTTTTTACCATAACTCATTCTCAGTTTGACATCTTCAAATGCTATAGGGATGTCTGAATTTTTTGACATTACTGTTCTGCCATAAAGCTTTCCATGGAAAGCTGCTCCCTCTACTCCAATTGCAACAACTCTAATTGTGGCAGTTAAATACTCTTAATTCCAGAACTGTCATTGCTTTTGATTAACCTAATCAAGGTCCAATGTGATTACTCATTAATTGGTTGTTTCTAAGATATAATAGGCAATAGGAAACTAAGGCTTTTATTAAGTAACTTTTTAATCACTTAGAATAGACTGTTTCAGTCAACTGCCTGACCACTTCGGGGCTGACCAAATGTTAAAGGACATTACTAAGTCTGAATGCCTCTTAAACACTGACAGGCCTGTGGCATCAATCACCTCTCTAGGAAGCCTGTTCCAGTGTTTGACCACCCTCTACGTAAAGAAGTGTTTCTTCATGTTAAGTCTGAACCTCCCTGACACAGCTTTGAGCCATGCCCATGTGTCATGTCAAACCAGGGAGAAGAGATCAGCACCTCCCTCTCCACTTCCACTTTATTTCACCTGGGAGTGTCTGCTGTTTGTTTTCAAGGAGGTATGGGTAATATTTTTTAAAAGATGTTATTTTACTGGATCTCTTTTAATTTGATAGCAGTGATAATTTCTAAATATGAAATGTCAGGAAATAGGAAAGAATGTTTTCATGTAAAATTTTGTGATTAAAGAATAGACTGAGTTTGCTGCCTATAATTTCTGAGGCCCTTGTTGAGCTTTCATAACTTTATAGATTCCAAAATAGGTTGAAATATTTGCCTCATAAGTAGAGGCAAATAAAGTTTCTGATCTTGAAAAGGATGGTAGAGAATTACTGTTCTCTTGGGCTTTTAAGTCTATCCAAGTCCAATATTACCTGTTTATGAAAGATCAAGCATTTCTCTGCTTGGAAGTAGTTTCCCCAGGCTAGGCAGAGGATAACATTCATAACAGGAATGCACCTATATGGTGTCCAAGCATCTGCATGTACCTAAGAACCATGAACAGAAGTCTATATGTTTGTAGACTGGCATTGATTAAATGAGGATAATTGAACTAGGACTAACAACCTACTACAACAGACACAGGGATAAAACAGATAAAGCACTCTCTACTTGGAGATGAGTGTCCCAGACCTTGGGCAGAAGTCAGGTTGCTTGGTTTTCTCAGATATTCTGGATTTCTGCAGTGTCTTGCCTCTTTTGCTACACAATCTTTAACTTCTGTGAAGATCGAGCACATGAAACCTCATGAAACTTTACATAGCTCTAATTTATTTCAAAAGGTGGTCTGGCTGGAATGTCCTTATAAAGGGCCATGCCATAATGCATATAAAAAAGGGAAAAAAATGTTTTTAAAATGCCAAGAATAGGAAGGTCCATCTGAAAAATCTTCCTTCTTAACACATGGAATCACAGGTAAAACCTCTGAGAATCAATTTATCTCATGGAATATGGTCAAGTGACATAGAACTATGTCTTGTCTTAAAAAAAGGAATGAGCATAGCAGGAAGCTAGAAAGTCTACAGAGAAAATACATAAGTGCTGTAAGAAAGCATCAGCTCTCGTGTTGGTGACAGGTAGCAGTGTCTGTAGGAAAACCATTCTTGAATTCCTTAACTAGCTCTTTTTGATATGAGGGCAGGTGTATAGAGCTATACCGTTTGTTCTGGCAGACCTAGCTTGATCTAACACAGGCTGAGACTCCCAAGCACAATTATACCCTCATTACTGTGAATTCTGCTGTACAGGTATTATAGATGTGAGGAATATAGCTGAAAAAGTTGGTAGTATGAGTACAGAAACATAAGTGATTTTTTTCAACATCAACAACAACAAAAAAAAAAAGAAAAAAAAAAAAGAAAAATAATGAAATGATGGTGTGTGAGCAACAGTGTGTGGCACATATCCACATATCTCATTTATTACTGTGATCTCAACTGCTGCAGCCACAGAACTGGCAGGACTCCTTGGGGAAAGTCCATGGAAAAATACCTAGGACATGGCTGGAGTATCCTGTCCACTGCCACAGTGTCCTGTCAGCAGTCAATGAGCTCATAATTGAGAACAGATGCTTGTGGCTTTGTATAGGACTAGTGTATCTGGCTGTCATAAAATCTTTGCTGAAGGTAAGAAAGGAAAGAAGGATACCGTAAAGTTGGCTATTACTTAAATAGTAGATCTTGAATAAGCATTTAGGGATATGATGTGAGGTTGCTATGTATAAAATTTCAGGCTTGTTTTTAAGTTTCTTATCTCTTATTCTGCAAGTTGAATTATGAAATACAGAAGTTGCTCACAATAATAAGATTCAATTTTTATCTATTGTGTCATTTTGGAGAATGTGTGAGGAGGTTCTGACTTCTCAGCAACTAAAAGGTATATTTGTCTTGGTAGCAATTTGCTTGCAGTGTTTTATGACAGTGCAATGACAGAAATTGGTTGGCCTATCAGTGCAAACCTTTTAGGAATGAGATCATATTCCATGAGCTGACTTGCATGAAATTCAAATCTTAATTTACTTTTTTTTTTTTTTTTTTTTTTTAAGAGTAGAAGAGTCAAATTTGTTACTTACAACATCTGGAGACAATACTGCACTTAGTTGAATCTTTTCGTCTGTTGAGATGGAGCTCTTTGAGGAGAAAGGAGGCCAAGGCGAAGGCCAACACAGGAACATTTGTTTTCCTCTGTGCACTTCCTCCCTTTTCTCTCTTAAAGAAGTTTGACATTTTGGTGAAGAATTCATTAAATTATTCCCAGAGTTTTAACATCTGTATCACTGAACCACCTCATCTGTTTGGAGCGAGGAGGCTGAACAAAGAAGTGACAAATGCAACGCCATGGTGTTAGTTTCACACAATCTATTATGGGGAGACAGGAGAGAATGCTGTAGACAGCTGTAAATTCATTGTATATCTTAATTGTGAATATTGGACAATGTTTTTGCATAGACCAATAGACAATAATATGAAATACTAATTAAAAAGTTGTTTACTGTTTGTTCTCCTGAGCAGTTGTTTCAAAATTATTGTGGGAAGTGAGGGTGGAAACTGAATTTCTATTGTTTTGTTGAAGAAGGGTTCTTCAGGCCTTCTTATTTTTATTTTTAGAGTAATTGCCATTCACTTTAATTATAAATAGTTCAACAAATGGCTTCCTCCTGCAAAATGGAACTTAGATGGAGTGTTAATAATTGCTGAAAAACAGATCTTTAATGAAGGAAAAACATTAGGCTAACTAAAAGCAGTGACTTGAAGAAACAAGCCTTGAAGCTACCAACCCTTGTATGAAGCAAAATTTCAGAGTGTCTTATTCAAATGTTGCTGTATAAAGAAAGGTTTTCCTGTGGTAAAATGCAACTGTAGAAGCATAGCTGGAAAGCAGAGGGTGATATATATGGACTGTTATCCAGGTGGAATGGAAAGATTTTATTTTTCACTTCATAAATTTCTCAAGGTTTAAAAGTATATTTTATGTTATCTATACTTGTGATAAGTCTGTGCTGATGTATCTGGGGAATGGAAGCTCCTAATTCATAATTGCTGGTTGAGAGATCCTTAACTGCCATGGCAGGTATGATATTCCAGGAAAATATATATATTTTTTTCATTTTTCGTAAACTCTAGGGAAGAGAAAGCATTTCCTTTCCCTTTGATTAATCTCTTAAAGTATGATAAGGTAAGAAAATGAAATCTGAAAAGTTAGGTGTTTTTTTGAACGCTAAACTGAACAAACTACCCTAGATCTGGTCTTATAAATAGCAAATACAAGGGAATAAGCCATTCCATTAGCCTGTTCTCATACACTGTGGTGTGTAGTTGGTTTCCTCTGCAATCAGGTCACACAACTGACTCTTTTTTTAACTTGCTGTCCACCAGTACACCCAGATTTTTCTCGTCAGAGTGACTTTCTAGCTTATCAGCCCTTGCACTGTGCTGTTGTGTGGGGTTATTGCATCCCATGTGCAGGGCTTGACATATGAATTTGTTGAGCTTCTCAGGCTTCCTTGCCAGCCCGGTTTTCAAGCTGGTACAGGTTCCTTTAAGTATCAGGCTCCTTTGGTGTATTGACTACTCCCAATCTGGTATCTTACATCTGTTTCCTGAGAGTACTTGCTGCCTTGATCCAGGTCATTGATAATGACATCAAACACTACCGGCCTTATTGCCACTCTTTAAGGGGTGCCCCTGCCTGCCAATTGGACTTTTTACTGCCAGTTTTCACCCTTCGAGATACGTGGGTTTTTCAACCACCATCCTGTTGCTAGTCGATGGACTACAAAACTAGCTCAAGGGTTACTGTGGCAGACCATGCTAGAGACCATACTGAAGTCGTGATATACAACATCCACTGCTCTCGCCTTGTCCATAGAGTCAATTACTGTCTCCTAAAAGGCAAACAAATTGGTCTGGTGTGATTTACCCTTGTTATATCCACACCAGCTTTTCGTCACTATTTTCTAATTCTCCATGTGCTTGGAAATAGCTTCCAGGAAGATTTGTTGAATAACCCTCACAGGGACTAAAGTCTGACTGACTGGCTTGTGGCTCCGCTAGTTTTTGGTACCCTTCTATAAGACAGGTATGGCGTCTGACTTTCTACAGTATTTGGAACTTCCTCCAATCACCATGACCTTTCACTGAGTTGCTGTAAAGTATGACTGGGTCAATTAAAAAGTTTCAGGATCCTTTGTGTCAGCACAAATATATGTCAGCCTCTGCTAGAATTACACTGTTGAAGGATGGGGCAACTATTGCTGAGTTACTGTTTCTATAAGGAAGGGGTGTCTGGCAGAAGTAGAAAAGGTGAACTTTGTGGGGCTTTTGGGGTGAAAATATTAAAGAAGAAAAGCGTAGCTCTGGCAGCATAACTAGTTAAAAACACTTGATGCATACCTCTGTAAACAGAGACAAGAAAAACATGGCATGCTGATGAGGTTTTTGGGGTTTTGTTTGTTTTGATATGCTTCAGTAGCTACACAGAGTATTTAAATATAATAACTGACCAAGTACTTAAATGCTGTTTTGATCCTTTGCAATTGCAAGCATGAAGCAGACAAAGAATGTGTAAAAACATTCTCTGTGTTCCTTTGCATGGTGTGGCTGAGTGTCAAAGCAGAGCTGTTCCAGCTGGTTTTGGGCAAACGTTATGCACTGTCCCGTGTGCAATAAGAACACGTGTGGAACTTTTCAGTTGCAGTAGGAGCAGCACAGTCCCAAAATGTTAGTGTGCTTTAGCTTGGTTTGGCTTAGAAGGGATCCTCATGCAACCTGGTATCCCATAAAATTTCAGTAGCATATACCAGTTGTATTTATCTCTGCTTTTGGATTCAGAACAAGGTCAAAGAGACTTAAATTTGTAGTTGTTTTAATGATAAGATTTAAAGCTGTTATTTCAGAACTGATGCTTGAAGCATTCTATAGAGAGGTCATGAGGACTGAACAAGTCATCGTTGATGGCTAATGGTGTTTTCCTCTAGTTGATTTTAATGAAGTCTGCCATATCATGTTTGCATTGAAGTCTGTGAACTGGAAAGACTTTCAGACAGATGTGCTTCTGCAAGATACTAAGAAATGTGGAGGATCCAACACTTCAAGAAAAAACATAAGCAAAAGTGCTGGATTTTGCACCTGGGGCATGGCAACCGTGGCTGTACGTACAGACTGGGGAACAAGATGCTGGAAAGCAGCTCCATGGAGAGGGATCTGGGGGTTCTGGTCGACAGCAAGCTGAACATGAGCCAACAGTGTGTCCTGGCAGCCAAGAGGGCAACCATGTCCTGTGTGCACCCAGCACAGCATTGCCAGCTGGGTGAGGGAGGTGATTGTCCCACTCTGCTCTGCACTGGTGCAGCCTCACCTGGAGCACTGTGTGCGCTTCTGGATGCCACAGGATAAAAAGGATATAAAGCTACCAGAGAGTGTCCAGAAGAGGGCTACAAAGTTGGTGAAGGGTTTTGGGGGAAAGCCATATGTGGAGCGGCTAAAGTAACTTGGTTTGCTCAGCCTGGGGGAGACTGAGGGGAGACCTCATGGTGGCTACAGCTTCCTCACAAGGGGAGGAGGAGGGCCAGGTTCTGATCTCTTCTTTTTAGTGACCAGTGACAGAACCTGAGGGAATGGCAGGAATATGTGCCAGGGGAGGTTTAGGTTGGACATTAGGAAAAGGTTCTTCCCCCAGAGGGTGGTGGAGCACTGGAACAGGCTCCTCAGGGAGGCAGTCACAGCCCTAAGCCTGTCAGTGTTCAAGAAACATTTGGACAACACCCTCAGACAGAACTGTGGGTTTGTCCTGTGCAGGGACAGGAGTTGGACTTGGTGATCCTTGTGGGTCTCTTCCGACTCAGGACATTTTATGATTCTAACTTGTTGTTGTAGGCCATGTTGCTGTTGCATACTAAAGTCCTTCTTTGGAAAGGAAGTGGCTGAACTACACTAGCTGACTGTTATGCTGGCATTTTTCAACCTTATGACTATGCCAAAAAAGTGCATTGATTTAGGACAAATAGAAAGTTTATAGGCACTTTACTGATCAGCTTAAAATGTTCTGTGGTTTCTTTTTTTGTTTGTGTGGGGTTTTTTTTTTTGTTTTATTTGGATTTTTCCTTTAAAGAACAATCAAAACAACCTGTTCTTGAATACATCGATGTGGGGAATAATTCTTCCCTTAAATGCACCAAGCGATCCACTCCATCTCTTCAATTTCTAACTTCTGTGAACAAAGGTAAGCTAAGTGTGTTATGGAGCAGATTGAATCAACATAGCATGACATTATAATGAGTTGAAAATGTGATGTCATTCTGCCTGTAAATTCAGGCCAGCAGGAGCTGTGCATGGTTCATTGACCAATAATAAGATAATTTAATCGAGGTGTATATTATGTTACAGCATGGGCTTTAGGTATTCTGCACCAAAAGTAGAATTTACAAGGAAGTAAAGTGACAAAACTGCTGCTACCAAAGCATATGCTGGAAAGGCTCTCTGTAAGCATTAAGTATGTAACGATGTGCTTATACTCTTCAAGGCTATAGCAAAAAATCAGATGTACTTATCTTGAATGGAGCCAAGTGGTAGCAAATTTGTAGTGAGATCTGGTGTGGTACTTGTCACTGCCATTCAAAAAACTACCCAAGCCTGTGCCTCTGTTCCTCTTTAACACAGGCAACAATAGCACATACAACCTTCTGCTTCTGCTTTTTGTTCCACTTGTGTTGTGTTTCCTTGGCTTAATTAACAGCAGAGGTGGTGGGTCAGGCAGTCAGTATAAGTAAGACAGAGCTGTATTAAGTAGTTACTCCAAGAGGATCTGGCATAGGACTTTAACAGTCAGAAGCCATTTATCTAACCCTTAGGTATAGCATAGACCTCTAATGTTTTATTTGGCCACCTAGGGAAGGTTTAAGGTATTTATACTTTGTCTTCAGATATGTAACAAATACTTCCCTTACTGTGCCGTTTTACTCCTGCTACACATACTTTCTGTGCTCTTCAAGAAACTATTCAGTTTTGTTGGCTGAGATAGCATACTCATGCTTGAGAAATTGTGTCTTCTGTTTTAAGTCCTCTTGACTTGCACTGATATCACCAAATAAGTTGGACAGTCCTCATAGTCTCATGTTTTAGTTATAGGCAGTCCTCTGAGGATCAGGAAGTTGTACTCCATGATCATTTTGAGTCCCTTCCAACTTGGGATATTCTATGATTCTGCCATTTTACGGAATTCCCCAAGGGTATTCAGTTTTACTGTCACCAGTATTTTTGTGCTTGTACCTTATGTGGAGATATACACCACTCTGACTGGCTCCTTTGTCAGAAAAGTAGATAAATCCTTAAATGCACTATGTTTTATATAGCAATTTTATGTGAAAAAACACTGCCAGCGTTCTTATAACAATTTTTTCCTTAATGTATTTTGAAACTCCTACTTTGCTGGTTGTCTATCTTTAAATTTTAGTGGGGTATGGGGGACAAGTGTGAAACTAAAATACTGCAGCTTTTAAAAAACAGAAAAACAGATATTTGTTTTTCTGTTCAGCTTTTGATAGCTTTTGTTTCAAAAAGCTTCTATAGACCTGACCTGTCAAGGGAGCTGTCCCTGTGATGGGGATGCGGCTTGCTACCTCTGTGTTCTGCAGGCATTTCTGTCACCTTTGTTAAATCTAGAAGTTTGTGTTCACAGGCTTTTCAGAAGTTTGTGCTCAGCTTGGCTTTGCAGAGCACCATCTTTGACGGGAGAGTTTACAGAGAGTTGACAAGTAATGTCTGGTAGTTTAACTTCTCTGTTTCCATGGTATACCCTCAGGAAACAGTTGATGCTTGACTAACTTGTCGTTTCTAATTTTTTAGTACCTAAATCATACAACTAGAACATTCTGTTGCTTCTTTCAGAGTCTTATGATTACTAATGGAAATTGAGATTCTCTAATTGCCACTCAATAAAACACTGTTTGGCTGCATCTTTATTTTGTTTCAGCTGAAGGGGGCAAAAAGCATTAGAAAATTAATGGTAGCCACCATAACTGTTGAAAGTTTTACCCTTGTCTGGTGTGATAAAGGTGAAGGACTAAAACCAATAAAGCCCTCAAACACAAAGTAACCCCATTAGTGTTCAAAAGTTTACATTTTCTCTTGTGATTGTACAACATGCACAAAATGTATGGCTTAGTGTAATTATTTTCTTAAAACTTGTTGATAGCTAGCTTTAAACAACAAAGAATGGAATCAATAGGCAATTATGAGAAACTGAACAGTCTTACTGTATTTGATTTGATATTGTAGATGTGTCTTCTTATGTCATGTATAAAGAAAGAGAAGCCATCTCTGCAAAATGCAGCCACTCAGTTTTACTTACCTGGCCACTGGATGCCAGTATTGCTCTGCAGAAACTGATGAGGTAAAGCTTATTTTTGTGACTAATAGTGCAATGGCTGCTCTAATATCAGAAGCATTTTGTCATTTATTTTCTAAACTGGGCTAAAAGATGGGTAAAGCGCTAGATGAAAAATACAGTTTATATCACTTTCTTGAAGAGCTGGATACAGATGGATTCATCTATACATTAGATTTTAGCATCATCCATAGTAGTACCCTTTGTAATGAAAGTAACCTTTCTTTTTCTTTTTTTTTCTTTCTTTTTTTTTTTTCTTTTTTTTTTTTTTTTTTTTTTTTTTTTTTTCTCAGTTGACTCTTTTCAAACTATGATGAATCTCTTTCGTTGCTGGTGTTTGCTACCTTGAAATAGCTTGCAGAAGGAAACATTCTTTGCTAACTCAGGATGGAAAATCCTGATACCGACTGAATACATTTGTAACATGTCTGGCAGTTTAAAAAATCCTGTGCAGGTGGGCACAATTCCAACATGTGTAGGACTTCTGAATTTGAAGATGGTGGCTTCTGTCCTATGTCAAGGAGTTCATACTTGAAGACAGAGTGGAGAGACAGATGTATTCAGTGCCCTAATAGTATTAAGGTATTTGTCGAAGAGATGCTTCTAATCTTCTAATGGCTAACAGAGGCTGAAATGAGGGTTTGCATTGCTTGTTCTGTGAATGGTTGATTGTGTGTCGTTTTCTGTTTGTTTTGTTTTTAAGAGATACCCTGTTCTGGCTAAGGCTCAGAAACTATGACATTGCCAACTTGGTTACTATTACCACAAAGATTAGCGTGCACAATACTCAAAGCAGTGCACCACTGTTCACCTCATGCTGTGTGTTCATTCAACAAGGAGACACTGCATTTGGCAAAACTAACTGCCATATTGAAACACTTGAGTGGGAAAGTATGCTCTCTCTGTTCCATGTCCGTCCAACATGCCATCTCATTCTATCATGAAAAATCATGTCCCAGAGAAACAGCCTCTGGGTAAGTAGTGAATGGATGAAATGGAAATGATGCTGACTTCATTATTCAGCCCTAGCCTTGCCATGCTTTTACTTTGTTCCTAGAAAAAGTAACAGCTTTCCCCTTTAAATATGTCTTAGAGTTAACATTAACCTGGAAGTAGCTGGTTTTAATACTATGGGAAAGGAAAATAATGTCTTCAAAGTTTTATTAGCTGATATAAAGAAATGAACAAAAGAAGTTTCTGTAAGATACATCTGTTATGGGGGAACTAATAGGCTGTTTAACAGCAGGATCCCTTTGTTGTATTTTAGAGGAAGGATTATAAAAAGAAACTTGTGAGGCGCAAGCCTAACTTTAATTTGGATTACTGTGCTGCTTAGCTACCTGTCTTTAGATCACAGAATGCTGGCAGGGATCCTAAGGCTGAACTAACTGAGTGGCTCACACTCAGAGACCGAAAACTTTGGCCTGCTCATTAGCCAGGTACTCTGACTTCTATTCCTGATAGTCTTGATGTGTTGTGCTCATTATAACTCACTGTGAGGGGCTGTAAGGGCCTTCCCCCTTTGGGAGTTGTGCCTGTTGAGGTTCATGGCCAGCTTAGAGATGCTGTGGCTGCAGGCAGCCTCCCAGGTACAATCCCACCATGTTCTTAACTGCAGCCGTGGAAGTGGGAGCTGCAAGTTCCCACCAGCTGGGCTGTGAGGACCAGCTCTGGCTGGGTTCTGCTCATGGCAGGAGGCCAAGTCTAGAGTTGCAGGAGCCAGGAGTGGTGCAGGCAGAGTCCTGCCTGGGGCAAAACAGCAGGAGGGCTCTGGGGACAGGGTTTGATGAGTAGGATGTGGGACAGGGAGCCTGAGGAGCTCGTGGTGTAAACCAGGAGTGGTTCATAACTGTGACATGCTCTCATAAGAGCCTGGGATCCCTCACTTCTGGTTGAGAATTAGCCACTGGAACATTTTGTGTGACCTTGGGTTCTTGTCTCAAGGAAGATCTGAAGAACAAAGCGAAGTAATTAGGCAAGTTTTTCTCATTTTTTGCAATAAAACAAAAAAATGAGGGTAAGAACTGAAATGTACAGAAAAAAAAAAAAAAAAAGGAGGGAGAAAGATAGCTTTCTGCCATCTGGGCAAAAGCTGGAGTCAAATGCAGAAAAAGGGCTCTCTGGATTTGGACATGGTCTGATCTCCTGGAAATTGTGCAAAGAAAATCCTGAGAGGGGGAAGAGGTGAAAGCCCTGCAGAAATGTCAGCCTGGTTTTTTGTTGTTGTTGTAATGTCCCTGATGTTCAGAAGCATAAATTGTTTTGTAAAAGCAATATAATGATTTTCTGGAACCATTTAGAATTGAAGTTCTTTCCTAACGTGCATGAATTTGGAGTGAGGAGAATATTCTAAGCAATGTGTATGTGCAAAATTTGTGGCATTTTTACCCATTTCTTTCAAAATAAGTTTTGATTAAAAGTTTTAGAAGTTTTCCTTACCCAGTGATTTATTTATTCATTTGTTTTTAGAAATACTTTAGGAAGCAGAGCATAGAATCCATTCAAGAATATAGACATTCTCATTTAATTTTTATTAGTGTCAATTAAGATGTAGACAAAACTAAACATTAGAAAAAAATACAACTTTACACAAAATTCAGTCTTTTAGTTCTTGGTGTGTTTTTTGTGGAGTGTATGGGGTTTGTTTGTTTGTTTTTCCCCAGCAATTTCTGTTGAAATAATTCTGTTCTTGTTTGGCAATAGACAAAAACCATTTTTCTGAAGGAGCAGTCAAGATCTAATCCACCCATCTCTGCTAAAACTCCACCAAAGCAGAAACCCTTCAAATGTGCCCCAGGTCCCTAGGGCTAGCTCACAGAAATTACAGGACCTGCTACACTGTGTAGATGACTTGTTTTGTTTTTTCTTTGCAAACGTTTCCCCAGATGCCAGAGGTTGTGAGCAGACATTGCTGTTCAGCATCAGGATTCTTTGCCAGTGCTGAACACCACCTCGGCTAAAAATTTGTTCTGACATCAGTCAAAACCCAGACAGTAACAAAACACTGTATAGTCAGCTGTTTGCTCTGGTAAAAATGGTAAGAAGGTGAGGATGAGCAGGTTGTCACTGGACTGTGAAGCATCCCTGCTTACCAAGAGGGTAAAGGCTGAATGGGAGCTGTTTCCCATCCTCAGCAGTCTGTGATACACTAGTTGTCATAAAAGTTCCATCTGTACTGTATTCATAGCCAGTAGTGTCACTGAAAGTATGGGTGTTTGTTGCTTCTGCAAGCAAGTGTGAAAAAAACTACATCTCTTAAACATTTTTAAAATTACCTTAAATCATAGTGAGTTACAATGATAGGCAAAGTGGAGGCTGAAATACAATATCAGTTTCATAAACTGATGCCTGGGAGGCAAATGCAGCCCTGATATAGCACAGCAAAATCTTCCTGTTTCATTTAGGTTTTGGTTGTTCTGGTTTTGCGTGTGTGTTTGTCCTAAGTAGCTATTATAACTGCAGGCCAATTTTTTGCCTTCTCTGAGAATAACATGGTTTCTAGTTCTCTTTTTACTTTTTTAGCACCTCATAGATTACAAGTGGGAACACCAACAGCCATCAAGGATGGTATAGCAGTCATGCACAATTGTCGTGTCCAATGTTTGACCACCAGTAAAAGTTTAATCAGTGGCCAGTAGTGGGAAATAGAAAAACAAACAAAAAAAAGTGATTGGGCACTGACATATGCTGATTTCTTGATCATGGTGTTTGGCCTGAATAAATACACAGACATGGTACTGAATTTGCCCCTGGTGAAAAGGAACAAGGAAAGCTGGGCCAGCGACTCCTGTTCCACTGAGGAGGAAATGAAAGGAAAATACTGCTCTTTTTCCTTTCCTTGCAGCTCTCACAGGGAATCCACAGTACCTGTCAGTGGGATGCAGGGTCCTGAACTTGCAGAGAAGATGTGACAAAAGCTGCAGTAAGTGGATGAAAGAGCAATGAAGTATACACAAAAAAAGCAGTGGGGAGGAAGACCTTTGCATAGAATACAGCCCAATGTACCTTAGATGCTGTCTGACAACACGAAAGCGACATCAATTCTGGTATAAAATTGCTAGCAACACACATTTAGCAGTGCTCAGAGAAGACAATTCAGTGGCCTCCAGTGAAGCAAAGAAAATATGAAGAAAAGAAACACCTTTTTTTTTTTTTTAAAAAAAAATTGGATTTCCATTTTCCATGTTTCTGTAGAACTGCTGTATATAAGTAATGCTTTCTTAGCCATCTGTAGCAAGTAACAGCTCAAACAGTACAGCTTTCCATCCAGTTGTTCATCCTTTCCTAGCACAGATGGTCTAGGTTTTGTTTCACCTGTGCTGTAAAATAAAGCAGGCTTCTTGTGGAGTTAGTTTAAATTTTCAGTGCATCCAGATGAAATGCTTGGTTTTCCTTTAGAGATTTTAATAATTCTTTCTTTCTTTTTTTTTTTTTTTAAAGCACTGTCCTTTTCAGAAAGTACAACTAACTTGTATTGCACTTCAGTAGAAACACTTATCTTTGTTTACACTTAAATGCTAAATATTTTGTTATTTTAAGCTGAAGGTAATGAAGTCAGTTGTATATTTGGGAGAAAACAGTTTTAAACAAACAAGGTGGACAGTTATGCTGATAAATTGTTTTATGATTAATTCCGAGATAACATGAACCTATTAAAGACATATACTAGAGAACTTGGGTATGTTTATAGAACAGGCCACACTCCTCCTTTCTTCCTCAAAAGTACCATTTCAGCCCCTGATATGATGACCACTTTGGAGTATCAAGTGGCAAGAGGTATACTGGGACAACAGTCTTACTGAGAGGGGAGAAAAAGTTTGTTCACCAAATACTTGATTCTTTACTGGACTTTCTGGCTTCAGTATTTTGTTGTTCTGTTCAGATAACTACTGAAGATACACAGTTTGAAGAATTTTAAATATAATTCATACTTGCAGAAAGAGTTGTGGCTGAAGGATGTTTTCCTCTCTCTTCATCAAATCTGCTGATCCAAACTTTAGACCACTAATCTTTCTATATGATCCTATGAGAACATACAAACTAAAATTAGATACAATGCAATATTGTCCAATGTGAGCAGTTTCTTTGGAGAGGAGTTTTATTCTTTTAGTGTGAAATAGATTCCTGAATCGGAGAAGACTTATTTTTTTCATACCCTTAACATGAAGGAAGTGGGATTCTAGGTGTGATTTAAAGTGCATATCCTATACCTAGTTATCCTATTTCTTGCAAGAAAATACTGATCTTGATCCTTAAGCCAGTGCTGACACATGCTAAGCCTTTTGCTTGTGCACTCTTCTCCTTAAGTTTGCTGTTCTTTAAACATAATTTTTTTCTAATGATAGACTTTTGAGTGGCATAAGTTAAATTACAATTCTTGCATTAGTCCTACAAAGTATGTCAGTCATGACAGAGATGCTGTGTTCAATTCTTGAAGCTGTGAAATAATCTTATCATCAAAACATGTCACAAAATGTCATTTACCAAAAACTTCAGATGTTATACAGAACGCCATCTTCCTGAGAGGCAGCGGTGTAAGATGTCTGTTCTGTTTTAGGTCTCACTCTTACACTGTAAACCCTACAGATAAGGAAATTGGTTTGTGTGTGAAGCTTTGGGGAAAGATGTTCTCCTTCTTTATTAAGCGTCCTATTTCTTTAATGTTTTAAGTCTAAGAACATTGCTTATCTGTTTAGTGTGCCTAGTTGCCTAGATAAACTGCTCACATTCCATTCAGATGCAATGTCCCTTCTTGGCAAAATATTTGTAAAATACCAGTAAATATAAATGTTTCTTTCCTTGCTAGGGAGCAAGTTTTCTATGAGGTATAATTCTGGGAAACATGTAGTAAGTAAATAATCGTGAGCAAGCAGTGCACAGACTTAGTTGATGAATCATTTTGTCCTCTGAAGCCAGTTGGTGTATGCCGGCATAGCTCTGACTTCAATTGATGTTAATTTATGTTATCTAAAGTTCTCATGCCTTGGTTGCTGTTCCATTAATTAGAAAGGGAACCAGGAGACAAATCTAGTTGGCTGCTTCGTGTGACTAATTGAACACCTGTTTTGGTTTTGCCTCGTCAATTGTTTTATTCTTGGAGTTTAAAAACCATAACAAATGAAAGAACCCAATACGTTTCCACACTGCTTTAAAGTGATGGTTAACCTTAAAGCAGGAAGAGATATAACATTCTAAGCCTTAAAATTCCTCAGCATTTCTTCCTTGGAAGGCAGAAAATACAGGGAAAATCTATGCTGCTCTTTACCTTTTCTGTCTTCTGTTTAATGAGAGCTGCATACACTGGCTCCTATTTCTCAGACACATTAAGTGTGGGGTTTCTTTTTTTATTTTGTTGTTGTTGTTATATTTCCTAGGAACAATAGACAATGGACTGTCCTCTTTTTTTTTTTTTTTCCCCCTACATCAATTTAATTACATATGTTTTCCAGACAGTACCACCGCTAATTCAGCAAGACACATGTGCATGTTGCAAAAGCTCTTGTAAAAGAAGAATGCTTGAGATTTCGCATTTCTGCAGAAGGCAAACACAATAAAATCCCTCCAATTGGCCCATGTTTGCTCTGCTGTTCTAAAACTATAAATGTTTTATGGAAACACTGGGATTTATATGTACATTCATCCTTTAAGGAGAAGAATAGGTCTTAATCCACTGGGGACTTGGCTTACTAGAGATGTGAATCCTCTGGCCTTTCCGCTCCTGCTGCATTTAACTTTCTGGAATATGGGATGACACTCACACCAGAACTCCGCTGAGCTCCAAGGCAGATGAGCAACTAATGGGTGATTGCTTTGTCTCTAAGTAGATTGCTTAAAAATACCAAATAGTAATGGAGTTACTGCAATATGTTTCTGATTAAAAAAATGTCCATTTTGCATTCCTCACTCCAAAGCCACATTTAGTAATGCCAAAAGAAGCAAAGAAGTGATCTTCCTTACGTAGCAAAAACACAAGAAAACCTACTAGTGTTGAGAGGTTAGTGTCCAAACTTTGATACACAAACACTATTGCCAGTTACCTCATTACTGACATAGCTTTGTATGTCAAAAGATCCACTTGTAAGAATGAAATCACAGCCATCAATTAAGTGACCTAATCAGTTTGTGGAAATATTGGAAATATTACAGTAAATCAGCTTTTTGGGGAGGTTTTTTTCTTTTCTTTTGCCTTCTTGACTTTTTTTCCTTCTGAAAATCTCTTGCAACAAATATTAAAGACTAACAGCTGACAATTCTTTTCTTCCATCGAAGTATGGAAAAATGTAGTCATCTGTCTTTCTGTGCATTGTAAGGGAAGGAGAGGAAAGTTATGCTAAATATCTGAGGAATGACGAAGTGAGGCAAGCTGTGCACTCTGAGTTTCTATATCAGCTGTGTGATTCATCCATCATGATTACAGTTTGCAGCTGGGACTATTGCAGGGGTCTGACATTTACTGTAGTGGGAGAGGGAAACATCCTGATGAGTTGTCTGCCTGGTGTAGTTATGAGGCCTCTGCTGCTACTTCACATTGTAAATGCTTCACTGTTGCTGTAACAAAAAGAAAACAAAAAATCAAACAAAAAACAACAAAACAACACAACAAAAAACCCCATCAAAACCAACAAAACAAACAAAAAACTAGTATAGTTGTAAACAAAAAGCTTGAGAGACTTCTGACTCTTGGAAAGGTCTACACTGATGACCTGCCATTCCAGTTTTGCTTAGGTTTGGGTTTTAGAAGGTCTTGGGAGTGGCATGTACACTGCAACCTCCTTTATGCTTTCCTAACCATGTTCTTCAGCCCCCCCACACAGGAGAACTTGTAAGCAGAATCTGAATTTGAGAAGAAAGGGATGATGCATTGTTGCCCTCCTTCACTAAAATGGTCACCGGTACTTCAAATATTCCAGCATTTTCATTTCTTCCTTGCTCTTCCTTTCTCTTTTGCATGTACGGGCTACTTTGGTTTGTTTTCTTCTTGCTTTCCTTTCTTTCTCAAACTCTACTTCTTTGCTTAGACCCCTGCCCTGCCTGAACATTTTAACTTTCAGTTTTGAACTTCAGGCTCTCCTGGTTTATGTCCTGGCAGTTCTCTGGATTGTCAGCCCTCTGGATGTTGTCAGAAGAGTTGTCCAGGTGTTGTTAGCTCTGGGATCTAGGAAGTGGTGTGACCGTAATGGAGGTAAGTCAGTCCCATCTCTCCTGGGAAAAGTAGAGCGACTGAGATGTGGCAACCCCCTTCCAAGCCACTAGCATGCAGCGGGCTCATTACAGTGCAATACCAGTGTCCAGAATATGATATACGGTTTTAGTAGAGAAAGATAGCATAAATGGAAAGAGTTCTTGGAAAGCTTTCAAGCTAAGTTTTGAATTTCAGGGTTTTAGAAAAGTTCATAAGTTCCTTCTTAAAATTCAGAGATTTAACATTTCAGTTACAGTTTGCATAGTATATATTAAGTTTCGGTAGCTGTGTTGTACTGAGAAATCTGCTGCTTTTTGAGGGAACCTTTCTGTCTCCATGCTATTGTAAATAGTTGCTGTCTGTACCCAGACTCCTCTGCTGGGTTTTCTCATGCCTTGCAAAGGATTTTGAGTAGACTTCAGTGCAGTAACTTTATGATCTGTGGGAGAAGCTGTTAGTGCTGTTTGCAGCATAATAGTACCCTACTTTAATTGTAGGAATGAATACTAGAAAAGATACTTGATGTAGCTTTTGTCAGTTTGTACTAGTTGGGGAAAAGGGAGAGAATTTCCTTTGTCTTGAACATGAGGCATGTACTGTACTAAATAACCTGTATGTGTACAGAGTGGTTTGCTATCTTTCAGCCAAGCCTCCGATTCAGTCTAATACTTGCGTTACCAAGAGTATCCACTTTCCTCTTTCCCAAGCCTTGCAGCTTAACCACAGTACAGACTGTTTTTCAGGGTAAAAGTTCTTGAATTTGTCATAGCTAGCAGTGATAAAATATCTTTCCCATAAAGACACAGAGGGATGGAGATCAGCAAAATTACATGTGGCACATAGTTAGTATCCTCAGAGCAGGCTAAGCTGAAGGAAGGAATTGAGGACTGAGAAGCCTCACAGAAGGTCGAGTGACAGACTTGACTATGAACCGTGGTTTTTCTTTGTATGATACTACTTGCCTTTGACCAGGAAAACCTATTTAATTTTAGATGTTTTATTTTTCTATCTGTTCTGTTGGTGTAAGAACAATGATCCTTTTTTTAGAAAGCTTTTAGTTTTATTATTCTTGGCTTAGGTTTGAGGTTAGGTTTACAAAAACAATAAGCTGCTTGGTTTTTACGATAGTTATAAATATAGAATTGACTATTCATAAATCTAAATAAGGTTGTAAAATACAACCTGATTGTAAAATAAAGAATGGAAGGGATTTTTTAGTTTAAGCATATGGTCTTAGTTTCTTGTGTACTTACATCCCCTACTCTGTAAAAAAGCTCAGCTGAGCCATTGTAAATGATTGAGGTCAACAACTCCACTCTTTTGTGTTAGATACCCCCAGTGTGACACCCCATGAAAAGCTACCTGTTTGGCAGTTAATGGGGAGCAGTATGCTTGTGAGGAAGCGCCCAGATTTGATTTAGTGACTGTTGACAGAGGGCATTATTAAGACTTTTTAAAGTTTGCTGATAGTTAATATGCATCAGCAGGTTAAGATGCCTGCATCCTGATGCAGCCATGGTATGGGAGGTTAGAGGGCTCCTCATTGCTCTGGAGTGACACCTCGTTGTGTGACTCTGTGGGTAGGGACTATGCCATTGATAGCAAATGTTTCTGTGCTCACTCTTGAGGTTTTGAATATGATGACAGATCTATGTCCCCCTCCAGTGTCCTGCAGATTACTGGAATAAAAGCCATTGGTAAAGTAATCTAAAGTTGAGGTTTCAGATCTCTCCCACAGGCCTGAGATGGGGGTTCTGTTGCCTTCTACTATACCCAAAACACTATTTTCTCTAGCAAAAACATGATAAAATGGACTTCATTTCCTTCAACAAAATTTGGCATACAACATATGTAGTGGCTTGTCACCTCTCCAATGCAAGATTTAATGCTTTGCAATGTTTTTTGATGATATAGAGCATATAAAATTATGGACATTGGTAGCCAGTCTAGACATAAAGTTGCAAATTGGTTTTATTAATTATAAAATTCCTGTTCATTGTTTTGTGGTCCTGCCCCAAAATACTAGTATGGTTTTAAAAACAGTCTAAACTTGCTTGATGAACTGCACCTTGATTATTCCAGCAGCTGCACAAAATAGCATTGCAGCCAGGGTGCCAAGAGTCTTTCAAGCCTGCAACAGGTCTCACTAAATGGAACTACCTACAAAAGAAAACTGAGGTTGTGACCTGCATACCTGGTTGCATCTGTGTTTTGAGAAGATATTACCCTAACAGTGCAAAGATCAGTTTCTGTCTGTCTTCTTTTTCCTATTATTATTTCATGCCGGTTAGAGCTCTCTCGTGATTCTGTGACAGCCCACCCTTGGCAAAAGGCCAGCGTGGTGAGCCTGCACTTCGTGGCAGGTTGTGTTGCATTCCTAGCTTAGAACAGAGGGATGTACACAACAAAACTCTTACCCAAGAGCAGCGGTGACTTCTGTCTCAACCTTTATAAATACCTACATCCCAAAGAAGCCAGGGTGTGGAAAGGGTCCAAACTCCTCTGGGTAAGCACGAAACAGTGGGGATGTCCACTCTCTATAGAGAGACCTGAATTATGCCTCCTGCTGACTACGCCCTCAGCCTATACCCCAAAATGAGTTTTCAGGTTTCAGGTTCAGGCTCTCTCACCCTCTCTCTGATTCTGAGTGTCTTGGATTTTCTAACATATGGTGACACAGCCACAAGAGGATATATAAACTTCTGTATATGACCCAGTGGTCTGAGCATTCTTTTTGTGAACACAGGTTGAATTTTCCTATTTCAAGGGAACAGACAATCAAGTCCTCTGGCTGCTGGTGGGTGCCCTGTGCCCTACATAATTTTTCTAAAGAGGTGTGTCTGCCTTTGGGACCATGGTGCAAGGGAAGGGAGTCAACCTGTTGCTGCAGGTCTTGGGCACAGAAAGGTTTTTGGGTGTGTGAACACGTGGCATACGTGAGCATATGACTTGGGGTTACAAGAGATTCTACATGTAAAGCTGCCAATTAAAAATGTGAAGCAGGCTGAGAAATCCCCTGACTTCCCTTGCCGTGCGCTTTTTGCTGTGAATTTCCTTCCAAGGCACGTGAACCATGACTGGTTTTTCTGCTCTGGGATTCAGTTGTTTCAAAGACATGATGATACTCAGTATAGCTAATGCTAAGTTCCCCTATCTTTCTCTATTTTATATGTTAGAATTGACAACACTGGCACACTTTCCTAACATGTACCTTTCCTCATATCCAGAAAAATGTGGTTTTTTTTTTCTTTCACAGAAATATGTATTCTTTTTCTAGGAGATATTCTGTGTATATTCCAAATCATGCCATGACAAACTAAAGCAAATATCACTCAGCTGGAAACTCACTGAACTTGGGAAGTTTCTTTTTGTCTGGGAAGCACCTGTCATTTTATGTACATCTCATAAAGCTGATTTTACTAACCATTGATTTACTGCTGCTATAAAACATTTAAACTTACTCCCTTTCACATAGATGTGTAGCACCAGCCGTTGGTTACTGGTAAACACCAGGTGATACCTACAGTAACTATAAATTGTCTCTAAGCCCTGGAATTGATGCTTTTACCTTTCCCTGCAAAGTTTCCTCCTGCTCTGCAGTGCCCACCCACACATTGCTATATTCATTTGGGGATCTCAGCTGCAGGATCTGGGCTAATGTCAGTTTTGGTTTATATGCACATGTATACATACACATACAGAGAATAATGAATATCTTGGTGAAGAAATGCTTAACAGATAAAAATGTGGTTTAAATTATGTAGCTTTCTGTATCATGAGTATGTATCACCCCCATTAGAATGGGCAAAATTTTCAGGTTCTTCTATAGGTAGGCAAATTTGGAGTTTATAGTTTCTGAATTCATTTAAACAAAAATACTGTTGTACAATAATTAAAAAAAGATGCCACAAATTTGTGATTATCTAAAAATGTTGTGGAGTTGGACTCAAATAGCCTAAGGTGAAGATGGTGAGAATCCCTGACCCATCCCCAAAACTGGATCTCATCAGCACTGCTGAAACAATTTGGCAGCAACTTCCTGATTTCAGGTCATTTTCCAGCCTTCTGACAGCTGTGTGCTGTCTTTATCCAAACCTATGAAAAAGGCCTTTAATGCATCGGCAAGCTTACTAAATTATTTACATGTGTTACTTGGAATATTTGAGAGGTAATGTTAGAGACATGCTATTAGTCTAGGTGATAACAGAATCCATAATGCTCAGTACTTCCCATTCTAAAATTTTTGTCTCAGTTTTCTATGAAATTTTTGCTAAGCTTTAACAGTTTGAATTGAAATTTTCCATTTTGGATATCTGTCTCAAGTGGACCTGGGGGTGGGGAAATAAGCTAAAACTTCTTTGAAGACTAAGTGTCAAAGAACAAAGGAGAAGATAACTTGTCCTTTCTTAAAGTTTAGCACTCTTGCATTTTGAAGAAATCACTTAATGTTTAATAGGAAGATACTTTCATATCAAGTATTCTTCTGCTCAGCTAGGGAGGGTAAAAAAATCCCCACTTGGTTAAGATATAAGACCTTTAAAAATACTACAAATATTGCAACTGAAATAAGAATAGAAACTTGCAAAAGTTAAGTGGTAATGTTTCATGCCCACAACATAGTCCACTTGACTTTTAATTACTACACTGCATGAAATACAATTAAAGCACTGAGAGTTAACTGGTGCTTACAATGTTGATGGGGTTGTACTTGTCCTTTCCTCTGAAAGGTGGGAGAAAATCTACTTCAGGGTATTGATACAAACCAATTTTCATGAGCTACTCCTGTTCATGTAATAGTATTGTATGCTGTATTAGGGAAAAAAAAAAATCATACCGTGCAGTAATACAGCACAAGGTAGTGCATTGAAGAGCAAGAAAATGCAAAATGTTGAGTAATTTGTCTGTGGAGGAATACTGGTCACCTCTGGATGGTCTGATGAGCATCCTGTGGAAAACAGTGGATGCAATGCAATACGGTACCATATATACATACATACATGTATAAATGTGTAGGAAGACATAGGAAAAAGTGAATTTTGATCAACTTTACAACTACATTACCAAATTAATATGTTCTTTGCATATGTGTATGTATATGTATTTGACACCAAACTGGAAGGAGTGGCTGACGTGCCAGAAGACTGTGCTGCCATCCAGTGAGACCTGGACAGGCTGGGCAACAAAGACGATTAAGGGAGAGGAGCATCCCTTATGAGGAAAGGCTGAGGGAGCTGAGGCTCTTTAGCTTGGAGAAGAGGAGACTGAGGGATGACCTTATCAATGTTTATAAATATATAAAGGGTGAGTGTCACGAGGATGGAGCCAGGCTGGATGATCTTTTGAGGTCCCATCCAATCCCTAATTTTCTGTGATTCTGTGTGATATATAATGTAGAAATGTAGGCACATTCTTTTGAAGGGAAAAATTCCAAAGAGAAAGAAAAATTTTTTTTAAGGGCGTGTTAATGCTGTTTAAATTTGTCTCTAAAATGACTAATCATGTTAAACTTGGAACAATATTGAACTGCAGGTTTATTTTCTTGTGGAAATAAAACATGAACACATAGTATAACTGCTGGAAGGGTCTGAATTTCAATCAGTTGCCAAATGATCCTAGGACAGATGCTTCTAATAATGATGAAGCAAGTGTTCCATTAATTAAAACACACACTTGTGCCCTCAGTAGACAAGAAAATATTCCCACTGTTTACTGTTGTCATGCATGCATGCTGACAATTAATATTCATTAGCAATCTGTATTATAAGCAGGGTTCTGCTTTGGCTACAAGAGATCTGAACTACTATTCTTGGAATTTATCTGTTGCTTAAGATTTATTCTAAGCCTAAATTTAACATTTCTTTTTTCGTGAAAATTCATTTTAGTGTAACATCCAAATTGATAACAGTAACCAAGAATGTGTCTGGTTTTAGAGCTGGAGTTTTGACAATGTTTGTGCTGGAAGCTTCTGTTACTCTGGTTTACGTGTTACTGATCTTTGTTTTTCTTTTGTGGCTGGAACATAAAGTTCATGAATTTGTAAGGTTTGGAAGCACCTGAGACTTTTCAAATTTTGAGAGATAAACGTTTTTAGATCAAAAAGTTGTTTTTTTTTTTTTTTCCCAATGGTAATTACTCATCTAAACCTTAATTTTATCTTCTAGATTTAGGTTAAATTATTAAAAAATTAATGTTGCTTTGATCTTTTGGGGGAACTATTTTTAGCAAGTAAAAGAAATTGTAAAATGTTGTTGTCTTCTTAGATGCAACAGTACATGTTCTTTTAATGAATATTTATTTTCTTCAGTATTTTGCATGCTCTGTAACCTTGTTCAACATTCAGTGTTTCATTAATGCAGTGTAACATCAGACAGAGCTGGAACAGGACTGATAAGAGCTCTAATTAATTGATTTCATTGTTTATCTACCGAAGTATGTATGCTAAATATAGAAAAAAATAGATATTTCTGTACAGACTTGAAAATTGGAGTTCTCAATAAGCAGCCCAGGAGTTGTGGTAACACATACTAAAGCATGGAATGTACCAGTGGGGATCTAGGTCTATTGGATGGGGACAAGTTTGATATCTCACTGTATTGACATGTGCAGTCATGGAAAAAATGACAATTTGGAGTCCTAGCAGTGTCATCAGGTTGGAGAGACCTCTTCAAAATATTTAAATACTTCTCCACCTTGTAAATCAGACTTTTCAACCAAAAACCAGACAGCATATTAAGATTCATGTATCTTCTCTTCCACCTGGTCATTTTTGAAACACTTGCATCTCTGATAAGGTTTCAGGCAAGGTGTCAGGGTTTTACAATTTCTACATAAAGAAGAGGTGAAGGATAGAAGAAGAAAATATGCTGCAACTTGGAAAATGAACCAGATAGTCAAATGCTTCCATTTCATATTTTCCCCATATCAAAATATTTTATAGGATAATTACACTCCAGACAAGTCATTTGAACCTGTCTTTGTTAAGACAAGAATAAGAAATAGAGATACCAAAAATTTCAAAGGAACCTTTCCTATTGTGCTTGCAGCTACTGGTTCCTTTACCTACTTCTGTCTCTAGAATAAGCCATGACAGGAGTATAAAACCCCATAGAGAAAAAGAGAAAGTATTTGCATTATTTAGGTTCAAAATATTTCTTTCACTTGTTTTTTACCTAGTTCCAATTGCGTATCTGTTTGTTTTGTTCTACAAACTGCTCATCCAATACCCATTTCTTGTTTATCTTCACCTCTTTAATCTCCCTCTTTTGTTTGCCTCACCTCCAGTTGTCACATCCATTTGTCTAACTCTTTATCCCCTCTGTCTTTCTCTAATGCAGAATGTGCTCATATAGCCTCTTCAACATGAAATTAAAAGTGGACACTTCCATAGTGTTCACTCTATATCTATAATCAATCTATAGGATTGATTAAACTCCTTCACTTAGTTACAAATTTCTATGTCTATTTTGTATTGTTATGAATAACTGCTGTTATGCAACTGTGTATATCTTACAGAGAGCATCAGTTGTCCTTTACAACTCTTAGTCAGATGACTCTTGATATGCACAGTAAGATACTGCTCTGGTGGGGCTTTTTTTGGCCTAAGTAAATACAGTTGTATGAAACACAAAGCAGTGCTCTTTTTCAATGCCTGTGATGAATGTGGAGACATGAATTTTCTTGCTTAATTAAATGTGTGATTCTTGTCATAAGTCCCTGCCCTGGCCTGGAAGTATACTAAGTGTGTTTCCTGGTTCATTGTTTTCACAGTCAGTGCTGTTTTTTAAAAGACATGGAAGAAATATCTTGTCTAACCCCATCATTATCAATACAAACAAAACAAATACCATACTTGTCTGTTCTGCAGCCTCTGCTCAGAGTTAAATTTCTGCTAGAGTTTCCTGGTTCCTGAATTCAGTTTTAGGTGGAGCTTTTAACATTAAATGGATTTATCTGTAAAGGTACCAGGACATGGTGTGTCCAAAAGTAATGAAGAAATGCCATCAACAGCAGCAGGACAGATACCCTGGGAGACAGGTGTTACAGGTCAGTGGAGTATTTTGAGAGTAACAGAACACTGCTACTAAGTGTGTAAGAAGAACGTGGAATTTTACATTAGGTTAATGCTTGCTGGTACTTGCTGGGGTTGGCTGGAAAAGGGAGATTTGGGGAAATGAGTCTCCAAGACACTGGCAAGAACCACATGGAATTGGTCAATGGAACTGTGTGGAACCTTATCTCAGGCAGTGATGATCGGTTTAAATTCAAATTGTCAGTGAGAAAGGTCATGTATTTGGTATGTGGGCACTCACAGCTGGCGATAGGATGTGATGAGCATGTAAATATTCTTTCAAAACTAGGTCCAAAAGGTAGAGAGCAATAAAACAACATGTTAAAAGAGGAGGCATATGTTGTTCTTATGTTAGCTTCACTCAATGCTCCCTTAAGACTGTTCTTAGGGCTTTCTCTCTTTTCAGCAGGAGAGATCAGGTCTTTGAATAAAGCTGTGACCATGAAATTGTGGAGTTCAAGATGTGTGGTAGGAGCAGGATAGCAAGCAGAATTGCAACCCTGGATTTCAGCAAGGCAAACTTTGGCCTTTTCAAACAATTGCTAGGGGAAATCCCATGGGCAAGGCTGCTTGAAGGTAAAGGGGCCCAAGATAGCTGGTAAGTGTTCAGGGACTGCTTCTACCAGGCTCAAGATCAGAGCATCCCGACACATAGGAAGTCAAGGAAGGGAGCCAGGAGACCTGCATGGTTAAACAGGGAACTGCTGGGTAAGCTCAAGTGGAAGAGAAGAGTTTACAGATCATGGAAGAATATAAGGGTGTTGACAGAGCATGTAGGGAGGCCACTAGGAAAGCTAAGGCCTCCTTAGAATTAAATCTGGCGAGACGGGTCAAGGACAACAGAAAGAGCTTCTTCAAATACATGGCAGATAAAACTAACACCAGAGACAATGTAGGCCCACTGATGAACAAGGTGGTTGCCCTGGTGACAGAAGATACAGAGAAGGCAGAATTACTGAATGCTTTCTTTGTCTCTGTCTACTCTGCCGGAGGCTGTCCTGGGGAGCCCTGTACTCCTGAGACCCCAAAGGAAGTCAGAACAATGGAGTAGTCTGCCTTGGTGGATGAGGACTGGCTTAGGGAGCAGTTAGGCAATCTGGACATCCATAAATCCATGGGTCCAGAGGGGATGCACCTGTGGGTGCTGAGGGAGCTGGCTAAGGTCAATGCTGGATCACTCTCCATCATCTTTGCTAAGTCTTGGAAAACAGAAGAGGTGCCTGAGGACTGGAGGAAAGCAAATCTCACTCTAGTCTTCAAAAAGGGCAAGAAGGAGGACCCAGGTAACTGTAGACCGGTCAGCCTCACCTCCATCCCTGGGAAAGTGATGGAACAACTTATTCTTGGTGCCATCTCAAGGCATATCAAGGATAAGAGGATCATTAGGAGCAGTCAACATGACTTGACCAAGGGGAAGTTGTGCTTGACCAACCTCATTGACTTTTATGAGGACATAACAAGGTGGATAGATGATGACAGAGCGGTGAATGTGGTCTACCTTGACTTGAGTAAGGCATTTGACACAGTCTCCCACAGCATCCTTACAGCTAAACTGAGGGAGTGCGATCTGGACAATTGGGTAGTGAGGTGGACTGCGAACTGGCTAAAGGAAAAAAGCCAGAGAATTGTGGTTAATGGGGTGGAGTCTAGTTGGAGGCCTGTATCTAGTGGAGTGCCTCAGGGGTCAGTACTGGGGCCAGTATTATTCAATATATTCATCAATTATTTGGACGAGGGAATAGAGTGCACTGTCAGCAAATTCGCTGATGACACTAAGCTGGGAGGAGGGGCTGACACGCCAGAAGGCTGTGCTGCCATCCAGCGAGACCTGGACAGGCTGGAGAGTTGAGCGGGGAATAACCTAATGAAATTTAACAAGGGAAAGTGTAGAGTCCTGCATCTGAGCAGGAACAACCCCAGGTTCCAGTATAGGTTGGTAAATTACATATTAGAGAGCAGCGTAGGGGAAAGGGACCTGTGGGTCCTGGTGGATAGCAAGATGACCATGAGCCAGCACTGTGTCCTTGTGGCCAGGAAGCCCAATGGCATCCTGAGGTGTATTAGAAGTGGGGTGATTAGCAGGTCGAAAGAGGTTCTCCTTCCTCTCTAATCTGCCCTGTTGAGACCACACCTGGAATATTGTGTCCAGTTCTGGGCCCCTCAGTTCAAGAAGGACAGGGAACTGCTGGAGAGAGTCCAGCACAGGGCAACAAAGATGATTAAGAGAGTGGAGCATCTCCCTTGTGAAGAAAGGCTGAGGGAGCCGGGGCTCTTTAGCTTGGAGAAGAAGAGACTGAGGGGTGACCTTATTAATGTTTACAAATATATAAAGGATGAGTGTCAGGAGGAAGGAGCCAGGCTCTTCTTGGTGACAACCAATGGTAGGACAAGGGGTAATGGGTTCAAACTAGAACACAGGAGGTTCCACTTAAATTTGAGAAGAAACATTTTCTCAGTGGGGGTGACAGAACACTGGAACAGGCTGCCCAGGGGTGTTGTGGAGTCGTCTTCTCTGGAGACGTTCAAAACCTGCCTGGACACATTCCTGTGTAACCTCATCTAGGTGTTCCTGCTCCAGCAGGGGGATCGGACTGGATGATATTTTGAGGTCCCTTCCAATCCCTAACATTCTGTGATTCTGTGATACAGTGAGGGCAATGCTTTCAATGCCATGTCCCTGATGTTATGCCTATAGGTTTTTCTGCTATTAGACTGATGCCTCTTCATCTGCCCTCTGTTTGTTGGGATCTTCCTTATCTATGCTATTTTCTACTTTTCTACTGCTGCCACTAACGTCTGTTTGGTCTAGTTCTGTGGCAGCTAACCAGCTGTAACCATATAGTCATGAACTATGTCATCACAAAAAGGATGTTTTATTCTCCAGAGTAGCTGTCTGGAATTTGGGTGTCTCTATTTCTCAGCTAGCAGGGACATTTTTTTCCTCTTTGTTTTTATTGCTGAGCATCTCAGATTCCCACGCTGTGCTACAACCCTCTCACAAGATTCTGCAAAGGAGTCATTTCTGGTCCAGAATGTCCATAGACCTTCACTGCACTGAAAGTTTACACAAAATACTAGGTCAAGTTATAAAACTGTACATCACAGATATTAGTCTATGTTAGATTTATAGTTTTGACTAATCCCATCCTTACCTTTTCCTTCTGATTTTTTTGAGTCTAAGACTCTAGGAAATAAATGACATGCTGAGAGTTTAAAGTTCAATAGGTTGTTAATGCCTGGCTTCCTGTTACTCGGTTGGGTTTTTGTTTTGTTTTGTTTTGTTTTTTTTTAAATGTTGTAGTTTAATATATTTTGACAGACCTCTTTCAAAACTTCTTACAAACCTTATAAACAGTAATGAGAGATGAACAATGTTCGGTGTCTTCTGGGAATGTGGTTGGTGTCTGAATGAAAAAGGGAGAATTGAGAAAAGATTTGAGTAGGAGACTAGTTTGCCTTGAATACAGTCTTTTGCAATTGCTTTTTAACAAATAATTTGATAGTAAAAAGTGAAATGCTAGGCTGAATACGACATACAGTAAAGAACAAAAGAGATAGCTGAGGAGATAGTAAATGCTTGACTTAAATGACACAGGTTTCATGCTTTTGTTGAATATTTGATTTCTTTTTTCTGAGATCTGTTATGATTGAAACTAGACCTATTATGTTTAAATCAAGTGTGAATTTCCTGTGTGTAACAAAATACAATCAATTTATGGTGTGTGTTAGCACATTAGACTGTACCACACTGTCTTAAGGGATGGAGGAAAGGACAGGTGTTTCTGAAAAATGCAGGTGGCTGAAGAACCAACTGCATGCTTCTTTAGGGAAAATATTTTTCACCTTAAAATTACTTATGTTGTTTAATATGTATGTTGGCTTTTTGTCTTTCTACAACATAGGTTATGAGAGTGACAGGATCTGTCTTCTCTGCTTACCATTCAATTTCCAGTCCCTTAAGTAGCACTTGCAGCATGCTCATAGACCATGATATTAAATTTTGGCTGATAAACTCAATTAAAATGGCATTAAAACAAAACAAAACACAAACTCAACACCTTATTGAATTGTTAATGTTCATAGTGATATTTGGAAAACTGAAAATTTGGAGAAGAAGCAAGAGATCTAAATGAATTTGAGAGCTTCTGAGGAATCAGAAGCTTAATACTGTTCTTTTATAAATTATCTTATTCCAGGTTTCCTACAGCAATAACATGTTTTTGTACAAGGAAAGAAACTGCTGGTATGGGGGCAGAAAGATGGTACCCTAGTAAAAGCAGGCATGAAATATCAGTTGCTGTTGTCTGGAGAGAGGGAAATAGTGAAATACCTTGGTGCATACTATGCAATAGGTACTACTATGCAATTTGCCTGAACTTTCACATTTAAAAAGAAATAGAAATATTTTTTCCTATTACCCATTCATGTTATTCTGAGAAGTAGTAAACCTTAAGGCTGGACAGGTTTATGGGATTGATTGAAGCTGAGAGAAGGTTGATGGTCACCTTTGATGAGCCGGTCAAGGGAGCACTTGGAGGAATTATCAGCATGCCAGAAGAAACTTCTGAAGAAGGAAATGTTTATCTGAGATGAGATTTTATTGCAATTCTATAGCACTGTTGAACAGCATCTTGCATTTCATGGCATATCTGCAAGAAGTACAACGTGGCCCCAATACTGTTGCATGAAAGGGCAGCTACTGGCTTCTGGCAGGGTTCACTGGCTTGAGCTGTGCTTCACTCATCCCTTTATCCATCTGGATTGACCAGCTTGTGGAAGGGGATTTGAAGTACATGTTTCCCAATTGCATGTCCTCTGAGAACCCATAAAAGAGGGAAAGTTATTCAGAGGCACTCAAATACTGGCAAGATCATTGTAATTTTATTTTTTTTACTCTGTTCTACAGTTCTCCACAAATGTCAAAGACAGGCACAAGAATCAGTATAAGGGTTCAGCGGGTTGTCAACAAATGGGTTTTTGTACTGCTCTTAAATTATGCTGATCTCAATATATTCCAAAAGGAATCAACCCTGCTGCTTCCCTCCAATAAAAGGAAGAACGTAGGGGGCATGCACATTCTGTGGACTTCTTCTGCTAATTAGTGTTTTGAAGGAACCGCACATGAAAAGCTCCCTACTGAGCTTACTGAATTTTATGTAACAGCCTTATTATCTGGTATTAGTGTTAAATGTCCATTTTCTCTTATGCCCCCATACTGAAAGATGAAAACTTACAGTTTGGGCTTCTTGTGTTGACTTGATTGTACGTAGTGCTACGGGAAGACAAAAATCCTTTTCAAATGAGCTCAGAGCAAGAAAAATCTGTTACAGTTGGAAAAGTGCATGGGATTATTTTGGAATATGTTGTTGTGACTTCAGCAGTAGCTAAGTAAAACTACTGTGTAATGTTTTAGCTGCCTATGGGAGTCTTCAGAAGGCAAAAACTCATATGTCATTTCTCCCATATTCCCTGCTGGTTTGGGGAAGAAAGGAAGGAGGTGTGGCATGGAACAGTCTCCAAGATACACTTTTGTTAGGTTTACAGCTTGAGGATACTTGAGAATTTCTCTGCTTTGATAAATAAACCTGTTGCTTTGTCTGCAATTTTTCACATGCTTTATGTTAACCATATATTTACATAGCTTTTGATGTTTATATGTATGGGGGCTGAGTGCTTTAAATGTTTAAATTGTTATGAAGTAGATGATTGCCTTCTTGAATTGTGATTTGCTAATTGAATTGTATGACCAGAATAATCAGTATGAGATAATGTAAATAGTCAGTGCAAGACATGTATAGTAAAATATCAAAAAGTCTGAAAAAGCTGATCCATGCTCTTGTTTACTTCCTCTGGATTCTTGCGGTGGTTTTGGCATAAGTATTCTGGTGTAACAGAAGCTACAAGCTACAGCTGATTAATCTACTGCAGCTAGCTAGCACTGGTATCCTGCTGTGTTGCTGTGTTTTTGGTATATTTGTAACAAGAAAATTCAGTATTTAGATACTGCCTTTAAAGGAGAACCTGAAGAAAAGATAACCTGTGCTTATTCTGAGCCTTTGTTTTGTTTTGCTAGTACTTGTAATAGAGATGAAGGATTTCCTACATCAGGAAAGCCAGGAGTGTTTTGCTTTGTGGAGGACCTACTCCTTTTAATTCCAAAGATGATTACAGATTTTTATTTACACCTAGGAGTTGACAGCCTGGTTTGCCTGGGTACCATGGACCATTTGAGTTCATGCAGGAGAAGATGTTTTCATCCTGACCAACTTTATTGTCTTAGCAGACACCATGATGTACCCTAACATTTTAATTGATTCAGGGTGTGATTACGAGGCTGTGCTTCCTCTGTGCCTTTCTTTACACCCTGAAGCAGTTTGAATCTGTTTCTTTGCTCAGCTACCAACATCCTGTGTCTTGCCAATCCCCATTGACAGGTGGCTTGTGACTAGTGATGTGGCCCATAAATCCAATGCTTCACACAGGCAATTCAGAGCCATCTCCTGCCAGCATTTCACAGGACTTTTCAGTTATATCTGCTGCTGAGTATATTTTCTGTGGGAAAACTTGAGCCCTATAGGGCTTGAAAAGAATCTTACAACTAATGTGTTGAAATGTCTTGTGTTTTGTCTTTTATTTTAAAAATGATATTTCCTTTTAATGTGAACTTTCAGTTGCCTTTAACAGTGGAAACAACAGCATCCATAAAGGTTAACACTTGCCAGCCTGTAAATGAAATCAAGCTCCATTATTATATTATCTGTACCTGTAAAAGGGGAAACAATTCACTGTGATTGTTTCTCTCATACGTTAACCATTGCTGTGAATATAGTCCATAAATAGTCTCCATATGGTATCAGATATTTGCACCAATGTCCTGCAATCTGGAAGTAATTTGTCCAGGTGATGTCTGTTTTACAATTATACGTAATTTTCATTATTACATCAATGGTATAGCTACTTCTTTAAATTAACATTTCAAAAGATAATGGACCATAACCGCTTTTATAGATACTTTTTCTAGTGGCATGTCTGTTCACATTTAGACACCAAATAATAGTTTCTCAGACTGACAGAAGCTTTGACATTGTACAATATATAAAAGTTAAAGAGTTAAAAAATGAAATTCTGTGACACTAACCCAAAATGGCAGACTGAAAGCTAAGGGAGAAATGAGCACATAGATGCAGAGACGTTTTCCCTCAGCTGTGACTATCATGAGTTCCTTAAGACAGAGGTCTCTTAGGCTCACAACTATTGAATTTTAGACTCAAGGAAAACTAACCTTCAGATCTCCTTTGTTTTTGAGGCTTTTAAAAAAACTATTATCTTCTGATGTTTGCCTCAATATTTTTTTTTTCCTATTTAAAAGCCATACAGTGCTGTCCAACGTGAAAAGCTTGGTCCATTAGCCTTGAAGCTTTCCAAGCTTCACCGTAATCTGCTGTAATTTAAGACCATCAAAACTAAGATTTTGTCCTGGTTTTGTTAAAAACAAGTTTCTCTTTTAGTGAATTTGCCTGTCAGCTAAAGCCTTCATATTAACTGCATTTTCCTGGAGAACCAGACACGTTTTGGTAAACCTAGCAATGGAATGCAAGCTTATTGATAAGCATGGATGGACATCTTGCGAGAGGGGCGATGAGAAACAAGTGACCAAGAAACTGACCAACTGTGTATAACATTCCATTCATGTGAATACTTCATATAAAAGTGGGACATCACGAGGATCTCGTCCCTTTTCCCTTTTCCCTTTTTGCCTTTTCCCTTCTGCTTATGGCCGACATTAGGAGAGGACCTTGCTAGTCGTTCCTGCGAACTGAGGCCTAGTGAGAGACTGAATCCAGCTCCGGTTGGCTGCAGAGTCTAATCCAGGACTTCGGTTGCCAGCTCTGCAGTTGCTGAGACTTTCAAGATTGGTTTTGTATATTTTGTATTATTTTCTCTATTCTTATTAGTAGCATTAGTAAAACATTGTTAATTTTTCCAACTCTCTTCTCTCTGTCCTTCTTTTCCTCCCGGTCGCCTGTCCTGAGTGGAAAGGGGGGAGAGGGAGGGGCAAAAAGGGGGAATTGGGGGGGGGGGGAAGAGGGGGTTAACAATACATCTGCCAGGGTTTTATTGTCACCCTGCAATCTTAACCCTCGACAGATTTTTAAAGGGTTATTTCTCTTTTAAAATATTTAACTATTTCTGTTCATCCTGCTTGAATTTGAAATCAGTTAAGATAAATTCCTGAGGGTGTTTTCTGAGATTTTCACGTCTTCAGATGAAGGCCAATCCATATACAAAGAGCTGATGCACACTGTGAGCTGCTGTTCGCTCACTTAATCCCCTTTCTGCCTTCTGCCCCCTGGAACGGACTCTCCACTGCTCCTAGCAAGCTGGAGACAGGTAACTTAAGATGCTAGATTTCTAGAGCATGCTTAATTTTAATTTATTCTCCAGTGAATTGCTCCACATGTAGAATATTTGCTTGGACAATAATTTTGCAAGATCATTTGGAGAAAGGAAAAAAAAAAGTTAAATGAGTTAGGTAAGGTTGATCAGAGCCACAGCTCTGAAGACAAACAGTGGAAAAGAATTGCCTTTTCCAGGTTATCCTAAATGCTGAATGTGGGCTGTACTGCTGTTGCCAAGCTTTTGACATCTTTCAGAATTGTAATGATAAGTTTAAACCCCTATTGCTATCCTTTTGGGGAAAAGCTGTCAAGGAAATGTAAGCTACCAAACCAAAATAATGGTATATTTTGAACCTGAGAGTCAAGTTAAATTAATGTCACGAGTAAAAGACAAATACAATCATCTTTACTATTGCTCATTTTTTTTCAATTGAGGCATTTGCTGCTTAATTACACTTGACTTGTATGCATAAATAGCTTGACAAGGTTAATAAATTCTTTTTCTAGTAAGTATTCAGATACTGTCCCTTTTAGAACTAGTCAGTGTTCTCATAACATCCCTTACTTCTCCCTTCCTCTTCTCCACCTTCAATTCCCTCCACCACTCAAAATGCCCCAGAATACTGTTCAGAGAGGAAAGGCAGCTATGTATCCACCGACATAAAGATTAAGCAAATAGATTCCAGATTCAATGCCCTGTAATGTTGTTACTCAGCTGATAAATACAAAGCTTCCCGGTCAGCATTTCAGCCCAGATTCTGAAGACTTGGCTTTACCTTGTTAGACTATTTTATTGAAAATTTTAACAATAGTGATGGAGAAGTACTAATTTTAAAGACAAGCAATATTTTCCAGACAATCACAGAAGAGTTGAATTGGGAGGGACCAACTAGATCAGCTAGTCGTAGAATTATAGAATCATAGAATAATTTTGCTTGGAAGAGACCCTCAGGATCATTGAATACAACCATAACCTAACTCTGGCACTAAGCCATGTCTCTAATAACCTCATCTATATGTCTTTTAAACACCTCCAGGGATGGTGACTCCACTACTTCCCTGGACAGCCTGTGCCAATGCCTGACAATCCTTTCTGTAAAGAAATTTTTCCTAATGTCCAATCTAAACCTCCCCTGGCACAATTTGAGGCCATTTCCTCTCATCCTATCACTTGCTACTTGGGAGGAGAGACCAACACTCTCCATGCTACAACCACCTTTCAAGTAGTTGCAGACAGTGATAAGGTCTCCCCTCAGCCTCCTTTTCTCCAGGCTGAACAGCCCCAGCTCCCTCAGCTCAGACCAGTGCCAACAAGGCTTCTCAGGACCATGTCCAGTCGAGATTTGAGTGTCTCCAAGGATGAAGAGTCCTGCAAAAAATGTGACCTTGTATGAGAAAGCATACTGGATTCATGGCGAGGTTTTGGCATATGAGGAGAGAGCAGCAGCACCAGGGGCTGCTGTTTTGGCCCCTGTGAGGAGCGGCCAGCACTGCTCCATGCCGGACACAGCTGGTTTCAGTGGCTCCAGCAGCCCCAGCACAGGGCACAGCTGAGCCCCTCAGCCATGAGCGGGTGCCTGGGGAAAGCCTGGGGAAGAAAGGGCAAAATGCTGCCCAGCAGCCACGGATGAGGGAAACCGTGTGAGAAACTGCCCTGCCAGCCCCCAGGGGAGAGCAGGAGGAGGCAGGGAGCTGCTTCCGGTGCCCCCGCAGAGACTTCCCTGCAGCCCTGGGAGATATTTCCACTCCTCACCACCTGTTGCTATCTATATTTGGTCGAATATAGTGAAAAGATGAACTTTTTTTTTCAGATCTGTATAAGGCCTGGGTTTTCCTTAGACATGAACTCCAGAGATCCTTAGTTTCTCTCTTCAGTGAAGTATCTAGAAAACTGAGTAGTTGGCCTGACTGTAACAGCTAAGGTGTAAGCTATTCCACTTGAATAGCTACAGACAGCAATTCCCAATCATACTTTGTAACATGCATTCCTATGCAGAAATGCAGAGCTACCAACTTCGGTGATTTTTGACTTTTTAAATGATGGCTGTTTATGTTTACATCTTGCTGTCTAATTTTTGCCTTTTGTGAGAAATTCATTGAAAGCTGAAAACAATGGTAACAGGAAACACATGGAGGAGAAAGAGCTTTCTGTTTAAAAACAGAGAACATGAATGCTAATTTTGACCCTAAGGTACATTTCTGGCAAAGTAAGTTAGCTCAAATGCTGTTTTGTTTTGTAGGAGTACCTAGACATCTTAGTTTTGTCCTTCATACTGTCAAACAATATCTGGAAAAAAGCCTAGTAAACATGGAAATACTTCAAACATTTTATTTTTTGGAATAACAGTGTTAATTTTAGAAAATATTTTGGTCCAGCTTTGGAGCAGGCACTATTATGAAGAAATCATCAGCATGAATTGTGTTCTGCAAGAGGAAAAGAGATAAACATGATTTCTTTTTTTCCCAAAACATGCTACATCTGTGTTATTGCCATGTCACCTTTAACTATTGGAGGTTTAAGAAAGAAGATAGCTAATTACTGCCAAAGTTCTGCAAGGAAAATCACCTTTTTCACAGGGCTGTATTTCCACAATTAAAGTTGGCATTTTGCACTGAAGTCTTTGTGACAATTACAGTTTCCTCACCAGCCCATCTTCTGAACTTAGAGCAACTGACAGCCCCATGCAAACTGAGATGAGGCTGCCCAGCTGTGCAGACTTGATTGTGTCCAGTGATGTGAGAGCAGGTCCCGTTCTCCATCTGGTTGTGGTTATGGAACTGCAGTCAAGAGAAGGAAACCCTGGCTGGCTCCTGAGCAATGTGCCATCTTTCCTCCTCCTTCAAGCCTCACACATGTAGTTGGCTGGTGGACTGATTTGCTGCATCCAGCCTGTGTCTTTGAGGAGTGGAAGAGAATGTATGCACTGTATTTTTGGTGATGAAATAGAGCAGGTAAAGAATCATTAATTATATTTTTACACTGTCAGTTACTTGTGCAAACCTTCCAAACACTCTCATGTATATGTGTGGTTTCTAGTTTCTTCTGATTAGGGGTATTTGCCCACTGCACAAGGAACGCTGTGCGGTTTTTCCATCAGGTGGTTGCAGTCCTGGTCATCTCAGTCCTGGCACAATGCAAACCTATTTGAACAAACAAACCCCTCCCAGTTTGAGATCAGCTTAGTATAGTTCCTGCAGGTTCAGCCACCTCTGTCTGTGCATCAGTGCAGGATTTATGACCAGAAGTCTATATAAAACATCACAGGATTTCTACCCTGCCTTGTCAACGGTAATTGCCATCACCTGCTCCCCACCCACATACACTCAGTGAACTTGGATGCACAGCTGACAGAAAATGCTGAGTTTCAAAAGATGTACTTCTAATCTCCTTTTCTTAGAGTGAATTGAATGTATGAAGTCCTTGGTATAGGGTTGGTATTTATATTTGTGATGTCTCACATAACTTGATATCCTCCCTCATGCAGTCAGGTAGGGGTAATCTAGTAGTAGAGGCTGATTACACACACACTCATGTTCCTGACTGTAAGTCAGAAAACCTGCATCTTACACATGAGCTGAAGTGCACGTCCTGCATCATCTCTTGCTCAAGACAAGGAACCTTTGAAGCCTTCCAGTTGGTTCTTGTCTAAATCCAGTCCAGCTGCTGCAGTCAAACAATATTGGTATCTGGATAAAGGTAAATATGTTTCATGGTGAAACTCGAAGAAATATTACGTTACTCACCACAATTTTTATTTTTTTTTCTCTCCCAGTGAAGGATATATTCTTCATTTTCCTCTAGGAAATATCTCCGTTGATTGTGTTTTCTCATTTTATGTTTTGTGATCCCGGTTATGCAAGAGTGGCAATTTCATTCTTGTGTTACTATTGCTAATTTTTGCTGGTAATTATGTTTCTCCAAAAGTAATAGCATGTAATTGCAAACAAGACAATGTCTTTCCAGTACCTGCTCTCCGTCTTGTGAAATCTAGTCTCCCCTGTAAGTGATTCTGCTTTTAATTCAGATGTCTCACTACCAGTGTTGTAAGGACAGTGCACCGACCCCACTGCTCTGACAGTGCTATTTTGTAACTACATAACCTGACTTTGTGGCTCTGCAGAGTCCTTTGTATTAGGGAGGTTGAACTTGTTATGCTTGTTCTTTCACGCCATTATAACATTGATTCCTTTGCCTGTGCTTCCACCTTCTTGCCTTTTTCCTTCTGTCAGTTCATTTTGGTCGTGTTGTCCCATTGTGCAGACTTGGGTATTGTCCTTCTCCATAGCCCTAACTCCTGTGTCAGAACTTCCTACAGTTCCCTTTCAACTCCTGACCATGAGCCTCACATTTGTAAAACAGATTAAGTCTCATCCTTTTTAGAAAAAATAAAGGCATATTTATTTTTTGTTGTTGAAATAATAAGAGAAAAAAAGGGCAAAAATATCTACTGTTCTCAGACCAGACTGCTGCTTTCTGTTGTTGTTTCCATTATTTCCATTACTTGCCCCCCACAAAGATGCTGCTGTTTCTACATTTGTCTCCCCCCCTTTTCTTGTGCAGAATGTCAAGCACACGGGGAGGAAGGAGAGAAAGAAATAGTAATGTATTAACTGAGATACAAACAGAATAAGTTTTTTGAGTACTGCCGGTACCTCCCTTCCAGTATGCTTGGGTGAGTGTGGCAAATGCTTTACAGAAGTGACCAGAAAAAAGTGGAATAGACTTATATACATGCAGATTGGAGTTAACAAAATGTTTTATTCTGTCTCAACTTAAACCTGTAATAAGTTACACTGAACTGTTCATATGCATAAAGCTTGGATAAAGTTTATTTTCTGAATTCAGGGTCCAAGTTCTCTTCCCTATTGTATAATAGCTTTTGAAGTATAATAAAACAATGCTCTTTATAAATGATAAAATGGAAGAACCCTAGAAGGAAACATAGCAGGAACAATGAGTATTTTATATCTTCCTCCCTTCTCCCTACTCTTAGGTTTGGCGAGATCCTTCAGGAATGGAAAATGTACCTTGACACTAACCAGCATACATGAAGGAATTTCTCAAAATTTCTGCTGTTAGTAATCTTAGAGCCAAACTTTGAAAGGGCCTTAGACTGCTGCATGTATGTAATGTTCATGTTCACGTTCCTGATGTTTAAGTGTTTTAATGAGCCCATAGTGCAGACAAGATGCTGCTAGGAAAAAAACAAACAAAACAAAACAACAGTTGTACATATAACTGACTTGGATAACCATGCGGTTGCAAAAATTATTCTTTCTTATGTGCCTTTGCTCATGTGAAACTCAAGAACTTCAAAAATGTGACCTTGAAGGATATTTTTAAAGCAGCTATTCAACTTGGATCCAGTTTTGTAGACATAATTATATGCATACATTGCCTGATAGTTATCTGACACAGACTTTATCACCAAGGGACGCATTCCATTATTCATAACACAGGCTAGTATAAGTCTACCATGCCTACCCTTGGATTTATGCTGCTGCAATGTTTGAGAGCCCTTGTCATGGATGAGGAGTCTGTGTTAAGCTCTGTGCAAATGAGAGACAATGAGCTGTTCCTTTTACCAAGAGCAACCCACCACAACCTATTTGGATGCTTGATATAATTTTTTTTTTCTTTCCTTTCAGCTGCACCTCAGACTTAGAGGTTTTTCTCAAACATCAGCTAAGTATAATTCTTTCATTTTACATTGACAATACAGTGTTTAAGAGGTTTTTCATATTGTAAACCCCAAACCTGATCTTAATAATAAACATATTTCATAATATTTTAACCCCTGTCATCAAGAACACTTGCAGGAAAATACCATGTATGCAAAATGCTGAAGTGATATTGCTGATGTTTGTTAGTAGGAGTGATAGCGTTGAATGAAGCATGGGCTGAGTTTCTTTTCCTTTTGTGATTGGACTGTTAGAGCTTAAACTTGGTGTGTTCATCAGACTTAAATATCACAGCTAAGCATAAGTTAAAAGGTGTCAGTGCTCATATCTACCATACAAGAAAAATGAAGAGTGAAGAGGCACTAATGATAATCTGTGGAGTACCTGAGTTAAGGAAAGAAGGAAGGTGCATATGGGGACAGTAACTTATTGTTCAAAAGCCCTGATGCCGGTGGCTTCACAACCTCCACGGGCAATCTGTTTCACTTCTTCACTGTCAACATATGCAGTTCACTGTTCTCTTATTTCTGTTCATGCTTATTACTTCCCATCCTCCCGCCATACAGCACTGTGAGGTGCCCGAATTAATCTTCTTGATGACCTCCTTGTATGTATTAGGAAACTACTACTAGGTTCCTCCAATGCCTTCTCTTCTCCAGGCTGAAAAAGCCCTGGTCCCTCAGCCTTCCTCATAGGACAGTGTTCCAGCCCCTAAACACTGAACTCTCTTCAGTTTATCGATGTCCATCCTGTATCAGGAGCCTAAAATCAGACACAGCTTTCTAAATGAAATCTCACAAGTGCCAAGCAGAGGGAGATTAACCCTCCCCTTTATGTCCTGGCTGTGCCTCTGTGACTACATCCCAGGAAGCTGCTGGCTGCCCCTGCAGCCAGGGCACACTGCTGGCTCATGCCCAGCTTGTGTCTGCCAAGGCCCCCAGGTTCCTTCCCACAGAGCTGCTCCCAGATGGGCAGGGACCAACCTGTGTCCTTGCACCAGAGCTTCCTGCCCAGGGGCAGCACTTGGTATCTGTCCTTGTTTTAGTAATGTAACAGATATATCAAATTGGAATAGCTCTTAGTGCAATTTGTATGCAATTGCACTATCAGTCCTGTAACATTTGCTAATCACACCATCGTGACTGTATGCATTTAAAATGATATACATGAAACTACAAAGATTTTATAGCGTCATCCTACCTACGTTGTGCTACTTAATTAACATGGATCAATTCTTAAAATTCAGATCCAAAAGCTAAAAAAACTTAAGTAGGAGCCAGAAAAGTGAGATAGTGAGGTGACATTGGATGTTGAAATGCAGATTCAGATTTGCAGCTGACCATAGCTAAGGTCCAGACAAAGGCAAGTGATGCATGTAGAAATGCAAAAAGCGGTAGGATTACATTCTTGGCCCAAGTTCCTTGTTTGCTGATGCATTTTCAGCTGTTTGATTAAAGAGGATGTCTCTTGAACGCCATGTGTCAGTATGAATCAGTTTATTACTGCAGCCTAAGGAGTGTTAAGCCACAAAAAAGCAATAACCAGAGACAATGAAGTTCCATAGAACCTGCCACAGACACAAATCTATCTTTATCTCCTTCAAAACCTCTTCTGGGATGTTTTTCTTTAATCAGTTTCCAGATCCTATTAAACAGGAACAAAAAGAGGAAGTACATGATATCTGCCTTCTACAAAGCAGACTATATTTATTTGTTTAACTGAGACAGAACCTCAATGTCTTCAGTCTTTCTTAAAAGCAGATTTAAGCAAATCATCCAGGCAGCCAGCCAGGCAGCGTGTGCATTTTTAGGCACTGACTCAAAGACAGTGTCAAGACATATTAAGCTGAGTGTCTAGAAATAATATGTATGAGATTAAAAAAGGAATACTAGAAGATCATCCTGCCACAGTTGTGACTGATTATTTGATACAGGATGAGGAGAAATTGCCTTGTAAGCCAGAAAAGGGTGATGAAAAATGCTTTGAAATATTAAGCTAATACAGTATCTAGGGCTGAATACCACCTGATTGCTACTTCTCAGACTCTTCACTATCATGCATCACCTGAAACTAGTCTACAAAGAAGCTAATTCAAAGCACCACCTTCCTAGAAAAAAATGTAATTTCTGAATTATTTACTTTTGTGGAAAACTTGCTTAAATGATTGTATATCTCAATAGGAAATTGCTTTATACTACCAGGATGGAACAGCTACACTGATTTTCCTCCCTTTTTTAAAATATGTCTGTACAATGGTATAAGTTAAGCACCTCACCCACAAAATGTCATTTATATGATGGATAACTAATTTTGTTCTTAACCTTGGGCATTGAGATGGAAGCAGCTTTGAGAAAAGCAACAGTATATGTCAAGTTAAACAGCTTTTGTGGCAAGATGAAGTAAGTTTCCATTTTCTTTATATTCGGCACATTGTCACCAATAACGTAGTACTGATACCAGCTGAAAATACTCCTTATCTAACCTACTTTGCAAGGCACTCTAGGATTCACAGAGGTTAGTCTCGGTAGATGGTGCTCTTGTGTAAACTACTTCTAGAAGGAGATGCAAACACTGCCCTAGGCAGTAGAGGTACAGTAAAGATTCTGCTTCTTGGGTTTTGTTTCATTAAGAAAGGGCAGGAATGATTTGGTGAGGTTTTATGTGCCTGTAAAACGTGTGTCAAAAGAAAATAGTGCCAAAGTAGGTCATACGGTTAAGGATGAAATAAACTCTTTGCAGGATGAATCAACTGCACTACTGAGTCAGGAAAGAACGCTTCGGGTGTCTACTGAATTATTAGTGCTTACGGCCTTTTATTGCCCGTAAAAGGATACGACTGTGCCTTATCTGATATTGCACTTTCCCTCAGTCTGTTTGAATGACAACTCTTGAACTGGTTAAATAAAAAAGGAAGTTGCACAGAGGGTTCTGCTAATAAGCACATGAAAAGAGCACTGTGCAGCACTGAAGTACTCTGCTGATACTTCTCTACTGGCCATACGGAAATCAAAACAGTAGGCTTTCTTTCAGGCCTGAAAAAAAGCCTGAAAGCATGTGTGTCTGCAAACATGAGATTTTAAATTTTTTTTTTTGGTTTTCCCCCCTTAGCTTTTCTTAGAAACGTTTCCTCTCTGGGATCTCTGGATTTCAAGAACACAACAGAGTAGTGGTACAGCCTGAGAGCTGTTCTGGTCACTTTTGCTATGTTCCCCAAAGCTATTTTTGGCTTTTGTACAGTAGATAGCAGTTCCTGGATCCCAGTTCTGCTGAGCCAGCTGGGCTCTTACAGGCTGTTTACAGTTGGGAGCTGTGCTGCTGTGAGACTGAGGACAGTAAGAAATGTAGGCTCTCTCAGGATTGTGGGAGGTAAGGCAGCCCTGAGACGGTGGTAAATTAGGGCAGCATTAACTTTCAGTTCAGGTCTGGGCCAGTCTTAGCCATCTAAGTAGCCTACGCGATGGATAAACTGAAGGGATTTGATCTGTTTAATGAGCAGCATCGTCTTTTTTAAACAAATTGATGTAATTAAAGTAGCAGACTGCTGCCCCACAGCATGCTCCCAGATGGCAGCACAATCTTTAAGAGAAGGTTTTCGTCTGTTGTTGTTGGTTTTTTGTTTTGTTTTGTTTTGTGTTTTTTTGTGTTTTTTTGTGGGTTTTTTTTGTTTATTTGTTTTGTTTTTCTTTTTTTGTTGTTGTTGTTTTTCTTTTTTTTTTTTTTTTTTTAAATAGGCAATCCAACAAAAGAAGTCGAGTTACTGTGGTGACCTAATGCAGGATGAGTGGAGAGGCAGGTTGTCCGAGCTCAGGCCACAAATACAAAAGCATCTCTTTTATCGAGACCCTCTTGGACACATCTTTTCTGTCCTGAGGACCTGATAAAGTCAAGCTGAGCTGAGCTTAGATACCTGTTTTGTTCCTCAAGAGCCTAATATAGTTATTTTTATATCACATCCATCTGGCTACTACCCCTGTCATGAAATCCTCTCTTTGCTGTGTGTTATTAAGCACACTCAATCTCTTCAACATTTTTTAAGGCCAAAGGAGATGGTTCTGATTCAGAAAGAACACTTAACTGAAAACCATGGACCTAACTGGTACCCTCAAATTGTAAGCAGAATTTCCTTTTGTAATGCATAAGAATTTGCACTGGAGAAGTGATGACATGAAATGGTGTTTTGCTCTTATTACATATTTAATGTATTATTGACTCTTATAAAACCACCAAAAAAAAGTATAAATTGCGGCAGAAGTATGTGGACAAGCAGACATGGTATTAACCTGAACACTTCATTTCTTAAGTAGCTTACATTTTTATGGAGAAAAGCTGCTTTACAACCCATTAAGATGAAGATTAACTTGTTTAATGTTTAGCTTCATTCCCAGTAGAGCAGTGATTGAAATCTATTTAGTCTGAGAGATATGCAAGAGTATTTTGTTTTTACTTAATTTGAATATTGCCAATGTTAAGGGACAGAGACTCTTGAAAATTAGTTCAAACAGTCAGCTGTTTACATAATACTTGAGTCACTTGGTTTGAATGCCATCTCCTTATCTTTACATGCACAAGACGATTTCAGCCTTCTCCAAAGTGGTCTTAGGATCCTGGATCTCAGCCTCTAAACTCTATAAAACACTGAACATGCTTAATTAAGTGGCTGTTGAAATTACAGAATTTATAAATAGATGATGGAATCTGAGTCTGAGTCTGAGAGTAGCAAATCTCAAAGCCTCAAAGTAGACTCTGGGCTGTATTAAATCCACAAGTCTTATAGGAAGACTGGTGACATAAAGCACAGTTTGCAAGTAAATCAAGTTTCCCATCTTAGAGCCATTGATAAAGCTGGCAACCTTCATTTTTCTTGTCAGTAGATTGTTTTCAGAAAGACTCAATGCATCTCGCAAATACAATATCCAAGACTGATCACTTCAGATAGGAAATCAGACTGTTCCACCTTTAAATAGTTGTTCTCTCTGCCACTTTACTAGGGGCATGTGTTTATCCCTGAGTCCTTGCATGCTACTCTAGCTAATAACTACATTTGCGATTGCTCTGGTTAACCCCCTCAGCCACAGACATGGAATTGAGTAGGACAGATGAAATTGCTTGAACTAAAGTAATTTTCATTTTTGTTTGCAGCATATAGGATGGACTTCTTCTTCCATTTAAATCTTTGTATTTCTAGAGTATTTTTTCACAATCTTGTTCTTTCTGATAGAAACTAGTGAGTGTCATAGTCGAACCTACTTTCAAGGACCAACTCCGTCAAATGTCAGATGAAGGCAACCTCATCCACAGTAGTTACTCTGCCTGGAGCTTGTGACATTGAAGACGGAATCAAGAAGAGGCAGACATCTGTCTACAGGAGGTTATGCCACCATTAAGAACCTCCAGCTCAACTGTGGAATCATTTTCTACTGTTAAATATATTATTTCCTTCACTGGAAGCTACTGTCAGTGATGATGATCTGAACCCCTCTCTGACACTTTCTGCAGAGTGCTTCTGTCTAATAAGTAGGCCCAGCTGGACAATTTCTGAGAGGAGTCCCAGCTATCCTATGACAGTTATTGTTTCCTACATAAGGGATAAAAATCAAGACTGGAATACTTTATTAATGTCTGCTGAATCAGTTGATAACCTAAGAAGCATTTCCTTGGGATGTCGTGTTCATTTGTCAGTTGTGTTCGGCATGTGTTGTTCTGATGCTACTGTGATAGCTGTTGTGAGAAGGCTGTGAATGTCAGTGTTCCCTTCAGCAGTGTCCCCGTGATCACTGCAGACAGCACTGGAATCAGCAACTGGACCTGTTCCAGAACTGGGCTTTGACTTAGCTGGTAGGATTTGGTGTATATGATTATTTAAATGCTTAAGGAATTCTTACATAATGCAAGCAGCATCGAACTATTTTAACCTTAATTTACTTCTAAACCATTTAACTGAATTTGGCACCCTGTACTCTTTTGTTTTATTGCTCATGGGTGTTAGAGAACACATATGTGTTTGGTGTCCAGCACTAACAAATGGAGCCCCACAAATGGTTGAAGGCAATCCTTATTCTGTTTCTATAATGTATTTGTATAAAGATAAAGAGTATACAGTATTTTTTTTTTGCCTGTTCATTTAATGAAAGGCCACAGATATTTATCTTCCCTTTTCCCTGCCCAAAATACTCTTTTGTCCCTTTATTGGTGTTCCTCTTATGTTCCAGGTCTGCAGTTTGGTAGTTGCAACTGCTCCTTTCTGTCTCTTTTCTCAGAGGAAAGCTGAGCAAAGGGAGGGAGGAGAGAGGAAAAGGTATGGGTGTATCTGAAAGGTGAGTGTAACAGTATAGGCTGATAATCTTCAAAAGTGTTTGAGAGACATATATTCCTGCAGTATCCCCAGAAATCACTGACATTTATAAACAGAAATATCTATTCAATTTCTCTTTATCCTGTTCATTTTTCAAGGCTTACCTACTCTACTGTTTGTTTGTAAAGGGAGCAGCCTTGTCACTATTTTGGTAGCCAATCTTCCAAAAGGAGCCTTTTGAACACAAAAAACTCCATAAAAGGTGGGGGAAACAAAGCTAGCTGTCTCTCTCAAGCAAGTTTAATCTGTTGAGGCAGTGGATAAAGTCATCATTTGACTTCTGTCTTCCTTTTGGGCTTACCACAGGGAGAAAGCTTTTGAGTCTGCTTGGTGCTGCCACCCCTATGGCACAGGCTGCCATTCTCAGGTGTGACCTCCTTAGTCCCCAGCAGGTGATTCATTTTGGTGGCTGATCCATGACAGGCTGTTGGGCAGGCGAGATGATTTAAGTGCTACATCGAGGGGAAGGTATAATTCAGGCCATATGTCAGGGCTGTGTGTGTGTAGAAGCGGGTGGGTTAAGGGACCGTGGTGGAAGCAGAGAAATAAGCACTGAGTCAGCAGCAGAGATGACTGAAATTTATCCAAAACATATTGCCAAAGATTTTGGTAGCACCTTCAGTATTACTAATGATGAAGCTGGGAGGTTTGGAGTTCCACTGATTGACAGCTGCACCTTCAGAAAGGGACATGGGGAAACTTTCTCATCTGTCAGGATCTCATTATTTACAAGGAAGCCTGGCAGCTCTAAGGTTACATGCATATAAATCAGGCAGAAAGAGGAAGCAGACAGCAATTTTACTTTGCAATGGCGCGGGGGGAGAATTTTCAGCCTGGAGTCTGAGCAGCATGACCACTGCGGCTGCCATGTGCTGAGCAAGCATATACCATTCCCGAGTCCCTTCTGTCCCCACTCTTGCTCCCTGCTGCTGGCACTGGAGCCTTCCTCCTTCAAACTGCCCTCCTCCTCTTCCTCCTCTTTCTTTGACTCCTGAGAGAGGTCAAGGCATCCAGCAGTGCTTACCTGTCCCCTTTCTGAGCTCTGTGGAGCTGAGATGGTGGCCACATCAATTTCTTATGTGGTCATGTCATTGCTTCCGTGCCTCCCAGTACCAGGAAAAGATTGGAGGAGGTGGGGGGTAGGAATCCTGCTGGCCTCTAAAGTGGATGTCTCAATGCAAGAACAAGGTAAATTTTTTCAAAGAAAATGAATACCAGTGAACCAGCCCAGCCAACACTGGGAGTTGGAGCTGGGGTTACCAGGATCTTGTGACAGGCTCTCTTGCCAACATCTTCACCTGGGTGTCAGCTGGCCTTGAAAGCAGACTTGGTTTGTTTTATATTTGTTTAAGCAGACCTGGAAGAAATAATCCAGATATGTATCAACTTCTAAATGCTTTTTTTCTCATTCTCAGCTTGTGAGTGATGTGGATTCAGGTTTCTTGTTTGGATTCAGATACTGTAGCAGGTTAGACATGCCATAAACTGCATAGACTTTCTGAGGTGACTGATTCAGTTTACTTATCTGGCAATATATGATATTTCTGCCAGGTGTTTAATCTGGGTTTCAAAGCATCAATGTTTAGCTACATAGAGAGGATACATAATACCTTCTCAGAAATTAAGCGGGATCTGAGATTCTTTTTCAGGGGATCAATGTGATGTAGGGAAGCAGAAGAGGTGGCAGAGGCAAACTATTTTGGTATCTACTATTACCAACCAAGCTGGGAATAGCTTCTCTGAGGAGATGCTAAACCTCCACTTATGTAGAAAGTTTTTAAATGAAGCACTACAGAAGATGTTGGAGGAGAAGAAGTAGTCCTGATTTCTGAACCTTTCTGTAACACAAACTTGTTGGTTCCCCTTGAGGGCTGGCATAAGATTAGGCACAAAGCAGTGGGTAAGTTCACTTGAAATCATAGATCCACTTAAGAAGTTTCAGGTTGTGATCTGTCAACAGGGCACATCACTCTTCCATGTGGATAAATACATAAATAAAAAGCTAGAAAATTAGACGTTATTTTGCTGTCTTCTAATGCAAAACATGACCTCTAGCATACACTGTGGGTAGGCCTGTTAAGAAGAAAACAACTACTCTGGATGACCACCTCAGAAGCTCTGGAAGTGCAAAAAGTTTCATCACGTGCTTTTGCATATGTTTAGCCAGGAAGAAAAAGCTTACCCTGTTATTCAATCTCCTTGTCCTCTTTTTTTCCTCCCTTTCCTCCTTTTTTCCTCCCCTTTTTCTTCTTAGTGGTAATTAATCTAAGTACATTGCTCATTTGGATGATGTTCTGTTTTTTCCTGCTTATAAGTCAAAAGCACATAACACGTGTCTTTGCCAGCCTGGGGTTCATAAAGTGCTAGAGAAGAGTTGAGTAGTTTCTCTCCTTTTCCTTTATTAATGCACAGAGTTAGAGCTTTTGTGTCTGTGCACACCCATGTATGCTCATCCTACTGCTTCAATTGTAAACTACTATCTCCTTGGGACATCAGGGACTTAGCAAATGAAGCTGAGACCAACAGATCTGGCATCACCTACCCCCCCCCCCCCCCACCCCTGCCTCTTCCCTGACATTTTTTGTTCTTGCAGTGCTTTTCCTTTCAAATGAGAAGCCATGGATCCATTCAGCATCATCTCCATTGTTAGCTTTTCAAAAGAGGTTGAGAAGACTTCGTTACAAGGAGAAGGGAGAGGCATTGGGGAAAGGTACAGTGAAGAGGTCTAGGCAGGAGAAGCAGAGCAGGGATGGCAGGGGCTCAGACCCTGTGTGTTGGATTGGGCTGGGTTTGGGACGGTGACTTTTCAGCTCCTGACACAGGGATGTTCGGGCTTGTTCCCCCAATCAGGTAGCACAGGTCTTTGATGCCTGTGCTGAGGGCAGTCATGCAAGAATAACGTGCAATGTGAATGCATCATTTTTCTGGGGGAAACAGCCAAGTGCTCAGCTCTTCCCAGTCCTCCATATAGCTTTGACTCCTTCCACACCATTATCCAATTTTCTTCTATCCTTCTTGGTGATGTGCTGTGATGGGGCTTTCTCAGCACGTTGCTTGACTGGCCATTACCTACTTTTCCTGGCACCAGACAATGTCCACATTCTTCTCTCACCATTTCTCCTGCCCAGCATCCTGCTGCCTGAAGTCACACAGATTATAGATCTCACCCTCCCACCTTCTCTCCTATTTTCTCTTGTAGCTGTGGTCAAAGACCCAGACTTGTTCGTACACTTCTGTCTCCTCTCTGGTGTGGGTGGCATTTTCCATCTTTTTTCAGGTTCCTGGGCTGAGCAATCAAGAGCACTGATGGAGAGAACCTGGATGGCTGCATCAGCTTATTCTCACTGGACAAATATGTAAGTAATAAAATTTATATATATAAGCACACTGACTGAGGCCTAAAGTTAAAATTAACCTGTTGTATTGCATATTCTCACTTTGCCCAAGTACCAGAGGGCAGACAAGCCTAAAAAAGAAGTGTTCTGTCTCCAGCTCAGGGAGCGAGAGACAAGGGGGACCAATGACTAACCCTGAAATATGTTTGGTTTGCATGCATTAGTAGGTTTGAAAGGAGTTTTTGCTGGAAAGAGAGTAGAGAAAGGTTGTAGCAGTATGCAGAATTCCAGGCCAATTGACCCTAACTATGCGTGAGATGAGCCCATCCTCTGGCATGCAGAAGTTACTTCCAATATTGCAGTAAAAACGTTAAAGTGGAAAGAAAAAAGAAGAGGACATGAGATGTCTTTCTGTCAGTATTTGGCAAGCTCTGGCACAGAAAAAGCTTCTTACAAGTTTCCTGGGAGATGAGAAATGAAAGCAGCTGCTCCCTTAAGGGAGATTCCTGATGGACCATATTTAGCTCTCCATGTTATCCACACTTTCTAAAGAGCTGAAATAACAAACTGTGAGGAAAGTGGCAGGGAATTTATCCCTGGTGTTAGGAAGAGGGATGGAGTGAAGCATGATTGGCAGAGGAAGGAACAGTTTATGGCAGATAGTAGGACCCACTACAGGAAAATATCATGGCTACTGATCCTCTGAGCTGACACTAGACCTTGCTGTTCATCCAGGATGGCAACTAAGTGGCTTCAGCAATTCTCTTCAGCAGAAAAACAAACAGAAAACAAAACCAAACCCAACTACATAAATCGTCATTACAGTTATACTTCAGGCATATTTCCCCTCCCCCAGAGGAAGGTCAAGCCAATATTAATTTAAAAACTCCTTTAAATATAAACTGTATCCTTGTTCCTGCCAGTTACATTCTGGAAGGAGAGTCACACACGAATGTAACTTTACAATAGCGTCCAAAGATTTCACATGTCAATAAACCCTCTCGCTGTGCAAGTGAAAAGGAGACGCACTGCACATTAAGTCCAAAATGAGAGAGGTGTATGTGCAGAGTGGGGGTGTATTTGAGGAAATTACAAAATATTTCTTGAGTTAAGTATGTTTATGAAGCATTTCAGTCAGGAACAGTTATACACCAATGATTCCCAACCACATTCAACCCTTTTCACAGTGCTGCGCGCTGCTTTCTTCTGTCTCCCGTCCTGACAGCAAAGCCCAGAATATTGTTGCTACCTCTGCCTTCCTCCACTGCTGTCAACTTGAGAAAGTGCCAGTGGAAAGACTTAGATAACCAGCCAAGCAAAGCATATTAGTTTGGTCTCTCATCTCTAATGCTGGCTTACAAGACAGAGAAGTTATTTTGAGACCCAGTATTACAGATATTTTTTCTTTTCCTCCTGGAAAATTTAGTGTTAAATTTGATATTAACACTAAGATTGATTATATTTAATATGGACCCAAATTTAACTTTTTATCACTCAACAGTGGCTTCCACAACATGTAAGAAAAAAATTAAAGCAACCAGAGCATGAAATATGTCAATCTCAGCTATTCATTTTCGGGATATTACAGGAGGCCAGTGTGTTTGGACAACAAAAGGAAACAGTCTAGTTTTAGAAGAGCTAAGTTTCCCAGAGAATTTCTGGTACACTTAGATTTTAAATATTAAAGGTTCCTGAACGTCAGATCCATAGAGTACGGAGTTTGTCTAAATCACTTGCGGTATCAAACAAAACAATCTAGAGTTCTCTTTTTCCTGCTGTATTTTCTTTTACTATTGCTTCATTGTAGATGATTAAAACCTACGGACAGTATCTCCTCTTCCCCCTTTTTTATTAATTCATGATGAATTCTGTTTTCTGGCTGACATCAGTACCCTGTCATGGCTCAAAACTATTCCAGTGCTTGGTTGGCTTGTTGCTAGCTTGCTGAAAAGAAGTGTTTATATCAGGATTTTTGGAAAGTAACAAAATTTGATGTTATGGGGTGGGGGGCATTCTTTTGGTTTGTTTTGTTTCTACAGAACTTGAACTTTGAGTTATTTACTTTGTCTAATATGTGACTCTCATTATGAAAAAATAATACAAATTGTTCTGGTCTGTTTTTTCTATTTGTTCTTTTGTAAGTGGAGTAATCTCAGTAGGATGTGGCATTCCGTGCACACACACTGGGGTCAGATATCTGGCAGACTTGGCAGAGGGTACAGTATCTTTGAGAAAACTCTCAGATATTCCTGTGATCCATTTTTGTTTCCCACTTGAGTTTCATGCACATCTCACGGTCACCTGCTGCTGTATGTAAGTCCTCTCTGATTATTAGGTTTGGCTTTAAGGATGCCTCTTGCTCAAGTATCTGTATCTGAAGTAGTCTCTCACACATACCAGAGTTTGATCCTATAAGCATCCTGTATTTGAGCTAGCTCTCAAACCAGGGTGCAAAGTTTGAGAATTCAAGCCTTTTGTCAAAAAACTGTCTACTAGAACAAGGATGACTTCTCTATTTTGTGAACACCGTGAAAGCACTAAAAATGAAGAATTCAGCTACATACAGAACCAGAGACCATTCTAAATGTCACCTTTCCCTACAAGCACATACATTTGTTTGAAGACATGAACTGTCAAACAGGTAATGGTTTTGCATGCAGAACAGGGAAATATAGTCGTTGTCATATACAGGTACAAAGTTTTAAGCAATTAAATATTGATTTTAGCTTATGTACTGCTCCCAATGCCAAGAGGAGGTTACGTCCTACCAAAAATACCCCAAAATTAAGAAACTGCTGATTGGCAGTTCCATCTGTTAAAAGATGTTCCCTCTACAGTGGTGTTTATTTATAATAAAAAAGTGACTGCATATATCATTAACTTACACTAATCATGTGCAGTCTAAAAAAATTTCCAGAAAGCCAACGAAAACTGTGGTTATGATGATCCATGACATACTGCACTGATTCACATCTTGGTCTGTTGTACACAGTGCCTAACAAGAGATCACTTGGAGAAACGATGTTCTGAGTAGCACCATTAGTAAATCAGGCTCTTTTGCTTCATATGTCTTATAAAAGTTTGGTTCCTCAAACAAAAGCTAAGGTAATGGGGAGTCCTGACTAGTTTATAACATCATTCTCCTTTCTGAGCATGTTCTCAAAATTCTTGTGCATCCTAACTCCTTATGCATTTGAAGTTTGGTGCCTAATTAAGAGCAGCTTTCTTGCTGGATAGCCACCTTAATTTAGAATGGATTACTTACTGTCAAGTTATCTGCCACATGTTGAAACTAGTAGTTAGTCGTATGGGTAACCAAAAAATTTGAACTTTCAAGTCTTCGGAGATTCTCTTTCTGGATGTTCTTCTAAACAGCTACTTTCATATTTGGGGTTTCGAACAGAGAATCAAATGTACTTCATTGAATATCTATTCTCCTTTTTCTTTCTTTCCCCAATAGAACACTCTCCCTGTTTTACTGTGTCCAGCTGGCATATCCCCAGCATGCTGATTTCATTTAAAAAATCACTACTCATTGTAGAAGCCAGATGTAGCTGAATAGCAATGTTTTGCTCATCATATCACCCTACTGGCTGACCTGCTCAAAGGGCCATTCCTGCAAGCAGTGCAGTAAGTGCTCTAGAGTAGTGAAAGAAGGCACAAAGTGCTTCAACTCTGATGTGCCTGGGAGTGAGACTGTGCTTTGACAGGGTAGCCGGCATCCCACAGCTCTAGGATTCGAGGTGGTTCTTCAAATATGCTGTTCCTGGGGTTCACTTAATCTGTAGTAAGTTCCAAGGCAGTAGCAAATTGAACAGGCTTGCAGGCAGCCTTCCTGCCTGGCCTCAAATTTGCAGGTACAAATCTGTACCTGTGGAGCAGACTTTCTTCCTCAAGGCTATGGACAACTTCCTTTCAAAAAGTATGGAGCAGACATCAATATTGTGAAGATCCCCATAAACTTACTTTATAGTTTCAGACTGCAATACTAGCAGCTCAGACCAGATAGCAAATATACAGAGAGCAAGTGCTACTTGCATTAGATACACCACTGTGATTTATGAGCATTGTTCATGTCCTAGGAATGAAAGCTGTAAGGGAAGGATAATTGTCACCAGATTACAGGAAACTTGACTACTAGATTGTTCTATTTATCACTTGCCTACCTTGCCTCTCACAAGTAGGCAGTTGGATGCACATAATCTAAATGAGAATAGTTGGAAAGAAAACTGCTGATAAGTATAAAGGTGGTCATGTCTCTTCCCTCTGTCTAAACAGTCTCACGCCTTTGATCTTTACTCATAGGTCCTATTTTCTAACATCATCCTCATTGCCCTTCTCTGGAGCCCTCCAACCCATCCTTAAACTCTGTAGCTGCAGTAGCTACAACTGGGCACATTAATCCAGCTCAGGCCTTCTCCCTCTGAAGATGGAAGAGCACTTTCTAAGGATGCCAAAGTACACCAACTAGGAAAAAGGAGAGACTGTATGAAGGTACTCTAACACCTGACTATTTTCAGTATCTCCTGTGAAAGTCTTGGTGACCAGATGCTAATGTTAAATCATCAGTTCTAAACATTGTTATCACCTCACTCAAACCTTATTTGTGTAGCTACAAGCACCCTTCATAAACTTCCTTTTTCCTTGCTGTCATCTTAACGTGGTGTTCTATACAGGACTTTTTTTTTTTTTGGAAACACATGCAAAAACTAAATTCATAAAACTCCTTGGGCTATATTAGGATCTAATGAGATTGTATTACCTTATCTTATATAGAAACAGTACAGAAATGGACTGCTTCATCTTGTAGTGGCCTCCCGTGTGACAGGAGGCTCTTGGAACTGTAAGGGAATGAATACCAGTGGAAATGTTAATCAACTGTAATGCTCATAACAGTGCTTGGCTGCTTAAGATGCCCCATGCATACTGTTTCCCTCAACACTATCAGCATCACCCTTCATTTTAAAATTTATTGATGGCTCACTCTTTTATCAGATTGTATCTCTTGTATCCCTGGAACCATAGTAAGCAGGTCAGAAACTACAGTAATTAGTGTTTGCTTGAGTTCCCTCTTTGAGATGTTACATGTGGTTTTGCCCCTGAAAATTTTTTTTAAAAAAAAAGAAAAGAAAAAAAAAGAAAAATTGATCTGAAATTTTCTGTCTTGTTACTTTGTGTTGCATTGGTTTAGGACTAGCCAAAACTTTAATCATATCTAAAAGTAGAACTTATTGAGGGATAAACAAGTTATGCAGAATAAACATTGTAGTACATTAAAATTACAAAGAAGTTGGTTTTGGGTTTGTTTGTTTTCAGATGGGAGCTGCCTTCTCTGGAAAAGCATGTACCAGGCTTGAGCTTTGGAGAAAATGGTCTGCTTGTTGTTGATGGAGACTGGAGTTTTTCTGTGCAGCTGTTTTGGACTGTGTGAATCTGGGAAGCTGGGTGACAAATGGCAACTTTTTCCTCTGCTCTCAGTGACAATCCAAGAAGCACTGCCTCAAACACTGCCACTGGGGAGAGACAGGGACTGGAAAGAAGTTCCTGGTGTAGGAGAAAGAGAGCAAGTCTGGCTCTGGAAGCAGACGGGGAGCCAGGGCTGTGGAGGGGGTCAGGCAGGAACAAAGGCTACTACAGCTGGTCTGTGGGGGCAGGATGGGAGCTGGTGAAGAAAAGGGTAGGGGCTGGAGGGCAGGGAGCTCTGAGGAGGGAGAGGGAACTGAAAAAGGTTTGATTGGCTGCAGCAAGGACATAACATTAGAAAACAGAGCTCCAAGGTGCACTTTCCTGTTCTACTCCCTCCCTTTCCCATTCTTTTAATTCATCCCCCCAAAACTGAATTCAGCATTAGCTGATAGGACATCATGGTCAGTTGCCAAGGGAAGCTGCTCTGGACCCAATCTGATCCATGGTGGAGTGGCAGATCTCAGTGTAGAGGGGGTTTTCTGAGGCAAGGGAACACCAGGGCAGCAGCGAGACCCACCAGGAGCCACCAGCTCTCATGGGAGTCTCTGAGGAGACCTGGGCATTACCAGGGCAATGGTGACTGGGCCTATAAACAGCTGCCTGGAAAGGGTGAGCAACACCAGTGAGACACAGCAAGCGGCAACTCACATAGCCATTCAGACCTGAGGCTGCAGAGAGTGCCAGAGCCTCTCACTCTTGTGGGATGGCATTAGAGCCAACAGCTGTGTGAGGTGTGACCAGGTGGATGATCTGCTCAGTCTGGGAGAAGAAGTAGAAAGGTTAAGAAGCATCAGGGATTCTGAGAAGACTGGTGTGACCATGCTCTGGCCCCCATGAGACAAGAAGGGCCACCAGAAAAAATACAATAAAAAATAAAATAAAAATTTTTAAAAAAAAAAAAAATCAAGGGGGTCCTTCCCCTACCAGACTGAAGACAGTAGCTCAAGCAAAAGGAGTGAATGGAGGCAAATCCACACTTGGGGTGGCATGTGAAACCTCTTGCCTCACCTCTGTGCCTGGGAAGACCATGGAAGAGATCATCCTAGAAGCTATACTAAGACACATGGAGGACAGGGCAATGATTTGAGACAGCCAGCACAGCTTCACCAAGGGTAAGTCCTGCCTGACCGAACTAGTGGTCTTCTACTATGGAGTAACTACATCAGGGGACAAAGAAAGGGCTTCAGATGTTGTCTATCTGGACTTCTGTAAAGCCTTTGACACAGTCTCCTACATCATCCTTCTCTCTAAATTGGCAAGATATGGATCTGATGGGTGGACTGTTCGGTGGATAAGGAACTGGCTGCATGGTTGCACCCAGAGAGTAAGATGGACATCAATGACAAGTGGTGTCCCTCAGGGGTCCATGCTAGGACCGGTACTGTTTAATATCTCCATCAATGGCATCAGCACATTTGCAGATGACACCAAGCTGAGTGGTGCAGATGACACACCTGAGGGATGGGATGCCATCCAGAGGGACCTGGACAAGCTTGAGAAGTAGGCACATGTGGACCTCATGAGGTTCAAAAGGGCCAAGTACAAGGTCCTGCACCTGGGTTGGGGCAACTCCTAGTATCAATACAGGGTGGGGGATGAAGGGATTGCGACCAGCCCTGCGGAGAAGGACCTGGGTGTTCTAGTGGATGAAAGATTGGACATGAGCCAGCAATGTGCACTTGCAGCCCAGAGGCCAATCGTGTCTTGGACTGCATCAAAAGGAGCGTGGGCAGCAGGTCAAGGGAGGTGACTCTGCTCCTCTGCTCTGCTCTGGTGAGACCCCACGTGGAGTCCTGTGTCCAGCTCTGCAGCCCTCGGTACAGGAAGGACATGGACCTGTCGGAGAAGGGACAGAGCAGGGTCACAAAAATGATCAGAGGTCTGGAACAGCTCTGCTGTGAGAACAGGCTGAGAGAGATGGGGTTATTCAGCCTGAAGAAGAGAAGGCTCCAGGGAGACCTTACTGTGGCCTTTTAGTGCTTAAAAGGTGCCTATAAGGAGATGGGGACAGAGTTCTTAGCAGGGCCTGTTGTGATAAGACAAGGGGTAATGGTTTTAAACTAAAGGAGAGGAGATTTAGGCTAGATATGAGGAAGAAATTTTTTACAATGCAGGTGCTGAGACACTGGCCCAGGTTGCCCAGAGAGGTGGTAGATACCCCATCCCTGCAGACATTCCAGGCCAGGCTGGATGGGGCTCTGAGCAACCTGACCTCGTTGAAGATGTCCCTGCTCATTGTAGGGGGATTGGACTAGATGGCCTTTGAAGGTCCCTTCCAACCCAAACTATGATTCTGGGTAAGTGGCATCCTTGTCTTTCACTATACTGCTTGAGTGGCTGACCTTAACTAAGTCTGTGTGTTAAGGGATGAATCAAGGTTATATATGCAGGCTGCACTCAGGGTGAGCTTCTTCATAAACAACAGCAAAACTTTTCATTGTTTGGCTTTAGCAGATTTGGCATTTATAACATATTTGAGTGCAGAGTATACTACATCTGGTAGAAAACCAGCTATTTTCATGCGACAAGTACTTATTTTTTTCATTTGGGATAGTTTTTATTTTTATAATTTGAGTAAGATACTCTAGGCTTCAGTCATTACTGAGAGAGAGTCCAGAATTTCACAGTGTAAATAGGCGTCACTAACTTAAGGTTTGCATTTCAAGGTTTAGCCTTACCACAAAGTACTGTATATTCTTCTTTTGAGAATCTACATTCTTGTTCATACATACAATATGCAGCCTCTGTTCCTTAAAAATATATCTTAACCAGTTGTGACGATGAGATAAACCCTAACATTTGAATTGCCTGACTTTGAAAATGACTAATAACACATTTTATACTTGAGTACCTGGGTATGAAACCAGACCATTTCGAACAATGAAGAAGTTAAATAGTAACCCCACAGAAAAATTGTCGTGTATTGTTTTGACAGATTATGTATGCTGGGACAATGATTAGTGGATGAAGGGAAAGGAAGGTGGCAAAGATCAAAACAAGTAATATATCCTAACTGTTCTTACTTTTCCTACCTTTTACATAAGTGCTGTACATATTTGTGGATCAATGAGATTGAAGAACTTCCTTTGCTAGTGACAGCCCAATATGTCCACAGCTAGACAGGGACAACACTTAGGATGCCAATTTTGCTGCCTCAGGGTAGAGGGAATGTAATTCCAGAGAAAGCAGGGCAGAAGGACATCAGTGCATACTTGCCCTAGCCGAAAACCGATACATTTCTGAGCACAAAGCCACATGTAACTTTTAATATTGAGGCTGCCAGATACAGTGGGAAGTTAGCTGCTTTTGCTGCAGCAGTCAAAGGGTCAAATTCTTTCCCCTGCTGCTTTAGCGTAGCTCTGTGGCAGTCTGCTGGGCTCCACCAGTGAAACTGAAGAGAAGGATTTGGCTTGCAGCCTGGTTTTAATCTGCACGTATGGTATCAATTTTGGAAGCATTTTCTGGTTGTCCTCACAGTTATAAAGGGGTAGAAAAATATATTTATTCTCTTCCCTATTTAAAAAACAGACTTTTGTTAACTCATTTTTGTTAATTCGCTACCTAAAACATGCAATACTTATCTTCATCTTTAGTTTTGCCATAGGATTTGCTTTTCTATTAATAGAGATCTCTGCCATCTCTCCTAAGGGAAAGGCTACTTTGGAGAAACCAGCTTGTCCCAGTGAATCCCAGTTATCTCCTGCATGCATAGCTGAGTCCATTAGGACATTAACCTGCTGGTCCCCCTTTTGACTCTAGGCACTAGGGTCTCCTGCCCACCAACCTTCTTTCTCATCTTCCTTTTTCTTAGCATGTTCATCCAGTTGTTTGATTGGAGGTGAGGAGTATCATGGAGCATGGGATGTTGGCAATAATTGTGTACGCTTCCAACTGGATGCTGCAGAGGGGTATCTCCTCCTGCTCACCAAAATCTTCAGCTATTGTGACAAGCCCACTAGCTGTCAGGCACTGAGAAGTATCTGATCCTCTCAGAGCTTCATCTCAAGCTCTGTCATACTTTTCCTAATTACTGGTTTACTGTAAGGCTTTCTTGAGGTGGTCTCAGGACACATTCCTTGCTTTTGGTCCCTTCTGCAATGTTGTAATCTCTTCCTTTGGGGTAGACACTGCTTTCTTCTGCTTCTGAGAAAGACTAGCAACTCTTGGCTCTGTCCAGGGCACAGGACAACAGAGAAGCTTCCTATAGCCTGGATTTCAGCTTTCCTGTGAAACTGCAGATGGCATTTGTGTTTTCTTCAGAATCTCGGAAAATTTATGAATGAGAGGCAATTATGCTACTTTCATAGAATCGTTATTGTTGGAAGAGGCCCCCAAGAACATAATGTCCAGCCATTAACCTAACTCTGGCGCTAAACCATGTCCCTAAGAACCTCACCTGTGCATCTTCTAAACATCTCCAGGTATGATGACTCAACCACTTCTCTGGTCTAATTTCTAACTTTTCTTTCCTCCAGATTACTTTTTCCCTTGTCTGTCTTTCCATCTTCTTTTTGCACTCTCCTTTTTAACCTCTTTCTTCTAGCTTGATCCTGGCTCAGCACCCAACATCAAAATTCTCATGTGACTGCACAGACCTATCACTTCTTGACTCTTCTAATAGCCCTAAAAATCTTTAGAATAAAATACTTTAATAAATAACATAAGTTAACCATTTAAGAAGCTGCTGAACAGCAGTAGCAGGCTGCGTGTGATAAACTTAGCTTTAGTTAGGCTACTAGGAAATAAAGTGACTGGAAAACATAGAAGTGAGAAAATTCTGAAGTAGGAAGATGAGTCAATGTTGTTGGATACAGAGTCCTAAGGGCAGCCCTAGCATACACCAGACAGCAGATAACACTTGCCACCTTGAATTTCTGCTGACAGTTGTTCATGTGTGCTGATACTATTATTGTGGGTTAGCAAATCATTGGAACTTCTCATTAGTTCAAGCAAATTGACACTGCAATTACGAGCAATTACCTTAGACTCATTTGCCGTAGCACCATTAGTGCATAATGATCAAAATAGGAGCCAAAGCGGAAAGTTCATTTTGCTTTCTAGACCACAATACTACTCTGATACTTTATATGGAATATGTATCATCTATGTTGCACTGGTTTAGATTTTTCTCTTATGAAAGACAAATCACTGATTGCTGAGCTAACTGAAATTACCTTATAACATACTTGTCATGATAACAATCTTTAATACCTGCAGACCAGTATGGCCGTGTCTGTATTTCAAGAACTGAGAATACCTGAAGCACAGTCTCTTTTAAAAACAGGATAATTTTTGACTATCCAAAATCATCAAGTAGTTATGATCATCATGGCCTTATCTTCATTTGGCTGTTTTGAATGTTGAAGATGAGAGGCATCTGATTTTGAGAGTACATTCCCAATATTCAAAATTATTACAATACTAACCTGTGTTCTTTACATCAATTTATTTTAATGACCAGGTCAATCAGGCAACCGGTAGAATGCAGATTTCTTTACCCATCAAATTTATTCTGGCTATTGACTACCAGTCACTATGACAGTTCCAGTTCACTTAAGTCTTTGGCTTTGTGCCCTAGTTTGGTCATGACTGTAAATATGGCACTATTTCCATAGTTTTCATTTTTTATTTTGGATAGTGGTAGAAACAGTGGGAAATCTCAGCTAATCAGGCCATTAAACACAAGCATGCCAGATGTTTTGTGTGTCTGGGTTTTATCATGGCATTTTGAGACATGCTCTGGTCATTGTATGCATCACAAGGTTAGATCTGTATGACCCAATTGACAATAATTTCTCAGTAACACCGGGATGGGTTTATGATATGTCCAGAACCTCAGGCTGTGTTGTACTGCACAAGACATGGACAATTTTTAAACACTGATTTCCAGAGTCTCTGCATAACTCTTCCATTGCTAGTGGGCTAAACAAGGCTGTTGAAAAGTTCTCCTGAGGTTTAAGGATTTTTATGCAAGGGAAACTTTAACAGCATATTTAAAATTTTATGCTGCAAAAGACTGAGTTACAGGGCCAATCAAAATGTAGAGAAACACATAGAAAATAAACTTAGGTAATGCCTTCACACATGCAACACCAGATTAATCAGGCAAAAATTATTTTAATAGCTTTGTCCAATGAAAATGACATTTCTGTATACAGTATGATATGACCCCTTTTTATCTTGTACCATCGCACCATTGTACCATAGATTACAAAAAAGCCCACAACTGTGCTAAACAAACATGGTTGTTTGGTTGTACCAAGCTTTTGTTCCAGCAGTGGAATTCACTAAAACAGCATGTTTTGTATATTGCCAGCAGGTCATCAGTACTTGCTTGAGTCAGGTTCCTGACCTTCATTTTCTCTCACCAAGTCTGTGAGATCATCTCATTTTGGGGACTGTTAAAATATCTAGCTGTACTAATATATCTAACACTACGTAAATATCTAGTATTATTTTTCTCATAGCTGAGATTGCCACACCTTCACAGAAATGCTGATTCGTCTTTGGTAATTATCAACTAGTCTACCGTCAGTTTCTTAACTGTATATAGCTGCTGAGCAGTATGAAAAAGAATATTTTTCTCTCCCTTAAAGAAAATGTAAATACATTTCAAAACCTCTCTAGGATTTGAGATAAACTTTTTTCTTTAGTGGGATGGTTTGGGAGGTCATCTCAAGCAGTTACTCAACTGTATATGTTCCAAGTGAATTACGTGGACTTGTAATTCTCCAGTCTGATGTTCCAGTTGCTTTTGTAGGTGTAACTAATGTGAAAGTCTTCTACAGTGTTACCCCACCAACACCTCCAGTGAATACCCAAGTTGGAAAATGGTAATCAATCCACAGAGGTCCAGATCAGCGTGTCCCTAACCTCTATGTTTAAGCACTGTATTTCACCCCCTGTTTTGGTTTTGGCACTAACCATAAGCACCTCAGTGTGTGCAAGGCTGTCAGGCCAACTCCTACCTTAGGGTTGTTATCTAGAATCAATATAATTATACCTTCTTTGCCTGATTGCCTAATTTTGTAGATGTTTTCAGAACAGACCTAACCCACAAAAGTCTACAAATGGAACTTGAATGATCAAAAGGATGTGAAGAAGGAAACACATAGAATTTTATATGAATAAGTGAAGAAGGGAGTACTTTCCTCTTCTGATTTTTACCAATGCCATTCTTGTAATTTCAATAGACTTAAGGCGAGTTCATTTCAGGGATTAAAAAAAATATGACACATACAAATTTTATCTTCAAATTTTGTGACGATTATTGAAATTTGTGGGAGCACCTGCATCTGTAACAATATCTGATACATAATTTGCAGTGTGCTTGGTATGTGTGTTTAGAATTCATCTAAGAAGAAAGAGCCACTCAAATGAAAAAAATAGCAACTTGATTTTGAAATATACATTAGGCTTTACTGATCTCATTGTGCTTGGATGAAAATTTCTTCAAGCTGGAAAACAGTGGCACAGCAGTTGACTTACCTCAAACCTACCATCCTGGGAGTAAAGGAGGGATTTTTGCTGTTTCTGTGTTGCAAATATTTTGCAATTGATTAGAGTCAGTGGCAAGGCTACAAAGACCTCACCAAGAGATACATCTTTTAGCTGTTCTCTTTCCTTTTCACAAGGAGAGGTGATCTACGTGGTAATGAAAAAAAAGACAAACTTCATGCAAAGGAATTTTGCACGAGAACAGTGAATATATACAAGGATGCAATGGTGAAATGCCAAGATCTATATCAGCATGCTAACTCCACTGTTATTATGGTAAGAATGCTTTTACAGCATCTAGACCCACAGCCTTGTAAATACACAGCAGACTCCCCTGAACAAAAGTGTGGTATTGATTTTGGTGTACTCTGCTGCACCGTTAGGGTCCTTAACGACATGCTGTTACTTCAAACAGCATGACAAAAACTTACTAAAAGAATTTATTTTTCCTCAGTAACTGGAGGCCAATCAAAAGTTAGATGATCCCAGTCTCAGATGAGAATTTCTCTTAATACTTCTTTTGATCTCTAGTGCTCCACAGCTCCTGATCCAAAGTAATGCATCTTGGTAAAAAAAAATAGTTTCATAGGAATGTTCCCCTTATAGACAAATTTTAAACACTTTGTCTCATCATTAAAAAGGACGTTGCCACTGGCCATACTGAGATAGGGTTTCTTAGTAACATGTGGTGACCTCTGGAACACTGGGTCAAGGTAAAAACCCAATATTGGATTTTGAAAAATGAACATAGAGTACCACAGCAACGATATAGCTCCATATTTCTTTTCCCCATTCTCTCCCATCCTGCCCATTTTAGCTGGCAACAAAAGGAATATGAAGTCTGCCTGCACGGAGTGATGCAAAGATGTAGTTGAACAACTTGGGCCTGTTCTGAGTTTAATATAAAGTTGTTACATGTCCACCATCTCTTTCTTAAGGAGGATGTTACCATCCAGCTCCTATGAGCATCAAGGGACAGAGCTGTGTGTTGCCTCTTGAGATAATCAACTTTACAATGCCAGTAGTATTGCATGAGGTTATTTTACTATGGGGATTGTTAGTAGTGAAACGAGTTTGGGAGTTTAATGTTAGCTAAGGGAATACAGGATGTTAAATAGCAACATGTGTCTAAGAATAAAGCTATACAATTTAGAGGAGGTAGTGTTTTCAGGCATTGGCTATAGCTCAGTGAATGTAGCTCAATTCAGTGTGATTTCAAAGGCAGATTAGCAGGTATGTGCATTACAGGAGTCACTCAAAGAAGATTATTTGGGTTTTGAGACCACTCACCTCAGCAATGCTTCAAGAGTGCAGAATATCACTTGGTAATTTAAACTTTGCCTTAATAAGAATCTATTACATTGGCCTTTCTTAGAGAATTTTTTTTTTTTCTTTTTATGGAAGAGAAACACAACACAATTAGAAGACTCAAATTTCTCCCTTACTGAGATCATGCTGCATCCTTGAGACCTGTGATAGAATCACAGAATAGTTTGGGTTGAAAGGAACCATTAAAGGTCATCTAGTCCAACCCACCTGCCATGAGCAGGAACATCTTCAACTAGATTAGGTTGCTCAGAGCCCCATCCAGCCTGGCCTGGAGTGTTTCCAGGGTGAGACAAGTTGTGATGTAGTTCTGCAGCGCTTCTTCACTTTCCTGTGCCTTCTGTCACATAGTGCGCATTTGTAAGCCCATGAGAGGAGTTGGCCACGGTCTACAGCTTTTACACTTAGTTTCATAATGATTATAATAACTTTACTTTGAAAGATTATGACTGGTGCCTTCCCTTTTTGAATGTACTTTATTTCCCCTTGCCCAGTACCGCTTTCTAAATAAATATTTTCCCTTTCTTTTCATCAATCATTTTTCTTCCATCCGTAAGTACCTATGTACCAATTTTAATAATATACAAACTATTTCACACAGCCATATTGGAAAGTGACTAAACAGTATGCATGTCAGGAAGTGACAGGCAGTATAAGCATTCAGTTATTTGCCTATACAAGTTTATTGAGTTAACCTAAATGTGATTAATGGTACTAGTTACCTCATTTAAGGTAATTGAAGAAGAATCTGGTGTTTCAGTGTTAAAGATCTGCAGAAATAAAATTTTAATAAAAGCAATTGCAACTGCAAGCGAGTTTAAAATAAAAACATTGATGACAGGTTTTCTGGGTGCAGGATTATTTTTGTTTATTAGTAAAGTAATCCATCCTGCAGGTCTTTGAAATGAAATTAAGAGGACAGCTTCACAAGAGTTTTAGGAGTGCTGTAACTACGTTTGAGTGCTGGGCTCAAGATGTGTGTGGAGCTCCAGAAGAAACTGCCCATACTAACCCCTCAGAATGGCAAACATGGGACCTATGGCCAACTGAGGCAATTAGAGTTGTATGCTCTGCTGGCATTGGTACTGACCTCTGCTTTAGCACTCTGTGCACATGCTCTTGCTGTGCAGAGTGAAATCTGCCATGACAAAGGCTCTATCAGTCTGCTAAGACTTGTATTCCTTGTATGTTCTCGTTGATGAGCTGTAAATATCCCCTGAGCTGGTTGTACAGTATAAGTATTATAGATATGGTGGTCAGGTTTTTGTTAAAAGTACCGTGTAAAAGAGCCGAGAAATGTGAAACAGATGAAATAGTTGTAAAACAAAGATGGGATATAATGGCTGATCTCATGATAACTTCAGAAATTGTCAGTGCCATAAAGTGGTGCGTTAGTCTGTAGCTTTAGGAGAAAACATAAATGCAAAACAGGTTTTCTATTTTTCTCTATCCAGCTAATGTGAATTTGACCAGGGTATAAACATTTCATCTTATATTGACCTGCTATTTTAACTTATTTTGGAAAAGAGTTGAGACTTGCTCATTTTGGGTAATGGCTTTTGTAACCCAACATGCACATCTCATTTAGCAATTTGTTGGGTTGTTTCATCCCTCATGGCAATGTTGTCCCTGTGAGGCACTGAAGCAGGTCCCTGCTCTGTCTTGACTTGATCTGGGTTTCCTGCTTTGGTGACATCTTGTTCCCTCTGCCCTTGGGTCAACATTTTCTGTGCAGCATTCCCTCCACTGGGCTGGATGACAGCGTAATTTTGTACTGCAGATCATCTGAGATCAGCCAGTCTCTCCCTCCTCCTAAGGGTAGGGACAATGGCTTCTTTACCTAAGAGGCGGGTAGGAATGGAAAGCGGCTTCAGCCTCTTTGTCTTTATGTAACCATGGGGCAGAAAGAGGACACTAAATCACCCAAAGTTTTATGGGGGAGCTGTAGGTCTTAAGTATTTCCCTATGCATACAAGAAGTGACCATACAGCTAAAATAAGTGATGGTAAACCCCTGAATTCACTAGGTTAATGCCATTTACTCCTAGCATTGTAATTTTCCCTTGTTCATTTTACTTTCTTCATATTCCCTACCTCTGTCAGCTGTGAACCACACAGTAACCTACTTCTGAAGTTTAACATTGGCATGTCAATGTGTGTGTCATAGCTGATAATGCAGCTTCTCCCAAAATACCATTGCCTCGGTTCCTGTGGCAAAGTGACTGAAGCCTCATTAGGTCAAATGATCCGTTTGAGGTATCTGGGTGCTATTTTAAGTTTTGAATAAGCCAAGACCAGTTATCACAATATACTCTGCAACCAGGACTTTTGATTTGCTTAAAAGTGACACAGGAGTATCCAAACTAACAAGAGGGGTTGCCATGAGAGGCATCTTAAAATGAGTGGACCACTAATCAGAAGGTAATTAAAATTATTATTAAGATACGTTTTTGCAAATATATCACTTTCAGCAGTGCTTTTTCCCAGCTCTCTGTTTTCTTGTACTGTAAGGCATAACAAAAAATAAATATCCTAAAATACAGGCCCATCTGCAGCCTCAAAAAAAGCAACTAATGTGAAAGAACAGTAACCCCAGCTCTGGGGGTTTTTTGTGTTGTTTAAAGCCCTACATAAATCAAGAGGAGGCCCACAAAGGGAAGACTGTTTGGTTTCAGGGACTGGTCTTGATTTTCTGCTTAGGATAATCAAGATCAGGAATCCATCTCTAATTAAAGGCAAACAGAAAATATGCAGGATTTTCACATACATTCTTTTCATACTCATACTTTAATGTGTTATGTATACAGTATTCTTTTCCTTTAATTCAGCTTTCTCAAATTATGTGCAGACAGCTTCAGCTGCAGGGAAAGGTGGGAGTAGTTAGGATATCTAGCATTTAACTCTTTCACTCCTACTAGAGAAAGACCTGTTTCTTTATCAGAGGTATTCAGTAGAAATGTGGTTTCTATTTTCAACAGAAAACCTTCGTAATTCTGTGTGATTCTTTTGCAGGAGGGGGAGGGTTGAAGCCTATTTATATATATATATATATATATATGTATATATATATACTCTTTTTAATGAATAGATCATAGTGAAGATGTTGGTCTGGCGTCTTTGAAGAAAGATATGCTTTTAGTTTTAATAAACATAGTACTTTTTCCTTGTCTCCTTCTGTTGTAGTTCTGGTTCTTTTTGCAGTGATTTTCCATGGAAATGTCATTCAAGTGAATGATATTTAAGCAGGATGTGGGTTTTGTCACTTTGATGGTGATGTAGTTTCCCATATGTAAGTTTTTCATTAAGAAATTAATATTGTCAGATTGGTATTACAGTAAACTAAACAAGCTCAAGTATGCGGTAGGACCACATCATTTTGCATGGTGATGTTCAAGTTCCCCTCTCTCCCCGCACATCGAGGTCTGGGGTTGATTTACATAAATTCTTAGATTTCTTACAGCAGCACCCCATAAGTTGAACTATTCCACATGCTTTTGGCTCCTTTTCTGAGACATATTGCTGACACTTCCATCACTGAGCAAGTATAGCCCAATGAATCAATGTCTGATGTCTAATTTTTAATAGAGGGAAAGGTTTCTGATGATATATGTGGTTGCATTTAATTCTGTGGCAAAAAGATGGATGAAGATAAAAGTCTGGCTAAGATGGTTCTACTGTGAGATCTTTTTCAGCTAATGCTTGCAGAACTCTTACTCATACAACTTGACTTTGTCCATTAACGTGTTTATCATAATTAAAGAAGCTCTGTGTGTTGAACTGGATGTTGAGAGCCAACACAATCTGTTGCTAGGCCAGTTGTCTAGAGTGGTTTAAATTGTAAACTCTTAGGAGAGGCAATACTGAGGTAATTTCCAGTCAAGCAAAATATTCAACATGTCCAGCAAAACACCTTTCTTAGAAAAAAAAAAAACATTAAGAGCCAATTTTCTTGAACAGAATAGTGAATGCCTTTCTTCCCTGATGTAAGAATAGTAATAGCAGTGAAAGGAATACAGGGACATTTTTTCGTAATAACTACTGGTTTCTGTGGTCCAGCAGTTAGAGGATTCCTGTAAATCATTTATATCAGTGTGCGTATTTTGAGGTATGTATTTTTAATGAGTTAATTTAAAATAATAAAAGCAAACATGCATTGCTCACGTGGTTAGTTACCAGTGCATCTTTGGTTCTACCTTCATCCTCCTCTTCTCTACTCCATGATTTACACCTCTGAAAAAAAACAAATAGTAAGAGAAGACTGAAAACAGGGGGTTGGCAGCTACGTATAAAATAATTCTTAAGGACGTCACTGCAGAGGGAAGTTTGGCTTCACCAAATGACCTAATGAGTAACTCAGACTGCTTTTGTGGTGTGTGTCAGCAACTGCGTTTGTGTGGCTCACCTAAGCTGTACTTGCCTGCAGGTCCAAAACCTCATGCATGTTCAAGCTAATGGAGGTCACTAAATGTGACACTAGCTTTAGTTAGTATAAATTCTAATTTTATTTGGCTATTTGAGAGGTGCATTTTATAGCTAGTGGTTTTTACTACAGTACTCACCAATAAAAAATTAAATTGGCAAGCGAATAGATTTGAGCTTCTTAAGGACTTTTACTTCTTAAAATTGACTCTAAGCAAGTTTCTGATTTACCTATTTTGAAAAAAAGCCTTCTAGCAATTAATGTATTACTTTTTTTTTTTTTCTTGTAAGGAATCCTACTAATATCTCATTTTTTATAGATTTACCATAGTGGAAAAGTTTAATCCAAAAATATGCTAGAAATCTTTTTGCTATAACTTTAAAATTGGCGGTGAACAACCACTGTAATTTTAAAGTTGCTATTTTGTAGTTTGGTAAAGATTGTTACAGCTTTGCTCTTCCAGCTGAAGAATATTTTTATTTTTTCCTTTTCCTGTTTTCAGAGAATGTAGAATATTGTGAGAGTTCATTTTTTTCTGTTTATGTATTGCAAGAAATATTATCCTAACTATTCAAATAACAATTTAAAAAACAGGCCTCAGGTTTTTTTAATATAACTTTTTTTCAGGTATCCTTATTTGGACTATTTTCTCCTTCTCACAGAATCACAGAATGTTAGGGATTGGAAAGGACCTCAAGAGATCATCCGGTCCAATCTCCCTGCTGGAGCAGGAACACCCAGATGAGGTTACACAGGAATGTGTCCAGGCGAGTTTTGAATGTCTCCAGAGTAGGAGACTCCACAACCTCCCTGGGCAGCCTGTTCCAGTGCTCTGTCACCCTCACTGTGAAGAAGTTTCTTCTCAAACTTAAGTGGAACCTTTTGTGTTCCAGTTTGCACCCATTACCCCTTGTCCTATCATTGGCTGTCACCAAGAATAGCCTGGCTCCATCCTTGTGACACTCACCCTTTATATATCTGTAAACATTAATGAGGTGACCCCTCAGTCTCCTCTTCTCCAGACTAAAGAGACCCAGCTCCCTCAGCCTTTCTCCTTCTCCTTCTCCTTCTCCTTCTCCTTCTCCTTCTCCTTCTCCTTCTCCTTCTCCTTCTCCTTCTCCTTCTCCTTCTCCTTCTCCTTCTCCTTCTGCTTCTCCTTCCCCTTCCCCTTCCCCTTCCCCTTCCCCTTCCCCTTCCCCTTCCCCTTCCCCTTCCCCTTCTTCCTCCTTCTTCCTCCTTCTTCCTCCTCCTTCTCCTTCTTCCTCCTCCTTCCTCTGTCCCTTCTCTCTCCCTTTCCTGACATAGTTTTTGACTCAGAGTGTTTTCTGAGCTTCTTAAAACCATTTCTTCCATGGTTGTCCCTACCTGCCAAACAGTTATCAATAGCTTTCTAGAAATATTTTCATCCTGATGCCTTTGCTATGGTAATTGTTGGGTTTGTGAATTTAAGCTTCAAACATGCTAATCTAAACTCATTTAGTGTGAGACAGACCAAGTTTTCTTTCCAATCTCAATTCTCCTTCTACTGCATGTTGCTTCATACGGCAAATTTGCTTGCATATCTGAGATCATAATCTGGTCTTGAGTAGCTGAACTCCTCATGAAATCTAAGACTGATTAGTATTTCCAAATAAGAAAGAGGTATTTGCATATGAACTGTACACTCTTGAGGGCGTGCAAACTGTTTTTTTGAGTATGAGCACATGTAGGGATAAGTATTGTCCTGTACAAAGGACCCCCACTGCTGGACCTGCACTTTTACTGAAGCTGAAGAAGGAAAGAAAAGTTTGTAAAAGTTTGTAGAACACACCCTGTGGAGTTTAAGTTTGTTGATAAAGTAAAGAAGAAATAAAAGTGAAGCGCGTGCAATTTTGAGTCATCTGCTAACTGACTATAAATCTACAGCAGTCTATTTATCACTTCCACCAAGGCTACAGCAATTCAAACAGGCAAGAGAATGCAGCTGCCTGTGACTGTATGCAATGCCTATAGATGGATCAAAAGCTGAACATAAATCAACAGTATCGGGCTGCTGCATAAAAGGCAAAGCCTCCAAGGGTGAAATGGAGCAGTGACTGTGTGCAAACTTAGTACTGTGCAGGATGGCCAGGTTCTGGTAAGGTCGTAACTTGAATATTGTACCTAGTTCTGGGTGTTGCACTTGGAGATGCTTACAGACTAAGGAAAAAAATCCAAGATGACTCTTAACAACATTTCTCTCAAGGAAGAACATAATGAAATGGTTTTTTTTCACCTCAGAGACAGAAAGACTGAAGAGGAGGCATGATAACTGTGCCCACATATGTGAGCACTTCATGTCCACAGTGGGTGGGGCAAAATGTGGTGAGGTGCAGCGAAGAAGATTCAAGTTTGATATTTGGAAAAAGTTTCTCAGAGCAAACATATGGAAGTACTGGAGAAGCTGTCTTCATCACTGAAAATCTTCGCAACTGGATTAGAAAAGCATGGGCAGCCAGGAACAGTTTATGTGATCCCTGCCTTTCCCAGGTGACCTTCTGAGATTCTTACCAGCCTTGAGATTTCTGTTGGAGGACGACCTAAGTTTCTCCTTTCCTTCATTTGAATAATATGTTTTTTTTCCCCAAACCTTGCTGTGACATAGCCTAAAAGCAATGCTATCTACTTAAGCACCCAGTCCTACTGTAATTAGTTAACTGTGCCAGGTTGTTTTTTCTGTGAGATGTTCTAAATTTCACAATAATTGTATAAATATCTTGCCTAAAGATATACTATTACTGAAGTTTTAGTAATATCTTCAGAAAGGCTTGAAGTAGGGACAGCCATCCTTAATATGAAGGAAAGTGTCTGTAAGCATAGGTGTAGTCTTTCAGGGCATATCACTCGGGAGATAGCTTGAAGCCAGTTTACTTCGCTTCCATCAACCCATCTGAAATAAAGAAGCACTTACAGGACCTCTTGACTGTTAAGCCCACTTTTTTTATATCCCCTTGAAGTTTTCTATCACTTTGAATTCAGACTTTTTCTTTTATTTTTTAAGGCAGAAGAGCACACATACTTCAAATTAATAATGATGCAATAATGAAACTGAGTTGCACTGTTCTGACAAACATGGGGTGTGAGCACGCGGGGTTAGGAGTCCTGCGGCATTTAGGGCACAGTTTTACTAAATGGCAGGGGCCTCACTGTAGGCTGATAACCCAGGGTGCCAGGTCAGTGGTGAGTTATCTTCTGTAAGTGTTAGCCAGAATTTGTTGGCAGGCAGCAGGGAAGTCGATAGAGAACTTGAAGGTCAGATGTTGTTCCAAGTTTGTCACAAGTATGCATTAAGGAACAGCAGTGTGGGGGTGGACTGGGCTGAGACGCTAGATTTAGGCAGGAGACTGATGCCTGACACCACTGTCATTGCAGACAGGAGCAGGGATGAAAGAACGCAAAGCTACAATGCTGTTTTTCTTCAGAATTCTTAAATAGTGGAATAACTATAGGGCTGCCCATAAAATATCAACAGTAAAGCAGCTATATCCAGTACAAAAAACATTATCACATACTTCAATAGTTTTGAGGCGTTTCTGCAGAATGTCATGTAGATTCCTGATAGTGCAGTTGCAAGCAGGGCAGATTTTAACTGCCTACGAAGGAGGGCATAAATTCTCTAAATGCTCTACAAAATCAGACCAGCCGTCCTGCCCAGTACAGTTTCTCTTCAGCAGCACGGATAACTATAGTTGCTATTCAGTGAGACCATGCAAACTTAGTTGTTTCCTCCGGTCCATTCCCATTGCATTGCACCAGATGCACCACTGTTGGATTAGAGCTGTTACAGGGTGCATTCTCTCCTGTTCCCTTTCTGTTTATTGACCTACTGTCCCCAACTTTTGTGATTCTTTCTGAATCCACCTATGCTACCTGTCTTCACAATCACCTTTGGCAGCAAGTTCCACAAAACTGGCATGAGGTATAGTGTGATTTTTCATGAGAGGGACTCCTGAACCCACCTTTCTGATCTACTTTCTAGAAAGTTTTGTTTTCTGCACCATGGTCACTTCAAAAATAATAGCTCAGAAGCGTGTGGAGCTGTGACTGGAGTTTTTCTTCTGCCCCTCCATTTGCACATATCTGTAGACTTCTTGCTAGCAACCAGTGGAACTGCATGGAGGCAAAAGCATCCCTGTAGCCTTTTATGCACTTTCTTCCATGTGATGTATCCTTAAGATAGTGTCCATATTTCACCATGCAGTAACAAAACCAGTCAAAGTATTAACAAAAACTGATGCACTCCCATCTTAATCTCTTTAGATGCCTGGGTTTTAATATCTAAGCAACAAGTGTTACAAGTGCCTACAGCTAATTCAGGTCAGGATCGCCTCCTTCTGGAGGAAGACGGATGGTGTAGGAGTAGCTATATGATAGAGAAGAAACTGTGAAGAGTACTCTTCCTGGTATACCTATAATTTTTGAAGGGGAAACATTTGATCCAGTGCCCACAATATGGGTTGAGGACTATCCTCCATACAGGAATACCCCGGATCTCTCTCTTGTGACTGAGGTCAGGCCTGTGGAGACCTTGACACTACTTCTGCCCTGAGTGTGCTCAGCCTGTGGCAGCAGAAGCTGATGATGGAGCAGCCACTGGAGTTTCCTGTGGCTCTCCCAGATCCTCCTTTCAGAAGGGTCTGAGCCCACAGAGGTTTCTGTGGATAAAAGGCCGATATAACCCAAGGCTTCCAGAGTTTTCCAGGTGGCTCCTGAATGTTCACAGGATGACTTTAGGTGCAAAATGTGTAGTCAATCTTTCTTCCCCTGCAGTGGCTATTGACTCAGAAAGGCACCCTGCAGCCCTTTGGACACAATGAGTTTTGTAGCATGGGAGTGCAAGCAAAGGAAAAGGCCTTTGACCTTGTTAATTGAGCAAATTGAATTTTCTGTGGCTAGCAATATTATGTCATCTTCATGTCATCTTTACAATACCTTTTTGACTCTATTCATAGTGTAAACAATGGCCAGAGGTGCATTTTCAAAGCTCAGATCTGGAGCTTCTGAACAATTACTTTATTGAATTTGAGAGTGGTGATGGTAGCTCACTGGGTATTACTGCAGCCAGGAAAGAGGTTAAATCTAGACGGAAATAGAAAAAAAAAAAATCAACATTTGTATATTTTCTGATAATTATTTGACTAATCTGAACAAGTTCATACCTGGGATCAAGGAGTTGGGCTATTTTATTATTATTATTATTTTTTTTATTATTTTTTTTTTGGTCAATCATTGACAAGTTTTTAACAGTTTTCAAGAAGCAATCAATAAAATAAAAAAAAAATAGAATGGTTAGAATGTTAATTTAAAAAAAAGTTATACCTGATCTTTTGGAATGGATTTATCTTTTTTCCCTGTAAACAAAAATGTCTCAGAAGCCTGGAGGATAGCAGAAGCTGAGGCAGAACATCCTACCTTAATTCCTTCTGATGCAGTATCATATCTTTGGGGAAAATTTTTTCAGGTCTTGAAAACTGAGGCGAGATTTAATTATACAAAGGAACACAAATAACTTTAAACAGACACAGAAAAATTCTAAAAGGAATGGTCTTGCGTTTGTCATATACATAGAGATATACTTCTGCATATACGCAAAGTCACATTTCGTTGGACTTTCTTGTTCATAATTACCAAAGGCCAAAAGAGTAAAATCGTGATTTGCTGCACCTTGGAAAGCAACCTCCTCCTTCCAGATGCCTTTGGCAGGAGAGAGCACAGTCAGTGAAACAGAGCACTGCTGGGTCGAAAATGCTGCCAATACAGATGACAGCAGCACTATGTCTCAGTGGAAATGCTTTATAGCTTGAGTCATGCCTTGCCCCTTCAGACATGCTCCGTACAGTTCCCCCCACCTCCTCCTCACAGCCTTCCTAAAATGCCCTTCCCTCAACAGGGATTCTTCTTATGTTGAGAGTAAACATACAACTCCACCTATTTCCCTGTTCATTTCACTTAATTTAGGTTTTCCATATTGTTTAAGCAGAAGATACAACATACTGCAGAAATGGCAATTCATTCAATGCTTCTTTAAACGTTAAGATATTCAGAAGCAAACTTTCTCTTGTCCATATTCCTGCTGCAAAAATCCACATAGGATGCAGTGATTTATAGTTGTCGGCATATTGAATGATTTTAATAAGTTTATTTCGGAGAATTTCTTCTCAAATTCTTCAAACTTATCATGAGTGCCAGAGAAAAGAAGGAAGTGTGTGATACCAGTTGCATTGTTTTTTGTTTCATTTTTTTAGTTTTTATTTTCATTTTTACTTGCTGTCTCCTAGCTCCTTGCTAAAATAGAAGAAACATCTGTCTCCCTTCATTGAGGAGAATCATTTATTAGTCCCAGATTTACCAACAGTATCACTTACATCCAGCAAACCTCATTCTTGGTCTTATTAATTACTTTCCATCTGCTTTTCCCTCAGGCATCTTGGTTAGCAGAAAAATGCTGACAATCAACAGTAATAGCTTCTTAAGTTAGTTATTTATTAAGTCAAGCCTTTAGCAGATACAGTTTCAATAAATACATGGTGGGGTTTTTAGAAAGAGTCATCTTTGAATTGGACCTACTTGAAAAACAAAAATGTAACAATTCCAGAAGCTGTGGACAGTATGGTGGGGGACAGGGTGGCTTGTTGGGTTTTTTGTTTATTTATTTTTTATTTTAAACTGGCCAATGGCTTTTGCCTTTGCTTTGAACTTTTAAGCTGCAGAAAAGCCCATTTGGATTCTGTAGTTTTATGCTCAACTCATGGAAAAAGTAGAGCTCCAGAAGCTGCTGTTGGAAGCAGTTACTGTGGACAGAAGGGGATGGTCCTGCTAGGGCTTGGAGGTTTTGCTCTTGCCTTTTTTGCTTTTTTTTTTTGGTTTAACCGAACATTTATATTCTTCTTTTCCCATGACTCTTCCTCTTTTGGCTAGGTTGCTCCTTTGGTCTCCTACTGGGAAAGCAGCATTGAACTCGCAGTGTTGAAAAGATGATTAATGGTAGGCAAAACTGTATACAACGTGCAGTTTATTTGGGGGGGAGGAGTGTGCAGTGAAACGCTGCATTGGAGAATTCTAGGCAAATGGTGTGTGAAATTGTTGACAAATTGCCCTCATTAAGCTCACTAAATGAATGCTTTCATGAGAACATTGGCTTGATATCACCGTGTATAATGTAACTTCTACTTGCAATTGCATGTGCTGCTATTCTTATCTTTTAAACCCTTGTAACAGCTATAACATCCTGATAAAGCCAGCCATTGTAGCTCTCTTCACTGTTTAGTAGATGTGATGTAAAGGAAAATTGCTGATAGTGACTTCCATGAGTAGTTCTGAATTATTCATTGATTTATTCATCATAATAAACCATTCTGAACCTGGTCACTAGAATTCATAAATGCCAAGAAATGGATTTAGAAATGCCTTAAGTTCCTCAGAGTTTTTTAACTTGATCCCTGTCAATGAAAGGGGCAGTAAAAAGTCAACAGTCATGGAAGCCTCCATTTCAGAAAGTGCAACTCTGGATGCTATTTAGCCTTGTTGATCATAGAAAACTTTTAGGAAAAAAATATGTCATCAAGGTGATGGTGTTGGATGGTCCAGCATGTTCACGGGCATTTGAGTAAGGTCAGTGTGCACTACACACTTGTCCTGCCAAGTTGGATTTTGACCATCAGCCTCAGTATGCCCCGCTGGGCAAATAATGAAGTGTGAAGCCATCACAGGGAGAACTGTGTATACTACTGGGACCTTGAAAGATGAAGGTCGGGCCATGGCCTAGCATCCAGGCTTGTGCCACACAGCGTGTGCGTTTGTTGCCAGGTTTTGCTATAGTAAGAGGAAAGCATCCATGCCAAAAGCCACCAGTGTGAACTGTTTACATTTGATTAAGCAGTTGCTTTATCTGCTGCAAAGGAGCAGGAGATGACAGTCTAGCCATATTGAAAGATCCATACAATGAAAAGTTGAAAAATCACTGTCCCAAAACAAATGTACACCATGCAGAAAATGTCATGAGTACAGACATAAGGCTGTCTTTGCGTTGAAGACTGATGCTAATTTTGAACAGGAATCATAGGATATGAAGGAAAATGTCGCATGAAAGGATTGTCAACCATTGATCAACTCGGGATAAAACCAGATGTGGCTGATCCCTCTTAGAGCTTCTACTGCAAGGAGAGCCTGGGTGGAAAAAGCTGGCATAAAGGAAAGAGAGGAAAAACACATCATGTAAATAAGAGAATGGGAGGTTGGTTTTCCCTCATCTTTATCACACAGTGACTTCACAACTCATGTGCATGGTTCCATTAACCCCCTTTCCTTTCAATACCGCTTGGTACGCATGGGTGCAGGAATGTCTGGAAACTTTGGGAGAGATTTTTCATTTCTAACTTCGTTTTCCAGTGTGGGAAAGATTTGGAATGGTTGGATTACATTGATCTCTAGTATTGTGAGCTGCGGTATTAAGCTGCGTAAGCAGCTGCAGGCAAGGAAGGGTTTTTGTGGGTGATCTGTGCTTGGCCTCAGGCAAAGCGTGGGTTGTATCTCAGGGCACCCCTGCAGGCTGTGAATCTTCCCTTGCTGACTTTAAACTGAAGTACATTTCAGAGGATACATACAATCCTTTCAACAGTAACACTGAGAGTGTGAATATACCTATGGTAGGTGACTGGCTCAAGCAATAGGTAACATAAACATCTCTTTACATTTTAGTTCAGACAAATAAAGCCAAGATGTCATACAACAGATTATTTAGTTCATTTTCTTACTTGGAGATGAGTGTGAACACATTTTTTTTCCCACTACCACCAGCTATTCTGTCCAGTTTGCCACATTTAGGGAAATCTCAGATGAGCTCTTTCAGCCTGGTAAATTGTTTCTCTGGATATGGTAGCTCCCATATTTCAAAAATGTTTGTATTCTGTGACTGTGAGGTACTGAGGCTAAAGCTCAGGTGAGAGGTACCTCCAGAATTTGAACCTGACTTCTCCTGTTTACTAGGCAAGAAACTTGAACCAACTAAGCTATTCTTGCAAAGAGCTGTGTAAACCACATCTTCTGTTGTCACCTTGCTGTCCAGGACAGAGTGGAGTGACCTCTCTACTGGTCAGAGTTGTCATTGGCTATAGAGTACATTGGCCCTGAGGTAAGTTTTTGAGTCCTTCAGAGAGGCAACATATGGATTATTATCGACTCTGAGCATCCTGATCCCTCATGGGGTACATAAACTGTGTATCTCATTTTATGTGGGACAGGATTTAAAGCCAGTCATAGCCAAGTAGTTTTTCTAAGACTGGGAAGTCCAAGATTCTTCTCTTTTAGCAATGATATTAGAAAAAAGTGACTAAAAAGGACTGCTGATATATCCTCCATAGCAAATCTACTAGTGATTGCAGCCTAATGTAACATCTGAGAAATTTTAGAATTAGCAGGTTACACAATCAAGGAGTTATAATAATTAGTACATTAACCCACTGTGCTTAATCTGGGAGTTAAGACTTGGTGGAAAAGAGAGCAGGAAGGAATGAGTAGGAATTGTGAAGAGCACGGAGAAATGAATAACATTATGCTTGGGCAGGGCAAGTGTCTCTATTGAGCATGAAAGGACAGATACTCTGCAACTGGTATGAGCAGCATATCTTCATAAGCAGGCTTTCCTGGGAGGTGTCCTCTGAAAACACCAAGAATTGTGGCTCCAACTGTCTAGGTGTGCGAGGGCGAAAATTCATGGACTCCACACAATCCAATATGAATTCAAGTGAAGCCATTTATTACACAAACAAACCTCCTCATATATGCAGTTATTTCCTGATCATGCATCCACACTCCAAGCATGCATTAGCTGATTGGATATTGTCCATGTTCACGAGCTGTCTATGCACTGGAGTTTCACTGCTGATAGGTCTGTTGATTTACATCTTGTTGAGGCCCTGTTGTTGCAGAACTGCCTCACTCCCACAGCAGGTCCTGTTTTCAGCTTTCTGAGGTGGCCTTGAAATTTCTTTGGGCCTGGCTAGTTCAGTAACAAATCTCCATCTAATAGAAACCAATCCACACATTAACTTCAAGAAAATCCCTCAAATCTCCCACATAGGTGTTCATCACTAAGGCTAGTAATAAAGATACTAGGAGTGTTTTTTTCTAAGCATCCCCACACCTTTGTTGTCAGAGACAGTTTGAGACTGGAAGGGATGTAAGGAAAATCCATGTCCTCCACAAGGAGGTGATCCCAAAGATGTGGTAGCCCTGCAAGAGACCTTGTAGCAGCTTCTTCCAGCTTCATGGAGCAACAGACTGAGCTGGCAAGGCTGCCAGGGTGGGGAATATCTCCAGGTCTTGGCCAACCAATAGCTCACTCCCAAGTGCTCGCTTGGAGTAGACCTTATTTACCTGCTAATACATGGAGGATTCACTGGTTCTGGTGAGAGTTTCTACTTTGAAGGCATCATAACCTTGCATTTTAGGATTTGTCCTTGTGATGTATATATTAAGTATCCTTCAGTATTATGACCTGAAGGAGAAAGCTGAGTTTCTCTGTTTCTCTTAGGAGCTTCTTTACGTTAAGATTCTGGCTCATGTTCTTCCAACAAAGGGTGGTGGGAGTTTAATATCTCACTGTCCCTCACCTATTTCTAGTGCCATCCGTTACTGGTGTGAAGAGGAAGGGAGGTTTTGCCCAAATGCCCTTCATTCTAGTGAGCTAACAGAAACCTGCGTTTATCGATGGTTTTGGTGAATCCCTGGCACCTTGACCAGGTGTGTCTGAGGAGCGGCACTTATGTTTTAATCCATGTTGGCTACAGAGCAGTGACTCCTGACATAGAACTTAGGATGGTAAAAATTGGGTACTGACAAAGCAAAATCTGCCAGAAGAAATTCCCTAAAGGCTTTTAAACTGCTCATGGCAGTTTCTATGGTGGGCGGAAGATACCAGTTTTGTAAATAGGTAGCTTTAATTTAAGCTATTATTTCTTTATATTCCTTTAAGAGTTATATCAGATTTTGATGTATAAAGAGAAGACAGTGGAGTGGAAAAAACATCTACAGAGAAAATATCCAGGACATTAATGACACACAATATTACCAAATGGAATCTGAAGTGTCATTCACTTCTGTACTGAGTGCTAGCACCATCTTCTTGTTCTATTTGATCTCTTGCCCAAGGGAAAATGTGATTGGTTAGGTACTTGATCCCAGCTCCTTTAATCTGATGGTTGATATGAAGGCTCTCCATTTCTTTCCCTCGGATCCTGAAGAAAGGATCTACCCTTGTCTGTCGCACTCTTTGCACTGTCATCAGGTATCTCTTTGAGCCAAGTTCTGTGGTAATGAAATGGGCAGGCTCCTCCTGGAGTCATCAGTTGTGTGGTGAAGGGCAGAGCCTCACAAAACAGAAGTATCAATGAAAATCAAATTGAAAAAGTAGTGCTTCGGCTGTTGACTCACTTTGTAATAAGATCCCTATAATATTTCTCCTAACTATGAAGGACATGTGCAAGTGATTTAATGTGTATGAACAAAAATATTTAGAATAATAGATCTGAATGTTAGAAATGAAGCAATGACACTTTGTTTCCCAGAAGCAATTGACTGATTTAATTAAGCCAGAAATTAGCCTGTTAGATGATGGCTCATAAAATTTCTGGAAATAGCAAGTGCCTGTTAATTGAGCTGGCTTTACATAAGGACAGTGTCCATATGGCAAGTTTCCAAATTAGTCATGGACATACAGGACAAGGCGGGCTGTCTGGGGAGGGGTGAAAGCTGAAGAAGGCATGGGGCCTTTTCACTGAACCCAATGCACTGCTTGCTAGAGCCACTCTGCTGGAACATTTTCCATAAGGGGAGAAAACTTTATCTTTTTTTACATGAAAAACCTTCTAGCAGAGCACACAAACAAGACTGTCCTACTGTGCAAGAGGAAATATATGTGCTTTTCATGGGCTGATGCTTGAACCCTTCCTTTGCATCGTCACAGCTGCCATCTGTGTCCTCTGGGATCATGCCTGATGTTCAAGCCTTAGCTTTGTTTCAATGGGTAAATCATAGAATCATAGAATAGTTTAGGTTGGAAAGAACATCAGGTCAAACTGCAAACCTGTCATAGAATCATAAAGTCATAGAATAGTTTGGGGTTGGAAGGTACCTTTAAAGCTCATCTAGTCCAACCCCCCTGCAATGAACAGGGACATCTTCAACTAGATCAGGTTGCTCGGAGCCCCGTCCAGCCTGGCCCGGAATGTCTCCAGGGATGAGGCATCTACCACCTCTCTGGGAAACCTGGGCCAATATTTTACCCCCCTCACTGTAAAAATTTTCTTCTTCATGTCTAGCCTGAATCTCGTCTCCTTTAGTTTAAAACTATTAGCCCTTGTCCTGTCATAGCATGCCCTTCTAAAATTCTGTCCACATCTTTCATATAGACCCATTTTAAGTACTGAAAGACTGCAATAAGGTCTCCCTAGAGCTTGTCTTCTTCAGGCTGAACAACCCCAACTCTCTCAGCCTGTCCTCACAGCAGAGCTGTTCCAGCCCTCTGATCATTTTTGTAGCTTCCTCTGGCCCCTCTCCAACAGGTCCATGTCTTTCCTGTACTGAGGGTCCAGAGCTGGACACAGGACTCCAGGTGGGGTCTCATCAGAGCAGAGCAGAGGGGCCGAATCACCTTCCTCGACCTGCTGCCCACACTCCTTTTGATGCAGCCCAAGACACGATTGGCCTCTGGGCTGCAAGTGCACACTGCTGGCTCAAGTCCAATCTTTCACCCACCAGTATCCCCAAGTCCTCCTCAGCAGGACTGTTCTTAATCCCTTCACCCCCCAGCCTGTACTGATACTGGGGGTTGCCCCAACCCAGGTGCAGGACGTTGTCAAATCCACCAATAAACCATGTCCCTAAGTGTCACATCTACAGGTCTTCTAAATACCTCCAGGGACGGTGACTCAATAATTTCTGTGGACAGTCTCTTCCAGTGCTTGACAACCTTTTCAATAAAGAAATTTTTCCTAATGTGCAGTATTCACTAATGCTGACCCTTTGAAAACTCTCTCATTCATGCCATGAAAGAGAATCTCCTAGCAGTTAGACACTTTTCAGAAGTCTAGATAAGGCAAGAGCACCGTGAAGCATTGCCACTGGCATATGCTGCACAGACATGTGCTTTTGCTGCTCTGCAGCACAGAAGTCCAGCTTACAGTGGTGAAAGAGCTTCTTACGCCTGCTTCTTCAAGTACCCATTTTTCTCAAACTACCACACTGTCGTTTATACACCAAGTTCTGTTTCTTGTTTAAAAGAGTGCAGGATTTGGTGACAGGGTGGCATTAGCATTACTGACAACAGAGGCATTCATTTGTTGGCTTTACATTTGGGAGAAGACATATAGCTTCCTGTCAGTGGGCTGCCTCAGAGTAAACCTAGTTGAGCTCCATCTGTGAGTAGGGTGACCCAGTGACTGGGCAAGATACGATCCTGATGGGCCTGTGGGGAGGTCTGGGGTCATCAGAAAGACTTTTCTTTTTTCTCCTCAGTAAGCATCATGCAAAGTCTTCCATGAATTTGTCACTGAAAACTGGGGAAAGTCAAACCAGGATCTGAAGGAAGTTCAGGCTGGCTGTGCAGGCAGCGATACCACCAAGGGAAAATGAGGCATTTTGGCTGCAGGCTGGACATCTCCAGTGTGATGTCTCAGAAAACTCTGAAATGTAACAAAACTTTCTATTAGAAACTTAGTGGAACTCTCCTTCATGTTGCTAAATTGCACTGCCTCTCTGTATGAAAGGGAGAAAGAAATGGGAGGAAGCCCGTGGGGGAAGAACAATTCAAGAGCCACTGTCTGTGAATTTTCTTAGGATGTTTTGCATGAACTTCAGCCTGAGGCAGAAGAAGGTCAAAGCAGAAGGAACAGAGCTTATAGATATGTAATAGATATCTAATGATCAGAAGTTCAGTTTAATGTATCATCTTCTGCATGGCATCTCATGATCTCATTCACCTGCTGCTTCTTGGGAGAAGATACATGCCACTGAAAAAAAAAAGGCTTTATCTTTCCCCAATGTTGAGTCCTGCAGGCTGCTTCTAGACAAGGGTTTTCAGAGCCTGCCCACATCCCTGTTCAAGGAGTGTCCACTGCACACAACCCATCCACAAATCTTACCCTGCTCTGTTTCTCACAGAAAGGAAACTTGGCCACAGCAGCTGCACAGTGTGCTGCAGCCAGGGTCCTGAGAAAACAGACAATGTAGGCATAACGATGGTGCTTAGAAAATCTTCTATTGCCATCAATGCTTCTCTTAGTCCAACCAACAGCAGTCTGTTTAGCAGAGCTTAGGCTTCCAGCCTTGCAAGTGTGCACTATAGATGTCAATGCAAAGAGCCAGCACTTCTTAAGTTCATTCTTTGCTTAGTTCTTGGAGCATACAGCAGCCAGCTCCGTGTTTTAAATTAAACAAAAACCCCCTACATTAAAATTGCAAGTTTAGACACAAGCTATGAAATGCCAGAATTAATTTTGTCTCTATAGCCTTACTATGTCTCCATTGTGCTTATACATTATAAAACCATAATTTACATAATTGCAAACTGCTTCTGGGAACAAAGTGGTTTTGCAGTGTTGGCTGTAGGCCCCAGCCTTGTTTGTTGTGGAAGGTGTATCATGGACGAGGCAGAGGAATTCATTACGGTGGTTCTGGAGTTGCACACAGTCTTCATTCCTGTGTTTTCTAACACTTCAGATTTAGGAGCTTGACTTTGCAAGCTCATCGTTCTTTTCAACAGATTTTACATGTAATGTAAAACACGTTTCAACAGTCTGAGCTCAATGGCTTTTGTTGTTGGAAGAAGGGAAAAACCAGGTCTGAATGAGGCTCAAAATTCAAAACATAAACAAAAACGTCTTAAAATCTCCAGTTGGTTAAAATCTTTTTGTTCAAGATTTGAATTAGTTGAACTTCTGAAAGAAGTTTCAAATAAAACTGGATCTTTATTTGACGGAGCTGCCTGTACTTCATCTGTTCTGTGATCCCATCAACACCTATTATAAGACAAACCCGTTAAAATCCAAAGTGTCCTAGAACTTGAGCACTGCCTTGATTTAATGCATTTTGACCAGACCTACTGAAGTCATTGTGGGACCAGAGCCTTTGCTTGGCTGGAACGGCCTGACCTCATGCAAGGGGATGTTATGAGAGGTCTCAGCCAGCAGAACAGACTCTGCTAAAAGCTACCACTTAAAATACAGCCAGAACTCTCCTTAAATCCCACAGCTTTCCTACCATGTAGATCAAGTCACTCATAACTATACTAAGGCTACTAATGATACGATGGTACATCCTCTCAGGTCATTTGGTGTTGAGGCCATAACTTTTATCTACAATTATGAAAATAATGTATTTCTTTTTTCTTTAGGTGCTAGGTAGTATTAATGGATCATTTTGTAGTTAATAAAACAATATGCTTTTGATAATTGCTTTAAGTTGCCAGCAACATTTAGTTAAATTTCTTTTGGATTCTTTTTCACTTTAGAATGCCCAAAAGCAGTCAACACAGATATTATCATGGAGCGTTAACAAAATATATGCAGCCATATGAACATGGTGATGTAAAAGTAGAATTAATTAGAAAAATATTACTTGGCTTCTGCTGTCTTTAAAAGGGTACTATTTTTTTTCATCATTTATTTAAATACAAAGTGTGAAAACAAATGCTTAAAATGTCTCAAGTATGAAAAATCAAAGCTTTCTAAACCAAATAGGAAACTAGTCTCAGTTTTGTTGCTGGAATTTGAAGGCCTGGGACACATGCGGCTTTTAAACTGAAGTTTGACATAGAGCTAGTTGGAAGTAGCTGGAAGTTTTTTATTTTTGTTTATTATTATTTCTAAGAGAAAACCTTAGACTAAAACTGAAGGGAAAAAGAAATCACCAAAACCAACCGTGGTAAAAATTCCAGAGCCAAAATATTTAATGTTGGAATTGCTGTGATGATGCCTTATGGAAATAGTTCAGTTGCTTTCATTTTTTTTTTCCCCTTTATTCAGAGTCCTTTGTTTGGCTACTTCTTCCAAAATCACTGTGGTTTTATTAATGGAATAGAAAATGGTGCATCATGAGACACGTAATACCCCACAGAGGGAGGCCCATAATGAATAGAGATGTAGCACAAACATTCCCAGCAACAATTGTTAGCAACACATCCAGATAGAAACGTTTTGGCCCGTAGCTTGCTTGTTCTTCCCCAGCCCTAATAATTTCAAAGTTCCTCTCACTGAAACAGGATACAAGTCTAAGAAAAATGCATTGATGCCTCCTCTTGAAGAATAAAAATGGCAATATAGGGAGGCATGCCTCACATAACAATGCATCTTCCCCAGTCTTGCAAAAACATAGTTGATAGTGCTCCATCTCCTCCCCTCTTAGTGGGCTCATTCCTCTTATATTAAGAGGCAACAAACCCCAAAGTTATTCTTGTCCTTACAAGAAAGCACATCATCTCCTTTGGGTCATTGAAAAGGTAGCAGAACTGCTGAACAGTGGTTTCAGATTCTTTGCATCATTTTGAAGGCTAAGGTACCTTAAAGGCTTATTGTAAACTAGTTCACAAAGGAATTACATGATATGGTTCAGGGAGCTTAACTCAGTCACAGCTAAGAGACTCCTACCCATTCTTTGTATATAAATAACTACATTTGTAGTTCAAGCTGCATAGTCTCAGCATAGAAGATACTGACCAACTGGAAGACAAGGGAAAAAAAAAAAAAGAAAAAAGAAAAAGGCTACTACTACATAACTTTGCTAAGAATGAGTGAAATATCTCTGAAACTGGTTAAATAAAATATTTTCTTAGGTCTCATCCACAAGCACTATAATGGTACTTAGTCCCAGACAATATGGCCAGACATAACGGGCCTCCCAGACTCCCACAGCAAATCCCACAATGAACCAAGTGTTTGGTGGATACTGAGTGGCTATAAGATGACTCAGTCCTAGTTGAGACTTGTAGGTCCCTTCGAACTAGCATTTTCCAACTTCTCTGTTCATGTTGAAGCTTTTGGGCTTGTGAAGCTTCAAGACTGACTGTCCTAAATGTCTTGCAGAAAACAGTTACCCATTGTCAGTAGTATCATCTGTGACAAATAAGTTTCTGCTGAGTGTTTTATGTCTTTGTCCCAAAATGAGTTTGGTACTTTACTGCTTCTCCATGTGCCCTCCATCTCATTCTACTTCAAAAAGAATGTTAACGGGACGTGCAGTGGAAATATTCAGTCCTTCATCTGAAAGCTGAATTCAGCTCTCCTAAACCAAGATGTACTTTCCCCTCTAGACTTTTTTTCTGTTGTGTTGTTGTTGTTTGTTCCTTTTGTTTTGTTTTGTTTGTTTGTTTGTTTTTGTGGGTTTTTGTAGAGGGGTGGTGGTAGTGGTATGTGTTGTTTTGATTTTTTCCTTTCCTTTTGGTTCTAGTCATGTTGGAATGGTCCTGGGATTTATGCCATGAACTTGATGGAGCAGTCACTTGCTTGTCTAATGTCTTTTTTTTTACAGGGCTCCCTCAACAGTTGTACTTCATGCCTCACAAAGTACCAGTCTATGGTACTCTTGATAAGCAAAAATACTCTGTGGCAAAGGGATTCATTGTAGCTGTGTTATATCGGATTTTGTATTTAGAGGAAAACTGCTATATTCCTTTTCATGGAGGCTCTACTCTTTTTGAATCCCGTAAAATTATTTATGTACAGCTATGCACTTGGGTCTAGGTAAGATTATGTTTCCAAGTAGTCTAAGAAATTTCTATCTGACGCACAAGAAAGGCTGCTGCAACAGATGCACAGCCTTCTAGGAATTAGCAGTGGAATCGATGGCCTTCTTGGTCCTGTCACCCACTGGGGAAACCTTTCACATGGTTGACCACCACGAGATGCACAGCACATGACATGACATGAGAAGCCAAGAGGTCGCCCAGGTAGTCATTTGCAGTGGCTACTCCCATCACTGTATTTCAGGCACTGCATTAAGCACAGCTGGGCTGCACATGTTGGTTTCAGCCTGCGTGTGCTCTCCCTCAACTGAGGACCAGCATTGCCCTGCAGTCCCTGCTTGGGGAAAAGTGATGTGGCTGGGTACAGCAGCCACAGCTGCCCATCACTGAGTCAGAGACGAGGGCTTGAGTGACAAAGGTAGGATGCTCTGTCATAGAAGGACCCAAATTTTTTCTTTAACATCCTGCTCTCCAAGGTGAGTACTTAGCAAGTGTGTGTGAGTGGATTTTTCAAACTGTACAAGCAGCTTGCTCCTCTCCCACTCCCGGAACAGGTAACTTTCAAAAAGAAAATAGATGATGGTGAAAGCAGACACTTGTGTTAAAGCTCGCCTGCCTTGGAGCAATACAAAGTGGTTAGAAATTGGCCTTTGATTACAGAAAACTATACTATTAGACCAATTCACATTTTCTTTCAAAAAACCTAGGATGGTCATTTGATGAGTCTGAACCTAGAATCACAGAATCACAGAATGGCTGGGGTTGGGAGGGAGCCCTAGAGATTATCTAGTCCAACCCACCTGCCAAAGCAGACTGCACCCAGAGCAGACTGCACAGGAATGTGTCCAGGTAGGTTTTGAATGTCTCTGGGCAGCCTGTTCCTGTGCTCTGGCACCCTCAAAGTTTTTCCTCATATTCAGATGGAACCTCCTGTGTTTCAGTTTGTGCCTGTTGCACCTCATCTTCTCATTGGGCAACACTTTATTAGACCTTCACTGATTTTTGAGAATTGAAGGGTGTGTGTAGTCATCTTGAATCAGGACCAAGACTTTTTCACAAGGAGACGCATTAATGACCAGTATCTGATGGGCTTAGAACCTAATTAACATTGCCTGATTACTTGTCAGTTATCTGTGCTGCTGGTACTCATTTCAGCTTTGGGTAATTAGCCCACCTCTTAATGAAAATGCCCGTTTTTATTTTTTTTTTTCTTTTCAAGTTAACCTCCTATCCTCAAAACTTCAGGTTCTAGAAACTTTCTCTGTAGTGCTAGCAGTGTTGATGCTTTTGCCTCTGCAGCTTCATATGCCATTTGCATATGTTGACAAAGATGTAATTTGCTCAGAATTATTTGTACATGCAGTAATTGTCTAGTGTGTGTTGTGATATATTTAGCAAGACAGGCTTTTTTTATACATAAGATCATAGTGTGGTGCAGGGAAAACTACTCAATTCATTGTTTAAGTCAAATCGGGATTAAAGCGGTTTTGACTTTCTATTAATAACATGTAATGACCTGACGGTCAGTGAACTATACGCTGAGCATTAGTATCAGCAATACAACACATAAACCACAATAGTAGATACTTGCAAAATGTTAGTAAACAGCTATAAACTTCTAAAGACCCTTCTGTAGCTAATCCTAAAGAGTCCTATTCTCCCACTGTGGGCACACCAATCCCCAGGCTGTGTGGGTTACAAGCACATACTCCTCTTCCAGGGGTGTGGGTCTCCCTTTTCACACACACCTTCGGCAGGTACCTGCGTAACCCGCATTTTATGTGTATTTATGCCTACCTGTGCATATCCCTACAACTAGCTAATGCATGTGCCACAAGCACCCCCACACACTTGCGATGTGGGTCCCCTTCTGTTGCATCCTGAACTGCCATCAGTCCAAGGCAGAGGAGAGGTGCTGGTGGGGTGACTTTTGGCAGTGTCAAACTGGGTTGGACCACTGTTCTGTGCCTGCTCCAATGTCTTTCTCCACCTATCGTTAACCTTCATCCTTCTTTTTTTACTTCTTTTCAGTTTGACTCTTTTCCAAAAGTCTTTCAGTAACCTCTGATTACCATTTAATCTATGTAATAGTGGTCTTGAGGAACCTTCATTGTTGTTATTTTTTGGTTAGCCCTTTGGGGGCAAGCATCCTGTCAGGACTAGCAGCTTCAGGTGTTAGCCTGTTCACACATGTATTTCATCCTCACACCCATTTGGCAGCGCCTCTTGTTATCCAGCCCCTTTGCCGGACAGGGGCACTGTAGACTCCCCTGTGGTAGTGAAACATGTGATCCCCAGTTCTGTTGTTAGGCTGGGCTGCCCTTGGGAAAGGTCCCTACCCCATCAGTGCTGTCCCTTATGCCACTAAACACACTCCACTGATTCAGATAGGTCACCTGTTAGGTGACGCTGGTGATGGTAGGTAAGTCAATGTCAGAGTTTATAATAACATCCCTTATGTTGGAGCTGAATGGGCATATATTGCTTCTGATTTCCTGACCAATCACCATGGTCTTGAGAGCTAAAGAGTCTGTCTTTTGGGGTGAAAGAATAAGCAGCTGTTTTTTAAGGAAGCTGAATTAAATAGAAACATCTAATCTCAAAGCACTAGCCCTACAGGATACCTGAAGGACTAATCTGAGAATGTTGAACAGTTGATATTTTTTCTTCGACGTGGTGGCAAAGGCCCAGATTGATTCATTGGAGTGGAGTGTTTGTGGGAAGACTATCTGCAAAGGGGAAAACAGCCTGAACTCCAGACAAGCCAGGAAGGACAGCTAAATAGACCGCCTGTGTGGCTTCCTTGTACACACGGTGACTTTCTGGCAACTTCTGCGAGTTGCACAGGCTTGGAAGGTGCCACGAAGGTACCCGACCGGCAGCGTCTACCCGTCGGCAGGACAGCCTGGCAAACAGTTTTCCCAGCTCGCCCTGGATGTTTCTCTCCGAGCTGTGCTGCACAGTCCCCCCTGCAGTCCCCGCTGCTTTCGCGGTGGGATTCGGGGGAGCCCGACAAACCCTCCGGTGGGGGCACGGCCGGGGGGCGAGCTGAGGAAGGCCGGAGGGGCTGGGGCTGGGGCAGAGCCCCGTAAGGAGAAGGGTAGGAAAGCGGGACCGAGCGCTGTGTCTTTAAAGGCCGGGGCTGGCACTCGGCTCCATCCTCAGTCCGTCCCTCCCTCTCTACCTCTCCCCGGCCCGGCGGTGCTGGGCGCCGGGAGGAGGCGCTTGCCGCTAACAAAAGTCTGCGGCGGCCGCTCTCCCCTTTCTCCCTCCCCGGGCAACAAGTGGCTGGCGGCGCCTTCCCGGGGGAGGCAGCAGCAGCGGGGCTGCGAGGAGAAGGAAGGCGGAGCGGCGCAGAAGTACCGGAGGAGCCCTAGCGGCGGCTGCGGGGTGGTGGAGCCTGCGCTTGGGCGGCTGTCCGGCCCGTCCCGCTTGTGGATTATAACTGGAGGCGCCTCCCCTGCCCGGGCACCCCGGCTGGACATCGGGGCGGGGAAGGCACCCTGATACATTGATTTTTTTTTTATTATTTCTTTTTTTTTCTTTTTTTTTCTTTTTTTTTTTTTCTTCTGAGGGGGGAAGGGAGGGTGTCGGCCACCCGAGAAGAAGCGGAGGAAGTTGCAGGGCTGTTTCGGACATGTCGCCGTGAAAACTCGGGGGTTCCCACACCCCCTTCACCACCACCACCACACCCCGGCCCCGCTCTCCCATCCGCGGCCGCTTGGCGCCCTGCGGTAGAGATGCTGCGCGGCGGGGTGGGGAGGCGGCGGCGAGCATGAAGCCGGCAGGATGGGCGCGAACAATGGCAAGCAGTACGGCAGCGAGGGTGAGTCGGGGGTAAAAGAGGGGTGTTGCGGCAGCAGCGGGGTCGCTCCGGTTCAGGGAGATGGTGCCCGGGCGACAGACTTCGCGGAGAGGGGACCCCACTGCGGAGTCTCTGGGCCGGGCGCACCCTCAGCCCGGGCCGGGGAGACCATTGCCGGGAACCAGGATACGGCCTTCGGCCGCTGAGAGCCCTAAAATACCTTTATTTATGTTTTCTTTTTAATAATAGGTGGGAGGTAGCTCTTTCAATTCATGATGTAGGGACAGTGGTGTTGCTGAAAATGTGGAGGGAGCTCAGGAGTGACGGCAGCGTAGCTTTGCTAAAAACTTTCAGAGCACTCTTTGTAACCCTTTTCTGCTTGTCTTTATATCTCAGGATCCTTATATTTTGCAGTATGGTATATGACTGCTTCCTGTCTGAACAGAAAAAAAAAATAACCCCAGGAAAGGGGGGGGAGAGCTAATGTTCTCCAGCTGTTATCCATAGATTGTACTCCTGCAATTTCACTTCAGTGAAACTTTAGTGGGTTTGGTTTTAGATACACAGGGCCTGATTCATTCTTGTGGAAACCTATTAGTCTCGCTGGAGTTGCATCAGGGATGAATTTCAGCTGCTTTGCTGCTGGTGTGAAGGACTACTGGAACAGTCAGCTGGTGTCAGGCAAACCAATGGCAAGTACAGAAAGTTTGTCTTCCTGCCAGCTAGTTCTAAGCTTCTTTAACTTTTTGCTGTCTTGTAAATGTCTTGCCCTTATGGTATTTGGGCAATTATATAAGATATATGTTTTCCCCTCATAGTATTGTGCAACTATATAGGATCACTACATTTCTCCCCCACCCTGTGGTGTGTTGTTTTTTTGTGGTGGTGTATTTTTTTGTTTGGTTGGTTGGTTTTTTTGGAGGGTTTGTGGGTGGAGCAAGGGAGATAGTACTACGATCTGCTTGATTCTTTGGGAGTCCAGAAGGTGACTGCCAAACAATACACCTCTCTCACCCAAAATATGCATGAAGATTGTGAAAAGGAAGGGGGAAAACCACTGCTTCTCAAACAGATTCTGCAGTTCTTTTCGTTTATTGCCAAATTAGCTCTGCTGTTAGAAGAGTTGAAGAAGTCAGAAGCTCTAAGCTAAAGATATTCTCAATATTGCGGGGTTTTGCTCCCGTGATACCATCACTAGAATAACTTCTGCATGAATTGTGTGAACCTGGAAGTTGCAATCAAAGACACTTTAGATTCCTCATGAAAAAGGAAATTTTAGTTTGTCCCCAGAGTTGAAAGGGTCAGTGTCTTTAGTTCTGGTCACTTGCAGAAATCATATTGCTGAGGGGCATGGCTGCATCCCTGAGCTTTCCTACCAGTTCTGAAGAATGCTTGCTTCAATTAATGTACAATTTTGTGAGAGGAATGTGGTGAATGCTGAGTCTTCTGTAGCCCGTGGTGAAATGGAAGAGAGCTTTACTGTTCCGGAGCTACCTGGTAGGAAGTGTAAGGAAGATTGGTGCAGTAAGTACGTTATTAATTAATTCCATTTTCCTCCATTTAGAATGGAGGCTGGATCCTGGGAATGAAGACTACATGTAGCAGATTAACCTTCAGAGTACAGGCTATTACCTGGGTTGCTAACTAGGTAATGGTTTAAAAATAAAATAAAATACATTCAAAAAATCTGTAAACTCCATGGCTAAAACTTGGATCTTTCAATTCAGGTAACTTGTCCCATGCATCATAAGTGTGCTTATAGCTCTGGGTTCCTTGACAGCTTCTATGCGTCATTGATGACTATGAAACTTAGAGAAGCTCATTTGCCACTTTCTTTCTGGGTGATGCAGAGAAGAACAAACTTAACCTGGCAGACTGAGGCCTTTTTTCATAAGCTTCTGGGGCTTTTGGTGATTTTGACAACTGAACTGCTGAATTGTAATAAAGTTGCTTTTTAATAGGATGTGATTGTGATCCCGAGTGGAGGGGTAGCACTCTGAGGAAATGTCCCATTGGTGTGTGCTTTAAAGCAACCTGAACACCTGGGTTGAGGTTCAGCAAGTGGCATCTGTTAGTTATTAATAGCTAGGTGATATACAGCTTTCAGCATGGTGGGCTTTGTGAGGTGACATTGTGCTATGGTATGCCATTTTAGGGATGGAGAAAAGTACCTGTGTTAGCTGAATTTCTTCTGTTTTCTCATTTGCTGCTTGCTAATATCTTAGGTGAGATTTCTGAGAGACAACTGCAAATGGTTTTTAAAATGGCTGTTGTTTTTCCTGGAGCCTTCCCACCTGCTGTGAAACTGAGGGACATCAGGAATTTGACTGAATTTCTTCTCATCTCAGAGCTGAAGGGATACATTAGGGCAAGGAGAAGTCCTGCTCCGGAGATGTCTTCTAGCACACTAGATAACCTTTATTACTAGGAAATTACATTTTCCGTGGATTGTTACATTGTTGCACTTCGCATTTCTAGGCAATGTTTTGAAATCCACATGTACACCTTGTATGTAATAATCTCAGGCAACTGTCCAAGTGTTTGTGACTAATAACATAACCTACACTGTGCTGCCTTTATTTATTTAGTTGCTTGTCCAAGGCTCTGTTGAATAGAATTTTATTGGAAGCTACAACTGCCATGTTCTGATGGACAGGAGAGTTTGAGTAGTCTAAATCAATTTGTTTACAGAGTCTGGTGAATAATCCCTGGCACCTTTGAGTATGTATTTTCCACAAATTTAATTTTCTAAGGCTAAAACCTGCTCTGAATGAAGCTTAAATATGAACAAAACTGCTTATTTGAAAAATCGTGTCATGCAGATGGGATAGGAACACATCACTTTAAAAAAAAATAGAAGCATAATGTACTAAATTTTGTGTACAGTAGTTTACCTCTTTTTATAATAAAAATAAATTATTAATTACAAGTTTATTATCCTGGTTTTCAGTTGGCCTTTTAAAATGTTTTTGTAAGTAAGATGATTTCTGAAAGCTTGTTTTCCCTGAAAATTATGGAGCTTGATGTCAGGCTTATCACAGTGTGTGGCAGATTCTGACCGAAGTGGTCAAGGCTGAAGTTAGTGTTTCTGAATGTGTTCCAGCAGTTGTGTTTGAATAGCACAACCGAAGCTAACAGATCACTGGGGCAAGAAATCCATTTGATCCTGAAGCCGTTCTTGGAAGGCTTCTGTCTGTGTACTGGAAATGTATTGTCAGTTACCTTAGGAATAATGCTTATTGTTGTCCTTTGCTTTCTTGCAATAGGGATAAATTATTTACTTTTCTGTCATTGATTTTCAAATGAGAGGAGGTAAGCCTACCTTGTTTCTGATAGCAGAAGTAGCAGCCTTTTGTCATGGAAGCTGTCAAAAATCAGGGGTTCATTCAAGGACCTTTGTCAAAATACATTGCTGAAATGCTTTGCAACTCTTGAGTTGATTAGGCACCTGGGCAGCTGCTGTTTGTACTTTGCACACCATTTCTGTAGCAATTCTGAGCAGAATATGTGCTGGACATGAGGCTTGGCTGGGGCTGGCCATTGAGCCTGCTCTTAGAGTGGGGAGCAGCTGACATCTATCTGATTTATTTGGGAAAAGTTGACTGAATGCTGTCCCTCTTACCACCTGAGACAATTTTGCATCCACAAGGGGAGGACTTAAATATCCCAGGCTTCTGTTTTGTAAGGAAATTTGCATTGTGACGTGAGTTGGAGGAGCAATCTGTGTGCTTACAAATGAAAGAAAGCTGTGGCACTGACATGGAATGGCCGCTTTGCAAAATATCCATAACTGTTTGATTCTTGTCTTCTTCCTAAGTGACCTCTTCATTAAATTGTGAAACCTGAGAACCAGCCAAATTTGCGAGCAGCCTAATAATGGTACATTTTGACAATACCAATGCTCAGACCTTAAGAAGGGGTGTATTTTTAATGAGTCGGCTGTCGAGATTGCTGTAGTTGTCGATAAAACTTCCTTTGGGTATCTCCTGTGCATTCTGCTTCTGAAAGCTGGTCTAGAGAGGGTTGGTAACAGAGTGCAGCAGCTCTGGTTGACCAGCTAAAAAGTATTGTGAAAGACTCGATATAACACAGGAGCTTGGTGCTGTGTAGAGCAAAGGATGGCAAGGGAGAAATAGATGAAATGGCAGCTTAGGCAAGGAAATCAACAACCTTCCTAAATCACAATCCTTGGTGCCAAACTGTTTTGTTTTGTTTTTTTCCTGTCTGAATATTTAATTTGGGAAGATTTAAATAGAAACTCTTTGGGAATAAGTTAACTCAGTTCTGGTTTTGAGGACATACCTTCTCCAAACTTATATTTGTGGCATTTTCAATTCACAAACCACTTGAAGGGAGAATTCCTGTGCAGGTCCCAATGTCCTGCTAATGTAACTGCCAGAGCAGAAACCTGCCTATGTCATGGGATAGAGTTGCCAAAAGCACAGGCAACATGGTTCAAAAAGGTGGCTGTAACAATGTCATGTGAGCTGGTGTACAGTAGCTGAAGCTTTCTTGGGGGTTGCCGGCCTGTAGCACTGTGGTGAAATTGGTCAGTCTGTTCATTGTGGAGTACGTTACTTTCTTAAATCTCTCCCTTCAGCAGGGGGAAATGGTTAAGTCTGCTTTACAGACCTAAGGTTTCATGCTCATGTCCCCTTTCTCAAAGGTGCTGTTGGATGCAATAACTCCTTGTGAGTGCTGCCTTAAATTTCAAACCAGATAGCTGCTAATTCTGTGATGGCAAATATTCTTACATACAAGAAATTGCATATAGAAATCTTAAATCCAAAAGTTCTGTTATTCAGGACCGATAGACTTTTGCATGTGTTAGGATTTGTTTCACCACAAAATGCTGGTAGATTAACTTCACATACAGTGCTTATGTCAGATGTGAAAACCAGTATGACATGGTGGTCTTGCAGTAGTGAAATGCTATTAGTGATGGGTAAGCTATTTTGTTTGAAGAGTTAAATCATAATCATTTACCAATGGTTTTTACCAGTTGTTAGAATCTGTGGAGGCTCACAAGTTATTTTAAAGAGGGTAAGGGAATGGGAAGGACAGTACATTAGCTTGTACTGAATTATGTAATTACGAAATTGTGATATCCCCTCCTCCCCCAAGGTATCTTCTCTATGTACTGTGTCTTCAGCAGCAAGGACAGAGTTTTTGATTTTGACTTTTTAAAAAATTTTTTTCCTACCCCATGAGATCCTCAGAGTCTGAAGAGTCTCTTCAAGTTAGGCACTAAATGACTCCTAGACTGTGCAATTTTTCCCGTTTTGTTTTTATGTCTATGTTGTGTTGCATTTACACGTTACTATCTGATGTGTTAAACATGAAGATTAGCATAAAACTCTTACTGCTGTCTTGCTTACTGTTCTGATCTTTTTCTAGGTGATTTTTTGGGATATATATCTTCCTGCTTTTGTAGGAGTGTTTTGTTGTTGTGTTGTTGTTGTTGTTGTTTGTTTGAGTTTTTTGTTTATTTTTCTGTCATTGTTGTTCTAGTTTGGCTAACCTTCTCTCGCATTCCTCCGCAGTGCATAATAGCTTCAATTGAATCTTAAGACCCTCCATAGGACTACTGTAAATATTATTGTGCAGCTCAATTGCACTTTTTTTGTTACACTTACTTATGCAATCGTGTTCTGCTTTCTGGTGCTTGGCCAGGGTTGGTTCTTGCATTTTACCTGTAGGTGGGTTTCACTCTCTCAGCTAATGTATTAGGAGTCCAGGGCTTGCCCATCCTAGTCCTTCTTTTACCTGCTCCTCACAGGAAGGAAATATTGCATTGGTAACTTTCCTAAACTGAAACTGTATTTTTGTTTTCTTGAAACAAAGTCCATCTGCCAAACTGGACTTCATAAAATCCAATCTGAAGCTGACACTGTATCACTCCTTGTAGAAAAATATCAACATGTATTCAGAACTGGATGCATGGTTGTAAGTCTAAACTGCCAATCCCCAAATCCTCCCTAGTGAACTTTGTTTCCTAGCATTTTCAGTCCTTTGGCTACTTCTGGATTCCTCACTTGTGTGAACAATTCCTAACTAGGAATTGGTTTGCTTCTTTGTGGGTCTTGTTTGTCTTAGGAAAGTGATTGGCAAAAGGCAGTGGATGACATTGGAAGGCTGAAATGCATGAGTGGTTTATTTTTGCTCTCTGTTTTCTAGTCAGCTATGTCTGTATTCTTTAATACAGGACATGTGATTTATTAAAATAGGGCAACTATTTCGTTAAGAAGTAAAAACCTTCAAAACTTGAAAAATGGGTGGTGGGCTGTCAGTAGAACATGTTCCTTGTTCATAAGGAAAAGAAACATGCTGCATTTTCCAGGAATATGAATGTACAAGTTGTGACTGGACAGACATGCTGTGGGATTTGGTTGCTCAAGTAGCATTTAGATTGGGTACTAGCAGCATTGTAGCTATCTTGGGAGGGAAAAGCTATTAGTTCTGTCTGATCACATCCCTTGTTTAATTCAAAGTCTACCTGCATGCACTCTAGCATTGACAACACATTTAGGACAGTTTTATGTGAGACTTCTTTGGAGGAGTTGAAGGGTAGTGAAGGTGCTATCATCATCATCTTGATGTTGTGTTGTAGGTCATTAAAGAAGTCGCCGTTATCCTAGATCACACCTCCTACATGCTTGCTCTTGTGGTGTCTGTATCTGTCTCCGTGCAGAAGGAGAATTCAGCAGAGAATGTGCCCATTCTTTTCAAGAAGTTAATAAGGTCTGCATATTGACCCAAGTAAAGGTGTTTACACCAGAAACATCTAAAGCAAAACCAAACAGGACTAAACCATGCTGATCAGAGGAATGGTCTCATCTATGTTCTCTATGGAGGTGTGAAGAAGTGCTCTTGTGATTGTGTTGCACAGACTGAACTGTAGGAAAGCATGGAATAGGCACAGTTTCAAGTACTGCCTCAAAGAAAAGCCTTGAGTTGGCCATGTTTGAACAGACATTTAAGGAAAAGGCTCCAACTCTGTGCCAGTATCTAAACCCAGAAAAAGTAATTTCTTGGCAAACTAGGTCTGTTCACCCTACATGCTTTCGTGAATTCTGCCTTAAACAAGTAAATGGGGGAAAAAATGCTGGTCTCCCTCTCTCACCAGGTTGAATCCCTTGTTGTAAGACTACCTGTTAATACAAATGGATAACACACATCTGTATTTATTTGAACTGGGTGATTACTGTAGGCATCTACATGGAACTGGGAATCTTCTCCTTCCTGTCCTCAACAGCACTGTTTGCTGAAAATGCAGCCCTACGTTTCATGTATGTGCGTGGGAATCTTTATTGGCATATCAGTTACTGCTCTGATTTTGGTGGATCTTTGCTCAGTGGGGAGGGTTTGTTCTCTAACACATCCACTTTCAGAAAGATGAAAATGCATAACACACAGCAACTTGCATTTAGAAAGAAGTGCCATAGTGGCTTTCTTGAGATGAAGAGTCATTTAGTTAGACTAGCGCTGCCATCATATCCCTGCTTTAGCAGTGTGCATAGTAGCACAGTACGTAACCTGTTGCTCTGTATTGCAGGCAGGCTGTGTTACCAAAGCCTTCCAAAGACCCTTCCTGGAGTAAAGAGAGAAACAGGAAACTCTTTTTCATGCCAATGTTTTGAATCAGGAAATTCGTGTCTACAATACATACATTTGTCACGTCAACATCTTAAATCATGTGATGCTTTTCTTTCTCAGGGATTTGTGTACAAATGTGCATAATAGCTGCAGGAATACTGTACTGAGGTCTTCTCAAACAGCATACTGGTTTGGAAGAAGGTGTTTTAATGCTCTCATCAGTGAATCTATTTTAAAAATTCTTCCTCAATTTCCTTCTTTATTTCTTAAATATGCTAATGAAATTTGCAGATGATATTGTAAAAAGAGTAGTTATAAGGTCAGATGTCTTTTGTTTTTGAAGAAAGAAAATAAAAAGGAGAAACCAGAAACACTGGCATAATCTGAATGATAGTTAACTAGGAAAAACCCCTTTTGATCAAGAGTCACACGGGCTTTTGTTTGACAGTCAAAAGAAAATTTTGATCAAGTCTAGTTGTCACATTACAAGTGTAATCTTGTCAGTTCATGGGCAGCCAGATTTTTGTTGCTTGTATGCCTGCATGCATTGTGGAGAAGCAGGCCATCTATTTAAGGCTGTGGTATGATTTTGTTGCCAGATTGCATGCAATTGTCTTTCTGTGTAAGTGTGACTGCATGGGCTAGAGTAACTTGAAAGTTTGTTGTTTGGGGTTTTTTTGTGTGTGTTTTGTTGTTGTTTTGTTTGTTTTTGTTTATTTTTGTTTTTTCCTTAAATTGTATCATGATTACTTAAAAAACTAGTATTTCATTTATATCCTATCCTGAAGAGATGGTAAAGTATTGTGGGAACAGATGAACAGAAAGTGCATGTATTTGAGAGTTTCTTATGGTGCTCATGGATTTTATCATGAAATATACTGTTCTTTTGTCACTAGTGCAATGATGGTAGTACTAAAGCTAGCTCACCACTGGAGTGCAAGACAAAAGGCAACAGCTGGTCATCACCAACAGAAGTACTGAACAGATCATCTTTTCTGCAGTACCTAGTAAAACATACTTCTGTTCTCCATATTCCATTTGCCTTTTCTCTGACAGTTTATGAGGAAGTTGCTTGCGGTATCAACATAACTTTTTAAAACTAAGATGATGGAAACAATAAGCTATTGCTGAAATATGTGGTGAAAATTGTTGATATTATACTACTATGACTCATGCTTTTAGAATTTTTGGAACTTCAGAATTTACTAAAAGAGGTATAAATAAAAGCCTCAGAGCAGAAGGATTTCAATTCCAGTTAGTCATGCTAGCATTAAGTTGAAACTAACAATATGCTCTTGTATGTCAAGAAGATCTAGTAGCTGACCTTCCTCCTTGAGTTCATGTTTGATAGTACTCTTTTGTAGCCAACAGGCTTGAAGGTCTTCATCTGGCTTTAGCAGGGTTTGAGGACATAGGTGTTCTTACTGCAGAGCCTCTTGCTGAAGAATTGCTCTCTTGGTGTGGAATACTAGACTGCTAGTGGAGACCAGTACAGACAGTAAAATTACATTATGAAATTTTCCAGTCAGCTCCTGGCCATATAGTGATGTTTACTTAAGAACTTGAAGTACACAAACCCACAGATTGGCAGTAACATATCTGAAGATGTCTAATCCAACTGGCTGCTCAAAACAGACTAGAAAAGAGCAGGTTGCCTAGAAGAACATGCAGTCAGATTTTCAAGCACCTCCAAAGATGGAAACATTACAACATCCCTGGGCAGCCTATTCCAGTGCTTAGTCACCTGTAGGTCTGAAAACAAAACAAATAAAAGCTTTATTATGTTTAAGGGGAAGTTCTTGTATTTCAGTTTGTGCTCATTCCCTCTTGTCTGTTCACTGGCTCTCACTGAGAAGAGCCTGGCTCTGTCTTCTTTACTCCACTCTTTCTTCTCTTTGGATATTTATACAGGTTGATAAGATTCTCCCTGAGCCCCTTCTTCTCCAGGGTAAAACTCTCCTGGATCTCTAAGTCTCTCCAAGTCTTTCCTCGTGTGTCAGATACTCCGATCTGTTAATCATATTTGTGGTTCTTTGCTGCTGTCTCTCCAATGTGTCCTTGTGTCTCTTATACTGAGGAGCCCAGAACTGGACACAGCACTCCAGATGTGGCCTCACCAGTGCTGAGTAGAGGGGAAGGATCACCTCTCTCAATCTGATAGCAATGCTTCCTACCAGTAATGCAGGCTGGGATGCAGTTGACCACCTCTGCTGGGAAGGCACATTGCTGGCTCATGTTCAACTTGATGTCCACAGAACCTCCAGGTTCTTTTCTGCTGAGTTGCTTTCCAGTTGGTTATATCCAGGTGCAAGACTCTGCATTTCCTTCTGTTGAATTGTCTTCCTGAGGCTCTTGTTGGCCCATTTGTCATCCTGTTGAGGTCCATCTGAATGGCGTCACCTCTTTGGTGCTGATCACAACAACTTGAGCCTGGCAGGTTAGTCAGTTTTCAGTTTGTCTTACTGTCCATTCAGCTAGTCTGTACTTCATCAGTTTGTTTGTGAAGGTGCTATGGGAAGCAGAGTTGGAAAGTCTTTCTGAAGTCAGGATAAAACACATCTGCTGTACTATGCTCATCCAGTAAGCCAGTCATTTCATTATCAATGTCTGTCAGGTTGATGAGGCATGACTTCCACTTATAAATCCACACTAATGAATACTGACTGCTTTCTTGGCTTAGAAATGTTTTACAGGAAACTCTGTCACTTTTTCTGGATTGAGGTGAGGCTGACCAGTCTGTGGTTCCCTCAATTGTTCTCTCTGCATTTCTTAAAGATAGGGGTGATTTTTGCTTTTGTCCAGTCCTCAAGAACCTCTCCTGATTGCCATGAGCTTTCTCAGATAATTGAGAGTAACCTTGCCATGGCACTGGCCACATCACTAAGCCCTCAGAAGTGCATTTCATGAGGTTGCATGGATTTGTGTCTGTCCAGTTTGTTTAAATATTCCCTAACTTGATCCTCCTATACTTCTACTAGTTACTTACTTTTGCAGAAGGTATTACTAGGCTTCCTGGAGCAATGAAGTTCAACTGCAGCAAGTTATGGCAAGTGTTAATGTTGTCTTACAGTAGTTGAGTATCTTTAAACAGTGCTCTGTAAACTTGTGTCTGTGGCTGGTTTGGAGTTTTTCAGCTATAATTTATTTTTACCTTGTATTAGTAAGGTTAAAATAAATTCTTCTTTTCCATTGTATAAAGAAACTCTCAATGACTATGCTTTCTCTTGGCAGAGAACAGATAAAATAGAAAATCCTCATAAGAGTTGTGGTGGTAGAATCTGCCTCTAGTTGTTTTTTTGTTGCTGTTTCTGGCAGCGTAAATATTCTGTTCTTTTGTGAAAAACTTCTTCAATGGAGTTTTACTTGTTCAAGAAGGAACAGTTAGCCCAAGATCACATTTTTTTTCCTCCCCTAGAAAATGAAGATAGATACTTCATTTAATGAAGAAGTTATGTTGGTATTAATCATGGCAGAAAATAATTTCTGCAGTTTAAGTTGATGTAGCCATTACTAGTAAACGTACTTTACCGTAATCTATATTCTGCTGGTGTAAAGATTTGCTTCTTTCCGCATATTCTAGAATTGGATCGGAAAGGATTTACATCCCTTACTTAATTTATGGTGCAAGGGGTAGGTTAATATTCAAGATTACAAGAAACAGCTTATTTTTCATAAGTGAAATAATGAAATATGATTATCTTAAATTTTCTTCTGAAAACAAAAAACAATCATTACCAGATGACATGGTTAATTTTTAATGCTCTAAAGTGCTAGTGGATCCTTTTCAATTTAGACTCTTGTGTTTAAAACTAAAACCATGTACAACACAATATGTTTGGGGTATTGCTACATCTTACATGACTGTATAATGGAATTTACATTTTGGTTTTAGTACCAAAAAGCCACCTTTCAGGTTAGTTCATCTGTTAACATTGTCTATTCCTTGAACTTTTGTTCTGTGTGGCAGAAGGTAAAACTTTCTAGAAAGACTGAAGGTTAAATGCTGAATGACATAATCAAATGTATGAAAGATACTTGGATCAGAACTATATCCACAAAGCTTGAATTCAAACATAAGATTTTAGGGGTGACTTTTCTAAAAGTTTTTCTTTCCACTTGTATGTATAGACCATACAGCATAGCCTGGTATGGAGTTTCCTTTGGCATTCATTAGGCATGAGCAGAATATTTTGCTGATGTCTTCATTTCTCTTGGGAAATTTTTGCTCTTTATTACTCTGTGGGTGTACGTTTTGTTGCACTGTGTGGTTGTCTTTATGGAGAAACATGAATGCTTGTTGTGGGTATTTATTTCTCTTGCCAGGAACTGCTGTAACAAAGCTGAATGTGAGACTTCCTCTCCCTCAAACAATTACTAATTTTCCCTTGCTTTGGCTCTGGTTTCAAGAGGCTCTATGTGAAAGAGCTTTTCTCCTATCTGAGAAATTATCCAACTGTGAATGGGCTTGCAGTTTATCAAGTGGTAGCATAGGAATTGTACGGGGAAGAGTTAGCTTCTGTGTGATTGTCCAGGAGTTTATTGCCTAAAGGATTGTGTTTTGATTTAGGGCTTTGATCATGATATCATTTGCTTCTTGCTATCGAAGTATGTAGTATGTCAAGCTGTATTTCTGACTCTGAGAGATGAACTGGAATGACTTCCCAGCATCTTAAAAGTGACACACGTTTCTCTAGTTGTGGGTCAGGTAACAAAGTGGAATTGAACCACCCCATCATTTACCATTTTTGAGCACGGGGGAAATGCTGGCAGCAGGAGTTGGACCCAAGTGAATGTTGCAGGCCTGATCCTTTCTCAGTTTCCTGCTTTTACGTTGCCAGGCCTCGTTTTCCACAGAAAATAAATTCATGTCCTGCTGTGGATAAGATCTCCTCCTACCCTTGTCCCCACCATGTCCTTCACTGAAGTGTAGGGTTTCTCCATTAAGTCCCTACATGAGCAAAAACATTCCTAGAAAGTGAAGTTTGGCTTCCACAGGATTAGACTCTAAACCAGAACAAGTCTAGTTGGACACAGGCACCTTTCAAGCAGCAGAGTTGGCTGTTAGTGGTTGTGTGGTTTGTCTGTTTGTGTCTTTTAAGCACCAATGAATCCTACCCATGTTTTCCTCAGTTTTTCTAGTTGAGGTATCAGCGCCTGGCTGAAAGGAATGTGGTAGGTAGAACACAAAGCCTGGTCTTTTAGTGAGCTAAGTCATACTGATAACTGCTTTGTTTCTAACACCAGCCAGCCATGGTATTGAGGAAATGTAAGACAAATTGTGAAACAGTCAGAAAATTTAGGCGGTATTTTTGAGCCAAGGCCTGGTCTGTAACTATGCCCTTGAAAGAAGAGGAATCCTCAGCCAATATTTCTTTGAACCTGTAGGTCCTGGCTTATGTGTAGCAAGTAGAGTGTGGACAAAATTCCCATAAAATCAGTAGAACTCATTCTTCTACGTTCCGCTTTGTCAGTTTAACAAATCCTGTATTTACCAAAGGCTGAAAGTGGTGGTACTTGAGCACTGGCAGCCTTGTGAGGAGAGCCCTGAAATCTGCTGGGTCATACCCAAAAGCAAGAGTTTTGTATGAGATGATTCCTTTAGCTCAAATGGTAAATCTTCCAGTAGGTAGCATTCTCCAGAAATAATAAACACAGTCTGGTACAAAAACTCTCAAGCTCACCTATTAGTATGTAGTAATCTAGCCCTGTAGCTCTGGATGGCTGATGAGGGTGCCTGTTCTATGTACCCAGGTGAGGCAGGGCAGGATGGAGAAGCAGGTGGTGTCTCTGGAGTTCCTTGGTCTTTCACAAAAATTTTTAATTAGTAGGCAGCATGACCACATTTAAACAAGTGTGCTCTGTTTTATTTTCAGTTTCACAAGACAAATCTACTTTTGGTCTTTGTGTTTGTAACGTGTAGCGATTTTTTAAGCGCAGGATGAGCAATGTGAGAGCTTAAAAGCAAATGCAAAGATTTCTCAGGGTTTTCATGGATTTCTAATCCACTTTGATTTAGCGTACTCTGTGGAAACTGGATAACTGTGTGATGTTGCTCTGTAATACCTTTGCACTCAGCTTTTTCCAATTGTCCCTTAAGCTTTCAGCAATTCCTTCAATTTCTCTAAACTTTACCTTTCCACAGGCGGAAGAAGTATACATAATTTTTCCTTCATAGTTCTTGCAGTTGCTCTACTTCACCTGTCTGGGATTTGATCTATTTGAGGTTCTGTAGTGTCCAATGAAAAATCTTTTTGTTATGAGCAACAACTGCTGCTAGCCTCTTTCCATCCTCAGAGGTTTGGATGTGTTGCCAATACAGATTATTGCAACTTAAATCAACTAGGTTTGTAGGAGAATTGGGGACTGCTCTTCAGTTGATAGCAGTGGATGTCAGAACTAAGACTTAGAAAACTGTTTCACCTCCTCTGCCCCACTTTACAAATAGTAGTTAGTCTGAGTCAATTTAAAGATTATTCCTTCCCAGTGCTTATTACAACATCAACAGATTTGACCATACAAGGTTTCAGAAAAAGTTGTGTGTAATATCAACCACATATCCTAGTGTCTTGAGTCTCATAGCTGAAAGCACAAAGAGGTGGACCTGCAATGGAAAGGAGTGTGCATGTAGAAGATTAAGAGAAAAAAAAACAAATCTGTCCTGGACAATACAAGAGATCTTTAGCAGGTTCCCAGTAGGAACTTCTCTTAAACTAATAAAAATTTCCTTTGAAACAGCATCTTACAGATAGCTGATCAGTCTGTTTCACTAATGAATAATCTAGTGAACTGAGATGTTCCTGGTTTTAATTAAGTGTGTCTGATTAGTAAATTACATTTTGTTCTCTATTATTACCTTCTACATCAATATCAAAATCAAGTTTGTTTCAGTTTTGAGAAAAGTACCTTATATCGTGATGTGGTTGAGCCTATTGCCTCTGGAACAGGAGCTACTGCTTTTTTTAAACGGATATTTTTTTAAAACAAGGAGTTAATCTATTTTTTTTAAATCATGTTTCACGGTGGAGACATGAAAAGGTGTGTGGGTGTTTTTTTGTTTTTATTTTTTTTTCAGGAAAAAGAAAGGGGAAAAACCAAACTAACCAAAACAAAGCAAACAACAAAACCAAACAGGAATGCAAAACAAAATGAAAACCAAACCAAAACAACAACAACAACAAAACAAGGGGGAAACAAACAAACAAAATAAAACCCAAACCCAACAACAACAGCAAAACCACCAAAACCATAATATGCTAATTCTTATGTTTATGTTTTGAGTATGCCTGCCAGACAGCTGGAGTCCTGTTAGTGTTATCAAGACTACAACAGGAGTAATGAGTTTTGGATTTCTTCGAAGCTGTATCATGAGAATAGAAATACCTGAACAATACAATTATTTAGGAAACTGGCCTTAAAATTTTAACTTCTGTAAGGCCAAGGTATATAATGATGATATTGTGTATTCACACTATGCAGTGTTGTTGGTATTCTGGTCTTTTAGTTTAACAGTGTAGCATCTTCAATAAAACCACATTCACAACTTGTTTCAAATCCCTGTTTCTTCTTAGTATGTGCTAAGTTAATGGAACTTCTAAAATTTTAAGCTCTAGAATTCCAGTAAGAATCCTCAAAGTAGTTTTCAATCTGGTTCCAGTAAAATGGCTTTGAAAATATGATTTCCAGTGTTCTGTGATCAGCATTGACATTTGTGATCTAAAATGGATGGCTTATTTCTGAAATACTTAATTTGAGTAATGGAAAGGTATTATTATTATTACTTTTTTTAATTAAAATGCAATATTCTGATAGGGACTGTCAAATCTACTAAGTTGTGCCTTAAGGAAAAATGCAAACAACCCAGTGCAAATGATGTGAAACTGAAATTTGTGAAGACTGGAAACCAGACTTACTGATGAAATCTAACAAGGGAAAGTGTAGAGTCCTGCATCTGGGCAGAAACAACCCCAGGTTCCAGTATAGGTTGGGAAATTACATGTTAGTGCAGTGTAATGCAGTGTAGGGAAAAGGGACCTGGGGGTCCTGGTGGACAACAGGATAACCATGAGCCAGCACTGTGCCCTTGTGGCCAGGAAGGCCAACGGCATCCTGGGGTGTATTAGAAGGGGGGTGGTTAGTAGATCAAGAGAGGTTCTCCTTCCCCTCTACTCTGCCCTGGTGAGACCACATCTGGAATATTGTGTCCAGTTCTGGGCCCTTCAGTTCAAGAAGGACAAGGAACTACTGGGGAGAGTCCAGCATAGGGCAACAAAGATGATTAAGGGAGTGGAGCACCTCCCTTATGAAGAAAGACTGAGGGAGCTGGGTCTCTTTAGTTTGGAGAAGAGGAGACTGATGGGTGACCTTATTAATGCTTATAAATATATAAAGGGTGAGTGCCACGAGGATGGAGCCAAGCTCTTCTTGGTGGCAAACAATGATAGGACAAGGGGTAACGGGATCAAGCTGAAACACGAGGTTCCACTTAAATTTGAGAAAAAACTTCTTCTCAGTGAGGGTGACAGAGCACTGGAACAGGCTGCCCAGAGAGGTTGTGGAGTCTCCTTCTCTGGAGACATTCAAAACCCACCTGGACATGTTCCTGTGCGACCTCACCTAGGCGTTCCTGCTCCGGCAGGGGGATTGGACTAGATGATCTTTTGAGGTCCCTTCCAGTCTCTAACATACTGTGATAGTTTCCTTGAGACTGTAACCAACATCAGTTACACAGAAAGTCATTAAATCCTGGTTATCTTCTGAAATGCGTCAGCTGAGTTCTGATAATTGTAGTTGCGAGCAAACCAGAAACCAACTAATTGCATTTTCATAAACAGTTTACCATAGTGTTTTCGTAGCTTCAGCAGAGAAGGAAAGGAAAAAATATGCCCTTAACTTATTTATTTGAGGCTGAGAAATGAAGAAACAGTGTCAAAATGCATATGCTTTAGCAGGTGCATGAATCTTCAGCTCTGAAAGTGTCCTTCTTTCCACCAGCATTGTCTACTTTTTTTTTTTAAGTTTATATCCACACACACCCTTTCCTGCTGTTAAAAGCTTTAGCAAAATGTGATTTGTATTTGAATGTATTCAATATTTACAAGCAATACTAACACTAATGCTTTGTGTTAATATATGCTAACGTACTGCATAGAATTGACCATATGAAATGTGACATGCCTAGTCTTTTTTTTTTTTTTTTTTTTTGGACTATCACCTTCAGAAAGTTGGGGAATTAAAATTTGTTTGTTTGTGTAATATGTTCTTAGTTTGCTACTCTTCTGGTGGAGATGAGACATCAGGTGCAATAATCTGGGCATTCCCTTGGGACTGTTTGGTGGGGTGTTTTGTGATGGAGGAGATGGGGATGTTGCACCTGAGCAGTGGCAGAGTAACTCCTGTAAAGTGGAGATGTGCAATCGTAAGTTCTGTGCACTTAAACAAAATTGTTGCTATCTGCCATTTGCTACAGGACTGAATTTTCTCTTTCTCAATAGGTAAAAACAGCTACAGTGGCTTAATATTATCTTTCCCTGTTGATCATAGCCCAAGTTACCTCAAGGATCCGGCAAGTCAGTCCTTCATTGCTTCCTAACTAAGCTGGAAAGAGTGTCATTGGTTTGATTTTTCTTGCAAATTGACTCTTTACAGTAGATATAAGAAAACTTGGCTGAAGAGATTGCATCTGTTCACAGAATCACAGAATGTTGTGAGCAATAAATGGGCAACTCTTCCTTTCTTATGTTTTGTAGTTGCTTTGCCACTTACATGAAGATTTATTCTGACATGTAATGGATTTATGGTTTGATAATGTTGTGCAGATAGATAACACCTTTTAAATGAGTGACACAAAGGCTTTCAAAAATATTTTAGAAGAAAACTTGCCACTTCAATTACTTCCTATGCTATCTTGCCATGTGAACTGCTACAAAGCTCTGTGACAATGTTAGAACAGTAAGATTAGGTAAGAAAAATGTTCTAGTTTTTCCAGGTAGGCCTTTGAATGTTTGAATTAAGTAGGTAAGGAATAGGTAAGGAATCAATCCAGAAGCTGCCAAGGGAATTTGAATTTGTAATGTTGGGTCAATCTGGTGTCATTCCTTCAAGAGCTGCCTTATCTCTCCACAGCTGAAAGCAAAGTTCAATGTAGGATCAATCTGGATTTGCTTTATTGTGTTCTGAGAGATGGACATCACTGGTTGTCTCTGATTCTCTGATCCTTGGATTCACCATTAATTCAGTTGCCTGCTGCACTCTTGTACAGCATGACAACAGTTCCTCATAGTTCAGTGACTGTCTTCAAAGTAGATAAAAGCTTGGGTATGCTCCCATGTGGTGATAGTTGGCTGGTGCTACTTGACTCTGCAGCCCAGGTAGTGTGTTTGGTTTTTTTCTGTTGTTTGGTTGGGTTTTGTTGTTGTTTGGGTTTTTTTTTAATTTTATTTTTATTTTTTTTTCTGTACTGGTGTAGTTCAGACTCTTCTTTTGCTTAATGACACAACTGCTTCTTCAAAGGAGTACAAGTATTTCTCCTCTGCTGTGTAATTTGAGGAGAAGTGTGGGAGAGTGGGCACTGCAAGTGCTTGTGTTGTTTTGAAAATGCTTCTTGGGATCCAGACAAAAAGTAATGCCTGGAATATTTCTGTTTATTGTTTGTGAGAGGCACAGGAAATAAAAAAAAAAAAAAAGCCAACTAAATTATAGCAGCCAGCAAACTCCTCTGAAGTAAAGGGAAATTTAGGAGTGACAGAACTGGGCCTTGCTGCCCACTGGGTCTCTGTTGTACGTTTCTCATAAATCTAGTGACAGTACTGGACCAAGGCTCCTTCATTGCAGAAAAGCAGAGAGGGAAGCGAAACCAGAGGTATAGAGCCAGATTATCAAGTGGAAAAGGAAGAAACTTCTCCCCTTCTATCCCAAAATCTCCTAACTCTATAGGTGAGTTCTCAAGTAGGTACCAGAGCTGCGGGCAAGTTTGTCAGCGGATTTTCTTCCTCTTTAACTTAGTAGATTTCCTCTTGCTACTTGGAGCTGCACATGGTAGTGGAGGGTGTGAAGGACAAATAATCTGTCAAAGTGTGAGGAAATTGATGTAAAATACTGGGTGATCCTGTACTGCCCCAACTAATTGGCAATCTCCAGGCTTGGCAAAACTTCATTTATGTTACCCTAAAGATAAATGACCTGCCAGCTTTGCAAGTCCTCTCCCTTCCAGGCAAAGTAGTTTGCATTTTCTGCCTTCTGTTTTCTTGCAGCCAAAAGTGTCCAATCCTTAGGTTAAACAGATGCATGAAAAAAAAATATAAAATTTAAATCTGGGCATTTAGCCAAAGTAAACAGACTGAAGTAGCTGCTTCTTTGAATGTTTAATGACAATAAAATGAATTGTTGCTAAGTAGTTTATGCCTCATTTGCAGCAAAGTACCACTTTTATCTTAGAATGTTGTTTGCACATGTGTGATGTAAAAATACTATTTAGACTTGAACATCTTTATTTTTGGTTTATACTAACCTGAAATGGTGATTGATTCCTTGGGATTCATTAATGTGCTTTCTGCTAACCCAAAACATGTACTTGACCTGTGAGAGTCTGCTGCTGTGGGACTACTTGTCTTCCCCTCTAACACGTGGGCATCTGAGTGTTTGTCCTTCAGAGCAGTACCTTTTTGTATGGCTTTCTGTCAGGGACACACCCTGTGTGTTGTGCTGTAATATTTCTGTCGTGGAGCTTAATAATAATTCTTTGTTCTTATCCTATGAAATGTTGTGTATTTACTGCGGATGATGCTCATTTTTCGAGGCTGAGAGCTCAGGGTTTGTGTAGTGATTGTATGTGTGTCCAATGATTAATGATTTAAATTAAAATCTTAATAGCAGTTATCAACAGTTGCAGCAGTAGGATTTGGAAGAAAAGGGCTGTATGGGCAAGGTTGCTCACTGTAAAGGCGTTCCTGGAAGTACCTTTGCATAGAGCCTGAAATATACCGGTTGGCTGGAATAAGGGATCCTCATAGCCTGGTATCCTATCCACACTAACTCTTAATGAATCCTGAAGAAAGAATAACAGAAACTGAAATATATATATATATATATATATATATATATATATATATATATAAATTTTTTTAAAGGGTATAACTGAGAGCAGGAACAAGAGATACATGGGTATGCTTTTCTTATTACATCTTTACTGTTCCTTCTTTGAAATACCACAATTCTTCTGAGTACTATAGTCAGCAGAAGTGAAAAGCTGCAGTGATATTTTGTGTTTAAAAATTAAATCCTGCAAATTTTGGTCATACATCGCTATAGTTATCTGAAAAATGTTTGTTTCTGACACCTTGTGGTTGAGCCCCAGAGCAGCAGCAATATGAGAAATGTCATTAGAGAGGGTGAGTCTCTATTTTCCTTGTTGTATAATGCTGTTTTTATAACTCTACTCCAAAAGTGCAACATTGTGTGACAATGTATTAACCTACTTGTGTGAAGATGATAAAACTAATTGAAGCTTCAGGAATTTGCATTGAACTATGAAGGATCACTCAAGAGTTCTGGAAATTCAGTTTTGTTACATGTATAGTACATTCCTAACTATTGGATTTATGGACCATAAGAAATAAAGCTTTTTTTCCAAGCTTTTTATTTTTCCTGCATAAGCATTTTTATTGTTCATCTGGTTTCAATAGCTCTCAATAAGGGATGGGTTTTATAAAACATTTTTACAGTAAAAGCTTTGAAACGTATCGTTGCCTGAGTTCATCTAACCCTGGCATATTTTCTTCTCGAAGGCTTTGCTTGTATCTCACGGGACTGCTGTAGCTCCACGCCCTGGCTTGAACTTGATGGGTCCGACTGGGGCAACTTTCACTGAGAGTGACTCTGTCTGAAAGTCTAAGCCTCTGTTTCCATGCAGAAGGTATTCTTGTGAAAGCTAATCTGTCAGACAGGTACAGCTCTAAGCCCTCTTAGTTTTAGTCTGGCATTTTCAAATGTAGTCTGTAATGGTTTCCTCAGATTAGGTAAAGCAGAATGTCCATTTATGGCTGTTATAATTGTCTAAACTGAGATCTTCATCCATGTAGAAGCTTTGCATGGGGAAGAAATGTTGTTGCTAATGCACACTCCTTCTTCAGCAAAAGCTTCTAAAGTTGATCTGGCCTGTGAATTTCAAATCAGTTGTGTAGAATTCCTTTATGGACTTGAAGCCATTCCAGGAATTTAAGAACAACAGGACTGCCAGGCCTATGTTTCCTCCTTGGTAAAGATAGAAGACAGGCAAATGGACACATTTACTATCTGTGATTATTGGCTGAATCTCGCAAAATGCAGATTTTTGTAGCTTGATAACAGTTGTGACTCAAAGCTACATAACTTGCATGTCTCTGTTTTTAATTATCTAACCATACTTAGGCTTGCTTTTCCTCAATACTGGTTTTTGTCTGGTGAGCATTTCCTGTAATACAGGACTAAAAAGTGTTTTGGAGTTCTTTCCCGTCACAAGGCGGGATGCTCCATATCTAAGCAAATGCCTGGTAGTAATGGCTTTTTTTTTTTTTCTTTATTCTATAGGTCATATTTCTTTTTAGACGTAACAAGGACTGTTGCTCCCTCTTGGACTACACTCTTAAACAAAGAATGCTAAGAACTCTAAATATTTTAGGTACTTTACTAAAAGCTGCATACTGTCAATATCTGCTGCTCTTCTCCAAAGAGCACTCTTGTTATTGGCCTGTTTGTTCATGCGTTGTGTCTACTGGCAGGATCAGCTCCTGGTAGCTGGATGTCAGATGCTCACAGGCATGTCAACATGGCTCTGCTTCCCACATTGGGGAATCTATGTTAATGCTCTGGGTTAAACAGAGCAGCTGGGACCTGGAAACACTGACTGCCCTGCATGCCCTGGCCATCCCCATCTTAAGTTAGCAAACAGCTGTAAAAGGTGATTCAAACTGAGGGAAACTTGTTCTGCAGGAGTGTAAGTTGAGAGGAAACTAAGGCCTGAGGAGTTTCTTGATCTACCAGTGTTGAATTTTAGGTGTACTGTTGATCATGTAATTTTGGAAATACAGAAGCAATACAATGACTTTTTAGCTAAATGTTAGATCTTTATTAAAAGCTGAAGTATTTGTATTATTTATCAGTCATTGATCGATTCATATAAAAATAAAGATTTAATAAAAATGTGTGGGAACTGTCAAGATAAGTTCCAACAATGTAATAGTAATATGTGATTCTCACTCTGTACGCAAATCAAAAATAGTTATGAACCATACAGAAAACGATAGCCTAAGCAGATATAACAGTGTATTCCTAGTGTGTCTGCAGAAATCTTTCCAAGCCAGTATTCAGACTTTCTGCCATTAGAAAATAAAGGCAAATATTTTGTTTGTTTTTAATAGTAAATCACATAAATTCTTTGTGGTTTCTGCTTAGTTATGCCTTCTGCTAAAGGGTCCCTGCGCTGAGGCTTGCTTTTGTCGTGAGTTGTCTGTTCATATTCTTGTCCAAATAATCTCCAGCAGGGGAAGCTTAAACAGTCTATCTAGGCTATTTAAGATCTCTACTATTTGAGCTAACAGCAGTCTGTGTCATTATTGATGATTTGCTTATTCAGTTGCACAACTGACCAACACATCAAATATTGACAGTAATAATGATTGCCCTTCTTTTTTTAATAAAGTTTTGCCTGAAGATTGGGGTAGTGATATGGGTAACTACGTGGATTCCAGAGAGCTCTAGCTTATTAGTACATTTTTCCAAAGCAGGTCTGCTAGGCAGTCAGAATAGTTACAAGGAACATTTAGCATTCATTGTGACAGTTTTCACTTCTACATGTGTCCTGGGGTAGCTTTTAATGGGAGCAGTCTTGCAGAGGCTATGTGGACTGTGAAGTGTTTGTGATGATAATTCTCACAATCATTAAGTCTGGCTAAAAATTACTATCTTGCCTTAATGAAACTGATGGAACCTTTGACATGCAAGAAAAATAAGCATATAAATTCTTTATTTTGAAAATAAAATTTGTCAATGGAATGCAAAGAGCTGTTGTAACTGCTTCTGAGTGGGTTTGGAAACCTGGTGGGGAATGCCCGACATCAAGCATACACTAATCCATTATGAAGTCAGATTGCAGTTAGAATTTTCAATGTTTCTTTAAGAGTTGTGACTCAAATATAAGTAGTAATTGACAGAATATAGATATACTGTGAGGCACCCAAGCAATGCATATAATTTACTAGCACGTATATAGTTAAATACTTTTTTTTGATGAAATAGGGTCGAAAGGAGGAATTTCCTGAGATGAGATCTGACCTCTCTACCTTGCTGGCCCCAAGTGGTATAAGGTTTTGTATGAGCAAATGTCTTTCCTGTTTTAATTCAGCTGTACTCTGTCTTGCATGCCTGCCACAGTACTTCTCTCTATTCCAGATGCAGCAAGTTGGTAGCGGCCTTTGGAAATACGTTCCAGAAGCCTCGTCTAAAATGTGGGTGTATGGAAACAGGTGTTTGCTCAAGGTCATCAGGACTCCCCTTGCCTCTTGCTTAGGTAGAATGGAAATTACTGGCTTAGTCGCTGTCAATACAGTCAGTATTGGTCTCAAACAGATGGAGACAAATAATCTGCTGTTATTAATCTTGACAGTAGAAATTGCATTCACAATGCATACCAGCTTTAAAAGTGTTTTTAATTGTGTTTTGAAAGTATTGCAGTCATATGAATTTTGACAGCCTTTAGGTAGATGGATTTTTGTGGAGAATTTTAGTCACCATTTTTTTTAAATGTCTGTCTATTCAGAGTTGACTGTGCATACAAGAACTTAATCTTATATGTCACATGAAATTAAATCTGAAATTTGGTGTTTGCTACTGTGTCCTCTAGAAATCTAGTCTTGACATGAGAACATGTAATACCATACTGCAGCTATTGTATAGAGAAAATAAACTTTTCAAAGGTTCCCAATTCCCATAAATTTTTGTTTGAACATGCAATGTGCTTGTAAAGACAGTCCAACCTCACGTCTTCCCTGTAAGATACTTCATCTGAAAACTGTTCAAGTTAATGGGTTCTCATGGCTAAACATACAAAGATTTTCATATATTTAGAGCACTATAGTGTTTGTATACTGTCAAGTATTCTTGAAACATGGGTTTGGCTATTTCAGTTATGTTAGCTGCAGGTCTTATTGCTGTTACTGATTTGTTTGTGGTTGTATGATTGTGAGTTTTTTTGAGTGTGCTTAGCTTTTAATTTTTTACGTGTAAGTATGAATCTTATTTGATTAACTTAGAAGTTCCAGTTCATTCTTTTTGTGGTTTGACCATAAATCAGCCCTGCAAGTCTTCACTAGACCTTGTCTTCTTGATGGTAACTGTTACCTTTTAAAATTTACTTTATTTTTTTTATTTTTATTTTTTTAAAGATTGAATTGAAAGAAGTTTAGTGAAGGGAGAGGAGACCTTTGAATGGATCTGTCGTGCATTCAGTGTCTTCTGTTTCTCTACATATGTCATCAAAGAAAGCTGCCATTACATTGAACATTATGCTTTTGTTTTTGTCAAGCTGAATTTCAGTATAAAATTTTGTCAAAACCAAACCTACATCAGTTTTAGTTCCTTAATTAAAGGAATCTCTTGCTTTAGGTTGTTTATGTGTAATGCTTATTTCAGAAAGGGAATGAGTCTACTAAAGGATAGTGTCTTTTCTGCTGGCCAGTATGTGCAGGTTCACTGCAGCTCTGCTGCCTCATCCTCTTTTCCCCTGCCACCAGTAGTCCTTGCAAACCCGGCTCCTGGGGGGAGGTATTATCCTATCAGTGTGCAAGTGCTGCTGCTGTGGAGGCCTGAATTTTCTCAAGTAGTGAGGCCAGCCTGTGCAGATCTTGCCTGTCACAGGCCTTTCAAGGGCCTAAGGAAACAAAACTCACGCACAGTTTGTCTTTGTAACCCTTCATCCCTTTTCCAGAATCCCCCTTCCTGCCTGGGCTGGTAATCCTCTGTTGCAGAAGACCCAAGATCTCTTTACTAGAGGGTAACAACTGGCAAAGAAAACAAAATTGTACAGCAGCAGTTTTCTGGTAGCCTCTTGAGTTGGGGAGCAGATGGTGGTGACTGAGTCGAGAAGGGAGAAATTAAGTACTAAATGGGAAATAATTGATTCGGGTAGATAGCCTGATTTTAATCTTCTCCAGTTCTGTGCATTTCTGAAAGTGAGAGGATCAAGCACAAGAGTTAAATATGAACTTCTGCAAGAAATGTTTTCTTGGCAAGGGCGGGTTGTTTCTATTTGAAATGTAAGACAATTAATTACTTCTACTGCATTCACCTTGCCCTTGTAGATTCAATTAAATCCTCTGATACATTTTCCTGCTGGGGAAAAAAAAAAAAGGGGGATTGAAATGGGACTTCTCTTTGAGTGAACAAAAGGTTGGCTGATGTCAAGATTATAATAGGGTGTTTTCAAGAGTGAGTTACAACAACTGAGCTGTTACTAGTGGTGTTCCCTCAGAGGCCTGTCTTGACTAGCATTTTCATTATTGACTTAGAACTAGATGAGCTCCAGCAATTTGTGAATTACAATGGGAAACATCCCTGATGCAAAAGGACTATGCCATACTACAGTGAAAGAGCTTTGTGAGGTAGAAATGTAGATATGGCAGAAACCCAGTGGTGCAAAATACCAAGTAGTGCAGGGAGGAGTAGACCATTACTGTAAAATTTTTAGTGGGCATCTCATTGATTTGAACCAGCTAAAAGGTTTCAAGAGTGTAGTGCATGAGTCTAAACTGCCCATGGATTGTCAGTGTGGCATATTGTATAGCTGGAGGCAGGGGAAAAGCTATTGTACATCAGGGAAAGTATTTTTGATAAAGAATGCTAAAACCTGTGTAAAAGATCATATTTAGAGGGCCAGAATGGCAATGTTGATTTAAACCAAAACATCTGTAGGAATTTCTATTAGAGCAGTTTAAGAAAGTGTGAACTCTACCTTCCATGTAGACTTAATTAAAGACTGTTGTGTTCAGGACTGTGAAACTAGAAATGGGTATTGTCTCCCAGAGGTAGAATAGATGTTCTGGGAACATGTGCTAAACTCTGTGTGCACTTCTGAGGTGTCATCCTTGATTCCTCTACAAATGTTCAGAGGGACAGAAATCAATCATGGGGGGGAAAAAAAAAAAAAGCTGAAGCTAGAAGTTGTAATGCTCATGATAATAGGAATAAAGTTTTAAATTTATCTTCCAGACTTGATAGCAGGGATAGGGACTCCATGTTAAAGCAAGAGGTCTTTAAACTGTTAAAATGGTGCTGGCTTTTCTCTCTAACTTGGGGAAAAAGTCACCTTCTAGGTAAAAATGCCTAAAAAATTCTGCCCATCATGCTTGCTATTTTGTTATCTTCTTGTTGGGCCTTACAGTTGCAAATGTCTAAGGTGTTTGGCTAGTCACCGGACCTTTTCTCACAAGAGATGGCAATTTGGAAGGACCCAGGCCATCTTTTCCAAATACTGGCTATAGAGCTTTCATTTGCCTGAAGTCACAATCAACTATGATTTTCCCTGTTGTTAGAAATGATAAGCGGTTTTTGTACCCCTGGATGTAGACCACCCACTTTAGCTTGATTTCTAGGCACCCAATGATCTAATGATCTGAAATGTTACGTTCCTGGTAGAACAGGACTACTCACAAAGTCAGTACTGGGATATAGAGAAAGAGCCATTCCAAGGCACCTCATCAGGTCTGTGTCTCTTCATCTGCCCCACTGTGGTCTTTACTTAAAAAAAAAAAGGCTGTTTAATTAAATGCCAGGACTGTCGCCAAATTCCGGTATGACATAAATTAAACATTCTCCGTAGGCAAACTCTGATTGAACAGCCAGTGCTGGTGAGAAATCTGATGCACCCTGAGGATCATGTTCTCCAGAGGGTGTTCTTCCAGTCCAAACAGAGACCCAAAGAGGACGAATAGATAAAGTAAACAAGCTTATCTGCAGTTTTGTGAAGTTTTCACTAAAATGGATCTCTTCCTCCTGCCTGCACAGGAGTCAGCAGCCATTCACAGGCACACAGTGCAGTCACCCATCAGTTACCGATACTTTCGTGGATTTTGACAATGCTGTCGTGAAAGTCAGTCTAGTTCAGCACACTGTATCAGTGCAGACTTGTTAGATAAAGAGAGTGACATGACCACCTACTTTATCCCCTGATTGTTATAACTTTTTTAAAGGAATAAATCCTTGTGGAAGATAGTGTGTATCATGACCCTGCATTCTTTTGCAGGGATCCTGTTATATGTCACTTGGCAGTTTGTTTTACCCTCTGTGGTGGGTACTTGATCAACTTGCAGAGTGGTTTTTATTCTTTGTTGCTCTTTTCAGAGAAATTTAGATTAACTGCTTTCCTTTGCCAGCAAAAGGAGAGAAGGCTTTCCCTAGGCTCTTCCTAAATTGAAACAATGATTGTGTTCACTGGTTCCTGCTGTTAGACTACAGCAATAAAATAAAATTCCAATTCTCCTGAGCTTGTTGTCTTGTGTGTTGAATGAATCAGATGGATATAGACAGATTTAAGCAAACGAACAGTATTTAATACTTTTGGCTTGATGGATATTCGCATACCTACTGGCACACTGCTTAAGTCATGGACAACTTCACCTGAGAGACTCAAAGTGGGAGGTAGCTTTGCAGAGATTTCATGAGCTTGAAGGGCACCTTGGGAAAGTGCCTGTGGATATCACTAAGGAGTGGCTGAAATTGAAGGCTATGAAGAAAGAGCTGTTTGGTTTGTTTCAGTGGACCTTCAGACAGGATAGAGACAATAAACCATGAATGAGCCTGAATCAACCAGTTTTACCACCCTTGTTTGAGGTAGTGCCCAGGGATAGCTTTCAGTGTGTTGATTTTTAAAATGAACAGTGCAAGCAATATGAGATCTTACTGTAAGATGTTATTTATCAGTGGTGCCTGTTTCAGAGAGAGAGACTGCCAAAATGCATAAGGAAGGTTAGACTGCACTATTGCAAGCCAGTGGCATGGGGTAATGAAAGTTGAGGCTGTGACAGTTTTACATAGTGAAAAGTCACTTAAGTGACAGATTGACCTTTCCGTAATGGAACCCTCAAAAAAGGTTCCTTTTCAAACAGATATTTACTAATAGTTGCTATGTGGCTTTAAGGTAAGGGTAAATGACAAGGGTGTGACAGTAGTCCCTTCTGAGAGAGATGTGCTTTTCTTCAGAGCCAGAAGTGGTAACTGTGCCAGAAAGGCGTCTGCTGTCTGGCATTGTCAGCCAGAGCTCAGAGATGGATCGACCTTTCTGTCTGACCCAGTTCAGTGGATGCATGCTCAGCATCCATCTCCTCCTGCCAAAACCACTTTGGCAAAGGATCTTCAGTAATACGTGTTTTAAAATGCTTTAGATATTAGATGAAAATATTTATTTGGTCACTTGTGAGTGGACTTATTTACCACAGTATTATTCATTAACAGATGCCTGTCTCTAGAGTGTCAGGTTTTGCGTTAATGCTTTCTGAAGCTGGATTTTGCTACTGTGACTCAAATTAGACTGTTTTTTTTCACTTCAACAAAGAGTCTGCAGTATTACAAAGGAGGATCACACCCTAGGAAGTAACCAGTGAGAAAGCTGACTGTGAGGCGGTCACAGACATATGAAAGGCAAATAATGATTTCAAAGTAATACTGGTACAGTTGTTGCATTGTGTGGCTTATATTTCTGAAATGGAAAGATGGAAATGCTATTATGTTTCTTCTTGATTGTATGCATCTCCCTGTGTTCATTTATAATATACATGAAAATGAAGTCCCTCACCAAGTTTTCAGGTCAGCATGGATGTTCAAATACCATTTATTCTTTAGTTTAACTATGAAATACTAGATGTGCCATGCTGATGTTGTGTGCTGTACCTGGTAAAATTCTTGTAGAGGGAGCCCTTCTAGAAAAGAAACAGTGATGGTGTTACTGTCTAAAACTCTTATTATTTTCCTATGTTGACTTTGTTTTGGTAGATATTGATTTATTTCAGCAGTGTAGTATAACATGATCACTCCATTAGTACAAACATCTCTTCGACACTTAGAAGCATAGAGGTTTGTGGTTGTTGTTGTGCGGGTTTTTTTGTTTGGTTTTTGTTTGTTTGTTTTGTTTTCAGAAAATATTGTTAATATCACTTTCCCTCTGCTACTCAACATTTTACATATATTCTTACTTGTTTTCTGACTAAAGCATCGGATAAGTTTCTCTTGTATTCTTCACTTTCCCTTCCCTTGCAGACTGTCACTGTTTGTGTTTTGCACAAGTAACACCTAATAAAGCTTGTCATTGCCTTTCTCAAAATAAGCTGCAATGAAAAAAGAGGCATGGATGATTTTAAACACCCTTACCTTCTCTCAGGTCCTCTGGTAGTACATTTAAGATTGAACATGTAATTATTGTCTCAAGTGGAAAAATCAGCCTGTTTGAAATGCTGCTGGAGCTGGCTTGAGCTAACACAGCACATTTTTGCACTGAGGCACATTCTGTGCAAGAATGTGATCTGCTCCATTTGTGTTTGCAAGTATTGCTTACCACTGGTGCAGGTGAGGTGACAGCTGAAGGGAGAGTAACAGTATTACAGGCTGCTGCTGCACTGGGAGGTGGATGGGGAAGCTCAGTGTGCTCCATGAAGAGATCTAGTGGTCTTGATTGTTCCAGGCTGGTGTGGGACTGTGATGGTCTTCCTGATACTGTAGGGCTTGTACCTGTGTTTAGAAAAAATGTTAGCATTAGATTTAATTCAATGAAGGTAAGAGTACCTGAGGAAATATTCAGATAATGTTTAAGTGAGAAATTACTGCTTCAGTATGTTGTATAGTTTTGGAGAAGTCAACTGTAGAAAATGGGTCCTTGTGTTTCAGTATTAATACATATCCCATTGGCAATCATTCCCTGAGACATGGAATTGGTTTTTGCATTGCAGCTGAATTATATTTTGCACTATGTAGCAATGAACTGGTAGAAGAGTATCTTGAAACCTTCTGAAGGCCCTTTCTGTGTTAGAGCAGTGGTTCAGCTCATAGACTTTTCACTGAATGTAGCACTGAATAGTATACTGGAGAATGAGATAAATCAGCAAAACTTCTGACTGGTTTGGACAAGCAGTATGGCTCCTTGTTGTCACAGTACAAAATATTCCAAAGGTTTCCAAAGACTAAATTTTAAGAGGAGTAAGTCAGGTTCTTGGCATGGCATGCAACATTTCTCAAACTGAAATTTTATAGTGGCATTTAGTCAAAACATATGTTAGAAAAAAAATCATATGAGCAGTTAGCAACTCTCCTAAGTGTAGTTAGCAAAGGATAAGCTGTCCTTTTAAAAGGATATTGTGGAAATGAACGCTGGAACAAGCTTCCTGCACCTGTGCCTCTTTGACATCAGCTATGTTTTGATCTGATATGCAGCCATGGGCATATTAAGAACAGAGAGATGCAGGTGTTTCCCTCTGGCTCGTGTAAACTATATGCTTCTCTGGAAATTAAATGCAGCTTGCTATTGCCTGCAACTACAAAAGGAGATGCTTACTACTTAAGGAAGTGCTTTGGTATGAAAGGTGCCAAATGGCAATAGACAAGATTTTTCAAAGAGGAGGGAGTGGGAGGGAATGCACAACTGCTGTCAGTTCCAAGGATGCAACTTCTCTGCTCCATGCTTTACTTTTGCATACAAAAGTCCAGACATTCTCTGTCTGCTAGCAAAAACTTACTAACGTGATTGTAAATTTTATTGCACTTAGTTTCTAGAAATCATCAGACAGGTTGGAGAAAATGCAGGAAGATGCGAAATACATCCCAAATGGCTAATTTGTCAGACATCTCTACTCCACACTTGAAAGTGACATTGAGAATGCTTCTTGTCAGACAGATTGTGGTCAAGGAGTTGGAGTAGTTCTCACAGAAGTAAGTTAGCAGTGATGACCGCTTTCAGAAAAATGAAGCTAACCAGAGAGACCGAAAGAACTGGAAAAAGTCGAGCTGTATTTAGTTAAATTGCAAAAGTATTCACTTATGCTTGGATTCTCTGGCCTAACAGGTCTGCCATAAAGGCTGCTGTTCTGGAGTCTGTTTAATTTCATTTTGTTCATCAAGCCACATCTTTCAAAGTCATAAGGAATAAGGTGCTAATCCTTGAATAGAGCCAATTGGGCCATTCTCTTCATTGCACTACACAGGTAGTGTAGTCAGTTTCAGAATGATGCAAAAACCATTAAAATGAATAATTGAGTGGAAGTTTATGCAAGGAGAGAACCAGAAGGAGCTTGCAGATAGTGCAGTTGGACCTTAGCCTGTTGACCACAGAGTCTGGTCTGTGTTTTCTATTAGCCTCAGACCGGTTGACAGCCCCATTTGGATTTCTAGTTCCTTTCCCATTTAACCAGCCCTTTGATTCTTGATAGATTTTTTTTGAGATAATGAACTGTTTCTTCTGTACTTGTTGCTGTTATCTTGCCATAAGAAATTATGCCAGTTTATATGCCATCTCTGAACTTATAACAACTCAGCTATTACGAAGCTTAACAATGTTTTTTGTTAGATCATTTTAGAGAATTTTTTCATCTTTCTTTGATGTGGCTTTTGTTAGTTTTTACCAGTACTGCTTAATTAAAACGTGTTAAAGTGGGATCAAGAAGCAAAGTTGATTTACTAAGGTTACACTTAGTGTTTTGGGGTGCTTATGTGACACAGAAGTAAGTGTGGTGAAGATCTGGCGTCAAATGACAGATATTAATGCAAGCACTGTGTCTTCCTCTGTAGAGGTGATGAGCAGGGTCAGAGGAAGAAACTTATCATTATTAAATTAATATTGATAAAATCAGTGTGGCACAGAGCAGGGCACTCGGGAGCTGGAGACAGGCTTTGCTGTGGTGTTGCTGGGGCAGGGACTGACGGCCCCGAGGGACAGGTAGGAGAAGGCTCAAAGAGAGGGAGGCTGGTATGAATAGACAGGGGTACAGTGCTTTCCAGGTCATAACGGTGGTAACTTTCTCCTGGTATGCTCTGCAGTTCCCAGAAACCAACCAGCCAAAAACATACTGAGCTAAAGATTGGACTGCCATGTGTCATGGTCACATGCACACTCACTGTATATAAATTTGGTTAACCCCTTTGGTTTCTACTGTCCTGGCAATTCTATACCTTTGCCTAAGGCTCTTGTGATCTTACAGACCTCATCTACTTCTCATTATTTTTTCTGGTTTTGTCTTAAATGCAAGAAGCCTAGGCTGGTTAAAGTTGAACTCTGTGAGCTGCTCTGGCTGTGCTGAGCTAAGTTTAAGCAGTTTCTGTCCTTCTCTTCTTCCAGGTGTTTATCTTGGCTCTGGCTACTAGTGGCTGTCCTTTTGTTTCTTCTCTTTTCTGCTGCAGATGTACCCTAGTTTCAACATTATTTCCCCCTAATGAGGTGCTAATACTGAATAGTACAAGTACAATTTGTCATAGTTAAGAACAAAATTATGTCTCGTCTGTAATGCAGGAAAGAAAGAGGACTGAAGCATGCCTTTTCACAGAGTGTATAAAACAGTTTTGAAAGCAGTGCCGTTTTGAAATTCTTTCAGAATTACTCAGTTCACTCTGAGCATCATAGAGATACTTCAGAAGGGATTCTTTTTGATCCTCTAACTATAACCAGTCTTTATGCCAGTGGCACACATACTTCTAAAGAGTGAGAAAGAAAAGAAATTCCAAAGGAATTACTGATTAATCAACAGGTTAGATATTAGCCACCTTCATTTTTGCCTTAATGCATCCTTCCCACACTGAATATCTGTATGGGTTATAAATAACAGTGCTCCAGTGTAGGTCGCAGAGCAAGCTAAAAAGTGTCCTTTGTCTTTTTTGCTAGTCTATTGGGATACCTCGGAATATGCTATGCTTAAAACAGATGAGGAAATTCTAATGTCTTGTGGCCAATGCGTATATATTTAACTCATCTGAGAGGTTCCATGCCATGTTTCCATGTTCTCTGAAAGGAATCTTCATGTGGAAGACAGCTGAAATATGGATAATGCTACAGATGAAACAAAAATGCTGAATTGGCACTGAAGGCCACATTGTTTCTATGGAGAATTACTATCCTGCTTGTATTCTGGGAGCAGCTGAGCCTCTGTTGTTTTGAATTAAGCAAATCTTCCCAGTGTTCAGGCAGTGATTGCAGCAGCAAATTGTAGTGGTGCGCAGTCTCCATATGGAGCTAAGACCAGAAGATGATTAAGTTATGCAATTGAAAGTACTGAGTTTTCAGTGGGAATAATTGAAATATTTCTGTTGTAATAAGTGATCTGATAAAACTGTGCTAAAATAAAATTAAAAAAAAAAAAAATCAGGCAGGTACTGGGGTGTGTGTGTGTTTTTTGTGTTGTGGTTTTGTTGTTTTATTTTTTTTTCTTCTTTTGCTTGCCAACATAGCCAGACATTCTGTGGTTAGTACAAAGTAAGAGGTTCTTCAGGTTTCTTCCTCCTTTTTCTTTGAATGTTGTGAAATTCAAAGCTGATTGTCAAATATACATTGTGAAGCCTTAGTTCGATTCCATTTTGTTTTGTGAGCACAGCTTCTTTCATACTCTTAGTTACTTTTATTTCGGTTATGTGTACTGACAAGTTTGGCTTCTGAACCTGCTAGTGTGTGGCTTGTGACCTCTCCAAACTTGATGGTCAACAGAAAAAACAGACCTATTTCTCAAGTGTGCAGAGTGTCTCTTTTTAATTGCCTTTAAGATACCACTTCATTGTATGTCTTTTTCACAAATCTGTTTTATTTAGTTTTCATATTCCACAATTTTTCAGCCTCTTTTTACTTACGTCCTTGAGTCAGCCACTTCCCCTTCCCCTTCTTTCCCTCCCTGTATCCACCAGTGAAGAAAAGCTGGAAGTGACTGTGTTTATCTAAAGGAGTAAAGTGATCCTTGTCTGTTTTTCCTTAGCTGTCAGATTCCTTTGTTCTTCTTTACTTAAAGTTGTCTTAGGCTTTCGGATCTGTATTTTCATGTGAAAGATTTCTGCATTACTGTTCATGGCATACATTGATACCAGAGTACTTTGTCTTGATAAAGGCATTTCACTTCCTCACCTCATTACTCTTGAGATTTACTTAACCAGCTTTTGACTTTCAAACTGAAAATTTGGGGGCTAATGTGCGGTTGGTTATTGTGGTGTTACTATTGTACTACACCAAAAGAGCCGCTCCCCCAGCACTGCTGCAGCTGTGGGTTCTTTCTGCTTCCACTGTATCTGATTTAACAGTCATGCAGTTATAGGAAGAATCTGTTTAGTTTGCAGATCCAGCTCAGGACTGAGATAGAGGAAAAGGGAATGACTCTTTCTAAGCAGATCTGCAATCTATGCTATACCTTATTGTGCCCATTTAGTATCAGACCAGGAAAGTAAAACACCTTTAGCAGAACTTCTATGTGTTTTCATTGTGGTACCCAAACTTTGTTAGATTTCAGATAATAGCACCCAATGTAGGCTGTGGCAATACCGATACCATGTGAGAAGATTTAGAGGTCTATTATCTGACTCAAGCACATGCAGAAGCTCCGATTTGGGTGAAAAGTCTTCTACAAAAATCTAAACTTGAATTGGGATAGACTTCAATTGAGACAATTGACTCAATTGTAAATTGAGTATGACATTGACTTCCATGTCATATTCAATTGCCTTCATGGTCTGTACTGCTGCTGTGCTTATATTGGTAAGTTGGAAAATTTGCCTTTACTTATCCACCTCTCCCAGGTGGTGCTCTGCAAATGAGTCATGTTAAGAATGCATTCTCAGAGATAGTATAAAGCCAAAAAAAAAGGATTTTGTTTTGTTCTGACTCAATTCTGTTGGGTAATTTCTTGTGTTGGTTTAATAATTATTTTCAGCTGTAGGATTAAACAGTAGAGTTAAGGTTAGGTAGTATATACTAAGGAAGTTGTTGTTTCTAACCAAACTTTAGAATAACATATCTTCAGTAAATAACCCTCTTAAAACATGTTGGTGATTGGAAGATAATTTGTAATGAAAAGACCAATATTGAATGAATGAAACAGTTTCTAAGAAAATTCTGTGGTTAGTGGGAAAGGCAAGGTTTTATTTCCCTGTTTCTGCAGCAAAGTAGAAAGGTACAGAGTAAGAACTGCTTTTTGGAGTACAGGTTAAGCCATTTCAGTGAAAGATAGTATTTTAAGACTCAGTCATGAGAAATGCTAGTCTTGTAAGGTAATAAAAAGAGGATGTTACAGACTTCTCATCTTGTTTTCTCACTTTGAGGTCAAATAAGGAATGCCCTTCCGTTCTTTTCAGGCAGCATTACTGAAATAATATTTACCTCCTAGACTAAATTGTTCATGGGCTTTTGAAATTGTTTGTGGGTGTTTGAAACGTAGAGCTTAACATTTGGGATGGGTGCAAAATTTGGCTGCAAATTAGCATTGCCTTCTGCTGTGCAGGCTGCTTAGTAGGCTGCAAAGAGAGGCCTTGTATCAGAGTAGTTTATGATACATTATTACTTCTTCATAAACTTATCAGTAGTGTGTGCAGTTCGTCACTCTGTATTGTGAAATGCTTTTTTCATAAGCAGAGATGTACTATCTTCAAAAATGATGATGACTTTAGTAATCTCTTTTAGTGTTGTTGGTGAAAAGGCCTCATCTGTGAGTGTAAAACTATCTAGAAAAGGGATCGGTATCATCAGCTGTTACATGTGGGAGGCAAGGGAGTGAGACAGGTTACTTGAGAACACTAAAATATGTGCTCTGCCCATTTTTTATTATTAGATGAGTCTGCTTGAAGACTTAATGAAGTCTTTAACCATTCTGAAGTCATAGTGAATTATTTGTCACCAAGAAGCAAGCTAAAGATGTCACAGCTACAAACCCAGTACATCAAATCTGCCTTCAGTATGGCACAATCTGTGACTATGAAGAATCTTACTCAAGTTTTACATTTTTAATCCAGCCTTTCTAAATAAGCTTACCTTGCTAGCAATAAACATAATTCTGCTAAACAGTTCCGAAAAATTCAGTCCCACAAATGCATTTTTATGTAAGTTTTTCAAGCATTTCACAGTATAGTGGGTAAACCATTGCTGCAGAACTTCTGCAGTCAAATTATTTACATCAGAATTAAACCAACCCTCATTGCCCTTTGGTATTGCAGCTACACTTTGCATGTGGCTTATTGGATCTTGTTGTGTAAAAAAGGCAATATTAGGGTGCTGTATCTCAAGGCTGTGCTACTCTGAGGTGCCTGCCTGTGGCTGGAGGGGCTCAGCTGTGCCTTGTGCTGGGACCGGCTGGAACAAGCACAGGGCAGCCCAGGCCGCTCTTCACAGGGGCCAACCCGGCACTCCTGCCTTGGCACCTGCACCCAAATTTCACAGCCAAATTAAGTAATCCTGGAAGATTTGAGTTATGATTTAAAAACAAATATATATATATATATATATATATATATATATATTTTGTTTAAAGTAAAAATGCTTATAGAGATTGTATACTTGAAAGTTTTAAGAAATATTGTCCCAAAGTGCCAGTGCCACTACTTATCTGCAAACTCTCCAATCTTCAGTATGCTTCCTGTGAAACACTCAGTTTATTTCTTTTCCTCAGGGTTGGAGTTTGTGTGGATTACTGTTTGTTTTATTGCATCCTGATTAATGTGTTGGGTACAATGAAATTTGTAGCCTGTGTGTGTTATGTTGTCACATGTTTTGACTTGGTTTGAAGGAAAATCACTTGAGGACCCTACTCCTAAGATTCTAGGGCAGAAGGACACAGTGGATTTGCAAATTGACGTATAATCCATCTTGAAAGGAGTTCAATAAGTGGCAGTGCTTGTAGGTGGGGAACTTTTATGTTAAACTGGTGGTAGTTTGCTCAGCTTTTAGGAGTTAATAAATGGAAACCAGTTTTATGACTCATAATTTCCATTGGTAGAACTGTAAAGTCCAAGGAGAATGATTGCCTAAAGTGTGTAGTCCAACTTTGCTTTTGCTTTGGATAAATGAACTGATATATTGCATATTCAAAGGACGCTGTATATCCTCAAAGCTGAAGTATTGCAGTGGGCTGCTGATTTCCATGAGGATACTTAGAAACACACTCAGAGTCTGGGGTCTCTGGAGGTGCAGGCTGTAAAGAGATACATTTGAGGTTTTGGAGACTTGGACCAGCATAATGTCTGTTGTTCATACAAGAGAAGGAAAAGAGATTTTTCTTTCCTTTTGCATGATCTCTGATGCCTTGAGGTTTGAATTAGCTATTTTTTTTTTTTTCCTGGATCTCTTCTTGATGTAGTTGGCATATATTTGATTAAAAAAATTCTTGTCTGACAATATAAAAGAGAAAGTAATGATCATCTGGTAGAAAAGCCCTATGCATATGCCCTTTCATGTTGAGAAGCTGAATTTTACTAATGTCATTTGTATAAGAATTGATGGCTCAAGTAAACGGCCTTTTCAGACTTCTTTACATGAAAGCCATTGCAATATAATCCTTTTGGACAGTTAAAAAGATTAATGGCTCATATTCTGGACTTCACTGTTTTTTTGCTCTTTCTTTTTCCTGAGTTGTGTTTTGGTTTTTTGTTTTGGCATTTTGTTTAATGTTTAGCTTTGGCATGGCGGTGGACTTGGTCCTTCTGTCCATTTAACTCCTGAGGTAACTGTCACTGCCTGCTGAAGTCTGGTGCCATCAGATTAGAACTTGATGTCAAGAGTAATACTGCTGTTATTTTCCAGGATGGCATATGTGAAGTCAGTCTGTTTGTACGAGATCTTAGAAGGGCATGTATAATACAGCACAGCCACCCCCTACATCAAAATCCAGGAGCAAATGTCCTACAAAAAACCATAATAGAACTATTACAGGGCAGAGTGAAAGGGACTTGCTGCCGGGACACACCTTCATCTATCACGAGTCACTGAATCTCATGTATCTTATGCCTTGTATAACACATAATTCACACATCCTCTGTTTATGCTGGTTGGATGTGCAGTAACAATGAGGTGTATTAGAAGGGGGTTGGTTAGTAGGTCAAGAGAGGTTCTCCTTCCCCTCTACTCTGCCATGGTGAGACCACATCTGAATATTGTGTCCAGTTCTGGGCCCCTCAGTTCAAGAAGGACAGAGAACTGCTGGAGAGAGTCCAACACAGGGCAGCTAAGATGATCAAGAGAGTGGAGCATTTCCCTTATGAGGAAAGGCTGAGGGAGCTGGGTCTCTTTAGCTTGGAGAAGAGGAGACTGAGGGGTCACATCATTAATGTTTACAAATATATAAAGGGTGAGTGTCATGACGATGGAGCCAGGTGACAACCAATGATAGGACCAAGGGGTAATGGGTTCAAACTGGAACACAAGAGATTCCGCTTAAATTTGAGAAGAAACTTCATCTCAGTGAGGGTGACAGAGCACTGGAACAGGCTGCTCAGGGAGGTTGTGGAGTCTCCTACTCTGGAGATGTTCAAAACCTGCCTGGACACCTTCCTGTGTAACCTCATCTAGGTGTTCCTGCTCCGGCAGGGGGATTGGACTAGATGATCTTTCGAGGTCCCTTCCAATCCCTAACATTCTGTGATTCTGTGAAAATAGCAAAATTAAACAGAAAAGGTGACAGTCATGCAATCAGAAGCACTGTCTGTAATAGGCAGGTCTTGCATATGTGCCCAAGTAGTTTTTCAGTCTTGGGCAGATAGAGGCTGTGCTTCCCTGGGTAAGTTGAAATTGCATTGTTTCTGTCTTGACTGACTTGTGATGTCTTTGACACTTTTCAGCAGTGTAACTGGCAGAATCCAAGGTTTGCTTTTCACCAGTTTATGCTGTTTACTTTGTAGTAGGGGTGTCAAACTCATTTTCACTGAAGTAGTTACATTTATACAGTCCCAAAAGTGTGTTTGGCCCTTTGAAGGCAACCACGAGGCTCATGTGGCCACTGGTGAAAATGAGTTTGATACCCCTACTTTATAGTGTTTATCGAATGCTTCCATTTGGCTGAGATGCCTTGTGTGTGTTTAGTCTTACGTCTGTCCAGCAAGTTTTTAAACAGCTTGGAATACACTGACAGAGGAATTTAGAGTTCTAAGAAATATGCTTTTGGAAAAAAAAAAAAAATATTGTAACTTGCTATATAAGTATCAGGGAAAAGCTATTGCTTTTTTTTTTTTTTTTTTTTTCAGCAATATCAAAATATGGAGTAAGACTACCCAGTTCCATGCACAACCTTCTAGTATTGTTTCATTGGATAGTCCATAGCATCTCTTTTATATGTATTTATTCTGTTCTGATAACAAAACTGAAGATGCAAATGCTTTTATAAAACAAACAAACCTAATGTTTTATTCAAAATAGCTATTTGTGATAAAAGGTAAATGGAATACTTTATTTTAATAGTCATGACTCAAAAAGAGACCAAGTAGATTTAATAGGGCTATAGGGCTATTGAATACAAAGATATCTAACTAAAAAAAATCCTTGAGCTACATAGAGCTGGAGGTAGAGCCAGTGTTCAGGGGAAGTATCTGTTACATGCTTTCCTTACTCTAATTTTCTTTCCAGCAGGATCAAAATAAAATGTGTAGGAAATAGCATACTAGGTTAGATGGCCGGAATCTTGTTCCGGTGGCTATTGTAGGACGTTGGCACTAGTATATGGAAAAAAAAAAAAATCCATACACTTGCTTCTTCAGAAGCAGGTCTGAGACATGATTTGAATTACAAATGTGTAGTGGTGTGATGCTTTGCAGGTGTGGTTAAGTCCATGCAACCTTCACTCCTGGTGTGGATTATGTTGTATTGTGGGAAAATTGTTTTGTTCTACTGTATCTACCTACTACCACAGTGCATTTTATTTTGGAATGCAACTTCTGGCTTTGAAATAAAAAAAAAACAACATTGAATGTATGAAGCAAACTCTAGACAACTGCAAGTCATGCTAGGGAAACATTTGGGAGGCCTTTCATTTGTTTAAGCGGAGAATCAAATACAGTCATTACTTCTGTAGTCTTGGCAATATTGCCCTCTGGTCATTCTAGTTGTTGTATTAGAACCCCTGTCAGGTTATATTTACTTGCTATGACTTTCTCAGTGTACTTCTTAAATTGAAGAGATGAACTGATCTCTGAAGACCAGCTTTTATGCCACACTTCAAGTTTTCCTACGGCATTAGGGAAATCAGCAGTCTTGGAACTTACATGGCATATCAGGCAGATAATGCCCTGAGAAAAAGCACTGCAGAAGAACCCTGCCTCAAATGAGTTCAGGTGAATGTGAGAGGCATGGGAATTCATGCCACTTCCTGAATGTTTGATAGCACCAGTCCCATATACTAAATCATAATTTGCCTCTTTTCTTTGCCTTGCAACAATCTTCCTGAAAGTAGTATGTGGACATCAAATATGGCATAGCAAAAGGCTTCTCTATCAGGTCTGCTGTTTTCTGACCTGAGGACTAGAGGGTGTCTCCTCTAACATGGAACTTCTGCTTAAAACATTTCCAGTGAAAAGTTCCCTGTTGTTACAGACTCTTCTTGATGTGATTTTCAGAGAATGAACCTTGGATGACAGGCCTACTTTCTTTCATTTCTGTTTTGTTTTGGGCGTTTCACTTAATGTTAAGGCACATAGAAGATGGCTACTGCTTTTGCTGTTATTCATTACTGGTGCAGATGTCTGCAGATCTTTGTTGAAGAGCTTAATTGAGATAAGCTGTCTGTGGAAAAAAAAGGCAACATCTTTGGGAGCTATTTTTGCAGCTGTTTAGGGTAGATATTTGTTTGATATATAAGTTGATAGTAAGCTCTGTAGTAAGATCTAGTACTTTTCTATTAAGGGTAAAAAATGGAGGTGTGGTAAAACGTGGTGTAGTCAGTTGGAAAGTCATATGTATAAGAAATTTTCATAAAAGTGCTGAAATCACAGGATGATTACCACAGCTTACTGGTCTACAAAGCGCCGTTCTCACAGAGGTATCCAATTATAAGTTATGGAATTGTTGAAGTGGGAAGGCACCCCTGAGTTGTTTGATTCCACCTGAGTGTTCAAAGCAGGGTCAACTAAAACAGGCTGCTCATGGCCACGTCTGTTTGGGCTTTGAGTATCGCCAAAGATGGAGACTCCGCAGCCTCTCTGTGCAAACCTGTTCTAGTGTTTGACCATCATCATAGTAAATTAAATAAATAAATAACTAAGTCTTATGTTTAAATTTAATTTCTTATATTTTGATTTGTGCCCATTGCCTCTTCTCCTGTCACTGAGAACCAATGAGAAGAGCCTGCCTTCCAGGAAGAATTTCAGATTAGACAGTGAGGAAGAAGGGTTGTTTTGGGGCTGTATACAGTAAGAGAAGACTAACAGTACCATAAAAATATTAAAAGTATAATTGCAGGAAGAGCTGGTATCCAACCAATGCAGTAATCACTATGTATTTTTTTTCTTAATTTCTAGTTTTAACTTTTCACAAGGAATTAAACTGTTTTAAAGTTCAAGTAGATTTAAATGGTAAATATCTGGACCTGTAGCTGATATTTCAGTGTCTACAGAAGTGTACAACTGTAAATAATATGTTGCTATCGGACGTACTAGCGATCAGCATTCTGCAGTGGGTAAAATATTTGTTGTGTTCTTGGAGGCTTGCTGGTATGTGGTGTAAATAGAAATAATGGAGGAGCTCTGTAGCTTCAGGAAGCATTCACTTTGTGAGAACAACCTATGCTACAGATGACCAGCAAGCAACTCTGCTATTATTTGGTATCACTGACTTCCTTTTACCACTTCCCCCTTTTTTATTTTAATTAAGAGGAAATTCTGTTTATTTGCTTTGAGGAAATATTATTTTCCAGTCTTTTTGATTTTGGGTTTTGTTTGTTTGTTTGTTTTTTCTTTCTATTAATCTGTTAAGGGGTGCTGACATGCTTTGGAAGCTTATTTCCTGACTCTGCAGTTGCAGTGCTTGGTACATAAGGAGTTGCTGGTAGTGGCAATACTATCTAAGTACCTTTCTTGCTGTTAATGATTGGTTTATCCACTATTGCAGGTGTTTCACATTATCTGGCCTCTTCCTGGGAAAGAGTATTTTACATTTATCCTTCTCTTTTTGCATCTGCCATTCTTCTACCACAACCCTAGTTGCCTTAGCTGGAGAGGTATTTTGGTGCAGCTGTTTCTATGAAGACCACAGTCCATTACTCCATCTCTTGTCAGCTTGAGAGCAATCAAAGTGATATTCTAGAGGCACTGCTTCTTGGGTTTGCTTAACTTCTTAGAAGAATGTAAAAAGCAGTTAGTGAATCACTGAAAACATACTTTTTATTTTCCTCTTCATTCCACCGAGCTACTACCCTTAGCCATTTATTTTTTATTTCCTTCTGGTCTTTTTAATATCCTTTCACTCCACAATCCTCTCTCAAATCTAAGCATGTTAACTTAAGCAACTTTACATGGAGAACGATTCTCTAGGGCTGGCTGACGGATTAAGTGGCAGTACCTTGGTTGTGAAGCAACCTACGTTTGCACATTCTCCAGTCGTTTCCCATTAAAACTTAAATCCTTGTTCTGTTGTGGCACCTTTAGAAAAGCAGACCTCCTCCTTACATCTAAATGTTATGAAAGCCAGGCATACTGTAACCCAGAACCCCAAGGAATTCTTGATTGAAATAACAGATCAGAAAAGTTTCTTGCTAACATTCCTATGATTATAGGTTTGTTCAAGTGACAGAAACATGGTGTCAGCTAGCTTTCTGCATACAGCATAGTTTTGGTCCAAAAAAACAATGCAGCTCTTAAAGGCTTCATTGATGTAGTGTTTGCGGGTATAGATAACTTCTTAAAATGTAGCAGTATTAGTTACCTTTCCTCTCTCTAGAATTATCTCATGTATAGTTGATTGGGTAGTTGGTCTGGTTCCTGCTGTAGAACAGAATGTATTCCCTGTTAAGTAGGTGCTGAGGCTGAGTGGAGTTAGTGAAGGGAACAAGAGTGACTCATTCTTAGATCCTCATAGGTAAATAAAAAGACAATTTTATTTTAGCCCCTTCTGCTCTTTGGTATCTATCTCAGTTAATTATTTTCTTTGTATATTTGGTTTTGATCTGTTGGTAACTTGCACCTGGTGTCATAGAATCGTAGAATGTCAGGGACTGGAAGGGACCTCGAAAGATCATCTAGTCCAATCCCCCTGCTGGAGCAAGAACACCTAGATGAGGCTACACAAGAACGTGTCCAGAAGGGTTTTGAATGTCTCCAGAGTAGGAGACTCTACAACCTCCCTGGGCAGCCTGCTCCAGTGCTCTGTTACCCTCACTGAGAAGTTTCTTCTCAAGTTTAGGTGGAACCTCTTATGTTCCAGCTTAAACCCATTACCCCTCGTCCTACTATTGTTTGTCACCGAGAAGAGCCTGGCTCCATCCTCCTGACACTCACCCTTTGTATATTTATAAACATTAATGAGGTGACTTCTCAGTCTCCTCCAAACTAAAGAGACCCAACTCCCTCAGTCTTTCTTCATAAGGGAGATGCTCCACTCCCTTGACATCCTGCTTATAGGTCTGACAGCATTGATGTTGGAAATGCAGGAAGAAGTCTTAAGAAAGAAAGAAAGAGAAGAATAATCCATTGGTTCTGATTTACCTTTAAAAAATGAAAGATGAAGAACAGCAACTGTAGAAGTTAGTTAAGTTACTGTATTACATCAAGCAGTGAGCATGGTGTAGGAGGAAACAGCAGATACCTTGCGTTCATTTTCACGTGACCAAGTGACTTGAATACATAATATGAACACATAAACCAGAAATCTGAACTCATTTAACTCATTTTGAATTTAACTCTTCATGCTGATGAGGGTCAGTGTCCATATGTCCTGATTTCTCTTAGGAGTGTTTGAATGAGAACACCGATCATGAAAGTTCTTTTAATGTTGTTAATCACAAACTTTTCTTTCACAACAGATTTTTGAAAATACATAATGAGAGTCCCTGTAACATGGGAGATTGTCTGCAACCTTAGTACATGTAAAGGTGCACATGCTGTAAGTTATAATATAGTTAACTCCTATTCCAGTGTGTACAAAATGCACATCAGCTCCTTCAAGCTTAGTTTCCTGTAATCATGCCAGGTTCTGATATGGAAGGTCTTTGTATTTTGCTGTTGATACTCATATTTGTTCTCTCTCTCTCCCACCCTCTCCACCTCTTTCTCCCTTTGCAGGCAAAGGCAGCTCAAGCATCTCATCCGACGTGAGTTCAAGTACAGATCACACACCCACCAAAGCCCAGAAGAATGCAGCTACCAGTGAAGGTAGGCAGCTGGTACTCATTACCCAGGTCAGGCCCTCCAGCATAATCCTAGCAATTTTCAGAAAAAGAACTCCTTCTCTTCATTCCTTCTGCATACAGTATCATTGGTGTATTGGAGTAATTAAAAAACAGTTCTTCCTGCATACAGTTTTCACTTCTTCCTGCTGTAGTCTGATTTAAGCTTGTGACAAAGTATTTAAGATGCTTCTGCAGAAGAAAAGTGTAGAGAATTTTGAGTAATTTTGCATGTTACTTTTTCAACAAAGGCTTTTTACTTAAGATTTCATGTGGTCCAATTTTGATCTTATTTTTGAAGAATATACTTAATGGAAGCTTTTTGGCATACATTCTGCGTTCAATCTTGGCCTCTTATTTTTGTACTATAAACACTATGAAAATATGAGTCATTTGTGCCAAGTTTTCAAAAATGTAGCTATGGCCATGAAGAGCTGACAAGGATTTAATTAGTTCAACACACCTCACCTAGAGTTACTGGAGTATGTGATCATCTGGGAGTAGGTTTTTAATGTCTGGCAAAAGAGGCTGTCTTATGTGTCAGTATTAATACAAAGCTGTACTAACTGGCCTATGAACAGAGAAATGCTGATCCTTTCCTGCTGCCGTCTTATATGTGAGTAGGTGTACTCTGTTAAATGAAAGTTTATTTTCCCTAGTTTTTATAAGAGTGTCTTCAAAGGCTGAGAGGAAATCATTGAATCTATATGTAATGATATAAGCTGAAAGGATCTTTAAATGATAAATTTATGTGCCTTAACTAGTACTTCTGGTCAACTATGTCATAATAAGTTGGTTGTATTTAGTAATCACCAAATAATAATTCTGATTTCTTATACTTCTGGCATTACAAATTAAGTCACAAGCTCTGACTTACAAGTCTGGCTTTATTTCTTATGGTTAAAAGAAATCATGGACTTTGAATAGTTCTAGCTTGGCAAGTCTGACTATGACTGTAGAATCTATAAAGTAAAAACAGTTCATGTAAGTAATAAATGACCATAGAAATCACAAGATATTGTTGTTAGGCATGCATAATCCCATATTAAGAATGAAGATCTGGCACCTGTGAGTCATGAGAGATACTGGTTTAGAATCTCTGCTTTTTAGTCTGGACAATACATTTAACAATAAATGAATAAGTGGTTAATAAATTCAAGTTGAATAGTAGAATTCATGTTTCTGTAAGCCTTAGATTAAAAAGTTTTGAGGTACCTGAAGAAGGTGAATTGCCAAAACACGAAAGTTAGGAAATGTATAAAAGCATTTTAACTTCTCTATATGACAGCCAGGAAAAAAGAAAAGAAACCGCAAAGGAATAGTGGAAACTCTGAAGTCAGAACTTAACAATTGCTTTAAATTTCTGGTTTCCTTCAGTCAGTAAAGCATGTTTTTTCCTTATTTTCAAATCAGATAATGCAAAAAGATCCTTTGCTAATCTCTAAGATTTATGTTCTTAATCTAGCCCATTGTAGAGCCAGTGAATACCAATGTTAACCCTGAAATCTTCACCACTGTTTTGCAGCTGATTAATTCATTGGTGAGGGAGCCTTAAATGCAGGCCAGCAGATGCTGTAGTAATTATATGTTTTTATGTGTTCTCATGCAGTTTTATAAAGAGTTCAGAGCAGTGGAGTTGTGTATTTTATACTTGGAGACAATTTCAGATGTGAGCCTAGTTTTTCTGTGCCCTCAAAGTGTGATTTGATAAACACTTTGCCAACACAGAAATAGTCTCTTCCTCAGCCTGTGCTACTACTACTTTCCTACCAAGTTTTTCTGCTGAGGAGTTACTAATGTGGATTGGTTTAATATAAGTTCCCTTAATGTGGATTGCTGTATAGTCTGTCAGATATTTTGAATGTTGTGACCAGGGAGCATAACACTTGCATGAAGGCAAGTGAGAGCAGAGACATGGGCGAAAAACAGAGACTGTTGAAACCAGTGCTGTTACTGGAAGGCACATTTATTAACTGGTGTGGATCTGGATTTTTTACTAATGGTGCCTCTCTTCCCAATGTACAGTAGACTTATGCTGTCGGAGGATTCAGCTGAATGGAAATGTTCATACCTTCTCCAAGATGAGTGGAGTTCTATGCTTACAAGACTCAATGTTTTTATGCTGTTCAGTTAAGGAGTAGTGTCTTGGGACCAGCTAAGAACAGGAGCCTGATTGTGTTAGACGCTGTATAGGCAGTGTCAGTTATGTCTTTTCACTGGGATGCTTACATAACATTGTATAACTGTTAGTTAAATTTACCTTTATAGCACTCTATGCTCTAGTATTTGCTTGCCATGATACAGCAGTACTTGCCTGCCCCAGAGACTGGTAAATGTGTCTTGCTCTTCACCATGAGGTTGGTTTATCACAGGGAGAGAAAGCTCTAATCCTGCCCTTTGCTTTAGCCCTGTACTGTAAATTCCTATCACTGTAAGCTGTCCTATGAATCAGCCACATGTTGTGTGTGCTGAGATGTATGTATACTAGGTGTGGAGTGGGAAGGACTATGAAACATTGCAGGTGAATTTTTCACCTTCATTGGCATGTGAAATGATCTCAACTGAACGAGTTGCCGATGGCTTCTTTGCACCCCTTGCATTTCTCTTGGTAGCTGAATTCCTGAGTGCCCAGCTCTGTGGAGAGTGTACATTTTGTGTTTGAGGCTGAAGGCCTTTCACAGCTTCCACTTTTCAGCTTTGCAAACACACCTAATTCTTTCCAGTTCTGCACAGCATGTCTTCTCTTCTGGTTCTGTAAGACAGTTGACACACTTGTTGAAGGTGAATCAATGAAATGCCTTGAAACAACTAGAAAGGAAATCTGTGGGGCTGATTCAATCAAGCTCTGTGGTACTCTACAGCAGAGAAGCGGTCCTGTAAAGTACTTCTTAGAAAGGTATGGATTCCCAAGGACTGCAGTAAGGTGTCAGGCAGGACTCTTGCTTGAAAGATCAAACCATCCAAGGAAGTATCTGACAGCAGGTATTATCTTGCTGTCAGTTTGAACAATCAAGTGAACCACACTCTTCATCTTGTCTCCTGCAACCATTATGTTTCTCAGGTTTCAGTGCCGTCATGTGTCTTTATGGGATGGGTACAAGAAACGGGTAACAAGCAGTTTAAAATGACTTATATGGTGTTCCAGTCCTAGATATGCTGTCAAGGCAACATCAGTCAAATCTCTTGATGGGAATGGGAGATGCAGTTATGGGAAAAATACAGTACTTTCCCTCACATTGTAGATTATGAGGATCTGTAGACTTGTAGAAGGAGATCTTACGTTTCAAAGAGCCAGAATGCCTGGCACACTATTAAATGTGCCTGGGTGAACTGCACATCCTCTACCAGTGACGAACAGACAGAATGTATTAGTGTCCTTACCCAAACCAACTTTGCTCAGTGATGCATTGGAGAGGTGACTACTACCCTGTTTCTGTTGTGTAAACGAATGTACATAATAACTGGCAGACCATGCAACTTCCTAAATTCAAACTTGAGATGTTAGTGATGCACTTAAGGGGGATGCAAAGGTGAGGCTCTACTGGTACAGAAACTGAAGTCTAGTCTCTCTTGTTGTGATTTTCACTTTCTGCACTTCAGTGAGGGGCAGGTGGCAAAAAAATACAGGTCTGGTCCTCTCTGTAAATCAGAGCATGCTGTAGGGACTGTTTGTTTGGCTATGGCTTGGCACAGAATGAAGCATGGTAGACTGGGGAAGTGCATGCACAGATGCCTCCACACTGTCTTCTCTAATAAGGATACAATTTTCTTTAGCTTTGAATATATACTACCTTTTACTTCTTTTCCAGTCTCAGATATTGTTTGTGATTCTTTACCCCATCAATCAACTACAGTTAGAAACTGGAGAACACATGAGTTTTTGCTACCACCCACTGGTCTTCTGGCAAGTGAAAGACTAAATGGATTTTTGTGGGACATTTAAATGCAATTTGCTAGACACAGTCTCAGCTGGAATATTATTGTCTAGAACTTGATTTAGAAGATTAGACTGAATGTTTTTGTATGGGCTTACCTTGATCAGGGAGCCTTCTTAAACACTTACCTGCAGAGTGTAGAATGTTATGTCCAGGCTGGATGCTTCATATTAACTTGACTGTTCTTCAAATAAAAAAAATCAGCACAGTTTGCACTTCATGTATATGGTTGTTAAGTGATAATCCAGAGGCAGCTTTAAATGGAGAACTCTTGTATAAGCTCCATGTACAAGTTCTAGTTTATTTCTCAGTTTCTATAAAATCAAACTGAAGGATTATGCCTGAAGCAAAACAGAGCGGAGGGGGTCAGTGCAAAATATCTCTGAATATATCCTGTTAAATGTTTATATTTGGAATTTTGTGGAAACACAGTGAAGTCAGTTGCTGTGTTCTGCAGAAGTAAATTATATCTGCTTTTAGTGATGTTGACTTTCAGGGACCTTCAAAAAGTAGGTGTTTAACTTTTTTGTTCATTTGTTTTTCCTTCTGCAGTACTCTGAGAATTCTAGTCTGGCTTCCTCATATCATATGATGTTCATGTACCTTACATATACTTTTAAGAGACTGGTTGGAAAACAGATGAATTAAGAGAAGATGGATTTTCACCCATTAGCGCTGTGATATATGTTTAGCATGGAGATCAAATGCATTTGTTTTGGCAGTACCTGTGTGCATCTCAACAGAAGAGAGGTATTTGTTCTGAAGTTTACCTATCTACTAGAAAAGTCCCCCGTTCTCATAGTCGTATACTCCTTTCTGTTTTATTTGGGCTTTTTAGTGGTTCTGGTGGACTTGGTAGAGTTTGGTTAATGAATGGACTCAATCTTAAGGGTCTTTTCCAAGCTAAATGATTCTGGGAGAAGCAAGCTCTGTAGCCTGGCTGAAATAATTATGCTTGTTAGGAACCATTCCCTCCATTAAATCATGTTTAGGGCAACTGTGTTAACATGTAGCATTTTGCAAATATGTAATGCTTTAATTACTCATGTAAGAGTGTTACTTTGTACCCTGTGCAAGGTGATACCTGGCTAAGGCTGATCACACTGTGTTGCTGTGGTTCTCAGCATCCTTTGATGGTGGATCCCTGCCCCTGAAGCTTCTTGAAGTGAATGGTACATTAGTGAGTGCTGGTCTATTGTATGGGATTTCTGCTGTCCATCATCTTTCCCCATCACGTGCTAAGTTCTAAAGAAAAGGATGGCTGTGAATGAGGAACTGGCCTTCTCCCAGTACTGGTTTCCATTCTGATGAAGTCCTTGGGGCGTGGGAATAATAATAATAATAATAATAAACCACCACAAACAAACCCTAAACATTGACAACAAAACCCCAAACCACAAAACACCAAAGAAAAACAATGCAACCAAAAAAAACCAACCACCAAACCCACCAAAAAACAGGCAATGCCCTTCCCAACCGCCCCCAAAAAAAGCAGCACCACCCCCAGAACCAAATCAGACAAACAAAACCCAAACAATAATAATTAAAACCAACAACAAACCAAACATACACCAACAAAACTCTAGCCAACCAAACAAAATGCAGCTGGAGCTAAGAGTTATAGCTGCTGGCAAGTTTTATGAATTTGGGAGTGCTCAGTAGGACTTCTCCTGTTCTGAATATAGAAGTACAGGTATTCACTCTTTAGAGAAATAACAGCTACTCAAGTAACTGAAGCTGTATTGATATCCAGTTTTACATGGAAAAAAGCAGAGTTGGGTAAGCTTTTCTAAGAAGAGTTAGGCTCTAATCATGTAATAATTGCAGAACTTCTTCATGCACTTGCTGTACTATTCTAATAATTTCTTAAGAAAATAACTTCCATGTGACTTTCAAAACCACTGGAATTTGGCTACTACTACTACTGTATCATTTTTTTTTCTACCAACTATAAGTGAATTAATGTGTAAATAGTATCTAATTGATAAAAGTAGGAATAGTGAGTGTTCAGCCACATGATTCTTTCTTTGACGCTTAAGATATTAAAGACATTTTAGAAGGCTACACTGAATAATGGAACAAGCAACTACTTTTGAAACATTTTTATGAACTATGGAAAGACAGCTTGACCTTTATCAATATGTGAAATCTCTCAAAGCAGTTGTTTTGCAGTCTTATTTTCTAGGCCTACAAGTGATAGACTTTTTTGTCCCTGGCTTTCATACACAAAGGTACAAAAAATTAGTGATATCTTGGCTTTTTATATAGAAAAATTTATTTTCTGGAAAAATGTGAGCTCTGTATCAGAAAACATTTAGCACTGCCCTACGTGGGAATACATTAAGTGAGATTTCTGGAACATAAAGATTTATTTGGGTTGTATGCCTTTCATTTCACCTTACAAGCAAGGGAACAAAGTACACATTATAGGATATTTTCCAGGAGGATGTCATACTGTTAATTTCTCTTGGCTTCATAATCACATTCTTTTAAAAGGCTGTATGTCTTTTGGGTCTCTGAGTAATTCTTAATTTATTCAGTGAATTTAAGAGGAGGGATCCTTGTGTTGTGCATGATGATGTACAGTACAAAAAATGTGGAAAAACAGAACAGGTCCTTTGCTACTGAATGATTTTATATTTAAAATGGTTCCTGATGGCAAACCAGCCCAGGCTGAGATTCAGGTGTGTGCAATGTTCATCTTATTTCAGAGGGAGGGAGACAAAAAAACCTCAGAGAGCCAGTCTGCAAATAGGTAAACCTTCTGTAGATTACATTTCATATAAAAAGGAAGGTAGCTATGTTCAATATACTCTAGTTACATTGAAGCTTTTGAGTGGTTTGTGCATCCTTGCAGGACACTGAGCTAATGAAGTGTTCTGACAAAGGACTGTTGCTGAAGAAAGGTGGCTTTCTGCCTGCTTTTTCTTGATGATTCTGTGGGCAGAAGGAGCTCCTTTGATCCCTTCTTATGTCTGAGACCTGTTAAGAAATCTTTTCCCACTTCAGTTCTTTAGTATCTTTCTTTTCATTTTTGCTTTAACATTGGAAGCTTAGCAACCCAGTATCAGAAATGAAAATATATGCATGTTCTTTCTGGATGCATGCAAGCAGTTACATAATTCCCAATTCGCAGTTCTTTCCCTGTTTATCTCCATCTTCATGTCTTTGTAGTGTCTCTTACTGGGAGCCTGGGCTCTTGGTTAAGCAGGCTTTCTGTGCACCATACGGAGTCTAAATTTGATATGAATGCTTGAACTTGCCCCTGCTTACTTGGAACTGGGCTGAGGTACAGTTGGCTTTGAGTGAACTGTGGCTGTTTTGAGTTGGTAGTGAAACTGGCGACCAGGTAAGATTCCTAGGGTTTTGTGTTACTTTTCTAGCAGTGGAGTGTTCTAGAAAAGTGAAATGCTGCATTGCTCAATGTGCCAAAACAGAGTCATTTGAAGCCAAAAAACTGGGGAAGAATAGGAGGGGGCTGGGAGGTGTGACAGTTAATAAATCCAGTACTATAAACACTTTGGCAGAATAAACAGAGCTCACTATTTAAATTCCTTTATCCAACATATCTGAATGCATACGCAAATATAATCACCTTGAGCAGTATGTAGAGGTACAAAGTAGTATAGAGGCTGTTCTTAAGCGCTATTTTTTGTGTTTAACTGCATCTTGTTATGCTTTTGCTATCTAATAGGCAGTGTTCCTGCAAAGCTGTTCTGCTAATTATAACAATACCACTGCAATTGGCATTTAAATCAGAGTTCAAATACAAGGCAAAAGTAGTTGGGACATTGGAAAGGTTAAAGCTGCAAATTGAAACCTTATGTTATTCTGACTAATTTGTGCTGAAATGCTATAGCCAAATGTTTAAGACTTGCCCAAACAATACTGGGAACAAATTGGAAAGGTACATAAAACTGAAGTCTTACTTGATCTGCTGCCTGAAACGTGAGACCTACCAGAGTAAACGCGCTTACAGTATAGTTAAAGAGAAATGGTCCCAATTTTAAAAAGTGGTATTACCTTTTCCAAAGTAGGGTATGCTGCTTGGTAGGAGTGATTACGGTTTCTTCAATTACTTGTAAATCTGATTTTAAGGAATCCAAGATCCCAGGTGTAATTCTTTCTGTAAAATGTTGCACCAAACTACTTCAATACTGTTATCACACTGAGGTTCTGCCATTAAATTTTTCTTTTTCTGTTATTGCCAATGCTAGCCATTTGCAGTATTTTCCTTCCCTGAAAAGTGAAGAGTCATCTTAAAGTATCTGGCGATTGCCTAGCATTTGCTATTCTAAAAAACATCTTTCTTGAACGCTGGACTGTGCCCTAAAATTGCTTGAAGAATATATGCAACCTGATAATGTGTGTTTAAATATGTTGGGCTTATCCATTTTTCAAGAATTTATGAACTGACACCAGCAATTTCCTCCAGATTAATCCTAGTACTTGATCAAAACAGTGAAACAAAATTGGAACTGCAAGTTTTTGCCTTTAATTTGACGATCTCTGTTAAAATGTTGTAGTTTAAATATATTACACTAAACATCCTGTCTTGTTTTCCTATATCTTATCTTTTAATATCACCTTGTTAAATTACTCTATAATTTTTAAGAATGATGCTGCCAACAGTGCCAAAACTAGCAGCATGCTTGAGAAATATATTTTTAGAGTTGCTGGTTCACGCTGTTCTTCTGTTCTGGCTATTGTACCACATTGCCTGCTACTGTGTTTTTCTCAAGCTACTGAAGTTTGGCATCACCTTCTTTGTGCCAACATTCTTCAGATTTCCATTGAGAAGTATGTGCTGAGATTGGCTGACAAAAATGGCAATTCAAGAAGGGATAATGGTAATTCTTGTTAATTGTGACTGATGGATCATCATTGGTTTAAGCAGTTAGAGTAGATTAGGTTGGAAGTATAAGCAAAAGTTATGAGCGTGAGTATAATCTGGTGGTTAGCTGTCTACCTATTCCAGTAGCCACATTTGAACATATGTGTTTTGTCTGTTTAGCAACTGTCCATTGTGATATTTCCTTTCATATTTAAGACTAGTTTTCATCTTGAACTGTGATGGTGGATTGGGAGTCTGTATTTCTCGAGCCTGACATCATAATCGCTGTTTCAATGGGTTTTTTTTTTTTTTCTGATACAAGAAAATAAGCACCCATAACAGCTTATCAGCTGTACTGAGCTAGAAGATTTCTACTCCGGCCTCTTATGAGTAATGCAGTCTTGCCAGAAGGTGGGCAGAATATCTTTAGAGATGCATTGTAAATACTTGTAAGATCTGGTAATTAATTCAGAACAGCTAGTTTGAGTTACCCTCCAACAAAATGAAGTACAGAGACTTTTCATGGGCCTGTAGCCTACCTGTGATGTGTTTATGTTGCCTTATAGATGTGAATGCATGAGTGGGAAGAAGTTTGATAGCTTCACTGGATGACTGTAACCTGTTACGTTGCTTGCAATGACTTGGCTATATCATAAATCTTAATTGTAAATTATCAGCCTCATAATAGTGACATTTCAGTTTGCACCAGAACCTAATCTAATCTATCATGCTTTTGTTTTTCTCTAACATGAAGTCCATTTCTATCTTGTATATCCAAGAGAGTGAAATTTTACAGCACTTTCAGGTATCCATTCTTTGTGGGAAGTCTTTTACTTGTTGATGATAGGTAAATAGTGAGAGGTGGGAATTTCTGAAAGACAAACATTAATGCTGAAAGATCTCAAGGATGTAGGTAGTAGGAACAAATTCTTTCCAACTTTAAAGTTTGTGATTTTATTAATCTGAAGATATTTATATGTTCATGTAGACATATGTTAATATAGATTTTTTTTTTTTTTTCCTCCCTTCTCCCATCACATCTCCCTGGCAAGATAAACATTTGTAGATCTTTAGCTTCCATTTGAGCAATAAAACCTTTGTGCAGCACCTGAAACCTCAGAAACTGTGCAGAGCAGTTGTTAACTTGGCACAAAGGACTTTTATAGTAGTTTCATTGTAGAACAGAAACAAGTGTGGTCTAAATGATAAAATCATAATTGGATCATCTTCAGTGGGCTCTGACTTGGGAGACTCTGTTTACTTGGTCCTTCTTTATTGTGGGCTGAGATAAACCATTAGCTTGAACTCTGTTTCTGAAATCATCTTGCCCTTTGACCCATTCTTTTGCTTTTGAAACAAGAGTTTAGTAACTTTTTGTAATCTGCTGTAAAATTTCAATCCAATCTAATTTTAGCTGTGAGTTTTTTCTCTTTGCTATTCCAGTAGAGTTAACTATCTCAAGTTTTTTTTAATGCCCTTGTACCTCATGTTCAGTTGTACTACAAATTTTCTGTCCAGCTTAACATGTGTATTTGGAAGGCTTTTACAGCGTTAAGCATGTGAAGCTGATCAAGAAGCTGATGTCCCTGGTCTTAATGGGAGATTATGCTGGATTTGGCTAAAATTTGCAATGTTCTGAATCTGCTTTGGTTGCTCCCAGCAAAAAGAACTGCCATCAGTAGGCGTCAGTTGGTGCTGTCAATTCGTGAGACTACATGACAGAAATATTTTGGGGAAAAAATTATTGAGGAATACTTCTTTTTCTTTCTGCTGATGTGGCACTTGATAAATGATTAATCTGCTGGAATCCTTCAATATTTAGTACCAATCACTTCTGTCAGTGTCTAACTAAGGAAGACAAGCTCCCACAGCATTTAATGAAATCTGAATATTTTGTTGGAGTATGCTGAGAAGGTCATCCCCAATGAAATCATATCTGAATCAAAATAACAGCACTACCATTCAGCCACAGCGTTCATATTTTACCAAACATATTAAATATCTCTTTTGGATGAAGGAGAATTAGTGTTTTCTCAGCTTAATGTGTTAATGCTTTCATATCCTTTTACTTTCATAAATTATTTTTGTTTAGAATGTGCATCTCTGTATGGCCAAAAAAAGAAACCCAAAACACACAGGAAACACTCACCCCCACCTGATATTTTCTGTGTTACTGTGATGTTGCTAGTCTTTTAAAATATTGCTCTTATGGAGAAGACTGGAAGGCTTTAAAAGCAAACATGAGATTCCGTCATGAGAAAACATCATGATTATCCATAGATGTCCACTTTGAATTAGACAGCAGACAACTGCTGATGTGAACTGAAAAAACAAGGCTCGGAAGTGATGTAATTTATCTCATGTCCTGACTTGTATTTATTCCAGTTCTGATTTGGACAGATGCCTAAAGGCGGAAATACATGGGTATCCTTTTGAATTTGGTGAGAAATTAATGTCCAAATTATTAATTTAACTTGTTATCCTTCATTCATGCTTTGATTCAGAGTTTTAAGGGTTTTTTATGCTGCTTAAATTTTGTACCTGCTAATTTTGTAGAAACTGGAACATATGAGAGCCACTCCTTATTTATCCCAGAAAGATCTCTTCTCTTGTGTGTCGTCTATTAAGATAAGCAAAGAAGAACGATATGCCATGAATTTGTTGCTATCTAAGATTTGTGGGTTCTAAATTAAAGCAACCATGTTTAAATATCTAATATCCCATGATATTTATGAGAGAAGAATAATGAAAACATAACTAAACTAGTTAGGTGAAAGAAATAAAGGAATAAAACTGAAACTGAAAGAAACTGAAAAACAGACAATATTAGCTGCAAAATCATTAAAAAGTTAAGAAGTATGAGTGACCAAACCTTTGTACCCTACTATCTATTGCTCAATATGATATATTATGCTTATAAATGTAGCAGACTCAGATTTTGCTGAAAGGATAAAGTGTTTCCTTTGGGCTCCTTCATAGAAATTGTGACTTTTTTTGTCTGAATGGTTATCCAGTTCAGGGCAGAGAAACAAGAATTTTGTAGTGGATGGTTTAGTTACAGTATGTGCAGTCATGGTGAATCTCTGGAATCTGGTGGCTGCTGGGAAAACTCATGTATCACGTTACTTTGGTAAACAGATAGGCTTCCCTAATCTAAAAGATAACTCAAACTCTGTGTGAAATTTACTGTTTTTAATCTTGAAATTGGGATTGTGGTTCCAAAAGTAGTTTGCATATCAGTCCCAAAAGGTTGCTTATTATCCTGAGTTAAATTACGGTTTTATTCTTGTTGAAATCCAAAAGTAAGTGTCACTTAATAATTTCAAGTCCTGGCAAAATCCATATTTTTTCAAAGCCTTGAAAGAATTCAGTGAACATTTGACTAAGTTGTGGAACCTTGCAGATATATCCCATCAAGAAGTTTCCTTAAAAGCTGATGCATCTGACGGCTTGAGCTGTTCTTGAAAGAACTCATTTGCACTGTAACAGGCAACTTGCAGATTTGAAAATCCACCTATCATCTTAAGTTGTTACTGTCATGAAATAACTCATCAAAAAGTTATTCTTTTGTTAAAGGGATATAGAAAAATAATATCCCTAGAGCCATTAATAAACTATTAAAACCTCTATGAAAAGAAAATAGCTGAAACATGAGTGAAAATCTGAGGCATGTTTGTCAGCTCCTTTTAACCTCAGGACCAAGGTCATCTTTGGCTTGAAACGGAGTGCTGTCAGTGATACTGCTCTCCATTTATGTTCTGACACATTCCCCTACAGTGAAAAAAATGTGTATTTTAGGTGCTATTTGTATGTTGAGTGTTTTATTTGTTTGTATTTGCATTCATTTGCTTGTGTACAGGAAACAAAATTCGAGATTTGGATGAGCTTCAGCTCTTCCCATCTGTGCAGCTATTGGAATTTTCACAAACCTTGGTGTGGGAGGATGCTCAAGCGAAAACATGTTACTAGTCCTCAGCTCTTTACACAAGGAATTCCAGTAGTTTGCAGTGTGTATGTTCACTCATTGGAAAAGCTGGAAATTTTTTGTTACCTTGGTTCCTTCTTGAAAATTAAACATCAATTCTGTCCTGACTTTGACTGTGTGTAATGTGGCTCAAATATCACCTGCAAAAAACCTGTTTCTCTTTGGATAGTAATCTTTTCACTTCTGATGCAGTTTTGTTGTGGTCTGTGAATGACTTGCTCAGGTCAAAATGCCCTGTCGGGGCATCATATGCAGAACTCAAAGTGTAACATGAAGCCTTTGCTCACCAAGTCAATTGTATTTATGATGATTCATCTTAATGCAGATGTACAGATTACTTGAAGCTTTTGAAGCTTCAGGTATCCTGGTCAGAGCTGTTGTCATTTAAACATCTAGAAGCAGTAGGGAAAAAAAAAAAAAAACAACAGCTTTTCTTCTTTTTCCTCAAGGGAAGATTTGTAGGCTGAAAACAAGGCCAGGGAAAGCCAGTTGTTTAACTGTGTCACACCATCTTGTAAATTGTCTTACACATCCAGAGTATGATAGTCTTCAGCTACAAGTATTCAAACCATGAATCACTCAATGGCAAAGGTTTAAAAAAAAAAAGAATTATATATAGGTGTTGAAATACATGCTCTTATTTTCGGTGTTTGGCTCTTGCATGTTGTATCTTAGACCTGGGTGAAATCCTGTGTGGGAAACTTAAGCACTGATTTTAATGACTTTTTCCCCCCTCTCCCCCCCCCCCCCCCCCTTTTCTTTTTAAGGTTGAACTTTTGACTGTGGTACTGAATCTGATAACTCCCATTCCTTTGTGTCTAATTTTGGGATTTGGGTAGAATAGTCATAACTAGCTCTGGTGTTGAGCTAGTGACTGAGTCTGAATGGACTAGGATTTGTGTTGTCATTTCTACCACAAGTTAGTTTGGTTCCCTATTGCGGAAATACCAAATTGAATTTGGTTTTGGGAAGGAAGGGATTACTGAAACTAAAGGTGCAGAATTTACACTGGTCAAAGGAAGCAGTAATGACAAAATATAGCAAAGGTAGCAAACCATAAGTTGAAAGTAAAGCTTCTGTGATGTGCTGTGCATTCCAGCTTTAGTGTCCCTTCACAGGAAGCTTCTGTTGGAAGCAACAACATAATCTTGATAAACTAATATAGAGGTCTGTTTTATTATTGTCTATTTTAAGTGGGAGGAAATCTGGAAATATTAGAAGACTAGTACACTACTGAAGCAATAAAAGCTTCTGATGTTGGATACTTTCGAGTTTATACTTACTGAAGCGTCCTTCTGTGCTGGGCTACCCTTAAACAAGGTCTGTTGTCAGGATGGTTGTATTGTTTTGTTCCAGGCAACCGTGGCTTCCTTCATACACTGGTTGGAGCTTGTGATGTTAAGTATGTACCACTGAACTCAGCTGAGCAAATGCATTTCACCTATGAAAAATGGCATGAATGAACTAAAAAGAAAGCACTTTCTGTTGTGCACAGAACATTACTGCTTCAGTATTAGAATAATAAAATGATTCAATAATTACATAGAATATTATACACATAGTCTGTGTAATATGCTATTCTGCTAACTTTTATTCCATCAGTTGTCCTTCATGAAGAAGTTGAGACTGAAATTTGTCATGTTTAACTGAAGTTCACAATGGAAGAGACACAGTTCAGAGTTTAATTCCTACTTCTCTTGTTGAAAATGCTAATGGAAAATACTTAATATATTTTCTTTAATCTAGCATGATGCTTGAACATGCAAGTCAGTCCAGCAGAATAATTTTATTTCTGTCTGCTTTCCTGTCGCAGCAATACCTCTTTGCAGTACCCTGGTTTTACCATTACTCTAGTGAGCTTTGGAAGACACCAGTAAATTATATCCTAGAAAGCTGCTGGATGATGGAAAGGCCATGGGCTTAAAGACCTATATGCCTGCTACCTACTTCTTTGTCATGAGTAGAGCTTGTTTTGCTGGCCACTCTGTTCCCTTCATCACACAGATAATATTGGACCCCATCCTTCTTAAGTTCACCTCCTGGAGATGTCTTACCATTCCTTATTCCTATGCCAGTGTTCCACTTTCTGAATGTGAGATGAAGCTGCCCTCAATGCCACCTTCTTGTTTTCCTGAATATGCTGGCCAGGCTGAAATGATATACATCACATTACAGGCTGCTTGCTGCCAAATTTTAGTCAAATATATATTGCTCAAACTGCAAACCTCCAAAGCAAACACAAAGAGGAAATCAATATTAAATTAATCCTCTCTGAGGCTGTATAAAGTATGACTGCACTGAGGTTTACAAGTTGAGAGTGAGAGGGACCATTGGTTGTGTGGGAGTCAGAAGCCACTGGTATGCACAACTCCTTTCCTACTGCATTGCTTGTCTGGGCTGGAGTTGCTTAGCATGAAGACCTTAAGGTTTTTTTAATGATAGCTAGACAAATGACTTCGCAAACCCATGGTTAACTGTAGAACCATAGGGCATTCTTGGCAGTTTGCATTCACAGGATTAAAGGCAAATGGCTTACCTGTTTCTCTGGAACCCTCGGAGCTGTGCATTTGTTTCATGTCATGTACTCAAAGCACCTTAGCTGAGACTGAACAAAACTCTGGAGCTGTCACTTTTGGACATGGTATGAAGGTTAGGTTGGAGATCTACTTTCTGTTCTTTGTTGAGAGGATTGCTTTAGGGACAGTGCTTAGGTCTATTGTACTGCTGGTTTCCTTCCTGGATTTCAGCTGGGCAGCAGGAGAAATTGATGTTGCTTGAAGGCTTTGGAGCCAGCTCTCTCTCAGCTGGCATGAGGGATGAAGGCATGAAGTAGTGGCTGATGGATTTCTTGAAACACTGAAATAGCTAGACCATTTTCATGTGGAAAACATGGATGAAAGGAGTGGGTCCTGCCTGCAGGAGATGAAAATTAAGTGGAACGCCGTGGCAGAATTTTCTGCAATTAGAAAATAAACTTGAATGCTATTTCATCCAGAAAAATGTAGGGGGTTTTTTTGTTTCCTTCCCCCCCCGCCCCATTTTTTTTCTTTTTTTTTTTGTTTTTTCCCCCCTGGAGTTATGGGCTTTGGATTTCGATAATTTCATCTGAAATGAAATTATATCCCATAATGTACAAGCAATGGCAATCACAAAGTAATTAAGTAATTAAGCTACTTCCACAAGCAGAAAAATAGGCTTGATTACTGAAGTGTGACAATCATGACTGTTCTTCACCAAATGTTGTAAACAGGAAGAAGGAAATAAAAACCTTACCTATTTTTTCTATAAGCTTAAAAGGGCTTCAGGTTGTAAAACTAACATAGAATGTCATCAGTGACCACTGTGATCTCTCTGCTTCTTGCTCTGAACTTTATTAAATTATTAGGAACATTTAAACTGTTGTATTGGATAATTTGAAAGTCTGGTTGAATTGTTTTGAGAAGTAAAGCTGCAACTTAGTAACTTAATCTTGAGTTGTTTTGGGTGAAAAACTTTGAAAATGAACACACCTGAAGTAGATGGGTTCGGGGTTGAAAACATTCCCTATTTACCTTGTTAATACAAAGGAAATTATCTGCTTGTGTTGCTGAGACTTTGCTACTACTCCCTGTTGTTCAAGATGACACTTGCAGAGAGTAGTAAAGCTTTTCCAGAAGAGCTCCCGTGGTGTGAAGTTAGCAGCGCATCATCCTGCTGCAAATTATCTATATCTCATCTTTGTAAGCTTAATCTTTGTACAAGTCCTGTATGATTAATTTCAGCTGATAGGCAAACAATTTTCCATGGTTTCCTTCCTAAATATGTCAATTTAGGTTACTGGTGAAACTTGGATGTCATTAATCAAGCACATAGTGTAGACCTAGAAGGGAGAGTGTAAGAATTGTTGTCTATACTTCTTGATGACTGTACAAGGAATGACCACTTGCAAAAATGGTTAACAGAGTTGAAGTAGTTGATCTGCAGACTTCAAAATCTTTTCGTGGACTACAGAATCAAATTATGAACTTGAACTTGCTGACAATAGGCTTGCTTTCATTGATAGTTAAAGTTCTGAACCCTCAGGTATAAACTTCTAAAGTAATGAGATCTCCACTGAAAAAGGATGTATTCTGGGGAGAATCAAGGAAATGCCATGTCTTAGTGTTGTGGTTTAATCCCAGCTGTCAATCAAGCACCACACAGTTGCTTGTTAATCACCCTTCCCTGCCCCTAGTGGGATTGGGGAGAGAATAAAAAACCTTGTGGGTTGAGATAAAGACAGTTTAATAGGACAGTAAAGGAAGAGAGAATAATAATAAAATAATGTACAAAACCAGTGATGCACAATGCAGTCACTCACCACTCACTGAAAAATGGGATATGGTTTAGTGCCAGAGTTAGGTTATGGTTGGACTTGATGATCTTAAGGATCTCTTCCAACCAAAAGGTTTCTATGATGTCCAGCCCACCACTGAACAGCAATCACCCCCAGACAGCTTCCCCCAACTTTACATACTGAGCAGGGCATCACATGGTATGTTATATACCTTTGGCCACTCTGTGTCAGCTGTCCTGGCTGACTCCCTTTCCCAGATTCTTGGGCACTCCCCACCTTCTCATTGGCAGGCCAGTATGAGAACCTGAAAAGTCTTTGACTGCTTGGGAATGATTAAAACATCAGTATATTGTCAACATTATTCTTATTCTAAATCCAAAGTGCAGCACCACACCAGCTACTAGGAAGAAAATTAATTCTATCGCAGCCAAAGCCAAGACATTTAGTACCCATCTCTTGAAGCTGTCACTTATCATTTCAGTCTGTTTCCTCACCCTGGAATAACAAGGCAGCTATCTGCCATTGAAGGCAAATTTTAACAAGACATGAAAAGGTGTGGTGTTTTGTTGTTGTTGTTGTTTTTTGTTATTTTTTTTTAATGGTGAATGTTGTTATAATCTTAATGACTCATTTAACTATACTTTGTTTTGTCCTTTATGTAATAAACTTGTTTCTAATTTGAATAAATAGGTATTAAGTATCCGCCAGCTTGATACTCTGAATCATGTTAAGGCTCTGACTTACACTGTACTCTGTAGCCAAAACTTGGAGCACAAGACTAACTTAAAGCATGTGCTCTGCTTGATAGTTATCTGTGTAGCACAGCAGAAGATGCAGTAAAAAGGGTGGCATGTATCTTGCAGTAGTACTTAAACTAAAGCGGTACTAAAAATGTGGTGCTCAACAGATTTGGTAAAGTTGCTTTGGGAATTGCATGAACGTAAGAACACAGTTTCTTCCACCATTGAAATTACTGTGATATACGTTCACTAACGGAGAAAAATTTTAAGATGAAAAATGTCATGCCAGTGGGCAACGCTTTCTCATTGCTTTTGCATTCTTGCTCTTGCCATGTTGTAGAGATAAGTGTCTGCTGACCTAGACTGGTTTGTAGAAGTCAAATGCAGGTTCTAATAAAAAGGAATTGTGTGATTTTTAGGTAGTCTATTTATCATAATCCGTTAATGTAATTAAAACTGATGGTAACTTGGTTGTGGTTTATCGAAATGTCTGAGAATAACATGGAAGCAGAATTTCAACAAAGTTAAATTCTAAAATAGAAAAAGGATTTTACTTTGATTTTTCAAGTTCACTGAATGACAGTCATTAGCCAATTAATATTTGATTCTTTTTTTTTTTTTTTTTCTCCAATCTGTTACAAAAGTTCTGCAATTAAAAAGCTCTTCTTGTACAGATATCCAAGTATGCATATTTGATATTTGTTTCCTGGTAGTATCTAAAGCAATAATGGGAATTGTGAAAAAGAAGTTTCCCTTGAAAGACAATGTAAAATGAAGTCTAGCTTTTTAATCATTGTGGCTTTTGCTTGAAACACAGAGTAATTTTATATCCCTATCAGTGGATGTATGCTGGTTATATGGTATTTATTTATTTATAGCATATTTATATTTGTAGCCATTTTATTAATATATTAAAAAACGTACATGACTGGAAGATCTTCAGTCTTACAAGAAATGCCAGTGACTGTCTGGTTTAGGCAGTTGTAGAAAAGGCCTTAAACTATGGAAAATAAACATATTTCCCTTTTCTAGCTTAACTGAAAATTATTCAGAGATATTTTTTATGTTTACTTTTTTCATAGATACAGGTTTTTATAGCTACCATTGTCTTATGTCAAGTAGCATGGCTTGAAAAGTAATCTTTTGAATCTTCAGATTTCAAATGTTTTTCTTCCACGTCTACCTTCCACTTTTGTCCTGCCTACATAAAACTATAGTGACAAAGTTGTTAACAGTATTGAATTGCATTACTTTTTCCTTTTTTTCTCCCTGTCTTATTTTAGAGGCCAACTTAATGCTCCATCTAGGTAGACTTGATAAATGGAGTTGTTCCAAGTCTTGTGTGTGAAAACAAGGCAAGGATAGACTTAGAGAGTTGAAAATCTGCCAAAACAAACTTGAGTGGAATAGCTTAGCTCATCCGGTGCTGCACTTTCTAACACCATGGGGCTTTCTGAAGGTATTTCCGTTCTCAGATAGACGTGGTCCATCGGGTGTTGAGAGAGGCAAGAACCTTTGTCATGAATGAAGTCGGTGTCCTGCAGCACTTAGGTGGGATTTCAGTCATCTTGGTAAGGAAGAAATGACTGAGCTAGGCCCAGCCAGGCTGTTTAACACCATAGAAGCTTTTGGTATTTAAAGTAAAAACTGCTGTTATGTATATAGGTGGCAGCAAGTGCTACAGGCCCTTAAGAAAGCCAGCTAATGTAAATGAAGTTCTTTTAGAGTTCTTTCATGTTGTTATTCGAAATGTGTTCCACCAGCCTGCAAAGCACTGAAGTAGAATATATGAGCTTCTCTCTAGATTCAATTTGAAGTACTTTTCACTTTAAGCTGCATATTTACTTTCAAGAAGCATCTTGGTAGCAGATTTGAAGGTTTACGAGTGTATTTCATTAGAAGTGTAATGATTAGAGTAAGTTCTAGGGGAAAAAAGAATGGACAGAAGTCCAGAAGACCTAACCCATAAGGGAGACTGAAAGATCTGTATTTCCTTAGTCTTGGATAAGGTTGGGATGGGAAAAGGAAATAAGTGTGTCTTTCAATGTGGAAAAAATCACTGCAAAGGATTAAGATATTGTCCACACTTGCTATGGTTGAGAGAATTAGATTTTAATGTTAGATCAAACTTTCCTATGTGCATTGGTCTAGGCTGTGGTAAGTTCTGGTGCCTCTGCTGAGATGTGAAGGAAAGAAAGATTGGCCTAGATTTTTGTACAACTTGTACTAACAGCTAACTCTACTGTAAAATGCAAGAACTAAGGATGAAAACAGACTCTTCGTGACCTTGTGCAGACTCCATCCCTTATCTGCTGTCATGTTGGATGTGTTCACAAATGAATATTTTTCTAGTTTTAACCTGTAAACTGGGAATGGATTATCATTTATGAATTAAGAGTATACTAACACTGTGGACAGACTCTGCCTGCCTGTGTGAAAGATACCATCCTTCCAGCTTTACTACAAAATTCTGGATTTTCCCTTTAGACAACAAAAGCCTGAAGAAAACAAGGATTTGAATTGCCTCACAGCCTGGAAGAGCATCACTGACAATGTAACTGCCAAGGTAGTTTTCTTGGAAGCGTCTTAGAGTTTTTGTCAAGGGTCTCCAGGAAGCCTTCAGTACTTTTGATCTACCTGTTCTGTCATTGGATCAACCCTTATATGCATTAAAAATACAGTAAAATGTAGCAGAAGGGCACATGGGGAAAAAAAATTGGCCTCCCTCTTTGTAGGAACACACAAGATAAAACAAAACTTAGATGTTTTCCTGTGCATGGGAAGGAGTAAAGTATAGGGGAATGCATTTAGAGAGTTCATTGGAAGAATGATGAATGGTAAATGAGTAAGTTATTTTGCTAGAGCAAATACATGTAAATAAAAGGGATTGCTATTTGCTATAGATGTGGAGTCAGAAGGTACCCTGTTATAGTCTTCACTTTAGGTAATAAAATGTGTTTAGTTGGCACATCGAGCCTTCTAGGCTCTAACAAAAATAGGCTAAGACTTGGGACATTAACCTCACTGTCAAGTTAGATACAGTTAGAATTTACTTCCAAATTATAGATGATGAATGTCATAATTTCTTTATTACAATAAAGTCCTTCCTTGAACCTTAGGATGATAGGATGATTGGTGTAAGAGGAGACAAAAGTTTAATGTAGTTCCTTGTGCCATTCTCTTGGTTTTTTTTTTTCTAATGGTGATTGCTATCTCGTAATAGCTTTTTTCAAAACATCTCCATTCTCTTTGTGAACTGACAAGACTGTAGGCTTAGAGTGATTTCCAGATGTGGCATCTCCCTCCCACTCCCTTCTCCAGCTTGGATATAACGTGTATGTATGGGTTCACACTGATGCTACCTGCCAGTGACAATGAGCATGATTACCAGGAAGAGCTGAAAACTTTCTTTCCTGAAAGGGAAATCAGTCAGAACTGTATGAATAATAAATATGGAAGATCCCTGAAGGTGAACAGAACAAGCTTATTTTGAGGAGAAAAATAGATAATAAAAACCATAAGGGAATGTCTTTTCATTTTTTCAGTCTAGAGAAATGCTTAACAATTTTAGTGAGATAATTGCTTGAATAAGTATGTCTCTCTCTAATTTTGAACCTGGTAAGCCTGCTATAAACCAGAAAAACATTTGATATGGAAAAAGTAAAATAGCAGATGAAATTAGACTTTCTTACGGAAAGCACTAAATGTTTTTGAAATATTTCAGGCACAAAATTATATGGTGCTATTATTAATTTAAAAACTCAGCATTTTTAAAGATGAGCTGATCTTACGACAATATAAAATATAACTTATTTTAGCAAATAATTTTGGACCTTTTAATAGGAACAGATGACTTTCTTACAGTTTGAAGCAGTGCTCTTTGATGCATGTGTTGAAGCTGTTCAACCATTATGTTCAAACATTACGTTCAGCTGTTCAACCTGCATGACACCTACAGAAAAAGGATGACAGAAGTTAAACTATATCACCACTTGGTGTGTGCCTGTGACATGTGCTGTTGATCTTTAACTTTTTTTAGCCTTTTTCATTGCAGCAGATGAACTATTTATGTGAAAGTCAATTGAGAAAAATATTTTCTAATCATGCTGTGAGGTTTACTGGAGTTTTATTGTTTATTTCTCTAGGCGTGGAACGCAGAGTCCCTGATTTGAGTTTAGGTTAGTGTTTGTCAGAAGCACAAATTCTTGTGGTGCCTGATCCAAATTGTGTTGAGTTACAAACCTTGGAACATTTAATTAGGCTGTGGTTAATGAGACTTGTTAGAGCTTGGCCTTTAAAACCTTAGGTGTTGCCATGAACGTGGCCTGGGATCATTTGCAGAGCTACTAAGTGTGATTGAGAAATGGCTTCCTAAATTCCCGGTGTCATCCCAGTACTGCTTTCACAAATGCTGTGGTTTGGACTGAAAAAACAGGGAAAGAAAATAAGGAAGGGTAAACAACTTGTGAAGAAGAAAAAATGAAACAAACCCCTACCCTCCCCACATTGACACCCCAGACCTCCAAACTCTAGAAATTAGGGGCAGACACTGGATGAGGAAGTGTTTGTGTTTTACAGCCCTCCATGAAAAGGAATCTGGACAGGTATCTAAAAGGAGAAGGGAGGTAAGAATAAAAGTCTGAATGGAAAAAGTCTGCGCCTGGAAGGGGGAGCTACTCAATGTCTTCTGTCTGTAAAAACCAAAGAAACCCCTTGGTCACCTCTCATTCCAGTCTGCTGCCCTCCACCATGGTATATGACAGCTGCTGGTTTTTAATTCTCGGCTTGCTTGAATAGCAGAGGTTTGTGCAGTGGATCAAAAGGTGAAAGTTGTTGAAACAAGCAGGTTCCAAGGCAAGATCATAATGTAAAATTTTATTTGATTTTTTTTTTTTTTTTTAAATAAGCTTAGAAGTGGCATATGGCCTAAGCTCAAACAGTAGTCACAGCTTTGAACTCAGTCATCTATAATTAGGAAATTCTGTAAAAAATTAACTTACCATTGTCATGCTTATGAATTTCTAACAATTCAGCATTTCAGAGCTTTTCTACCTCAACTGGTATTAAGACCAGAGGGTACTTGTTCAAGGAGCTGCTGTTTATTTTTTGTGATCGCTGTGACTGTGGTACCAATATTTCAGGTATAGTCCTCACAGCATATTTTGGATAGAGTGTTGTTTTCCTGTCTTTCTGATGTATCAAGAAAACCTTGTGGTGAGTTGCATGTAAACAATTTTCCGTTACCTAAGAGCTCTTGGGGGTACAGTGATGGCCTATCTAACAATTATGTCATTTTGGCATTGTCAAGTGCCCTACATTTTAACCTTAAGTTTTACTTTACATGCAAGAATATGTGAAAGCACATTCTACATTTGCAAAATGGTGGCTCGTGACTTCAGGGATTTTGTTAGGGGATATCTAGACTCTTGGTATTAAAAAAACTAAGCATCTCAACAGCAAAATCCTATTCGGGATTCTGCTGTAACTTAACTAGCCCACTAATAATCTCATCATAGTTTCGTTCAGGCAATGTATCTCATGCATACCATATGTGTACTTGTCTCTTGAATTAAGAGGGAAAAACCTGTATTTTTTCTTGTGAATGACTACTATAGAGTGTAGTCCCGTGCAATAGGAGAAAAACTAACAGGGCTCTGATGTTTACTTGCCAGCTCTGGAATACTTGACTTTACAACCTTAGTACTATTTTTAAATGCAAAAAACAAAAAGTATATGATTCCAGTATTGCTCGGATCACTTGCACAAACAACTGAAAGGAAGAGTTAAACCTAAACTGATTCAGCTCCCAGCTTTGCTTTGCATTAATTCATGTTGCCTGATTTCTGCAACTCTTCACAGTTTTCACGTGCGTATAGTCTTAGATTTCTTTCTTCTTTTTTTTTTTTTTTTAACTAACTCTTAATGTACTTTTAAAAAACAGATACTTTCTGGGTTTCTTAAATGTCACATATAAAACTTCTTTGGCTACCTGAATCTCTGTGTTTACCGTAAATCATACAAGTTCGTAGTGTGTGTGAATGCATTCTTATGCTGTTGTGAGTGAACAGGAAACAAAGTGTATCAGCAGGCTTTGCAAACATCTTCCAGTTAGCTATGATTTCCATAAACCTAGGTTCCTGTTTGCTGTGACCTCTCTAGGTAAGAGAAAGGGAATGGGCTTGTAGTTTGCCTTACTACTGAACTCAGGCCAAATAATGACTAATGAACATAGCAGATGTTTCTACTTTTGAAGGCTTTCTTTTTTTGGAAAGAACTTTATTAACCAATTTATCCTTCCTCCCAGGAGATAACAGGACAGCAGCGCAGCTGATATTTAACAATTCATTACAAAAGAGAAGAAAATGTTAATATTGAACCTCGCTATATTGACAATAGGATTTGAATCTAACCTCCTGCTCTCTTTGCTCAAACAAACACATCCAAGTAGAGTTTTCTTCAAATCTTTCAGCTACTGTGCTGTGTTGTGATGTCAGCTGCATTTTTAGCAATTTGGAATATAATGAGCTAGGTTTTGTGTGCAAATCCATGGTAACTCTATGGATCTAATGGTTACTCCAACTATTTATTTATCTTACTGTGAGATCATAATCTGACCTCTGTTTTTGATGAACAAACAACTGATATTTGATTTGGTTTGCCATTGGGATAGGAGGGCTGCGGAGCTGAAAGGTTATGACAAGTCCCTTCTCCCCCTTTGTTGATGAGCTTTCAAAGGCGTTCATCTGCAATTAGTTATTTTGAGCATGAGAGAGGATGGCTGTGTTGAAGTTTTTTACCAGAAAGTGCAAGGACGTTTTTTGCAGGCAACCTCATTTCTGAAGTTCTTGTGCTTCAGTGGAAGTTCTTCCTACCTTTTCTTCCTGAAAGAAAGGTAAAGGTAGCAGCTGTGAGGACCTTTGTGTCAGCTGGTGAGCAGGAGATGGTTGTAGTTGCTTCTGTCCTTTTTAGTAGTAATGTAAGTTATGCGAGAAGATAATGAAGAAGAAAACAGAAGCATGGAGATATCCTCATAGTCTTAGTTCTTTGCAGCTCTTCCCCAGGGACTTTCTGTGTGAAAGGAAGCTCTGCTCCTGGTTACGTTGTCTTGCTGGGCCAAGGGCAGTGAGTGGCAGCTTCTGCAGACAGAGCAGGGTTTTACTCTCCCTCCCTTTCTCTAACTACGTGCAACCATTCCCCTAATTGCCAGCACCCAACTCTTACTCCAAACACTTCAGTTTCCTCACCTGAGAGTTCAGGATGCAAAGGTATTTTGATGACCTCCTGTAGGTGGTCTCCACGTCAAGAACTTATGAGCTTGAAAATTATTTTCCTTTGATCATCCTCTGTTACATTATTCAGGAAATATGCTTAACTACAAGGGTGAAGTCAAGAATGATGTAATTGTCATGGAGCCATTAATCAGTACAGTAACTGTGCTTTTCCAGGTGGAAAACAGTAACAACAGTTATGCTCACATCTGCATAAAATATGTGCAATAAATTATGCACAAAATCAAACATCTTCTAAGTAAGCAGCATTGTTTAGGGCATGCTTCCAGGAATCAGGAGAACCAAACCCACTTGATAAGCAGGTAGTTGCATAATTTCTACTGATTGCTTGTAGATTTCTGCTGAGGCAAAAGACTGGAGCGATTTGGGTTCACAAACCAGTTTGTTGTCTTGAGCCACCCTGTTAATGTGAGAATAGCCTCTTTGGAAAGCCTTTTTCTGTGCATGTGTACATCATGATCTCTCTGGCTTGTTTGCTTCACCTGTAAGATTCAGGAGATGTTAAGTGTCAGTAACATATCAGAGCTGATTTCTCAGTTTCAGCAAATCCCACACTGAGATGAATGCAGGAATTAAACATGAGTGGGCTATGCTTAAACTTATTTTGAACATTGAATTCTTAAAAATATGCTGACACTTGTAAAGGGCCATTTTAGAACAAGAATAAGCTGTTCTTGATGTTCAGATAGATCTGATTTAGTCCATGCAATCTATCCATATCTTTGTGAAACAACATAGATTGCAAGTCAGTTGGAAAAAGCACTAGAGCATTTCAACTTCATTTCTAAGCAGCAGGAGTTGCTTTGGTTTTGTCACTGGACATGTGTTCTGTAGTAACATCCCTGCAATGATTTTTTGTGTGTGTGCTGACTGCTCCCATACAGAATGTGGGCTAGAGTCCTTTCTAGTTGAGAATTCAGGAGTTGCCAGTGTACATCGTTTTTCTTCCACCCAACATAGAAGCTTCTTATAGAGCTGTGTTGAAATATGTCCTGCACAGGTCTGTGGAAGGACAGAGGCAGTCCTTGTGATCTTCTGTTTCTGTGAGAGGGTGCTCAGGCCTTGAGCTGGAGAGGGGAAGAACAGAACTAGGCCTGGCAAAAACTGCATCTGATATTTCCGTTTGTAGTCACTGTAAATAGAGGCTGTTTCAGTTTAATACCCTATGTGCCAGGAGGGTGCATGCAAATGGATAGCATATCTAAAAGTGGGATTTACACCTCCCCCTCATTTTTAAGCTTGCTTTTGTTCTAGAATGTGGTGGTTGCTTATAGGTGGTCTAATCTTGAGATTCAGCTGTGGTGCTTCTTTCTTCTTGCTCATACATTGGACTGAGTGTTTATACCAGAGTGTTAAAGTGTGATCCCAAGCACCTCCAGTCTGATCTGGGCCTTATTTTATGAGCTAGTATATGTATAGGGCACATAGTAATAACATAGTATAAAGGCTTTCGAGCTGCTGCTGTTCTTGTGTGGCTTTGGTTTGTTTCAGTGACTTAATGTGGGAAGGAGGCTCTTGACCTATATACTATATTAATATTTCACTTGTTGTCCTATTAGATGTTTTCATGAAGTTTTAAGTATGCTGGAAGACCATATGAAGCTTAAAGATGGGTTCTGAAGTTGTTTAGCTGAACTTGGAATATCTTTCTTGGAGCAAAACAGAGGAAGAAAGAATAGTGGAAAAAAGGCAGCAACTGAAGGGGGGAAAAAGCTGGACGGGTTTTACAACCATAAATGGTAAAAGTAACTTTGCTCTGCTGCCAGCAAACAGAACGACGGAATAAGGTTTTGATTTACAGGAACAGCTCAGCAAGGGCCTTGCAGAGTGCTTCATGCCTGCTATAAAAATGTGATTAGCTATAAAATAGGAGAGATTTAACAAGAGAATTTAAGCAACGGCAACAGTGTTGTTTCATGCAGAATGTGGATGCCTGCTTTTAGAGTTATGGGAACACAAGCTAGTTTGGAAAACATGAAGTTTTCCGAGAAAGAATGTGGATTATTTTGACTTATTACCTGAACAAGTTAAATTTGGGTTCTTTGCCCATTCATCTTGAGGTCTCTAAAATTAAACAACGTTTATCGTTGTAATTATTTCTTCAACTAATTGTCTCCTAGGAGCTAGGCTTACGGTAAGCTGCATAAGGACATGCAGGTAGGCGTGAGATGCTTTCCCTTAATTCCAGTATTCTATCTTGTTAGATAGTCTGTATGGTCTCTCCCTACCTATATATTACAGCTTTATTAAAGAAGCTAAATTTGTCAGCTTTAAGCCTATATGGTCGGTTGACCAGCAGAACTTGATGGTTGTAGACAGCACAAGCCTTTCCCCACCTTGCTGTTCCCCTGCCAACAGCCCTGGACTCATGGAAGCTCAAAGCTCAAGTTTTCTTACAGAAAGTTCATGACCAAATGGTTTATCACCCAGTGTGCCAAGTAATGTTTGAGGAGTGGAGGAGATGGAACAGTAGCATGTTTGGATGCCCAGTGTCATTCCTTGTGAGGACTCCACTGTATAGGAGAGGAAATGGGAATTTCTTTCTGAAAAGTGAAGCATCAAGTCAACTGTGAAGAATGAGCTATCCCTGATAAAATATGATGCCAAATGTTTCCTTTAAAGGACTCACTCTTAGTCAAAGGCAGAAGAAGGGAGGACTCAGTTGTACACCACTGTACGACTTCAACTGAAACTGAATGCCGAGATTATCTATCACTCTTAAGACAAGATATAATCCACTTTTATTTGTCTTAATTACACCTCCATGATATTATTGCTATTTCAGATAGTTCAGGAACAGCTAGTTTAGGAATAAATACATCCCTGAAAATATACAAGAAGCAGGATTCAATTATTAATGCCTTTAAATTGGGAAGCAACTGAAAGATTGTGGGACAGCAGTGTAGTAGAATGTATAGTTACCTATACATTTATGGTTATCTTATTATTATTTTTTTAAAAAATAAAATAGCAGCTTTCTTTTTGCTCTAATGAAGAGCAAAAGATACTTTTATCTTAGTTGTTTGTGTGGCTTGTTTGAAGACCATTGATATAAATGTCATGTCGTTATAGAAAGTTAAAAGACATGATTTGAAATTCATTTTTGTGTTTGGAGGTATCAAAATTGCACATCTAAACTATTTGATTTATTCTGCCATGCATAAATTCAAAATAGTGATAGTCCTTTTAACTGTGTATAAATGAAAGCTAATAAAGACACTATTTTATACTTAAGCATAGAGTTCGTGCAACTATTGATATGGTTCTGCCAGTATTTCAATTCTAAATTATTTGTTACAAGGTTTTGAAGCTCTGCAGAGTGGTAAAACTATGTTCCAAACTATCTGGAGGACATTATTCTTAAGAGATCAGGGGTAAAAGCCTAGTACTAGAAGTGTGTATATATATATGTATATATATATGTTTGGTTTTTTTTCCTAGCTTACACAGAAAATAAATGCAGAGGTCCTGAATATATTACACTATCTACTAATTTGACTTTAAGGATATTTGTTTAGTAAAACCAAAATGGTTTAAAACTTACTTTTGAATACAATTTCACTATAGGATCAATAAGAAACACTTTCAAATTACTAAGTAATAAATCTCTGTAACTGAAGGACTAGCTGAGAGGATCCATACAGGCAAAGCTTTGATTTTCTGCAGTATTGTAATTAATGTACTATTGTAATTAGTTATTGTAATTATTTCTGTAGTATTGTAATTAACGTCCTTTGGGAGAAAGGATTGCTAAAATCTCTCAAAGAAAAAAGGTTTCTTTTTTTCTCCCCTGCAGATACACTGTGTTATTCATTAGTATCATGATATACTGAGAAAGTATTACACTGTAACAATTTTATGGCTCTCTAAGTATGCTTACATCAGGGTTATGATACAGATGCAGAATGCAGAGTTGAATTTGGAATTCCTTTTCTTTGGCAAAAACATAAGTGTGTAGCTTTCCTCCTTGTACTATGTACTCTTTAAATAATGAAGATTTAAAGGTTAAGGTTAAGCCCAAAGAAGCAAAATTAGTTACTGAATAATTATTTCTTAAATATTAAAAAGCCATTTAGCATAGGCTCTGAATGCAATGTCTTTTTAACCAGGAAAAAATAAACTTGATTGAATGCAATGCATTTGCACTCAAAGGAGGAAAGTATTTAATCAGTTTAAATTTCAAGGTCAATACTGTTTCTTGGTAGTTCAAGAGTGGAAAGAGTTTAGAAATTTTGATAGTTCTGTTAACTTTGAAGACTTAAATCATTGATGACTGAGGTGAGTGGACTTTTCCAAATGATCAGTTGGTTACCCACTGAGGAAAGGGATTCTTGGAAGCTGAAAAGGAAAGCAAAACTATATCAGAACATCCAAAACTGAAGGCACATCCCAAGTAGATCCAGCATCTCATGACTATATATGAGGAGAGATGAATCCTGTCAGCATCTGTACACACATTGTTGCTGTATGTTAACTGAAATCTCAGTGTCTGCCCCATACCCTGTATTGGGCCTTCTACTTGCAAATCTTAAATGAGGGTGTGTCTGCTTCAAACAACATGTTGGGTTTAGTCACGTATCTGAGGAGAGGAGTGCTGAGCTGTGTATTTGGTTTTGTTTGGGATTGTGTTTGCTGTTTTGGTTTTTTGGTGGTTTTTTTTTGTTTGTTTGTTTGTTTGTTTGGTATGGGGTTTGTTGTTGTTTTGGTTTTGGGTTTTAGTGTTTTTGTTTTGTTTGGTTCTCCCCATTGATCATTAAGTTGTTGTGGGAAAACTGTACTTTTGCCTTCACATGGAGAAATACCTCAAAGTATAGTCATACTGTCACTACGTACTACATTAAGTGATTCCTTGCTATTTTTTGAGTGTATTCTATGCAACCATGTGTTTGATGTGCTGTGTTTTTGTTGCAGTCTCTCATTTCCTAGATGAAATGTGAAAACCTCTTCCTCAAAGTTAAGAAGTGTATCTAGTTACTGAGCAGTGATTTTCTTTAATTTTCTTTTTTATTTTCCTTTTTTTTTTTTTTTTTTTTTTCTCCCCTCTGTCAAGTTAGAGACTTTAGGTCACATCAGGTCAGATTTCAGGGTAGGGAGGTAGCTGCTAAAAAAACCTTGCCTTATCCAAATTCAGAGGTTTACAGAGATACAAACCAGGATATACAATTCCTGAACTGTGGTTTTAAAAGCTTGAGAACTGTACTTCAGGTTTACTATTGCTGCGAGTCAGCTCTGTTTATTTTGTTCTCCAAGGCTGGCTGAGAAACATACGGTCATACTAGGATAAAAGTTGGTGTTCTTGGTGTAGGGTCTAAAGACGGCTTGTCTCTGTAGAGTAATAAGAATTTGTATCTTAGCTATATCTGTGTCTTTGTAAGTAAACAGTTTTCCTCTGATCTTCACTTACATGAAATGGAAATGCAGTCATTAATATCAGAGCTGAATCTTGTGGACAATGAGTTAGGGTTGTAAGCCATGTCAGTGTTTTCTCAACACTGGTGCAGAATTCTCTTTTCATAAATGTGTGGTTCAATCTGAATTGTTGTTGATGCAGAAGAAATGCTGAAATAACGATAATTACTTGGTCAACTTTAGGATGGATGGTGACTTGCAGAAAATAAGGTGCTTCTGCATGTTCTGATTAGCTGACTGTTGGCTTATGAAGTCTGAAGCATTGACTTTCCTTGTTTCTCAATGTTAGTTGGTAAGCTGAGTTCATCTCTTTCCGCCTTTACAGGTGTTTTGTCAAATGTTTTAGGGCTGCTTTTTCATCTCTTAACTAATGCCTAATATATTTATTGTGACTAACCCTTGTCAACATGAGTATCAGTACATACAATCCTTGGTTAAGAAAGTTCAGAATTATTCTACAGCGGTGATGCGTTAGATAATACTGTCTTCACTTTAGACTGCATTCATTATTCATGTAGACAAAAATAATCAGACATTTCTTGCATACACAAAAATGTATGTTTGACATAGCAGCATTAATATCTATATTTTTATGTTTATATTAAGTAACCTGCAAAATAGAAATGTGAAATAATGTAAAAGACAATATAATATTTGTAAGCCTGTATTACAGAGGCTTAAATGTAACAGTGTTATTTGGACACTGGAAAATATTATACAATCCCACATAACTTCCACTTTTAAAAGAAACCAAGTAGAACCATGGTGGTGAAGTAACACTATGCTTCTGCTTGCCAAGAAATCTTGGTCTACATAGCTTCACAAATTCCTGCACAAAAAGAAAAATGAATGAAGAAAGAGAGTCAAGTAGCAGGAATACCACAAAGACTCCCTCTGCTCAGCATCAGCAGGAACTAAATTTTGACTTTAAAAGTTAAAAAGAGCCCTTGAATGTTATATCACAGTTAACTGTTTAAGTGTTTGTTAAAGAAGGGTTGTTTTGGGGGGTAGGGGGGGAGTAATAGTTACAGGGATTAAGTCTCCTCTACTTCATACATTTTCTCAAAGCCTCACAGCAAAGGAAAATGAGAAACAGCACAAAGTTGCAGACTGGGTGAAGTTAAAAAAAAAAAGGGGGGGGGCGGGGAGAAGGTAGGTATGCACAGGAAATTAAATTAATTTCTATGGGTATGAAATGGAATGCAGACCAGAATAAATCAAGTTTGGAGTTTTGAGGATTCAAAAGGGCACAACTAAGTACAGTAAGCATATGAGATTCAGGTGGGGGGGGAGGGAGTGGGATTGGAAATACAGGCAAGGAGGTGAAGACAGAGAGCTCAACTCCAAGCCTAAATACCTGAAAGTGGGGGTGTGCTTGCCAGAGAGAATGTTTGGTGGTGACGTGAATGACAAGGGGACAGATATTCAACATGTGGAACCACTCCGTAGTTTTTACACAGTTAGTGACGGTCTTCTCCACCTTAAGTACCCTGTGTAGGTTCCAGTAGAATTAATTCCAACATATTTTCAAGCAGGTTACTAGGCAGAGGACACATCCTAACTGAGTTAGGATAAAAGCTGGACTTCGGGTGAATTACAAGGAAGCCTCCTCCATTCCATTCTATAACAAATTCTCTGTAGGGTTTTGGAGCTCAGCAGAAGCAGCTCCACAGTCTTCAGCCTCATATTCCTGAGTCTTGAAGGTGATCATCACTTATTTTCTTTCCCTGCCCACTAAAAAGGCAAACATGTTTGCCGGTGGGTACCTAACCGTATATTTTGTAGCACAATCACAATGGTACACTTACACCTGCACCAGCAAGAAACATCTTTCAGTAGACAAGAGTGCTGATGGACTATGCCCCACGTGAAGACATAACCATAGAGTCAGATATTCCTACACAACAGCTGACCTTCGTACCACTGAACAGGTTTGATTAAATACATGACAGCATTTCCATGTTTTACATTGAGCCAAGAGTCCTGTACCTGCAAATAAGTTGGTACCAGGGCCTTTTCTGCTTCCTTGTAAGCCCATGTAGGGAAGTAAAGAACATGTTCTCAAGAAGGGCAAGTTTCTTCAGCTGTAAATGAAGCACTGACCCACTACTACCAATGGGACCTCTTTCAGAGTAGAAAATGTGTAGAGGGCCCGATTCTTAAAAAAAAAATATGCACATGTGAATATGTGTACATACACACAGCCCCTTGCTCTCTCTGAAACACAAAGCCATCTTCAGATGGTTTCTTCAGATCCTAATGGCATCAAAATAAGAATATAGGGGAACTCCAAAGTTAGGATATAAGATAGTACACAGCCAACATTGGAAAATGATTAAATTAGAGGAACACATCTGAACACCTCTGGTCAAGTTTTATTACACTGATTAATAGTAAAGTCCTGCTTAAGTCAATAGGTTTGTGTGTTCAAACATGTTGCAATTATTGAAGGTTCCATTGGTGACAAGTCGTCTTCGTCAGATAAGGAAAGGCAGCAAGTAAAACATGAAGCTCTCTCCCCTTTTTAGTGCAGGAGGAGATGGTCTCTTTTAATCTCTGAGAAAAACAAGAAGTGATGGGTTAGTGTTACCTATGCTCTTAGTGCCCTTCACTAATTTATGTGAAATGTGTGTGGTATTGCTCACAACGAATTTTAAATGTTTTAATATGCACTTTGTTTAGAGCAAAACCTCAGTACACAAGTGCTAAATACAAGAATAAATGAAGTAATTTCATTTTTAAAAAAAAAAAAACCCACAAGATTTTTGGTTTCTTTTTCCCAGTGATGTTCAGCATCCTCCACATAAAGACATGCCACTTTCATGGCCACAATGAAAAATCCAATGTCTATAGCTGTTCTGCTTCCAGCAGTGATATCTCCTTGTACCAGCTGTGAAGACAACTCACATCCTGTGTGAATATATTCCTTTTCTTTGGGGCCACTTGTCACAGATATATTTTTGAAATAGGTGTACTTTTCTCTGTAACAGGGATATTGAAAAGAAGTGGTTGTGGTTAAGCTTTTGAAACACCCTCTTTTGTGTGTAAAACTGAATCCATGAGGCTAGTTAATGGCCTGGAAGTGTGTGTCAATGTCTTAAGAATTCATTTTGTCAAATTCATTATTGGTAGGTTTGGTTTTGGGTAAAGCCAAGAAATAAGTCTTTCTCGGGAACAGCAACTCCTGACTTGTTTTCAACTCTGGTTACACATCCTACTCTTCTGACAGTTTCTTCTGTGAAGGCTGCACTTGTTAGAAAGGAATTCTGATCTGATAAGGACTGTAGCATAGTTATTAGTCCAGAAACATTACTCTTCCTACTGTTAACCTAAAATAATATATATTCTTGTACAGTAACTATTTTATAGCCATCAGGAGAAAGAGATAAAAACACCAGAACACTTCAGCCAGACATGACTTGTAGATGGTAGTGTTACTCATAAAATTATACTGACAGGAAAAATAGTGTGCTGCATTTTTTTACTGCATTTTTCTTAGTTATGGTCTATTCTCCTGGTTTGGAGATTACCTCTCAAACTCAGACACAGGGACTTAGTTCACCATCTTGCCATGATGTTTTCTGATAGGGGAATCCTTTAACTCGTTTTCTCAATTGCTTCTAGAAAGGAAGGAGTAACAACCCATCCTGGTTTTCTAGCTAGCTGCACTTGGAAAGTTGTGTCTGGAACATCTTGTGTGAAAATGGGATTGTGTTCTTCCCTGACATCTAATGGAAAAGCAACACTTCATGATTACTTAGGCTGTTACTTGAATTTAGTTTGCTATTGTTCTGTTCAATTTAAGAAAATTTAATTTAAGTCCTACTAGCAGCTGAGAAAGCAGGCATTGCATTGTGGTGCAATGCCAAGCAGAGAAGAGGGCTATACTTAATGTCACCTCCTACTTTCTGAAGAGTTGCACATATTCTGATTTTCTGATGATATTAACTGAGCTATATTTTATGATGTTCTGCTCTCAACCAAACATGTTTCCATCCTTTGAGACTTTTCTTCTGATACCTGTTGTCCACATTGTTTCAGTATTAGACTAGTGCAGGAAGCCTTTGCAATTGCTTTGATATAGAGTTCAGAATATTTACATCTGTGTAGGCACAAGATTTGTGAACAGAGATTTGGCTTATTCTAGATAATCTTTGGTTGTGTGATTACTGCTTGGTGGTTGCTTAAGCACAGCTTTGGGACCACCAGAGGAGAGAAGCCTGTAGAATACCAGCACTACTCTTTTCAGTTAGCAGAATCCAACCTTTAAGAAAATTTAGGAGTAAGATTGTTCTTGCAGAAACTAGCCTCTGGTTTGTGACTTTCATTAAGAACAGTATAATTGTCGCTGTTACTCAATAGATAAGACTTTGAATGATGTTCACGTTCCTCTCCCAAGTGCTAGGAGAAAAGTGCTTTTCCTGTCCTAGGCATAGAAGAGCATATCTGTGATGCCAAATGTGAACTGTATTAATGGTGCTTTTTGCACAAATCACAAATGCTTTGGAGAGCTGCTTTCCTGTAAGTGTGTGTCCTTACTCTGTCTCAAATTTCACCGTCTTTGCAGATGGTTGTTTGGAGGGAAACAAACAAAAACCAAACATAACAATTGAGCATCTTGTTGATAATCAGAAGTTTCTCATTGGGAAATGTTTTCCCATTTAGAAGTTATTGCTTTCAACTGTGAAAATAACAGTCTCTTCCTACAAAGAAAAAGGAGGAGGATGTATTTAAGTATTTGAAACATATATCAGTTTTGTTTTGTAGATATGGAAAAATAATGACTCTCGTTTTAAGATCGCACAGGGATTCCATAAATATTGCTTGCATTTGTGGATGAGTTATTTCAATAGGTCAAGTCAGAGAAGCTCTACTTGAAAATTAAGCTCTTGATGTTAATGCTGAAGTATGCTGGTGTCATTTTTGAGCAAACTCTTAAAAAAAATACCTTAGGGGCTGTATGTAAACACAAGCCTCAAATAAAGTTCTTTTATTGGTTACACTGACATAATCTAGCAGCGCAAATTATCTCAGGGCTGGCTGACTGCAGAGTGCTCGGAGAGGTTTACTGTGTGTGAGAACTGTCAGTCTATCAGAAAATGGGATGTTTCAAAACACTGCCAATCAGGTTCATTTCATATCTCCCACTTTTCCTAAAAAGCAGCCTGACATTTATTCAGGGTGCCCTCTGTCTGTGACAAGGACAAGTACTGCTCATTCAGGCTTTTTTCCAAGTATAGTCAAATATTTTACAGAAAAATCTTGTAACTTAACAAAGTGTGACTCGGTAACCAGAGTGGAAGCCTCCAGTGAGTGTGCAGTATCAAATAGCTGGACAATAAAACTTCTTGTTGGCATGTTGCATTCTCTGACCATTCAAGTGTTACTGAAAGAGAAAACCAGACTTTGTGTAAAGGGGCTACATGTGCCACCCAGTGAGAGTTTCAGGCCTCTGTGGTTTTTTTTTCTATTTTCTTTAAGAGCAAAGGTCAGAGCACCATTTGCCTGGTTTCTTCAAATTCCCCCACAGAAGTGGGTCTGATTCAGTCTGAGACCTCCACTGAGCACCCCGCTCTGAGAGCAGTGGTGCTTGTGGTTCACTGTTCCACACCTGTTCCACTGCAGTGTGGAAATCTGCTGTCCCGTGTGGGAGGATGGGCTTTGAGCGAGATGGTCCAGTGTTACCTTGGCTTTGTGATCATTCTGGACAACAAGGATGGAATTGTTTTGATGTAGAGGCTGTTCCAAAGCAGAACAGGTGAGTACTATGCCATGTGCCTGTTGCTCGGTGGTGGTGTCAGTAGTGGCTTTGCTTTAAAGAAAGACGACTGTGTTTTTCAAAAATAAGTTGTCTTATGCCAAAGTTCAGTTTAGTGGAAGTATTGTGTGAAAGATGCTTTACTCAGGTATATGCTACCAAGTTTTTTATTATACTAGTCAAAGGAAAAAAACAATTCAGCAGAAATGTATTCAACAGGGAGCCAAAGACTATTGCTTTCAAAGGAGTTGCAGAAGTACTTGGAGTATAATGTTAGCTTACTTGGCCTTTCCTGAAGGTCATGTACAATAAAAACCAAATTCAGTTTCATGTTCAGACAGGTTTAGTTTACAGAGTTGACTGTTCAAAAAAGCTTAACCTTATGTGATGTGTGTGGCAAGGGAATGCGGAATTCCTAAGCATGGTTTCTCTTTTCAGAAAGTTGGAATACAATATTAAATGAGAATGGTTCTGTAAACAACAGCACTTCAAAAGAATATTACTGCAAGTAATGGCCTCCACATCCTGGAAGGAGAGAGAAATAAGCAAGACACATGTGCAGTGTGGACCTGCACATTAAAGTATAAGGAGTGTTCTGAGCCACCTGGCACAGAAGAATTGTATTCCCATTTGGCCTGAGTTCAGCCTTGGTGGGCACTGGTGGTTGGATGGAGTTTCTCTTTTAGGATGAAACTAAAGATATTGCTCCCAATGTGTTCTGCTGTGGTTGAAGACTTGTAGGAGACCAGTAGTGACTATTAATATAGTTAGGTAGCCTAGGAATAAACTTTATATTTACACCATTAGTTTTAAGAGGTATACATATGTGGTTGCTGAAGCTTTACCAGACCAACATTGTCACAGAGTAAGATGGAGGGGAAATGAAGACATGACCACAAACTACCATATGCTAATCCAAACGTTTTGGTTTTTTTTTCTTTTTAACTTCTGACAAATTTTATGGCACTGGTTGATATTACTAGAAAAATGTCTTTCAGTTGTTATCCTGTTTGCGTTATTCCACTGTTTTCCATGCTCTGGCTCATGAGACACAATCAGTTACTTTCTGTTTTCCTCTGATTTCTTTTGGACTAGTTTGTTTTGGAAGGTGAGCAGGCTGCAATAATTAAGCAATTACATTGTCAACTTGGGTTGTGCTTCCTATTCAGATTAGATTCAGATCCATGAGTGTAACTAAGAAGGAAACATGCGTGCCAGGAAAAGTAAAATTTTTGAGCAGCTTTGACATGGAACAATAAGCTGTTCTGCTCTTGCGTCTTTCCTAGAGGAGACTTAAGAGATTTGACAGATCGGTAGGTTCTTCGGAGTCAAGTGCTTTGTGGTCTGGAAGCTATCAGTTCTCTCTCTCAAGATAATATTCTGAGTGAAAATTATGAGACACTCTTGTGGTGGATTATCAACTAAAACCTGTAGTTTAGCTCTGAGGTTTTAGCTCAATGTGGAGTCTGAAATTTGAGATTTTTTTTGTATTCTTTGAAGAAATTCATTTGTTCATTAGTGAGGGTTTCTAATGAACATTGCTCATGAAAAGTGGGGATATTTTTTTCTGGTTAAGAAGTATTGTTTTAAGATAACTTTTGAAATATTGAAGTAACATCATGTCATTATTTGGGTGCAGATTTAAATTATAATTATAGTTGACAGATGTGGCTCTTGAACCACTGGAAACTGCCATGTTTCACCAGAAACTGTGACAAAGTGTAACGGGAATGCTCACATGCATCAGATTGAATACAACTGTAAATGAATGTAGGGTGAAAAACCAAGAAATTCCAATAATACCATATTACTTTGCAAAAAAAAATCTTTCATGACAGATTTTATTCCTGAGCACTTGTCTACATGCTAGGTTTCAAAACAGGTCTTGTACATGAAGACTCCCAACTCAGACTCAGGGCTTTACATAAGAAAGTTTTGAAGTCATATCTTAGTTGTACAACTAGAAAATAGTTTTAGTTCAAATGAACAATATTGTTTAAATAGGTGAAATACTGAATGTAAAATGTTTGAAGTGTGGCTTAGGTTGGAACATATCTTTATCTTTTATGGTGTGAAATTAAGATTATGTGTTTTCTAAAAAGCACAGTAGCAAGTTGTTTCGATTATTACCATTGATGCTTTTCTCCTATAATACACAGCGCAATAGACTTTTTTTTCTGAATATGACAGCAGATGCCAGTGCAGTCTTAACTTGATAAGAAATGAAATCTATGTGTTTTAGTAGAAGAAAACATTTAAAATCCAATTTATTAGTAAGCTAAATTCTTATTTTGGATCAAGATTAAAACAATTTGCATGGAATAGTGTCTTTAAACCACCTTTCTGCCAAACATGACTCATAATGTCAAAAATATTGCTTGTCTGATTTCTAGCTGTTGGTATGGCATTGTTCTGGGGGTGTTCAAGACATTGGTCCATGGATTTGTGGGGAGTTCTATCAGTACAATTGTTGCAAAAGGCAGTATCTTAAGTTATACTTCCCTCTAAATGTGGAAGTTTAGAAAAAGGAAACATTCCAAACTGTTTGGGATTATTTTGGCAGGATTAGCTGTTGTGGAAACATGAAAGAAAAGTTTAGTGACTATGACTGTTGTTGTTTCTCTGAGATCATCTAGAAGTTGTGAACTCCTTTCTCACCCCCTGTTTGCAGAGGGTTGTTCAATGTTTTATAGAAACTGCTGTACGAGACGCTAACCTCACAAAGATCTGTCATGTAGGGTTCATTCCTGCTTGGAATTAAGTGTGCCTGTAAATGCATTGGTTTCGGTCAGTGTTGCTTTCAACAAAAACTCTTTGTCTTAATGTAGAGACCTGTGTTGCTGCATGTGCATCAGCCAGATAATGCTCTCTGACCATATATAGTCTGCCTGAGAAAATGTACTTTAGTGTCAGCAGTATGGAAGCTATCTACACATAATCCTCTGGCTTCAAGAGTCTTGGTGTTCTTCATCTTGAGAGTGCACACCTGCTCAAAACTTGGCAAATAACTTACTCTCTTTCCATAGCATAGCTGGCAGACTATTGGCTGATCACCAATATATGAAGTAATTTAGTTCGATTTTGTTCATGTTATCTCAGTTTAACTCTGGCCTTCCAAGGCATTGCTTTGATTTGAGCAAAAAACATGACCCTTATCCTCAGGGTGATGGCACTCACTCTGTAAGAATTAAGATATATCCAAATATTGGCAATGAATTTCATAACTGTATGAGATAAATATTAGATGGGAACCATGAGTGATAAATACAGTAGTGCAGAAGCAAAGTACTGTTAGGCAGAAAGATTTATTCTTTCTAGTACATGACATTTTTGTTTCTTATGAAGGCAAATTATATGACTCAGTAATGAGCTGTGATTTATTTAACAATGGTGTATAACTTATTCTCAGAGGCATTACAGTCAATGGGTGGCCACAAGAGCAGTCTGTGTATGCTACTTTGTTAGTCCAGGAATTTCCCAATGAGATGTTGGTTTATTGGTCTCTTGCAGCCATCCAATACCTAAAAGAATGTACAGTATATTTTGGTTTTGGACACTTGTAAGCATTAGCCTTTTTAAATGTACTAGACCTGATATTCTAAGTCAAGCACTGCTTTTTGTGTACAGTGATACTAGTCTGTGTTCATCTGCTGATGCAGTTTGTTTTGTTGTGTTTTGAAGTGGCTGAGCAGTGAACTGCTAGTATATTTCTTCGTATGTAAGCTATGTAGTGACTGAGCCTGATTTCACACACACAACCCCTTCTATTGAATGGAGTTATCTGCATTTATACAAAGTAGGTATAATGTAATGATGAAAAGTTTGCAAGACAAAAAGAATTCTGATTCTAGCAAGTCTTTTTCTTTGTCTCTCTAGAGAACCTGTGATAAACATGCAAACATTTAAGTGATCCTCTTTCAAACTGGTGAGTTGTGATAGCCAGTTAACACAACAATAACATGGAACCTTCTTTCTGTGTTACTTTGAAGGTGATAATCTTTCTGGTTCTATTTATTGAGCAACGTTACTGAGAGCAGTCTTTCTGGTTCATGGAGACTGGCCTCTCACAGACTTGGAGCATGATACTTGGGCTTCTCAAGAGCCTTCTGTAAATGCTGTGCCTCTCTGCTGGGAAGAATGGACAGGTTTTCAGTGTGACTTGGATGCAACTAATGTGTTCTGATTCAATCTCTCACAGGTTGAGTGTGCATTTTGTTTCCAAGTCCTTCCTGACTCCAGGAGGAGTTGGTTTTGCAAGGCTGCCTTAAGGCAGGAGATATTTTGAATAAATTGGGTGGAAATGTGAGGGAAGACAGAGTTATTACCTGCACTGCTGGTATTGTCCAACTGATGGGGGATTTCAAGGAGACTGGATGGTTGAGGACTGCAGGACTAAGCATGACTAAAGGTTGGAATCTCCAAACAAGTCTTAAAGTGGCCCCTGGGAGGATACTGTAAAACCAGCTGCCCCATGGTGACAACACAGATGCTGGCAAGTTGCCTAATACAGATAATATAGACCTTAGTTTGGGGGTGAAATAGTTACTGGTCAAAACTTGATTGCCACTTGAAAATGAGTCAGTGATAGGAATGCTGATTGGGCACTGTAAGATCACAAAATTAATGAAACATCTAACATATGATCTGGAAGCGGTTGAGTTGGATTAGTTTGAGAATTCTAGGAACAGAGCCTTGAGAGAGAAAAATAAAACTGTAAATCATCTGAGGAGAAAAGCATTCAAAATGAGCACAAAGAAAGTAGATCATAATTCTTAGTGAGTGTATTTGCTGCATACACAGTATTAAAACCCAACACTTAGTGTTGATTTAGAACAGGCTTGTTGCTGTATAATCAGACTTTTATGACCGAACAAATATTGTTATGATCAATGGTTTCCTTAGGCTGAAGTACTTCCCTGCAGTATTGGCTCCTCAGCCAGAAGTGCAGGTGAATGTATTCCAAAGCCCATACCCTTTCTTTTTCTTCTGTAACAAATGCAATGAAAAGCAAATTAAGTCCTACACTGCCAGTTTATTTCCACTTGAATACATTTAGATTGGTCAGCTCTTAGCCTTGACATTGGGCTTCAAAACATTCAGTTCACTTCTCTGTGCCAAAAGTTAAGTCCTTGACATATGTTTGTAAACCCAAGCATACAAACATCACTTAAAATTTTTTGCCTATTAGTTAAATGTTATAAAAATATCATTAAGCTTGCAATTAGTCTGTTTAAAGATTTGATGATGACAATAACTCACCTAAGGGCTTGTTTTATTACAGAATTTGGCTTTTTAATGACTTAAGATGGCTTTGAAAATTTTAACCTAGTTGTGCTACTTCTGTGTGGATCTAACTCATTTTTAAAAAGTGCTTACTGTTCTCAAATATGGAAATATGGTTTGTTCTAACCCTCAGTACACCTGTTTTTATTTATCCTAGAAAAACTTTCCTCTGAGTTTTAAACCATCAAAAGATAAATCAATCTGGTACATCTACACAGACTATCCTAGAAATACGGAAGGCAAACTGAAAGAAAAGGTTCCCACTCTCATTTTTGAGCTCCTTGGTCTTTAAGGAGTGTGTTTGATTTCTGTGTGAGGTGTACTGATTCTATTCTATTGCTTGTAATTCTAAATCTGGTTCAGGTGAGGCCAGTCTAATTCTGCAGCTGATAAATGCTGCTCTTTTGTGGCACGGTAGTTGTAATGAAATCTCCTCAAGGTCTGTATTAATGTTGCTGTACAAGATGGGAGATGGAGCCGTGGGGCAGAATGGATGGAATTGAAATAAATTGCATGTGTCTGTCTCACCCAAAGGATGTGATATATGAGTTTTGTTCCTGATGGGCTTCTGCTTTTTGACTTGCCCTGTGGTTCAGGAGGTTTCAGCAAGGCTGTCTCCAAGTATGTTTCTGCCGGTTAAAATTCAGCGCTATGTTCTGTGTTGAATATAGTGAGGGAAAGGGGGAAGAAGAAAGGGCTGAATTAGCTTAGTTGGCAATGGCTTTTTCTGGCATGCTAGCTTGATGATGCTATTTATGGATGGTCACTGCCAGAAATAACATTCATGTCAAATTATACTTCATGGTTGACAAAAAAATTATCTGTCCAGCACATTACCGTATTTAAGCCATTTGTTCACTCTCTGTTATTTGTTGTTTCAAACCCCTTTGGTGAATCTTTTAAAGTCTCTTTCTTATTGTGTATTTTCTTTCACTCTTTAGCAAAAAAAAAAAACAAAACAAAACCAAACATAGATAGATAGATAGATAGATTGATATGTAAACCAATATTGGAAAGTTGGTTCTGACAAATGTAATTTTAAAAGTCTTACTGTAATTTTTCAGCTGTTTGTTTTCTATATTCGAACTGGTTTCTCCTTCTCAGACATCAGTAACTTTGTAACTCTCCCACTAGTCAGCTACTGCTCCTTTTGTTCTATATGAACAGTTTTTCTGAATAGTAGCCCGCATTTTTAATGGAAGGAGAGTTCTTTGCTGTCCAAAACAAATGCAGATTTCAAGTCTTAAAGCACAGATTTTATCTGAATTCTCAAGTTCACTGTCTGGTGGCAGCATTCAGCTGGCATCTGTATCAAGTAGCATGTTCTTCTGTGCTGTTTGTGTGGCCAGTATTTAGTCCCAAGATGATATGAATTAAACATAATTAGCAGTTTTCCATTCAAATCTCTTAGCTGAATTTTCATGGGAACTCTGTGTTCATGTTGTGTTAGGGTTTTTTTGTTTGTTTGTTTGTTTTTTGTTTGGGTTTTAATAAAAATGAGCATCTGTTACAGATAAGATGAATTGCTATGGAATTTTGTTTTCAAAGGAAATTAAGATCCTTATTTGCCTTTCCAGTCATCTTCCTGGGGATATCTATTGCAAGTATGTAAGTCTGTAAGGAAAAGCAGTTTTCTAACAGTTGACACTACCAACTGCAAGCAGCTGGCTTGGTTTTTTTTTCTGTGTCTGCAGCTGCCTGTCTTGGGTAAGCAGATGATTTTGTATTCTCACCTGTTGTTTGTGCATCTAGCAGTTCTGGTCATCAAATCATAGTTGTCATCTGCCGAGACTGATTAAGTCATTTAGCTTTTCAGGTCTGAAATAAATTAAACAGCATGAAGTAGGGCAAATCTCCCCTACACAGTTGTCAGACTTATATCTCTTTCCAGAAGAAAGACATGTTATTTGCTTACATAGTACATCAAATGGCAAATATGCTTGGGTTTTTCTGCTTGCCTTGGAAATGCTGCAATCTTGGAAGGGCTGGAAGAACAGTGGGAGCCAAGTGAATTACCCAGAACTCCATGGGACTCATTTTTGCAATTTATCTAGGAACTGGAAATCAGATCTGCAAGACAAGAGAATATTTCATTGCAAGACAAGGCTCTTGAGGAACAATATGATGCCATGGCAATGAAGTTACCCTTAAGCATTTTTTACTTAAAATATGAATTTGTTTCCTAATAGTCTATTTTTGGTTTGTGGTTTGTTGGTTTCTTTGTGTGGCAGAGTGTTTTGGATTGTGGTGTTTGTTTGTTGTTGGTTGTGTGGTGTGTTGTGTGGGTTTCTTATTGTTGGTTTTCTTTTAGGATAATGAGAGATGTAATTCTAGTTCATTAGGATATATGGATATAGGTACTCCATGGCAGATTACCCATAACCAGCCAAAAATATATTAATAGAAAAGCCTTCATATGCAGAGGCAGACTCTGCCTATTTGCTTGAAACAGAACAGCTGTCTGGAAATGTGCAACTCACTGAAATCTGAAATGAGGGAAAGATTATTTTTGCTTTACTGCATGCCAGAGTCTTATTTATGTTTTTTCTCTCTCTCTTTTTTTTTTTTTTTTTTTTTTTTAGGGGGGTTGGGGGGGTAAAATGGAGAGCTGCTTCTAAACTTTACTCTTTTGTTTATTCAGTGTTTGTGTGGGTTTTTGCTAAGGACATTTTTCTTATTAGGTTTTCCAGAAGAATGCCATAGTAATTTGATCCATTCTATGGGGGGAAAAGTAGCATATTAATACATTGAAACACCAGCAAAAATGCCATCCACTGATATATTACTGTGAACTGAAGGACAGGTCAAATTATCATAAGAACATAGAAATATATGCCAGAAAGATAACCTTGTGTGTCACAAGAAGTTGGGTCAAGAACATACCAAGATACGCACGTCTTTCCCAATTGCTTTTGTGTTAGGAAAAAAGACGAAGATAAATAATTTCAGTAATCTTGAATCATTCGTAGGTTAGTTAACTTTTCCCTAGCACATATTCACCCATCATGACAATGTAACTTGCAGAGATCAAATAATGAAATTGTGTGGTTGGAGATACGGTGGAGTTGAAATACATGGCTGTATTTAACGTGCTTTCAAACTCACTGTTAGTATTTCTTATTGTCCTCTCATTTGTGACAGTAATATTTTAAATATGCAGTATGCTGCTACTGATACCCGCACCTTCTTGGTGGCATTTGCTTAAGGATTAGCATCACTTAGTATCCAACTTCATTTAACTTCCAAGGGGAACAATGGCAGGACCACAAATGTGATGATAAAATGTTGTAGGAAAGCACACGGGATTGTAAGTGGATAAATTAAGGACTTAAATTTGCTAAACAATTTGCAGATGCTAGAAGCACAGGGGACTAAAATGAGAACAGCAAACTTAAGACTAACAAGTATGTACTCTGTGAGCCAAGTTTGCAGAGGCCTCCACTTGGCATCTTATGTGCTATTTGGTTACTTCCACCCACAATTGACTTGTTGAAGCAAAATTGGAGCCACAAAAAACAAAATGTAAAGTCCTCCTACCATAATATGCAGAGGCAAACAGTGCCTGTACTCATAAATCAGGTGTTTAACTATCTGCAGTAATTTGAATCTGCAAATGATTGAAAGCTTCCCTCTCCCTCCCATCTGATGGAAGTAATGCTTTTTTTGAGCGTTTTTATGTGTAGAGTAGGCAGCTCTGAAATAAAGGCACCTTTTCACCTTACAGAATAGCTAAATGTTATTTCAGAAGTGTAGCTATAAGGTATTAAGATCAAATGCAGTCATGGCAAGAAACAGTTTTAGCCATGCACACCTGTAACTTAGAAGTGCAATTCAAGTCCTTACACAGAATAAAAATTGTGAAACTGACTTTCAGAACCACGATTCCAGGAGTACTATTGGGCTTCTAGGAACCACTAGTGCAGATATGCTCACTGAGTAGTGTCAGCTGTTTGAATATCTATGAATTCATATCATCAGGTATGGTAAGTAGAAGTCCTCTCAAAAATTGACATATACTAATTCCTAGCGCCAAGGGACAAAGTACAATTACATTAGCAGTGTCTTGAGACTTGCAATAAAACTGAGTTACTAATTTGAGGTTTTCTGGTTGCAGATATCAGGCTCTTGCTAAATTGTTTTCATTTATTCAGATATCTTTCTGGGAGATCAGTGACAGCTGGAATATTTCAAAAGTGAGTGATTTATCTAGATAGCTTTGAAAATGTAGTGGTTGGTCAATGAATGCAAATGATAGAAGTGGAAAATCTGTGCATTTAGGAATCTTTTGTAAGTCCTTGATCTGGATCTTCTTTCCTCCCCCACATTTTCAGTAAAAGTAAAACATTGTTCTGGCTTTAAAAGCAACACTGTGAGAGTAGTAAAATATGGTTTTCTGCACTTATTTGCTGTTTTAGGACAGCAAAACCTATCGACAAATGCTATAGTATGCTGTAGTATAGGTCTGTTGCTGAAGTTCATAAGACTCAAAGAAGCATATAGTAGGTACACTAGGATGATACCTGGGAATAAATGCTACAGCCTGTTTTAGTCTCTTCCAGGCTTATTTGGTCAACTTCTTACATGTTCCTAATTAACTTCCAGAGTTGTCCTTAGTGATTTTGTGCTTAATCTTGTGTCCAGGTAGCATCTTTAATTCATGCATGTTGTAACACTTGTAGTATGAAGATGGTTACAGATTATCTTGGGGGACCAAGACCTCAATATTCAATAATTGGCAGAATGAAGTATTAAGTATAATGCAGTGCTGCATGCATGATCTAGTGGTTGTCTGGCCTTGACCTTGTTGTTAGTAAAAGCAGACAGAAGGAAGATTTCTTAATACTTCTGCTGATAGGAAACCTTTAAACAAAGCTGACTGTAATGCAACATAAATGGTGGGATACAGTGGGTTGGACAGGATAGCCCTCAGTCCTGGTTTTTGATCTTGAGTATGACTGGGATGGTTCACCCTTTTCGTATGAAATAATTTATTCTTTTTATATGGGGCAGTAGTACGCATTATTTAATGTCATGAGACATTAGATCCTTCTGGGAAACTTAGGTGGCATTTTTTTCATTGGATAGGATACAGGTTGTGCATGCTGTTAAGAGCTGCTTTGGAAAAGTAGATGTATATATAGCTAATGTAGGTCTGTGCTAGCAAATCGGGTACATCTTTGAATATATCATCCTATAGTGATGTTTTCCTATAAAAGTCAAATAGCATTTTCCAATATTATAGAATAATTCAAGTTGGAAGATGACTGCAGTGGACAAGTCCAGCTGCCTGCACAGAGCAGGGTCAGCTGTGTCTCACCAGGTTCCCAAGTCTTTATCCAGCTAAGTTTTGTAAATCTCCAAGGACAATGGTTGCATGAGCTCTGGGCATCCTGTTCCACTGCTCAACTTTCCTCAGGGTAAAAAAAGCTTTCCGTGTTATAGTGTATGAATTCCTCATTTCAACTTATGCTGATTGATTCTTTGTCCTCACGCCATGCACTGCTGTGAAGAACCTGGCTCTAGCTTCCTGATAACCTTGTAGGAATGGGAAACTGCTGTTAGCTCTCTTGCCCTGCTACTTCTCCTAGCTGTCTCTTCTCCATGCTGAAGCTCACATCCCTCAGCCTGTCCTCACAGGGTAAGTGCTCCACCACTCTCGCCACCTTGGGGGCCTTCTACTGGACTTGCTCCAGTTCTTTAATGTCCCTCTAGTATCGAAAGTATTGGAGATGCGGTTTCATGAAAGCTGAGTAGAGGGTTCTTAACCGGGCAGTCTCCGGCCTGTACCATTGTGTGGTGTTAATCCTACTCAGTGCAGGATTTTGCATTTGCCCTTGATGTTCCTTTTGGTGAACCTTGATGTTCCTTTTGGCCCATTCTTCCAGTCTATTGAGGTCCCTAAGGATGGCAGCCCTGCCCTCAATTATGTTGATAGTTCTTCCCAGTTTGGTGTGATGTACCTTGATGCACCAACTTGGTTACAAGAATATTAAAGAAGATAGCATTAAAAGGCTTAAAAAAAGCCAAGGTCACTGCATCCCTGAAGGCAATCAAGTAGGTAAGATATTATTTCTTCTTGGTAAACTTGTGCTTACTGTTCCAAAGCACTTTCTTATATGTGCCCAGGAATGGGTTCCAAGGAAAGACTCAGTTGAACACTGAAATTTGGGTCACTTCTCAGATGGGAGTGGTAACTTCAGTAGGATCTGGATGGCCCAGTTCAATAAGTTGTTAATTGCAGGATGATTATTCTGTTGCAGTTTCTTATACCAAGGACTTTGCTATGTAAAGATTTTCATATGCATCCACAGAGCTGAAAACTATTAATTTTCCTGCTTCCTGTAGCTAATACAGATTAAGAGCACATTAGGATTGAATACTGAACTGGCAAATTGCTTTGACACAAAGCATCACTCCAGTGCCAAACCCCAGGCTGACCAAAGCATTCAGCGGAGTGTCACATTAGAAGATGCTTTGTGCATGCAAGAAATGATCTTATGATGGAACTTTCAAAACAGCTATTGAATTGGCTGGTGGCTTCCTAACTGCTAAGTAGGTGTTAAATATTTGGCAGAGAAGTTCCTGCTGCCTTTCAGGAGGCATGAAGAATTTCCTCAGCAATCACTCAGTCGCTATTAGTTAATATTCAGTGCTTGCCTTTGTCAGCTTTGTTCACCTCTTCTAGGTCTAGCGTCACCACTTGCTTGCATGGGGCTGCATTTCTGCAAAGGCATCCAGGCTTGCATCTTCTGCCAAGACATCTCTCAACGTGGCTTTGTTCCAGCAGCACTAGAAAGGGGCAGTATTCACCCTCCTCTTCTGTACCTTGCATTTTGAATGCAGTACAAGGTCCTGGAAATAATAGATTGGGGCTGCTCAGAAGCTTCTTCCTCACAGCCCCTGTCCTGGTCTGCCTGTGTATCGACTGCATGTCCTTGGGGGAGTGTCATCCTCATTCAGCTCACATGGCAGCCCTACAAGCCAGGCTGTCCCACAAAGCTCATGCCTTCAAAGCCTGCATCAGCTTTCCTGCCTCTTCCCCATCTGCTCTGTCAATCAGGTCTCCAAGGCTGATGCCAGGTTTTACCATAGTAAAAACTGTGCCCAATGTGGGACTTAATATTTCCAGCAGAGAAGAGTGATTTACTTAATTTGTTTCCTCTACAGGCCCTGTAAGGTCTTTTTCTTTTAAACATACAAGCAAGAGAAGACTCTATTTTTTTTAAATGCATTTAGTTGCTGTTGGTTGTGGATATGCTGCTACCTAGACACTGCGGTTTTAACAATTTTTGCTGTGGTTTATACAGATCGACGTATCCCGGCAAGGAATGCAAGCCACAGAAAGCTGAAGATGAAACCAGTCAGGGACTATTAATCTGGTAGCAGCGAACAACTCAGTTGCAGTTTAGAGCAGTATTTAATTTATGTAGGCTTCAGTTACATTGTTCTGTTTTTCACTTGACACTAGCAGCTGAAAAGAAGCCCTTTACATCCATGCTGCAAATCCCTAGACCCAGCTCTTCCTGCCCCTAAACTTGCATCATAACTACATATGCCTCGCAGCATTTTTGCTGCAATAGAAAAAGTGGTACATTCCTTAAGACTTACTCCAGACTTACTGTATTTAATTGACTGAGAGAGTCAAGTTTCTTTACTGTGGAGGGAGAGGTCTTCTCTCTGTTCAAATTATATTCTCATTCTAATACATCTAGTAAACTTTTATAGAAGAAAGAGGGATAGTACAAGTTTAGAAAAAAGTGGGGGTTTATGCAGTTTTGGAATATAGATAATAGAGTGAGGTAGAGGTCAAAATTCACTACAAAGATAGTTTAAAGTATAAGACTATTTGAAACAGAAAAAAAATGTAATTTGATTGTCAGAATTTACAGTTGTTTCCTATCAGATGAAAATTTTTCAATTTTGACTTTTTATACTGCTTTCCTAATACTTGGTGCAAGAGAAAGCATTCATTTCACAATAAAAAAGTGACATTTATTTCTGAAAATCTTCAGCTATTGCGCTGACTTTTTCCTCAAATTGGACAAGTGATTGGCCATTATACCAGCCTTCTGAAAGACACTCATTTCATGAGAAGCATATCATGCTAAAGTACTTCCATTGAAGCTTTTCCAGCCATTTTTCTGTAAAGCTGAGTTAACATCAACACATGTTAATAAATTGTGCCTAGAGCAACTCTCAAAATTGTGACCAATGTCATTAGGGATGGAGGAAATGCTTTTCAGAGTCTCATCATCGTAGAGTAATTTGGGATTTTAGCAAACTTGATTTACTCTCATTTTTGAGATGCATTAACTGTATGTGGAGGAGAAAACTTGTGTAGAACAGTGCTTCAACACTTTTGTTCTTTAGCACTAACTCTCATTACTAAACAACACTTAAAGTTAAAAAATACTTGCAAATCATTACAGTGTGTGAATGTCATACTGACTATTGTAATAAAGGTGGGCAAGGTTTTATTGGCTCTTTCTGGAGGAGAACAAAGAATTTGAAGGGATGTCTTGGGACACTGGGAGCAACTGTTCTGCTGTTGGTGCAAGCTCCTCGTGCAATCCCTTTCATTAACTTGTTGAGCCTCTCTTGAAAGCACTTTGTCCCCTCCCCTCCATTTCTGTGGGAGATTATTTCGAAACTTTGTTTCTTTGAGGATCCAGAATATTTCTTTCATTCAAAGCCTAAAATTGTTAAGGGCCAAAATGCCTATTTGTTCTTAAGCAACACCCTTTAGTTAAAACAGCTTTTCTATTACTGTTGTATCTTAGTTATTAGGCTGCTCCTAAATGATTTTCATCTGCAGTTCTTTATGGATACCATCCCTACTAATTACCTTTGATTTTCTTTTTTTTTTTTTTTTTTTTTAATTTTAAGTGTAGATGAAGAACTTCTTACTCCATTTTTTTAATGTTTCAAAGCCTAATTAAACTCAATTTTTGACAGTTCCTACCTTATACCTGTGCATCTTGACTGTGAAAAGTGTTTTCTTGGTTTTCCTGTTCCCTAACAGCACCCTCCTGTATTCCAAGCAGATGTCTAGATGTCATCTTTCAAGGAAATCAGTGGTCCCTTCTTACAGACCTCCTTCCTTCCAGAGCACTCCTCATGTGGGATAACTTCCTGAGTTCAAGCACTTCTGAATCTGAGCCAACCCTTACTCTTCTCCATTAGCTGTCTTTAAGTAGTTCTCTTATTGTGTCATTGTGCCTCTTCAAACTGAGCACTCTCTTTCCAGGTCGACTTGTGTCATGTCACTTTTCCTCGAGTGGCTGTAGGAGCTTGTTGCCTCTAGTGTGGATGAAGTATCACTTTCCCAGGGTCCTAGGCTGCCAGAGAGCTTTGGGAGCTGGTGCATATTCACTCATTTTTTCTGCAGGGTCCTGCCACAGACTGAGCATAGATTTGAGGACATCAGATGTTTCAACCAACACACTTCAAGCTCAAGAAATGCTCATTTCCAATGATACCAAGTTAATCAGAAAAAAAAAAAAAAAAATATATATATATATATATATATATATATATATACCTGGAGTTGCGAAATTCATTCTGGATTTATTGCATTCCCAGATGCAGATTCTGAGCCTTCAGTCTTGGAGTTCAAGCCTAGACTTGCCCTTTCAAGAGTCTCAAGAAACTCATGACAGACAGAATGATGTGTACCGCAAGTCTAAAGATACGGCAGCTTTTCACCACTTTGAAATAACCTGGGTCTGTTGTCCATCTTAAAGGGCAGTGTTTAACCTTTTATTAGAGTTTATCTTAAGGCCTTTCTTTTCAGTTTTATATTTGACAAACTGAGAACATTCTTTCTGCTAAATTTTGTGGGTATTGTGGTGCCAGGCTTACCATTTTACCACTCTAACTCCTAACCATGACAGTACTGCTAAAACCATTATGTTAATCCTACTAAAGCCACCTTTTTGAAAAGTTGTGGTTTGAGCTCAAACAAGATGATCTCCAGAGGTCCCTTCCAACTGCAATCATCCTGTGACTCTGCAATCTGGATTTGAGTAAATAATAACCATTTTATTTTTCTGCCTTTATCTGTTGGTTGTTAGAACAAGTACTCAAATGCATTGCTTCTAATTGATGATTCAGATGTCAAAGTGGCATCCCTTGAATTTCTTTACTAATTATTCCTGTGATCAAAATAGCTATCCTCTTGAAATGTAATCAATTATTTTCTGCTATACTCTTTGTGGATATATATCTTTCCAGTTTTATCCATTCTGTAAAAGCTACTCTAAAGTTAGTTCTCCTAGTGTCCTCTAAAATGAAAACCAAGGACAAAGGACATGTTTCAGAGGACCAGGTTGTTCAGATTGCTAAAGACAGTGGTTGTATGATTGCAGGGTTTTTTTGGGGGGAAAAAAAAAGGGAAAATATATTTGTCCCTTTTTTTTGACAGAAGGCACCACTTTAGGAAAAATCAAGCAATAACTTAAGTTGCAAGTGACCTGCAGAATATGGAATCCTTTATTGTGCTCAAAGCAGGTTCATCTAGATGAAGATTTCACAGCGAGTCCAATGTCTGACCACCCTCATGGTGGAAAAAAAAAATAAAATTATTTTTCTATATTTTGCTGCTTGTGGTCATTATATCTCTTCCTGTCACTGTGCACCTTTGAAGAGAGTCCATCTGCATCTGTCACCTGTGCCAGCTGCATTTTGTAGGTCCTGTGCTCCATCTGCCTGCTCACCTGGAGAGTCCTTCTGAGTGCTTGTTGCAGCTTGGTCATGTCCTTGTTGTCATGGGGAGCCCTGAACTGGACCCAGCCCTCCCAGTGGGCTCTGACAAAAGCTAGGCAGAAGGGAGAAGTGGTTATCCCTACTGTGCCCACTCCAATATGGCTCAAACAGCATGATCTGTGGGTAAATACCTTTACTGCAAGGGTGCACATCTGGCAGGTGTTGAACTGGTTTGGGCTGCCCATGTCTTCTGCAAAGCTGCTTCCCTGGCCATGTCTGATGCCATCCCTGGGGCAGGACCTGTTTTTTGCACTTGATGGGATTTATATTGGCCCTGATCCTACCCCCAGCACATTGCTTACTCACCCTGAGCCAGTACTGTCCAGAAACTTGCTGCAAGTGCCCTCATTCCCATCGTCCAAGTCTTTAGTGAAGATGTTGAATGGGATTAATGTCAGTATTGAGTCTTAAGAGTTTTAATCTTAAACTTTTTAGCTGGTTTAAGATGAAGAGTCAATGTGCTCAACGTAAGTACAGGTGAAGCAGAAGATGAATATAAATTGAGTGATTAAATTGCATGATGGCATCAGTCAGAGCCAGCTGGTTGCCAAAATATTATCACATTTTTAGTGACACTGCAGCAATAAGTGCTTATAAGGAATGAACAAAAGATATTTCCCACCTATGGAAGGCTTAGAGGAATCACTTAAACTGTGGCAGGTACTGGTTTATGTTTGTTGTTTTGTCAGATGAACTGTGATGTTTCCTTGCACCTTACTGGGAAAATATGAAATTGAGTTTGATAGGGTACCATGTGCTTAAGTTTTTTCTTCACTCTTTGCTGCTTTCTGAGGAAATGAAGGAAACTGTTCATCCCCACCCTGCCTAGCCATTTTCCTTTCTCTTGGAAAGAGCAGACACACACACACACACTTACAGTCCTTTCAAATATTAGGCAACAAACTGTTGCCTGAGATACCAGACTGTGTTGTTCAAAGTTGCTTAGAGAGTTGAAATGGCACAATTTGAAAGCTTTCAAAATCCAATTGTTTTAAGCAAGTAAGCTGCGCTCATTCTCTGTAAAAGTCTCTAACAGAAAATCCCTCCACCCATTTCCATGAATTATTTATGCAGGCTTCAAGTTTGATATTTAGCTTTGCACAGAAATGGAGCTGAGACTGTTCTCACAACTTCTTCTCTAGGGATACTGCTCGTTTAGCCTTCTCCAGGCTTAGAACTCAGGGCCAAATTTGCCTACATGAGGAATCTCCCCTGTAAAAATCCTAGTGAAACCTAGCCAATTTTGTTGTGATTGGGGGTAAACTAGATGAGCTCAGTGATCATTTGTGGCATATCTAAGGCTGTGGTGTGTTGTCTCCAGGTGATTTCCCTTGTTTTTGTAGCATCACCAGCTCACTGGTCAAGCCCTCAGGAGCCCAAGAGGGAATAACCACCAAAACATTTATCCACTCTTATGGGCAAGTTTTGCCACCAAGGTAAATGTGTCTGAAACTGATAGTTAATCTTTAAATGACAGATTTTTGCCTCAGCCTGCTTATATACAGCATTTCTTGTTTTATTCTCTGTTCTCCCCACTGTGGTGAACAAATCCTTATTTGTCTTTATGCTGGCCCTCTACTAAGATAAAATGACCAGAAAAGAAGGAATCAAAATGGTAACAATGCAAAGAAATAATGAAAAGCAAATAAACTGACAGAGGTCCTGTAGCTGCAGGTACCTAATATTGGCTTTTATTTTCTTCACTAATACGTTGGATTTTTAACATTCTGCTCTGAGATTTTCAAACTGTGAAGCTAATCTCTGTATGGTTATGGAAGGCAAAAGTTTATGTTATCCAGAGCAAATGCTGAGTAGAACTGTGGGTAGATTTTTCTTCAGTGTATTCAAGGTTGTTTAGGAGTGTGATTCAAGGCAGTAATTTGAGTAGTGTAAGGTGTGTGGAAGGTAGGTAGCCACATCTCAATGGGGATATGCCTGCACTCGTACTGACAGAAATGGTTCTGTACAAACTGCTCTCAGTCTGGTTTGGTAGGTCCGCAGAACTTCCAGGCAGTAGATACCTACAGCACAATTGCAGTGAGTGGTGTTTTTTCATACTATCTCAGCCACGATTTCACGTGATTAAAAAAGCTTGCTTACAGTTTACATGGTTGAATAATTACATTAGTTGGTGTAAGAGAAATGCAATGGTAGGTAACTGAAATGAAATTTGAGTTGGTACTATGTGGTGTTTGGTTCTCTTCATGTCCATTGACTCAGCAAGAGCTATGGTTTATTAAAAAGCCTAAATTGTCATGATTTTTGCCAGGCTGGATTGCGTCTCTTCTCTGAATGACAATTGTATAGGGCTTGGAATGCATGGAGTATGCCAGTGATGTGTTTTAGAAACAAACATTCTATATACCACTGTTCCACAGAACTTCAGTTCTGTTGTATAAATGTAATACTTCTCAATGCACTAGAGTGGGAAGCAAATGACTTCTAGCACTTAGAAAGGCATGGACAGCCAGACTTTGTGGCAGTTTAGAAGCAGCCCTCATAATCTGATAGACCTGATGAATCAGAAAGAACCTTCAACAGGGTAAAGTTTAGTGTTTTAAATCTGCATGTATTGATATAATTGTCCTAAACTTGTTTGTGATGTTTTTAGCAAATATTTCATATTTACTTATAGAAGATGTTTAAGAATATTAACTATGTATTAAACAATAAACCAGAATTAATTACTTGCTTAGGAAGACTGTGAAGATGTGCCAGCTCATCTCAAATCCTACTCCAAGAGCTAGCATCATCTAAAGAGCTGCTTATTGTTAGTTCAGTAGGCAGCTACCTAGATGAACTGAACTTTTTCCTTTCTGTTGATTGCTCCACATTATTTTTTTTTCAAACTAAGTGGAGGCACGTGCAGAGATGTCACAAGAAAAAGTAAAGTGCATAACCACAGATCATGCAAGCAGGGAAATAGGGTTGTTTTTTACGTGATTACGTACCTCTTCTTCAAAGCGTTGGAACTGTCTTACTTTGCTCAGAGTTTTGGACAGGTACAGCAGAAGGTGCACACAGAGGGAATAAGACATTATGAAAGGTAGCGTGTTGTCTTGATTTTAGAAGGAATATGAATTCTTCAGTTTCCTCTCCTTTGTTCCAGTGTGCTGCTGAGTAATACACAGCATTAATTTTTTAGTAGGTAATTTCCTTTTCTCTCCTTTTTAAAATTGTAACAGAGAGTGCACCTAAAATATTTCTGCTTTCTGTCTAGGGTTGAGATGGAAAATGGCAATGACATACCACAGCTGTCCAGCACGGTGGCAGCAAGAATTACTCCTGTTGTGTGTAAATGGGACTTGGGTTATATGGGAACTGGTTTCTACATCGGAAATGTCTCAAATTGTCTGGAACGTGAAAGCAAACATTCATTTTTCTAGACAGTGAAGGCAGTTGACTTTGTAGTAAATCAGTAGCCTACTCCAGGTTGTATCTAGGTATGACTTTGGCCCTCTGCCTGAGTGAGAGCCCTGGAGTACTTCATTTTATGTGTGAGCAGTGCAAGTTCCTGCTATTATATTTCTCTCATCTGTGTGAGGCTGCACAAAGCTTTATGAAATCATGTTGCCTTGCTGAGAAGCAAGCTTATAGGCTGTTAAAAGTAATTTCAAGTAAGGAAAAAAGTAATTTCAAGTAAGGAATCAGCCTACATCAGTCTGCTGTTCCCCGAGTATCATGCATTTTTCACATATGTTTAAAAGAAAACGATGTTTTTCTTAATTCTATAGAAATTCCAGGTGGTTTTCCTCATGTTAATGAGAACCAGGAAACTTGTCCCTGAGACACTTTTATTTTTTTTCGATTGATTTTCCTGAGTATGGATGGGAGTGTATTCTCAGACTTAAAAGGAATAATATAATGTGGTTTAAAAATGAATAATTAGGTGTCTTATTTGAGGTTTTGTTTTCAGCTTTTTTCTTAGCAAATAGCTTGCAGTATGAAGACAAGGACTCCAGATGTTAAGAACTTGAGCTCCCAGTACCCTTGGGAAATTAGAACGAGTGATCAAGAAGCTGATGAAAATAAGGGCTCTTTGTAGCACTGTCATAGAAGACGAGCTCTTGTCTGATCACACGTAATGTATTTAGTTGGCAAATAAAATAAGCCTTTCCTAATTTTGGAAGTTGTCTCTGTCTTGAAATTTGGTGAACCATTTTCCGAACATGAAGTGAGCATGTAGGCCTCTGTAGAAGTTCATTTAAATTATTTTTGTTCCTCAAACCACTTTCTGCATTTCTTCATTGAATGGCCGTGTGAGTAAGCCTTTCCCGTATCAGAAGTGGCTGAAGGGCTGAGGTAGCAAATTGCAGCGTTCCTATAAATACCATTGTTTATGCATAGCTCTGTGCTCAAATGTGCTCTAAAGGGTTATTTTGTTTTGGTTTTTTTTTGAGGGGTGGGTCTTCCCTGTTCTCCCAGGGCAGCAAATGGAAAACCAAAGCTGGGAGTAAAGGATTTGCCACCAAGTTACTATAAGCATTTGTAATGTTCCTTTCATGTGAATTTTCTGCTAGCCAGATGCATCTTGAGGATACTGCTTTCTGCTGCTGGGGGCAATGGTTACAGTCTTTTGCATCTCTTAGGCAGACAGGAATAACAGTTCCTTCAGGGACACAAACCGGTGTTCATCTGAGGACGTTAATAGAAAATCTACCAGATACCTGTGTTGCTATATTTCTCAATGTAGTGGAGAAGTTTTATCAGGGTGGTAGGAGTTATCAATTATAGTTTAGAGGTAAGCTTGTCCCAACAGCATTGTAATTCTGAGATGGCTTCTCAACTCTGGTCCTGTGGCAAATTTCACTGTCTTATTTAACAGAATTATTTGGGAAAGGTGGAGTAAGAAGAGAGTGAAGAATAAACTCCTGACGTCCAGGCAAGAGCTGGCAGCTGGCCACCTTATTTAATGTTTTATTTCCTTCATGACCTATTGTTGTCTGCCTTGACCTTGGTTTGAGCTTTTAGGCCCTGGCAACAGTGAGATCAGATTAGGTTAACTACTATATTGTTTAAAATTCACTAGACTGATAAGTACAGCAGTTTTCAGTGTAGCTTTCTAGAAAGATTTCCAACCGAAGATCAACCTGACAGATGGCCTTAAACAAAAATACTTAATTGTTTCACTCCTCACTGCTACAATAGCATAAAACTTTCAGTGCATTTCAGATTTATTCTTCAACATTAAAAATCTCTGATCTGTCTTAAGTGCTGCTCGTTAATGTCAAGGCTTTAATACATTCTGTCTTTATCCCATTGACTGTTGAAAACAATACATTCCTTTTTAGAAAAGGTATGATGTAGAGATTATTCATCTTACCATAGATTACTATCTTGCATGTCATATAAGTGTAATTCTTCTTCGTTAACACTGAAAAGATATATTCACAAATTCTGCTATGTTACGCCAGGGCAGTTACAGGGTTCCATTGCTTCAATACAGCTGAGAGCAGAACCTGGGTAGCAGCAGATGCTGGCACTGCTTAAAGGCAGAAATTCCCTGGATTTCCAGCAGCACTTCTTTTTACAGTACATTTTGGAACTGTTAGTCAACAATCTGGGGGGAATAATTTAGTAAACTTCGTTATAAAGAGAGAAGTGTGTATTAATGAGAACTGCATTTTTGAATTTGGGAGAAACTTTTGCCTAATGTCAGTATCTTCAATATCACTAGAAGCGGAGAGGAATGTTCAAAGACTAATTTGAAAAATAAACAAACCAAAGCCATTACCAGGTTCTGTGACCAGAGCTTGAGAATGCCAAAGGCTTGTTGTTTGAGGCCTGATATTGCTGTTTACGACCCCAGTCTTGCAGTAAGTTCAGGCTGGCAAAGCTGTTGAGCGCTCTTAGCTTCACCCTTAAAAATTCAGCAAAATAGATATTTTGAGTAATGAAGCATTAAATACTTTTTCCTTTCCCTCCCCTTGCCTCAATTTTTAATTTTGCTTTATGCTTCAGAACTGATTTTTTTCCCATGTGGTCCCTTTTGCTGCTATGGGTTATGTGGTAAGGGAATGTTATAATTTAATTTAAGTCTTGAATGCACTTTCCTTTCAGCTGAGCCTACTGTGACATTCCTTCACTAGCAGGCAGCGCCTTTTAATTGATTCACAATAGATTTGGGATTGGAAATGATGGAAATTCTGTTGCTGATTCATTCCTCGTGGGCTAAAGTGGTGGACTGGGTGCTAAAACCCAATGACCTGACATTGTTGGGATGTAGTGTTTTTTCTAATTAAATTTTTGTATGTGTCAATTACTGGACTAAGTTTAAGTTCTGTTCAGTGATAACTCCTTAACAGATTGGATGAAGTCAGTGTTTTCCCCTGCAAGACTCCAGGCATTGTGTGAAGCGCACACACTCTGTCTTGTGCTCCCTTGTTGGGGTATTGGCACCTTGTGTTTTCTCAGTGTTGTGCTACAGCTTCTTGGTGGCTGTCACTGGATAGTAGGCAACCAGCTTTCTGCTGGAGGTTGAATGTAGTAAGCTTTCCTGACAATTTGCAAAATGCACTTAGGTGTGCAGAACACATACTGATCAAAGAACTGATCTATTCAGCCTTATTAAAGAATGGTGTACAGTCTGAGTGTGCTGGCGTTCTCTGCTCCTGCACTTTAAATGCTACATTGTGCCAGGAAATATCCCTTCTGAGGTGATGCTAAATGCACTGGCTGTCAAAGTAAATGCTCGCAGAGAGAGTAGTCACAAGAGAATGTTGTCTTGTATTACAGTGAATGTGATTTGACACAGAACTACATAAGGCCACCAGCGTAGGTACGTGGGGCCTGCAGAGATTTCCTGTGAAAAATAGCACAACACTCGCTGTTCCAGCCAAAGGCCATGCCTTCAGAATCACAGCTGGTTATGTGGTCACTTGGCAGTATCAGTACAGTCCCGGCTTGCCCTGTGCTGTTAAACTGTTAAAGGCTGTACAGTTTCTCACTGTTGTTAAGAACTTTTCTCATTGTATTATTATTCTTCAACCTTTTTGTTTTCTCATGGTGCACCTCTTGTTTTTATAGTTCTTTAATGGAGAGGTACTGTGTTTTCTAGTCTGTTTCCATAGAAACACCCAATTAGAAGAGTAATTTGAAGAGACTGAGACACAGCTGCCAAAACTCCTAAAGAGAAAGGAGGAGGTGGAGGGAAAATGGGAGAAGATTTGGGCTGGCAAAATGCAAACAACACTGCCTGTCTTCTGCCAGCTATTTCCTAACATTCATCTGTAAACTCATATCTGACTGTACATCTTGCACCCATTTGGTTTGAGCTACATCTGTAATGCATTTTAGAAGTATAATTGAGTCTGGTGCTCAGCATATGCGATGTTAATGCTTGGAATGTGAGAACTTTTTGTTGTTGCATTGCTGCTTTCTTATGTTTTTCTATCAGGCAGTGGCCAAGGCATAGAGATCAAAAGGGGTGGGGAGAAGAACTGAGGCATCTCCCTCTTGCCAATGCCTCACATATATATGTATGTTGAAAAAGACATTTTTCTGTCCTTGTTTTTGACACAAAACAGTGTAAGCCAGGTACCTGTTGTTCAGTGGATCTCAAACCATTTATAAAGGGAAAAAAACCACAAAAACATGTTCAGATGACTCATTTTTCTGGTAGTGGAATCATTAGTTGACCTGCCTGTCTTCTTTTGGCCAGCTGGAGGCAGTCAGAAATTGAATCCTACTAGAAAAGGAGAATGGAAAGCAAAATCAATGAAGCAAAAAATGGAGTATCAGGTGTATCTTTCCCTGTAGGTCCCAAACACATTATTTGTGTATAGATATAGACATACCCCGACCGCAAGAATCATTTCTGTATTTAAAAGTGCAACTTTGCTACTGCCTTTCACAAAGGAAAGAAGATAATAATGTAAATCTGTCATGGGATGTTGGGCTCTGTTCATATGCTCAGAAATTTGTACTTTACTGTGATCACAGGTTACATACACATTTTGATTTCTGTTTTCTCTCCAGTGACAGGGCTCTTTCAGTATTTTCTTTAGTAAGTGTCGTCTAGACTGACCAGAAGGCTCCTTGCTTTCCTTTGCAACTGTAGGTCTGCCTTCCAAGACTCACAGCAGAAAAAACAAACTAATTAAATGAACCCCAAACAAAAAATTCCCCCCCTCCAAAAGAAACAAACAAAACAAACCACACACAAAACACACACTCCATATAAAGCCCACCCTCAAACCCCACTTATATCAGAGATGCTTTGGCACAGGAGCAAGTTATTATGGAAATCTGGCCTTCTTTAGAAAAGGCAATTGCAGAAGTGAGCTAATAGTTATGGTTGAGTCCTACTCAGATCTTCAGCCAGAAAACTATGGTGGACACTCCAAGCCTGGCTGGCAGTCTTCCAGCCTCCTCCAGAGGCAGCAGTGGCTGCAGGTATATTCCCATTTGCTCTGCCCTTTGTTCACCTGAGCCATCGGATCCGTGCTGTCTCATAGCTCTCCTTCCTCTTCTGGTGGTGTCTAACAAGCTGTGTACCACTTGATTGTCAACATTTTGCACAGTGATTGATATATCACCATTCCTGTGGAAATGGATTTGGGAGTACCTGTTGTGGGAGTCCCAGCCCAAGTAGCCAGCATAGATGCCACCCACTGATTTCACCAGTCTTGCTGGCAACCTTTACCAGAGCATTGTATGGTCAGGTTTAAAGGATATGGTTTGCATTCCCTTAGTGCTATCTGGGTAGCTGCTCAGTGATAGAGAAGTTGCACTTGGAGCATGCAGGTTGGAGCCAATTAGTAACAGCACCCTTAAATGCCCAAGAAGGAAAGTGAGAGCTTCATGACCTGCATGTTGGAGTGTCTCAACCAAGCTGAGCATTCTTAGATGCTTCCCTCATCCTGTTTTTAAACGTTCATGAGAATGACGTGATTTGGACAGGATTTTTAAAACACTAAAAACTTCAAAAAAGATGTTTCTGACTGCTCAGGGAATTCCTGAGGCACATCAGGGAAAAAGGCTCTGGGGAAGGAAAAAGTGGACCTTAGGATTAGGAGGGCAGCTGTTGCAGTGCCTTCTTAAACATGTCATTGTTCACTTTGCCACACTGTCAAACTGCAGTGTTCATGAATATTTTAGGACAGATACCTCATAATTGAGGAAGTTGTGGTGTTTTGGGCCTTCAGGAAATGCTTTGTGGGTTACTAAAATTGCCAACCACTTTCATTATGGAAATTAAATCATTATAGAGGCAATATAGTTTAACATTTGAAATTCAGTTAATAGAAATGGAAATCTTATAGGAATCTCCTGTCGCTACCTTTTGCCAACTAGGTATGTGTTACATTGAACCTCAGGAGAAGCAAAGATGCTCCATGACCTTATACAATGTAATATTGCAAGAAATTAAATACTTCTTGTTGTTGAATGAGGATTGGATTAGAAAAAACATCATTCATGTTGAGTAACAGGCGGTTTGTGATTAAGGTGGTGTTGCCTTTTTGCTTTAGAAAAGGCAGGAAATCAATCTTTCTTTTGAGATTGTCATCCAGATTTTGCACAGAACAGTTTCTCAACATTACCTTGGTGGAATGAATAGTCTTAAATGAAGAAAAAAAACATCCCCAAAGAAACAAGCCCAAACTCCCTGAAACAAAGAAATGACAAAAAACACTCATTCAAAAACATCTGCAAGAAACATGGATTGAACTGACAAACTTAAAAATCATCTCTTAAAGGAGATTGACAGTATCATGTTTAACACCACATGTTTGTGTAAATGTGGATATGTATGCATATAGGCCCTTATTAGCCAGCAGCTCTGATTAATATTGAGCGCTTGAGTGAAGTGTTGATTAGTATGTGTATTTAATTAGATGTAAGCATCTAACGGACCACTGTCAACAGTTGCTTCCTATTAAATAGTTATATCTATTACAGAAACATGTTGTTGCAGTTTTCTTTCAATGCTGCAGTTAGAATACATGTACGAAAACTTTATTTGTTGAGTAAACTTCAGGTGTGCTTTTCTAAATGCTACCTGTTTTGAAAGAAGCTACTGGTATAATGTTTGGTTGAGTTGCTTCCAATAATAACTAGAGCTAATGCTGCTTGTGTATTTGCCAAATGGTCACGATTTTCCTAATGCATCAAAGTCTAGACTGGACATGGAGAGACTGAAATGCTACCAGCCTGAGCAAGGAGCTTTGCCTTCCACAAAGTTCCTTGTTAATATACCTATATTTGGTATGGACAATCAATGTAGTTCAGCATTAGAAAAGCTTTTTAAATGAATTTCCTTGTTATATTCAGCTTTTTTTGTTGTTGTTGTTGTGCTTTTTAAGTGCTTGTAAGTTTATGGGAAAAATATAGTTTCCAGTCTTGATGCTGCACCTCTAGTGAAGGAGGAACTGTGGAATAGTTTCTTGTAGTTTAGCCAGCCAAAATTTGCAAAAACATGTCTTCCACAGAAACAACCAATTAATAAAAAAGCAAAGTACCTGTTATGGCCAGACCTTTCTATATGTGCTGCAGTTCTGTGTGATGTATCTTCTTGTTAGCAAGTACTGATTTTTCTGCTTATAGATCTCCAAGTCTTTGCATACGTATGGCTTAAGCTGTATCGCACAAGCTGCCTGCTTCCTGCTCCTTCCTTTTTATCAGCAAGGGCTGTGCCAGTGTCAGTCTTCCAAGTTTGCGTTTTCCCTTCCTGGTATTCTGATTAACTACAGCTCTGCTATTTATTTTATTTTATTTTATTTTATTTTTTTATTTTACAGAATTTATTATTGGTATTTCCATAACACAAAGTTTATGGTCTAAAATTAATTGTTAGATGATTTCATTTGGTAATAGTAATTTTCTGCAAATTTCCCATGCAGTTTTGAGAGGCCTCAAAATAACTTTTTGTGCTGTATTCATTAACTCTTTCTCTGCCTGTATGGCTGCAGCATTCCTATATGGGTTCTTTGCCATGAAATAATAGTGTTCTTTATTATGAAATAGTTCGGTTTGGATTTTTTTTTTTTTTTTTTTTTTTTTTTTTTTTTTTGTAATAACATTGTATTTAAACAAAAGGCTGCTTTATGTAATACCCTGTTGTAATGGTAGTTTAGTCCTCACTTCTAAGGACAAGTGAGGAAAGCAACAGGAGCCAGACTTTTAGTTCAAACCTTGAACCTGTTTTCAGCATCTAGTTTTAGAATTTGAACCTAGTGAAATTTCATTATGTCCTGCTTCCAAGGCTGCCTTTTGAGTACATCTTGTGCTGGTTTTCCTCTATTCCCATTGACATGACTAAGAATTCCCTTAAGCTTTCTCTGAATCCTGAGTGGTATGAGGAAATAAATTATAATATGAACACGACTTGTAGGACAGGAGTCTTAGCAGGCTGCAGCCATTTTTACACCATGCACACACTCAATTTATCTCTAGGACTATCTTATCTAGCATCTGCCCACTGTTTGCTTGATGTGGAAAAAAAGAAGAAATAGCAAAATGTGCTGTAAGCAATTGACAGACACAGCCCTACACGCCAACAATAAACCAGAATTATAATACTTGAAAGCATGAAATTTAAAACAGCCTAGAATGGCTTTTTGAAGAGAAGGTTGTAGATTGTCAGTTCTTGAAGTCTATTCTTTGTCCTCAAAGCATTTTTTGCAGGTGCTGGAAAAGACATTGAATTTATCCGATGAGTGATGGTTGTTATTTAAAAAAGTCACGTGTTAGAAAAGCAGGCGCCACTAAACAAGAAGACTTGACAGTTCCATCTGTAATGTTTTTGCTGGCAAAGTAAATCAGATATCGTTCCAAGGTCTGTACAACGCATGCTGCAAACCTCTAACACTGGAAAGAACTTGAGAGTTTAATGTGTTCTGGCTTCATGTTACATAAACAGGGGTCCCCATGGTCCTATATTGATTGGGCTTGTGTTCCACCACTGTTTTTGTGGGTATATGCTAGCCCATAAAATCACATTTTTGTTTCTGACTGCCAACTCTTTTCTATTGCTTTGTCTATTAGGCTGCAGTGGTAAGTGCTACAGCTGGTGTGCTGAGGGATCCAATGCAGAACAGTCAGACCACTAAATTTCAGGCTGATGAGCCTGGGAAAACCCTTGCAATTGGATAGTACAATTAAATGTATGTCATGAATTTTCAAAATTACCTTATCCTATTTTGAGGATGACTGTGTGTTCCCTGGTACCAGCACAGTCTAACATCACAAGCAATACAAACACTTTGCAGCACATCTCTAGCAGCAATAGCCTAATAAAACTACTGTTTGTAACCCAGGGGTAATCAGATGGGGAGAGGACCTTGAAGTGAAAGATCCATGTGTTTAGTATACTAGTTATTTTATCTATTCTCTTTCTTAGCCTTCAACTTCTGTTTTTCAGTAAAATTTTTCATCATTCTTGCACGTGATTGTGGAATGTGAAGTTTTACTGAAATCCTTCCTCACTTTCTTGGCTGGTTGACATTTGACTGCAGAGTAGTATTCAGGAACTCAATAAACTTCTAGGAATTTTATTTTTTTCTTTAGCAGACAGCACTTAAACTGACTTAATAATGCTTGTACAAAGGAGACTGCAACTTCCACTGCCAGCCTATACAGTTTCTCGTTGTGCTTAGACTTCATTAAAACATTGACTTAACAAAAATATATTTAACACCTGTGTGGTGAAGGACTCTGCAGACTGGCATCCTTAGGCTTAGGATTCAGTTTCTGTGGCCTTCTGCTGCTTCCTATCACATACAGGTCTACATCTACATGTATATCTATGTATCTGGTGAGGACAGACTTTTTATCAGGGCCTGTTATGACAGGACAAAGAGGGGAGATTCAGACTAGACATGAGGAAGAAATTTTTTACAATGCAGGTGGTGAAACACTGGCCCAGGTTGCCCAGAAAGATGGTAGATCCCTCATCCCTGCAGACATTCCAGGCCAGGCTGGACGGGGCTCAGAGCAACCTGATCTAACTGAAGATGTCTCTGCTCATTGCGGGGGAGTTGGACTAGATAACTTTTAAAGGCCCCTTCCAACACAAACTATTCTGTGTTCTCTAGCAGAGCAACTTAAAACCTTTGCTCACTTTTGCAATGGTTTGAAGTGCCTCTTTGACACACCTGCTTAGTTGTGCTTTCTTTCCCGTTTCACTTTTGAACACTTCAGCTGCAGATCTTCCTCTGCCATGCCTCCGCTGTGTCTGTAGCAGTTCCCGCTAGCTTGTGCCCCCTGCCTAGTTAGTTTGATGGTGAGGATCAGGCCACACTTGTATAGTAGGTCTTAAATTTAGTAGGGAGTGAAAGAAGAGGAGAGAGTGTTTTTTCTAATTAAACTTTCTTGACTGTCACCAGTGTCCATGTGAGTACAGTACTGACAAGTCTAGTTTTACTGCCAAGGAGTGAATGACAATGGACTTATTTTTTGTAGGTAATGAAGTCACTGTCTCACCTTCAGCTGTTGTGATATATAAGTTGTTATGGATAGCATGCTTATTTCTCTGTAGATTTTTCGGTGCCAGTCTCACTGGGCCTTTATCCCCAAAAAATACATTCTCTGCCTTCTCTTTGCAAATGTGAAAAATGTACTAGCCAGTAGATACTTCTTTTTTTCCTACCTATCTGCAGCTTTCGTTCTTATGATCCCTTCCCTTTTATCTGTTTTCTAAGTTCTGCCATGTGCCATGCGGAAGTAATGATTAGTTGACAGAATTAGACAAAATTCAGCATGTTGCTCTGCCACAAGTTAAGCAAAGATTCACCAGGGATGTTTTTGTTGAAGTTATGAACAGCACATCTTAGCACTGGGTAGGGTACCATCCCATTAGGTCAAGTCTTTCTTAAATATCTAATGCTTTACAAGGAAAGGGGATTTTATTGACTTCACTGTGGGTTTATTGCAACTATACTGGACCTAGATGATGCCCATGCACAATTGAACCAAGGAAATTATATTTGAACACTCTTCAGAGGCAGCTGCTGACTCTTGGGGACCATTGGTAAAACAGTTGCTTATGCAAACTGTGGAAACATAAATATTGAAATAATTTAAAATTAAACTAGAGGGAGTGTTTCTATCATACATGTGCACTCTCAAATTTAAGTAGGATGATCTTACAATAAAAAACCTTTTATTCAGTGACTATCGTGAGTTTTATGACAACAAATAGTTGAGAGGCCAAGAACCAGCGTGCCTTTGATCATAAATTCTTTGAATTTATGATGATTGGTTATTTTTAGAAATAGCATTCAGGTGTGTTTATAACTGAACTTCATAAAATTAAAATCTGTGTAAATTTGCATTGCAATATTCATTCATTCAGAGTGGACTGACAGAAGAAGCTATGTAGATGTTTCCTAGGTCATCTACTGTATCTAGTATTTGTAAAAATGCTGTTTGCTCTCTGGTTACTTTTTGTGCCAAGCATTGCATTATAAAAGTCATCACTCTAAGGAAAAAAACTCTTTAATAGTATTTGCAAATAAGGATGTTCCATTGTTTTGAGTTCGTTTTCTGGTGAGATAAATAAGACCCCTGTAACAATTGCTCTAGTTAATAAACAATGTCCTGTGTCACTGAAGGGAACACGCTGTGTAAGGAACAACTCACCATTGCCAGGTTAGCTTTTGGGTGTCTGAGGCAAAGCTTTCGTTCTCTCATGTCTTATTTAGCATTTAATTTGTCACAGGAGCAGGAAGTGGCAAACATACTGGGGTCCCTATTGTGGTGCTCTATATTACAAGTGAAAGTGTTCCCCCAAACTGTTTTTAATTCAAACAAAGCTGAGGCAGGGAAACTAAAATATCTACAGTTAAACCTCTGCTATGGGTAGTTTTCTTAATAATTAACACAGCTTCTGGAAAGATTCTGTTTTCTGGTTGTAAGTTTCCCTGTAGCAACTCCTGTTTCTTCCTGCCTTTATTTGCGCTTTCTGGAATGGGTTTGCATGTGATGATAGCATGGGGATGCTGAGCAAGACAGGCCTCTACGTGACACACAAAGCCTAAAAATCTGAGATGTTGTATTGGGTTTGCATGGCAAGGTCTCGGTAGCAAGGACGTTACAGAAGTGGCTGCTGTGAGAAGCTGCTAGAAGATCCCCCTATGTCTGATAGAGCCAATGCCAGCCGACTCCAAGATGGACCCACCTTTGTCCAAGGCTGAGCCCAACAGTGACGGTGGTAGTGCCTCTGGGATAACAAACTCAAGAATTGGAGGGAGGACAGGAATGTGCAGCAGCAACTGCAGCCAGAGAGAGAAGTGGTGGTAATTGGTGAGTGATCTCCCTGTTCTTAGCTCAACCTACAAGTTTTTCATTATATTTTCTCTCCTCTGTCCAGCTGAAGAGGGAGAGTGATAGAGAGGATTTGATGGGCACATGATATCCAACCAGGGTGAACTCCCTACAGATGTATTAAGTTCTGGTGGGTTTTAAGTGTCTTATTTCTAGTTTTACCTTCCATAACTTTGGCAGACCAAAGTTTTGGGTGTTTTTAATCTCTGTTGAAATACTGTAAAATAACTTCAACTTATAATTTTACTGTAACATAACTTTACACTATTTTAAGAGCTGTGTTGTTTCTGGATACTTCATTCACCTGAAATTTCTCTTGGACTGATAATTTTGCACGTAGTCTTAACATGTTTTCTTTTGTTTTTCACATGCATTCTGTAGCTGATGTCTAAAGTGTGATAGTTAATGTCTACTGTAATGTGGTGAATTCCTTATCTGTATGTTGCTTAGAAAGTAACTGGATGTTACATTTGAAAATCAAACTATTTTACAATTTCCTTAATTATCATAATGATGTATAATTATATAATCATAATATCTATTATTTAAACACATGAAAATATATTGTTATTCAGTACTATGTAATTATTTGAAATACATTATTACATATATTTTTTTTTTTCTTTAATAATATTTGGAGCTTTTTCTGCTGTTGTTTCAGTTAGTTTTGCCAAACAGGGTAATTCTCTTTTTAGTTGAGCAAATGCATAGCAGGACAACTTCTGACATGTTATCATTATTTTAATCAAACCAAGGGGCTCCTGCTGAATATGGACTGTTTATTTTTTTACCTCAGTGCTTGAAGGGAGATTTTTGTCTTAAGAACAGAGGTGTATTAAGACTTTTAAAAATACACTTCTGGTAGATGTTTTGTGTACCAGATCAGTAGCATGTTTTATGTGAGGTATAATTTAATAGCTGAATATCAGCAATACAAGACGTAAATGTTTCACCAGAGTCCAGCAGGGTAGGAGCATTACAATGTAAAGAAGTGAGAAGTGAATAAAATATTAGCCTGTTTCCCTTTCATTTTCTTTTTTTTAAAGGTGAGAAGAAACACCCCAACTCACCCTATCTCCACCCTCCCCAGATACGATGAATACAGTGTGGAGTTCAAAGGAGGGCAGTCAGACTGAGGTTGAATGTTATTTATCTTAGTATTGTACTGAATTTAGGATTAATCTTCTCTTCCCCAGCATGTGAGTCAGACACTACAAGTTAAAGCAGTGTGAGCTGAAGCAAGTATCTTGTTTTCATCGTGTATCTGGGTTTCTCACTGACCACTTAATCTGTATGGCTTTGCTGGATGGAATATACAGTGTTTAGCTTGATGAGTCATCACGTGCAAAACTGATCATGCCTAAAATGATCATCTCTTAATCTAGAAGTTACAGATGCACTTTCAGCAAAGGCTTGTAATTGTGGTGAAAAGTTTCACCACTCATCTTGCTGTGTAGTTTAATTTTGCAAAATCAAGGAGCAGGGCTTCTACCAGCACTTTGCAGCCTTGCTGCCACTTTTGGTCAATTAGTTGCAGCATAGTGGCTACAGCAAAAAATTTTCTGAGGAGAGCATCATTTAGTTGTTCTTTTGTTTTCTTTGAAGTTTCTTTGTTTTCTTTTTGCTCTTATGAACGCACATCACAAAAATTTCCTACTTGCTTGTGGGATCTGACCCACTGAAAACACAAAACATGAGCACAGCGTATTATCATTATATCTGCTGCTGTGGCTGAGTGAAGCTGTGAACTGAAACCCTTTGATGCTACAGAGAACAGGCACAGCTGTAAACCAGCTGAAAATCTGCACAGCAACTACTGCTGCTGCACACCCAGAAGGCTCTAGTTGTACTGTAACCAGCCAAAACACTTCTAGAAAAGTCTCTGCATTTCTGGAATGATACTTCTGCCCTGGCTTGTAGAGTAGTTTTGTTACATGGGTGTCCTCCACAGGGACTACATGATCTGGAACCTGGCCCTTGTAGGCTCTACCTACCTCGGAGATGCTGATCAGGCAGGATCTGGGTTTTGGAGCTTAGCGAGTAAACTGCTCAGTGTCTCAGACCCTCCTTTATGTTCAAGGACATAAAGTTATGATTATTATTACAAATAAATGTTCCAGCTTTAAATCAATGTTCTCATTTCTCCTAAGAGTATTTATGGTCAGCATAATTAATCATGTAAGCAGTCAAAACTGACAACAGTTATTTGATGGAGGAAATCACACAAGGAAAGAAAAATTGGCAAGAGATTGTGGGAATACTGAAGTGGCCTTCTGCATTGTTAGATGTGACAGTTTTTTTCATTGTTTCCCTTGGACCGTCCTTTATCTTCTCACTAGTCAACTGAATAGCTTTGTGCCTGCCATGTTTCAGCAAGGTTGGGACACAGGGCTGCGCGATGATCACACAATTGTGCACGGAGCTTCAACTCCTGTATTCTTGCCATAGAACAAAAAGGCTATTGTTTCCAGCCTAATAATAAAGCAGGAAAAAAATCACAAAGGTCTTTCCTCTAGATACAAGGCTGGCTTAGCAATAGGCAGGAGAGAGCTAGCAAGGAGTTTATCTACTGGAAATGGCTTCTCCAGTTTGCATTTTCATTTCATCTTGTTTTACTGATGGCTGGAGAAGATACTTAATAACACAACTGCAAGATCAGATCAGGTAGATTTCTGACTGTGAGTAGTTTAGCACTGGAAACTGGAAGCAAGATGAGCCTTTTGATGCCTGATGGGTAGTGCTCCACTTCCTTTTGAAAGAAGGAAAGGTAACATCTGAGCTACATTTCCTTTGTCACAAACAGGTTACTGAAAAAAAGTGTTTTCATTGAAATGTGGTAGACCTCAGTGTGGTGGACTGAATAATCAAGCTTTCATTCTAATGCTGTTACAGGGTAGAAAAGGAAGTATGATGGGCTATCTGAAGAAGAAATGGCCGAAGGATGCATCATGCATCTGGTTTAGCAAGCAAAGAGTTTAGATAATACTAGCAATTTCACTTGGGAATTTAATGAAAAGCTAGTAGGATGTCCCAATTATTAATTAAATTATTTGTTTCACTTGTTCCTTTTAATTTTTATGATATACATTGGGCATGACTGGGCAAAGTGAAATAGCATGTTGAAAGATCAAGATGAAATCATCGATATTTTTCTAAATTCTCAGGACTTGGTTTAGACTATAGGAGTGTTTCAGGAAAGACTGATTATCTTTCTGTGTTTATGCAATTCCTTGCACACTGCTGTTTGCATTCAAACATCACATCTATTTAGGTGAAGTATAATACTTAAATTAATGTAGCACCCAGCTCCCACTGGCATGACTTGTGGAAGCAAATACTTTTGACTTGGCATTAGAGTTGTATCATCTCAGCAAGCACTGCATTAACATTTTTTTTTTCCTTTTCAGTAGCCTTTGAAAGTTTTCAAATGTGAATTTTTAGTCTGATCTTCAAACATATTTGGGGTGTGATGGACTATGAAGAGGGAACATGAGGCCAATCATGTAGCATGTCCGTGTCCTTCTGAGCTGGTAGGAGAAGGGATGCACATGGTAGAAGGTCCCTCAGCAGCAGCATGTAAGTGGCTGCTCTTTTGGCTAAAGAGTGGGAAATGACTGTGTGAGGCTTGACAGAACTCTCACAGTCACACATGACTACAACTGCTGTGTGGGCATGTATTGTCATTTTAGTGAGATATCTAGATGTCTGGAAGAGATGCACAGAGAGAGAAAATAATGCCCCAAGGGACAGAGTCCAAAAAATCCAACCTAGTCAGAGCAGTGAAGTGACTGTCACTTCATTTCCTGCTATTTTTTTTTCACGTTCTCAAAGTTTTTTTCTTTTATCTTGCATTTTTTGATCCTTTACTGCTCCAGACACTGTTAAGTTTCATTTCAAGGACAGCAAATTTTGGTGCATCAGCAGAGGTTGGCTCATGTACAGAAACACAGATGTGACAGGCAGTTGCATTCTTCTTTGGGCAAAATAAAAAAAGTAGTTATAACAAAAGCAGCTACTTTCTAATAATTCTGAAATAATATCTCCTACAACTGAGTTTAATGGGAGAGGCTCTGTTGTTGGGGTTTTTTTTGTTTGTTTCAGTTTGTTTTTTGTGTTTTTTGACAACTGACTGATCTGAGCAATGTGATTGGAAAGAACAGTTGCTTCTATTATCATCATGCTGCTTTGAGGCAAAGATTTTCCTTCCAATTCTTTTAGAATTGACAAAGGCAAAATGCTAATATTTTGTGCTGCCTAGTTTGTTCAGTTTGGATGTGGACTAATAAACCTTGTCTTCAGTGGTGCTGAACCAGCATTTAGTTTCCTTTGATGGTGTTTTTCAAGAGACTGCTCCCAGTTTGTCAGGGGACAGACTGCACATGGATACTGATCTCCTGCTCTTCTGCCTCTCCTAAAAGACAGTTTGCCCATATTGTGGTCTTACGCCAGTAGGGTTTTAACATGGTTTTAACATGGTCTAGCTGACTAAAGAAGGCAGCTGTCTTTCTGCTTTGTGTGTCTTAATGGAAAACTTCATCTGCTTTCACTTGAACTTCGATATAGTCACAGGCAGGTACAGAGCAGTATTTTGTTCTCCTTAAGCCAACAGTAAATCCAGCCGTTTTTAACTTTCATTGCCTTTGAGTATTTTAAACTGAGCCTGTACAGGTTGACCACATGGAAACAAAAAGACCACGCTTAAACTAAGAGTTCATGGCTTGTAAAATGATAATCAAAGCAAGCCAATGAACCTGAAGAGCTGCTGGATTCGAGACTTCCTTCCTAACGTGCTTTGAGTCTTGCTGTGCAAATCTCATCTCCAGTTTTAGGTTGGTTAGTACTTGTTGTGAGAAACCATGGCACTTTCTTTTTACTGTTCACACAGTAACCGTTTTGAGAAATGATTGTGTGATTGAAGGCCCTAGAGTTGACTGCAACCTTGTGAGGTTTCTGTATACATATAACAAACAGATTTATCAATATACAGTTTTCAATAGCCAGGCAGGCAGTTGTTCCACAGTGAGAAAGTGAAGCAAGCAGTTGAATAAAAACCCTGCTGTCATTTGGCAGCTCTGTCATGAGCAAAACCTGTAGTTATGTTAGAGACCACTAATGTTTGGTATGTTGTTGGAAAACTGCTCTTTTTTTTAACTTGTGGTGGCAGATTCCCAGGTGTCTGTATGCTGCAGCACACAGCAGTCACTGTAGCAAGAATTCGCATACACATACTTCTGACTTAAAGCACTTTCTCCTTTTTCATAGAGGGATAGTTTAGGATAGGAGCTATTTGGTTTATACTTATTTTTGTCCTGTCATATTCCTCTCCTCGCTCAGTTTATAATTCCCTGGACTTTCATGTGCAGATAACAGACATTGAAATCTCTGCATTGTTTTAATCTTAGCCAAGTACTATTGTTTTTATTTTGGAGCCATTTTAAAATGTTTTCCCATCATCTCTGCTTTTTTAGGAGGTTTTTAAGAGCCATTAGTGATCTGTGATAGCAGTGGTTCTCTAAAATACTGACTGCAATATTTTTTTTTAATTATTTTTTCTTTTCTCCTCTTCCTCTCCTCTTCCTCTCCTCTTCCTCTCCTCTTCCTCTCCTCTTCCTCTCCTCTTCCTCTCCTCTTCCTCTCCTCTTCCTCTCCTCTTCCTCTCCTCTTCCTCTCCTCTTCCTCTTTTCTTCGTTCCTCCGTCTTTTTATTTTTTTTTTCTTTTTAATGCGAAGGTTGTTGGAATCTTGAAGACCACACAGCAGCACTGAAAGTTTGCAAGTGTTAAAACTGAAATCTTATAATTATCTTTGTCCTTAAATGGTAGGAGATAAAACTGTTTTTTAAAAAACAAAATCAAACTTTTTTCAATTTGTAGCTTTATTTTGTAAGCTGTAAAGACCTGAATTCTACTAAACTTACTTAGATGTTGCAGTACTGGGTGTCATTGTCTCTCCTTGCCCTTGAAAGGAACTGCATGCAGGGGAATGAATACAAGCATCAGTCTGATCTCCAATCCTAACCTGAAACTTGGCCTAAGAACAGAAATGTTCAAAATCATTTTACGGGATCTGGGCCTCAGTCAAGTTCTGAGAAATGAGGTGACTAGTTCATTTTCCATCTTAACCATGCAAGCCTGTGCATTTTCACATCTTTGTGACCCATAAGTCAAACAAAACTACACATTTCTGGCTTCTTCTTTTGTATTGTAATGCAGGTCAGAAAGCAACAGGATTCCAGGAGTGGCATGCCTGTGAAGATAAATGTTGCCAAGTTCCTCACAGCCTTGATTTGAGCTGCATATGTACACTGGTGATTGAGATACGTACAAGATGTCCTGGGGTGCTCATAGGAAAGGAGGGAGTTGCTGCTTTGAGTATATAACACTTTATAGTGTGAGATTCATTTTTCATGACTTTTTGCATTAAAAGTTCTGCTCTAGAAGAGAGGGGAAAAACCTGCATTATAGGAAGGGAACAAAACAATCTGCTTTTCAATAGCCATATATCAAAGATCATGGAAAGCAATTGTGTGTAAAAATCCTTCCTTAATCACTGCTCTGAAATTGTATTTAATCCGTTTTCTTGACAGTTCATGGAAACTTAGGATGCAGCTTTGCATGGCAGTGTTTTAGCTGCATAGCTCTGCTCAAACTAGGATTTTGCCTTTGTTTTGATCCATAAATTCATATTATCCTAATCCAGCTAAGCAATGTAAATTGCCTATTTCTCATGCCTGGCATTCCCAAACTTGCCAATATTCGTATCTTCAATCTAGAGTATTGCAATATGTTTTGTGAAGAAGCATCTTTCTACAGATTCGTTAGTATTTTCCACGTGTCTATTTATTGAAGCACCTTATGCCATTTCATAGCCATGTAGCTTCATTGCCATGTTCCTGGGTATTCTTCCCTATCTTTCTTCACTGAGTCTTGGCTAAAATAGGAGCATAAATTCTCTGAGGCAGAGCCTGTCTGCACGGAGAAGAGTTGGCATAAAATAACATAAATATCTGAATCAGGAAGGTAGGTACGAATGGATAGCTTACAGGACAAAGGAGACTTTCAGGAGAGGAATGTTTTTAATTGCTTGCTTTATTTTAGTGGGATAAGAACAAGTTAGGAGCTCTTCTGAAAAATGTGTGATTTTGATCTTAATTAAGGCGTATCTTGATTTTTCCAGTTAGCTAGTCATTCTTTGTTTGGGAGGCTGAAACTGCTGCAGATAATAATTTGTGACTTTAGGAAGTGTTAGTCCTCTGAAAAGATCTGAAAGCTACTCAGCTCTCCAAGGGCTGCTGCAGGCTTGGTGCCACTGGAGACCCTAGCAAACGAGCAGGTTGCCAGCAGCTGAGATCTGCAGTCTTAACTCAGGTAGCAGAAACTGGTGCTCAAAGAGACTAGCAGGGCCTTACATAGCCTTATTTTTCATCAGTCCAGGAGAGACTTGTTGCCATATTAGTAAATTATTTTAGGATACTGTTTTGTGATTTAATACAAGCTTGGCAAAGCATCAGACAAAACTATTCTTCTGTTCTCCCTGGGCCATTGTTATTTCCCTCTAATCTTCCCCAAAGTCTGTTACAGCATCCAGCTTCTCTTCGGCAACTTCTGTCAACCCTTTTGCCAAACAAACAAACAAACAAAAAATACAAACAAAAAACATACAAACAAAAACACACACACAAAAAAACCAAACAAAAACAAAACCAAACCAACCAACAAACAACAACAACAAAAAACAAATCAAGCAAAAAACAACAAACAAAACCCCACAAACCCCCAAAACAAACAAACAACAACAATGACAAAAAACAAACAAACAAAACGAAACTGTAAAACAAAAAACAAACAAACAGCCCAAAACCTGACCCCTAGCCCACCGCATATAATAATTGTGTGGGTATTGTGCTCTGTTCCAGTACAGCATTGCCCAAGATGGAATCTCCTCTGAATATCCATGTGGTTTTAGTCATCTATTTTTCATGACTACTTGGTCTTAGATAACAATACAAGTGTATATTTTATACAGCTATAAATTACACCAGTGTGTACATTTATGTAGAAAAGCTATGCATGTTTTTTCACTGCAACATCTTTCTGCTGGTGGTGCTGGATGTCCCCTTTCCACTCCTAGACCCTCACAGGTCTTTTCCACCCCTCCCATGGGTGGAAACACCACCTTGTCTTCCCTGCCATTCAGTACCACTGCAGCTACTCACCTCATTGTGTGAATGAACAGAAATGGATGTGAGATGACCCTTAGAGGCAAGAAAACATTAATTAACAGCACTGAGCAGCTTTCACATGAGGAATAACTTTGTTTTCTCCATGGAAACAACATTCCTCACTAACACCATTATATATGCAAACTTGTTAAGCTCTTTAAAAGGCTCAAGCCTGTGAGTTTCCTGATGTTGTAAATTGCTATGAAAGTCATGGGGAGTTACAGCAGGTGTTGCTTGCTTGCAACAGGCGTTAAGGATCCTAGATGAGCAAAGGAGATGCTGATGTATTTACAATGTTCATGGGACTGTTGCATGTTAAATACAAATTTTAAGCACAGCAAGAGACTGATTAATCTCCTTAATTAGAAATCTGGTATGTGAAGGAAGGGGGGAAAGCCTTCTGTTCAGTAACAGCAAGATATGCTCCTAGCATAACTTATGGTAGAAGCCTGGTAGTTAAATCTCCCAGATCATAAAAGTGACAGTTAAGGCCACAGAAGAGACTTATTACAGATCCTGAATTTTCCTTTGAGTGCAGAAATACGGTCATATCTCTTCTTGAGCTGTACAAAGAGCTCGCGAACTTCTGTTAGCTAAGTGTCCAGTAAATGAATTTATTGACTTAGGTGGCAGCTGCCAGCAGGTAGGGTGGAAACAAACGGAGAAATAAAATGTCTTTGTGGTGAAAGATAATGTAGTATTAGATGAGTGTGAGAGTGTTTGACTTTTAGATAGCCACCAGTGAGAAGAGAAAGTAGGGCTAGATCTAAAACTGACCCTTCTTTCACGCTTAGCTCCTTTCCTTTTGGACATTACTGGTGAACTTTGCAGGATTGCTCAGCGTTCTCTCAGACTTTACAAAGCATGTAGTACATCTCTGTTCCTAAGTCTGAAGATCTCAAGATCTTAAAACTTGAGCTGTTTGGGAAGTTTGGGCTGATGTTTATCCTTGGCCCAGGTCTTCCTGTAGTGCTACAAAGCTGTGGAGCTTTTCTATTTTTAACTTTTATTTTCTATTTTTCCTAAGTTCAGAGCAAGAAAACTTGTCTCTCAACCAATACATTCATGAAAGTCAGGTGATTGCCACATATCTTTTGTTTATAGCAGATAATAAGCTAAGCTGCTTGCAAATAGTGTTTCTATTGCCCTCCCCATGCCAGCCATGGCACAGATTGACAGAGCTAATGAATTCCAAGGCTTCTGTGTAATCCAGTTTTGCACTACTTGAATCCATACCCTTTAAAAATATTGTATATTTTAATTTCCCCTCTTCCTGTTGTTCCAGGCATTTTTTAAGCTATATATATACAAGTATGTATATTTAAAATAGAAACTACATCCATGCACTTATATGTCTAGTTGCCTGTGCTACCAAAAGTCGTCAGTAAGACTTGTTAGTAATGTACTGTAGAACTGGAGATGGGTGAGAGCAGATGGTTCACACTGAAATGCCTGTTGCCTTCTGGATGAGCTTAACAGTCCAAGGTCTGCATACAAAGTTATGGTACTTGATCCTAGGATTTAATTCAAAGGCATCACTGCAGATAAAGCCAAGCATCTTGATTCAGAGAGAGCACATCTGTGTGTTCCTGGACCAGGCTCTTGTTTTTCCCTTCCCTTTAATAATTTGAAATTTAATAAGGGAAGATAAAGCACTTAAGTAGCCTAATATTTTCAGAGATGGGTGTCAAAGGTACAACTCTGTCTATTGACACTGGGAGTGTTTCTGATAAGGGAACTCTTTTCTTTGGAAAATGCTGACTCAATGGAATCAAAAATTTTTAATAGAAAAACATGTGTCTGGGGAAGCAGAGGTACCATCTGTTTTTGAAATGGCTAGAAGTTCAGTTAGTAAGGGTATTTGTCTGAGACACGGGAAAGAAACATGCAGCCAAATCCGATCTCTCCTTGAGCAAAGCAAATCCCAGTTTTCGGGAAAACATCCTTGAAGTCATGTGTTTTTATCCCAATGTGAAGTAAAAAAATATCCTGTTGACTAAATGGTTTGCTGTGACTGTTCAGTATCTGGGGCAGGAAGAGCACCTTGCAGTAAAATAGACACCACTAAATGCCCCAGCAGAGGCGTGTTGTGTGAAGTGTGTTCATCATTCAGGGGGTTTTCATCAAGGCTGCAGATGTGCTGCTGCAGCGGAGCTGAGCCACCACGCAGTGCCCAGGAGGTGCAGCACTGCACAGTAAAGCTGAACCATCATCTGTTTGAGTGCTGCCATGGGCTGGAGAGTTGCCCGTACCCATTTCACAGACCAAAAGAGCGGTCGCTGACTGCTCAAATGTGGCTGGGGTTCTCCAGGGAGAGCTGTCTTCCTCACAGCTTCCTTCTGCTGCTTCACAGCCTGCAGAATCACAATGACAAATACCTTTGTGTGCTCCTGGTGCTGGAGGCACAAGCCTCTGAAGTCCTTCTTTGCAGGCTGATGCAGTGTTTGCTAATAGCACAGGTTCTCAAACGAATGTTATTTGTACATGGTAGAAGTGTATTTCTATAGAAGCATCCACGGGACGTAATAATCAAATTTAATAGCTTTTCATCCCATCAAGAAGCTCTCAAACAGGCTAAGTATATGAGGGGCTGGATTAGAAAACTTGATTTAATGCTGAAGTGAAAAGGCTTTGCATTGTAACCAAGTCATTTATAAGTTTCCCCTGCTCACTGCAGGCATGGTCTTTAGGTTTTTGAAGATTAAAAACTTAAGCAGTATTAAATGAGTTTCTTCCCAGTAAAAAACTTTCGTACTTGACATCAAATACAGATCTCCCAAGCAACGTTCAACAGAATATGGAACTGAGTGGGAGCAGGTTTTTTGCAGAAGTTCTGTATGTTCAGCATCCTGCTTGTGACGATAGAACAAGCTTCAGTTGTGGGTCTGGACAGTAGAATCCCTTTCATATGTACTCCATGGCACTGATTTTTGGGGATGACTGTGAAGCTGTCCATCTTTCTGGGGTAATCTTGACAAACTGTCCTAGAGCATGCACTTATGACAAAACAACTTTAAGCAGCTCTTAGTGTAGATTATTCCCTGAGCTGTTGCATCACTAGGAGTATTTGGTGCTTCCTGGTTAACTTACAGCAACACAAAGCCCTGAACTTGTGCCACATGGAGTTGTAGTTCAAGGAAACAAGCCTCTGTTAGGATAGACACTGGGAGGTGTTTTCATAAAGAAGGTTTTTAACCAACTCCTAAGTGGAGTGATTGATATGCTTGAGGGCAGAGGGACCATCAACCAACTAGAAAAATGACCTAAGCAGGATCTCACAACATTTAGGAAAGACAGATGCTGAGTCCTGCACATGGGAAGGAATAACCCTGTGCGACAGTACAGGCTGGCTAAAGAACAGCCTTGCAGAAATACACCGTAGGGGACCTGGTAGACACCAGGTTGAATATGAGGCAGCAGGGTGCCCTTACACTGAAGAAACCAAATGTTTTGGGCTGCATTAGCAAAAGTGTGGTCAAAAAATGAAGGGAAGTAGTTCTTCATCCTCATTTGGCACCTGTGAAGCCACATCTGCTATACTGTGTTTGGTTTGAGCCCCGCAGTCCAGGAAAGATATTGGCCTAATGGAGTCAGTCAAGGGAAGCACCATCAAAGACGGTCAAGGGATGGAGCACTTACCTGTAAGCAAAGGCTGAAGAAACAGGGCTTTTATTTTGCATGCAGAATAGACAGTCTTGGGGAGACCTTTTTGCTGACCACAACTATTTAATTAAGAGTGAAGACAAGATGGAGCCAGACTTTTCTGGCCATGCTAAGTAAAGTGGGTTGCCCTCAATTTGTGCTGCCACACTGGCTGTCAGATGGGCATGCATGGCTCTGCTGTTGTTTCCTCAGCAGCAGAAGTTCAATCCTACTGCCCAACTTTCCATCACTATTTCCAATACTTGTGTGGTACTGACTACCCCAGAAGTACTTTGAGCTATACCAAAAGGTATATTCAGTGACATAGTCATAAAAACAGCAGCCATGTAACATCTTCTGATATTGCCACACCATTAAAATGGGATTTTGCAGATTCAATTAATGGTCTAGATAGTTCCTAGGAAGTTTTTAACTTTTTGAACTTAGGTGAAAAAAATCTATTACACTTGTGTATTTGTGAGGTACCTGTAATGCAAAATCTTGATTAGAAGCAGAAGTCCTCTGAAAACACTGAAATAAGTTATAATTGATCAGTCCTTATTCAGGTTACGTTAGATTTAATGGGTAAAGTAATTAGGCTATTTGTATACAACCTGCATTCCTGTAACTAAGCATGCTGAAGCCAGCAGATTTGCTGAGATGTGAAGTGATACCATTTTGTCAAAGAAGGGGGAATAGAAGGCCTTACCCAGCAATACACTGAGTATACAGACACTATTCAAGAAAAATCTTATATCCTTCTTTACTTCTCAGAAGGGATTTGGCACCTCATTGCTTGTGCTGTTCAGTGAGCTCAGTGACCATGAAATTTGAGGGCTTTGAATCTCTGGTAGCAGTAGCATGACCCAAGTACTTGTATATCGGGCTCTACAAAATTAGAAAATACAGAGAGAAAGGTTCCAACTAAAACTTAATGCAAAAACTAGAAAAGCTTAACTCATTTCTACTGTCTTTCAGGTCTGTAAACTTCCTTGTGAAATACCTATCTTTTTTTTTCTTCCCCCTCTCTCCCCCTCCTTCCCACGAATTTGGATTTATTCTGGAATTTTTGCAGAGTTCCTGTCACAAAGAGCTTATGCATCTTGATTCTGATTCAGTATTCATTGCAGTAACTATCTGGGTGTGTTTCGAGATGAGGAATGTATGTTAAGTTTCTGGTTTGTGTGCATGTCTTGGTCTGGATTGTTTTTTCTGGGGGGACTGGGGTGGGTTTTTTCTAGGTTTTATTCCAGAACTTTTATTTTAGCTCCTGTCCTAACAATGTGCTACTATTGTATAGTTATGCAAGGAAAAAAGAGAATAAAGGAGATTTGAAAGAAGAAACATCTAAACATAAATATTTGCAGGACTTTCAAGCAAGACAGCATTTACCCAACACTTGATAAAACTGCAGAATTAGAGAGAAGAATCAAACGATAGGAGAGTGTCCTGGTTTTGTTAAAAAACAAGTTTCTCTTTTAGTGAATTTTGCCTGTCAGCTAAAGCCTTCATATTAACTGCATTTTCCTGGAGAACCAGATACATGTTTTGGTAAACCTAGCAATGGAATGCAAACTTATTGATAAGGACAGATTCACATCTCACAAGAGGGGCAACGAGAAACGGGTGACCGAGAAACGGGTGACCAAGAAACTGACCAACTGTGTATAACATTCCATTCCCGTGAATACTTCATATAAAAGTGGGAGATCATGAGGATCTCGTCCCTTTTTCCTTATGGCTGACATTAGGAGAGGACCTTGCTAGTCGTCCCTGCGAACTGAGGCCTAGTGACAGACTGAATCCAGCTCCGGTTGGCTGCAGAGTCTAATCCAGGACTTTGGGTGCCGGCTCTGCAGTTGCTGAGACTTTCAAGATTGGTTTTGTATATTTCGTATTATTTTCTCTGTTCTTATTAGTAGCATTAGTAAAACTTTGTTAATTTTTCCAACTCTCTTCTCTCTGTCCTCCTTTTCCTCCCAATCACCTGTCCTGAGTGGGAAGTGGGGAGAGGGAGGGGCAAAAGGAGGAAGTGAGGGGAAGAGGAGGTTAACAATACATCTGCCTGGGTTTTATTGTCACCCCGCAATCAAACCCTCGACAGGGAGCAGCAGGAGTAGGGCTGGAAACGGTATTAATAACAGACTAATCATTCAGTTCCCAAGGAGGAGCATCTTGCTATCTAAGTCTCTCTAAGCAACACAGAACTATCAACTTCTTTTTCAGTCGCAGTGATACCACTGAGTGTTATCAGATCTGCCAAGTTGGTTGCATGTCCTTAGTTAAATAGTAACTGCTTTGGATAGGTATAAAACTTGGAGCAGGAAACTTGAAGTCAGGTCTGGATTTCTTCTTCCAGATGAGGAAGATGAGTGTGAACAATAGCATGGGTAGGGTCATTTCTAATGTATTGGAAATGTTTTGATTTTTAAACCTGTTTACATTTGAGTTATTAGGCTGAAGACATTCTTTCTTCATTAGTCTTGGCTTGAGAAGATAAGCTTCTCTGTTTAGAGATTAAATGAACTGGAACAAATGAGACCAAATTGCTTTTGCCAAATGTTTATAGACTGTAATAGTGCGTGCTGTCATCTAGAGAACATCACCTGCACATTTCTTTAGTTGGAGTTTGCTTCCTCCTAAGGGTTTATTACTATCTCCAAAATGATAGTTTCATTCTTGTTTTGAGTGCTTTAAGCAATGTTTTTCAGCAGCATTCTTTTTCCAATAGTCCTATAAGACCCTTTCTATTTTTTTTTTCTCTAGACCCTCACAAGCTTTTTTCCATCTCTGAAAAGCCTTATGAAAGTTCTGACATTTTTGAATTAACTTTTTTGACCAATTCTTCTGTCTTGACACTTTGTCCCTTTTGTGTCTGTTCCAATATCCATCCACTTCATAGCCTGTTACTTCACAACTGGAAGGCCTCTTTTGTTATCAGTCCTCCTGAACTCTCTAGAGTTCCCACTATGTGAGTTCTGGGGAAAAACATAGGGTAATTTTCTGGTTATACTCCCATGATTTTTCTTTTAGCTAGCAGAAGGAGGCATCATTTTGAGGCATGGGTGTGGTGGAAATTTCATGGTCACTCTGCCTGTGGAAGGTCCTTCCCAGACTGTTGCTCTTTTTAAAGCCAATTGATCAGGCAGGGAGCAGGTGCTGTAGGAGTGTTGATGACACATGCAGCCTTTTGCTTTTGGGTTACAGGCTCATGTTCACAACTTCAGTTAAAACCAGAGGGCGATGACTAGTGTCACATGCGCTGCCTACCAGATTTGTTGGTTATGCTCTCTTTTTTCTGATTTCTGGTGAAAATATGGCCAGAGTGTAGAGAAAGGTTGAGGAATATTTTGCTTGCTTGTCAAATTGGCATGAAAACTATGGGAACAGAGATCTAATGTTTGTTGGATGACTCAACAATTAATTAATGGCAGAAATACCACTCAGGAATTTCAAGTTAAACTGTTGTCAGTTGTCCTCTGATTCTTTGCTAAGTCAAATTACCTGAGGTCATGGTTGTTTTCCAGAAGCTTCTTGATTGATTTCTTAAAAAGTTCTTGAGTAATTGTTAATATACATAGTACAGAAAACTGGCTCAGGAGATCTCTCCTGTATTTTTCTCCTTAGTAAGAAATCCTGTCATTCCCTCTGCTAATTGGAAATCTAATTGCCCTTTTATTCACCCTACTCCCTAGCATCTTCCTCTGGATGATGTAAGACTGGAATGAGCACATATAACTTTCAAGCCTTTGCAGATGCATTATGCAGCGCACCAGTCATGTTTTGTCTGGGAGTTGTTTTCATCCAAGATACCCTAGTTGGTACATTTTACTGAATTTAATAATTTTCCCTTGCTGATTGTCATTAAGGTTGTTTATGTTGGTAGCCTGCAGTGGGCCATGACACAAATCAAGAGGACATGACTCAGCTGCCAAACTGCACAAGCAGCATGAAGGAATAGAAAGATCTTTCAGCTGAGTAGCCTCTGCTGGCTTGGGGAGAACACAGCTTGCTCCTGGCTGTCTCTCTGGTTTTCAGAGCATTTCAAAAGCATTGCTAAGGTTGTTGTGTTTATTCTGTTCCAGACCAACACCATGTGACCGGCCCTCTCTTGCCACCGTTATCCAAGTCCAGTTATCACAGTAGAGGAACATTAGCCGTAGTATCGTAAAGCCACTTGCAGACTCCCTGAAGTTCATATTTCTTGACTGGGCTTTTGGTTCAGGTCTGATAATTTGTTAAGGTCTACTTTTGTTTTAGGAGAATGATTCCCAGAACATATGAAAACACATTACGCTAGGAAATAATGGCAGGAATAAGACTTTTCCACTCACAAATGAGCATGTTGGCTACTCTTGTCATACACATGGGTTTAAATACAAAACAGTTTTAAGTTGCACTAATTCTCCATATATGAAGCATAATGAAACTTAAGTGAAAACAAAACCCTGCTGCTGTTTGTTTTGTTTGGATATTGGCAAAGTTCGAAGCATGTTTTTTCTTCCTCTTTTCATAACTGTTTCAATAAAGTGCAGCCAAAATTAACTAAGAATTACTCTGTCCCCACTTGTAAGTGGAAACAGGCATCTCTGTCTATTGTTAAGGTATGCACAGTATTAGCATAGTATAGAATATTTTGTTCCTGCTGTGGAACTACTTTTTGCAACCTCATTTTTGGGGAGTTGAACATGGAAGAGTGGTTTTAGGCTTTTGTTTAGGAGAAAGAGTTTTGCTTTAGAAAGAGCAATTAAAGTAAGAGCAAAAAGGCTTTGAAAGTAGCATATGCATAGTCTGATGCCTGAAGAACTCTAAAGTAAGAGTGTTTTATCAGCATAATTCACCTTTTTTTTTTTCCTTTTCTTTTTCCTGTCTATGTCTTACTGGATCCTTACCTGAAATCACTGTTCTGACTGCAGGGAAAAATCAGTCTACACTATGTACTGGTAGAACCTGAGAACCTATCAAGCAAAGTATGAAAAAATGTGAGGTGTTGAAAATACTTGCTTCATTATTTATCCTGTGGCATGGCATCTTCACAATAGTTTTCATTTACTTTCATACTTTCAATGTCTAGTTACACTGAGCCCCCTGAGCTGGGCCCTTTCTTCTTTAACAGCAAGTTAAAAGTGCTGCTTTGCATTTACCAGTACCTCAGATAAGTTTCTTTCAACTTCTTCCAGAGCTGTGGATAGGCAGTTGAGGTATGTCATTGCTTAAACTTTCTGAGGATGAAGCTCTGACTTAAATGAGAAGCCATTACCTTGAGCCTTACCTTAAAACAATATCTTCATATGTGTCTCAAGGTGGTGAGTTGTCTAGTGAGCTTGAAGATATAGACTCTTGTTTCACTACTTCTGACATATTTTGACTTTCCAGCATCATTGTTGTCTGACTTTTCTTTTAATATTCTGTTTCTTTACTCATCACCCTTATGTCCCTCGCCTTATACTTTTGATTCTTGCAAGTAATTTTTTCCACAAATGTTTTATTTTCATTATTGTAGTAAGTAAGAGGATATAAAAACAAGGTACATTCACTGCAACTGCAGGAGCCTCATCTTAAACCAGATGCTGTGCTGGAAACGTGCAGTGGAGAATCAGACCCAAACTAATGATTGATTTTAATTTATTGTAAACATGGGATTTTTTTTCCAAGCAGCAATTTCTTTGGATGAAAAGCACCCAGAATGTCTGAATTGACTCTAACATTACAGCCATCCAAAACATTCATAATAAACTCCAAACCAGCTCAAACATACTTGGTTTTTAGTGTTTCATTATAAACCCTTAACTCAGCCAAGGTTAGCAACCCTCTGAAAACCTGGCCAGAACCGTGAGGGAATCTAAGAATGAGAGAATCTAGGTCAGTTTATTCTTTGTGGATGGAAACATGTAAAACTTGACGGTTTTATGTGGTTTCAGCTTTTTAGCCAGGTAAAAATTCAAAGTTGCGTTAAACTCCAAGTGAGCAGTACAGCTAAAATGAGTGGTGTGCTTCCTACGTTGTGTCTGCTTGGTCATTCCCCCTTGCCTGAGCTGATTCAGGTTCCAGTGCCTTGCATTTGATCCATGAAGAAGAGGATGATGCTTGTTGCTAATCTTCTGTGTGGGACAAAACACATCTGTAACTGTAGTCTTTATTTGGCCTTTTTAGGTATTATTTCAGAGCACAGGGCAAATGGGAGAGACAGCTAAAGGCAGATTTTCCAGGAGAGGACAATGGGTTGACCTTCCCACTGGCAATGCTGTCTCTTGCATTATGTGTCCTCTAGCATCACAGGACCTGGGAGGAGAACTCTTCTTGGAGGCATATTTCTGACTTTAGAAGCAGAGTGCACTAGCCATGCACTAGAGAAAAAAGGATTTTCTGTCTCCAGGACATAGTGCTCATTTACCCCCAGCCTTGGCATGTTTCTGGTGGACCTGAGGAAGAGGTAAAGAATGTGCCCAGTATGTACTATCACTTAGCTGTGATCAGGGAAAAAGGCTTGTTCCTAGCTGAGGTAGTGGAACATTTGATGCCATCAAGCATAAGATTTGGTAGTGTTTCTTGTAGTCTTCATCTTTAATGGTTAGGAATTCATTAATGGGTAGGTAATTTCTTTCCCAAAAGGACTAAACTCTGGTGATATAGGGACCCTTTAGTACTGACAGCCTGTTTCTGGTTTGAAGGTTAATCAAAGCAGAAACAAGACTAGTGTGGAAAATATAGGTGGAAAGGGTGCTGCCCACATCTGGCCTCATACCGGTTTGGTCCTCTTCTGTGTGAATAGGATGTCACAGAATTTCCCAATGCAATGGATGCTCCTGTGTGGCTAACCAACAGTTCTCTTCACTGGCCTCCCAAGCACGTTGTGGGCTATGTCGCATGGTGTGCGCGGAGAGAAAAATCTCTTGTGGCAACTTCTTAATAAAACTGATGAATCTTTACTTTTGAATAGCTTCTATTGTAGCTGCGCTGTAGCTGGGTGAAATTCGGAAGTTTCACAACAAAAATCATTATTATGAAAGCAGTCTTTCAGTGACATCTGGACTCAAAACCATCCCATACCATAAATCACCAGGCTAGTAGACAATTCAAAGTATCAAGTATGTCCAGAATTATTTTGGGTGCAGTGACATTATTAGTGCTAAACTTGCTCTATTGCGTCAGCTAGCAGAAACTCTCAACAGGTTTTTTTGTTTGTTTTGTGTGTGAGGGGGTGTTTGGTTTCCTTGTTTGGGGGGTTTTGGTACATTCAAAGCAAATTCATCCAGTGCTTGTATCAGTAGTAGCCCTTTGCAGACTCATAGATCAAAATGAAGATCTGGATAGAAATGTAGAAGACGAAAATGAAGTGTGATTCCAAGATATCCTGGGAAAGTAGTGTGTTTTATCAGACGAATATAAATATTTTTTATAATAAGAATGGTTGTTTTACCCTTCCCACAAATATACTAGGGCAGAGAGAGTATTAGAAAGCCAAGTGTTAGAAATGAAAAGTCATTGAAACAGAGGCTGATATTTCTAATCCGGTTTGCAGTATTTTAGGAGCTCCAGTCTAACTACAGGAATGGACAGAATAAAGATTTGTTTCTCTGGGCAAATTATGAAGAGAAGAATATACTAGATCTTCTTTGCTCGAGTACTATTTCCAACTTCAAGCAGCTATCCACAGAATCCAGTTCAACTAGTGAGCATTAAAATTATTTTAACAAGGCCATTTTCATCTGATCAGGATTATAAGGTAAAAATACAAGAAAAAGAATTGACAAAGAGGCTAACTAGCTGAATATTGCTGTTTTGACATTACCTTCAGAAAAAGGAACAGAGCTGACTTTCACTTAGACCCTTCAATTCATTCATTTTAATTTCTTGTAAAAGATGGCTACTTTATAGAGGTAGATGATGGATCTCTAGCTTGCAGTCAACCTCTAAGTTGCTCAGGCTGTGAAGATGTGGGTAGGGAGTGGACTATAAAGTCTTCTGAGGTGTCCCAGCCTGCCTCTTACAGAGGCCCCTCCACTCCTTGTGCAACCGAAAAAAACGAATTTCTTCTTGTGCCAGAGGAGCCTGGTGTGTCTGTTGATCCCTTATTTGGGATCTGGTCGTGCCCCATCGAGCAGCTACAGCTTTTACATTGCAGGAGACTGAACAAAAGTAGGTTACTTCTGTTCCAGGTATGCGGTGTTGAACAGGGCAGAGGACTGGCTGTTGTGTATGCAGGTCTTCAAGGTCACTGGAAGATGATCGTCTGAAAGTTGAGTAATTCAGCTTGAACATCAAACTGGTACCACCACTGCTAAGACCTGTGAGCATGGGACAGTGCTCTGAAGTGAATGAAACTGCTGAAAGTTTTCGGTACTGTCTGGATCATTATGTTATATGTTACAAACTTCATTTGTAAATTTGAAGGTGAAAAAGATGAAGTGAATATCAATTCACATGTTCACAGGAATATTCATATTCATGAATTTGTGGCTGGAGAAATGCTTGATGGAAAAGGATCTGGGGGTGTTGATTGACAGCTGGCTGAATATGAGCCAGCAGGGTGCCCAGGTGGCCAAAAAGACCAACAGCATCCTGGCTTGTATCAGAAATAGTGTGGCCAGCAGGACTAGAGAAGTGATTGTACTACTGTACTCGGCACTGGTGAGGCCTCACCTTGAATCCTGTGTTCAGTTTTGGGCCCCTGGCTACAAGAAAGACATTGAGGTGTAGGAGGGAATGCAGAGGAGGGCGACAAAGCTGGTGAGGGGCCTGGAGGACAAGTCTGATGAGTAGCAGCTGAGGGACCTGGGGTTGTTTAGCCTGGAGAAAATGAGGCTGAGGGGAGACCTTATCGCTGTCTACAACTACCTGAAAGAAGGTTGTAGCATGGAGGGGTGTTGGTCTCTTCTCCAAGGTAACAAGCAATAGGATGAGAGCAAATGCTCTCAAGTTGTGCCAGGGGAGGTTTAAATTGAATGTTAGGAAAAAATTCTTCACAGAACGGGTTGTCAGGCACTGGAAGACACTGCCCAGGGAAGTGATGGAGTCATCATCCCTGGAGGCCTTTAAAGACACGTAGATGAGGTTTTTAGGGACATGGTTTAGTGCCAGTGTTAGGTTAGTGGTTGGACTTGACTATCTTAAGGGTCTCTTCCAACCAAAATGACTGTATGATATGAAGAAACTGAAGTTTTCCATTTTCCCAATTGCACTTCAGCTAGTGATCCTAATTTTCCTGAAATGCATATCAAAAAATCTCACTGGGAGCTTGAGAATATGTTTTGTTTAAATTACCGTTTCTCACTCCATGTCTTTTTTTTGATGGGGGAGGGGGTAGTCTTGGCATTCAAATACTATTGGCTCCCTCTTGTGGCTAACTGGAAAAAAAAAAAGAAAGAAAGAAAAAAAAATACATCAGTGTTTGCTAGTTCTAGAGTTGGGTAATTTCACTGTTTGGGTTTTAATACTTGCTCAAGATAGTGATTTTTCTGTATCTAAAACCTTTTTAAATGTTTTCCTTGGTTGCAATTAAGTGTTTACAGTTTATTTCAGGTACAGGTGGTCATTTACATTTAGCCAGGTTTCAGTGCAGGGAACTAATCTTCTGGGGAATGCTGGCTCTTTGCAAGCACAAAGTCCTTACCCTGTTTCATCATCTAAATATTTCTGCATTTCTGTGTTCTTACATTTACCATATATAAACACCTATGTGTCTGTTTGTCTTTATAGAGTTACATGAGATTGCTGCTTACGTTTCTGATCATGTTTTAGTACATCACCAAACTTTTCACTTTCATAATAACTCAATTGATGAAGGTGCAGCTGCAATAGAAAGTATATTTGCGTGATCAGTAATTAGATTTCCTTCAGATTTTTCTAATGGAATAGTACCTTCACCTGTAGTATAGTGGCCAATATCTGCTTTCTTTGTTTCCCTTGCTCACTTTTTGTACTTTACAAATATTAGCATTTGAAGTGTTACATAATACAGAGTTGCAGAATAGAGCCTGTGGATACCACTCTATGTATGAGGTTAGCAGTAACTTTTTTTTTTCCTATATTTCCCATTTTCATTCACTTCAGTTAACATTAAATTGGAGGGAAAGGTCTCTGAGATTACTGTGCATTTATGATGTCTCTTTGCCTTCTTTGATTTTTTTTTTTCTCTCTAGTAAATTTTCACAAATATTTTTTTTTGCTAATGTAGATTCTGTAATTTAGGATATTCTGCCACCTAATCTCTGTTGTTAAAGGCTTAATTTTGCAATTGCCTCTTAGTGGCCTAGCATGTTTTTTATTTCATCACAGAAACATGAGAATCTTTGCTCTTGCTAGCACATGTTCCCCAGGCTGTTCCAAGGCACTTTTTTCACATGTCATTAAACTACATCATCAGATATTTAATGACTAGATTACACTGCCTTTGTTCTTAAAATGAAGAATTAAAACCACTTTGTTCTTGTGGTTTTAGAAACAGTTGTCCTCATGACTAAAGAACTTGCATGCTTAAAGAAAGTTGTTAAATGAAAAGTTACATTGGTTTTTGTTACAGGACTTTTAGCTTTTTTTCTGTATGCCAGTTAAGATTTATTCAATGTTAAATATGAAAATAACAGTTTCCTGTTGTCTTGGGTACTTGTTTAAATACAGAAGACACGAGCTATTTAGTAGAACTCTTAACAGGAGTCACTGCATTTAGCGTAGTTTAACTGCGGGTTTGATCCTGGAAATATTGAATATGCCTTGGTCCTCATTCATCTAAGACCTGGTGATCAACAGATGTACAGATCTTTCTTAGGGGCCACCTATTATATTAGTTTTAGTCTGGAACCTGCCTGCAGGAGTTCCCTTGTTTCGTTCCATTGGAGCACCTCTTCTCTCAAGCACCACGTGCAGGTTGCTGGTTACATTTGATCCTGTCGGCAAGTGCTACTGATCTGGCTGGTTCTGAAATTTGTTTGAAATGCCTGGACTCCTGAAACATATCCAAAGCTGGTGGGAGCTACAGGGGAGGGGCAAGCAAGGAGCAGATACTCCTCTCACATACTTAGGTATGTTCTGTGTCAAATGCAACATATCACAACATGGTATGGTCAATCCCTGGGACTTGTCTATAGATACCAATATCAGAAACTGTATGGCTTAGGCAGCAGGGCACGCAAATGAAGTAAAAACTTTTAATCAGCTTTTATTTTTTTTTTGCAACTCAGTAGAAGTACCATGCAGAGAAAGAACGTCACCTCAGTTGCTTTTACACTTCAGGTTATGCTTCCCTGTCAGCTGAGTCAGGGATCGAGCTGAAAATCTTCCACCTTGTTCCAGCTGGCCAGTGTCTGCCTGGAGCAGAACCACAGGTCTCTTGATTGACTGATTCCAGAAGCTATTGATTCTCCAGGGGCTGTAGGAGACAACTGCTTAATGATTTTAAAGGATTTTGGATGTGCATCTATTTGTAAATGGCCTGGTTGTTTAACCTCTAGAACCCATAGTCAAACACATTTCAGCTTCTGAGAGTGCACAAGACGTATGGTGTGAGTGTGAATAGACGCACTGAGATGAGTAGCAGTGCTTACTGCTGCAGCTTAATGAGCCATGAGGCCTCCTTGTCCTGGCAGAGAGCAAACTATGAGTTCCTCTGAAGTGCCGCTCCTACTGATAGACCAGTTCTCTGTTGGAGAATGCTTTTCCCTTTGAAATCAAGGTGCAGCACGAGATACTGATGATCCCCCACCTCTCATTTAGATTTGGGAAGCGAATGAAAAGAAATTTTGAACGACACTGAAAAAAAAATACACTTTAACCACATTTGCCACCCACAAAGTAGTTATTGTTTTGAAATATCTTTATGGCTTTTGTTGTTTTATGCTCTCATACATCACCAAAATCAGAATTAAGCCTATTAAAAAAAAAAAAAAAAATCTCTTCAGGCACCTTTCTTTAGATAATATTTTTACATTTTGTTAAAATGTGAAACAAAGCTAAAGTCTGAACTCTTAAAAACTTGTCTTTGTTTTACCACGTTTTTCAGAGGCATGGAGTTATGTATTTTACAGTATTTTTAAAGTCACTGGGATTAATAAATAAGCACAATTATATCTTCAAATGATAGATGTTTATGCCTGGCTTCTAAGGAAAGTCTGGATATACAAGTACACTACCTAAATTCTGACTCATCACCCAGGCTTTTGATAGTGTAATGCTAGACAAGCCATTTAAATGCCAACCCAAGCTACCAAGTGGGCTTTGTCAGATCTGGGATTAGAATGAACATTCTCACTTTTTGCTTGTAGTGATTATACCGTCAAAGTAAATTCTGAAGCCTTTGACCTTGGTTAATAATTTTCTTATGTCACTAAGTCCTTAATGTAGCTGTCTGTTGGGCAATAATGGGGAAACATCTATTGTGATTTCTATAGTTTTTGTGTTCATGGCACAACAGTATCACATACTGTCTCACGCTCTGGCATGTGTAAGTGCGGTGGTAAAGGAGCAGTCTAGGTTTTAATAGCATGTGTATTTTTATATTACGAGCAGCAATGCATATATCTTAATTTCATTAATCAGGCTATGTTGTTTTTTCTTTTTTCTTACCCCTTTGTAAAACTCTTACATCATTCCAAAAGTGGTCAATTAAAGCACTGCTCTCCCTTTCGCAAACAGGCTTGTGCTGTACAGATTTATTTGATACAGAACACAGCTTTTGGAGCTATTAGACATATAATCAGCGGGGATGTGTTTCCCCCAGCTCTTTCCTGAGGAGAAAGTTGCCAGATTATTTCATAGTCTTTTTTTGCTTTTTTGTTTTGGTTTGGTTTGGATTGTTTTTTTTGTTTGTTTGTTTGTTTTGGTTGGGGTTTTTTGTTTTGTTTGGGGTTTTGTTTGTTTGTTTTTGTTTTTTAAGTTTGTATTCTTCAATCTGTCTATTGGACTCTGGATAGGTGAAGTAATTTCCACATACAGAGGCTACAAGTAGGTTAACAAAGAAAGCTGTAAGCCAGTAACTAGCCAGCAGTATGCTCAGCCTCCCTGGTCTCTTGCAGTCTCCTCCCACTTGGCTCTGCCGGTGACATCAGGTTGTGCTCCACGTTGTGCTGGTGGGGAGCTGGCTTTGCAGGGCTCCTTCTGGCTTTGCACAATGCTGGTGTAGTTTCCTTTTAGCTTTTATAACTGTGCATGGCTTCAAAGACAGCCAGGCCTTGCTGAGTGATGATATCATAGGCTCATAGAATGTCCTGAGTTGGAAAGGACCCACAAGGATCATCAAGTCCAACTCCTGTCCCGGCACAGGACAACCCCAAAATTCACACCATGTGTCTGAGGGTGTTGTCCAAATGTTTTTTGAATACCGTCAGGCTTGGGGCTTTGACTAACTCCTGGGGAGCCTGTTCCAGTGCTCCAAAACCCTCTGGATGAAGAACCTTTTCCTAACGTCCAACCTAAATCTCCCCTGACACATCTTCCTGACATGCCCTCGGGTTCTGTCATTGTCACCAGAGAGAAGAGATTGGTGCCTGCCCCTCCTCCTCCCTTTGTGAAGAAGCTGGTAGACCATGATGAGGTTTCCCCTCAGTCTCCTCTTCTCCAGGCTGAACAAACCAAGTGACTTTAGCTGCTCCTCATACAGCTTCCCCTCCAAACCCTTCACCACTTTTGTAGCTCTCTTCTGGACACTCTCCAGTAGCTTTATATCCTTTTATCCTGTGGCACCCAGAGCTGCACACAGTGCTCCAGGTGAGGCCACACCAGTGCAGAGTAGAGCGGGACAATCACCTCCCTCGCCTGGCTGGCAATGCTGTGCTGGATGCACACAGGACACGGTTGCTCTCTTGGCTGCCAGGGCACACTGTTGGCTCATGTTCAACTTGCCATCAACCAGAACCCTCAGATCCCTCTCCGTGGAGCTGTTCTCCAGCCTCTCATCCCCCAGTCTGTACATACAGCCAGAGTTGCCGTGTCCCAAGTGCAAAATCTAGCACTTGCCTTTGTTAAACTTCATCTGGTTTGTGATTGCCCAATTCTCTAATTTGTCTTGATCTCTCTTCAGGGCCTCTCTGCCCTTGAGAGTGTCAACAGCTCCTCCTTTCATGAACTTGAGCAAAGAAGCTCCCCAGATTAGAAAAGGGAGCCAAGCTGAGTACTTTCCACCAGGTGTCAGAAGAATGCAGACAGCATCTACACCTGGACGGTCTCATCTGCATGGTTCCTGCCCTAGGTGGGCATCAGGTCTCCAGGGAAGGTGACAAGAGCCTGCAGCCCATCTGAGAACCTATATGCAGCAAAGCAGCACCTTTGTGGTCTTTGGTTTTCTCCCCCTTGCTCCTTTCTGTTAGGTTTCAAAATTTTCATTGGGTTACCTGTATTTCTTGGGTGTAATTTGTAATTTGTTGCTGTAAAGGAAGTCCACTCATTAGATGTTGTGGATCTTTGCAGATCTCCTTCAGGGTTATTGTCCTCCTTTCACTCTGTGAACGTGGCCAGCTCTTCAGTGTGTTGGTGACCTCTCTGCTTTTGCAAGTATATTCTGTTAAAGTCTAATGAGAGACTGATGAGGTACCATATAACAGCAGCTTTGTTTCAGCAGTTGTCAGCCATGAGGGAGGGAGTTCCTGCATTTATTCTCAGATTTACTTTCCCATTGAGCCTGAAACACGTTTCAGCTGTTGATAGTGCCTCTGAGCCATGCTTGTGAGTATAATGCTCGGTGATTCCCAGTCCAGTGAGGACATGTTTGAAGCAGGAAGCACTTTTGGCGTGCCAAGGGGCTGGGGGAGGCCAGCACTGTGGCTGTGGTAGCCAGCTGCCTCTCCGGAGCTACTGGCTCAGAGCTGGCCGGCCCCTCGACACATCTTTTAGCAGTAGTGTGGTTGCTCTCCATGCCAAAGGCCATGGTGAGGTGGCTCATGTGCCACGCACATGTCATGGTGTCTCAGGGTGTGGAGGAAGGAGGCCTTTTGGCAGGCTGTGGTGTAATTGAAAGAGAAGATCAAACCAGAAGAGTAGACTCCTTTTCTGTGGGTTAGTCACCAGATGGTGATGTGGCATGGCACTGGGCAAGCGCAGGGTACATGAGCAGCCACAGCTCTTCAGATACTCCAGATGATCAACTTTGCACTCACAGAGTGAGAGAGCAGGTTGAGAGGATGTGCATGGGCTGTAGAACATCTGTATTGGGGAAGTTTTGGTTCCTGGATCCAAAGGCTCCACATATGAGTGGACTGTAAGGTAAATTAAATGATACTCATTCCTTTTTTGGAAAAGTTAACCAATTAAATGATTTAAAGATATAAAAGATGCCCTCCTTGTACACTAGCTCTTGCAATAGGGAGATCAATAACATAATATATTGCTTTTTTTTTTTTTCCTCCATCATTCCTCTTCATTTTTTGTAGTTACTCAGAGATATTGCTTAAGTGGCTGCAAAGATGGTGGCAGAATAATTTTTCTGAAAGAGTTGAAACCAAATTCCAGCATAATGGTAATTGTTTCCAGACCTAATTGGTGGTGATTCTAAAAGAAGAATATTTTCTTTGAAGATGTTGCAAAATATCTTTCAAGTTTCTATTAATTTAGTAGTTTCTCACACCAGAAGGGACTGTCATGAGTACATTTCACCTCCTGCATGAACAGGAGCCACAGACCTTTCCCTTTTTAAAAGACACTACGACTTTTTTAGAACTCTAAAAGTCAGCAGTACTCTAAAAAATTAGTAGAGAGAATCCATGTTTTTCCAGAGCTTCATTGGACTTCATGTTTAAAAAAAAAAAAAAAAAATTTCCAATAAGAATGTCTGCTGCAATTTCCAACTGCTATACATAATTATATGTTTTATATCCAAAGTTGAGTGGTCGTCTATCAAATCTGCCTTTTCCTACTGGCACTTAGAAATGGTTATCCTGGACCTTCTCCATAAGATAAATATATTGAGCTGGTTGAATTTCCTAGTCTGATTAAATATGTTTTAGTCATTCTTGTGGCTCTTATTGATCTCTCTCCAATTTTTCTGTACTATTTGTATTGTGGACAGGAGAACAGTGTGGCGTGCTCGCAGAGGTTACATCAGTGCCAATAGAGACAGTGTTATCTTCCTGCTTGGTATTTCCATATCCACATACCAAACCACAACTCTGTTGTGGTTACTCATGGAAGATTATAAGATTGGATTAGATACTTTTTTTCACAGAAGAGGGGGATAAAAATCTAGTACCTTTACAATTGCCTTCTGGTTGAACAGCAGATCCTCTGAATTGGAGTCTGTAAAAGATGCTTATCTTGTATCACATAAGGAGGGATATTTGTAGGGCTTCCTTACCGGGTTGTAATTCCATGGGCATCCCGAGAAGGGTATTAGGGCAATGTAGCTTGAATCCTTATGAGGAGCACTGTCAACAGCTGCTACCTTGGCTGATGACAGAGAATGGGAACTTTCAGAATTATAATCAGGTTTTTTTCCTGCACTGAAGAGATGAGTTCTGAGACAAGATGTGGAGGTTCTCTGTGGAGATAGGGGGCGGGGAAATGTAGAGAGTTTAAAACCAAACCAACGAACCAAACAAGCAAAACCCACAACCACAACAAAGAAAACTGATTACATCCTATGTTGCATGTCAGAATGTGTGCTGGTATGTATGATGCTTCGATTTCCCGTCTGAATATCTGAAGGCAACTGCGGGCAGCACTCAATATCCCTGATGCCTTTTAGAAATGTTGCTGGTTTTGACTGACTGGAACAGATAATGTCTTGGCACTCACGTGTGTCTGTACCACAAGGACTCCAGAACAGAGGTAAACCCGACAGCAGAGCAAAATTGCCTGAGCTGGATCAGTGGCAGCATGTCGGCAACATCTTGCTTGGGCCCAGAAGGACCTGCAGCACCTGAGAAATGGGTTATATTAGCTTTGCCAGCTGGGAACTGCCTCTCTTGCTGTCACAGTACAGTTCACTCTCTTCTGGGGTATGTGGATGCTACCTCAGTGCATAGGCATCTAAAAATGTAGAAATTCTGGGCTTATTTGTTAACAAGTGAAATAAATGTTTGGAGCACAATAGGATGATGAAATAGATGATTGAGAGGAAAAGAATTGGCAGAAAATGACAATTTTTCTTCCTTTAAACTACAGATTGTTTTTTAAAAAAGTTAAATGAAACCACGCAACCACATAATACATTTTCTTAAAATAAAAATTAAAAATATTTATTGCATTTTTTTTGATAAGCTGTGTCTCCCTAAGGGATTTAAAATCTTTCTTACCACAGACTTATTTGAGAGTTCAGTCACAGTTTGGCCTTGGTCTGATCAGTATAGTTAGCCAAGAGCATCACCAGCCTGGAGGACATTGTTGATATCTGATGCCTTAATAAACAGTCTGGGGGCTGCGAAAGGAAATATAAACAAAGAGAAGTTTTTAGTGTAAATACAAGCACAGAAAATAACACACATTCCTTAAAGACCTTGTGCAGGATGAATCACTAGCATTGCTTAAGTAAATCACATGGAACTGAGGAAGGCCTGCCTGGCAGCATTGAGTAGTTAGGGGTGGAAAACAATTAGAAAAGACTGTTAGCAGATGAAGGTAAGGATGCAGCTGGCTTGGAGGTCAACACTGAGCTGCATCTTCCTGATGCAGCTTTGGCAGCACCCCACTGGGCAGCATGCTTCAACTTCAACAGGCGGCATTTGTGAGGAGAGGTAGTTTAATTTTTGGACCAAATGATATAATATTAATGGGTGAGGGGAATTTTGGATGCATACACTGTTCTGTGGATCCAAAATAGTTGCAGCAGTCTTCACAGCTCGTTAACAGTTTAACAACTGTTTGGAGTGTAGACAGACTGTGTTGGTCCAGCCATCTGACAGCAGAAGTGATGGGTGATTGTAAAGCAGGAGGAAAGGTGGATGAATGCTGGGCTCTTATGGAAAACAGCATGACCTGAAACTTACACTGCCTGTGGATTGTGGAGAGGCTGGCAGGGAGGACGGAGGGGAGCTGGAAATACATGAAGAACAGTATTCCTGTTGAGTCTGTAATTTTGTTTATTTTGTGTTTTGGTGTTCAGTAGAACCTATATGAATTTTTGTTTCCAGATTCTCTTCCAAAGGGATTTTATACATTTCTTTAAAAGATCCAGACTGAGCAAACACAGGGTTGCTGTGTTATTTTTTTACTTCCTCTGGTAACAGGATATTTCTGGCCTTTGTCAAATATGAATTCATTCAGGCATCTACCATCTGTGGTTTCTTACCCACACAGTTTCCCTGAGGGCATTTTGTCAGCCAGGTGACATGTATTGCTTATTGGGAAGCACAAGCCTCAGCTCCCATCGTGTTGCTGATTGTGTTGTGAGAGGAATTTGCCACCATGGTTGTGGAAATGTGTTGGAAAAACATCGTAGACAAAGTATGATTTAGTTCCTTTAAGCATGTATAATATAAAAGCATTAATACATTTCTGATATTATATGAATTTTGCAAACAGAAGGCTTGTTTAAAAGTGTAACTAGAGATGGAGGAAGCTTTCTAGAGAAACCTTTCTCTGAGGCCAGTATGTGTTGTGGTTGCAGTTCAACTTAGCTGGAGCAAACTGGTGGTACAGTCACCACTTTACCAGTCAGGGGTAAATTGTTCAATCTGCTTCGTCTTGGCCATCACCTTCTTTGAGTTGTCCAGCAGACTGTGAAAGGACTGTACCTATATTTTGGCAAGCACAATATTTAAACTTTATCCTTATTCTCTTACATTACGTTCATGTGAATATAACTAGAAACTTGTCCTTGTGTTATATTATTTTTTTGGTAAGGTGAGCTCCAAATATTTGTCATACAAACAGTCTTCCAGCTCTCCTTGTTCATGAAGTCTTCATTTTTTTAAGATGTAAATGGATGTCTTGTGAACTAACTTGACTGACACAATGTTGTTTCACTATGGAGTTGAAAAACAAAGCCAGTAATCCCACTTCTGTGCTACAGAGAGAATATTGTTATCATATTATAAATTGTATTATTAAATTACATTATTTATCAAATTATGTTTTCTCCTGTATTCTATTCAGTTCTCTGTGGGTAAGTTATGGAAGGGCTTCATCCAGCTACTGCCAACTGAGGAGCTCACACAAAATCACAGAATGTTAGGGATTGGAAGGGACCTCGAAAGATCATCTAGTCCGATTGCCCTGCCGGAGCAGGAACACCTAGATGAGGTTACACAGGAATGTGTCCAGGCGGGTTTTGAATGTCTCCAGAGCAGGAGACTCCACAACCTCCCCGGGCAGCCTGTTCCAGTGTCTGTTACCCTTGCTGAGAAGAAGTTTCTTCTCATATTTAAGTGGAACCTCTTGTGTCCCAGTCTGAACCCATTACCCCTTGTCCTACCATTGGTTGTCACCGAGAAGAGCCTGGCTCCATCCTCGTGGCACTCACCCTTTATATATTTATAAGCATTAATAAGGTCCCCCCTCAGGCTCCTCTTCTCCAAACTAAAGAGACCCAGCTCCCTCAGCCTTTCTTCATAAGGGAGGTGCTCCACTCCCTTAATCATCTTTGTTGCCCTACGCTGGACCCTCTCCAGCAGTTCCCTGTCCTTCTTGAACTGAGGGGCCCAGAACTGAACACAATAAGGTGCTTTATTCGACACCATCTTTAAGAAAGGCTGGTGAGATGCCCAGTCAGTAGCAGGATAAAATGTGATTTGATGTCTTAAATCCCCCCTCAGAGCTGGAAGGGCTTGTGATAAGATGTAGTTTGGTACATCCTATGCCTTGTGGGGTGGGAGCCTTCAGGTCTGGTTTCCTGGGTTTCCCAACATTTTACCCCATTTTCTCATTACACTGACCAAGGCATTTGGCAATCTTTGATCTTGGGGTAAGTTTTGTACTGAATATAGGTCTGGTTTCAGTTACAGCATTAAATAAATGTGTCTGGGTTATCTGCTTATGTGTCCAATCCAGAAAGTTCATACAACGGACGCATTTATAGGGCAATAAAGATTATTTGGAAATAATGTGAAGCTTAATTCTGGAACCCATCCAGCAGTGTAGAACATGTGCTTGCTAAATAAGACTGGATTTAAGCACCTTGTGCTTAGCTTTTCACGCACATTTTCCCATTCTACTGAAGCAGCTGGGATTCTATACACCATGTTTCAAGACAGAGAATTTTAAAAAATTGTTAATATAATTTGGATTCTGTTGTAAACCATGTAGTTTTCTTTGCTGTCACATTCAACATGGGAGTGTATTTTGTACTAAAATGAGGAGGCATGAAGCAAGAAGACTTTAACCCACTTGGACATGTTCCTGTGTAACCTCATCTAGGTGTTCCTGCTCCAGCAGGGGGATTGGACTAGATGATCTTCCGAGGTCCCTTCCAATCCCTTTTTTTTTTTAAGGCAGCAGAAATGGTTGCTTCTAACAGTTATCTAAACTGACTAAACAATTGAATTCATCTGAGAGTAGCAAGGATAGTGTCTGGAGTAGTTATACGGCAACAGTATGAGTATTTAGGCATTTGTCTGCATGGATAGTTCGCAAGGATTCTATACCATTTGTTTAAAAGACATTTGCTTGGGAACAAAGGTATATTATTTCATATATCTTACAAGCCTGCAGAGGCTGAAAGTGGTTCAGAACCTATACCTTCATCTTTTTCCCAATGTCTGGATATTCTGTTTTTGAAAGCAAAGGTTAAGCTCTGGAAATCCTTTGCCAGATGTCTATACGTACCTTCATGTTAGTCTCATTGTTATGAAGTTAGCTCTCCATAGATCCCTTCAATTAGTGATTTGTGGGTCTGGTCTGGTATTCTTTTTCCTTCTTGCTGCATACGTTCCAGCTGCAACGCACCCCACTAGTGCTGAAGGCACAGTGGCTGTCATACCTTGTTGAGCACATGACAGCAGAGTTATAGGTCATGTTTCTGCAGCAAACCTTGGGTTTCTTTGTGGCCCCTAGCAGAAAACTCTCCAGTATGGGAGACGATGCGGAGCATTACATCTATTGACACTTCAAAGAGCTGCTTTTGGCCTCGTAAAACTGGCCTCGTTTTGGCTGCCGCACAGCACATCCCACCTGGGGTTCACTGATCCATTCCTTCTGGCATGTGAGAGAAGAGACTGTGGCGCTGCCTTCCTGAAACGTGAGCTAGAGCCAAACTTGTGAGCGGCAGGACTCAGCTGTGTGAGTCCTGCAGCGCTGTGACACAATAGGATGCTCTTGCAACTGGAGCATTTCGGCAATCCACTGAATGATGTGGCTCCACGTGGAGTCACATCAGCCCAGCTGACAGGGTAGAACCTCCTGTGTCTGACTTGGCACTGAAGAGAATGTATCTTGTAACTCTGTCCTCTGGCGAGACAGGTTTGCAGTATCCAGAAGAGAAGCAACAAGCTGTTAATCAAGGGCAGCTGCTACTTTGGTCCTTGAACTAAGAAAGTATTCTGCAAATAGTGAGAAATCCCCTGGAACATTTCACCTTGTCTGTCCCTCAGAGCTTGTGTTAAGTTCTGCAGAGTTGCTTTCCGTAAGAATAATTGCTCTCTGTTCCTTAATGCTTCTGATTTTGGAGAACCTTTCTGTCCCCACGTGTGCCAAAGTATTGCCATTGCAGCTGTTTCTGCTTGACATTTGTTTTCTTCAGTCTGAGTAATCTTAAGAGAATGTGGAAAGCCATGAGCCTGCTAAATTATTGGAAGCACTGGAAACATACATCCAAGTCATCCAGAATCTCAGGTAATGGAGTGGAGGAATTTCTCAGGAACTGGTCATGTTTTCCTTTCCAGAGAGCATGAAAAGGTTGGTTTGTGCCCATGGATGATCTAGTATACTTCAGAGATAAGCACATCAATACATTACTTTGTGTGCAAGTTTTTTCTGCTTTTAGAATTACAGTAGCTTTTAGAGAAGGAGAATGCAGTTGTTCTGCATTTTTTTTTTCCCTTTTAGAGGTGCAATATTCATTATGAGTAATTAAAAAAAAATCAAGAGCTGCTATAGTTTGCTGAAATGTACATGAAAGGATAATTTTATGATGTTTCAAAAATGTATATATTTTACAGCCACCATAAATCTTTGCAAATAAATTAAATTAGAATTTCCATAGGATGAGTACTGAATTTAGGGCGGACTACACCAACGTCAGTCTGCAGGACTCTTTTTCAACATTATCAGAACCAGTGGTGAGACAAAAATGCAGAAGATTCAGTAATAACAAAGATTTTTTTCCCAGGAAATTTCTCTCCCTTCAGTACTTCATGACAATCCATAGGACAGCAAAGATTAACCTTGCATATGTCTAGCTTTTGTTTACCTTTAAATATTTATGTATTTTGGCAAAATCTTAGCCTTGCAGAAGCGTCTCTTTTCTTGTGCTGTACATGCAGTGCTTATGTTCAGCCCACACTCTGCAGGGACAGGGATGTTCTTATTGCTTGGACAGCAAAGCTGACTTCAAACTGCACTTGTGGACCACAGGTTGCTGTTTTTCTTGGCGTTCTTCAGCCACACAAAGTTACAGTTGAAAGTCAAGACTATTTTATTTCATGGTCTGGTGTAAATGTTACTATGGCAGAACAGATTATGCTTGTATCTTGTAGCTTTATTCTCTTTCCTATGCCCCATTGCAGAAGCTCAAGCAACTGCTTATGGCAAGTCTGGGTGTAGTCACTCAAACTGAGCGTTCAGAACTGGTGGCTTCCAAAAACATGACTGCTTGCACTAAATATGGAAAGCTTGGCTCTATGCAGAATTTCCAAATGGGCAAGAGCTCTTCCACGTGTTTTTGGGAAAGAGATGTAAATAGCATCTCTGAAAAAGTTAATGATGCGCTAACCTAGCATATAAAGTTTGTGGAGTTGACTTTAAATATGCTAAAGACATTATGGCTTGAGAAAGAAATCAGTGTCTGGCAAATTGTGGGTTTGCATGTAAAGAACAACAGTGTCATAAAACGTAAAGTAGACTTATGGGAAAATCCAGGCTGTGCTGCAAATGCTGTGATGAGGGCAGAGTGGAAATGCCCCGGAGCATTTCTGGAAACTCCAAATGGAAAGATTAGGAATAAGTGTGGAAGATGATCGTGTGTAGGAGTACAGTGTAGAGCATTATGGAGACTTAAGCTGAACAAACATAGAGACCTATGATCAACATGTACCACAATCATTTTCTTGTTGTCATTAGACAGGATTTGGGCCAAATTATCAGCTCAGAGTAGTGTGACTCTGAAATTGCTACTGACCCAAGTTTCAGAATGGATTTCTGGACATTTTCTGATCTTTCACCTCTTATGTTAGTATCTCTGCTTCTCAGATATGGAATCTTTGCAGTAACCAAAGAGGAATGCTTTTCTTGGTCAAGAAAAAATTTTCCTGGAACCGAGGAGGGTGAAGGCATCGGTCCAGTTTCCAGCAGAACTTGACACTTTCATTGGCATTTTGTATCTTATTTAGGGCATGAAATATTCCAAGAAGCAGTTGGACAAACTGATTAAAAATTGAAAATGAAACACCTGATGTTGGTGCTAGGATCTGATTAAGAGTTATTGGTCTTATAATAAAGTTTACTGTTTGAGAGATGCTATTAAATGTAAAATTGAATTTTTACCATAAAATTTATATGATCAGGTTTATTAACGTTGCTTTCCCTAGAGTCATGTACATTTTGTTTAAGTAAAATACATAAAAAGTTAAATACTGGTCTGGCTGGGTTAAGACGGTTATATATAAGGGCTCTTTCCTTTTCTCACTACATTTTGATGATCAAAATTTCTGTATTGGAGTGAAGGCCTACATTCAGGAAAACTTTGTAGTCACATCAAATCAGATTAAAAATGGAATTGTTTCGCCACCCTTTAACACAAGTGGTGCTTTCAGAGTGCTCTGCAGTATGAATGTAAACTTCAGAAATTTGGGAGAAGTTGCAAGTATAAATATTGAGATTCAGTCTAAAATATGTTTTACATTGGTGTTGAGTGGGTCTTGTGCAAATATATAAAATAAAAACTCCACTTATTCAATATTTCTAAGTAATTCTAGCCTATCACATAAAGATTGAGTATGTATTCTTTGAAAAGAAATCACATAAACCAACACAATGTCTAAATTCTGAGGTGTTGATATGTTTGTGATTTTCTCCTTCGAAGTCCCTCATTTTTCTACCTTAAAAAAATGTAAGATGTTCAGTTTTAATTTATTCGCTGTCCTTAGCCTTAAACTCTTGATTCTTTCATATTTGCATTTTTAATATGACTTGATAAATAAAACATCCTTTTTTTTCTTCTTTTCCTGTAGACAGGATCAAATGCTCTTTGTTTGACATTGCGTGTACTTTCCCTCCAGCTACACAGAAGAGGCTTGTGTGCAACAAATGTTTAACTTCAGTAGTCACAGTGAAACTTTTCATGCTGAAAATGAAAACTCTAAGCATGTCTCTTTAAAGACATATTTTAATAAAAAGTGTGCTGACTAAAACTGCTGTGCAACACCATTGCTTCTTGCTAAGAGACATGCAAGGGAGTCAAAATCCAAGAGCTTGCAGGGCATTGTGTGAGGGGGTTTGGTTAGATGCAGCTATTTGAATGCAACACTTCATACTACACATCTTTCGGCTTTGTTTTCCTATTCTTTATTTTATTTTTGGTGGGATTTTTTTGTTTTTTCTTTTAAAGCTGGTTCATAATTTGACTCAACCTGTTCCATGTTTCACAGACCTGTTAATAATGTTTACTGCATAAGCTGGGGTAGTGTCTGCTCTTTCCTTTAGTAATTTTGCTTTTCCAATCAGTTCTGTACAGTTTCCTTCCTGAATGTGCAAAGGTGATGGAGGCTATGAAAAGCCTATTAGTATGCAAAGAAATGGGAATATAAAACAGCGATACAGATCTCCTTTGGAGCTTTGTTACCTGAAGGGTTTCTATATAGGAGAATAACAAGTTTCCCTTAAGCTGCAAACTGGTTAGTCGCTACGAAGAAGACCTGGGTTCAGAGAAGAGTTAAGATTCTAAATGCTGAAAAGAGGACAGGATTTTGCATGAGCTGGGGAAACCACTGAGGGAGTGCAGGAGAGAACCTTGCTGACCTCCCTGCTCCACAGGTGAGAAGATGGAGCCCCTGGGCGAGAGGGGGCTGCTCTCTTATGCCGGTACTTCAGCTGCATGGAAAGCAACTGGCAAGGGCTGCAGGCTTTAAGGAACATGGAGCAGTAGGTAACACACATACACCTTTCTAGCCCTCGTTTTGGGTGATTTATACTATCTGAAGACATGAATTTGAGGGGTCTTTTTTTTTGGACGAGGCTATTGGCTGCTAATTATACTCCAAGGCTGTTTGGGTCTGTTGAGGATCATGGAGACTGTCCAGAGGTGTGTGAGCTAAATCTTGGGCTAACAAGTCAAATGGCAGGATCCTGTCCTAGGAAAAGGCACGTTTCTGATGGAAGAGGTGCACTCAGAAAGAATCGGAGATGCATCAGTAATGAGACTAACGCCATAGCAATGGTATTTAGTATCTGTAACTCTTTTAAGAGATTAGGCAGCTCTGTAGTCTGTTCCAGAATCCATTCACAATATGGAACTAAAGGTATGATAAGCATGTGCACATACATATTCTGAAGCAGAGGTCTTAGGTGGTGCTATGAAAAATGAGGAATATTGTGTAAAACACTGCAAAAGATTATGGTGATAGGCAAGAATTTCTTAAGGGGAGATCTTTCAAAATGTGTGCTAGTCATGGAGAAATAAAACAATGTGGCTGAACAGAATTTTACTAGTAAGCATAAGGGTAGCCTCTTGCGTAAACTTTCAGGCTAGATGGTCAAGTGTATGCTAAACAATATGACAGCAGTCTTTCAGAAAGAAGTGCTAGAAGAAGTAGAAGAAGCTCAGGACATGAAGCTAGTCAAAAGAGGCAGACTGACATAAACACACTAAAGAGAAGACTATTTTTAAATAACTGTGCATAGTAGAGATGACCACTGCCTTAAACTGCAGGGGTGAGATTCAAAGCAAGCAATAACTCAAAGGCTTGAGGGAATTTATCACTATTGATTTTGGTTTTTTCCCCGTAATTAAGTAATGTTGTTGGTGATCTCAGCTGTTGTGAGTGGTACCACCTGGGTTATAGCTGCGCTTGTCAAGTGAGCAGGGTTAACTTCCAGGCTGGGGCTGGCTGGGTTCTGCCTGCTCCTCCAGGCAGCTGGATGCCTTTGGTGGCTGACCACCACAGCTCCTAAAAACATGGTGCCAAGGCTTTTCTTCTGAAAGATTATGTAAGAAAAGATGAGGATCTGAGAAATCTAGATTTTTTTTTTTTTTCCTGTAGAAAAGTCAATTAATAATATTTTGATACTCAATATACCTTTCCTGACAGCAGTATAGGTTTTCTCTCAATTTACAGTTGTTTTTTGTGTGCTGATAACGCTGCAGTTATCAGCCAAGCCATGGTGGTTTGCCTCACTGGCAATTTATTATATAAATAATTGAAGGAAGTAGGTTTTTCATCTTATGGCAACATGCCTCCTTAACCACAGGCAACATAGTTCTAGTGATTCAGACTGAGCACCCAAACACATTTGTGATTCTTTTTCTGATGCAAAGTCCATGAATGTCCTTGTTCCTGCTTAGCTCCCTTCCCTTTCTCTTAGGGCTCTTACTGTTCCCTACAGGTGTTCAGTATCCTTAAAAAGCTGTAATAAAGTTGTCAGATGATACCTGATTCTTTTCAAATGGTGTAAAGGGAACTTGGCTTGCTTGTTTGTTTGTTTGTGTGGTTCTTTGCTGTTCCTGGAGGACAGCAGACCATTTCAGAAACAGCAATAGTGTTGAAAAAAAAAAAAAAAAATATATATATATATATAAAATCTCAGAAATCTGAATTCTGTGCATTATGTGTTTTGGTTTGTTGCTTTTCATTAAGTTGCTTTCTTACCTTCTCTCTCTAACCAAACCTTTTAAAAACACCTTGGTGGAGTTTCCTTGTTTTATCAATCAAAGGCCCACTGTGTTCTCAGCATTACTTTCAAAATAACGTATTTGATAGAGTCGCACATGATTGCAAAAGTGACCTTTCTGCAGTGGTAAAATCAGGGCAGTCTCAAAGATCGGGATGAACAATTCCCTGAAGCAGCTTCACTTCAAGTTGATTTCTCCCTTCCTGGGGTTACACCACGGGGCAGGCGGGCGCTCTCCATCTCCCGGCACCCCCGCTGCCTCTCGCCCTGCTTGGGCAGCAGCCCAGCTCCGCTCCAAAGCAGCGCTCGCAGCTGGAAGGCGGCAAGAGCTGCTGGCACAGCGCAGGGCTGCTTGATGTTGTAACTACATGGGGCGAAGAGGACACTGTAACATAAATACTCTCAAGGAAGATGAATCACGCTTTGGCCAGGCAATATTTCGTGTGTGCAACACTACCCGAGAGCCTTTCTGTAGTACTGTGGACCCTGGGCAGGGGAGGGATTCTAGTTACTGCAGAAACTCAGGTATGTGCATGAGTGGAGAGATGCTGAAGGAGGAAGAAAATATATTCTGGGAAAATGCCACTGCACAGTTATTCTGTAAATTGTGCAGAAACACCACAGCTGTGTATTAGGCTGCGTGATAATTCTGTCTGCAGTCCTGGAGCAGATGTGATACCTTAACTAGAGGGTCATTCTTCCTTCCCATGCCTGTGCCCCTTTCCCTTTCCTCAGGTGGCAACAGCAGCTTTTGCTTCTTTGTTCACTGGAAATGAATTGTTTTTTCCATGTCAGGCATTCCCAGGCAGGGGCTTCTTTATGTGATCTGCTTGTGTGAGCTACTTCCTCAGCTTCTGTTGCCTTTCAAGCTCTGAAGAGGGGAACTGTTTCTTCTGTATTACATTTTTTTTTCTCTGACAATAACAAGCAATAGCTTTCAGATATTTGTAGTATTAAACCTTGTCTTTCATTGCCATATACCTACTACAGTTCTGTTTACCCATCCTGAGATCTGGAGAGCTGGGAAGATACTCTCCTTTATTCCTTGACTAAATTTTAATAATAGTGACAAATACAAACCATTTTCTGGATGTTTTTGTCTTGCAGAACCTTCTGGGGAAATAAAATTCCCCTTGTTTCCACCAGAGTTCTTGTATAACACTACAGCTGGTCAGACATGGATCAAAATTCTCCTGTATGACTTTTGTAGGTGATCTTTGGCTGAAATTAAAAAAAAAATATCTGTCAAGAAAACTCTGTCAGCTTTGCAGAATGCAAAATTCCTTTTGGAGAAATGCAAGATTCTAAGAATTATTCTATTGATTCTCTGAACTTCAGGAAGGCCCTTACACAGTACAGACAAGCAGAAGAGTTTGCTTACACACTGCATACACCAGTCTTCTGAGTTAAATCGCTGGCTCCCATGTGTGCTACCAAGGTCTACCTTACCTGTGTGCTGTTATCAGCAAATGCCCATCTCCTGCTGTGTTTTGTTTTTCCTCTACCTTCAGACATGTGTTTGGGGAGCCTAACATTTACCCGTTTAAGCAATTGACTGCACATTCATTTTTCTCTGTCCTAAATGCCAGATTGCCTGTTTACAACTTAACCTCTTCTTGACCCAGTTCACAACTTACTTTCTTGACTTATGGCCCTCACTAATTTTTCACCACCATTTGGCTCCAGCTGTTCTTATAAAGAGAGACATTTAATAGCACCTTCCAGTCAGCCTCAGGGCTTGAGAACACTCATCAGTTTTAATCATGTTTGCAATACTGTACAGAAGAGGCAGTGGCTCTTAACACTTTGCAGGATAATGTGTTTTCAGTCCTGTATTTATTGGAATTGCTTATATGGCATGCTTACAGGATTTGAAAAAACCACATGGGAGAGGAAGATGTGAGATTTAAAACAGTGGTGGAGCTGAGCGAGAAGTACAAGCCTTATGAATAGGTTAGGAGGAGAGGTGGTAGGTCTTGTTCTGCAAATGCTGCCATCCTCCAGCTAGAGACCATTACCATTTCATGTCCATTTGTTTTCATCCTGTCAATGGCTAGTTTGATTTATCTCCTCTGTTCTCTAGTTCAAGAGAATAAGCAAGGTGTAGCTTTATAGTGCTGCTTTTGATTGTACATATCTTAATCATATTCTTTTGCAATTGTCTTTTTCTGACTGAGGAGTGTTTAGTTCTGGGTTTTTTTGCTTGCCCTCAGCATTTTTCTCTGGAAGAGAAGACACTAAATGCTGAAGTGTTTTGAGAGGCGGGGACCAGGACTGCACGCTGTACTTGAGTCGTATTGTTGCTCTGTGATGATGATTGCTTTTTCCTTTTCTTTTTCCTTGTGAGCGTTTTGCTTTTGCTTTTTGTGGGTTTGTTTGTTGTTGTTTGTCTGAGACAATATTTACTTGGAACTAGGGTGTGTAACTGTCTGTTACAGTCCCAAGATGCCACTCAATAGGAATGGTCAGCTTAAACTCCTTCACTTTGTATGGAAAATTGTATTTGTGTATGCGTGCCTGAAAGTTTACCCAAATGAGTTTCATTCATATCTACATGAAAATATTTGACTATTAAATGTCCAGTAACAGAGTGTGATTAAGACTTTTCTCCAGTTATTCAAAGTAAGCCTTCATCTTTATATCCTTGAACAGTTTAATGTATCAAAAATTGTATTCATTGTTTCCCTATTAACCACTTTTTCTAGAGTACTTATGAGCATATTGAACTGTCTGGATCCTTCCTTTAATGGCAAGAGGCAACTGATAACCCTGACTTTGTTTCCTGTTCTTGTAAGTCATCTTTGAGATCTTCCCAGCTCTCCCTTTGGCTGCCCAGTTTCTTTTGGGACCTTCCAGGTAGATGTTAATCGAGCATCTTCTGGAAACTCAAGTGGACTTAATCCAGCAGATCTTTGTGTTGTCTTAGCACCTTTTTATGATTTAGACTGCTGCCTGCAGAGGTTTTGCTTGTCAGCTTATAAGTAACCCCAGATATTCCATATTTAACCCCTGCATATTTAGAGGTCTCCAAGCATTCGATGCTGTCCTGTTCTACAGGGGTGAGAGGCTTTCTGACTGAAAGGCCAATTTACACAGCTTGGTGATCAGGCAGTTTCTCTTCTTTGTTCTTAGCTGGTGAAACTTGGGTAAATTCCTCTCTCCAGCTGGACAGCTTAAAACCTGCAGAAGGAGATGCTGGTATCTGCTCTGTGCAGTCCAGCCGGATTGTTTAAAGCAATATCAGTGGGAATAGTTCCAGGTTAGTCTTTGTAGCACAAAAGACCTACTGTGAGCCAGATCTGTGTCCAAGATGTATTCACATTATGCAAGTATTTCCTGTTCAAGATGACTATTAATCAAACCAGACAACTCTTTTACAGCAAAAGCTTTCTATAAAATTCATATTTAGGACATGGCGTATTGTTACTCCATAAAAACAGTTGTTGATGGTTAAAAAAAAAAAAAAAAAGGCATTGGGGAGTAAAAAGACTACTTCTGGAAAGTAGAATGGCATTTAGATCTTGTATGATCTCATCTTTGTGTTTTCATGATTAATACTACATATTTCTACCAGAAGATGACTGTATTCACTTAACATTGAAAGCAGGTTCTAAAAGAAGGGAAACTTGTGATTTTATTTGAGAGGGGCCTCGTCAAGAATGTGATGCACCCTGCATCATGAAAAATAAGTTCCTTTAGTATAACTTGACAAGTGTCATGAAGTCCCATTACAATATGTCTGTTAATCATATTCGGACATGGAAACTCTATTAGGGAGTGGCAGTGACTTTGACTTATAAAGAGCAAAATTCACTTTCAGCCTGAACTGACTGGTACTTTCCTCTTTCTGCATTGAAACATTGAATTTCAGTTAATACAAGTCACTTAGGTGGTGGGTGACTACTACATGGAGAGCAAAACAACTGCTGAAGTCTACTCAAAGGTGTGAGTTTTCCCTGTCATATAATTAATAACTCCCTAATTTAGAAAATGCATTTCATTTCTGAAGTATCTTCTCATCAGGTTTTTTTTGAACAAAACAATTGCCGCTTTCCTGGAAGGCTTTTTCCATGCTGCATTTCTGTTCTGTGCTCCAGTGGCTGGTGGTTACGCAAACATTCTGCCCACACAGCAGCTTTCCTCGCACCCCCAGCCCTGTGTCCCCCTCTGCTCACACACTTCTGCAGCACTTGTTTTAAAAATCACTTGGTTTGTTTTGTTTTTCCAAGAAGAAACTCAGCTACTCTAGATCTGTCCCAACCTCCTCTCTCAGAAGGACCTCTATGGAGTTTCATGCTTCTAAGTATGATGGAGGGTTTCCCTTACCCAGGGCACCTCAGATCAAAGCTCAGTTTGGATCTGACAGTGAGGAGGTGTGTCCTGAGGAAAGGGGGAGCTACATCGCCTTTCTGTTCCCTTTCCCTACTGCTGCCGTAGCTTTCCAGGCAACTGAGCTTTCTTTTTTGTTAAGCAGGCGATTTCACAGGCTCAGTCTGGGTGTTGCCTTGTGTAGTAGAGGGCACGTGATGCGAATTCTGGAGAGGAAGGAAGAACAGTGGTCCCCAGGGTAAACAGCCAATTGGCTGCAGGCCACAGGGCTGTTCAGGTCTTAAAGTCTTGTTGAAGTTACAGGAATGACAGAGCTGATATGTAGGATCATTTTTCTGAAGCCGTCAGTGGAAATCCATCTTTGCTCGATTCTTGATGACTCGCTGGGAAGCACAGTCAGACAGCCAAGTGAGCTCGCTTGCAGACCTCAAACGTGCTTTTTGTTGGCAGTATTAATTCTGAATAGAGCAGCTTTACAAAGATACATTTTATTCTTTTGGAAGTTGTACATTAGTCTGTTCTCTAGGGATAGCATGGTCTCTTTAAACCCCCGGCAGTGAGTTTTTACTTTCCATTTCATCTGAAGAGACTGCAGATAGGCCAGGCAAATGCTCCAATGCTACCTTACCCTAGTTCACAGTGACAGTGAGGTACTTACTAAGTGATGTGTACTGTGATTTTTTTTAAAGCAAAACCAGCCCAACATTATAATGGATTTTATAGAGGTATAAAAGCAAAAACGTTATCTATTTCTCCAAACAACTCGCTTGCCTGGCTTTCATTTGAGTGGAGCAAGGCTTGATCTCTTCCTCCTGCTCCTCCCCGCATCCAATGGTTATAGCAGAGATTTCCTCTCATTAAGTGAACTTCAGATGGAGCCCGCCCTCAAATAAAAATCCAAACAGTTTGCTTTGTTTTGGGCAAAGGATGCAGGGAGGCATTTAAAAGACAGGAGAAAGACAAATAGCCTTTCTAAACAAACAATGGATAATTGCTCTCATAAATGTGGGTCCTCATAATTTAAGAGCAACGGTTTATATCCTTGGTAAGCCTTATAAACAGAGAGGGGACACAAGGGCCAGAGTTGTGTCCAATAAAAGTTCCAACTCAACAAGGCTCTTGATTGTTGAATTGTGTATTTTGCGAGACTCTGCTAAGTTTACTTGCCAGCAGCGCAGTGCTGTGTGTGCCGACAGCGGCACGAAGGGGCAAGCTCCGGGAGCCTCTCTGCAAAGACTTGTAGGAGCTGCAGGGTGCTGTGGCTGAGAGAAGCTGGAGGCACAACATCTCTGTTGTGGTGCGCAATGTGGCATTTTGGGGTTTGCAGGTCAAAAGTTCATATACAAAGGTTAAATCTACTATGTGGTTATAGTACAGTGTGTAGAAAACTGAAATGTGTCATGTATTGGCCAGATGGTTGAAACCAGTGGTAAAAGGTTTAACTTCACACTTGCCACAGGCATTTGACAGTAGTTAGCTCCATGTTTTGATGCTGGTTAATTTACATTTTGATTTTTCTTTTTTTCTTTATTTTTTTTTAATTGATATCAAGTCTTCCTTTATAAGATTTCAAAACCATTGATGAGTGAATGTTCAACAGTGTTCCTCTTGAACAAACTTTGTTTTGGTTATTGATTCACTAGCAGAATCCTCATATTGTGTCTCAGCTTGGGTATGTTCTGTCATACAGGTGAACAAAACTTGAACTGAAAACCGAAACTATTTCAAATAATGAAACTTAGGGTTGACAGGTTTTTCAGTGTTTCTTGCAAGATGCTGGTGATTCCAAAGTGCATAGTACAGTGGTGTGTCCAGAGAGTTGTATTTCAAGTCTGCGAGCATCGTTAGCTTGAGGTGTTTGAGAAGCTTGTGTTGTGTTGTGCATTAGCTTCATTCCCAAGCACCTGTAATCTGTTTGCTTTGGGCTTTTGTTGTTGTTGTTTTTTGTTGCTTTGTGGTTTTTTGTGGGGTTTTTTTGGTGTATGTTTGTTTGTTTGTTTTCCTTTAAACTAGAATGCTTTGTATCTGCATATTCATATTTTGTCAGCTGCAACTACTGCCTGTGATGGTGAACAACTACTGCAGCTGCAACTACTGCCTGGTCTGACTGCATGGTTTTTACTACTAGTGCTGGAAAATGACAGATTGCATTTAATCAGCCCTGTCTGAGTTCAAAGAGTAGCAGAGGGACCTCAGGACAGAGAAAGATGCATGGCAGGGTGACCACAACTATTAAATGCATTGGTTACTGTGGTTTTCAGTATGTCATAATCTGCATCGTCTGCATGGGATATCTGAACACAGTCAGGTTGGTGGCACCATGAGGTCATGCCAAATTATAATATTCTTGTGAGGAAATTAATCTTTCTGCAGCATTATGAGCATCACTTTCTTTAAGTGCTCTGGTACCAAAATGTGCAACTGCAAGGAAGCAGACCTCTTCTGTGACCAGGCTGTGCTTGCCATATGAGAGCGGCTTCCCAGGTTGCTAAATGATTATTGGTGACTAATTAGACATGATAGAAGTGAACTGCCAAAGCTATGATGGGGGACGCAGGGGGCAGTTAATACAGTGGCATGCTCACAGATGATTGATGTAATTCAAGTGCCTGTCGGCTGCTTTGAGTCAATGGGAGTCTGCAAGTGCCCTGGGGCTCCTTCATTCCTTCCATATTACCAGGATCACATAAGTGCCAGCTGCAGCGGAGGCTGCTCAGCCCGGCTGCGTGCTGTGGCCGTCTGCATGCTGAAGCTGGAGAATGCCAATGCAAGAGTACTGATGGGGTGCATGAAGCCAAGCAGCTGGGATGTCCTGTTCAGATGTCAAAAGAAGACAGGCAACTTATTTTCTCCAAGTGTTGAATCTGTCAGATGCATCAGCATCAGGTCTGTTGCTTAAGCTTCTCAAACACCCTGGCTCATAAAATTTGCTTAGATGTCAAAGCACATTCTGTGGAAAGTCTTAACAATATATTTGATGCAGTGTTTCTTTTGGATACAACCTTTTGAGAGAAGCAGAATATGAATTTACAACAAGCTTGCCAAGTCATCCAACAGCATCTGAATTCCTTGTGGGTTAGTGCAATAGCTACAATGGCTTATTTTAAAATACACAATTAAGTATCAACTGAATTTCCTAATCCAGTTTATATTGATTAAAACATGAGAGTAAATGCCTGGCTTCATCCTCTGGCTCCACTCGTCATTATCTGTATGATATTTTTGACATCATATTGTGCAGCGGAGTTGTAGGTTTCAACAGAGGGCAGGCCAAAGGGAAACAAGTGAAATGGCAGCACCTTTACATCATCATACTGAAGCCAGCTCAGTGCACGTGGTATCCTCTGAAACCACTGTGCTTCCCTTCATTTGGGGACGTGTCCCATTTCTGCAGCCTGTCTCCCACCGCTGCAGCTTCCCCCAGCTCTGGGCCATGCTCCACATTTCCCACCACTGGGAGTTGTGGTCCTGCACTGGTGCACCCATCACTGGAGCTCACCTGCGGGCCATATACAACCCAAAATCATTCTCAGGGCTTATTGTGCCTGTGCTTGTGCCAGTCTGCTGAAAGGGGAGATGTGTTTAGTAAGGGACAATTCAGTTAAAATGTGAGTAGAAGCCTGGAAAAGACTGTAGTGTGGTTGTGCCTCTCATAGGTCAGTACAACTCCGAGTAGCGTTACTCCCAGGAAAGGGCCGTTGCCTGCCTGAGTTACAAGGATACACTGGACAAACATAGGAAGCTGTTTTCCTTGTGGTGTAAATTTACAGTTAACAATATTTCAGTAGCTGGAAATCTCTTAAAGTTTTACAGCTCATATTTATCTGTTTTCTGAGCAGTGCTATCACAAAGCGTCTCAGTTTTAAACATAGCAGATGGAACCTGTGTAAGTGCCCCTTACTGTAAAGGTATATCAAATACTTGTCAGAAGAATATTCTGTGGCTTAACTAATTAATTTTTAATTAATTTTAGCATAATGGACTAATTTAACTCAGCTTAAAAAATAGTCGTTATCAGTGTGCTTCTGGAGCTTTTTTTATTTAGTTATATATAATTTTGCAAAGAAACTAATTTATTGTACCATGCCAATTCCTGTTCTTAAATATTTTAAGACAAAAAATAAGAAAAGAGAGAAAGTTAAGAAGGTAAAATCCTTCTGGTTTAATTGTGTGATTGTAATATCCTCATAAGGAATTTGGCACCTTTCCCTAGAAAAAGTGTTTTAAATAATTTAGCTAATTGTCTTTCATTTGGTTTCCTAATTATATTAGGTGTATATTATTAAGTTTTCCCTGGCACACACTTTTATAAAGGAAAGGTAAACTTTTCATTCAGTCATAGCACTTCTGTGGTTTCCAGTACTTTCCATACTTAGTAAGAAAATTCAGAGCTGCTGTTTCATTTCTTGCCATCTGTAATTACACTAATCTGCTTATAGATATAGCCAAATATAGCTATATGTGGAAATATACACATATATGTTTGGAGACATAATGAGATTATACCAAGATTGAGATTCTCTGCTGGAGAACCAGAGTCTGAATCAGCTGCAGCCCTTGCCAAGGCAGAACATGATCCCTTGGTACAGGTGTTCAGCATCTCGCTCTTGTGCCTCCACGCAGTGCTACCAGTGCTCCTCAAAGCCGCAGTGAGATCTAGGTTGCTTTTGGAGTTTGTTCACACCTTTTCTAAGCAATGGCTTGTTGCAGCTGGTTAAACAACACTCTTTAATCCCTAGCTTTATTTTGAAACTCTCATTGACACCTGCCGTAGGTCAGTTTTCTCATCCTGAAGAACATAACAGAAACAAACAGCAGGGGATGATGAATCACAGCCGTGTGCTACAGCAGGATACTATTCAGTTCACGTGATTTGTACCAAAATTAGGATCAAAGCAGTTTAATAATGACATGCAATTATTCAGTAGTCAATGAACTGCTCGTTTGAGATCAGTATGAGTAATGCCACAGATAAATCACAACACTGAGCACTGAATAAATGTTAATAACCACCTACAGATAAACAGGTTTAACTAATCCCCGAAAGTTCTAGTCTCTCTTTCACAGCTGCACATACACACTTTACCAGCATATGTGGATTAACCCCCCAGCCCCTGCCCTATCTGGAGGTACAGCCACAACCTGCAGGAGATGTGGGTGCTCTCACCTCCTGGGGCCCCATGCTGTTCCTTGCAGCTGGCGAGGCTGCACCCACAGGCTTTCCTGCACCCCATGACACTCCATGGGGTCTGGGTCTCTGCCTGCAGCCACCTGTCTGAGAGCAGACAGCTCATGGCATCTGATTGGGATGCTGCTCTATCTGGCTGATGATTTCCTTCCTCTTTCAGGTGTCTGGTTGGAGGGTGATGATTTTCTTCCGATTTAATGTGATAAATTTGAGGAAGCATCCTCTGGTTTTATATGTTTTTTACACAAGCACAAATGGTTCACTTGCATTTCTATCTTAGAAGGCGATTTTACCCAGACCACTTGCAAAGTTTGGGCCATACCATCATCATGTGTTCCAAGGTTGCATTTTGGTATCAGCAGAAATCTCATGCTGCAAGGGCAGGGCACAGAAGCACACCCTCCATCCATACCTCGGTGTACTGCAAGGCTGCTAAAAGCAGTTCAAGTGTGATGAGATTGCTTCATGTTCTTGACATTCTGGAGTTTTTCTGTAAACAAAAATCTAAAATCCCTTCATGGATCAAATAGTTGTTCACAGAAAGGCTGGTGAGCTTGCTTCAATGTACTGCAGGCAGATGAGTCTTTGTTGTGTTAGAAGAAATGAAGTGATTTGCCAAAGGAGTGGGCTCTGCCAGCTGTTGTCTCAGCTGAAATAACTTATTCTGCCTGAATTGTTCCCCAGATATGGCTGCACTTGCATGAACCTCATTATACTCAGTAAAGAAGACTCAGTAGAATCACTAATGAGTGCTGTAGATATAAAAAGTAATGAAGAGAAGTGACCAGCTGGCTGGAGTGTGCAGGGCCCATGGCTCAGTCTCAAAGCAGGCAACCCACCTTTGTTTCAGAGGAAAGAAAAGCTGATGTCCATGCCTAATGATCAGCACTTGTAGGTAGAGGCACTGTGTACCTCTCCAAAGCCTTTTATTTTTGTGTGGTTTTCAAATGGGAACACACACTCTGTGTAGGGTATGAGCTACTTTCATGCTGTAAGTTTATGCAGTTAAATCACAGCCTGATGCTGTACTGGCAGAATTCAAACTGCAAAAGCCATGTGTGAAGAAGCTTTGTGGAGAGACAGACCATTGATAGCTTGTTTTCTGTCTCCAAGTTGATGTACAGGCATTCCATTTCAGTAGGTAGCAAACAAAAGACCTGTTGCATGTGGTATGGAGATGCTCCTATGGAGAATTTAACTCCTGGAATCCATATGGAAAGACTTCAGTGCTCTGTCACTAGAGAGACCTCCATAAGACAGAAGCTGCCACATGCTCTCCTGTCAGTGAAAGTGTCTGACTTCAAAATAAACAATTCTGTTGTCACCTCTGTTTCCTTCTATGTCCCATGTCAAAACAGTCAAATCAAACCAAACAGGAGAGATGCCTTGTGATGCAGACACTTCTACCCACAAACTGAAATGTGATCAAGAATTTGCAACAGATTTCACTGTCTTTTAAACTGGATAAGATATTAAATAGTGAAAGTTTCAGCATTTTGTGCTAGTCCTTGAAATACCCTCAGGGCTACAAAAGTATTTTCCTGAATTGCGTGTAATATCAGAATTATCGCTGCCTTGCACATGGCTCACGTGTTCTGTAAATGGAATTAAAATGAAGCAAAAAGTAAATGTCACTATAATTGCATTATAGTAGCTCAGTGGCCCAATGTTTGCAGTCTCATCTCACATCTTAATTCTACATTTCTCATACTGATACTTTCACAGTCCCATGTTACTATACACAGCACATACTATAAATAGTCATTAATCCAGTATGAGTGGAGTGTAGCTCAGTATAATGAAATGATGGGAATACTTTCCAGGCAATTACTGATGTTAGAAAAGCCTCTTTGCCATGAATAGAACAGAGAGAGTGAACCAACCTGGCAGTGTTTCAGATTTTGTGTGGGGTGAGGCGAATTGTGATCCTGTGAGATGCTGACTGCTCTGAACTTACAGTAGCCACAGGTACTCTGCACATTCCAGGAAGTACTCGGCATCCAGATACTGCAGCATCAGCCTCTTAGCTTGTAAATCCAGTGAGCTGGAAAATGTGAAGTCACTGCAGGTTTCTGAAACATTTCTTAATATAAATTCTCTTTACCTTCTCATTAAAAGTTTTAAAATGTGACTTTGTGATCCCTCTTTATTTGCTATGCTCCATGTTTCCAAATTATACTGAAAAAATGCTAAAAGTACCCTTTTTTGTGTGTTTGATAGTCTTTTCCTTGAAGTCTTGTGCAATTAAGAAGGAGAAGTTGAAGTCATCACCATAATTTATCCACCTGAAACTTCAGTACCTCATGGAACTGTAGTACAGTGTTAAATGCCTTTTCTAGAACCTGAGGGTTGTTACATGCCCCTTAATTTACATCACACATCCCATAAACACAACCTTGTCATCACTTCACTGCTTAAATATAGCACTAGATGCACCAGCTGAACACTGCTTTGCTCTCTTACCAGCTCAACGGAGCGTAACTTTCACCTGTGCTTTGTGTCAATCAGTTTCACTTCTGAAGTGTCTTATAAGGAAAAGTGTCAGTTGAACTGAAGGTACTCTGAGTGTGAACTCACTAGGACTTCAGTGCTAGTTTATTATAGTAGCTCAGGTAGTCCTTGTCCACAAACTTCACGTAGCACATCCTACCAAGGGATCTACAGACTCAACTCTGCATAGAGGGAGAATGCATGCCGCTTTTCCTGCACCGAGGAGGAAGACAAGCAATGAAGTACGCTGCTCAGGAGTCCCAGCACTGAGGCCAGTGAATGTTGTCTTTTAAACTCAAGTTAGAAGTTACAAGGATCTTCAGTATATTTGTTGTATTGCATGAAAAAAAAAGAGAGCATCTTAAGGAATTTCCACTGAAGCACAGCATTCTTATCAGCTCAGAGTTGCAGCATTTAATATGCTTCTGTACATCATGTACATTGCAGTGAACTTCATCTTCTTTTCTCCCCAAATGGAGTATGCATGTTATGAATCAGGAGTATAAAATCTGTAAAAGTGTGTACTGAAACAACCTTGACAAAGTTGTACCAAGGGCATAGCTTCTCAGCACAAAGAGTGTATCTGTGCCAACCAGACAGAAAAGAATGTTGCAGCTTTGCTGATGAGAATAAGCATCGATTACTCACTGTTACTCTGTCTGTCATTTTTCATGCACCCTGACAAATTCAGTAAGAGTTTTACTTCTCTGTTTTAGAAAGGCAAGGATGGGTGACAAATCAGGGCTGGCTGATGATAAAGGGTGGGAAAGTTCTTGGGTCAACTTGTCTAAACAGCAGCGTAAAACTTGTCTCCACTTCTTTACACCCTCCCTTTGGGTATTTATACAAATTGATAAGATCCCCCTGACTTTTCCCCATGATAACTTATCCCAGCTCTCTCAGCCTCTTCTCATATGTCAGATGCTCCAATTTCTTTATTTTCTCCATGGCATTTCTCTCCAGTGTGTCCATGTTTCTCTCACACTGGAGAGCTCAGAACTGGGGACTCCAGATGCAGCTCCACCAGTGCTGAGCAGAGGGGAAGCGTCACCTCGTTTAACCTGCTGACAGCATTTCTCTTAATGCAGCCTGGGATGCTCTCGGCCTTCTTTACGGTAGGGGCACATTGCTGGCTCATGTTCAATTTTGTGTCCATGAGGACCTTTTCTGCAAAACCATTTTCCAGCTCATTGGCCCCCAGGCTGTGTTGTTACATTCTTCTCCAGGTACAGTAATTTCATTTTTCTTTGTTGAACTTTATGATGTTCCTGTCAGCCCATTTTTCTCTAGCCTGTCAAGGTCCCTTTGGCAGCTCAGCCACTCCTCCAAGTTCTGTCAGCTGCAAATTTGCTCAAGGTGCGTTCTGTCCTTCTATCCAGGTCATCAATGAAGAGGTTAAATGGTATTAGCCCCAGCACACCAGTGCTGACTGGCTTCCGGCTGGACTTTGTGTCATTGATGACAAGCCTTTGAGCTCAGCAGTTCAGTCAGTTTTTGGTCCACCTCAGTATGCATTTATCCAGTCTGTACTTCACCAGTTTTTTTATAAGGAAGGTATGGAAGACAATCCCATCAATTGCAAACTTTATGTTCAGGTAAGCCTGACATTATCTGTCACAGGTGATGAGGAATTTTTAAGGTAGACTGTTTTTTCAGTGAATTCTGGCAAAAAGTGGCCATGATTTCTGCAACTACCAAGAGCCAGTGCTGATCTTCAGGGAGTTCTCTGGACTGGGGACAAACACTGCAGAACAAGTATCCCTTAAGCCAGTTCTCATTAATGGTTGTGTTACCAGCTGACATTTGCCTGCTCGAGCCTTTAGCATTTAACAATGAGAGTGATCATTTACAGTCTCAGTCACAAAAGGTGTTTTGAACAGGAGGATCAGGCACTAGTTGAGTTAGAGCTCAAGCTGGTGTAAGGAAAAAAACAAACTCTGCAAGATCCCCATGGTGTGAGATGAAGTTTGAAGATGCCTGGAATTACAGTGCAAAGGTTCATACAGTGCTTGTTTGAAAGCTGGACTTAAACTTTGTGCACTCTTTGCAGGAGGCATATTATAGTTATTTAATAGGATCAGAGAAGGGTTGAGGTTGGCAGAGACCTCTGGAGGTCATCTGGTCTAGCCCCCCTGCTCAAGTAGGGCCACCTAGAGCTGGTTGACCAAGACAATGTCCAGACAGATTATGAATATCTCCAAGGATGAAGATGTCACAACCTCTCTGGGCAACTTGTGCCAGTGCTTGGTCACCCTCACAGCAATGTTTCCTGATGATATTCAGAGGGAACCTCCTGTGTTTCAGTTTGTGCCCATTGCCTCTGGGCTGTCACTGGGCACCACTGTGAAGAGGCTGGATCTGTCTCCTGTACACCCTCCCATCAGTTATTTATATACATAGATAAGATCACCCTGCCAAGATCACTTTTTTCCTGGGCTTCGTAAAGAAAAGGGCTCTTCTGTCAAGGTACCAAATATTGCCATAAGCTGGTGACACTGAATCTGAGGATAAATGTGAAATTGCATATACAGCTCAGAATCAGTGATGGTGTTTAATATAATTAGGTTAGGTTAATACAAAAAATAAGAGGCTGAAGGATTTAGATAGTGTCAGAGTACTTGCTTTGAATAATAACTCTTTCAGCAATTGGGTAGATGTAAATATCACATTTCATTTTTCTGCATATTGATTTTGATTTAATGACATCAAAATGACATAAAAACAATTGGTGAATAAATGTGTTTATCTCATTTCAGTAAAATGAAATCACAATGCACTGAAACGCAATGATTACAGTCAGTTAATATTTGATGCACAATGAGGCAATTATTTATCATGGCTTTTAGTAGACTGGGAAGTTATTGAAGTTGCCATAAACACAGAGTTCTGAATTCTTCATTTGCTTGCATGCATGTACATCTGATACTCCTCAAATGTCAGAGTACCATATGCTGTTGCATATAAATAGGAGTCTGCAATTTATATTAATACATCACAAGTCACAGACACAGCAAGTGGGGCTTCAGACGGCAGGGCTGGGTTTAGAGGATGGCTCATGCACTGCTTTTGTAGCTAGAAGTACCATCTGTCTTGACACAGTCTGGGACTGCTTCACACTGGTGGTCAGGAATCCACGTAACTCAGTGCACTTGAGCTTGAGCCAGTTACACTTTCTAGTAGGAGAAAGCTGCCAGTGGCTGTCTCTCTCAGCTTAACTCCTGAATTTCTCATAAACAAAGTTTTAATCCCTGTGGTTCTGAATAAGCACTATGTGCTTGCTTAGTGCATCATTATATGAATATAGTGTGTATTTGTAATAGAAGAAGGGACTGCTGACTGTCACTCCAGGCTTCTTATAATGTGAAGGGTTTATTATGAAAAATCTTTGGTTTATGTATCTTTGTTAGAGAGGTGTTGGATAAGTTAGATTGTGCAGGTGTCCTGGGTTTCTGCTTTAGAGATGCACATTTCTTTTCTTTCATCCCTTCCAGAGTGTTCCTTTCATCGAGGTCCCAAAGGTGATTTGTTGGGGAACTGACTTTGGCCAGCTCTTTGCTGAATTTATTGCTTTGTCTGTAAGCGTAGTGGTATCATTGTGGGTTTGTAAGAAATGTAAAACTGTGGATTAAGTGAAGTTTTGTACCATTATTTTCTACCATTTTCCCTCCTTGGAGACCAGCTTTGCTTCCCCAGTTTGGCCACGTGTCAAAGGGAAAGAGGGATGCAACCCTAGAAATGAGGTATTTGCCTGAAAAAGGAGAAAATGCTTGCCAGGATGCTGGCTGGTGCTTTTGAAGGAATCTCATTCCTGGGAAAGAAAATAAACTTTGGAAACTGAAATATAAATGGATGTGAGTTGATCAGGAGCAGGTGTTGCAGGTCGACCTTTGGTTACGCTTTGCACAATTCTGCTGATTTTCTGTAATGTGTGGCCATCCTACAGACCCAGGCAGGGGTCTTCCTGATGGAGTGCCCCCTGGTCTGCAAAAGCATTAGTTTGGGAAGAAACACTTCTGGTGATCTGTAAAACCTGGAAAACTCTTACCGCCTCAGGGTAATCCTCCTGCAGGATTGGAAATTACTCACCTCGCTCACCCTGGAGTGTGCGAAGACATGGTAACTAACTGAACAGTTTTTACAGAAGAGTGTTGTGTTCTCTTTTCTGTTGGCAGCATTTTTTGTTATTATTTTGTTATCATTCCCTTACTGATAATTTAGCTGGCAGAGGGATACATCATCTGCTCTGGCATACGACTCCCCAGCTGGGACACTGGGTGGGCACTTGCAGGTGTCTCACAGGACAATCCAGAAGGACCTGGGCTGAGTTGATATTGGCTTTACTTTCTTATTTGGTTTTGAGTGTGGGAGTTTTGTTTGATTGTTTTGTTTTGCTTTACTTTTTTTGTGCTGTGTCCTATAATTTGGAGGTTTGTCTCTTCCCAGATTATCATCAAAGCCTATGTTTACAAAGCTTGAATTTATTTTAGGAAAGATATCTGGACTATTCTAAATTACATTGATTTAATGAATCTTTAGCATCTAAGCTTGAGCAAAACTTCATGGCTTTAAATATTTTGCTACTATTCCTTCTTCTGTTTAGCCTATTGCTTACCTTTTATTTTGGAGGCCAAATCCCGGATCCCCTGTTAATTTGGAAGTCAATCATTTCTGAGAGCTGTGCACTTCTAAAATGCTGGTATTTCATTATGAAAAGCAATGTTCTTTTACACGAATAATTCACTTTTGTTGAATATGCTGGAGAACAGTTATTCTTGGAGGATTCATTTGTCTGCTGTAGAGTTTGCTACCAACTGGATGCAAGTCATCTTGATTGCACAACAAATTGATTATACTGTCTGCTTTCCCCAGAGGCGAGCATGCCTCTGCTTTTTAAATTATTTTCCATTTAGAGCAACACACATCTACCAAAACTGCATTTCAGGGTTCTGCAGGTCCTCTTGGTTTTGATCCATGTGACAACTGGGAATTTTGAAAATGTTTCCCTCCCATAAATTTATGTCCAGCAACTTGCCTTGAACTTCTATAATAATGTAAACTGATATTTTTTTTTATTCCAAATTCTTCCACTTTTTGAGAGGTGAAGTAGTGGAACAGCTACACCTGTATGGAGCAGCTGACTGGATTCCTACATTTTGAAGTTGGCAGCCATTAGACATTTGTTCCAGTTTTCTTTATAAATTACCTAAAATACACATTCGCATCAACACAAACTTCATGTTAACATATCATTTAAAGACAGAGGAAGATCTGTTTGCTCCAACTCAGTGTCATTCTAAATCACTCGCTCTGCCCACGTATGTATAGCTTGAGAGGCAGAATTAAGCAATGTGCACTCATCTGTAAAGTGAGTTTTAAATGAAAAATTAAGATCAATACATTGAAAAGTGGAACACAGAAATATAAGTGTTGCCTAGTCAGGCAAGAAAGTGTTCTACCTGACAAAATTTTGACCTTGGACTATGTCAGAGTAATTCAAAGAAAAGGTAGAATGTAGCTGGAAGCCTGTTTCTCTGAATCATTCTCTGGATGAACTGAAAGATTTTTTGTATTTACCAGGGTGGAGTTCCTGCATTAATTAAGATTTTCTAACAGCTTGTCAGGTGTAGACAGAGAGAGGATGGAAGGCTTCTTAGCATGACCTTGAAATTAAGAAAACTTACTATGTTTTTCTTGTCTTATTTGTCTTAAGCCTTTAAACAGAAGTATATAGGAGATGGTTATATGTAAGCATCTCATGAATGTTTGTTTTCATCTTAACCACAATTGATTTGCACATTTCAAAGCAATGCATTGAGCAGCAAAGGACTGGATCCCCATAGGTGTGGTAATCCTGAAATGAAATGCTGAGTGTCCGGTCCATTGATGATCCAGTCTGGAGAACCCAGCAGGGCAGAGGATGCCACTCCATGGGGCTGGTCAGGTTGGGAGGTGGTAACTCGGAGTTTGGAGGAGGTAGATGAGGGGTTCTTCACCAGCCAATGGGTTCATCTGCAATAGCATTTTTGTTCAGCTCTGATGCTCATTTTTGAAATGACTGTCCCATTTGTCCCTTCTTACCATGCTTCAGTTACCACCACAAGGTGTATGAACCCAGTTACTTTCAGGTGAAACTAAAGCAAAAACTATGTGCTGACAGGACACCCAAAGCACCAGAGACAAGCCCTAGTGAGCATTCAGATTTGTGGATGAAATTAGATGACATCCAAAAGCTAACACCCACTTCCCAGGCCTGTGGCTGTCGAGTTCTCAGCAGTAAGTTTTTCTCCTTAGATCTCCTCTTTCTGGGCTGCTAGTGTAGACACAAACTAGCTCAGCTGGAGGAGGTCCCTGGCATACCACAAGGAGTTGGAAGAGCATCTGACCTGAAAGGGTTTAAGAAGGTCTTGTATTTAAGCATGTGTGGAATTCATTTAGGGGTAAGATATCTACTGAACTTGGAAAAAATGCACTGTCTCATCTATCTCTATGTAATTTCCCAGCAACAATGCACTGACAAACTCTTTCCTCAGAACTGCTGAGCTAGTGTCATCAGTGGTACTGAAAGCAAATTTAAGATGCTCTGACTTCATAAATTAATAGGTTGATTACTTATTTTTTCCCCTCAGTCTTCACATTTTTAGCTCTGTTCAAAAATATGGGGATAAAATTAATTCTTGCCAAATGGCAGGGGACAAAGTCAGCAGGGGTGGAATTAGTTCCAGCTTTTTGACAAATGCATTGTAAGGAAGAATTATTTGCTTAAAAAAACTATAATGATTACTTCACTTGCAGTGCTGTTTGACTATAAACATCTAGTGTGACTATGCCAGGAATGCAAGATCAGGTTTCCAAATGTGGAGGAGTTTATAGGCTAAAGAAAGCTGGAGCTCAACATCACAGGGTATTTACACCAGTATAATCCAAGGTGTAAAATGTCACACAGAAACTACTATGAAATGGCCTCAAATTTAAGCTAACATACCCCTCTTCCACGTGGTCTTGCAACAAAGTCTCTAGTCTTGTACAATAGGTACAGTTTCTTATTACATTCTATGAGAGGTTTTTAAAAACTATAAAAGGTTATTTTAAGTTCTGTGGAACTGTTCGGTCCAGGAGCATGTGGATGTGATTACTTCATGAGCTCCAAGGCTGCTCGTTCTTACACTGAAAAATCAATCTTTGTTGCAGGTCTTTGGTCTGAAAAAGTGAGTTGCATGACCTACAAGACCTCACAGGATAAGAAACAAGTTTCCATCTTTGTCAAAGTGTTTTTGTTCCCTTGGGCTTACTCTTCTTAAGTTTCCAATCTAATTCTCTGTGTTGGTAAGAATAAACTGTCTGGTAAGAGGGAAATAGTAGCTGTAAACTATCTCAGGTTTATTTAGACTTTTGAATGTCTGTGTTGGATGGACTAAATGAAATCATGACAAGGTGGCCACTAAAGAGTATAGTATATTGCATAGTTAGCACTGAGTATTTGTCAACTGTGAGGATGTTTCAAGGACCTTTTAAGGATCTGCCTTGCTCTTCCCTACAGTATTTGTTACCATGTTGCTAAATTTTTCCATACCTCTGCAGAAGTGATCTGTTTGAATTTAAATGAAACACAGAACTACCAATATACAAAGGAATGGGACAAAATTTGTGACACTGGACCTGCAGTATCTTTGGAAAGCTGAAAATGAGTACAATATGAGAAGGTTGCTCAGTACTCAAAATGCTCTTGAAAAAACAGAAGATTAAGGAGAGAGAAAAGCTACCACTCTCTAAGGAGACAGGTATGGGGAAGATGGATAGATTATATAAGCATGGATGAAGAAAATAAATGCCAGGCAGCTGCATGACACATAAGAATCCGGGCAGTTCATCAGATCACCTAGTGAATGCATCATCCTTCTGAGACCGATGAAGTCTGAAAGGCTGACAGTGTGGTTTCTGTGACACACAGGTGAGAAGGACTTGACTTCAGCCATTGTTGGTGAGGTGCGGTAGTGTGCAGTACTCAGTTTGGAGAGATGTGCTTTAAGAGAAATACACAGATTATAGGGAATATCTAAAGGAGAAACTAGGAGTGATGTGAATATTAGAAATGTGACTAGGAAGAAGGGGCCGAAGTTCGAGCAAATGCATGTGAGAAATACTGGAAGGAAGAGTGGAGACCTCTCACCCTTTGCAGTCCCTAATAGAGGGGCAAGAAAGAGTTTCTTATATGAGTTGGGTAAGAGGAAAAACTTAGAAACTTGATAGGTGACAACACTGGAACAGCCACCTCAGTGAGTCAAGTAATAGCTGTCCCTGGAAGTTAAGAATAGGGCAGACATGCATATCGGAGATGATTTAAGCATACTTGGTTGTACTTGGAGAGCAATGAGAGAGCTCATCCAACTCCATTTTTCATTCCGTACATTATTGATTGTAAAAGGTTGCAAAATCACACAGATATCTCTGCTGAGCAACCCTTTCCTCTGACATTCTTGACCGCTGCAGCCCCATGTGTGTTTGCATGGTGAGTTTTGTTCCAGCTCCCTCTTTGCTGTCATGTGCTCTTCGATTCCTCTCAAAATCTGGGAGCTGGGAGGAACCGAGGTCAGCAGGTTACCTCAGCCTGCGAGAAGCACTCGAGAATGTTTGCAATGCAGAAGATGCTCTTTTGTAGTTATCACCTTATCTGGGACTTCATTGTGCCCAGGGCCTTAGAAAGAAAATGTCCGTGTTGTAGCCTGCTGCCCTCACTATTTCTTTTCTTAATCTCCTCTAAGGGCACTCATCCATATTTGACATCTGTCTGTCAAATTCACAAGTCTCTCCTTGAATCGCCCTGCAGTGTTCCCCCTGTAGAAGCCTGTCAGCTGCTTCTGTTTCCCTTTGCACTGTGGACTGTAGCTGCTACAACCATTCAGCTCCCACATTCCCCAGTCCCTGTGAAAGGAGTACTGCACAAAATTGGTGGTATCATGGTAAAAATGTGGAGTCCATACCTGCATTGCACTTAGTAAAATACTCAGTATCTGTGCCACACTGTTATTGAAGAGATGCTAATTACTATGTACTAAGTTTTGTACTATGCATAAATGCTTCTTGCACACAATATTTTGCATCTAACATTTTGACAAAAACACCAGTTGCCTTTTATTTTTCTCAGCTATGCTGACTTTTCAGAGCCTGAATGTAGCTTGGTTTAATTCTTGCTTTAGCTTTGCTAAAAACCTCAGTGGCGGCAACAGGTCAACATGAAGGTTCCTTTCTAGTTGTCAGATGAGCATCTGAAGTTTGATTTATTTTTACCAGCATTTTCTTTTTAATTTTGTTGTCTTGAGGGGCTCAGTATAGGATTCACTTTAAAAAAGGCACACCTGCAATGCCACAATGGAAGCTGCAGTTGAATGGAGTCACACTTAAAGCATGGAAAATGGTTCAGTCTCACAAAGTTCATGCTGGGGTTTGGACATCGAGTGACCCATGTTAATGTGCATGGCTGGACTAAAGAAAATACAACATTGTTTTCACTCTCTGGTTCTGAAATTAGAGGCTGCAAATTGTCAATGTCAGAAGGAACAGATACTAGATCTTGGTTCAAATAATATATATTTAAAGGCTCTTTTTCCACAGATGTATGTAGTAATTGGGAAACAAACGGGGAAAAAAGAAATCCTTTGAAATAAACCAGATTCCTGATGGAATAAGCAAACTCCCTCCAGTGCATTTTCTCCCTCTATGTCAGCTTTTATAGTTCTGTTTCTGGCATGCATCTTTTGAGATTTCTTTAAAGATTATTAAGAAATTTTCTCTTACATCAACAAACAATTTTCAGAGCCTGAGTAAAGCTTTAATAAAAAGCATCTTGCACAGAAGATGGGTAACTGGGGAAGCAAAGAGGCAAAAGAGGTTGTAGGGTAGGAAGCACAGGGCTGGTTTGTAGTTTGTTTTTTACCTTCCAGGATCACCAAACTGTAAAGCCACATTTTGGGCTTGTGAACAACTGATTCTTTCAGGAAAATAAATGCTTGTATAGGGTGTGTAGGTGGAAAGATGTGTGTTGAGAACTGCAATCAGTAAATTCATTGGCACTTGCAGGGTCATGTTTATGAATGTCACACTGTCATGAAGTAGCTCTGTCTCAGACTGACTCAGCCTGTTAGCAAATGGTGAAGAACAAAATTTGAAGGAAACCCCTAAGGTTCAGATAGTGCTATAGGAAGCCTCTCCCAACAATGCTTGAAAATCCTGGAAAATGTACAGTAGAGCAAGTGTTTTGCTGAAGCTTTAAACACTAGTAAAAAGCTTTCCAAGTTTTTGCTGGCAAAAACTTCTGGACTCACCTGCTATTTTTTTCTTTCCCCCTTAGGGGTGCACAGCGAACAGTAAGCGGGAAAACCTCTGTCCAGAGTTAATTCAGCTGAGCTACCAGCAAAATTCCTGTCTGAGAGCGTATTGCATTACGGGCTCAGCAGACCAGTAACGCCCTCTCAACTCTCTTGTTTAAGCATAGTGACAACACTAGAGGCTTTTTCCAAAATACTTTGTGGTGAGGAGACGGGGTGCGTGCGTGTGTATATGTCTGTCTGGAAGCCCATGCCTCGAAGGTGAGGGCAGCAAATTTCACAGGACGCACCTTCAGGATTGAAAATAAAGGAAACACAGGATGCACATCTGGAACTGCCATAGTAATGAGAGAATTAAGAGAACATGAAGTAAGCACGGAGCATACTCATAAAACAGAAGGTCAAACCCTTTTTAGCTCTAGGTCTAAGTTAAAAATACATTTTGGTAATTCATTACATGCCCAGAATGTCTAAGGTATTGATTATTCACAATGTGCTCAGGAGTGATGAAGGAATGCCTCTTTTGGTCCAAAAGGAGTGGAGGTGAGCCGTATTAACTTGGTGCTTTGATCACCAGGGGAGGTGGGGAGAATTAGGGAGTATTAAACACTTTTTTATATTTAAGTAGGAATGGAGAGTAGGAAAGATTGTAACCCTGCAAAGATTTGTAGGTGCTTTCAACAATAACTGAATAAAAATGGATGTTTTCAAAATATGCTGTCTTAGAGGAGGTAATCATTCCCACAGCACTACAAATTGTTTGTAGCAGATGTTAAAAAACTACTTTTTTTGCTTTTGCTTTTAGTTCCATCTGTTTTGTGGTGTAGAAACAAGTGTTTGTTCTTTGTTTTATTTATATAATTTTGTTTTGTCCTTTTGTGCTGGTTTATGTAAAAAAAATCCAAACAGATAAACAACAAACAAACAAAAAGCCCAAAGCAAATGAAAAAATGAAAGGAGCAGGATTCACAATGCCAAATACGTGTAGTAGTGGTAGATATATTCTGCACTTGGAAAAATGTGTATTCTTTTATATTAGAATTATCCTTGTCTCAAAATCTCAAGCGAAGAGCAATAAGTAAAGGCTCCAAGTCTGCCACATCTTCTGCACATGTTTAACTTCAGGCACTATCATTGCTTTTGGTGGTAATGTGAGGGAGGTCAAACATATGGTAAGTCCTTGCAAAAATTAATCTGGGGGACTATTGCCTAAGTGGTCTGTGGAGTCAGTGCTTGTCTGCAGGAGCCTGGCTGCTGCTGGGGGTTTGTTGTGCTTTTTTTTTAATCTCCAGCTGTAAATCTCATTTTTAAAATACCAGAGTATACCAGATGCTTTCCAAATAACACTCCTCGATGCAATTATTTGCAATAGCTGTCAAGGGGGTATTAGGAGGTCTCAAAGGGGAGCAGAGTGTCTGCAAAACCCACTCTGCATTGAGATATGGTTCTTGCTCAAAAATACACAAATCCCTAGGTTAGGTCCATGTAGCCATAGCATAGACTCTGAAGCCTTGAAGAAAATGTTTTTCCTGTCACTAAGTTTCTAAGTAAAACAAGATACAGAAGAGGAAGGGGGAAAGAGCTGAGTAGTGCAGGATTTTTCTTCACAGTGTGACATGGTGATTTTGATCTCTCCTCAACTAAACTAGGTGATCTTGGGTAAGCTTGGGTAAGACTTTGTCTCGTGTTCTTCAGTTAAGTATTTGTGCTTCTCTCCCTTGCAGACTGTGGTTGCTACTGATGTAGCTACTGAGATCAGAGCATGTCTGTGCTGGACTAAGTAAAAGCACGATGGGGAAATTCATGTAGAATACACTGATCAAATTCATCAAAAATGTATTTCATTTTAAAACTCTGCATAAACGCAGATTTGGGCAGGTTTGTTGAATGCGTTTCTGGCTCTACCTTGCTTAGCCCCATAGCTTTGCTCTCACAGTCACAGAGATGTAAAATCAGTGTTACTTAAGGAGGTGGCTTTGCACACTTCCCTGAAATGTCTGAACACTGAAATGATAGCAGAAGATGTGACGTGGAGGGAAGTTTGGTGCTCTGAAAGCACTGTTCTTACTCCATTAATTATATTTGTTATTCTACTGAGCACTAAATTGTGGTTCCTCTATTGGTCTCTAGATGAGATAAGTACTGAAAGGTCAGAGTTGGAATGAGTGTGCTCAGCAGAAGCATTCATCTCTCATACAGTGGTTGCATTTTGTGTGGTGTACTGCTGAAACATCTTAGGATCTCTAAATATACTGCCCAGGGCATTTTCTTGACTATCAAAATTATATCCTAGTTTTCTTCCAGTCTTTTACTTGCTTTGCTTGGAGAGCTGGGGGCAGTAGTGGAAATGACTCATAGGCAGCAATGTCAGCATGGAGGGGAACCAGTTGAAATAATCTTACAGCAAAGACATCCTTTCTTAGTAGCAGGTGCCCTTTATTTTTGTGCTTGCTTTTTGCCAGTAAAGTGAAAAAACAAAGGTAGAAAATTGTTTTGTGGGCTTTTTTTTTGAGTTGACTGCTTCCAGTGTGACAATTAGCCCTAGCAAAAAAAGCAGGTAAATTTTGTGCAACAGCTCTGTAAGAAGTTTCTGGGTACACCGTTTCTTCACCATTTACTTTTCTGGGCTTTTTTTTTTCAAATCCAACTGAAGTTCACTTCAGTCTGTTGGAAAGGAATGCTTTCTGCGTGCACATGGAGAGGCACAGCCAACCCCTTTCACTGGGCTCTTGGTTGAACTGCTGAGTCCTGGTTTGCATGAATAAAAAAATTAGTTTCTTTAAGGACACAATGAAAGTAAGTGTATGGGGTTGTGCTTTTCCCATCTGCCCAGATCTGGTGAAGTAAGTAGTGTTTGCCTTGTAAGCTTTTCTTTGGCCTCACACTGAATGGCTGGGGGAGCCAAGAGATGAAGGACCACAGTGTCCCTTCCCTAACAGCCCATAGCTGCCCAGGTAGTGCCAAGGTTATGGGCAGTTGCTGTCTGTCATAAAAGCCAGTGACTCAAATGTGCTCACTTCTGGCAATGTTTAGTTGAAAATATAAATAATTAAAATCCCTTGACTTCCTCTGTCTTCTCCTCTTTATCACAGGGCTCAGACCCACAGCCCTACCTTTCTAGCATGGCTTTGACAGTGGAGCTAGAGGTGCATCTCTGTCATGCACCCAACACTAAGCTGAGCAGTGTTTTTTTGGAGTATACTTCAAGATAGATGTTGAAATACATGTTTCCTCACTCCTTCTGGTAAAAATGTCTTCTTAACCCCAAACAAACCCCAAAGCCTATCACACTTCATTAACCAACAGGCTAGTGCAGTGCTGTGCTGTGCAGAAAGCTCTGCATCTGCCCACCACTTACTGAAATCGTATGTTTTGTCTTCCAGACTCCGACCTGAGCATGCGGACACTCAGCACACCCAGTCCAGCATTAATATTTCCGCCGAATTCCCCTGGTTTCCAAAATGGCAGAGGGTCATCGACGTCTTCATCCTCAGTCACTGGGGAAACTGTTGCCATGGTCCACTCACCTCCTCCAACCCGTCTCACTCATCCTCTCATCCGGCTGGCATCCAAGCACCAGAAGGAACAGGCCAACATCGACCGGCTGCCCGACCACTCCATGATCCAGATATTCTCCTTCCTTCCCACCAACCAGCTGTGCCGCTGCGCCCGGGTGTGCCGCCGCTGGTATAACCTTGCCTGGGACCCCCGACTTTGGAGGACTATTCGCCTGACCGGCGAGACAATCAACGTAGACAGGGCTCTTAAAGTGCTGACCCGGAGGCTTTGTCAGGATACACCCAACGTCTGTCTCATGTTGGAGACGGTAATAGTTAGTGGCTGCAGGCGGCTCACAGATAGAGGACTCTACACCATTGCCCAGTGCTGTCCAGAACTGAGGAGGCTGGAGGTGTCTGGCTGTTACAACATCTCCAATGAGGCAGTCTTTGATGTCGTGTCACTGTGCCCAAACCTGGAACACCTGGATGTGTCAGGTAACAGGAAATATTTCAATAGGGGTGCCTCTGATTCTAAAATCCTCATGCTGGCCAACTCCCCGGCCCTATACCTGTACAGCGTTTCCTTTCTGTATTGTCTTTCGAAGTAGGAATGCACGCCAGTGTCCTAACAAAGTGCTGGTGAGACAGGCACCACTAAAATCTCAGCACCGCAAATGCCAGCAGTACCCCTTGAGTGGCCAGGCCTCATCCCATGGAGACAAGCTAACAGAGATGGCCCATTCAAATAGCAGGAGTACTTTTCATAGATTTTTGCACAAAGCAGCCTTACAAGAGGCCACTTTACAGTCAGTGCTACATCATACCCTAAGGGCTAGTTACTTCAGCAAAATTTGTTTTATTGTTTTCATAGATGTATGATTTGTATGTCAGTTATATAGATAGAATGTATAGATCTGTCAAGTGGCTTGAAAAGGAGTTCAGAATCAGTGCTAGGCTTTTGTCTGGATATAAATATCAATTGTCAACCCTAGCTAAACTTCAAGGTCCCCTTGTTTTCATTTCTAGTTTAACCAGACTTTCCTAACTTGGACTTTTTTTTTTTAAACAGTGCCTACAATTGCTTATTGGCTTTCTGCTTTTCCTTTCACCCAGTTGCAATGTATGCTGTACCTGTTTAGATCAGCAGAAATATTTTAGACAAGTTTCCTTAGACATATTTTTTTTCCCAAGGTCAGCCTGTTTCCTGTTTGTAAATAGATTGGCACTTAATGGAAAGGATGCAGACAAGCAGAGCACTGAAGCAAATTCAATGTTCAGCACTTATGTTGTGATCTCACTTGTTAGCAGTCTTACGTTGTTATTAATCAGCCGGACCAGATTTACCATTGCAGAAGTACTAATGGCAACAGGCAGGCCAAAGTGGGGATAGGAAGCAGTGCTATTGAGTCACTGGTACCCGGAGGAAGTGATTTTTCCAAGGTTGCCAAAATGGTATGCACTGGTTTGCTTTATTTTTTCTTCCTTTTAGTTTTTTTTTAACTGATTTAACCACCTGTTTCACCTAATATTCCTATGTCATGGAAGGCATCAAAACAAATAACAACTAATCAGAATTATTCACTTTTTGTGATTGCTCTCTGAAACTGCCAGGTGATAAGGAGTCTCTGTGGGGCTCCACAGGAGTCCTGTCACACAGAGTCTATTTGTAGTGACCTCACATATGAATTGCTTATTATCAGTACATACTGACATCAGTTCTGGATTGCTCACCACATGTTCAGGTTGAAGCATCTCCAACACCGGGAGAAAATGTGTCTGTGTGATTTGGACCTAGAGCTTTGTATCGCTTTGCAAGCTGGCTATATGCCTGGCATATTTTTGCTTTTCTTACTACATTTTCTAGTGTGGTAAGGAGAGTTGAATGGCTCAAGTATCCTGGGCCTGGAGTGACAGGACAAGTGGAATTGCTGAGCGAGGGTGAACTGCCTTGGCACACCATGAGTGTACCTGAGGCCTTTCCATGTAGGTGGCTGAAAATACTTTGCTCCACAGCTCCTACTGATGGAGATGCTATCAACCAAAGGTGGATTTTTCCAAAGCAGGGAAAATAAAAAGATGACATCAGGTCTTGAAAAAGGTTATTTTGGGGTCTGTCTTCACCTGTGGTTTTCCCAAGCCTGTAGCTTTCAGACCTAGGAGATGGTGTCTGTCCCTAAGAGCTCATCAGTTTGGTCCTAAGTGTGTAGAGGGCAAGTAAAATACCTACCTTCCTTGACTTTTGTCTGATCAACGAGACAAGAATGTAATTTTAATCTCACATTTTTATAAGTTGTCCTTTCTTTTTGGAGCAGGAGAAGGAAAAATCCTGGATTTTAACATGCTCAGAAGTGTTTGGGTTCAGACATGGTTTTTGCTGCATGCGCCTGCATATGAATTGAGGAAAATTGGTCTCCGGGGTCTTGTTTTGAGTCCACTTTTTTCGTTTTGATGTGGGTAATTCTGGAGGATGTTTTGGAAGCAGGATTCCATTTTCCCCTCCTTCTGTCTGTAGTTAGAAGGACAGGCTTGCACCTACACGCAGTTCTCAGGACTGAAGTGATCCATTGGGTTGGTTTCATACTGAGCAAGAGAAGTTGGGTGTATGTGCTGGGGGTTAATGCTATACTTGTAGCTAGTTAATTAAAACCCAGTTCACAGTTGTACATCTAGTTGAATCCCTGTCCCCCTTGCACGGTTACTTGGCAGCAATAACGCACCAAAATCTTTAACATCAAATCCAGATGTTTGTATTAACTTTCAGAGTTTTCCACAATGTAAGTTCTGTCACTCTCTGCATCCACTTTGTGGGCAGGTCTGATATATCTCTAGAAACTGGTGGAGCTTGACTGCAAGTTATTATCTAACATGCTAGCCAACATTTTTTTTCAATCTGTTTGGAAGTTTCTCCTCCCTTTTAAAAATCAGTTATACTTACTTGATGGAAAATACTGTTACAAGAGATTTGTTTTTACCTTTTTTATTATTGAGGACAGAAAAATTGTTGCAGACCCAGGAACCTGTCATTTTGCCTAAAAATCAGGCAGCTCTATATCAACATGGACTCTTTTTCTAGTGAAACCATTTTGAATATCCTTCCCATGAAATATTTTACAGTGTAGCCAAAGTAACCAGACAAGGCGATGCTGAGCTTGTCAAAACAGTGATCACACACTGATGTATGTGACTCCAACCCTGCTGTGAGACTTCTGACCTCTTCACTTTCTAATTATGATCATTAAAGCGTTCCCCCTTATTGGGTCCTCAACAGACAGAACGTTCTTCTCGGCCTTGTGGACTCTTCATTCTCACTTAGCCAGATTTTAAAATTGAGTTCTGGTCAGCATGTAAAATATCCAGACTGACTCCTCGATCCAGCAACCTCCTCAGGCAAATGCAATAGAGACAGCTATGGTCCAGCAGAACTCTGCCTAGGTGCCAGCTTCTTTTGTGGGAACCCAACTCAAGGCTGGAGACTCCTGTATTTTGTAGCACCTACTCCAAAGAACATCTTAGAGGTGAAATTTTTCACCATTAGAATTGTACTGCTCCCCCTTAGAAATCACTTTGCATTATTAAGCATGTACGTAACACTTACTTGAAGACATACATGTTTCCAAAGATTGCACCATAACATGGACAGATCTGCAACATGGTCTGAAGAGGAAATAACAACATTCAGTTTTAAGATGTTGTTCATTGAACAAAGTGCTTTTCTTCAAGGTCCCAGAGCTTCTGCATGACCTGTGGACAATTTGCCTATATGGCATTGTATGAGGCGTAAGGTAAAATTTGCATCTGTTCAAATAAATCAGAAGCCTAAATTAAAAATCCAGCTGCAAATTCAAATGATGAATGTAGAAATCTTAATTGTAGGTGGCAAACTGTTTCAAGTCCATATCCCATACTTCTTAGAGCATCTGTGTTATCTGGATTGTCTCAAAAGGTTGTTTTCCCTTTTTGTTTTTAAGAACAGAAGCATATTCATAATTTCCACTAAGTGTCTGAATGAGAATCTGTTGTATAAAGTGGTATTGGTTTGAGTTATTGAAGATTTTGAGTTGGTCTCCATATATTGTCATGCTCTTTACTTCCAGACTACAGGATTTGTGCAGCACTTCTGATAGACAGAGCTCTAAGGTCATCATCCTAGTGTTTCTAGCTTTTCATGGTTCACTTCATCCTCATTGCCCAGTGTTTCAGCAATACAGAAAAGCTCCTTTTACCCCTACCTGAGGGCACCTCTTTAGGCGTAAGCTGAATAATTTGTCTGAGCAAGCATTTATGGCTAATGCTGTTGAGCCTTGGTCAGTAGCAGGTAGACCTTCCATTCCTCCTTGCAGCTGTTACCAGCTACACTAATGCAATGTGCCCAGCTGAACTTGGCACAGAGAATTTCCCTTCAGGAGCCAGAGACTGTCAGTTCGCATGGCAGCAGAAACAGCACTTTCCAAAAAAAGCTTTAATTCCCTACCATGCACAGAGTGGGGTTACAAATGGGGGAAGTCTGTGAGCATGTTTTTCCCTTTAATCTAGGTCTTCATCTTTACATGCAAGGTCTGGTGATTCTCTTCTACTCTAGTTACCTCCATTCATGGCCAGACTTTCTCACTTGAAGCAGTCCTTTTCTGCAACTGTCCATGTCCTCTCATGCTCCTACCAGTCTGTTGGCTTCTGCTGACTCTCCTCATTCTTCTTAGGTTACCCAAATCTCCACCCTTCTGCAAGCACGTAGTCTTGCCATAGTTTTGCATCCTTCCCACATTGGAGGCTTGGGGCTGAATTCACATCTGTTTTCCAAATGCTATTTGGAGGGTGGATGGGGTTTGTCTTTTTTATAATGTGGTTGGATGGTGAAAGAGCCTCTGATGTTGGTTTACAAACTCCACCAGTCAGCAGTGAGACTGCCTCCGCTCAAAAAACTGCATCGGTTGTCATGTAGTACCACTTTCTCAAATTGTCACTGGGCTTGTATTGCAGTAACAGATCATAAACTGTCCCTAGATAAACTGAGGACCATCAGTTTACATTTGGGATATGGACAGAATTGGTCTGTTGCTTTGCTGGTACTCAAAATCCCAAAGAAAGCTCACTGACTCCAGTGGAGTTTATTATTTCCTCTGCTGTGGGGACACATCACAACAAATCCAGACAAGTCAGGCAGGATGATTCTGCTCTTGCAACATGAAGATATCTTCGTCACATCCAGCATGCAATCTCATGCCCGTCTTTCTGGTCTTGCTGTGTTATTTGTTTCCACTGCTTGCTTAACCTCGCTGTGTTTTTCCACCTAGGCTGCTCCAAAGTGACATGCATCAGTTTGACCCGCGAAGCCTCCATCAAGCTGTCTCCCTTACATGGGAAACAAATCTCCATTCGCTACTTGGACATGACAGACTGCTTCGTTCTGGAGGACGAAGGACTGCACACCATTGCCGCTCACTGCACTCAACTGACCCACCTGTACTTGCGCCGCTGTGTCCGCATCACTGACGAGGGTCTCCGCTACCTGATGATTTACTGCACGTCCATTAAGGAACTGAGCGTGAGCGACTGCCGCTTTGTCAGTGATTTCGGCATGCGTGAGATTGCCAAGCTGGAGTCGCGCCTCCGCTACCTTAGCATCGCTCACTGCGGCCGGATCACGGACGTGGGCATCCGTTACATAGCCAAATACTGCAGCAAGCTGCGCTACCTCAATGCGCGGGGCTGCGAGGGCATCACGGACCATGGTGTGGAGTACCTCGCCAAAAATTGCACAAAACTCAAATCGCTAGATATTGGCAAGTGCCCTCTGGTCTCAGACACCGGCCTGGAGTTTCTAGCCCTCAACTGCTTCAACCTGAAGCGCCTGAGCCTGAAATCGTGTGAGAGCATCACTGGGCAGGGCCTGCAGATCGTAGCCGCCAACTGTTTCGACCTGCAGATGTTGAACGTGCAGGACTGTGATGTCTCTGTGGATGCTCTGCGGTTTGTTAAACGACACTGCAAGCGCTGTATTATAGAGCACACCAACCCTGCCTTCTTCTGAAAGGACACCCCACCCCTGTCATTCCAATGCAGTATTAAAAACACTGATGTATAAACACACACTCCCATATTCAGTAATGCTGTCTTTTCTATAGCTCACGGGAGTCAGCTTTTATTGTATGTTGTGGGTGAGGGGGATTTCTAGAGGACTGTTTTGTTTGCTTTTTGTATGATCACTTTTTAAGGTGCCGTGGGTCTCTGTGGAGAGATTGCCTTAATGCAAAAGCAATGAGTGCCCAGCGTCCCCACTGGGGTGCCCTTTCCAAAACAGCCATGATCTTCTCCCAGGTTACAGTAGCTACCTCCAAAGGAAATAGCACATAACCTCTCCTTTGGAAATGCTACTAAGCTGTGTCAAATACATTTGAATTCCAGCTGTGCTCATGAAGCTGACTATGCAATATGTGTCTGTGTTCCCCAGCTTAGCCCCATATGGCTGATACAGCATCCTCGTGTCTCCAAGTAGTTTCTCCTTGGTAGTCATCCATTGTAATCCCTCAGGTAATACTGGGTAATGTTCTTAAACATACCTGATTGAGGCAGAATAAGACCTGCTGGCCATTGCCAAGCACTCTGCTGGGTGAACCTGGAGATTGTGGCCATGCATGGATTTTTTTGGAAAGCCCAGCTCCAGGCCACTTGGGCATCATCACTACTTGCCTTCATTTCTGAATCCACCCTCTCCTGCATGTCTGGTACCACCCTCTGGCAGCAGATAGGGACTTCTGGCACTGATAAGTGGTGACACATTCACCCGAGTGAAGGAAAACAGATGAGATATTGGTGGCCTGGCAAAAGGAAAATTCAGCAAATCAGCCTGAGAAGCTGCTGTAATTCTGCAACAAGCTGAGACAGCACTGCAGTACACCGGGGACTCGGGGGCGTTGCAGGGCGGCTTGCACAGAGCAGTCCCAATTGCTGTGCCACATTGTTGTCACTGGAAAGTCTGTCCTTGTTCCTTCTCTGTGTCTCTTCAGCAGCCGTGGCACCGCTGCTGTTGACACTCCCTGAGCAAACCAGGCATATGCATTGAGGTAAATTCAGTATGTGCCTTAATACACATAGGAAGCCAACTCTTTCCTGTGGTCTTCCAGTTCAAAGGATAAATGGCTGATCTTGAGACTTCAAAGCCTGATGTTAGATAACACCCTTGGGGACAGAGGGGCTTAAAGCATTATCCACACTAGGTTTAGATTTTGTAAAACCTCGTCTGCGTGTGTTCCCTCAGGTTGGAGAAGCAGCTGCTGTTCAACAAGGAATTAAAGCACCAGCGTTGCCCTGTGTCACTGGGAGCCCCTTGTACTCTCATGGTCACTCTTGCTCATGCAGGAGTGGTTTGGTGGTTCCCCCTTCTCACTGCCTCCTTCCCCGGAGCGTGTGGTCATTTCATGGTTACTCTCTTCACAGTTTTCTGGCAGCCGTTTCTCACCATTTTCACATGTAATACTCCGATCTAAAAGCCAGACACATTAAGGGTGATGATATTTTCAGTCAGGCCCCCTGTGCCTGACTGACAGGTGAATTCATATGTTCGGCTCAAATACTATAAATGTCTCAGTAGAGAACGTAAGAAGGGAAGCACCATGTCTGGTTTTCATAAGCAGTAGTTCCATCATCTCCAGACAACACTAATAAAATCATTGATATGAAGTGAAAATCCAGATGCTCAAGAAAAAATACATAACTGCTGAGGAAATAGTTGTAGCGATGCTCTCTCAAATTACAAAAAAGCAATGGTTTGGATGTGTCCCTGCAGAGGGAACTTGTCCTGCTGCTGCAAAAAGTCCTGTAACTTATGTATGTTCCTCCAATTTTGAGTTTCTTACCATACAGGATGTCATCAGCTCTGAATTATAAATCAGATTGTAGTAAAGCAAAGAAGGCCATGGAAAATGAATTTGTCATTGCTACTACTACTGGTCAGTGACTAATAAGGGGTGATACCATCCTTCGACCAGCTAATATCACTTTGGTTTTCCTTTCTGTATTTTTAAAATTAGAGATTCTTTTCCAGCAAGTAGTACAGTGTATTTTATCTGAACCAGCTATATACTCTCTGTTTATCCTTTATCTCAAAATGGCCCCAAGGATAGTTAAATGTTAAGCCCATTCCCGAGGATGATGGGATTTTGAGCCATTTGCACTCATGAAATATAAGGCCTCATTAGTAACATTTAACTGTTTATTAAAAAAAAAAATTAAAAAAAAAGAAAATAAAAATAAGAAAAAGCTACTTTTCTGGCTATGCTAAATTGAGTGAATAGTGCTACATGATTTTAAGGTTTCTAATGTTTAAATTGGCCTGTACTGTACAAATCTCACTATAAAGCCTTAATTTGCTACCAAGAAATAAAGCAATATATTGGTAACTGATGAGCGTTCGTCATTGTTTGCGCTGATTAACTTCTGATGAAAAAGAAAATATTAAATACTTGTAAAACTTTTCTTGAAAGGGAGGTAGGTGAATGAGCACATCAGCATCTCAGGTAGGTGGATGACTATATTAAGAAAGGAAAAAAAAATTGCTATAGATTGTGACCTTGTCTATCTGTCTCTTTAAAATTTGGGTTTCCTCATATGCTTCTTCTTGACCCTGAAACAGAATCAGTAACTGAAGTGCAAGTAAAAGCAAAAATAGTATATAAAAAGCACATGCATAAAAACTTCAGGAGGGCCTCTAAATTGGCTTACAAGGCAAGTTAACATTTGATGTGAAAAGTAACATGGAACGACTGAAATGGTAGAACACTTACTAGTGCAACATTTCCTTCTAAATGCTCTGAAAAGTCCACTCTGGGGGGCATTAGTGGAAAATGAATAAAGGTAATTGTTTTAAGCCAAACGTTTTTAAGTATACAGTCTTACGCGATCTGAGTTGGCATCTGAGACTACTACTTATTTCAAGAAAATTTGAATTTAACTTATTGATAGTTTGCCTGTTCTGACTTTTAACCATTTTCCTATGTCTGCTTGCAAAATTACACAACCAGAAAAGAAACTGAAATAGTTCACGTGGAGCTGAGTTTGCTGGAAGGGTTGCAACATGTGAGTGATGTGTCTTCATTCCAGTTTGAGGTTATAAATTTAATGAGCGAAAACATTGTTGATTCTTGTACCATAAAACCTGGGCTCAGACACTGAGGCTTCTGCTCTGCAATAGCATGTGGTGGTGTCATCAAAGCAGGCAGGGATGAATCACATCACTCAGGCTGGCATGTTGTTTATGTCTTCGGAATAACTTGTGTCCTATAGAGAGAGGTCTCTTAGAAAAGGCGCATCTGAACTGCTGTGCACTGTGATTATGACCGAAGCTCTGTCTCTAGGTATTCGTCCTTCTCATTCCCTTGGCTTTTGTAAAAAATTGGAACTCTATTTCCCCCTCGTAGTAGCATGAGATGGATGTGAAGTGCAACACTTTTACCTTTTTCAGCTATGCTCATCTGCCTTCCTACAAAAACAGCTTCTGTCGGGTGTCTTGAACTCAGAACTGTGGTCCAGACTGTAACCTTCAGTTGTGGCTTACGTGGTTTCTGAAAACTTCTAATCTTTGAACTGGAAAACTAGAAAGCTAGTAAAAAACCTAATTTTAGCACTAGGCTTGAAGCAGGTCCAAACTTTGATTAAAAAAAATAATATAGTGACCATTTGGACTGCAGACTGGCTGCCCTGCAGCTGCCAGTGCTAGACTAAAGGGGAAAAGTTCTCTGACAAGGGTTGGTGCATGTCTTCTCTTCTCCCTGCGTTCCCCAGGAAGGTAACCTGCCCTCGGTTTTTAAAACTTCTGTCATTTTAGCTATTTTTGCTGAAACTTCCCACACTGGGCTCTGAAAATGTTAGTTGAAATGGTTCATCTGGTTCTGTAAATAAAGCTAGGAAGGAATGTCATTTTGTTCATGTTAAACTCCTGGTGACCTTTCCTTTGAAAATGGTTCATTGCTCTTCATCTCCTCTAAGGCCTTCAGAGTGAAAGTGTGAGCCTTGCCAGGCGGTCAGCTTTGGAACAAGGATACGTCTTACTGATCTCCCAGTTACAATTCACCCAAATTTAGCTACGTTGCATGTCTTTGAATATCTCCAACTCCACGACCAGGGAGAAAGGGGCATGTTCAGATCTTTTGGAGCTTATTGTCTGGCAAGGCTGAGATTTGGCGAAGCTAAGAGGCGTTTATCGCTCTGGCAGCGAGAAGGAGGAAATGACCTGAATTATATGGGAGCTGCCTGGAAAGTCAGGGCAGGGTTGAAAGATGGGGTTTTGAGAACTGGGACAAGAAGGATGAAGGAAATTTCCTGGGCCAGGGGGACTGGGAACTGAGATGAGAAAAAATTGAATTATTTTCAGCAAAGAAACTGGGATTGGGGTCTGGAGATATGACTTTGTATGATTTGTTGAACAGGGAGAGTCAGGCCAGAGAAAGTGTAAGTACTAAAGAGTGAAGTTTGGGGCAGGAGCAGGAATGTGAAGAAAATGGTCTGAATATCATGTAAATAGAGTACACTCAGCCCAGGGAAGGCTCTGAGAAAGGCTGATAAACTTTCTGTGAGGATATGTCCAATTTGAAACAGCCTTCATAAATTAAATAAGGATTTTGCATTTAATGCATCCAATATCTACTATTTCTTATATTTTGTGAAGCCGGAGAATCTTTACAGTCTGATCTTTTGCTTTTACCAGCAAACACACGCTGAGGCCATAGGCATTGTCAGCCTCGGTGTCTGGTCCATGCCTGTACACCTTTGCACAAGGTCATCTGTCGAGAAGAGCAAGGCCAGGTGGGTTTGTAAAATCTGTTCTTCCTTTTGCATTGTATTTCAGCAACTCCAGCTGTTCTGCTTTGCTAAGGTGCAGGCGTCAGTGTGAAGCCAAATTCGTGGCCTTTTGATGGCTGTTAAAGGGCATAAAAATAACAGGTTCAAGTTTCTGCCAGGCAGTAGACATCAGAATTAGAACTCGGCTTAACAAAAACGCGGTTAACTGAACTGTATTACTGCATGCTGTTAAGCAGACTAAATCGGTTTTCTCTGTAAAATAGCTGAGGGATGTTTGTTTTCATGTACCCCTGCTGTACAGAGCAGGTTTTCCCTCTATTTTTATCTTCAGTGATAACTGGGCAGAAACGTTAGGTCATTTTTCCCTTGTCCTCTGGATGATCATAGAGGCGCGTCAGAGATTTAAACTAGTTAATGGAAATCTTTTCCAAGTAGGCTCTGCTAATACAAATTTAGAAAAATATTATGAGTGTAACAATCCAGTTGGCCATAGATATGTCAAATTAAGCCATTATAAATATAAAAGTTACTAAACAGGCACCAGAGAGAGAACCAGAGGGACCAGAAGGGGGGGATCTTTTTATTATTTTTTTTTAAAGAGCTTTTATAAATGACCCTGATACTTTTAATGCAGAACAGAAATCTTGACTGTTCTTCTAGCACTAAAGATACTGTGTTCTTTGGGTTAGAATAGATTTGTATTCCTTTGTTTTTTAAAGAAACATTGCATGCTCACATAAATGACAGAGTTGGAAAAAGTCATCTTAAAAAGATGAGAGAGAATGCAAAGAGGGATTTTTGTCAAAAAGAATGAATATTTTTAACAGTTTCATGTTGCATTGTCTGTCTTTGATGGCTCCTAAAATATTTTTTTTAATCAAATAAATGGCCATTCTTGAGAAGTTTCTGGTTTTCCTTGAATATATTCCACTCACACAATGGCTTTAGTAGATAAACATCAGAGCTTTAGAAAACCTGGATTTAGAATCACAGAATCATAGAATCGTTGGGGCTGGAAGGAACCCTCAAAGCTCATCTCATCCAGCCCCCCGCAATGAGCAGGGACATCTTCAACTAGATCAGGTTGCTCAGAGCCCCGTCCAACCTGGCCTGGAATGTCTGCAGGGATGGGGCATCTACCACCTCTCTGGACAACCTGGGACAGTGTTTCACCACCATCATTGTAAAAATTTTCTTCCTCACATCTAGCCTGAATTTCTAGATATTAAAATAAGTGTAGCTAATTTATCATTTATAATTTGCCTAATCAAGCATTTTCACACCTATATCACTTGTCATACAAAGGATATATCCTAAGCTTTTATCAGCACAACTGAAAAAGTATTTTTATAAATCTATTAATAACGAATGATATTTTTCTGATGATACACAAATTTTGCTCTAGTTGTCTATTCCTAGTCTGTTGTATGCTGTGAAAATACTTTGAATAATACAGCTCACTTCTGGTCTTCAGTTACACTGTATTTGTCATGTGTCTCATGAGATGTTACAGCTGTTGATGTGTCTTTTGTGACATGACACTGAAGAGCGGCTACCTGCATTTCAGCATGGGAACAGAATTGCCTCATGCGTGATGTATGTGACACACAACAGTTGTCAGAGCTCAGATCTCATGTGCGACCGGCTGCTAGGGGCCTGAAAATACCCATCCACAGTAGTCTCAGTACTTTTGTAGGGATTCATTCCTTAACTGCACGGAGCATCTTTCACTGCACTGGGCATAAATTAGAGCTTGTTCCCATAACTTCAACAACTGCTTTGGTAGAGGTAGGAGAGTGACAACCTTTTCTCCTTACTGTCCTTTCTTTTTCTGTCCTCAGAGAGTTCTTCAGGCTCCTGTGAGAGTCTGAGGTATTCTGCCTACGTAGTCATGGATAATACAAATAATGAATGGCTCAGTATTAATATGACAGGTAAGACCATTCACTTGGCAGGCAGTCCAGGTGAGGTGATCACTGCAAGTCAGTTACCACTCAGTGGCCAAACCTTGCTCATGTTGCTCAGTGTAGGTAGAAAGCCCATGCATGAACACCAGTAAATATGATGCTTTCCCATGCTTGTTCTTATAGTATAAAAAAATCACTTGATTTGTCCAATCTGAAGAGACTAAGAGGGGACCTCATCGTGGCTACAGTTTCCTCGCAAGGGGAGGAGGAGTGACAGGGGCTGATCTCTTCTCTCTGATGACCAACAATAGAACCCAAGGGAATGGCAGGAAGATGTGCCAGGGGTAGTTTGGGCTGGACATTAGGAAAAGGTTCTTCCCCCAGAGGGTGGTGGAGCACTGGAACAGGTTCCCCAGGGAGGTGTCACGGCCCCAAGCCTGGCAGTGTTCAAGAAGAGACTGGACAACACCCTCAGACACATGGTGTGAACTGTGGGGTTGTCATATGGAGGGACAGGAGCTGGACTCGAAGATCCTTGTGGGTCACTTCCAACTCAGGACATTCTATGGTTCTATGATTCTATATGTAAAACTACAAGATGAATCACCTGGGGTTGGAGGTGGGGGGAGGGGCAGTCCACATAATCAAACAATAAAAAACTCTTTGTTAAAGTAGCATAGTAGAAAATCCGGTACATGTCTACCACGAGCCACAATGGTGTTCACTGATTGGCAGTATAAGGCTGAGCTGCTGGTGACTTTTCACAACACAGCAGGTGGTCTCTCAGTGGCACAGCTTGGGCAGCACCAGGTTGGGTTTTTTTTCTCTCTGATGTTGTATTTCTGTACGTGCACCACTGTGGTGGGACAAGCTGCGCTTTCCAGAGCCCAGAAGGAAGGGAAAGCTCAGGCAAGCGAGGAAGTGGCTGGTGCATGACAGTGACGGGAGCTGTGCAACTGGGGAAGGGAAGGAGTAGGGAGGCACTTCAGCTGTCAGCACAGAGAGGTGAAATACAGCTGCCTGACATGGCCTGGGATGGAAAACCTGGGAAGAGTTTTGCAACAGTGTGTTCTTGCTGCAGTGGCATCACAGACTCTGTGTGGTTGTGTGCAGGGGGACCTGAAGACTTAAAGCAAGGAGCCCACTGTCAACATATCATCAAAGGAGAGGGAGAATAAATGCTGTCTTTCGTGGTAGAGCTGGGTCTGAGAGAGAGAGAAGCTCTGGCCAGTTGAGATGCCTTGGGGCATGCCAGGCCTCATGTCAGGTGTTCGGCAGCTTGGATAACTTTAATTTAAATGCCATTTGTTAGAAGCTGGAGTTGCAGAGGACTGGAACATCTGTTTGATGCGCCGCAGCCAGGTGAGGGGTCCATCCTTCAAAGGCTGTTGAAGCTCTGTCCTAAGCCAAGGAGAGGGGAGAAAGGGGGTCAGGGGCTCCTCTTAAAAACATGAGGTTTGCTGCAGAGTCTCCCCGGGCATCAAGACAGACCTGATTTTCTCCAGTTTGCACTGTGCAGGGAGTCATGGAGCTCTGAGAACGCAGAGGTGATCATGTTCCAATAACCTGAGGAGAGGTTGTTGAAGATGCCACACAGGCACACGCTAAGAGACCCCAGGCACTCCAGCTTATTTTTGGAAAGAGAAAAGGGTTGGACTTTTGGGGGTTTTCTGTTGGTTTGGGTTTTTTTAAGCGACAGTCTTTTAGAGTTGCTTGGTATTTACCATCTGTAGGGGAAGCTCATCCAAAACCACTGTAAGACTGGCTTATCTTCAAATCAGAGGGGTGTCTGATTTCTGAACACTGATGTACTTTTTTCATAAGGCAAATTGATGAGGGCACAAGAGAGCTTTGCAGCCTGAACTCTGGAGCTCACTGATCTCTGACAGGTTAAATTTGAAAGCATGATAAAGCAGCGTCCCCTTCCCCTGCCAAAAAATAAGAAAAAGGAAGGGAAAATTGCATCAAAATGCCCAATAAAGAGAGTAAAGGAATTCAGGGCTGAAAGCTGAACTGCAAATGGTAATATGCAATCTCTTGCTTAAAATATATTTTCTCCCTCAGGAGTCAGACGTGGTCATGTGAAGCTAGAGGGTAAATTGAAAGCAATCATAAAGGTTACATGTAGTGACCATGTGGGTAAATATGGCAGTAGGGAAGAATTAAGACAGCTTTACTATAAGAAATCCTCCCATGGGGTCAACAAATACATGGGGGCACCTGTTAGGCTGGGGTGCTGGGGGCACCAGGAAAGGTTCAAGGATGGCTTCTGTGTCTAGCACCACAGTGTGGGCGAGGATGCTGCTTCTGGAAAAGAGATAACTAAGATGGGACATGATGGTGCCATGGCTTAACCCAAGCTAGCAATATAACCGTGACAGCTGCTTGCTCACTGCCCCCTCTCTCATCCCCATATAGGGAAAAGAGTTGAAAGGCAAGAGAGAAACTTGTGCATTGAGATAAACACAGTTTAGTGAAAGAACAAAATAACACTAATATACTACTACTATATATAAGATGGAAAATAGAATCTAAAATAAAATATACTCAATGCGATTCCTCACGAACCCTGTTCACACCGAGCAGCCAGTCCCACGAAGCAGCACCTGGTCCCCAACAGCCGGTCTCAGAGAGAGAAAAATGCAGAAAGGCGCAGAGGCCCCTGCAAAATGGGAGGATGGCAAAAGGCTGAACTAGAACAAGTCTCTGTTCCTGTTCATCCCGACTCTGTTCCTAGCCAGAAGATCCCAACTCTCCATAAATATGAAGCACGACACTAATGGGATGGAATACTCTTATTGCTCAGTCTGGATGTCAGTCAAGCTCTGCCCCATCCATGCCCCCCTTCCCAGCTGCCTCACACCTATGGGCTGAATGCTCTGAGACCTTGGCTTCTCAGATAACAACAGTTAAAAACTTTAATTCTGTCCCAGGCTGTTGTCTTCTTGTTCTCGAACTAAATCCAAGCAACGACCATGCTAGCTATGAAAATAAAAAGGTTTCTAACTGCATGAAGGAAAATTGACTCATTTTTAACCAAACCAACACAGATGGGTATGACAAAGATCACTGAATCATGAACAGCTTAAGGGATGGAGGGACTGACTACTAGTGAAAAAAAAGAAAATAGTATGGGGGCACTAAGTGAAGCAAGCAAGTAATGGATCAATAGCAAATTAGTTATGTGTTTGCCTGTTGTTAAAGCCTTGGACTTTTGTCACAGGGTGATGCAGATGCTGAATGTTTAGCTCAGTTAAGAAGAGACTGGACAAGTTTGCAGAGGAGAAGCCTGTGTGCAGCTATTAAATACATCAGACAACCTCTGGCTCAGGAAATGCCTGAGGCACAAAGTGTTGGAGGCTGGCGGGTTATGCTGGGAAAATACGCTTGCTCTATTCTTGTGCTTCTCTCTAGGCATCTGGGTTTTGGCTAATGTCAGACAGACTGTTCAGCTACATGGACCTTTTGTCAGCAGCTCTGTTCATATTTCGATATTTTTCTCAGCTGATCCCTGACACAGAGCACACCCTCACTTTTTGCTTGCAATGCTGTTAGTCAGAGTTGCTCAAGGTCCTCCAAATTAAATATACTTTGGCACCCACTTTTCTAAAATACTTGTGTTCTGGTATGCAAACCCCAAACTTGTTGGGAGCCAATATCCCCATCTATTGACTCTCATAGGAGCAGGCACTTGAAATTTTGCTACAGGCTTGGTACCCTGCATATTTATGGCCTGTTGCTGCAGACCTGCAACAAAACCATCTCTGTATTCAGAAGAAGGACCAGGGAAAGGAGAGCTTTTTGTGCTCCTTCAGACCCCTGCAGGTCAATAAGACAGTCATGGAGACACACTGCTTTTTCAGGTCCCCCTTGCTCCTCTCATCTACAGGGAGAATTTGGGAAATCAAGAGACCTCTTGATTTCTTTAAGATGGCTGTGCTGCATCTCTGTAATCAACATCAGATTTTGCCTGTATCCTCTGCTCAGCCAAAGAAGTTCAAGCATCTCTGCTTGTCTTTATTAATTTTTAAAAGGACCTGCCAGTTGTGACAATTTCAGACACAAGAGGCTGTATAAGGGCAGTTCACTGCTCAGTCAAGCAATCAGCAGTATCCAAACAACTGACTCTGATGCTTGACATCAAAATTTAATCTCATTTATATGCCTGGAAGCCAGAGCACGACCAGTGAACAAAGACTTGGTGCAAACTGTACAGTCACTAAGTGGCAGTGCATGGGGGTATGATTCCCAGACTCATCTGGAGGAGGCAGAAATGCTGTCCAAATCGGCCATGCGAAGTCCCTCCTCTGCTTCTTCAAATCCTTTGCCTGGTCTGGCCCTGGGCCCACACAAATACCCAAACACAGGGAGGAATATAAACTCGCAAGGGTCTCAGCTTTCATAATATGACTAAGTTGTTTTGATTTAAAAGTGCTTGTCTTGCCAAGATTGGAAAAAATGAGTCCATTCTCTTCACGGCTGGATGTCAAAGTACACCCAGGTTTTCAGATAAGTGCCCCAAATGCTCTCACTTAAATGAATGACTAGACCAAGTCTTGAGTGTTGCAGAACTTAGCACTTTCTTGAATATTGTTGTTAGCGAAACCTGAAGAAAAGTAGGAAAAGTAAGACCATTATCAACCTAAGTTAAAGTAGAGCTAAAAAGATAGGGAATCATGTCTTTTTTTACCATTCCCTTCTGAGGCCAGCAGACATGTTTGGTTGTTCAGGGTGTTGTTCTGTAGGCTTCAGAGCACAGCAATGCCTGGAAGCAAAGAGAGAGGAGAGAACAATGGATGTTAAACCAAAAAATTGGGAAAAAAAAGGTGCATATAGAATTACTGTGCTGACCTTGGAGTACTGAGACACTATATGAAAAGCTCCTGGACTTTGCTTAATTTTTTCCACAGAATTTGCTGACAGACCTGCAATATTTCATGTGTTCAAGAGCATTGCTTGATTTGCCTTTTCATGCGCAATACATGGTTAAGAGGTAGAAACAACACTGCCGATGTCCAAACATATTCTGGATCTTCTCTAGGGTCTTTGGTAGCTACTCCTTGCTGCATAATCTCAGCCTGCCTTGTTTGCTTGTTTGTTTGTTTGTTTGTTTGTTTAACAAGATGTTCTTCCTGGAATACACTTGCAGCTTAATATAGACTAATATTGAGGAAAATCATAGCAGTTTAGATCAGCAGCTTGCAGGGAGACTTGTCACTGCGAAAGAATCCACACATTTGTGAATTCCTGGCACATTTGCAGGCCTACATTTATTCCTTATTAGAGCCAGAGTTTCAGGAAAAGTGTTAGACCAAAGGCTCAATTTAGTTGTCAAAACACAGGTATTGGCTGCCATTAGAGATTCACAAGGGTATCCGAGACATCCACAGAAGGCTGGCGATGATGAGACAGTTCCCAAGGAAGACTTCTCCCCTTCTGCATCCACAGAGGGAAGCCAGGCAGATGCCACCAGGCATCTCAAATGACTTTTGCTGTCCTTACTTAGGCAAACATGCTTCCAAAAGTTATAGGGAAAATATTAGTGGTTAAGGTCAGATAGGCTTTTCACTGGGCCACAAACACACAAAAAATAAACCACAAGTGATTGACTATGCAGTCAAGTATAGAAATCACTGTCATGTGAGGGTATGATCATATTGTAATGCTGGCTGCTGCGATTTTTGTGCAAATATTTGTTCTTGGAGAAAGGACAATTCAGGCTTCCTTTTGAAAACTGAAATGTTTCTAAAGTTTAAAAAAAAAAAAGAAAAATAAAAAAAGTCAGACATCTTAGCTCTTACTGCCTGGGCTTCGCTGAAGGTCTCTGGACCCTTCTCAGGAATCTGAGGGATGAAGTCATCTCAACTGCAGCACTGACTCCATCCCTGGCTGAAGGGGAAGGGATGTTGGGTCACAGTCTAGGAATTAGAGAGAACAGCTGTGAGGATGTGGCTCTGTTCTGCTTTAGGTTCTGCCATTTAGACGCTGAAGAAACAGCACCTCAGGTTGGGCTGGTGTCATGGGACCTGGTTGCACTGTCCAAGGGCACTGCTAGGGATGGCATGTCCAGCAAGACCTGTGCGGCTTGGCTGACTTTTGTCCTTGAGCACCCGACCCAGAGAGTCTGAACTCATCCCCTAACTGGGGACTTCTGCATGGCCAACTCCAGGAGGTCTGTGTCCCCATCTTCCTCCCTGTCCTTCTCCACACATCCGAGGTGTGAGCACCAAGCAGAGGCAGGGAGGCATAAAGACCTGAAGCCCAGCTGAGTTTCTTGAAGCAGGGACTCCAGGACTGTCAACAGCTGCACAACCTCTGCTTGCAGAATACTTGGAAGCTTGCAGATACTACAAATGTTGTCCTGGGTTTCTTTTCCTGCATTATCTTCTACAAGGTAATGACAATTGGCACTGCTGCGTATTTTTCAGCACTAAATAACTTGCTATTAAATAGTCTATTTGTTCTGGGTTTTTTTGTTCCCTAGGTATTTTTGCTTTGTTTCTTCCTTCCCCCCACCCCATCTTTCCTGCTTCTGCAGTGACTTTCACACCTTATCATCTTCTTTTTGATTTAAAATCAGCATATTTTCTCTCCACCTAGCAGATGCCCTGAAGGTCTCTCAGAAATCCTTCACATTTTTACTTTTCCATCAGAAGGCCACACTAGGAAGATTTTACCATAAACCATTAACTGCATGTAAAAAAGAGGAGCTAGAACTTTATTTCCCATAATTTCAGACTATTAAAATCTGAAAGCTATCTCCCAAATGTTTTGGGTTTGTTGTTTTGTTTTGTTTTGTTTTGTTTTTTTTCCAGTAGCTACAACAGTTGATAGATCCTTTGCAAATAAAGGTTGGTTTGTGAGAAAAATCTGACAACTGGTGACAGCATCAATTTAACTTATTTTTCTGTAAAACAGTCATCCTGGATCATTACCCAAGGTGAATGATTCATATGAAAATGATAAATGTTTATGCTGAATACTGGTGTTTGTGATACTCATTAAAGGCAATATCAGCTCTTGTTGCTAAGCAACAGTGCTATTTAAATAAAAAAGTATGGATACCTTTTGTATCCTCATAACATGCAGAAAGATTATTCTGTTTTATTTTGTAAGAAGGAGGTGTTAATGGGTTTATTCTGCAGAGAAAATTTCCCTTCTCTCCTTCTTCATCCTTTCTAATAAGATTAAATTCTCTTAAAGAACAAGGTGATCTAATTTCTGTTTCACTTAAGTAGTAGATGTTGTCCTAGATAAAGCCATGTATAATCGCAACAATGTTAGGTTAAAAGCTATGGCTCCTATAACAGTCGATTCTCATATTCGGCAGTTTAAATCACTAGTAAAAACCATGCCAGCCATGACAAGATACATTATATTTAAAATATCAACTTATACAAGTGTCAAATAGAAAATATAATAAATACAAGAGGTATTCTGGGTGTATGGTTCCTAAGTGTTCCTGTCAATCTTGAAAATTACATTCTACAGTTTATATGTCCCTTATCTTGCAAAGTCGGACTGAGGGCCTTCTGGTGCCTGCATCTTGCTGAGAAAGCCAGAACCTCTAAGAGCAAGGGAGACATCTTCCAAAAACCGGCTGTCTGGAGACCGTGGTCCTTGAGCAGGTCTTTGCAGTCTGAACAACCTTTCCTTGGCTGAAGATGTGTTGGCATGCAGTGGTTCATTTGAATTCTTCATTTCTTGAAGAAAAGGAGTACGTGGGTTTTGTCAGATTCCCTCAAGACAAGGTTCAGGTGAGAACCTGGGCGTTTCAGTTCCAAATTGATGAGGAGTTTGTATTTCTGTATGATAAATAACTTCATATTTTTGTAGCATCACATGAAGTTTCACAATTGTGGGTGCTTCGACTTCATTGCTCACCCAGTGTGAAAGTAAGTTGTATATTCAGTACATGTATTTATCTTCATCATATTTTCTGAGTTGTGTGTCGTGTTTGAGACGGACAAATGACATAGATCAAGTTCGTCCAGCACGAAAGTAGTAGATGCCATTTATTGCCACAAGTGCATTTTTATACAGTTTTACCAATTCACATGTCTCTTCACTATTGGTTACAAGTTACAGCAGTAACATCTCATTGGCTATTTTTGCTATCATCAATGTTACTCTTCTACTCCCTTCTCTCTCACGGGTACATCCTTAACATCTCTGGATACTCCTTTACTCCCATCTTTCTCACAGTTAGGCCTTCATATCTTCAAGGCTAATTTCTGTTCCCATGCCCTCCGTCAGGGAATCCACGGACCCACTGTAGTCCCCCACAGTAGTGACATTAGCTGATGTCACAGCTCTTGATTTTCCTGGAATGCTGTTATGTTTCCTCATTGCCTGACCAGATTCAAAATACAGAGGACTCTCTCATACTGAGACACGTAGTTATTTCTTGGCCTAATATTATTGATAACATCTATCTCAGTATTGTAATCGAGTTCTCTGTGTTTGGCAGGCAAGATATGTGGTGCTTCGGGATCAAAAATATTGTTGGGTTTGTTCTTGAAAAAGATTTTTTTTTTAGATGAAACTATTTAATTCCCAGTGAATTGTGAAATGAGATCAGTTTCACTGACACAGAACCAAAATATTTTCAAAACAATGCCAAAACTTTTTTTAAATGCTGGGCTTTTCATTTTGTGTTGGATAAAACCCGGTTTATATTCCCATCCTTCCCGGTTTGACCTCCCTCCTGACCAGCCTGACCAGCCTCCCTCCAAAAACGTCTTCATTCACTGTTCGAATGAAAATATTTTAAAACAATTCAATGAAATGATAGCAGCTTCCAAATAAAACATACGGAGTTCATAAACACATATCATTTTACTAGGTTTAGCATGATTCATTTGGACGTATAGCTCTTCTCTGCACACACTTTTAAAATTGTTTTCTCCCAGTTCAGGATAAAACAAAATTTGAAACCTGCAGTGTTCTAGGGGAAAATGGCATTTGCAGATTTCTGTTGACTCTTTCCAGGTTGCTTTCCATGCTCAACCACTGACCGTTCCTTTTGTATAGGTGGCAAACTATAACCCACACCTCACATCTGCAAGTACAGAAAGATTCATTAATGTGTCTTACAGAAAGGTCAAGTGCTCATTGGCCTGATTAGTCAGAAGCAACAATAGGAAATGAGATCAAATCTCTGTAAGATTTTACAGGTTCCTGCAGAATAGGGTCTCTTCCTGGTGAGGAGAAAAAAAAAATCATCAACAAACAAAACCACAGTTACTTGACAACTCTGCTTCCACACTTTTAATATCTTTTCAGCTTTCCCTGTGACCCTGATCCCCTGCTAGGCCAGCAGTGAGCTGCCAGTCCCACTCTACACTTCCCCACCATCCTGGCTTCTCCTGGAATTTGCTAATATAACCAGCTCATTTAATATAAATCTCCCGGAATGAAAAAAAATAAAATAAAATAAAATAAAATGAAATAAAAAAGACAATCTGATAAGACAGAGAGAACGAGCAGCTGAAACCCGACTCCGCGGCAGACAGACTTTCCCCAGAATACGGTTCAGCCAACACGCAGGACAGCTGCGCTGCCGCTTGCTTGAGCACGGGCTCCATCTGCGGGAAAAGGACCAGCATCCTCGCTGAGGAGATGTTGCATTCCTGTACGCAACAGAGGGGAAAGCCCTCCAGGTTTCTCCTTCTCCAAATGCAGTGTGAATCGCTGTTCTGCTGAAACGCATTGCCTGCAAAACCCACAGAGAAAAATCAGCTTTCTGTATTCACGTTCCAATAGCAAACTGATGGGTGAGGGTTTGCTTTTTCTGATGTTATTACAGATTTAGGGCTTGCCTGGAACCAGTACTCATACAGGTTTTCTGATCTTTTCATACATGAGAGCAAACTGGGAATGCTCCTGTAAGTGGCTTTGGGGGGGTGTGTGTGTGTGCATGTGCATGTGTGTGAGTGTATGCACGCTGCTCCCCCTCCAACCACGTTCCCACTCTGTTTTTGTTTTGGGTTTTGTTTGTTGGTTTTTTAAGTTTGCTGTTTTCATACACACAAAGCATGGGTATTTGCCATTGTACCTGAGAGAAGGAACGTGTCCCCTTGCCATGACCAAGTCTGCCCAATGTCACTCAGCAGCAGCAGCAGCAGCTGGTGTTCCTAGATGGTTTTACAGTGGGAGAGCACCTGAATGTCGATGCTCCTGGAAATGCCTAACAGGGTGAACATTTTCTCACAGCTCTTGTTCATGACAAGCCAGCAGGCAGTTCCCTATTACTTTTTTAACCTCATGCAATTTGTCTGCAAGCTGTCATCTTCTTAGTTTATATATGGCTAAGTGCAATCCCTTTGTTCAGCAAGAGAGAAACGTGTCTTGCTGACAGCTGGGGTCTGTTCTGCTGATATGAAAACAAAGGTGTTCTAATTCTAAAGGCACAGACCTCTCACTCCATAGCTGTTGTCTATTATTTATGACATCAGCTAGTGAAGAGTCCCATGCCTTATCATGCTGGATAGCCTTAATGGGATTTGTCCTTTTTCTTTAGGAGATCCAAGCTCAGTTGCTTGTTACTAACAGAGAGAGGAGGTTTTGTTCAAGGTCCCTGCACATGTACCTGTATTTTGCAGTCTGAGCTTTGCAGGATAACCAACTGGCTTGCAAAAATTATTCCTTTGAGCCTTAAAGGCCCGTACTAGTGATCTCTTCATGTGGGAATCTTCCTATAGCTTGGCAAATGGCTTAGCATGAGCCTAAGGTCCAGTGACTCCAAATGAAACATGAATCACTGATGTAAATTTGCTCTGTCTCAGTCTGTGTGATGTTTTTGCAGAGAAACAACATACCTATCAACTCAGTAAATGTCCTTATGCCCACAGGCAGCAAAATCTACAGCTAGCATGGCTGAATACATGCACAGTGTTCAGTTTTCAAAACACACCCTCTTCTACCAGTCCTGTGCCAGCTGAGTAGGACCAGCCATTAAAAGCCCAGGTGGACTCCCTGCCCCTTTTCTAGGAGGCTTTGCTGCTCCTCCTCCTCATCCATTTCTCTACTGAAGAGCTGGTGATGCTCTGTGTGGCCTGCTGCCAGCCACTGGTGGGTCAGGGAGCAGGATTCCACATGAACACAAAGGGGCCGAGGTGGTCTTTGGCTCTGGAGAGTGTGCAAAGGGGTGGAGCATGTGTTGCTTTTCCATCAAGATATTTCTCTAGGCATATTGGGGACTTGCCCAGGAGGCAGATATCGAACTGAGGCTTCCCAGGCCTTTGTTCCAAGAGGTTCTTTTCTTCCTGCAAGTAGGTAATATATTTCTACTAAAAATAAGAATCATAGAGTAGTTTGGGTCAGAAGGGACTTTTAAAGACCATCTGGTCCAACCCCCTGCAACAAGCAGGGACATCTTCAACTAGATCAGGTTGCTCAGAGCCCCATCCAGCCTGGCCTGGAATGTCTCCAGGGATGGGGCATCTACCACCTCTCTGGGCAACCTGGGACAGTGTTTCACCACCTGCATTGTAAAAAATTTCTCCCTCATATCTAGTCTGAATCTCCCCTCCTTTAGTTTAAAACCGTTACCTCTTGTCCTATTGTAACAGGCCCTGATAAAAAGTCTGTGCCCATCTTTCTTATAGGCCCCTTTTTAATTCTGGTAAGTAACCATGTTTAAGGCATGAAAGTTATAGCTTTTTATCTGGAGTATTAGCAGGAAGCTCTTGTGCTTTAGCAGCCATCCTTTTAACTCCATGGGTTACTACAGCTGACCAAAAGGTGTCTCCTAATTATTAGCCATATGCAATTCCCTCTGACTTCAGTAGGAAAATCTTTCCTTGCTGTAGTAGGCCAGTTTCTGAATTATACTGTGCCTTTTTTTTCTGGTTTGTGTTTTCTTGAGAGACTAGGCACAGAAGAGGTAGAAAACACTTTTAGTGCTGTCCCTCTGTAAAGATACCTGTTTGCTTACGTTGTAAAACATCAGGGCTATAACCATTAGCAATGTCACTGCACCATTTCCCCCCTAGTGTTATCGAAGTAAACATTTCCATAATAGGCATCAGGAAAGCTCCCTAGGGAAGAAAAGTATGTACTGTAATGTGGGAAGGTTTCCTTTGCTTGCTTGCAGCACTGTTAACACCATGTCCTTGCCCTGCTCTGATTAATTGCTCTGCTTTTATCATGATTAGCACATTTACCATTAGGCTGGCCAGCTGTCAAGCCAAGCTCAGTCACAGTAGACAAGTGCAAACTGCCTTTGTGATTTCACATTTCTAACTGATCATCCCAAGAAGATAGCCCAAATTTCCAAGCTTTGTTTATTCTGGGCAGAAAAAAAAACTCCTTGCTGCACAGCTAATGGTACTGGCTTAATTAACCTAACTTGGGTAGGTTGTTGCACAACAGCAGAATTGAATCAATTTTTTTTTTTTTTAAGAATGAATTGTATGCAATTTAGATAGTGGAATTGCTTATGCACCCAGTATTCAATTACATTTGTCTCTAGAGGATAAAACACTTATTGGACAAATTAGATGTCATTTGGCCTACTTCTGAAATGCACCTATAGATATTGCTGCACAACGGGAGGTCAGGGAGCAGGGGAGAGGGGAGCTGGTTTTCTGAGGTCTTTTCATCATTACTTATCACTGCATTCTTATGATGGAGAGAGCAGACACAAATGTCATTTGGGGAAAACAAACAAACAAAAAAGAAAAAGAAAAACAAGCACTCCTCTTTTTTTGGTGGTAGGGAATAAAATCTGTGTCTTAAGTGAGATGGTCATGCTGGGATTTGAGAAAGTCTAAATCTACAGCATTAAGTTCCAGACCCAATATTGTGCAGCAGCTTGGCATGCATGTTCTTTCTTTTACTTTCTGGACCACCCTACCTGGTGCTGCTTCACTGTGTTGTTTCTATGACTTTTCTCACTGCCAGTAATGACCTAATTCTTCTTTTCAGGCAAAATGATTGGACAATCCATAGGATATTGTGATATATTTAGGTTAGATTATTTTCATATAAACAAATGTGTGCATGTACACTGGGACCCCAGTCCAGATTTCATGAGGAACCCCTTTGGTCATCAGGTAACCTGATTTGCTTGCAGACTGCAAAGTCAGAACTTCGATTTAGAAATAATATCAACGAAGAGAGCTCCTTTGTGAAAAATTAGCTGTTCCCCTATCATCTGTAGTGAGGCTCACATCTGAACTACCTAGCATTCAAGTGTCTGTTTAGAACAGTGGGTTGATGGGGACAGGGAGGAAGGCCACAGCATATCTACTCTTACAACATTGCTGTCTTGCTGTCTGCTAGTTTCTCTCTTCCTCGACTATAAGGTGAGCTCTATAGGGAAAAATCAGTCTCTGACCACTGTGCATGAAAGAAGAATAGAAGTTCAACGCCAGAACAGCAATTACAGTCTAGGTCTAATCATTTTGCCTTTTAGAGAATTAATGTAAGTAGATTGAAACAGTCTAAAAGGTGTAGTACTGTTGATGTAGCATTTCACTGTCCCAAAGTAGCTGGTATATGGGTGGTTGGATTTCTACACTTGTTACTTGGTGGAAGTTTGTAAGATTTGCTGAGGTCATTGCAACAGGGACAACTGATGATCTTTCTGACACTTAGAGATGGCTGACATAGTTTTTACCAGATAAGTCACATGGGAGCATTTTCTGTGTTAAATAAGCCAGAGTTGCTTGTGCCCAGCTTGTCACCACCAAAAGTCACTTTTTTTCCTTTTTGATAGCATTATAATCTTCTAGATTTGGGTATTTTAATACTTTGTCTTCCTCCAAAAACAATAGACAAGCATTAGTGATGGATTTGCAGTGTGCACATGGGGTAGCTTGCATGAGATGCTTCTGTTTTTCTCTGCTCATGGTCAGAGTAAAAGCCGGGCTCTGAGCTCAGGTTCCTACCAGTGGATTATTGTACTACATGGTCCTTTTTAAATAAAACATTTAAATATACTGTGATTGCATAAATGCTCTCCAGAAAAATCTAATCTCTCCTCTGTAATATTTCCCTCTTCTGCTCTAATTTCTCCTTTGAACAGCAGTATGCAACTCACTGGCATTAATCTGTTGACTTTACATTGCAGAAGAGGACAACAGAAGCGACTGCTCACAAATTAATACAGTCATCCCCTTTCCCAGATAACATCTAAGTTAATTTATCTAACTTGCAGACGAAAACATGGAAAGGTTAGACCATAAGTAAGAATCAGTACTCTTTTATCAAGTGGAAAAAAAGCATTTAATTACAGCACATTTTTACTCTGTGGGTTGTAGCATTCTCAGGGCTCTGGGTTAAAATACTGTTATTCCTTGCTTTAGTAAAATGGCAACATTGCTTTAGTTTTGCGGAGGAAATTTCTATATCACCGTTGATGCTGAGATAGTAGGTACAGTGCAAGTCTACGACTAATAGGCTAGAGCAAGCGTGGTTGCAGGGAAAAAAACATACTAAAGTAGAGGAGGAAAGGTTGCATAGAGGAGCCAGAGTGCTAATGTTTCTATGATTAATGTTTCTATGATTAATGTTTCTATGATCACCTGCTGCCTGTTCCACTTCACCAAATGCTTCTGAAAATAAAGATGTACCTTCAGCATAATGAGTTTCCCCCAGCTCATCTGAAAATCTCCTTATCTGGGTGTTTTGGCTGTCCTCCACTTTGGCTGAGTAGAACTGTTTCGTCATTGTGAAACCACTTAGGAATTTGAGTTGAACAGGACAAAAGGAAAAAACAGAAATCTGAAAGAACAAATGGCAGCTCAGTTTGAAAGAGACTTCATGTAAGCAAAGGGGCCCAAGCTGGCAGAAGCTAAAATGCCACAAGGTCTTAAGTTTCTTTGTAAAATATCGGCAATATATATTGTTTTTCCAGAAATACACATTTTCTTTTGAAAAAAAATGCTCTACAAAAATGTTGGGTGTTTTCTCCTTAACAAATGTGGCCTCGAGATCTTAATCCCTGGTTTTATATTTTCTTTTTAAATTTCTCCCTTGATGAAAATAATCACCTTTGAATGTGTGCAGTAGAACCAGAATTTCAATAAATTCATGTGTTTCTGTAAATATTTTCCTGTAACAAGTAAGTCTGTCTTAGGAATCTGCATATATTATTCTACACTGTATCCTCGCTTGTAAAATTAATTTTATACAAGCCCGCATCAAATACTGGATTCATATTTAATACAAGTTTAATATTATCCTGGAGATTTAGAATGAGGGTGATGCTATATTGCATTATGTTACATTTAGGTAGGCTTTAAAAGCCCTGCAAAGGCTCCTTGTCATATGCTATGTATGCACAGCAAGGAAGCTGTATATTAAAATAAATACATCTAAAAAAGCTAAAATCTAACCTAACTACATAAAGGGTAGGGTGGGGATATACAGGCACAGAGAAGCAAAGTGAGTAGAACTCACCAGCAGAACTGGGATGAAAGCCTAGGACGCTGTTTGCCAGTGTCCCTTTCCATTGATAACTTTGTTTGTCCTGTACTAGCTTGGCCACCTACCGACTGAAGAGACTTCAGGCTTTATTTGTGATTTCTTCAACCAGTTAATGATTCACACTGTCAACAAGCTTGAGTTTTTTAGTAAATATACAAATACCAACCTTACTAGAAGGTTAACAACGGAATGAATTTTTTTTAAAAAAAAAGACTCATCAGATGTTGGGCACCATATAACTTTCAAATATGAATGGAAGTACATCCTAAACAAACAGTAACCAAAAAGAATGAAAACCAGAAAAGACATTCTTGTGTTTTTTCAGGAAAAGATAATTCCCTCCACCCATCGATATCAACGATTTTCTGCTTTCTTTCAGCTAATGCAAATTTGAAGTGAGATAAACTTCTGAGTTTAAGAAGGATAGCCAAGAAAGTAGGTAGCATCATGTATACCAGGGGCTTAAGAGTTTTCACATGCTTTCTTGCATCATATCCAGAAGGTACTGGATGAGCTGTATTACTGAACGTGGTGAAAAATGTGCACATGGCAAAAAGAAGCAGTGTTCATGTTGAATATGGTAATTTGAAATGGATGCAACATTGAAACAGAGATAATGCCTCTGAAAACTGCCCAGCTCTTTATATGTAGTAAAGTATTCAAGAAGATGCACTATAGTAGTCTTAAATATTAGTATTTCACTTCACCATAAAATACGTTTTCTAAAACTGGGTGTGCTGATCATCCCAAGTGTCTATTTTAAATCACTGTTAATGTCTTTTTCACTCTGGCTTTACTTTTAGAAGTGGCTTCCAGCTCTGTGGTGTTGACATCTGGGAATCTTTATAACAATATCTATAAATACCCAGAATCAATAATGTGGTTCTTTTGGGTAATACGTTCTTATCTAGAAAGATATGTAGGGAGTATTTTTCACCATGTGTTTAGTGCATGTTTCTCAGTTACAAACAAACTGTAGGTAAAGAGATCATCAGACAACAAAAACTAAGTCACAACTAATCCTAAAGATGAATCACCCTGCCTTCCAAAGGATTAATTTTATGATACATTAAGAGGAAACAAAGAAAATTAGAAGGAAAAAAAAGCAATGCAGAACTATAAAATGCAAATATAAAAGGACTGTGAATCCTACAAGTTTGGAAGCTTCCATATTTGGGCTGCATTATACCTATTCAAAAAAATTGATGTTCTGCTGATATGGAAACTCTGTATTTTTCAGGTAGCTCTGTATTTTCGTACATACTACAGATTGGAGAGCTAGAGCCACACAATAAATCAGGTTTGTAGTCTGGTAGTTCTCGGAAAACCTCACTTCAAAATCAATTTTCCTGAGTGTAAAGGGATGTGATTTGGTATCTTCCATCTGTTTTCCATGGAAAAATCTTTTATAATGTAATACGTAACAAAGCTTCATTTCCTTGCTGAGAACAGAGTCAAAACCAGGCAACCAATTGTTTTATACAGTGTTACGGTAGCAACAAATTGGAGAATCCATAGAAAATAAAATTAATATTCGAATTAATTTTGTAATAAATTCTCAAAAGATCTGTCATGACATTGGGAGTATGTTGTGACTGAGTACTCAAATGGCTGCACTAGTTGCACATATCCTTTTTGTGGTCTTACAACCTCCAGGGCAAAAGGAGAAAGCTTTGCAGCATGTTCAAGACTTCTTAGCAAAAGAAGGAATTGAATCCCAGCCTCCTGTGGCATAGAGAAGTCAACTAATGTTGGAGCTCCTGGGTGTCCTATCGTCATGCTCAATCTGTCAGAGAGACTTTGAGAGTGCACCTTTCTTAGGGGGAGACACTGAGAGAGCTGGGTATGTTCAGCCTGGAGAAGGCTGAAAGGGGAGCTCATCAGTGTTTATAAATATCTCAAAAGTGGGTGACAAGAAGATGTGACCAGACTCCTCTCAGTGGTGCCCAATGACAGGATGAGGGGCAATGAGCACAGACTGAAGCACAGGAGGTTCCATCTGAATATGAGGAGAAACTTCTTTACTTTGAGAGTGCCAGAGCCCTGGAACAGGCTGCCCAGGGAGGCTGTGGAGTCTCCTCCTCCAGAGACATTCAAAACCCGCCTGGACACATTCCTGTGCGATCTGCTCTGGGTGAACCTGCTTTAGCCAGTGGGTTGGACTAGATGATCTACAGAGGTCCCTTCCAACCCCAGCCATTCTGTGGTTCTGTTTACTTCATTCTGCCCTGTGTGTGAGGAAGGGAGAGGAACAGCAGCCTGCAGTTTGTGGTAGGAATTATGGATAAACTTTGCTGCATTGCTGTTGGTATGTGATGCAGTTTGGGTGGCTCTTAGTGTGCAAAGGGACTTCCCTGGCAGCAACCAAGGTATTTCACAACCCTTGTATGATGGCTGAATGGAAACATTTTAGATTTGTATTAAAACAACAAGGACTTAGCTGTGCACTGTAGAAATATTTAGGTACCTGAGATAATGAGTGCACTCTCTCAAAGCTCATTATGAGCAAATCGGGTTACCTTCACCATGGATGAGGCTGAAGATTTAGTACTAGGACCAGAGACTCTCCTACAAACGTGCACACCACAACAGACAGACTCTCTGTGGGGCTGTGCTGTCCCCTGGGACAGGCAGAGGATGAATCTGTAAAATGTAAAGGCTCTAGTAAGTGGAAGAGAGGGAAGGGAAACACAGTCTTGTGCTAACTGTTTGGAAGTTGCTTGTGAACAGTAGTGGCGAAGTTAGAAGAAGGGATATGTAAGAACAAAATGCTAGAAAAAGAAACAGTTTTAAAAAAACCCATGATATATATATAACACAATGTATGTAACTAGACAATCAAAACAGGTTCTTAGAATCAAAACTGCAGCCTCACATCACAACCATTTCTCACATGGGTAGGCATCATTTACTATGGTCTGCTCAGATAGACCCTCTTACAGTGATGGCTGCTATGTATACCAAGGACAATGAATGGCCACGAATTGTCTGTCTTGAACCTGACTTTTTCAATCCTCCTCATGGTGGTGATTCAGATGATCCAGGACATCAGGAAGCAACTGTGATGGCCGCATACATGGACCAGCCCTGGAAGGCCCCATGGACTGGACTGTGCCACTTCCACTCTCGTGCTTGGTGTAAAGCAAATCGCTGCTTTTAGGGTCAGGAAGGGAATTTCCCCAGCTCACGTTGTCTGGGACAAGGCAGGTTCTTTATCATCCTTTGCAGCATCGAGCAACAGCTGCCTGCTACTATCGCCTGGGTCCACCTTCTTCAAGTCATCTCTCATCTAGAAGGTCTCCTTGTGCCCTGCTCCCATCTTGCCTCTCCACACCTCTCACATCTGCCTGGGCGGAGTTTTTTCTCTTTTTTATATTGTATTTTTGTCCCAATAAAAAGTGGTTTAAATTTGATTTTAACTGTATAAGGTAAGAGTTTTTTCATTCTAAAAGGTTTGCACTGTCAATGTAAAACAGTGTCAGAGCTCAGACATAAGAATCTCGCTGGTAGTGCCAAAATGTCATATGTCCTTGCAAACATTGCCACCAGGGGCAGGAGAAGCTGCTGGAGCTTTCCCTCGGTTAAGGGAAGAGCTACCATGAGTGTCAGGAGAATGAATTTCTTGCACTCTGACGCCAGAGGAGGATGGGAGCACCATAAACTCATGTGCCACAAGGGTAGTGGCACGAAGCTTCTCAGGAGAGCCTCTCCTGTCTCAGTGCGGGTAGGGAGGGAGCTGAGCCCAGCGTTAGGAGTCTGGGTGTCAAGCAGGTCTGTCTGCTAGGCTCATCAGGGTCCACCTCATTCAGCCCTTTTCTGGCAATCAAGAGGCCTCAAACAATAGGAGAATTTGTGTCCTCCCACAGGTCACTGGCAGAGGCTTGTTCCTGCCTTCTCACACGTTTTCCTTTCAATAAAGAAGTGGAAGATAAATCAAGTTTTCCATTTTGGACAGCTGGAGGATGTCTTTTAAAGGAAGCAATTCTGTATTCGAGAGCAACACCCTGAGCTCAGCAATGCCTTTTGCTCTTGCCAGGATTATCTCCAAAGGATAAAATTTCTGTAGAACTTGAAGAGGGAGCTGCTTGATGAACAGAAAAAGATCCTAGTGGCATGGCTGTGCTGAATACCCAGAGGCATCTCAGCCTGATGACTGGCAGCTCCACAGGCTTCAGCATTTTTGAGGCCTCAAAGCTGGCATGCCAATGAGGCACTGCGGGGGAGAAAGAAAATGTAACAAGGGTTAGCAGGACAGTCTTGGGCACAGCCACTGTGCCAGCAGTGAGCTATAGATTAGACATGATGCCAGATTTATATTTCCACATTATACTCAACATATGGTAGCTCCTATAGTGAATGCTGGTCATTGCTTTCTCCATCCAGAAGCGAAGGAAAGGGCAGCCAGCATCTGAGACCCACAAATGCAAGGTGCTCAGGAGATGGTTGTGACCCTTTGCAAACAGATTAGAGAACGGCTAGTTAATACTATTATGCCACCTGTTTCTGCTCAGGACTAATCCCAACCTACCGCAGCCTTGTCTGAAGTAGTTTCTGCTAGAATGACTTTGTGTCCCTCCTGCTGTTCCCCTGCCTGTGCCTGCCCAGATATGCTCTCTCTGCATGTAGGCTTGTTTACAGGTGAGAGTTTGGTTAGTGCCACCTGTGATTTCTGAAAAGCTGCAACAGAATAGGAGATGAAGTTCTTTCCCCTCCTGTTGGACAAAACCAGCTGAAGAGGCAGGCTCTGCTGGTCACTGTGACCCAGAGCAAGACAGCGAGGTGTGAGAGGGGTCCCAGGCAACATGGAGATGGCCAGCAGCAGAAGAGCTGGCCTGCATGTGAAGGGAGGGAATATTTGGGCATCCTTGGGCTTGGAGTTGCTAACGAGGTAAGAAAGCAGTCTGTCCATTGCCAGGGAGCTCAGTTTGTCCTTCCTGGCAGGGCATGCCTGGCTCCAGCTGGTGGTGGTGGTGCAATCAGATCCAGCAGTGTCCTGAGGGCTGGGATTTACATGCAGTCCCTGTCCTGAGGAGCATCATCCTCACAGCCTGTTTTCAAGTTCGCAGAGTGCAGCAGCAAAAGGATGCAGCATTGCAGCCATCACAGCTCCTGCTTGCCGCTGCTGAAGCGAAGGGCAGTACATGATGCAGGGCCTGGGCAGAGAAGGAAATAACTTCCATCTCGAAGAAATCTGGTTACAGGTAACTTTCCTTTTTCCTTCTTGTGGAGCTACTGCATTTTTCCACTCAGGGGGCATGATGAACAAAGTGTATTGATGAGAAGGGAAAGGCAGAATAGGGAGACATACCAAAAGAACAAAGGACTGTTCAGCTGAATTATGCAATGGGTGCTAATGTTTTCTGTGCACACAGAAGGACAGCTGCTGACCTCTGATAGTTTTCATAGGGCACAATGTGTCTCAGCTCTTGAGGTTGCTGTGGCATGAGCAGGGTCCATGTCAGCTGGGGAAACGGGCAAATCTTGACATGCAGCTCCTTAACTACAGAATTTAGTACATCTGGATGGTGCCTGGGAAGAGACTGATCTCTGCCCTTTCCACCAACAGGGTGAAGGCTCAAGAGCTGAGTGTTTGTTTGACCTAAATGGTGAGTTTAAAGCTGTCCTATCGTGCAAAACATACACCTTTCAGTGTGTGAGGTGTGGTGTGTCTGGAGCTTTTCTTGAGTCATGGGTTAAAAACTATCCCAAAATACATAAGAAACTGGAGAGAGGACAGGAAAACTAATTTAATCTCATGAATGACTGGAAATAGTGGATTGGTCATCAGGGGTTGTCACTTACCATGAGATTGTGTTTGCATTTTTTAAAAAGTGTTTGGATTATTAAACAACACAAAGCACACTTTTCTCCACCGAAGTAAATGGGTGTTTTATTTAATATATAAAATCCAAATTAATGTCCTATGAAGGTGATAAACTCTTGATGCGAGGATAAATATTGAACAGGTCTCTTAGAAACTCTTGTTTCATGGACAAATGCCAAATTGTCATTAGTGGCAAACTGGGATGTGAATAAATTACCTTAACATCCAGGAGTGAGTGATAGCCCAGATGTGTTTAGTGGGAATGAACAAATGTCCCACTCCAGTGTACACTGAATGTGAGGCACTAGTTTTGCTAATATCTGCCCATGTACAGAAAATTTTCCATTTCAAAGTATTAAAGCCTATATAGATTCTTTTCTGAAGTTCATTAATACCAGCTGAAGCTGCACAGCCCAAGAAACAGAAAAATGAAACAAGAAATGCTACTCAGACAGAGCCAGTTTGTACCTGAATGATAGATTTTCTTTTTAGATCAGTAGGTCAGGGACCTACTGCACAGTATGTGAAGCTATATCTGAGGGGACAAAACAAATTCTAGAAAAATTATTTGTGCCCTTTCTGGATTTAATTGCTTGTTTTATAAGAGAGATAAAAGTGTTCAGGGATGCTCCCTGACAGGAGAAATGCAGGCAGCACTGAATTCCTGTCCCTACAGCAGACTCTAGCTACTATTTATTTTGACAGGCTGCTCCTATGCAGGAAGAGTTCATATGTTTGTGGCCGATGGTACAACTGTTTTGCTTATTGAGGTTAGGGTGTGGTGTATAGGTTGAGGTGGGCAGGAGGGAGGACAGCTGCCTGCTCCTCAAGCCCTGAGGGCAGCACCCTGGGGCTGAGACCCACTGCAGACAGGACTTACCAGGGGTCCCTGCCTGCAGCAGAGGGCAGAGCCAAAGCCAGCCCAGAAGTGACAGGGCCAGCTGAGGTTTGCCAAGGAGCAGGTCGGTCCCCAGGCAGCTGGTAAACAGAGCAGTGTTAGGTGAAGCCTTACTGCAGGGTCATGGGGACATGGGAACATTGCTCATGTTCACTTGGTCTCCTACAGCAGAATTCAGTTTTCCTCTCTTTACAGGTTTAGCCTCTCCAGGTCAGTATTTTGAACTCTAGCAAAATTCGGGTGCGAAGAATGTGGAGACTTTTATATGATCCCTTATTAAAGACAAGTTCCTTGGTTTTGGCTGCATTCCCTTCCCCCACCCCTTTTTCAAAACAGGTGGGGCAAATGTTGAAAATAAGGGAGGGGAGAAATACTTTTTCCTCAACAATGAGTGGTGGTCAGGCCTAGAAAATGAGACCTGTGGACTAACTATTCAACATAATTTTCCACAAATTTGACAGTTCCTCTTCCAGCCTCATGTGTAGGACAAAGTGAGGTTTTGGGCCAGAAAGGAGCTCTGGAAGCTGAAGAAAGTTCTCCAGGTAACCAAGCCACTGCTGTCTGAGCCCCTTTCATTCACCTTAACTCTTGCTCTCGCAGTGACCTCGGTGGCATTTTTGGTTGCTGCCCATGGCTGTTCCTAAATTCCAGCACTCGGACTCACTGGCATGGACCTGATTCAACAGATTGCTTGGACTAGTGTTAAAACAAGTTCTGTGGTTGGCTTTAGCCAGCTGCTTCATGCTGAAAATGTCATTTTATGAGGCTTTTACAAATTTTCAACCAGTTGATATGTCTTTTATCCTCCAGGGGATAAAATCCCCTCAAGCCCACCTCCAGGGGGAAGGATAGTTTCAATCTCTCAGGAAATAACTTGTTAAGCAGGGGGATGATCATGGGTTTCTACATGCTTGCAGCTTATTTGACTTGCCACAGCAGGAGAAAATTATGCTACTGATTGATAGCTACTTTTCTGCTATCTGTGGGTGATCTTTGAAAGGTGTTCATGCTTCTGAGGGGTTCATCTCCTTGTGTTTCCTTTTTATTTTTTACTATGCAATTGGTTTTAAAGTATGCATCACCTTTAATTCAGACTGTGATTGCACTCTGCAGTGCATTATAAATATCTCTCCTTAAATCCAGGAGGAAGGTCAGTATATGTCTGACAGGTTTCTGGAGGGTGTGTGCAGGGACTGGTTGGGCCAGCCCAGGGGATCACACTGATGGATCTGCTGTCTCTGCCAAGGAGGTACCAGTGGAGGAGGTGGTGAACTATGGCAGTATTGGCCATGGTGAGTGTGAGAGAGTGGAGATGAAGATCCCAAGGGGAGGGAGCTGCATCACAGAGCCCAGACTTGGGACACCAGGCCAGCAGCCTGTGGCTTGTCTAGGGAGCAGGCAGATGGGATCATATGAGAGCAGCTCTCCAGGGTGAAGGAGATGAGGGGAACTGCCAGACCTGAATGGACTGCGTCCTCCAGGTACAAGAATGGTCCATCTCAAAACCTGGGAAAACAAGCAGGTGTATCAGCAGCCCAACTCAACTAAACTGGGAACTTGTGGCACAGCTCCACTGCAAAATGGGCATATACAGGAGGTGGAAGCAGGGCCAGGCTACAAAGGAGGCATTTAGAAATAATTCCCAGGCATGTAGGAACAGGGTTAGGAAAGCCAAAGCTTGGCTTGAAGTGGCAGAGACATCAAGGGCAAGATGAACAGCTTCAGCATCTACATGAGTGGTAGAAGGCCAAACAAGGAAATCTGGGCCCACTGCTTGGTGGGGTGAGTGATTTTGTGACACTGGAGACAGAGAGGGCTACTGTTGCTAATGCCTTCTTTGTCTCCAACTTCACCACCAAGTTCTCGCAGACTTCGGTGCTTAGTGAAAGGGCTCAAGGAGGACAGCAACAATGATCAGTAGGTGAAGACTGAGTCTGGTGATTGCAGAGAGCAGCAAATGTCACACCTATCTTCAATAAAGGCCCAAAGGACAACCTAGGCTTCTACAAGCTGGTTGGCTTCACTTTGGTCCCCGGGGAAATTATGGAGCAAGGGACCCTGGAGGCCTTTTTTGGGCACATAGAAGGTTCCTGGGAATACTGAGCTTGACTTTACTAAAGGTGAATCATACCTGGCTGGACGGGGCTCTGAGCAACCTGATCTAGTTGATGATGTCCCTGCTCATTGCAGGAGGCTCAGACTAGATGAGCTTTGAAGGTCCCTTCTGATTCAAATTATTCTATGATTCTGTGCTTCTAGGATTCTATACCCAGCCCACCTGATTGCCTTTTGTGTTCGAAGGGCCGCATTTGTGGCTAGGGGCAGAATTCATCTGCCTTGATCCCAGCAAGACTTTCCATACTGTCTGCCACAATAGTCTTCTTTCAAAGTCAGGACGCAGAGGTCTGAACGGCTTGATTGCAAAAAAGCTGGTTGGATAGTCATGTCAAGAAAGTGGTGGTTAATAGAACCTACACTGACTGTAGACCAGTAACAAGTGGAGTAATATAAGGGTCCATGCTGGGCCCTGTCTCATTTGATATCTTTGTCAGTGATCTAGTGGAGGTGACAGACAGTTCTGGTCTCAAGTTTGTGGATGATTCCAGATTGCAGGCACACACAGTCAAGTCAGGGCTGCCATCCAGAGTGACCTGGGCAGGCAAGAGGAACAGACCAGCAGCAACATCATTAAATTCATCAGGGACACAAGTCAAGCGTTGCGTCTGAGCAGGAAGCACAAATGCAAGGGCACAGGATGGTCCCAGCCCATCTGGGAGCAGCTCTGCAGGAAAGGACCTGTGAACTTTTGCAGACACAAACTGAGCCCAAGCCAGTGGTGTGCCCTGGCTGCAGGGACGGCCAGCAGCGCCCTGGGCAACCCAGTGCAGGAAAGACATGGAGTAACTGGAGCAAGTTCATCAGGAGGCCCCCAAGCTGGCTGAAGGCCAGAGCACTTGCCCTGTGAGGGCAGGCTGCGAGATCAAGTCTTGCTCAGCCTGGAAAAGAGATGGTTTCAGGGGAGGCCTGACAGCAGCCTGACAGCACCAACCACTTCACGGTGGGGCATCATGGGAAGATGAGAGACAGCAGGCATAAGTTGGAACAAGAGAAGAGGTAGGATAGAAGGAAACACTTTTTCATTCTGGGGACAGTCAAGAACTGGAGCTGGTTGCCCAGAAAGGTCATTTAATTTCCATCCTTGGAGAATTTTAAGACCTGGTTGCTTAAAAGACCAAGCAACCATGTCTGACTTCAGAGCTGAACCTGGAGCTTGGACTGCGTGTCCTCCACAGGCCCTTCCAACTTGAATTGTTGTCTGTGATTCATTATAGTAATATTTTAAAACTACCTTGAACTTCCAGCTAAATTTATTTCTGATCTATTTGTGTCCTTGAGTTCTTTTGCTTCTAAGGCTTGTTCTTTGCCTAAAATAAATTTTATTCTGCAACGTATTAGCAGACAACAATAACATTCGCTCTCAACTTTTGTTAAGCAGAACAAGCGATGCTTTTGTAATTTCCTCATGTGAAATAGAGTGCCTGTTCCTTTATCATCTTAATATCCCCTCTCTGCATCTGTTCTAATTTGAATTCATCTATCTTGCATGTAAGTGATCACAGCACTGCAGTGCTGTACAAATCCAAATACAAGGTCAATGAAGAAATATTCAGATCCTGCACTAGGCACCCTTCTACTGCAAAGCATCCTTCAGGACAACATAGCCATAGATTTCATTATTTCTTCACAACTGCACCCTGCCTATACTCATCCTGTCACTGTTTGTTGTTTCCTGAGCTTGCTTCCTACATATAGAAATACAAAAGTGCAGACATATGCAAATTGCCGTGCCATAGAAATTATTAATGATGACTAATCTTACAATTAAAAAGGCTTTTCTGATATTTTCCCTGAACATTTCTCTCATTACTGATTTTCATTACCTTTAATTGGACAATTTTTTTTCTCTCAAAAGATGCTAAGTGTTCTAGACCCAGGTGTCTTTCAAATATTTGTACACAGAAATCTCATCCTGTTTTAAATTGCATCTACTGATCTTTTCTGGTGAGTCATTTTAGCCCAGCACCCTAATTATTTGGATGTGAATGAAAAATATTTCTTTACAAGAAAATGTTTTCATATAGATCTGAATTTTTTTTAGGATACTGTAAAAAGACCACCGAAATATTCTTCAAATTCCAGAGATCACAAGTACCTAAAAGGTGTGAGGCATAACCTTTTAATATATTGACCACACATTGCCTTATTCTCCTTGTATTACAAGTGCTTTTTGAGATATTAAATCTGATTACAATTTGGTCAGGTCAAATTGTGGTCCTTCTGGGAAAGGAGGCTTTATTTAAGCAGTAATTAAGAACGAGTAATTCCCAGGGATACAGCAGGTTTCCCCAGTCATAGTTTCTCTCATCTTCTGTTTCTCCACAAATTCCTCCTTTGGGAAATTGTTTAAAGATAATCTATACGTGAATTCTCACAGTTTCTCAATGAGATCACCTCTTGTATGTTGGTAATTTGCCACACAGGACATAAATTGGCTTTTTTTCAGATAACATTTTGTTGTTTGTGGCTTATGTACTTCTTTTCACATTGGTTGTTTAAAGAGCAGTAAGTCATCCGTAGATTTAGTACGTGCACATTTGAGCTTGTGAGACTGCAAGGCAGAATGCTGGGCCCTGTGTAGAGTTCATTGGCTAAATGTTTATGAAAATATAAGGAGCTCTTAGCTCAAATGCTTAAATTATTTCTATCTCCCTTCCAAGTGTAGTTACAGAAGCCTCCTGTGTCTGGTCTTGGCATGGGAGCTTCTTATAAAGGGAAGGCACACACTGATTCCAGCACCATCCTGTTAAGCCTGAAAGGGAATTTTCAAGCTGCAGTAATTCATCCAGCCACTGCACAAAATAACTAAATTTTTTTAGCTATTGATTACAACTTTGAAAGAGAAGAATGTTTAACTGTGTAGTGTGTGCAGTGCCCAGGTGCTGGCAGCGGAGCAGAGACTCGGCTGCAGGGGCAGCCCCTGTGAGGAGAAGCTGAAGCCACCCCATGCTGGAGACAGCTGTTCCCAAGCAGAGATTCCCCTGTTACCCCTGAAGAGGTCCTGCTGGAGCAGGTACTGCCTGCAGCCATGGAGACACCATGCTGGAGCCCTAGGGAGGACCCCACGCCGCAGCAGGTGGACATGCCCTGAAGGAACTGCAGTGCCTGGGACAGCCCCACGCTGGAGCAGGAAAATCGCTTCCAGAAGTGATTGGACAACATCCTCAGACACACGGTGTGAACTGTGGGGTTGTCCTGTGTAGGGACAGGAGTTGGACTTGGTGATCCTTGTGGGTCCCTTCCAACTCAGGACATTCCATGATTCTATGATTCTAAGCGTGAGGAGGCAGGAGTGGCAGAGAGGAGCTGTAATGGGCTGATTGGAGCCCCCATTCCCTCTCTCTCTGCACCTCTCAGGGGGAAGAAGTAGAGGAGTTGGGATTGAAGGGGTAAAGCCAAGCCTGGGAAGAAGGACAATGGGTAGGAAAAGGTGTTTTAGGTTTTGTCTTTGCTTCTTACCATCCAACTCTATTTTAACTCACAATAAATTATTTTTCCCCAAGTTGTGTCTGCTTTGCCTGTGATGGTAATTGGTAAATGACATCCTTGTCTTTGTCTTGACCCATGAGATTTTTCATCTTATTTTCTAACCCTGTCCTACTGAGAAGGGGAAGAGAGTAACTAGGTGGGGATCTGACAGCCAGCCAAGGTAAACCCACCCCAAACCGTTTTAAGTAAGCTACCATTCCTGGAGTCCTTTCAGCTCTACTTTTTCATCTTGATCTTTAACAGACTTAATTATTAACTCGGAAATAATTTACATTTTCATTTGATTAAATGATATTAGAATTTTTACAATGAGTCAAAAGCAGAGAAGCAAACTTCACAGCATTGATTAGCTACCATGATAAAGATGAACACTGGCTCATTTTTAATGTGGTGATTCATTACCTGGCAAAATTAAGGCTCTGCATTATTTCTACTTCAGTTTCCATCAGGATTTATTATTTTTCCACAAGCTGTAACGTGCATTTTTTCTTTAAAAAAAAAAATTAAAGGGATGTCAATGTTCTACAGTTAGAATGGTACTAGAAATTCACAGGCTGCTAAGTTCAGCGCTGCAGCTCAGAAGGTAATGTCATTTTACTGTCATTTCTGGGCATGGGCACAGCACCAGTACTCTGCAGGTCCTAGAGACTTGAGAGGAACTGCAAGACCCTTCCCGTGCCTGTGTCATTCTTGTCTCTGACATCTTGCGCACTCATGTGGGAGAGCTAAAAGAAGAGCTGGCATCTTCTCTCATGTTTTGTAAAACACCCATTGGACTTCTGATCAAAGACAAGTGACAATATAGCCCTTACTTTCATATACCTGAACTGTGCTGCAAACAGCAATAAAATAAAGACAGAAAAAGAAGAAGACTTGAATTGTGTAAAAATTATTTTTCTTTTTGGAAGAAGGCTGTTCAGTTTAATCCTCATGAAAGTGGGAAAAATAACAGTAGTGGATGAAAGCCAAAGTTTAAGAAAATACATTTAAATTTTTTTTTTTTTTACTTAAAAATGAGTTTCCTTATCATTCAAAGACCTAAGAGGTAAACTATTTTGTGTACACCTCAGGTATAAATTGTCAAAAGTTCTAATAAACCAGACTATATAAAAAGGAAGAGACTTTTTTTCCCAGAAAAAATGTATTTGTGTTTTAGCTGATCATATAAAAAGCATTAATTTTTTTTTAAAAAAGTGTATATATTTTTTCAAGTGTTTATGGTTTCACCACTAGTTGTAACTACATTCCAAAGTCCTGTAACATCAGGGCACATTCTCCTTATCTGTGTAGCACAGTGAGCATAATGTTTACACTGAGGTGACTCTCATCACTACCTCCCCAGAGCCGTTGTCTTCTGACGGATCTTCTTGAGGTCTCATGCGGTTGAACAGATGCAACAATACATAGCCACACTGAAATCTTGGTGAGGTTAACTGTGTCGGATGAACTAAACTTCTGTTTCTAAATGCAGTCAGCGGTAACCACAATGTCCTTCCTGCTGAGGGTTCTCCTCGATTGCTCTCTTCTATGTCTGTGGCTTTATCGTAATTTAACACATCCCAGTGTAGATTCACAGCCCTCCAGCGCTTAAACACTCGATAAACAGATGCACCTTCATGTACTATCAGTCCTGAAATTAAGAAAAAAGAAATTAGCCTATTCAAAATGTCACTGGATACCATTTTGAGAGTAAATACAGGTGTAATACATTATAATGAATCTGGCAATTGCCAGAGGCTCTTAAATTATTTGTAATTCTGATAATTCAAATCAACTGTACATATGCAATATAACTGTTTATTCATGCGTTTGAGAGGTGGGAACATGTAGAGGAAATAAAATTGTTCTGAATGAAAGCTCAACATAACCAATGCGGGAATAAGATGAGCATGCCTAACTCAAGTATTTAGGTTTAAGTAAACCAATATAGAAGAACCCTACTGGCCAATTTATAAATTGACTGTTTATGCTAGTGTAACCTTTGCTCATAGTAACTAATATTTATTGAGATTTGTACTGGTTTAAGTCAACCTTTCAGCAAGTTAGACCTTCTGAAATGAACAGGATGGTCTCAAATTTGTTTGAGAATGTTTTGTAGAATTCAATACAGATACAAATTTAAGTGTTTTCACATTCTTAGTTCAACTTGGGAGCACAGAAGATTTATGAGAAGCTGAAACAGCTGTAAGTATAATGACTTTCCTGTCTTACTTCAGTAGAGCAAGAATAAATTAAATGTTAATATTAACTATGATGAGCATGGCAAGGATGATAGGCTTTCTTCTTTCTCTTCATAATTCAGCAGATAGAAGTTGAGAAACATCTTTTTTGTTGAGACCCAGGAAATCTTATAAAAGGTCTCTTAAGGAGTCTAGAGTCCTCAACAGACCAATCTGCTTATGAGTTTCCATATAGCTAATATTTATGATTATTGTATGCATGCAAACGATTTATTTACTTAATAATTACTCACATTTTATGTATGTATGTATATGTGTTTATACACACACTGTTTATGTGTAAGTATTTCAAATATGGATTTACTGGGCAGGCACATGGAGCTTCAGCCTTCTTTTCAGGTTTCTCCTTTGTTCCTCAGCCAGCCTACTAACTTGTATGGTGCTGAGCTATGTCAGATGTTTAACTCTTATTCTCTGCTTTGGGAGGAGAGCAATCTGTCTAGCCAAACACATTTCTACATTTTTTGTCCTGTGTGTTTCTTGCCTAAAATTTTCCTGTATGTGGGCACATCTACAACATGATCTGCAATGTCACAGGCTATAGTCCTTTATCCCAAGAGATTGTATATCAGCTGCTTCTACACAACAAAATTGTGATTTAAGTGTGTGAGGTCTCTCAGTAGGTTTAACTGATACATGAAAGGAGACATTCAAAGAAAGATGACGCAAGCAGAAAGGTTGATAAAAATACTTATATTAACAGGAAACCTCAGATTCAAGTGCAATGATTTGCGGATAGCAATGCCTACTCTAACACATTTTTTAAGATCATTACACTGAAAGATGGAGAAACACAAATATTGCTCTCAGAAGGACAGGATAGCAAATGCAGCATCTCTGTAAGGCTTTCACAGAATCACAGAATGGTTTGGGTTGGAAGGGACCTTAAAATCATCTAGTTCCAAAGTTGCCTAGAATTCATTGAAGCATCCGATACAGCAAAACTAATACAACAGAAACTTAATTATTTGTTAAAAATTCTAAATGTATTTTGTATCGACATTGCATTTTAGTGGAATGTTTTCTTGATTGCAAGATGTCTATCTTCATTTTCTCAGATATATATATATATCAACCTATCCTAAAAATTTAGCAGCCACATTAGTACATAAATGCACCTTCAAGGCTGGCTATACTGTCTTAAAAAAGGGTAAATATTTTTGATCACATACAAAATCTACAAGCCACATAAGTCATGGTTTTATTGCTGTGACAAAGATCATGCACCCTTTTGGGGTTTTTTTGTCTGCTGGCTTTCCCCTACAATGATAAGGGAGATGTGCATAATTTTCCCTCTACCTGTCACTGGATCATAGTATTCTTTGGCTTAACTTCCCTCAAGACAGTGATGAAACAGAAGTTGAGAGAACCTATTTACTACAGCGTAAAGATTTTTGATACCTGCCTGCTCTCCACTGAAACCTGAACAAAGTATTTTAGAATAGAGAAGGAGGCAGTTGAGGAAGGACCATGAAGTACATTTAAACTATCAAAAGTATCCTCCCAAAATTATGACAGAAGTCATCATAGGACTTCTTATTTTAAGGAGCTCTTTTTTACTCTCTTTGAGCTTTCAGGATTTACTGAAATTATGTTTTCAAAGTTTTCTCAACAATGGCAAGGAAGAGAAATTTTCCTTAAAATGAAAGCTGTTACTCACAAATGCTCTAAAAGAGCTAAGGAACAAAGGATCAAATATCACAAGGCTTGAAATAAAGTTGCCACATTTGGCAATGTTGAAGAAGAAAAGCACTACTTTCATAACTCCTCCCATAAAAAGGTTTAGTTCCCATCTGATAAAATGACACATTGAAAAAGACTTATGTAGAAGAAGTAAAAGAATTCCAATAGGTCTTTTGTCTCTTAAAAGATGTTTTCTAGGGTCTGGAAGAATAAAAGTTCTCAGCACCTAACAGTTCCAAGACCACAAACAAGGGAAAATCTGGGTAAGGTTAAAATGCTGGAGATTTTCCAGTTGCAAAGGAGTTCTGACGCTCAAAATATAAGTGTTTAGTTACTAAAGTGAAGCTGTAAGAAAATGGCAAAGAATCTTCTTTTTCTTAAAAGTTCCACAGCAATCAATGAGGATATAAGAGAGAAAATGGGGATAAATCTATGAATATTGACTTGTTCCAAATACTGTGCTTTCAATAGCACAGAGGACATAGTCTTAAGGAAAAAATAAAATTGTTTGATCCAGATGATCACAAGAGGAAATGTTAGAATTCACTACTGTTAGCTATTCTGTCATTCTGTCCAATTAATATCTACAAAGAACAGAGTTTTGGGATGATGGACCTGGCAAAATGCCCTAAAGGTTCTAAGAAGACTTTACCTTCAAGATTTATTTTAAGATGTAGCAATTGTAGTGGAATCCAGACAACAGGATTATGGGGCGATCATAATTTTATTTTCTTTTATTGCTGAGTAGTATGAGATAGTTTCGCTCTGTCCAAGGGATTTCTCACCCAGAGTCGCAAGAACACTTGAAATTTTTCATACTGAATGTCATTACAAGAAGGCAACTCTGCTTAGTTCTGATGTGGTATTAGATTACAATGTTGTTTTATTTCTCACACTAATCTTGCTTATAATAATTTAGGAATGGTCCTCCCAGGAACACCACAGACTTTTACCAGGGAATAAGAGACCGTTTTCAGAAACAGACTTTACAAGTGGACAAAATACCATCTCTTTATTCAGAGGTTCACAGATATACAAAAAAAAAACCACCACAGCAAAACAATAAAGTGCTTAAAGCATTGAAGTGAAACACATCCACTCTAAAAATAGCAATAAAACTCTCTCTGAACTATTTAGAATTAGTGAAAGACTGGCTTTCTGAGTAAAGAAATAATAAGTGCAGCTAGATGCATTCGTTACACATAAGTTCAGCCTGTACATTTTGAAAACTAGGGGAGTTACATGAACGTTGCTGGGCCTCCAGTTCCTTGGTGGGGAAGAAAGAGTCTTTCATAGGGCTACTCACACCTCACGTTGGCTCCCATTGCTTACTCCCTTGCTACAGTACTGGCACCACTCATGTTTCTAGTGCAATATTACAGTCGCTTTCATGCTCTAAAGGAGCTGCACAGTTCTGGGATGGCAAGTGAGCTGTTATTATTTGTGAGAGGTTTTGTTCACGATAGAGCCATTTATGGCTAGTAGTTACTGTTATATTCCAATGAAAATATATAACATCATATGATGTCACTGTTACGAGAAATAATTGCTAAGTCTACAATGCAGAATGCCAAAGACTTTGTGTACTGACCTTCAGCGGCTAAATAAGGGTTTTATTAATTCTTTCCTTTCATATCATCGCATGAATTCATTCCCTTTGGTAATTCCCACATACACAGTCCAATCTGAGCACTGTCACTGCAGTAGCACTGGGTCTCCCAGGCAGTAGTTCTGTTTGATTAAAATGTTCAAGATTTGCCTTGGGAAAACTTCCACTATCAGCAGGTTTCAGAGACAACAGGTTTATGCCCAGCTTAGATGCAGAAATGTGCAAACTAGTGACTTGTGGGATCGAAATTAACACTGATAAGTAAAAAAGATGATCCTGTTAGGAAGAACTTAGAATTCTAGAAAAATTTAGAGTGGAAGAAGAAAACAACGGATACCAATAAAATACGTACACTGGAATGAATAGAAGATATTATATTGGTGATCCGTAACCTTTGGGATGTTTCTTTCAGTGAAAACATAATCAAAATCAAGAATACAAGATACATGTAATTTACTTGATAAGAAAGTGGGTGGTGTGCTACCTCCAGTATATAAATCAGTCATTGGGAAAAAGAAATTATGATCATACGGGCGAGTTTTCAAAGATGTCATATAAATATGTCATTACCTTTGGGAAAGCTGCTTTTAAAAATGATGACAACAAAACATTTCAAAAAGTACAGATATTTACAATTCACAAATGACAAAAAAAATTCATATTGTTTATGCAAAACTATAGGTAGGCATGACTGAAGGCAGTTGGAATGAGTCTTGGTCATTCCATCAGTAACTCAAGCACTTGTCTTGAAATATACGGTGCACAGGAAAACTCATGACTGCACAGATTTCTCTTTGAAATAAAATGAGATTTCAGTGGGACTATAGGCATTCACTCACTATAAATCCTGTTGAAAACTAAGAGAATGCCATGGATGACTAAACACAAATGAGAGGAGATACTAAATGAGAACTGTGGCTGGCTGTAAGCATTACAAGCTTTTGTCATGAGAGATTATATATATTATCCAATGGTAAAATCATAGGTCAATGCCTTTGGGAAGTCATCAGCATAATGGACAGTGTTGGGTTTTTTTTGATCATTCATGAGTAATAATTGCATCCATCTATTAGAGAACAAATCTAAAATACTTCACTCTGTGATGAAATAAAAAGATAAAATTGAAAAAAAAATCAAATATATTAATAAATATTTTCAAGAGTTACAGGAACTCCTGGTTTTACAAACTTACAGAATGCAGATTACTTGAAATTATATGCAAAATAAGTGGGCTGAATGAATCTGGATCATCAGAATTCTACAGTTACCAAAGCTCCTTTATACAGCTTTCTGAATTTTCAGATACAGTTAAATCACATCTGCACTGAACTTCATAATTACAAAACAGTGTCCAAATACGTTAAATTATAGTTCGTTGTACATAAAAATTTCCATGTATTACTTATGATCAAACTAGAAAACATGCATTTATGTAGTTACAGGCAAGTCAGTTTGTCTGCACCTGTTCTGTGCTCCTGCATGGTGCCAGTTAGGCCAGAAGCTTCTGAGCGATGTGAGGCACATGTTAGTTCAGTAGCTTCCAGTCAGAGGTGGCTTCAGCCTGGCTGGCTTCAAAGGCAGCTACATAACTGCATGTACCAACCTAGGGAAGGCTCATCTTACAGTAGTTTACTTTTACAGCTAAATACAACTAATATTTCTGATCACCCAGAGATGTTCTTGATTGATTTTGAGATTAACTTGGTTTAGATGTTTTAACAGTCAAGCAAATGGAAAGAAATGGAAATAGTTTGAAATAATTGGTTATTTCAACTAGTTGATGCATACCAAAGTAAAGTTGATGTTACCAAAGTAAAGTTTTTACAATTGTAATCTTTGTGAAAAAAACAGAATTCAATACAAATAAAAAGTTTAGAATGCCTGAAGCACATTTTGTTTTCACTTTTTTTAAAAACACAAAAGCAAAATCCCCAATATGGAGTGTTAAGCCAGAAAAAGTGGTACTCAGGAATGAGCATGTAAGAGGACACGTAGCTGAGTCCTTTTTTTCATTTAAAAGCTGAGCACTTCTCCAGAGCATTAGAGACCAAGATTCTGTCCATTCTTCTGTCCGAGAAGATTTGGGTTCACAGAAGAAAGTCTGTATTCTAAAACATTTCAGAGTGGGCTTCTCTTAGAAAAATTACAAAATAAACAGAACTGCTGATCCAGGTGAAATATAAATACTCTTACAATAATGAGATGGTTTCATTAAAAGATGATATGGCCTAATGTTTGGAGCAAAAGCTTTGATATTAGGAATCACTCTGTTTCTTTGCACCTTATTGATCAGAATTCAGCACTGTCCTGAATTCCCATATATGAGACTGGATAACATCAACATTTATCACTCATAAATCTCAAAGCAAACATCAGATAGCATTTGACTTCTGGATTTTCTTCGCATTGCAATTCTAAGAATCTGATTTAATGTTTACTGCAATTATTAAATTTTCTTTGCAAATAATTGTAGCTATTCTACCCATCAATTCCAGGTTCTTTTATCAAATAATAAAGGGTTTTCTATTTATTATTTCTGTGTCCATTATATTTTCAGAAATTTAAAAACCAGTCAGTATTTTCTTTTATTCAACATTTTCTTTTATAAGATTTCAGATAGCGTTAAATAACTTGAGACTTTTTAATAGCATAGTAATTTATTATAGTTAGCACTGTTAAAGTGTTTCATAACTGTTTATGATATACAAAGAACACAAGCCTGTCTTCTCTGTTCTTTTCTGCTACTAGCACAGTGACCTACATAAATCTGTGCAACTTAATTTTGGATACGTAGTTTGACAACATCCTCAAGGGCTGCTTCTGTGCTTCATGATGGTACAATCTAATGCAAAGTGGCATCAGTAGACTTGGCAACACATAATTTTGCTAATTATTTTAATAATGTCTTTGTTATTTTCATCTATTTAACTTCCTGAACTTTGCTAGCCATCTATTCCTCTTCTCATCACTAAGACCTTGGGGAGACACTGTGATGAATCTTAAAGTTTCTTTGGTTCTTTTTTCAGTACTTGTAACACTGTATAAATCAGTATTTGCCAAAGGTACCAAGTGAGAATAAATCTGCAAAGAACTGAAGTGATCAATTAGACTGACCAATTAGAAAAAATAGATATAGTCACAGTCTTAAACCACAGTCTGTGCTGTTTAAAGATTTTGAGCTTACCTATGCATACTAGATCCATAAAACCATACATTCCATAGCAGATTTGAAAAAGGATGTCCTTTCTTTGCCATACTGCATAAGGGCTGAAGGCTGACCATAGAAGCCAAGTCACACTTGCTACTAAGAACAGAGATCCTAGGATTACAGCAACCATCTGCACTTTCTCAACCAGTGTTATAGTAATGCTTTGCCACTAAAAGAGAAACAAAGTTGTATAAGATAAAAATGTTATTTTTTGCGATTGTACATTCAACTCCACTTTTTCCTGAAATAAGAAATTATTTTAATATTTATACATATCTTCATAGATCTTTACTAATATCCTCAATACTGACATTTTATATATTTTTTAACCTATTTCACTTTTAGGTAAACTAATAGTTGCTTCCCCATCTCCTCCAGCATCACTATAATCACCATCTAGCTGTGAACTTCAGAAGACTTAATAGTTTTATTTCTGTTTTGAATACATAGGCAAAAAAATGTTTAGTCTTAGGAATGGAATACAGCCTTTCATATTTGTTGGGAAGACAATCTTAAGTATATTTTATGTTCATCTGACAAGTCGAAAGCGACAATTTTCCTTTCCATCCCACCATCTTCAAGTCTGAAGCCATTTTCCACTTTCCTGCTGCTCATCAAAGAAGTTCCAGGCTCTCTCCAGACATACCAAGGCAGTCGGGTTAACCAGAGTTAATGTTACAGAGACACACCTGCAGTCTAGTATGGAAGCAACCTGAAGGCTCAGTAGGTTCCCTGAATATAAGGAGCATGAACCTTTCTTTTCAGTGCATCCCAATTACATCTGCCTTTCCAGGAAGGGCTGCATCCTCTATATGAGAGGTGATTCAGATTTATGGTGTGACAAGATGTAAATATAAAAGAGTATGCTTACTGAATTCTGTCAAGGTAAGAACAGAAATAAAATTTTGTTAAAACAAAGAGTCACAGAAGCAAAACACTGCCTAAGGGAAAAACCATTCTAGACTACCCTTGGCATGTATGCTCTTTCTTGCCTGTAATAGTCTAAATTAGCTTGGCAGACTCCCCACTTTAGCCCCATCACCTACCATCACCATCACCTACTCCAGAGCTATTATGCAGTCACTGGAGACTGCCATCTTTCCTGTTTCTAACTTGGAACATACCTGCCCCCTTACATGATTGGGATAAGTGGAGAAAGAGCTACTGAAGTAAGGGCTCTATTAGCTCTTTTCCCATCTGGCAGTATTTTTCATTTTTACTGTTATTTTATGAAAGCTTTCTCTTTTAATCAGCAATTGGGTACCCAGTGCTGTAGGACGCTAGAATAATCTACGTGGCAAGGGGCTGTGGGAGGTCTGTAGCTCAACTTCCTGCTCAGAGCAAGGTCAGTGATGCAATCAGATCAGATTGCTCAGGACTTTACTCACTAGTAACACCTTGAAAACCTCCAAGCATGAAGACTATTCAGACTTTCTGGGCAACCTGTTCCACTTTCGACTGTCTTGCAGTTGAAAAATGTTTTTCTTATAACCCGTTTTTTCATTTATCCAGGCTGATCCTCTTTTGTTCCAACTTAGGCTCTTTTCCTCCCACCAAGTACCACTGTGAAGAGCTTGGGTGAGCAATGAGGTCCCCTGTTCCTTTCTTCTCTTTCCGCTTTTTTCATTAGCTCTTCTACTGTTGACTAATTTGCCCTGCTGGTGCTGCATGCCTTCTCTTGTGGCAGCTTTATGAATGTAACAGTATGAAAGCTGTATAACAATTTGTAAATTGCCCATCTTGAAATATTATCCTTTTACAATGAACTTATTAAACTCATACGAGCTATTTCATTGGAATTCAGAGTTTGGAATGGGGCTATTCATATGAAATACTACCTTTTCTATGGTAAAGCAACTACGGATACTCAATTCATTTGTTAGAAAAAAAAATGTATAAGGTCAAGGAAGGTCATTAACAAGTGATGCATGACAGAATGATGTGAGCTTCTCATGACTCAGACATTACTTGTATACAGAATTTAAATGTCAGGACTGAAATTCACAGAACTCTATTTAGACACTATAGGGGTAAGTTCAATAAAATAATGTTTCATTTCTCAGCTGAAGCCACATAGTGTGACTTGGCAGAAAACTGTCAAAAATGCTATTGGTTATGTATCTTTTTTTCTCTTCTTTCATTATCACTGTGAGACAGACCTGTAACAAATTTGTTTGGAATGCCTGAAATCGAAGTACATTTACATGAAGTAAAGCTTTAACAATCACAAAATATTAAACTGTCAAATTTGTGGAAGAAGCTGGCAATAAATGAAAAAAGTGTTACATCACTGAAGTAAACAGCAGATCTTTCACAGTGCAATTTCAGCAATGCAGAGGTTCCTAAAGTCACTTCAGTTTATTTTTGTTTTCATGGGTTTTAACTTAAGATCATTCATAATTACTCTGCAAAGAGAGCACTTCGGATAGATAGGAAAAGCAGTCCAAACATTAGGAATAAGCAATGTAGATTGCAGTCTAGATATAAAGCCCATCCCTTATTCTGGTGTTGTCTAACAATAAACTTCTATTCGTATCTCTCACTCACAACCTGAATCAAACACTTCTACTGTCTTTTTCAATCTCATGAGAGCTTTTGTTCTCTTACTCAAACCTTTTCTTTGTAGAAAAGTTTGACCTTGAAAAGTCCTTAGAAATTGATATGATCCTCTTCTCAGTATCTTCTCAATAACGTATTCTAACCACTTTGCTGTTCTTTTGATCAGATTCATTGTCTGTCTAGAATGCAAGCAATTGAATCTCTTAACCGCAATAAATTCAGTATTTCCAAAGATTCAGCATATTAGCATGCTACCAGCCAGGAAGGGGAGCCACCTCAATTTCTGAGAAAATGCCCAAGAGTTCCATAGGTTGTAGCTCCTAACTCCTTCGCCTTCAAAAATGAAAGAATGGCTACACAACAAAACAAAAAATAACAAAACAAAACAACCAAGAACCCTAAAACAGGTTTGGATGTTTTCTTCTGTTGCTAATCTACTTTGTGGTGTTCACTGCCTTTCTTCTACAAAAGAAACTGTAGTTCTTCACCTTCCTCAGTACAAAGCTCAGGAATAACCAAGTAATTTAAACACGTAGGAAAGTTACCTCCCTATTAGTGTGATCTGTAAGTTAAGCTAACTGATGAGACCCCACAGTAGATAGAGGAGGAAGGACTGTATGTGTAAGATGGAAAGCATTCAAGAGGCTCAGAAAGTTCTGTGTGAAACTGCTGACTTGCCTCCTAGTGCTAGGCGGTCTGCCATGAGAACCCAACACCGCCAGAGTGACAGAGTGGGATGGTTTGGTATTAAACTCTAACATGGGATCAGTTTGGGGACCTTGGTTTCTGTGCTAATGGCAAGAAGACAGTGGATGTAGAAATGATAAAAAGCAAACAGATGCTACTGAGACAGGCATACTTTTCACATAATGAAGGTTTTCTGTATTTATGACATTATTCACATGTAAATAAGTTTGAAAGGTTTGGTCTTTTGCTTAGCCACGGAGAGTATGAGCCATTAGGCAATGAGAGGAACTACACAGGACTAAATTGTTTGATGGCATTGCATTTCATAACAAGGCCTGTGAAGAGGAACTGAAGTTGTGGTCACACTTTTCTTCTACCTGAAGTGTCACAGCATAGCTAATGTATGTGAGTATACACTCTGACAGACAGCCAGGAACAGAAGACTCCCTTTCTAATAGTAAGATTATTTTTATAGTATCAAAAGCCAGTTAAAATTTATTTGATTTCTCACCGTCATTTACCTTATTGTATGCCCTGTTGCATGTTGTTATAATTGTTTCACCTTTTAATGTCAAATTAACAGCCTATGATAAATAGGTCACAAAAATAATGCAGTAAAAATAATTCAGCAATAGTTGATGCTGAGAAATTGCACTGAGAATTTAACAGACTAAATTATTTAACATTCCAAATTGAATGATCTCATTATGAGTGTGTCATAATTTAAATCAATTATTTCCATAGAAGTGTTTCTCATTTTCTTCATGTAACCTGTCTCACAACTCTTAATTGCTCATGATTGTAAATTATAGTCGACTTCCTAATTTGATTTTGTCATTTGCTGACTATACATTCTATAATCAGTAACAGTTCTTTTAGCTAAGTATCTTGCCAAGTTAGAAAGGATCTATATAGCCTTTTAGTGTCAGCTTCTGGGAAGCACATGACCCTGAAAGATTACTGGTTTTACTTAAAAACATAAACTGAAAGAAAATGTTAATTATTTTGTACATACATAACTGTAACAATATTGTAATTTTTCAATGACAGATTCATTTAAAAATTCTCATTTAAATTTCTGTGAAATAGGATCCTGTTTTATATTCCTTCCCATCACATCTGTAGTGTTATGATGTACCATGCTGTCTTCTTTGCCCATGAATAGAATATATTTTATTTCAATCTACAATTATGAAATCTTCCTTTGAAAATGATGTTTTCAGAAACAAAACATAATTCATGCTTCTGATTTTAATGTAATACTGTCTGCCCCTTGAAAACTTCCTACACTTTTATTTCTACTGACACTTCATTATGTTTGGCTCTTTTAATCTTTTATTTACCACTGGTCTTCCTTTCACGAATCATTTGGGAGTCTAGTACCTTAATGGTACACTACAGTTTCAATGCTGACCCGAGAAACACTGCCTCTCTTTTTTTCTAAGGGCTCTATCAAACAGAAATACTGAATAATTTCTTGTTTTTTGAGGCTGAGACTTCCAGAAGTTGAAAGAAAGACATTGCTTTGGTGGAAGAATAAAGTTAATACAGTTATATGCATGTCCTTACTAACATAAAGATGGATATAGTATTCAAAGATCTGTCATCATTGAGATAAAGTGATATAAACTTGGCTTTCTTTTTTAATGAGCTGCCTTGTAAAAACCCATTGATTATTGTAAAATGCATGGCAGAGAAGTGATTTAAAAAGTACTGACTGAGACTGTGCTTGTACTTCAAATGCATTACATGAAAAATGTCTGCAATGAAGATAAAGATTTTCCTACATTCTTAATAAAGAACATACGAAACTTCCTTATGGCTCCCCGGACATGTACCTGCCTCAACTGTCCCAGTTTGTATCCACCAAAATTCATCAAACCAAAGAGCTGTTGGGGGTTCCTTCACTCTGTTCTCTCCAAAACACAGTTTATTATGGACACTGATGACTGAAGCCTCTCATTCCCTCTTGTCATTCTGCAACACTTATTTTACATAAAAATAACTAAAAATCACTGGCAGTGATCTACTATAACACAACTTGACTAACCTGAAGATGTATTGATTATATGACTTCAAAATGTCTTTGTTAGATTGCTCTAATTGTTCTGATTGCTAGAATCAGACAGCTCTGACAAGAAAAAGTTCTTTCCTCCTGTCATTCATGAAGTATAACAGGATTTGCAATCTGTGCAAAAATAATAAAACTGTTACAGAAGCAAAAGAACACGATGACTTAGGTCTAACCAACCATTTTTGAAACATCTGTTCCTTTTCCTTGTTAGTAGTCTAGATGATGAGACAATAAAGTTTTCTAACATCTTTTGCAGTAAGAATACAATGACTACATTATTTTATATGCAGTGATATTGTTAACTTAATGACCAGTCTGGACAGAAAATGCATAGTTTTGAGTACACACACAAACATTTGAAATGTTACTTTTCACTATAAGCTTCTATTTTTATGTGTTTTTTCTTTTTTTTTTTGTTAAAAAAAAAAAGCCACAAAAATTGCAGCTCAGCATTAATGCTTACCTATTGTGATAAATTATTAACACATAGAGAGCCTGTAGTCATAATGCCCATTCTCTTTTTGTGTATCAGAGAGCACATGAATACAGATAGTTTGGCTTGTATGTAAATTCTCAGTCTGCTTGGAAGACTGTACCAATATTTTACTTAGGACATTCTGAAAGCACAACATTTCCTGTGGAGATACCATCCACCCACGTACCACATAGGCAATTCAGCTGATAGTTCCTGGAAGTGCCGGCTTACTGCATGTACTGTATGTATGTATGTACTGTATGTCTGTCTTTTGTTGCATGTTCACTGTTAAGCAGAATAGTTTAACATTTTGTCTTATGACTTTTTTTTGTTATGTCAGAATCAAGATCTGAGACCATAAAAAGAGCTGTGATAAAACTGTATTAGTCTTACATAGATTTTTCTCTGAAAAATTTTTTGTTATCTTTTACTGTTGGCCAAAAAATAAGAGGAATGAGGCAAGACTGCCGGATTTTGTGAACATTTTCACTCTCTTAGAAACAGAAAGTGGGTAGTTAGTTTTTAGCAGTACATGGAGGTGAACTCCCTCTCCACTTTGAGGCACGCAGAGCTTCTGGAAACATCAACTCCTGTTAATTAAAATAAGGATACTAATCCTGTCTGTTACTCCTTCTGTCCATCAAAATAAGGATTGTAATTTTATACAGTCTCAAAAGAAAGGCTGGCCCTTTAATAAGGAGCATACTTGAACCAGGAATCATTCCACAGTAACTAATATTATTAACACCTAAAAGCATGTGAAGCCTGCTAAATGTCTGATTTGTACCTAGTAGTATTTTTTCAAATTCTTGATTTCCACTTTTCATTAAGAATTGCCTGTCAATACACCAGGATCAAATTCTGCCCAAAATAAATACACAGAATACTTAAAAGTCATGGTATGTTGTAGAGATGTATTTGTGAGAAATATGTGAGGTTAAAGTGAATTATTCTCAAGTCAGCTTTTAACTCATGTGAAACTCTAACTAATTAAGTTTAGCTTAGTGGCTTAGTTCAGCAGAATTTTGAATGTTCCATGAACATGTGTGTATTTGGTGAAAACCAGTGAACGCAAATTACCACCCTATGTGAATAAATACTCTTCCTACTGTAAAGTAGGAACTGTTCAATTTCTGTTGCAGCTTTATTGGAAATAATGCGTTTCATTGCAATCTAGCCGTACTCTTTATAGCATTATCTGAAAATTAAATATGAATGAAGGGAGGAAATGAAAGCCTGCCATGGATGTTGCATTCTCTGTAACGTAAAGTTGCTCTGCAAAATTAAACTGAAAACAGGCCAAGCATAGACCATCATGTTATGCATAGGTGAGAAATAAAACAAAAAACACTTATTCTAATTCTAACATTTATTCCAATTACTGAGAGGAGGTAAGTCTCAGCAAGATGGTAAACCAGTTGTGTGAAGGAGGTATTAACAATTTTCATGCTATCTGCTCGTTTAAGATCATTAACCATGTTTTGCCTATACAACTCTGTACTTCTCTTTGGACACAAACAGACAATATCAAAAAGGTTTCTGGAGTTGCTTTTTTCCTTCTCTCCTAGAAAAGGAATTGTTTTTAAATGGTAGCTAAATCTATTGAATACTTTTAGCTGAAAAAATGCTGAGCATGAGGTTAAGACTGTGCAGCTTATTATGATATTAATGCACTCACCAAAGATGTGTAAAAAATTGCTCAGTAAATGAACTGCAATTAACACTTGAACACTTTCAATAAGATAGATGAGAAGACATCAAGAACATATGATCCCTCTGTATACTGATTGGTGGCCAGGGCATTTTTGCGGAAGAGGTTTGTTCTCTCCCACCATCCTGAGCCATGAGTAATGACCCTAGTCTCCCGAAACTCATGCTTCATCTGATAGCTGGACTTTCTGGAAGTGCTGGCTACTCTTTCTCCATTTTTTTTGACTCTATGCCCTTTCGGAACATAAAGGATTTACCTGAGCATATTCTACACCCTAATGGTTGGTGCAGTCCCTTGTGAGACACCTCAACTCAAATCCATTGTTCACTTGAATTAAAGCAAAGTTTCAGACTTCCATCTCTAATGATACTATTTTAATAACTGAGATTTGCTTGGTATTCAGGATATTCAATAGTAGAACTCTTTGAAGGTAATTTATTGGAACGCTTCCAATTCCCATACAATACAGAGATGTTCACTGAACCAAATAGAAAGCAAATGAGATTGATTCCTCTATTCACATCACCTCCTGAGTACAGAGATGATTTTAACATGGTACAAAGCATCAGGACCTATTTCTGACACTGGCCTATTTCAGTGGGTTCTGCACACTGAAAAAGAGGCCATGAAAAGTTCTTTCCTGGAAAGGAACCATAGAAATTATGTGAAGGTGGAAGAAGTGCCATATAATTGGAATTTTAGAATTCAAAGTTCCTAGTTTACTGAAAGAGGACTCTTCTAAAGCATTTTAATATGGTAAAAGGGGTGGAAAATGCTAGGTATTAGTGTGTTTTTCCAGTCCAGGCACAACGCAAAATGATGGTTAGATGACAGAGCCAAGGAATGTAAATGTACAAAGAAATTCAATTGGATAGGGACAGTTAAGAAGTTGTAAAGCCACAATTATCAGCATTTTGTTTAAAGTACACAGTACTTACTGCTTTCTACTATCTGCTTCTAGGTAGCCTGTAAATCCAAAGACATGAAATCAATTAGTGCACCACCATCTGTTGCAACTGGATTTCCCTGCATCTTGCAGCAACTTTATTCATAGCTGAGAATTAGGGACTTCACAATAGTTCTGGCACAAAACCACTCTGTCCCCTTGGTTAGGCACCAAGAAGCACCTTCACTGTCCAGTATTCTTTCTGTTGCTAATGGCAATTACATGTTTCAGCAGTGAAGGGTACAACCTCACCAGAAAACAACTGAGTACAAATACTGGCCTGTGGCCCTTCTGGCCCTGAACAAAAACTAGTTCGCAGAATGGGATTGGAATTTTCATGTGAAAACACGGAAGACACACAACATGAGGAAAAAGACGATGCTGATTTCATGTGCTTCTTTGTAAGATATAAAACAAAGAAAACTTCAGATTTTGAGGGCAAGAAGACTAAAGAAACTTATCCTGAGTTCAGAGGTAAGGCTGTTGTCTTATCTCTAAGCAAGATTACATGTATCTTGGGTGAGGGTTAAAAGGCAGGATGATAAGTATACCAAGGTATTATCTACTAGCATGTAATCACGAGGAAGACAATCCTGGGTTCTGGCTTGTACAAAATTTGACAGACTCTACTCTAAAAGTCAATTAGAATGCAATTTATTAGATTAGCAAATCGATTGCATTGATTCTGCAATCAACCAAATTAGCAATAAATCTTCACTTGAAGATAATTTAGTCATAATTATAAAATTCTAGACTGTGCAAATGAATATGGTAAATAACACACTGCTTGCAAATCTGGTCTAATGGAAGAATTAACTTATTTATTTATTATATTTGTTTTATATATTACATATTACATATGATAATTAAAACCATATAAAATATGCGCAATGCACTTATAGGCACTAATGTATGTGTACTACAACTGTTAATAATAATAATTTTAATTATTAAGTTTTTGATTAAAAATCTAATGAACAGCAAAATTTAAAGTCAATTGCCTTAGTTTTTTTCAGGTACTGCTACATAATCACAACTACAAACTGCTAGGTACTGTTGTTTGCATCAGTAATCACATTTTTTCTAATAATTTGGGGTAGCCACGGTTTTGATGACCCAGTTACTTATAAGACTCCATTTTTAAGGTCTGAAAATATATAAGATGTAGTGCTTAATTACAAAGACTAGCAATTTAGATACTAAGTGTCATCAAATAAGATAGCTCTATCTGTAAAAAAAATGAGTTGTCTTTATAGTATACACTACACCAGAAACTCTATATATCTCTCTAACCAGATAATGAATTCAATTGCACAATATAACTGATGCTTTTGAACACTGAAAATACCCAGTTTTCTGACTTGTTATGCTTTGCATCAGCATTCATAGTACTGCAAGAAGCAATGGTTATAACATCAAAAACTGTAATATCCATTCATATCATTGGGTTTGAAAGTCTCTAAACTATAAATTGTTCTTGGCTTACTGGTGCTTATATGACTTACACATAACCCAGGTGCCATTTCTTGCAGTACAAATATGGATATAAAAATAAAAATATTCTCAGTTTCTCTCAAATATAAGAAGCACCTAAGAGAATGAAAGGTAAGTACATGCTGTCCATATGGAAAACATTCTTATCAAAGAACCTCTTACTTTTCTGTAAACAGTCACTTTTCAATTTTATGTCTGTAAACGCAATGACATTTTGTTGTCTCTACATAATAGTCTCCACTTTACATTCACTAGTTACGTATGACAGAGGTACTGGTTTCTTTTCAGAACAGCAGCTCTCAGATCACTCTTTCCTACAGTCAGCACTATTTCTGGATTCCTTAATGATATTAACAATAACATGTGAGCTCTGATTAAGCTAGTTCAGGGCATTCTTGGAAAAACACCCTAGGGGTCCCATAGGATATGTCCTGAAAGAATTTGTTACCCACTTGGAAATTTTTTTGCACATAGACTCTTTTTGATTCCTCTGGAAAGGATAGGAACAGGCAAGGTGATCTTCAAATGGCCCTTTTTCTGCCATTTTTAGTAAGACAAAAAATTCTTGATATCCAAAGTTTGTGAGCAACTCAACCTTACAAGGAGGATGCCTCATGAAGAAAGCAGGGAAGGTTTCTCCACCTCAGCTGGAACAAGTTGCCCAGAGAAGCTGTGGATGCATCATCCCTGGCGGTGTTCAAGGCCAGGGTGCATGGGGCTTTGAGCAACCTGGTCTAGTGGGAAGTGTCCCTGCCCATGGAAGGGGGGTTGGAACTATATGATCTTTAAGCCCCCTTCCAACCCAAACCATTCTATGATTCCCCTAAAATGAATGGAATTAGTCATGATTACCAGAATTTAAAAAAAAAAAGGACAGCGTAATTCCTGCTGAAGCAGGTATCTATCCCAAGAATCTTCCTGACTTCTGTAAAAATACTGGAAAATGAGTAGTCAGCATAGTTACTGAGGAGAGTAGACAAATAGTCACAAATTTAATATCATAACCAAAGGTCATATCCTTAGGGATTCATATGTCAGAGGTAACAATGGTTCAGTATTTAAATAACAGCCAATTAATCAGCAAAGTTAGGGAAAGATGAAAAAGGAGGAGAGAGTGACATCGCAACAAAGACATGGCTTCTTATTCACACTTCAGATATGCTAATGCAGGGTCAGAGGAAATAGCACTGTGGAAATGCTGGGCAATTTTGAAGTAAACAGACTCGAAGCCTGTACCTCTGAAGTCAAACAAGGAAGAAAGGAACCTTCTGGACGTTATCACAAGGACCTGGTGCATGAGAGCTGTACAATGAAGACAAAGATTCGCTTGTGTCACATGACAAACACCAAGATATCTGAAAGTAGCTTTGAACTACTGAAACTGCTTTGTCTTCTGAAAGAGTCTAGTCTAGAAGACTGAAGTCCTTAGATCTCGTAGGTCCTAATTACTGTGGCTAGGTTCATAGCAATTATATTGGTGACATGGACAAAAGAATGAGGGAAAGGTCCAAAGGAAAGATAAGCTTCTAAAATCCCCACAGCCATAAACTCTTCCAAGTGAATGTACAGTAGATTTTCCACAAATTTCTAAACATGTTTAAGTACGTGGTAACCATATCAACTCTCAGTGGAGAAGTTCTGAACTAGACACATTTCCCTAGAATAAAAAACAATTTCTCGTATTTTCTGTGTCTTTTACCCAAAGGTACAGAAAGGAAAAAACAGGCTTCAGCAGAGGATTTTGAAATCTGCAAGATGCACTGCAAGATGTTCCTCTCCGTCTACTGAGTAGTGGATGATACAAAGATCTTTCCCTTAAGTTCAAAAAATATCAGAAGGCATCGGTAATTAATTAAACTACTATTAGGTGCAAGCATCCAGAAAACAATTAGATGATATGCAATACTCTGTAAATGCTGCTTGAAGAAGTGACTTTCTTTACTAAGTCTCAGGAGGATTTTAAGTCATGATTGTACATTTAAATATAAGCAAAGTGTCCTTTCTGGAAGGTGATATTGAATGACTGGAGCTTCTGATTCTTGCAGCCACTAAAGTAGCAGGTTATGTGGAGGACAGTGTTGCACGTGCAGGAAAAGGTTGCAAGTGTAAGACTCCTACATTCTATTTGTGTTATTCTGCAGCAAACTCACACCAGTTGTTACGCCGATTCCTTCAACTAAAATATGTCATATTGCTTTCCTTCTATGAAACAGCAGCCTTGAAACTGAGATGCAGAATTTAGTCATCCAAGGAGGAACACAATGTGCTGGAATTAACCACAAGTTATAGTAGATTGTAAATTGCAGATTGCTTAGATAATAGCAATGAGACATACATAAAGTATTCCATTAAGAAGTACATTCTCTGTCTGTTCCGGCCCAGGGAGCAGAGGGATCTTCCTTAGCATGAAAGGCATACTGAAGTTTACCCGCATCTTCTCCAGATAGTTTCCTGGATGCCAGTTTTATGGAATCTGCCTTTTTCAAGATCCTCGTAGTGCTTGGAATATTTCTCTTCCAGTGTTAGCTGGGTAGCTAAATACACATGAAGCTAGTAAGTATTTAATCTTGATAGTAAGGTTCATGACTTTCTGAAACTACTAAGGAAGTATTTTTTAAAATTATTGCTGTTGTTTCGGCATAAAAGACCAGAAAAAAAAAAAAAAAAAAAGAGCCTTAGCATTCATCCAATAATACAGTTTTTGTGGGTATCAATACAGAGTATTCCTATACTGGGAATATTTTTGTCACAGATAAGGCAAAGTTTAATACTGGTGTGGAGGGAAGACACTACCAGAAAAATATGCAAAAACAGAGGTGGGGGGCAGGGGGAAAGGATAAAGGAAACAGCATGTGGCTAAAACTGGAATACTTATTCTCCATCAACTTCACGGAAATGTATACATACACACATGAATCTACATAAGGGACAAAAATTCAAAAAAATGTGCATACTGAAAAGCTGTCTCCCCAGTTTAACAATTTAAGAAAAGAGGTAAATAAGCAGGACTGGCAGTCATCTGGATGAACTACTGAAGACTTCAGTGCAAACTGACCAACATTCAAAACCAAGAAACATTTAAATGAAGTTTCAAAACTAATATAATTAACAAATAAGTCAGGAGGTTCTGACAGTATTTGGTGCCCAGGGCAGGCTACTTAGATTGCGAAATAAGCATAAGCTAAGAAATCATAGACAAGAGGTATAAAAGCAGTACACTATCATTTATTAACAAGTTTTCATATTAAGAAATAGAAGAAGCATGCTTAAACAACCAGTACTTAGTTTCAGTGTTTTTCACTAATCTCTTTTGACAATAATTAAAGATCTGAATAGTCAGGATTTTGGATATAACACAAAAAGACAAAAATTTGTATTTGTAAAACTCACTGATCTTTCAGCGCTATATAAATGAAATCAATTTTAGGCTACAAGATCAGGCTATTGGAAAATATCCAATTAAACAGACAAAAAAATGGCGAAGAACAGTAAAGGTTCCCAAATGCAAGCCCCACACTATATCTTAAGCCTTGCATTCTTTACTTAGATAGCCTAAGTATTTAAAACAGTAATAACTATGTATATGCAGCAACCTTGATTCCAATTCACACTGCCTGTAACTTTTGGATGTGTTTTTCTAATGGGATTTGTTATAAACGTATAATTTATACTCATAATTCCAGTAATATTTCCTCTGAAAAATAACCTGGCACCATGTCTTATGCTAGTCTTTCACCTCATGAAAATCTTAGGCTCAAAGGAATCTACTTTTTTCCCCTGAAGTAGCTAATCCACTATTTAATACACCGAGATACTGATACTCTTTAAATCTATATCTATATATCTTACCACAGGATCAGGATGACACTATAATTAAAACTTACTTTCCAAGTAGAGTTCACAGTTTACATTGTGTGGTTGGCTCACCCAACTCGAGCAATCAAACTGCCCTGAGCACAACTTGCACATTTCACAAAATAAAAAAGAAAACAAATGCTTTCTTAATAAGCTACAGGAAATAAAAGAGTAACATATGAAGTGCACACACCTATGTACCTTTAATGCTATTCTTTTTTTTAAAACATGTTGTTATTTTTATTTTGTGTAGTTACTTGATTACCTTAGTATACACTTTAGAAGTCCAACAGAACTGCCTAAGTGAATGCATGAGAACTAGTTTAAAATCACTAATCATGTGTTAGTACAAAATTGCTCTCTGTGCTATAATCACCATTTCTTTGCCTAATCTATCTTAAATAGACAGATGTAAGCACCAGAGTGGCTTGTCTAGCTCCCTGCATGCTGTAGCTGATGCTCTGACGAGAATAACAGATTCCCTGAGTTCTATCAGTTGAGATGCCAACTTGGACCAAATGTGCCATCTAGCAAAGTATGAGCACACAGAGAATCAGGAAAGCAGACCTCAGGTGTCTGCTGTGACACTCCATTGTAGAAAAATCCCAAATATTACCTACACCTTCTAGATCACTGCTTCAATCATCATCAATTCCAATCAGCAAAAAAGCATAATTTTTGCCATACAACATTAAAATCCTGACTAGACTAGGAACAGCCAAGCTTCTGGACTGAATCACAGGTTTCAACATGTGGTCTCCAATTTTTAGCAGTTCTGACCTACAACCACCCCCCCTTCCTCACTCTCAGTTCTTTCACGGGACTCTCTAAAACAAAATCAATGTTCTTCCTCTCTTTCAAGCTTCCATTTTCTGTGCACTTAACTCCTTTCTACTTGATCCTCCTAATCACAGTTCCTGACTCTATAATCTTCCATGTTCCTTCCTGATGGCTTCAGTTCCCATGCAGATGACCACTCTGACCTCTTATAATATGTGAATATAATCTCTCCTCACTAGACTTAAAAATATGGTTTAATGTTTGTAGTCAACAAAATGGCCATTCATGGCTTTAATTAGCTTTTCACTTAGCTCTATATCTAGTCTTTTGTTGTTAGTTCTTCTTTATCCCTGCGCAGCTACCACTGTGACATCATCGTGATAGAATCAGTTCATTTGTTCAGCCGTTATTCTTCATTACTTCATGACTTCCACATCATTGGTATTGATGATTCTTCCATCCCCTGTTGCCTCTTACCCATCATTAATTATCAATTCTCTCCACCCTTCTAAAGTTCTACTGTTCTATAGCTTTGTTCCTCCTTCCCACTGTAATGTCCATTTTGGTCTTCTTCAGCTCTGTATGTTAACAGAGACATAATTTGCACCTAGGATGCTAGTAGTGCACCAGTGGCCTGCTCACCTGCTCCATGACAGATTTGTTCTCTCATATAAATGGCTAACCAAATGTATTTCTCAAGCGTAACTGACTTTCGTCTCCACACCTTTTTGCTGCTTTTATTTTCCAGCTCTTTTCCTTTTATCTGAGTCATGCATTAATTACAAGAAAACAAAGAAAACATATACAACATAAAATTCATTATACCCCTAGCATTTTCTCTCTGATGGCTTCGATTTTTGCACTTCTGTCCTTCCCATCAGTGGCAAAATTTTTACTGTCTTCTCTTCCTCTATAATGTCTCTACTTTGCATCAGTAACATCATTTCATCCTTCCTCCTGATCCACTCGCTTACCCCAGTTCCCTTTTTCAGTCTCTTATTTATCTTCAGATGTTTCTGAGAAAGTACACAAGAAAGCAGACTTTGCCTTTCCCACCACAGAAAAAAACCACAACTTTGACAGCACTGGCCTCTCCAACAGCCCTGCTATCCTTTTGTTTCTAAACTCATCACACACGCTACTTAAAACTGATCGTAGTCACCAGCATCTGCCTAGTGCATGTCACTGAAACTACTCAAATACTCAATGATAATCAAAAATAGTTAGTGTACAGAGACCACTGGTTCTATGTATCCCCATAGACTTGTCCCTTATCTCTCGTTCAAACTTGTAGGCAGTGTAGTTTAAAAAGCACAACTGGAGATTTGAGCCTTTTCTCTTTCTCCTCCCTAGTTATACCTACAGCAAGTAAATATTTTCATCCAGATAAGCATAGTCATTAGCAATAACTTTTACTAAACATTCACTACAATTTTTCTCTGGACAATAGACTCCATTTGAAGCATCTGAAGAATGTCACTTTTCCACTTTTTAATTTAACATGCACATACATACATGCAATCTTCTACAAAGTCTTGCTCATGCTTATCTAATTGATGCTAGTGAATGCGTGTGGACTACTCACATTAACACGACTTGAAAAATCAAAGCTAATTCACAAAAACTGTTTGACATAGCAAGTTTTATGTTGAGTATCTCAAATGTTAATAATCAAAATTCAGGCCACTGAAAACTACTGATCTCATGAGACACATTCCATCTCCGGTAACTACATACTTGCTTAAATAATATTAAGTACAATCTCAGTTTTTGCATCTATATTAAGAAATCAGACCCAACAATTAAGAATTTGGTTTTTTAAATAGCTGGTTTGTGATTTTCCTGATGTCAGAAAAGGTGTTGAATTGCCTTGCAATTAGCTTTTAAATTAGCACACCAACCTACTCTATCACTTTTGGAATAGGTCCAGTTCACCTAAAGTACCAGAATATAACATTTTAATGAACAGAAACACAGTATATTAAACATCTAACATAATACTATTTTATGACAGACTACAGTAACAGTCTATAAAAGGCTATTCTCTAAATACATGTATTGCTTGTTTCTATAGAAATGATGTTTTTTTAGCACCAAAGTATGTTTTCTCAACCTTTGCGAGCTATATTCCACTTTCAAACATGATTTCTGAATCTTACAAGAGAATTGACATTTTTTAATGTATATTCATGTTTAACTGCAAGTCTAGGGAACTAATTTGCTAACAGCTTAGTAATTAAACCGCACAAAAAATAACTGTTTGTATTTCCTTTAGGAAGGAAATACATACAAATTACAAAGCTTAGCAAACCAATATGAAAAATATTTCTCCTTTCATTTCTTCTCTCTTTATTCACCTAAAATGTTATTCTAAGTGGGTTTAGTTTCCAAGCCAGACATTCAAAGTTTCTTCCTCCTTTTTAAGTTGTTTCAAAAGCCTTCCAAAACTCCCTGCCCAAACCAATATTTGTTCCATCGCCCTTCATTATAGTTTGAGGTTTTTTCTAGTTATTAATATAACCTTGCCTATTATTTGATCACAGTCTACCCTTTCATAAGGAGCAAATCCAGCAACATGAACATATGCTTTCATTAATGGACTACTGTAAGGTTAAATATGTCTTCCTGATATGATCCTGAGAAGGATACTGAAAAAAACCTCCAAATTTGCATTTCTCTGTGAAATGCCATATCATAGAATTATAGAATCATTGAATCATTTTGGTTGAAAGAGACCCTCAAGACCATCAAGTCCAATCATTAACCCAACACTGGCACTAAACCATGTCACTAAGTACCTCATCTATGCATTTTTAAACAGCTCCAGGGATGGTGACTCTACCACTTCCATAGGCAGCCTGTTCCAGTGTCTGACATCCCTTTCTGTGAAGAAATTTTTCCTAATACCCAATCTGAACCTCCTCTGGAGCAACTTTACACCATTTCTTCTCGTCCTATTGCTCAAACATCATCAATTTGTTTGTGTGTTCAACTTCCACTGTTCGTCCATTGGTTAATTTGTTATTTTTTATGTCTTAAGATCTATTCCTGTTTTAAAGGTCTATGTGTTTCCAGATTTGGGCTTTTAAAAGTGAATTAAGTAGTAGTTGCTGAAATATTCAAAGGGACACTGGAAAAATTTCTATTGGAATAGTCACTTACCATAGTAAATTTTGTTCCTTGAATGTACTGCCTCCAAAGAGGCCCCCCTTTGGGATTACTTTCCCTGCCATGAAGCAACAGAAACCATAGAAAATGTTAGATATTAAATGGAATATTGACATCTATTCCAGTGTTCTGGACGAAAACATAGAAAAATCTCCTGCTTCTTAATTCCCTGAGCATTGTGACATTCCATAAATACACGAGGTAAAAGTAAACCTGAGGAGCTTGTGTAAATTTGCACAGACAATTCACTTGAGAAAAAGTTATTCTGGTAAGCAGTATCCTTTTTCTCTTATGACACTGCCCAGACAGATCTAAAAAGCAGAAGATCGGTAGAGACAATTCTGAGAACATGGATTGAGGCAGACTACTAGTTGTAGAGATGGTGAACTACTCCCATCCAAATACTGTATTTCATGTAATGCAAGAAATCTTGCTTGGGAATGTTTAAGTACATTAGCTACCTCAATATATTCTTCTATATTGAAGCAGTCCAGCCCTTAGCTTTTTCCCAAACCTGTCTGAAAAATTACCTTTAAAAGGCTTTTGTGTAGTCCAGAAAATAATTCAGAACATGTCCAAAAGCTTAAATCAAGATAGCTGTTAAAAATGGCCGATACTAGTATAGTCAAGAATATGGAAGTGGAGGAAGAGCATTTTAAGACAGATCACCCTTATAAAAATACACGGACAACTGTAGCTATGGGAGTTCCTTTTAGATTCTGTAACTGCAAGAGGAAGATTCAATGTAGAAGAAAGAGAAAGGTACTGCTGTATTCCTTCAAAGAAATATGTGGCCTTTTGGGTGTCAGGAGCTTGACCCTAGGAATATATGTCTAACTTATTATTTGAGTATACAACTCAATGAAAACTTTTTTAATGATACTTTATCAACAGTAAAAAAAGGACAGACTTAAATAATTTACATAAAAAATGAAAGACAGAGTTGAGAATAAATCAAGTATATTTTAAGCTATCAAAGGAGAAACATGAATCTAGTTCCCCTTCCCTCCAAAAAATGTACCATAACTCATTAAGAGAATGGCATTTAACTTCTTAACTTTTTCTGCTTCATTGTAGCTTGGTCAAACGTTGTCTACTGTGTCATCTACTGACACTTTATTCTTTGCTCTTGTTTTCCACAAAAATTGAATATTTGTTCTTCAAACTGGGGCTTGATTCTGTTGTCCACAGAAATGTCTAATGACATTTCAGATGTCCTTCCATATTCTACTTGGCTTACAGCTGTAGTTCCAAAGTCTCTCATAATTTCTGTTGTATCTGCTAACCTGTGTAGATATTTTGGCTACCTTGGGACATCTCAAATGGTACCAGATATCTCTTTGCAGGCAACTGTGTCAAGTCCTTGCTGTCAAGCAACCTTTTTCAGATATTATCATTGCAAACAGTTGATCATGATATAACCTTTGCTAGGAAAAGGATCAGACTGCTGTGGATATACAGGATATAAAGCTTTGTAAAAGGTTAAAAAAGCCAAAAGAATCAAACAGAATCCCATTCCAAACCACCAGATAACGCCTGTGCAGAAACAGAACCTACCACCTTCATTTTCTGGAGTGTTTTACAAAGCCATGACTTTTTTTACATCATAAAGGTTGTACCCAGGAAAGCTTATAAAAAAGTTTCCTTTGTGGATTCATGAAGAAAAAAGCTTGAAGTCACAACTGGCTCTGAAAGTACTTGCACCTAATCTGAACAGCTGCAAGCAAATACTCCAGATATCCTCTATCCAAGGAATGCTTATCATGCTCACACAACTGCCATTACCATCCAAGCATGTCTTTTCTACAAAACTCCAATCAAACTCAGGCAGAGAAAAATGACCTGAGTGCTCTGGCCTTTGAGAGCTCCATCATCTCTGAGCTCATAAGATCAAAACTAAAAAAAGATACAATTATCTTACTAAATGAGTTCCTCTGATGTATGAAATAAAATTTCTAGGATGGAATTTTAAGTCTCTAAAGAGTTCTGATATGCAAAGTGGTATTAAGGCTTCCCTAATAGATCTGCTAAAGCTTTGAGTGTCCCCTCCCATCTCCCTGAACATACTACCATTATAATATTCTAACTCCCAGTTGCGTGTTGTGATGCTGATAAAAGGCAGCTGTGAAAAAATATTACTGCACATTTCAGCTTCTGAAACAGTTACGGGTGGACAAGTGTTATGCTACTCTGGATTGTGCCACAACTTAAAAGTCACCTCCTTTTACTTTTTCACAGTAGGTGAATACACAGGCAACAGAAGCTTTAATTGCCTCTCTCTGCTGAACCCCAAGCTTGAAGAATGAATGAAATCAACCCTTGACTGAGTCTTTAACAAACTATAAAGACATGTTTGAGGTTTAGAAAGTGAATCAGGGAGATAAAAGTTCTGTCATGTATTACTTATCTAATTACAGAATTTAACAATCTCCAAAGACCATCTCTATGGCAAGGCAAAAGATAGAAGAACATAACAGAATCAAATGACTACATGTTTTAGTATGTAACTGATCTTAAAAACTAATTTCAAGTGGGTGCAAGTGCTAACTGGTAAAGCATATAGGCTCTTCCACCATATTTTCCAAAACCATTGACATAAACATAAGTACCATTTTGTTTTCAAAATGAAAAGACATATTTTTTTTAACAAACAAATTACCTGGCAAGGCTTCTTCATTTTAATTGCTATAACATTGTATCTGTAACAGCAGAGTTCACAGGTCCATGACCCTCTTTCACTTATCCACTTTAACAGGCAAAGCTGATGTGTGTACCGTACTGACCCATCACAGCGGCAAGGATTTAACAATTCACCCTGAAAAGGCAGCACAGAAACATTAAAGGTATCTTTGATGTGCATGTATATTCAATACCAAAATATTTATAGGTTTGTAACAATGAACTGATCTCAATTTCAATACGTGAAAAAGCATGTATTTTTTGCTATAAAAATTCTCAAAAAATAAACTACCTTTAAAAGATCTAAGTGCTTCTAATGAGTCAAAGACAGATAACTGTAACTGTCTATGCATGCATATATACATATGCAAAATAAGTGAACAATTACTATGTGTCAAACAACAATGGCATTAGCCCCTTCAAATACCTCAAATAGTACCAAAAATGGTTGGATGCATTTCTCCAACAGTCATTTGTCGTCATCACTAGGAAAGAAACGGGTGACGTTGCAGAGCACAGTGCTCTTGGAGCAGGGCTCTGCACTGTCCAGCTAGACAGCTGTCAGGCAGGACCTCAAATAATGCAACCAAACACTTCCTCCAGTAGTTCACATATTTCTATATTATATAAATCAGCCGTTCTCTTCTTTCCTTGAGAAGATTTTTTTTTTTTAAGCTAAAATACAAGACATGCTATAAAATGCTACTTATGAATCCACTGCTGGTATTGTGCCCAGCAATGCATTGACAGATCCTTGGAGGTCTTCTCAACATTACCTGTAAGCTAACACTCTCATTTTAAAGTCTAATAGAAACCTGAGAAATTCGTACTGTTCAGAGTCCCTAAGGGAAGAGACAGCGAGCCTGATGGCACGAAGACCTACGGCATGCAAGCCAGCCGTGGCAAACCTCCGAATTTTCCTAAAGCTCTGCGCCGACTCAGAATTGCCCCAAGCGTTTCTCACAACCACCTCGTACCGCAGCTGAGGCTCGCTGCAGCCACGTCGCCGCCGTTACAGAGGAAGGCTGTTCCTGCGTGCGAGGCGCCGCGGCGCCTCCCCGGGCAGCGGGCAGCGGCACTCGGGCCGCTTTCCCGCCCCGGGTCCGGTGGCCGGGGGAACGGCGGCGGGAGCGGGGCCGGCGGTGAAGAGCTCTGTCCCTGGTGCTGATCGCTCCCCACCGCCGGCCCGCCCGGCCCCGCCGCGTCTGCCGCCGGGCGCGGGGTGTGTGTGTGTGCGTGTGTGTGTGAGGGGTTGCTCAGTCGGCGCTGAGCGCGGAGAGCTGCCCGCCCGCCCCGCTCTCCTCACCTGCTCGGGGCCCTGGAAGCAGATCTTGCAGATGGGGCCGGCCCCGCCAGGGTGGCTGCCGCTGCCGCTCTCGCTGCTGCACACCGAGCGGGTCTCGGGTTTGTCGCCGCCGGTGGCCCCCGCCTCGGCACGGCCGCTCTCCGAGCCGCCCCTCCGGCCCTCGCCGGAGCTGGGGCCGCCGCTCTCTCCTTCCTCCGGGGTGTCCCCGCTCTTCTCCCCCGCTCCGGCCGGCAGCTCCAGGGGGGCGGCGGGGTCTCGCTGCTGCTCCGCGGGAGGGAGAACGACGCTGCCCCCGGCGCAGCTCATGCCCGCGCCGGCCCGGGGCACCCCCTCACCCGGGGCGGGGACGGCCCAGAGGGGCGGATGGCGGCGGGGGAAGAGAGCGGCGAGGGCGCCCTTCTCGCTGCCAGCGGCCGGGAAGGTGACCCGGCGTGGCCGCCTCCCTCCCTCCGCCGCGCTCCGCCAGCCGGGTCCGGAGCCGCCCCGGCGGCGTGTGCGTGTGAGGGAGCGTGTGTGGGTGAGTGCGTGCGCGGCTGCCCGTGTGTGCGTATGTGTGTGTGTGTGTGTGTGCGTGTGCGCGCCCGGCGGGGCGCAGCGGGGGCAGGTCCGGCACTCTCCGGGTCGGGTCCAGCCGCCAACAGCCGCCCCCGAACGCCCGGGGCCGCGCGAGGGAAGGGCCGTTACACGGCAGAGGCGGGGGCGGGGGGAGGCGGGGGCCGCGCGAGTCCGTCACCGCAACCGCCGCGGGCCCGCGGCCGCCCGGGCGCCTTCCCGGCCCGCCCCGCAGCGCCGCGGCCCGCCCCGCCCCGCCCCGGGGAAACCGCCACCGCGCCCGCACACCGCCGCCTGCCCGGCCGGGAGAAAACCCTTCCCCGCCCCCGGCCGCCAGTGTCGCACCTGCCCTCCCGCCCGCCGCCCGGCGTCCCGCCCCTCAGCACCGCCTCCCCACACACCCTGCAGGCTGCGGGCCCGGGCCCGCCGCCGCGGCCACCGCTGCCCCCGGCGGGACGGCTGAGCCCTGCGCGCTGCCCCTCCCTTCTCGGCCACCGCGGCGGGTTGTGGTCCCCTTGCCCTGCACGAACACGCTCATGGAGTTCCTCGACCCTAGCGCCCCAGTGCCGGACCTTTTAGAAAGGGACGTTTACAGATCTTGTTACTTCATCGGGCTTTCTGTTGCAAAACATTGCACTTCTAAAAGCTGAATAGAACCAATATTCAACAGTTGTTCTTTAGGTGTGAAACAGTAGTCCTCCTAGCCTCTTGTGGCTTTGGTTTGTTTTTTGTTTTTTGTTTTTGTTGTTTTGGTTTTTTTTAATTCATTACATCACCTCATTTTCAAAATTAAATCTGCTAAAAGCATCATGATCAAAGATGTTCTAAAAAAAAAACATAAAAAAAAAAATACAACCCACGGTGGTTAGAAACTCTTTAAAGTTTGGCTGAGGCTGCTAGAGGAAAATATGTGTGAATTTCAGCATCAAGTATAACACCAGTGCACATTTCATCTCGTGAAAATGACAGCAACTGTCTGCGCGGGGAAAGAGAAAGGAAAAAAAAAACCTTCAAGAAACGATTGTGAAGCCATATGCTCTTCCATAGCCACATTTAGATTCCAAGTGTGATGAAATCACCCGTCTTCTTCCCTGGCTGCTTCATATGTAGTCTCAAGATCAGGGTGTACCTGGATGAGCTCAGCCGCTGCCTTCACCCGGCGTGTGTTGACAGCAGTGGCTTTCTTGGTGTGGACGTTTTCTTAGAAGACCAAAGAGGTACACAGAAACAAAACAGGACTCCTTGGCCTGTGGCCAAATGGCTCTCCAGAGAGGTTCGCTGAGTGTACACCAGACACCTGCTCTGACCTTTCGGCCTGGCTGGAGCCCAGCTCAGGCAACATGCTATCTGCAGAAAAGCAGCAGTCTCCTGTTGCAGGAGAGTGTCAACCAAACTGATTAGGGCAAGCTTCAGATAAAGCCCTTTTGGTCCTACAGCCTGCATCTATTATGGAGTCCATGCGATAGATACATTAAAGACAATGGACAACACTGCAGTTTACGGCATTGCTCTGAAAAAGGTACATATTCAGAGCTTGTCTTCCTACAGTGGAATAAGAGGTATGTATCATTATACCTTTTATCATCATCCACTAGTGCCCATTCTCATGAAAAATCTTTATTCTGACAGCTCTGCAGTAGCTAAGCCAGAGCTGGTCATTTAGCTTGGAGCTAGGACAAGATGCTCCTACTCTAAAATTACTTTTGTTCACAAGGTGGTTGTTAAGTAGGCAAGTAACGTGGATTCATCCAGATTTGGTAATGCAAAACAAAAAATGTCACATTGATAGTGACATTTTGATGAACTACAGACCCTGTGGAGTTAAGAAATTCTACATATACTTTTTTCGTAGCAAAATAATACCTGAAGGGATTGCCAGAGAGACTAAACAGAACTGGAGACAGAATTAATCAGACTAATTCTAAGGAAAGAAGGGGCAATTGCAGACAATGAAAAAACAGGAAATTTGAGAACAAACAGATGAGTTTGAAATACTGAGTAGAAGAGCACTAAAGTAGGACCAGAAGGAAAAGACGGTGGAACTGAAGTAGTCAAATGATAAATGAATGCTAAAAAGTTACTCATCTGCATCAGAAGGATACAGCACGCCCCTGCCATTTGTTGTATGTGGGGTTTTATGCCATTTTTCTTTCTCATCCTTTTGTTTGTCAGCAAAAATTCAATAAGTAACATGGCTTTTGGAAAGGATATAAAGAGAAGATAAAAATGTCAACACAGTAATGTAATGACTTCTTAATGTCAAGAAAAGAAAGATATGACTATAGAGAATAATAGAGTGCGTTAAGAAGGTCATTCTTTTCTACTTAATCTTGCCCAAAATATTTATGTAACATGACTCTTAAAAGGGAACGTGTCTAATATGAATTAGAAGAATGTTTCTTTCACACATATATCAGTAATTTGGAGAGCTGATTGCAAGTGAGTATTTAATAAAGACGAGTTTTTTAACACATCACCTGCCTGCGTGTCTACCAGCAGCTACTGGCACATTAGCTAAGATAAAACTGCAGATGCAATTGATCCCCGTGTTTTGGAGCACATCAGTGTTGTTTGGCATGCTGGAGATGGGAAGGAGATGCCAGCAAAAGACCAGAAGGGGTGGAGAACATTATATCACAAGGTCCCCAACAGAAGCAGCGTTCAGACTTCTGCTGGGTGAAAGAGGAGGACAGGAGCCAAAACTAAAGATTGAAACAGAAAAAAAAAGAAAAAAAAATAATGCAGGAAAGGATATTCTGCTTCATAACAGCAGTAGTGTAAGTGGCTGAGAGAAATAAACTGAAAAGGGGAAGAATTAATTTGACAGTGAACTGGACCTCATGGGCTTTATGTTCAAACACAGCTTTGCGTCACACTTCTTGGAACAACCTTGAGCAAGTGACTTCGAGCGGGCTGAACATGGACATCTGGTTACCCCAACACAGGCAGCCAGACATGCTCCCAACCGGGCATCCAGCAGCCTCCCCAGGACTGTGGCTGTCACATCTGCCATCTCTTTTGGCAACAGTGGGACATCCAAACTGGCACTGGACTGCCAGATGTAGGCACACCTCCCTTAGTCTGTTTCTGTCTTGTTCTCTACATGAAACTGTAACTGTGCTTGCTTTCTCTGTTCTTATTCCTGCTTCTTCTCTTAGAATTTATGGTATTTTACTGGCAGATTCAGGCCATATTTGTACAGTCTTGATCTTGGCTGAGCTATCTAGGCATTATTACAAAACAAATAATAAAGAACAGTGATACAGATAAAAATAACACCAAGGTAATTAGACCGCAGGACGGTGAAATGAATTGCATTTTCAGCAGGAAATAGAAGAGGCAGAAGAAGTACAACCCCTGAGGGAATGGAAGTTGTGTTTCCTCTGTCTTCTTCTCAGTTCTGCTCCAGGTACATTCTTTTTCCCACTATGCCAGCTCAGCACTGTGTAATTCTTTCCTTCAAATAAACTAATGGAAACTTAAGCCCAAGTTTTTTACCTGAGGACTATCAGCTGTTGGTAGAACAACCAGGAAGAAAAAAACAGAAGAAAGCATTTGAAGGGAAATGTTTGAGGAATGGACAGAACAGGGTTTTTAAAAAACTATTAGTTATTAAGATAAACCACTGTAAGTAAAGTTTTATGTGCAGAAGATACTGCACAGGAATAACGTATGCAGGTAACAAACTACTTGGGAGGATACTATAAGAATGGAAGTATTATGTTACTGCACATTTAAGAAACCAACTCCTGGTATTCTCTCAAAAGTTTCCGTAATGTACAGTCTGTACCATAAATACAGTAGCAGAACAGCTCAGTGATCTCTTAATTCCATTTTGCTGCTTCCTGCATCTCTGAGGAAAACAAGATAATACAGGTTTAAAATATTAATAAAGGAGTAAGGAGAGTAATTGCCAGTATATTACATTCAATCCAAAACACTAATGAGATGGTAGAAAGTGAAATCTACTTAAATAATAATACAGGAACTTTATTATCATATTTACTGAATAGCATGTATATGACTCTTTCAGAACAAAACTGATGGAGATCACCTGTGAACAAAAATAAGGCATTTTCGCTGTAAGCAACTGCTTCAGTTTAATTTGAAATACACATTACATGTTTAATGCAATATAAAATGTGCTTCTGAGTAATATCCTCATCCGTTAAATTTCCGTGTTCAACTTTATCACACTGAAAGATCTGCGCAGATGGTTAATAGCCATGCTAGTGATTGTGTATTATTTGCTGGTCCACTGAACATGCCTGATTTTTGCTATGAGCACACACTCATCCTGCAGTCGAAGCTTTTACAGTTATGTCAACCAATTAAAAGTCCAGGCAGACAGAAACCTATTGTCTAACAAAAATCTTTATTTTCACATTGCTCTCTTGCTTTCTTTGGAAACCTGTACCCAGGTTCCTATCCAACCCAGCACTGTCCAACACTGATAGATCTCTGCATTGCAAAAGCATTGAGTCTTAGCAGCTATTGGCATTTCTACATCAAACCTTTGCAGGGATTTCCCGTCCACATTGGGACCTCTACCTGGGTGGTTGGCTCCCAGGGCTCAGGAGTGGCTCAGGGACAGGGCAGCTGAAGGCTGTTTCTTTCCCTTCCCTTCCCTTCCCTTCCCTTCCCTTCCCTTCCCTTCCCTTCCCTTCCCTTCCCTTCCCTTCCCTTCCCTTTCCCTTCCCTTCCCTTTCCCTTCCCTTTCCCTTTCTTTTCCCCTTCCCTTTCCCCTTCTCTTCCCCCTTCCCTTTCCCCTTCCCTTTCCCCTTCCCTTTCCCCTTCCCTTTCCCCTTCCCTTCCCTTCCCTTCTTTTCTTCCTTCCCTACCCAGGCTGGCTTTTTTTTCCCTTCCTTCCCCACCCAATGCCTGGGGCTGGGGCTGCCCTGGTGCCCCTGGCTGCCCTGCTCCTGGCTGTGGGGTAGGACAGGCCCTGGCTGCCGGGCCTGGGCATCACTCACCTGGGGAGCCCACGACACCCCTGGCACAGGAAGCCACGGTGCCCTGACAGTTCCCTGTAGTTCCTTTTCTTATATATCGTCCAAGAAATGGTGATTGGCATCCTTTTCCTTTTAAAGGTGACTTACAAAAACATTCATCCACTAATTATTTTAATGTGCTTTCAGATGCTTACATGGATGATGATATAAAAATGTCTTTTTTTAAATTTTAATGTAATTTTTCATCTTGGAATATTACCATATGATTCATAATTACAGTGTTTTACCTACTGAATTCCCATTTTGTTTACCAGTATGCTGTTTTTCTTCAGACCTGCTAATTTATTTTTAAAACATCTGAAACTAGCTATGATTAATTTTTCTCCACCATGAAATAATGCTTCCTGTGAAATATAGTCCACCTTTGGATCTTTAACTGTTTGGAAGTATTTTTTTTACAGGTACCAGTTGTTGAGGGGGGGAAAAGGCTTAGCATGGCTTCCAGAATGAGGTAATCCTTGTTTGCAAATAAATTTAGTTCCTTAGTTTATTTTAGAAATAGATCAGCTGTCATGGATTCTAGAGGGCGGCATCACTGAGTTCAGTTTATTGAAACAGAAATGACAGAATGTCAATTAGCTTTTCCATTACATGTTATATGAATGAAAACCACTGTGCAAGGCCAAAGTGAATTTATTTTAGTATCAGCTGTACAGATGCCTTTTTATTTGTTTATGAAGAAAAGAAAAATGAACCTTTAAAAAAAAAAGCTTTTTCCTTGGATTTCCATGTTCATAAACATCAGAATGACTGTAATATGCAGTTCAGGCAACCTCAAACCTTGAAAAGCAGTGATGAGACATAAAGAATAACGTAACATCTCAAATCCTTATGCACCAGCTTTTAGTCCATTCTGTACACCTCCAATGTATGTCTGATAACTTAAAAAGCTGGAAGCTGTCCAGTGTTTCTAGCAAGGCAGTGAAACGTGATTTCTACTACTGAAACGCCTTCTAGGGGGTTCCACCATGATCTGGACCCCAGTGTGGTCAGCACTTCAGCACACACAAGGCAGGAGAGAGAACTCCTCCTGAGTAGCTGCAGGCGAGAAGGAAACATGAGTTTGCGTTGGTGGGAACTGGAGCTTGTCATACTTACATCATGGTGTCAAAACTCACATCAGATACCCATTAAATAAGAATGGATGTTTTTCTTTATAAGCCAAACCACAAAAGGCAACAAAATATGTATTTTGCTGAAATATTTTACTGCTGTTTAAGTGGTGAAAGGAAAAGGGCATGCATCCAGATTCAAGATGTTCACTCCTGGCTGAGGAAGCATTGGTTTGATTGTTTTTCACATCATAGACAGTTCTTGGCTGTTTTGTCTCCAAGGACTTACTCTCATTCAGGAAGCAAAAATATGAGTCCCTGTTATTTGAACTAAAGATCAGGTCTTCCACCCTTGGTGCACAAGCAGTTGTAAACATTTCTGTGTGGTCTAAGCCAAAGAATGTGTCATGACTATGATGTATCAGTGCAATTTACAGAATTACCCAACCTAGTAAGTGTTTTCTGAGAAACTGTGTGGCAAAACCAAAAACTGTCAGGTTTGCCTCTGGCTGGACTGAGAGTTTTGCAGCTCTATCAGTTATTTGTTACACATCTGCTAAAAAAAGAGACCAACTCCTGCAGATGTGAAACTTTGCCTCCTAAGGGGTGCCAAAACATTAATGTCAGCTGATAGAAGAGCTGGAGACAGCATTTATAATCTCAAGGTTGAAGCCTGAGTGTGCTTTTCTGTGAAATAATTTCTTGTTCTCTTTTTCTTGCTACCAACCAGCCTTCTCAAAAAACAACAACAAAACCACAAACAAAACAACCCACACCACTGTGTCACAAGATTACCCCTCTGTATCAGGAGCCAAAATTCTGCTTCTTCTGATAAATTTGTAAGAAAATATATAATAGTCACACTAGGCCACGCTGGATTAGATTATGGAGGTGTTACATCACTGAAGAGGGTCTTCTGGTTCTTACAAAATCTACTGTATTTGCCAGTTAAATAATCTTGTTTCAGAAAGACAGTTATATAAACCAAAATAAGTGACAACTTTTATGCTTCTTAAAGGGGAAACAGTAAATGCTCCATTCTCACTGATCCCACATTCCTGCCAGATGACTACCTTATCAAACTGAGATGTTAGCTAAATCTGTTATTTTTGGTTTTTTGTCTTCATTTTTTTTTTCCCTGAAGACACTTGCAGAAAAAACATGCAGGAGCATGTCATCCAGTGTGGGAAAGAAAAAGGAAATGGTTGGTTTTGGTGGAAGCTTATGAGTGTTTAATCAAGGTCTGTGGCCTGAAATCTATAGTAAGGAAAATGCAGGATTTCCTGTGCATTGGTGATCAGCCCTAGAGTTGAGTGTTGAGCAGAGGTTTGTGCAGAGAAGTGAAGGGTTGTTTTTAGGAAGGTTTCTTTATTTATAGCTTTGTAATACCTTGCAAGCAAGGTAGGACAGGGCAAGGACAGAAAAGGGAACCACAGACATACCTACCTACCAGTAACACCTGGAGCTGGTGTGTGGCAAGAGTTACCATCTTTCTCTGAACTTTTTTCGTGCATATACTCCCAACACACCAAGTACACAAAGGGTAGAGCACAAATCTGTTGGATGCCTGTTTCCTTCACTGCATGCTTTTTGCTTTCCCTACAGGAAGGTATGCTAGGGACAAGTGTTCTCACTAGCAGATATAGCTTCATACTCAGAGTCTGCAAGGCTACTGAGGTTGCCACAAGGATAAATTGTCCAAAATATGCTAAAGAGCTACAGAACCAGTGGTTCATTAACTGTCTCTCTCTGGTGAACTGTGCATTGTCCAAACTGAACCTGAACACTGAATAGAATAAAATCTGCAGTGATGAAGGCATGTGTTAACCACATGTATGACCCTTTTGAGCCACAGCTGCAGGAAAAGGATAGACTGCAGGTTCATCCTGCAAACAGTTGGAACATTCTCTGACTGCCGAAACTGCAAAATGAAACATGCCTGAGCGATACTGGACATTGTGGAGACACTGGGACAGGAGTGGCTTCAGATCCAGTGGCAGACACTTCAGCACAAACTTTAAGTGTGCTCATCTGAAATCTGTGTCCTCTGAACACAAGCTGTCATTGCATTCCTCCAAGACATTCACAGAGAGCTTGCAGACACGCCATAGGACCCATAAGAAACCCATGCCCTTCTGGGACAACATCTGGCAGCCTGGAGATCACACAGGATACCTAACAGCATTCAAAATGGCACCACATATCAATACCTATATGCCTGCAGCTAATTAAAACCTGAATCAGTCACCTTTAGTGAAACAGGAGCAGGGCAAAGTCAGACTGCACTTAAGTGCATCTCAGAATTTCTCTAGATTTCTTGTCAACTGAAGCATTACCACTCCCACTTCTACTTTGGCACAGTTTCTTTCCTCTCTGTCATTTGGGGTGGTGATGGTCAAGAAAGAGATACATGGGTGATGCTAAACTGGATTAATAGATCCTGGGTACAACTTTAAAATGTTCCTAGATTAAGCCTATTGCTAATCATGAATGTACAATTAGTGAACTTGATCATTGTTCTCCTGGTAAAAACCACTTCTCTCTGGAACAATTGCTTCCAACAGCAAGCAATTACCTTCTCCTGTACATTTGACTACTAATTTCTTACTAGAACAACAAAAAAAGTCCAAGAAATTTCTCTTCCAGTCCTCATAATTTCATTTCTACTGCCAAAGCGTGCCTGGCTTCTGCTTTGTATATTTGATGTGCAGCTGTGGTAGGAAGCCACAAATAGCAGCACAGCGTCTTTGAGATGTGTGCTGCCAAGGGTAAAAGGACCCTGCAGGGCAGCTCCTCTGAGGGGGCCATCCTAACTGCTTGGAAAGTGGCAAATCATGTTGTGATGAGAAAGGTGCGGAATTAACTAGAAAAGTGTTCTTTTTCCAATTTTTTCCGTTGCAAGAAAGAAAGTGGCTTTTGGCCAACATACACAAAGTAAATTGGTACCCTTTCTTGCTAGTTTGAAAGGCAGCCATAGTCTGCTCTATCTGCATTATATATGTATGGAGGCATGACATAGTATGGAAGTATTACACCATATATTTCTGTTTAGTTTTTTACCTAGATGAGGGATACTTACAAAGCAATCAATCTGTAGGATGCCTTAGGATTAACCAAAAGGCTTTTTTCATCATTTACAATAAGGATGGATATGTGGCATTTGTTTAACTGAAGAACCGTATGCACTCATGAGAGGAAGGGAAGCATCCTTAAACTGTGCATGCAACAAACTAGTTTCTATCCCTTATTGAATTAGAATGCATGAATATGCATGGATGGCTGTGTCTGTCTTCAGGTGAAACAGGGCAGCCTTTTTAAAGCTTACAGGACCAGCTGTGAGCTTTTCAAATTCCGCATGTCCCAGAGCCTCCTGTATCTTTTCAGCCAAGTGTTTGAAGCACAGCACCACTTGAAAGGTAAGCCTAGGTGCTTAATTAAAACCTGAAGAAAAATGTTTGAGTATGTTGCTTTAAATTTCAGCCCTGTATCTATTTCCTTCTCACAGATGCTTTTCCTGACAGCATCCTCTCTTTCGAAATCGGTCTGTTACTGTTTATTTGTAATAAGCATTCCCAGCTCTCTCTTGATAATGTTGCAACGAATCATTCAGAGAGTGGAGAAAGTTGGATGATTTGGTCCAGAGCAAATCATAATAGCCAGTGATTTTTATCTTTTTATGTGTGGGTCATGTTCACCTGAATCACAGGGAAAATAAGTTTTTACTTCTTTAATAAAAAAACAGCCCCTTGGGAAGTATACCCAATTTGCAATGATTGGCAGTTGCAACAGCTGATACAGATAGGAAAAGGTACCAGCTCACCTTAATTACTGTAGATCCTGGTAACAAAGTTCAGTAGACAATTAACTGATCTTTCTGCCTATTTATGGACCTTATCTTCACATGCCCATATACATTCATTAGTAACTTAGATATCAAACAAAAAACACTGTGAGTTCTTTCTTATCCAATTGCACACCATCTTTGACTTTTTATCAAATTTGATACTGCATTCTGAATAAACATGAAACTGCAGCATAAAAAAACCCTAAGGGATTCCAGGGCAAGTACGTGAACAGAAGCCTACAGTAACTTAAAATATTCATAGGAACGTGGGTTTCAACAAACCAGAAAAGATCAAGAGTTGAAATGCTGAAATGTCCTGCCTCTGGCAATGGTCTTTAATTATCTTTCAAAGAAAGTTTGCATGGCTTATTTCCACACTGGGTCAAGCCTATCTGGTTAGAAAAATACGTTCAAATGCTAGTCATATAGGTGATCTGCTTCTGCCCTAAAGCACTAGGTTTGCTTTCCTAAGTCATTCTAATATGAGTTTGCTCTTCTTATTGCTCTCTACCACATTCCTTTAATCTAATCTTTAATACTCAGGAGAAAAGTCGATCCAGAAAATGAGATTCCTTTAGCTAAGTGTTTCCACATGGTTTCCCTCTATTTATTTATTTATTTATTTTCCATTAATACACTAGCTTCATTATAGGACGGAAAAAATTTTAGTGACATAGAGTTTAATTACTGTTCTTTTTCTCAGGGCATCTTCATTGTAACTTGTATCACTACTATTACTGTCTTAACCAATAACTCAAAGAGGTCATGTTCTAGGTTAATAGCCTGCAGCTGCAATGTAGAGAAATCTGCAGTACTAAACACTGCTATCTAAATAACTGAGACAGAGCTAATAGTGGTGTCCAGTGATAGTGAGTATTTGCACACAGATGTTGACATTAATATCAAGTGCCAATTCATTTCACTCTACTTGACTTGATTGTATTTGCACCTACATTGAAAAACAAAACAGGTCTGGAAACGGCATGTTGGTCAAATAATTATTTCAAGCTGAGGAATTCTTGAAGGTGCCCAGCTGGAGAGAAAAGTGTCCAAACCAGAGAAATACAGGTGGTCTCAGCCATCTCAAGAGTCTTTATTTTAGATACTTTTACACTCACTGTAAAAACAGACCTTGTAAAGATGTCTTCATCTCTCTGTCTGTTCAAAGGAAAATAAATCACAACTCCCACTTTGACTTCAATAATACTTTCAAACTTTTAACAGAGACACAGACAGTGTCCAAATTTATGCTATACTCAGAACTTGTAGAGTACAGCATAGTTACTCTGCATTTCTACTCTTGTCAAACCTAATAGCCAAATATCTGTATATATCTGCTCAGCTATCAGGAGAGGGCTTACAGTGAGAACTTCATGGATGAAAAGAATTATCCTCCTATATCTAACATGCCTTTCTTGCTTAGTCAAAATAGTGCTCACAGTCCTTTGCTTGTGCCTTTAAAATTCATTATTGTACAAACAAATGGGGTCTTTGTTGTACAAACTGTACAGCATGGCCACACTAATAGAGACGATAAAGCTACTAAATGTCTCTTGCATTTACATGTCATATGTGAGAAATGGATGTAGGAAAGTGCAAGAAACTGACTGGAAATTTCAAATTAAAACTACTCCCATTAGAGTTACTCTTTAAGGTGTTTTGGTTTTTGATTTTTCTTTCTGTTTGGTTTTGTTTGTTTTTAGCTAGAAGAGTTATAGGATTTTTGGTTTGCATATTTTACTGTCTTCTGAGGAAGAACTGCCACCATTTATTTGTTTATGCAGCAATTTTGCAGCCCAGAATGCCAGCCATTCTACCTAGTGGTGCATCCAGAGAAACTGTTACTGAGCTGAAAACAGAATTGTTGGAAAAGTGCCAGATAATGGCACTAAATTAAAAAGGAATTAGATAAGAATGTAAAAAAAAAAAAAAAAGAAGAATGGAAGCTATGTTTGCTATGGAAAGGGTGGTGGATATTCTTCACACCTCCTAACAATGGTCCTAAATGAGTCCTGACTGACACTTATATGTCCTACAATTCTGGATGTCAGCTTTGATTATGATCCCCGTGCAAGTGCGCGAGTCTTTTTACTACAAGCCTTTCTGCAAGTGTATAGCTGAGACTACCAAATGTTGCAGCTCTTTGCTTCCCGATGGCCCTGCTCAGCTACCACCTGTGTAGCCTGGCCAGAGGCTGTAGGAGAGACAACTCCACTAGCAGCTGGTGGGCAGACACAGAGCTTACCCACTACACCAACTACTCCTACATTTATCCAGTCTTAAAATTATATTTGGCCCTTTGAAGGCAACCACAAGGCTGATGTGGCCCCCACTGAAAATTAGTTTGACACCCCTACATTACACAGCTCCCACTCCACAGCAGGAGAAATAAATATGAACTGAAAATAAGAGGGACACAGCACCACTGATTTTCCTTGTCTTCTGGTTTTGATATGTTTTACAGGTTGCATTTTGTTATGTAAAAAGCACAACTCACTACAGTTTGCAGCCAGCTGATTTGTCTGCCTTGTTCTTTTCCTTTCCTTCCAGAAATTATTAAAGGCACACAAAACTATGAATGCTTTCCCCCAACAATTATACCAAAAATTCCCCCCAAATTATTAAATTGGCATTATCCTCTTTGGCAAATATTGGAAAAGAGCAAATACTACAAGAGCTGGCCATGTAGCATGCTATGCAATCAAGTAAGCAAGGATAGAGACTAACATATGAGAATTTTTTCAAATAGAGATTAGCATTCTCCATGTCTGAGAAGTTCAGAAATGCAGCAGAAAGAATAAGATATCAAGAGTATAATTTTCCTGGGCTAAGCACATACAATTGCAGTGGATTATTCATTAAAATCATTCTACCTGGCACAGGAATGAACACATATGGCATTGCAAATTCCCCTTACCCCTCAGATCCTAGTGCAATATTATCTATATGAGTACTTCTGGTTGTACAAATTACTCTGTCAATTTCCAGAGCTTTCACCATATGGTAAGAGTCACTTATAACTTTACAGATGTTGCACAGAGCACAGATGGCCACACACACAAAAATGGTGTTTGTAACATTTACATACCAGGTACTTCGGAAACATCACCATATTTAACCTTTAAAATACATGCTCTAGTATCACTGTGCAGCTACCAAGAATGTAATTAAATTTTCTGTGAGTGTTACAGTATTACAATAAGACTTTGAAATCTCTGATAGAAAATAGAAACACAATATGTTTTATTTCATAACTTTTATCCTACAAAATAGTGACAATATCTACATCCTGTTACAACAAGACGGAAAGCGTCACAGTTCATTCAAGCACATACATGCCTCATCTCTTCACCATCTTGGTGATATTCTCTTTACCAGTGAGTCTTATATGAAAACTGATGAATCTGCCCCTACAAGTTCTCAGCAGTTTATTCTCAGTCCCATTCAAGAGGGTGTAAATGTCCTGTCACGTTCCCAGCGGACTTTGAAAACCCTGTTCTCTCAACGGCAGCTGTTATCAGCATGTTTGATGTGCCCCAGTCTGTGAATAAATGAACCTCATTGTAGCTCCACAGACCTCCACCACCATCAGACAGCTGCTAATTAGCTTCACCAGCTGAGTGGTCAGTGCCAAGGGAAGTACGGCACCTTTGTGTTCTAGGACACGTACCCAACTGGCTGATAAAGTTTCAGCACTGTTATAAATTACCTTTTACAATTTATGGAGAATGGGTGGCATTTCAGGTAATGAAAAGAGTAAACGTTGCAAGCTTTAAAAAGAAAAAATAAATGTGGACAGTCAGCAAAGCTTCTGTTTCTGGAAACAGAAGTACTGGAACAAGTAGGTAGATGGACTTCTTGAAGGATAACAAGGAGAGAGTAAAAAAATAATGTCACTTTGTTGTGAGAATAGATTTTATCAGAATAATCCACTTTCCTTCTATGACGGGTAACAGATGATGCAGACAAAGGAAAAGCAATTGCAATCATATTTCTTGACTTCAGAAAGGCTTTTCATGCTGTTGTTCATTACTTTCTCCTTAGCAAATTAGAAAACATGTAGATGAGTCTGCAAGAAAACAGACACAGCCATTTTCAAAGACTGAAGGGCACAATCAATGTGAAAGTTTGTCTTGAATGGGTTCCGTAATTGTCCAGTGATATTCAAGTGATATTCTGCAGCAAGATACCATGGATTATTTCCTTGGGAAATCTTTCCTGGTAAGGATAAAGATAGTAAACGCCTCTCAAGACAGTGGCACTGTCATTAACGGAGTTTTTAAGTAGCAAACTAGAAAATAAGTATGTTGAAAAAAAAAACAAAACACAAGTAAGAAGCTAAATATCACCATTTTAACTGGTTGTTCTGGTACTCAGGGACCTGGGCAAACACATCTCAGACCCTCTTAAAGGTTCATTTAGCTTAATGCTCTGACTCTAACCATGAGAAACAAGGCAAATATAAACTAACGTAGAGTCTCTGTACATGCCTTTTTTTGCAGTTTCCCAGTTTCTGTTAGTTGTTTAAGGCCTGTTTAAGGGTTTTTCAGACTGGAGGTTACATCTAGAGCTAATAGCTCCTAATGCATTAATGGATTTTCCAAGTGTCTAATCAACCTGCTTGCAGTTTTTGACTGACAGCATGCAGAATTACTACAGGTTAGTCATGTGTGAAAAAGTATTTCTTTTTGTTTAATTTTAAGCCTGTTGCCTGCTCCTTCCACTGAGGTAATTTAAACCTTATCATGCGCAGTGAGTAATACAGGTGTGACTTACCTCAGGCAGAAGTGCTGGCTTTACCGCTACTTACCCCATACTGGCAAGGAGAGAACATCCTTTGTGTACCTGCATGCTGTCAGTCAAAAACTTCACAGACTGGTGCTGACAATGTGGGAACGATACACCAGGTGAACTCCTCAGGAACAACCTGATTCTGTATCAGGATGAGCCATGGGTTGTACCTTTCCTTTGCAAAGACCCAAGAATGCAGGCAGGAAGGCATATGCAGCGCAGACCAGCAAAAACCTCAATCTGAATGAGCACTAGACCAAGACTGTGAGGCACGCTGTGGAGTGCATTTAGTCCCACAGGCACAGAAACAACCACCTTCCCCTCTCTTCGTCCTAGGCTCCACTTTACTCCTGCTTTTCTCTACCTGCTCCCCCCAGCAGCACAGGGGGATGGGGAATGGGGGTTGCAGTCAGTTCATCACACATTGTTTCTGCTACTCCTTCCTCCTCAGGGGGTGACTCCTCACAGTCTTCCCCTGCTCCGGTGTGGGGGAGTCTCCCATGGGAAACAGTCCTTCACAAACATCTCCAACATGGGTCCTTCCCACAGGTTGCAGTTCTTCATGAACTACTCCAGCATGGGTGCCTTCCATGGGGTGCAGCCCTTCAGGAACAGACTGCTCCAGACTGAGTCCCAACAGGGTCACAGGTCCTGCCAGGAAACCTGCTCCAACGTGGGCTTCTCACAGGGTCACAGCCTCCTTCTTCAGGCATCCACCTACTCCAGTGTGAGGTCCTCCCTGGGCTGCAGGTGTAGATCTGCTCCAGCATGGACTTCCATGGGCTGCTGGCGACAGCCAGCCTCTCCATGGTCTGCACCACAGGCTGCAGGGCAACCTCTTCTTTGGTGTCTGAGGCAGCTCCTGCCCCTCCTTCTTCACTGGCCTTGGTGTCTGCAGAGCAGTTTCTCTCACTTATTCTCACTTCTTTCTCTGGCTGCAGTTTCACAGTTGTTTTTTTTGGTTGGTTGATTTCTTTCACCACTTCTTAAATATATTATCCCAGAGTTGCTGGGACCATCACTGGTGGGCTCAGCCTTGACCAGTGGTGGGTCTGTTTTGGAGCCGCTGGCATTGGCTCTGTGGGACATGGGGGAAGATTCTGGCAGCTTCTCATGGAGGTCACCCCTATAGCCCTCCAACTGCCAGAACCTTGCCAGGCAAACCCAATACACAGTGTAGATGTATCCATAGTTTTTTACTTGCCACAAATAGCCTTGCCACACCTATGAGCATGTTAATATTTCTCTTTACATTTATTCTATCTTGGCTTCATTGTATGTCTAGATTAAACATAATCAATGTATTGTGCAATTGCACAAACACTTCTGTACATCCCCTGGAAATATATTGTACTGCAGTGTAAAGCTGGTGTACAAAAGATAGAATATCCTACTGTATATTATAATTTCTTGCAAAGTGATTTCAGCAGAGTTGTACAATGGACTTTGAGACAAGCCTTAGCCCAGTGTTTTGCTCCTGTGCCTAATCTGTGTGAGGTAGCTATTCACATCAGTAATGCTCTGCCAGAGGCTGAAATCAATCAGTGCACTTCCATAAACTTTGAATTAGGGCTATATGTGACCCTGTTTATATTTGTTACAGCTTTTAGCTAAAGTACTAACAAACCAACATTGTAATATCAAACTTTTATGTTCCAGAAACTCCTTCTTGCTTGCAAGAATACGTTATAATAATCATAACAACATTTAATAATGCATAAATAATCTTTATTTCTTTTTAAGGAGCCAAATTTTGCCACTATTTCATTGAGTAGCTCCTTCTATAACAATGGTCCTCTTTGGTTTCATTTCCATATTTTTGTATGGTAATACTGATAGAAAAAAAATGACTCAACAGGCATAGGAATATCAGAACCTGGACTGCTATAATCAATAAGAAACCCAAGCTCATTAGAAAAAAAAAAATCAAGATTTTGTATCAAGATAGAATTTCTCTAATGCTCACATACACTGAAAATCTGAATGTGACTGACATTAAGAAAAACTGAAGTTTGCATTTTTCCCACACCCTTAGGCACTGTGGTTTTGTGGAAGGGTCCCTTATAGGCAGCAGTGTTTTTCCTGCACACATTACATGGCTGCTTGGAGTGCTGTGGATCCTGCTTTGTTGGATGAACACCCAGCTCTTGGGCGTTACACCACCGAGTTTCAAAACATCATGTATTTCAGCCTAGTGGCTTGAAATCATTGAAAAGACATTACATTAATTGTTTTGGATCAGCCCTTCTTGTTAATTATGATCTGACTAAACCAGGACTACCCATGTAAGAGTTTGCAGAACCTGCTTTATGCAGCTCCTGCAGCACTAACCTTTTGAAGACCACTGTTGTCAAAAGCTGTTCACAGACAACATGGAGTAACTCAGTGAGAAATGATGGATGAACGCCAGCTGACATAAAATATCAGTAATTTTTTATTCCAGTCTTTGAACCATGTGTTAATTGCAAAAAGATGTGTAAGATTGGTGAAAATGTGGAAAATACAATCTGCTGGACTATTCTGTACACTGATAAAATCTATATAGAACTAAGACATGTGTCTTCATTTAATCTTATAATTGCTAAAGGCATCTCATGGGCCCTCTCCAATTCACTTCTCTCCAAAATTCATGGGCTGCAAAACCTTCACTGGCATGTTTTCTGTTCTGCCATTTAGTGAAAGACTTTCAGAAACTTCATGTTGTGACTAGCAGTATCATCTCATGTTACACCAAAGGTACAACATTTATTAATGCTAGAAGAATGTACTGTGAAATTACATCCTAATTCAAATACAGATCTTGGTATGCTAAAGTTCAAGGATGGGTTCTTCCCATTTGGCACGTTTATATCAAGAGAATTGGATTTAAAGCTGCCATTCTGACCAGAGAGTTTTACACAGGCAGCAATGACTAAGGTAAACTTGGTCTGCACCCTGTACTCATAACACTTTCACCAAGTTCTCTCCCAATTGTAGCCATATTGGAAATCAGTATGGAAAATCAAATGCTTTTACCAGACATCTAGGCCTAAACTGAGCAGAATAAGGTGCAAATTAGTGAAAGTCTGCAGCAAAATTTCTTTGTATATTCCTAACAAAATTTTTAAAAATTCATTTTTTCCTCTCCTTTTCCTCCTCTTAATCATCTCATTGAAACAGGTCTTCTCACGTCTTTGTAAAACCTTTTAATGAAACCTTTATATCATTGACCCTTTGAAATCTAGTATTGTTAAGTATGTTTTCAGCTCAGCATGAAACAGCTGCCTTGAAGGCTTCTGGGACTGGTTTTGCTTTTTTATCCTCAGTACAACTAGCGCAACACTGGGTTTTTTTTTTTTTAATGAAAAGAAAATCTTATCTCTCCCTCATCCTGTCTTCAAGGTCTACAAGCTGCTGTCACCTTCTCCTTCAAGTAATGCTTCTATAGCATGACCCACAAGTCTTTCCTTTCTCTGGCACTTGCTGCTCCTTTTATTACACTCCCATAATTAAAATAGTGAGGAAATGTCAAGTATAAAGGCAGCGAGCTGCAGGAGATCACTCAAGCATCAAGATAGTGCTGTTTGGGAAGGTACAGAGAAGTGGTGTCTGGTCTCATTGAACCACCCGCATGAAAGAATATGGTTTAGCAATAGGCTTGGTCGGCAGGATCTACCCAGTTCTTTGTATCTGCTCTTTGTAGCTACTGGCAGTTATCATGATCTCTCCCAGAATCCTTCTCTTTCATTCTCACTCCTAGAGCCAGACCACTTAGTGTCTCAAACACACAGACATTCATGCAGTGCTAGATCTCCTCCTCCCTCCCATTCTGCCTCCATCCATGGTCCCTCAAGCAGAAGTCAGCTGCTCAAATGAGATGGTAGCCAAGGGGTAACTAGGTCAGTCTGGCTTGTGATCCTCAAAGAATCACAGAATGGCTGAGGGGTGAAATGACCTCTGGAGGTCATTTGGTCCATTTTCTCCTGCTCAAGCAGGGCCACCTACAGCCAGCTGCCCAAGATTGTATCCAGACAGCTTTTTAATATCGCCAAGGATGGAGATGCCACGACTTCTCTGGGCAGCCTGTGCCAGTACTCAGGCGCCCTCACAGTAACAAAGCATTTCCTGATGTTCAGAAGGGACCTCCCGTGTTTCATCATGTTCCTGTTGCCTCTGGGCCCGTCACTGGGCACCACTGAAGAGAGAGCTTGGTTCCATCCTCTTTGCACCCTCCCTTCAAGTACTTATATACATTAATAAAATCATCATGGAATCATAGAATCATTTTGGTTGGAAGAGGCCATCAGGATCATCGAGTCCAACCATAACCTAACTCTATCACTAAACCATGTCCCTAAGAACCTCGCCTAAACGCCTTTTAAACACCTCCAGATGATGACTCTGCCACTTCCCTGGGCAGCCTGTTCCACTGCTTCACCACCCTCTCTGTGAAGAATTTTTTCTTAATATCCAATCTAAATCTCCCCTGGCGCAACTTGAGGCCGTATCCTCTTGTCCTATCACTTGCTACTTGGGAGAAGAGACCAACACCCTTCATGCTACAGCCTCCTTTCAGGTAGTTGTAGAGAGCGATAAGGTCTCCCGTCAGCCTCCTTTTCTCCAGGCTAAACAGCCCCAGCTCCCTCAGCTGCTCCTCATCAGACTTGTCCTCCAGGCCCCTCACCAGCTCTGTCACCCTTCTCTGCACTCTCTCTAGTACCTCAACGTCCTTCTTATGATGAGGGGCCCAAAACTGAACACAGGATTCAGGGTGGGGCCTCACCAGCTGCGAGTACAGTGGCACAATCACTTCTCTAGTCCTGCTGGCCACACTATTCCTGATACAAGCCAGGATACTGTTGGCCTTTTTGGCCATCTGGGCACACTGCTGGCTCATGTTCAGCCCTCTCTGCCAGGCAGCTTTCCAGCCACTCTTCCCCAAGCCTGTAGCACTGCCTGGGGTTGTTGTGACCCAAGTGCAGCACCCACCACTTGGCTTTGTTAAACCTTGTACAATCAGCCTCAGCCCAAATCCCTCCCTGAGCCTTCTCTTTTCCAGACTGAACAGTCCCAGCTCTCTCACCTTTTCTGTACAGGAGAGATGGCACAGTCCCTTCATCATTTTCATGGCCCTTCATTGGATTCTCTCCAGTATGTCTACGTACCCCTTGTACTGAGTAATCCAGAGATGGACGCAGCGCTCCAGGTACCACCTCACCAGTTCTGAGTAGACCTGCTGGCAATGCTTTGCCTAATGCAGCCCAGGATACTATTAGCTGCTTTTTTGGCAAGGTCACATTGCTGGCTGGTGCTCAACCTGATGCCCAGCAGCACCTCCAAGTCCTTTTTCTGCAAACCTGCTTTCTAGCTGGGTGGCCCCCAGCATATACTGGTGCATGGGGTTGTTCCTCCCAGGTGCAAGACTTTGCAGTTCTCCTTGTTGAACCTCATGATGTTGCCATCTGCCCATTTCTCCAGCCTGCCCCGTTCCCTCTGGATGGCAGTGTGACCCTCTGGTGTGTCAGCTGCTCCTCCCAGTTTGTGTCATCAGCAAAACTGCTGAGGGTACAGTCTGAGAGTATGCTCTCCTGGGTACTCCTTAGCTTATCCAGGGGAATATCAGAGTCCTTGAAACTGTGATCTCTGGCTTTCACGCAATTTTTCAGCTGCTTCAATCAATAGTTATCCTTCCCCATATTACAACTCAGTAAATCCTGACCATGTTCCCTCAAATGGAGAAAGAAATTGTATTCTTTTTTACTATGCTCTTTTTTTTTCTCCATCCAGTTTCTTTAAAACGCATACAAAGACTTGTAGTTACGAAAATATGGACAGGAACTCATACATATAACTATGTGCTCTCTGAGACAAGCAGGAGTAGTTTCTAAAAGCTTAAAAGACAATATTAGGGCCTCTGCTAAATCTCTGCAATTTCAGTATTTCTAAGATTACAAGAATAGCTGTAGTATGGTGAAAATTAGTAAACCATAAAATTATTGCTATGTATTTGCTATATGTTACCCTGCTTAATTCAGTCTGGGAGAAACACATATCCTTCTGCTAAGCCCAGCTATAGGGAGAGATGCCTAATATTTTTCTCAGAACAAAGCTTTGGAGAGGGGCTCTGTGTTCCAGAAATGAAAATCAATATTATTAGTTTAAGTTCTGTAACTTTCTCTGCTATCTGGCTTTAAATTGCCACAATTTACTGAGAAAATAAAAGCATATGTGGCTTCCTCAGCTTTTCTTCCAACTTTTCTTCATCCAAAGGGAGAAACACAGTCATCACAATCAGTTTACCCACATCCCCAGACGTGGCATCATCCTGCCAGGAAACAAACCATTTCAGATGAATTATAAGTGATCCCATAGTTCAGATAATAAAATCTCAAGTACTTTAAGTACTCCAACAGCAATAGGAAGAAGCAGGAAGCAGTGTGATGAATAACTCCATCTGAATGCAGCTCTGATGGAGCTGGTCACTCAGACACCCTGAAAAGTAGATTTTTTGTTGTTAGCAATGAAACTGCTTACAAAGTATGGAGAAAGACCACCATACAGAAAGTAGTTGCTTTAAGCGGGATGAGATTAAATTAATCTAGTTTGTAAGTTATTCATTATAACCCATTTTCTCAGCTCAAACCATGGTTTTTATTAGTACCTCTTGTTAAATCTATTAGAATATTGAGATGATGAGTGCAGCACAAAGAGGAAGCAATATGTCTGGTTTTGTTTGTAAAATAAATGCTTTCCAAAGCTCTGTGTGTGAATCCTGGAAAAGAATGGCTTTGATTTTCCCTTGAGAAATAGGCTGAAGCATTTTTGTCAATAGATGTCCTTTTCAGATAGAAACCTAATTCATTCTGGCCCTGCTGAATGGTTTCGGAGCCATGCACCCTGGCAGCAATAATACTGTCAGCTTTACCCTGATATTAAGTTCACACTTGAGGAGCTGTAGATGATGAATTTCAGATTTCTCTAACCCCTGATGCTGTTTTCAGATTTTGAGTAAACTAAAGCAAAAACTGCTTGCTGAAGGAAGTTGATAAAGAGTCTGTCGATAAGGGTCTGAGCCTTGGGGTCACAGAGTAAAACATTAAATATTTATATATTTACACAGGCATTGTATCGACTCATCTATAGGTAGCACAACGGCCTTCCTTTAGGCCAGCTTAAATCAGATATTTTAACCCCCTCTCTCTCTTTCCTTTTAGGTATGTATGTGAACTACATTATATACATAGCTCAGAAATCCTCAAAGAGAACTTAGGTTAGGGTCAACTAAATAAACCAAGGAGGGATCTGGCAGTCTGAGGACAGGACAACTAAGACGTTGTAGTAAACTTCAGTTTTAATCATAAACTTCAGAAAAACAGTATCTTTCTCCAGTCTGGTATGCACTAATCTCAGTGGAGGGAATGGAAGGGAGGCAATTTCTGTGCCTTGCATATTTATAAAACGTCTTGAACATTTAATCAAGAAGATGTGCCTGTCCAAGATGCAAGCGTGATTGCTTTACACAGTGGCCTTGAGCTCTGCATTTACTTTTCTGGAGAGCATCAGAATGAAAGCCCAGTGGTCACAGGCTTGAGATCTGCATAGGAACCAGCATGAGGAGCACAGCACTCAGCTCTGGTGAGGAGTCAGGAAAGCGAATAAAGGAAAATTCTGGCACAAATGGCTCAAGCACAATTCAGAAAGAGAGTTTTTTCCACAGACGCATTTGTATCCTATTTGATGGTTTTTTTCTTGTGCATATTGGCACGGCACTACTGTATGCAGCTTTCCTAGCTCAGCTAGCATAATTACTCTCTCTTGAGCATAACTAAGTTATGAAAATAAAGGTAACATTATTGTTCTGCCATTCACCAAGGAAAACAGAAAGAAAAGACATATAGAGAATACACAGTCACCTTACAGTCCTGCTCAGCAACATATTTTTTTTTCCCTTCTCGATATGAGCCACAAACTCTCCCAAATCTTTACAATGTCTATGTTCACCAGAGATTTCTTCAGAACTGAACTTTGCAATTTATCAGTGGGGAATGAACTTCCTAGCTTTGCCTCACCTTAGGAACATGGCTGGATCTCACACAGGTTCTACTCAGAGGTTTTACTTCCCTCCTTAGGCCTCTTTCTTTTCCTAGAGCTATACTCCGTTTGTGATTTACTGGACCCAGCGTTTAGGCAGTGTACACGTACAACTTAAAGACCTTACAATGAACGGTAAAAAAATGTTAGTAGGTTTCAGATTGCCAATTAAGTCTAAATTAAATAACCTTATAATATTCACTATTTAATATGGCTTATTCAAGAGAAGATTAAAATAAATATGACAACATCATTGCAGCACGATCATGGAGATAATTATATGATTTGTTTCAGTTTTGAGGAAATTCGACTCAATGGGAAAATAAAAAAACTCCTCAACCATAAGAACCAGCTGTAGCACTAAAACATGGACAATAAAATTGATTCCCAAATGAAAAAAACAAAAAACCAAAAACATAAGTGTGTGAGAAGATGTTTCTTTGGAGTTTATGGGGGAAAGGTTGTCGACCTGTGAAGTTTGGTCTTTATTTGCACATCAGAAGTTCCCAGAAACTATCCCCTTTGAACCTGAAATAATCAGAGTGGATGCTTCACATCAGCTTCTGGGCATCGGTCTTCACATCTGTCCTTTTACATTACTCAGTCCACACTATGATGCTACCTCACAAATCCAGCCACCAGAGACACAAACTCACTGTGTTTGTACTCATTTTAGCCCTAACACCATAAACTCTGGCTCCTCACCAGAGTGTCAGAAATACCTGGAAGTGCGGTCGGGAGATACAATGCTTAGTTGTATTACTCATTAAAATGGAAAACACTGCAATTCATTCAAAAGAAGGTAGAAAGTACATAGAGAAGACTTTCCTCAAAGCAGCCAATTCAGGTAACCCCAAGCTAACCCCAAGCACTGAAGAAAGCTGAGGCACGCTCAATTACCTAAACCTGTGTCTTAAACCAGGTAGCAGGCAGTTTCTCCCTACACCACAGACGTAAAGATTCTGCAAAGAGCATAAAAGTTTCCTATGGCACTGCAGGCAAGAGGTGAGGGAAGCTCAGAACCAGGCACACGTGCAAATGCTGCGTTTGCCAATCCAATTGAAGTCTTTCCTATGCCCAACAGGAAAATGATGTAAGCAAAAAAACAAAATCACAAAAGAAACAAGCAGAAAAGGTTCCTGTAGGCTGAGATGCCCCCAAGCAGCACCAAATGTAGGGAAGCTTCAAGATAAGCTTCACACTTGAGTGCACAGGCTGTTCACTGGTATTTGTAGCACTCGGACATGAAAACAAAAAAAAAAGGAAAAAAGAAGAAAAAAAGAGATTTCCCGTCACTGAAATCATTCTTATTCACGGATGTTTGAGGTACCCCTAAAAAACAAGATGTATAGGTATCTTGGGTTAAACTGCTGAAATGCAGCATTCCAGGATTAAACATCACCACTGCACAGTAATAATGAGCACAAAACCGCTGCAACGTAGTTCCTGCTGCGCATTTTACAACATGATTCCTCATTCACTCTCCTCAGCCTGACTAGAGACAGAAATGGAGCAGCATCAGGACAGTACTTACTCAACAGCTGGCTCTTGTTTTGTGGTTTTCTCCCTCTCCACATTTTAGCAGCGTGTGGTTGTTTCTATTATTTGCTGATCTGAGTCCTCTCTGCATGCAGAGATGCTGCTAATGGCTAATTGTATTCATGAAATTCTAGCAGGGAATGCATTTCAGCATGAAATATACTGTATATCCTGCATTTATTCTTAATCAGGAAGCTCAGCTTCTAAGGAAGTGTACTGATATATATCCTTTCTTTTTATGTCTGGCACCTTACAAAAAAAAAAAGATTGGCAAGACCTCAGTCTTTACTAGATTGAGATTTTAACTCCTTCAGAGCTTTGTGTGACAGAAAGATGAATCAGTTTTGAGTAAGAAAGGTGTCCTCTCCCTTCATGCTCTACATATGGAGAAGTCTGGTAGCCTTCTGAGGGTGGAATTTCAGAGCAATGTTACTTCTGGTTTCACACGCAAGCAGGACTTTGAAAACGTAGATGTCACCATCCTACTCTGGTACTACTCTGATACTGAAAGACTGTATCATAAAATTTCTTAATCTGCCAGCTAGGTTTCCTTATCATGAGAACTTCAATTGCAACACTGCAGCTGATCCATATCTTTACATCTCTCGTGGTTTATGTATCCCTAGAGAGATACACACGAACTGAGGAAATCTATTTAGCTCCAAGTCAGGCCTTGTGAATCTCTCAAGAGGTGCTTAAAGCCCTCAAAAGTCAAAAAGACACTGAATTTTAGCAATTTCAGTGGGGCTGTGCCATCATATACTGGCTTGGGAGAAGCAGTTAACATTGGGTTTTGGACCTTCAGTAGCATGTCACACAGTTAATGAGATTAGAAAAGTATTTTTCTTGATGAAGTGGTTATCAGTGCAACCTGATAGTCCCTAACAAATAATAAGGATCTAATGCAGTTTCTTCTGAAGTCATGGGGAAATCTGATATTGATTTCTCTGAACTTCTCTTCAGACCCTCAGTCAGCAAAAAGTTAAAGAAAGCAAAAATTTAGATTTTTCTGTGGTGTGATGCAATGGTAGATCTGCAGACATGCTGCATGCACCCAACTTTTCTTCCTCTTTTCTTGACTAAAATATTAAAAATAATTTGCAATTTGCAGAATTTACATCTTAGAGCATGATATTTTCCTGCCACAATTCATTTAAGAGTATGGCAGATTTCTATCTGCAATATTTGGTTGAATCTTGTTTGGTTTTATATGGGTACAAGTCAGCAATATTATGATCAACAAGTTGTCATATTCTCACATGGGCACAAACTGGCCAAGTTAGAACCTGCTCTGTCATGATGGATTTGAGCAACACTTAGAATGTGTCTTTTAACCCACTAAATCAGTCTATTTAATTAATATTTATTGGCAGAGAAATATAAAAAGAAAGCTACTATTTAGAATGGTAAGGATTGGTGGGAGAGTTTTTATATAGCTACTATTTGAAATGGAAAACGTGGTGTCTGATGGGAAAACAGGCAAATCTTCTGCCTGGCAACGATGGATGTCCTGGGTTTCAGTGCTGGAAACCACACAAACACCTTCCTGCTGTCCCTGTGAGTCTCATCTGTTACAGTAAGGAACTGGAGGTAATGTGGGAGCCAGAGTTGCTATCTCTCCAAAATACTTTATTATATAAGCTCAGATAACCATCAGAAGAGTGGAAACAAGCCTCTAATAGCATGGCATGTGTTCAAATTTTCATTTTTGCCCCTGACAACATGCATGGCTATTTTTAGCTCTGAAACTTTGGGTTCAACTATTTTTCAGAGTGAGGGCTCTTTATCTGTAGGCATTCATGAATGGATGGTGGTATGTTTATTATATCAGATGGAACCATAAAGCAACTTAAAAAATCAGAGAAACGATTTCAATACCAGTGGAGGTTGGCATGGACAATGTCATTATGTGCCACTGTTACCTAGTACAGTGCTCAAAAGCAAATGAAAAAAAAAGTGAAAAAATAGCTGGGCATATACAAAAACGTACCCTGCATCCAGAGTAAAAATAAACACTTTATTCATACTAATCATAAAGAAATTTCATCAGACTGCATTTCTTTAGGTTGCTGTATGGCTTAATAGGTAGCCAGTCTCCAAAGAGAGGCCAAGAGGTAAAAATGTGCATTAGAATACAGAGTCATAAGTGTTATGCTGAAAAACTTGAAGAGCCATGTTTATGTTTCTCAGAGAGGAAAACTCTTACTCCATGAGACCATGTATAGTGGCAGCCAGAAGGATTTCCAGGAAAATTGTTGTATATATGCCCATTTTTCAAGTCTTTTAAAAAAAATATCGAAAATACTCTTTTCAAAGCTTGTTTCTATGAAATTTAAATTTCAAGTAAAATGGCTTTGGGAACACTAAGTTTCTGCAGAATTACACAGGCAAGTTGGGAAACGGTCTAGGTAGCACTGTAGTTCAGATCTGTAGTGTGTATGTCAACATATGTGCAACCTCACCTACACACACGTAGGTATGTACGTATACATACGTATACATACGTATACATACGTATTATGCCCTTCAGTGCTGATCTGGAAATGCGAATCAATCAGAAAGCATCTTGGGACTGAGAAGTGGGGAGCTGGAACACACAGTGTTACAGTGGTGGCAAGTGGGCCAGTTGGTCAGCCAAGAAGGTGTAGAAAGGACATCAAGACTCAGGCTGCCCCAGAAAGACCCCACACAGATACCCTGGGGTCTTCCAACACTTAGAGAAAACTACTGAGAGATGTAGGAAGCAACAGCTACTTCCTAGCAGAGCTGAGCCACTGCCTTTTGATTATCTAATAGTGCTATTTCCATCAGATGATGTGCCATGCTTCAATAATACAGCCACCTCCAATACACACGATGAAGTGTTGTCATGAGCCCTTCTTAAGGCACAGATTTGGGGGGTGAGCATATGGACAGTGCGAGTACTTGCACACAGTACAAACAGTTCTCCTCAGAGCTGCTCCTAAAACAAAACCACAGCTCTAGATAATCTGTGTTTTGTCTGATAATCTCATTAGTATTTATGGGAATTGCTGTGTAAAGTTACACATGGTGTTCCTTGCCAAAGGATCAATTTAACGTTCTGCCCTTAAGGTGCATCAGTTGTCTGAATAGTTTCCTCTTTATAGATTTGGGCAATATGAAACTGCATTTTCAGATATTCCTGGCTGGGATCCAGTCCAAGATTCACAAATACATTGATTCAGAGAAGGAAATGAAGGAGATGTGGAGGAACAGGGGGAAGTACGAACCTGATCGTCTGTGTCAGATAGATTGAATCAGCCTTATGTTAGCTGCATTGGAGGGAATATATCAATCCAAGATATGCTTAAGAGATGGTTCTGAATCGCTGAGCTCTGTTTCTAAGTAACCAGGAAGCTTATGTTGCTGTGATGTTTATCAACCTTTTAAAATTCTTCTTTAGAAGTATGCTTATGATTGTGTCTACTACTCACCAGATTGGCACCTGTCAAAATGAATCTATCTTGGGTGTCGAAGAAGGCTCCATTCTTCTCCACATCTCATCATCTCCAAGCACCAGTTTCATTCCCTAATATTTCAGATGAATTAACATACTCAGTGACTCTTCCTCCGAATCCTGAGTGCCATTTTTCACAATTTCCCTACCTGAAGTGGAATCACATTTAAGAATGGTGCCCAGCTTACATGTCCCCACTGAAGCTAACTTAGCATCCTCAGTTTTCCCCTGTAAGTCTTTATCTCAGCTAAGGCAGGGAAAAGCCTGATATTCAGCATTATTTCCTTCACTTGCACAGTGCCCACAAAGGTAAAACAAGAACAAGAAAATTGACAAATTAACAAGAGAAGGAGAAACACTGACACCTGCAAGATATTTGCAGGCAAGGAAGACGGTCATGAGCCATTAGACTGTAACAAGTCCAGCTACATCTGCTCAGAAACAGATATGTTTTTGTCAGATTTGATGATTCTTTCAGATATAAATCTTTGCTGTAGATTATATGATTTCAGTGGAATTTGTAGATGAATTCTGCTAGAAACCTGTCTGTTTTCTGCTGTTCTTCTGCCCAGCTCTGGGGTCACCCTCCTTGTTGATGGACACTGGGAGAACGGAAATGCCTGTTTCTCAGCAACCCAAGATCCAGAGTGACCTTTATGTCCATGACTCTGGGGTTTTCTTTCATAAAAGAAGACACATCATTTCGTGAAGAGATATTGTTGATGTTCATCTCTGCACAGGATGATCCCAGATTTCACCATAACCCAGCTCCAGATCAGATGCAAAATTAATTATCTCGGCTCAGCTCTCCATTGTGTCTCATGTTTAGGTCTTCAAAATGGGCTTTAAAAGCAGAATTTGGTCCTTAACTGCTTAGAAAGTTGCAAGTGCACAGTCAACCCACTCAAGAACTTTGTATTAGTAAGGGAGTAAGAAAAAAAGATTTAAAAAGCCAGCTGTTGCTAAATGGTATGTGGAAAAATCAAATCTTTAAGATATGTTTGTGTGATACAACTGAGCTGTCTACAATATATACCACATGCTGCCTGACATGGTGCCAAGGTTTTAAAGAATCCTCTGAATACTAATCCTTTTCTTGCTCATATTTCATAGTGGATCAGGTAAAAAGGTTTTCTACCATCTTAATGAATATTAGTGGTGAAGGACTAATACAATGTCTTGTCCAAACACCTAACATGTTTGGTATTTATACTTGTAAAGGTAAATTGTATTCCAGATATTTTCTTTCTCCATAAGTATTTGCTCCCTTACATCTGTATTGATGTTGTCTCGCTAAAAAAAGCTATCTTGCAGATGAACACATGCGTCTTTGTCCTCTGACTAATTGTTGTTGCCACCAGAGCTGCATATCCACCCTCTGCTGGAAACTAAACCATTTCCACCTTCTGGAAACCAAACTGTAATTAGACTTAATCTTGTGGCACTTCATCCACACTGCGGCTCCTGGAAGGAAAGAAATTGCTGTGGGATGGAAAGGGCAGGACAATGATAAACAGAAATATTTAGAAGCTCAAGGTCTGTCTTCAGCCAGATGAGCTCTAAGTAGAAAATAACAGTGTTCTTCTAGAAAATACATTACAACATTGTCTCTCTGGTCACAAAATGGCATGAGCGCTGTTGTTAGATGTATCTGTAGTCAACTGGAATTAGCAGAATGGGAAGAGCTACTTAAATGCTGTGTACTGATTCCACAGCACTCCCGAACCCACTGGAAAAGCGGGTGGCGGGGGCCGAGGAGAGAAAAAGTGTGTGTGGGAAGGTGGCAAACCAGAAAGAGAACTAGAAAAGCTAATTTTTATCAAAAATGCTCTCGTCCATTGTTGGGGGTTACATTTCTGGCCTCTCGTTATTGACTTTCATGAATGTACATGTGTATTTTCACGTGTTGCTGGAGGAGTCTGTCCTGCCTGTCAGTCTGAAGGAACTTGCTGCTTTGATGACAATGGGTAGAGAGCAACCTCTCATGGAGATGACAATTGTATCTGTGGTAATTTCTCCATGTAGTAACAAGCTCAGCCCAAGACATTTGAAACCTCTCTCTAAAACTGACAAAAATTTAGTACTTCACTAAATTGGCCACATTACCAATGAGAGGTTCATCCTCTACAACATCTGAAAATGTTCTTAGGGTGAACAAGCACTCAGGTTGTCAATGTTGCCTTCAACTAGCAGCACTACTGCATGCAGAAATGCTTTCTGGGCTGTTTTCCTACTCCCAGCCATCTGTTACAAAGGCATCCAGGCAGCTCAGAAATTGATGTATATGTGCCAGTGCAATAATAATGATAATAATTAGAATAATGGTGATGATTATGATAATAACAATAATAATAATAGAAGAAGAAGAAGAAGTTGACATGGGCAGGCTATCATAATCCTGCAAGGGCCATTTTTCCTATTGGAAGTCTAAAGGAAAAGACTGCCAACCACCTGCCTTATTTCCCTGTAAGACACTTTCGTGCCATGGTGATAAATGCACAGAGAGGATCAAACATTGCTTTGCTATGAGATGAGAAATCAGAATCCTTTCAAGCAAGGGGAAAAAAAGGTCCATATCATTAAAACACTTTAAAAGTGCAAGCATGTCTTTTCATTGCACAGTCTGACTGTGAAGTCCATTTACTATTATTTCTTGTTTTATTTGCCAGGATAACTTCCATAAAACCTATAGCTGCATTAAAAAAAATAATAATCATTAAAATGCTGGTCTGCAATGGCAGCATATCAAGAACAATGGTCACAGGAAGAGCATTTAATAAAAGATCAGACAAATATCTTTGGTCTAGTCAGGCTTTTTAGCAGTTTCTCCAGGAAGACAGGCATCCTGGTGGAAGGAAAGATCTGTCTCTAATGAGATTTGCCTTTCAGCTCATATTAGTGCCCTCTGGCAGCAAATACAAGCCATCGGGAAAGAGAACCTTCGAGGACAGGAAGAAGAAGGGGTGGTAGTGGGTTTATTACTGGAAACAAACACCTGGGTTTGTGGCAGCTGAGAGCACAGTATGGCAACTTGCTTGCTAAGCACCAAAGTAGTGAAGGCTGGTGCCTAGGAAGGGTGCAAGAATGAGCCAGGAGGTGTGTAGGTATGCTGGTACCAGCAGTAGGGAAGAGTAGGAAGATAAGATCTAGTATAAGGTCTGGCTGTTAAGAATGAGACTAAAGCCCAAGACCTCTGTCCTGACTTTTCCTGAATGCTTCTAGTTTCCTGGGAAAGATCCCGGGGGCAGGTAGAGGTCTTGAGTGCCAGTGCGTGGGTAGAAAAGAGGGATTCACACCTGTTAAGACCAGGAGACACGAGTAACCTGTAAAGGATGGGTGGGCGATACCTTAACAGAAACAGATCTAGTTTGCTGGTGCAGGAAATCAGGACTGAGTGAGCTGATGGGCATGGAAAATTCTCTTTTTATAGCTGACACACTCCTCAGAAGGGACATGGTTAATGCTCATTAGGCCTCTGAAAAGGCCAGAAGGAAAATAAAAAGCATAATCACAATGAACACAATAAAATCAAGCTGCCTACAATGCCAATACTGAGAAACAGAGCAGGGCAGTACTCGCAAATGCACTTACATCAACACTAGAAGTCTAAAAATGGCAAGGGGAGCCAGAATGCTTGGCACCAAATGGCAATCCTGATCAAACTGGCACCTTGGGGATGTAGTGGGAGGAAGATGTTTAATGGAAGCTCTGCCACACTACTCACTGTACAGGAATGATAGGGTGGGACACAGGGGTGGGGGAGTAACACTGCACATGAAGGACTGTATGAGCTGTAATAGCAGAAATGCATCATAAGAAGAAGAGTCATTGTAGGATGCTCATGGATTAAAATACTGTGGTGGTACTAACACCATGATCAGGATGATGATTACATTTAGGAAATGCTATTTCAGATCAGAAAACCTGAGAATTTATGACAGGCAACTGTAAAAGTCTTAAGCTACCTCTATACAAAGTGAATAAATGCAACATCAGGATGAGACACTGAATAAATAGTTTCAGGAAACACTTTAAGAACTTTTTTCCTAGACTTCACCAGGGGTGTGCAACCTAGTTCATGACATATTAGTTAAACGATTGCTCTGCAATAGTACCCATAGTGCTACTAGGTTTAACACTACAGTGGGAAAGAACAAGCGAAATAGAGTCAAGCTGTAGCTATTCAATTGCAAATAAGAGAGCTATGTAAAAATAAGGGAATTCATCAAACCTATAAAGACCAATCTAAATTAGTCTGGAGACTGTCCAAAGATATTATACTATATCAGAAACCCAAGTAAATGGTATAGCACAAGTGAAAAAGAGAACAATAAATACCCTGGACAGAAGCAGAAAATAGAAGAAAATAGGAAATAGAAAATACTCAATAGAAGAGTCAGGTAGGTTACCATTGGAGAAGGGAAGTCAATACTTAAAAATGGAAATGCTCAAATAAGAATGGCCATAAAGCAAGTCAGGTCAAATGTAAACAGGAAATTAAGAGGGATAGAAAAGAACTTGAAAAGAACCTTGGAAAGGATGCTTATGCTGACAGCAAAAAAGTTATGTAGATAAGCAAAGGCAGGAAGCACTAGGAATTGTAAGATGTTTGTATGATCAAGGTGTAAAAAGGACATTCAGCAATGAAAAAGCCATGGCAGAGAAGTTCAGTTAATACTTTGCTTTTCTGTTTGCTGACGAAGATGTTGGGAAGATGCCCACTCCCAGCCTGCCTCTGTATAGCAGATAGGTGAGCGAACCTAGCTCGATATTAGGTAAACCAACAGTAAGCATTAGATGAAACGAGTGAGTTTATGTTAACAAGTCACCAGGACCAGTTGGTGCTCAACTGGGAGTTCAGACCCCACACCTTGGCCAGCAATGCTGAACTGGCATTGCATGTGGTCTGCCAGGGTAAGTCCCACCTACAAATACAGCCCGGAGGAGGTTCTGGGAACCAGGGACTTGTGAGGCTCCCCCTCACCCCTGCTAAGAGAGACCCTGCCTTAGAAAATAAGATCTCAGAGCACTGGATGAACACAACCAGCTGGGCAAGAGCCAGCATGGCTTCTGTAATGGGAAACCTCTGCACCAGCCTGCTAGGCCTCTGTGGGGGTGTCAATAAGCACGTGGACAAAGGAGAACCAGTCAGCCTCAAACTCTTGGATTTTCAAAAAGTCTTTTACAAGATGCCACATTGAAGCTGTTTAAAGATGCAGAGCTGCCTTGAAAGAAAGCTCCTTCTGTGGATTTAAAGGATAGAAAGCAAAAGTTTGGCACAATGGTGCCTTCTTAGGATGGGCTACTGAAGGGCTCACCTAAGAACCAGTGTTGGGATCAGTTCTTTTCAAAGTTTTCATCAGTTGTCTGGAAAAGGAACACTGAAATTTCCAAAATAATGAGAATGTTTCAAGTAGCTAAATGCCAGCCTGATGGTGAGGACCTTATAAATTGTGTGTGTGGGATGGGAGTGGGGACAGATGAGCTTCAGGGTAGATAAATATATGCTAAGGACCTAGGTTGGAAATAATCTAATCCACATGCACATGATGCTGAACTTGAAACGTGCAGTTACAACTTCAGGAAAATCCTGGAGTTACCACTGACAGTTCTCTGAAGCTGGCTTTCACTGGCTACTGCACATTTAGCCAACAATATGTGGGGAATCATCATGAAGGAGCAAGACACAAGGTCTACTTTTAGCCCTAAAAAAGATTTTGCACAACCACAACCATCTTAAGTACTGCATGCAATCTTGTTTGCTGCATCTCAAGAAAGGGCATAGTAGAGTTGGAGAAAGTTTCGTGAAAATGAAGGGAATAAGGACCTGCCTTTGTAAGAAGACATTAACAGAGGCTGAGCCTTCACTTTGGAGATGAGGAAGTCACTCACAGAGAACCTCTGAAATGCCCACAGGCAGTGGTTGGAGGCCCACTGTACCAGCAGGCCCAAAGACCAACTCATGGACCATGAAGAGATACTAAAGGGAATAAACAGCGATGGCTTTTCAACACTGCTACAAAAAAAAAGTATAACTGCTGAGGAAATATGAGGAGAATGGATCATTGAAATGACCAGGCCCATAGACTTTTGCTAAACAGTGTTGCCTATTGCCTCTGCTGGAGACAGTGTTTGGTTGGATGGGCCATTGGTCTGAGGAGACCTTCCACAACATTATGGCTGCTACTAGAAACAGGATACTAGACTAAATGGACTTTTGATCTCATCCAGTACAGATGTTTTTATGTTCCTAGAGAGCCCAAAAATTGAAAAAAAAAAAAACAAAACCAAAAACAAAAATACAAACAATAACCAAAACCCACACAACATGCAAAAGCCCTTGTCCAGGTAGGACAGATCTGAACAAACCAAACTATTTCTTACTGGGGACGACCAGAAAGAAGCTCTGTGACTTGCTGCTCTGAAGAGATGAGCAACTGAAGAAAAGCTCAGAAGAGGTGAAAGTGCCCTGCATTTGTGAGACTCTTGATCTACAGCCAACTTCCCTGAGCACGGCCAGGTCAGAGGGCTGAGCCAAAAAAACAGAGCAGCAGATGAAAACTATTGCCTCAGTGTCATGAAGGACCCTGAGAAGAGTCAGACTCAACTTCACCAGAGTCAGACAAGGGGACACCTGAGTCATTTGCTTATAAGACCCTCATCACTATTCAACTGCTTCTAAGACAGACATTGGACACTGATGTAAAGGACTAGGGAGGGAGAAACCAGACTTACGGGTCTCTGATCTGCATTACAAGATGTGAACAAAAAGACAGCCCTTGCCTTAATGAGCAGGAGTCTCAACCAGAAGACAACAGGGAACAATACAGATGTGAAGGAATATAAGAAAACAGTAATCTAAGACAAGAGTTGTCCTTAGAAACCTACACTTAGAAAACTTCAAACAATAGATCTGTTTTCGTGGCCTTACGTCATTGGAGATGGGAATTGAAAGTGCTTGTAGGACAGAGCCTATAGTTCTGGGATGGGGGAAGGGAAGCCTGTGGTGAGCAGGTTCAGGGGAACCCTCTTTCTTGAAAAGGTGGCAAGAAAAGCATATGAAGGAAATACACTAATACAATTAAGAAACTGAGGCCAAAGATGAATGGAGCCTAGTGATAGTCCAGGCATGCACGACATGAGGGTAGGAAGGCTGGCCAGAGTCTGGCAAGGTCAGCTTTAGCTGAATTGTCTATTCTCAGCCTCAGCTGGGAACAACAGAAAGGGAACCAAAACATTTATAGGAAGCTACATATATTTTAATACCTCTAACCTTTTCCCAATACAGGCATTTGACCACCATCTTCCCATCATCATGACAAGTATTGACAACATGAATAACAACGTGCAACTTGGTATGTTGAGTAGGCTTGGAAGAAGCTAAACTTACTGCCCCACTCAATCAACAGGGTACCTCCAGGATTTAACCTGTTTACTCAGCAGTTGTCAAATAGATTTGGAGGAAGAACTGATGTAAAGGAGAACTGTACAGCTGGTGCAGGAAAGGAAATTATCTTAAGTGCAATTGCAGCAGTAGAGTAGTTGTACAAGTTCAGAGGCAGGTGAGGAGCCTGTGTGAGATGCTCATTTTGGAACAGGGTAAGCACACAAGTAGGAGACCTAAGGAGGAAAAGAGAACCAAGGTTATATACAAAGCTTATGTGCTGCTTATACAAACTGTCCCTCAGGCTTTTTCCTGTACTCATGGAGCAGTGCTGCCAAAGTTTAAAGTCTTGAGGGTTTTAAAAGGTTTCCCATTAATTCTGTTCTGTCCTTCAGCGTCTTGTGGAGTCTGGCCTTGTCTCAGAGATGATTACCATTTCCAGTTATAAACTTGAGGACTTAGGAGGAAAGCTGGCAAATCAATGTTACAGATTTTTGGGGGGTGTAGGGAGGGAAAAGAATGGGGGTTCCTTCTGAAGATTCATGACTGCCTCAACTCCGGGGAGAGCCTCAGTGGCTTTGGGGTGGGGGGAGAGAGGGACAGTTTATAAAAGCTCTTGCTCCTTTCTTTCCAGAGAAGCTTGGAAATAATACAATCCATATGCGTCCTAGAGGTCCCTACCGGAGGAATGAGCGTCGGATTTGCCTCCTTTTGCTGCAGGGGAGGGTTTGGTATTCCAGACAGTGGAGAATGAGATGCATGATTCTTAAGAAAATCTGCTTCTGTGACACTGGGGCCTCCTTTGCTTTTCATGGCTTTTTTCAGTGCCATGTAAAAAGAAAGAAGTTAATCCAGCTTTGCATGGAAACATTTTTAAAGGGTTCTTGCAACTTTTCTGCCACATTTCCCTTTTGTCCCAATTTAAAAATTGAAAAAAAGGATTTAGAGAGTGGAGAAGGTGGTATAGAGCCGCTATTGCCACCATGCACCTAGAACCAACCACTGTGAAGAGAGGGAACAGCACCAGGTACATCACTGGTCTGTGAAATGTCAGCTTTTATTAGTCTCTACAGTAATCTGAGAAAGATGAAAGCAATCTTTTGTAGTCTATCTTCTGAAAGGACTGACCCTTTTCCAGTGCTACAGGTATGTATTTTAAAGAATATCAAGTTCAACGGGACAGATCAGTCCATTAAGACAAGAGCAGGGAGTTCGTCCCATTTAACAGGAAAACAATCAAAATCTGAAGTTTGGACTGATCACTCAAGCTTCAGTACCAATGCTCTTTAAGGTAGACTGTAGTGACAAAATTAGCATTCCCTTGCCTTGGCACTCCTTCAATTGTATATTAAGCCTATGGGCTTGCAAAGAACAGATTTTCCACATAAAAATACATCACATGTAATTCAGTATGTGAGGCCAATTCTTCTGATTAACATATTAACTTTAGTTCTGTTGCTCAATGATCACGTCTCTTGCTGTTCTGCATTATCTGTCACTTTCCCAGGGATGTTTTCTTGTCAAAATCATCCACCAGAAAGCAAAATGTTGCTAAAAGCTGCAAAATGTCTTGGGCTTTTGTTCTTGACTCCAGCCCAGATCTCAAAAGATAAGACCTCTCAGTGGGCTTGAGGGGATTTCCTGTAGATGCTAAGGATAACTAGGTCCCAGGCTGGATGGAGCCATTTCTCCAGTATTTCTTGGATTCCCCTCCCTGAAAGTCTTACACTTCTAGAAAAGATGCACAGGAAAAGCCAAGGTAGTGAACAAAGCTCTACTGCTGAGTATGGAGCCTGTTTATCTGCCCAGATGATGGAAGATGCTGTGAACAATTGTAAGTACAGCACATATGAAATGGCACTGGTAAAAGGGAACACCTAGTCACCAAGGCTACAACATTGTGCCTATTATGATAAAGTATTTACCACAATTCCCATTCACAAATAATGCATGCTGATCAGCTGCATCAGTGTCACTCTTGATGTTGTACATGCTGTTCGTCCTCTACTCAGTCATTAACTGCTTCAAGCTAGTTTAACCATGCTAATAATATGCAAAAAAAAGCTTTTAGTTACATGGTTATCGTCTTAATATGAACATTTTCAAGTTCATTATCACTTCCAGAATGTGGTTCCAAGTGAGATAAAAACTTCAGCTCATGAACATGGTTAATAAAGCTCTGTATGCTGATGAGCTGGGCTTCTGCATTTAGAAGCCAAATAAAAAGCAAGCCTAGGTGAATCAGCATATGCTGCACTACTGAGCTATCTAGATCTCATACAGTGACACTATTGACTCCTATTTAATCATCCAAGATGACAGTACTGAAAGGACATAAAAAGCAAAAAAGGGCATTTGTGAGCAGGCTACAAATCTAAAAGCTGCCGCAGTTGAGCTGGGAGGCTGGGGAAGGTGTGCTGGGCAGAGAGGCTATATCATTTCCTTTAAGATTACACAGGGTTTATGACTACTGGATTTGGACCGCCAACTCCAGTTGGTTATTTCTCCGATCTTGCACATGAGTCTGTTTGAAATGCAAAGACTAACCCTTGTTTTCTCTTGGCTGAAACTCCTAGGAGGCTGACATTTGGCCAAAGTCTAAATGTGGTTGTGGACAAGCCATAGGAGCAGAGTGGGGCAGATGGATACATGAAACCAGGATGAGATGGGAGGAGGCAGCAGCGGAGGGCGCAGCCACGCGGGTTCAGCCACGTTGCGGGACCCTTTGTCACAGGGGTGGGTGCCAGAGGCAGCGCATGAGCCACCGACTCACTGCGTTCCCCCGGCTCCCTGCAGGAAGCCTCAGCGCTTCCCACCCATATGGCGCCCGAGCTAACATTAGAAGCATTCGGCTCGCGGGAAGTGCCAGCTCAGGGAGACGGAACAAGCCTGCTCCTGACAAATGTGAAACTCTTCATCCACTTGCCCCCGCATGCCAGCTGCACAGTTCATCACCCATACGAGGCCAAGCTGGAAGTGGTGGTGAACAGCCCAGTGAGATCAGAGAGAGCAGAGGGGAGACTCTGTCCCCAAGGGTCCTGCTGGCATCATGACTGGTGTCAGTGTTTTCTGAAACACTTGTCTCAATACTATTTATTGAATATCAGCTTTCTGTCATGGTGGCAAACCATTTGGTCTGTCAGATGAGTGCTCCTATGTCCAGAGTAACATCAACATCTCAGCTGAAATGGGCAGTGTGACTGGCCACATCTCTTTGCTAGGCAGAAATGCAATCATGTGGGTCGAACTAAGGTGAGGTGATCTTTATCAGACCTGCTTTTTTCCCAGTCATGGGTCTTTCACATTTTGCCCCATTACCTCTTTTTACCTGCTTACCTCAGGGATCTCTGGGCAAATTCTCCCTTGTCAAAACATTTGCCCATAACTCAGTGTTGTTTTCAAGCACAGCTTCAGGAAAGTCAGATCTTTTACTTTCTGCTTTCAGCACTAAGAACTGAGACCCAAGACCCAAGATATCCAGCAGCAGGCAGTAGCCTCCCTGGATTCTGCCACCACGTGTGCAATGCAGGTGCCTGGGTTGGAAGCAGAGGTGGGATTTCCTATGCAAGCCCATTAACTTCAGAGAGTGCATCAGAGCATTTTCCCTCTCATGCAGACACTGCAGCATAACAGGCTGTGATGGAAGCTGTCAAGGTACAAGAAGGTAACAAGCACAGAAGCTCTGACACTCCCGGTAAGCCAGGCTGAGCTGCTTCCAGTCGGGTGGTTGTGGTTCACTTTGTGGTGGTTGACTTCTGGAGACAACTTATCCCTGCAACAGAAATGATTTTGCTTTCTAATAGCTGTAGTAGAGATCACTGTACCACAAAGAGTAATAGTCTGCCCTGTCCTCTTGTTCCTGTTGTGGGTTATATTTGACTCCAAGGCAGGCTGTGCGTTTGCTGTTGGTTGTGGACAGAAGCTGGTGTTTTCTGTGAGGTTGGTGAACTGTCTCTAAAGTTTTTCACCTCTGAGCAAAACTAACAAGTTTTTAGATGTAACAAAGCAGTTCTGTCTCCAGATGAGGCACTGTACTGAAATACATATGAAGCAAGCAATGGTTTGTCTCTCTTGAAGCCATTTTGGATGTACTGTGTCCTTGCAAAGATGAGTGTCTTCCGTAACTGAACAGACAGGCTACACTGCTAGAAGTAAGCTTAGAGATTGCTGGCCCAAGGGACTGATCTGACAACAGAATCAGCAGGGTTTCTCTTATTTTAAAGTCTTCAAATACAGGAGTTACGCAGACCACAGACAGTGGGAAGAAGAAAGCAATCAGGTGATAGCATGTCTCATGTTAACCAAAGGTACCAAGCAACTAAAATCCTGTTTGTAAATAATGCAAATTATGCTATGCCAGCCTCAAAGATCTGCTGGAGTTGGAGCCCTTCCAAAAAGCTAAGCTTTTGAGAAGAACCCTCCCAGTGTTGTGTGGCCCTCCAAGCTGTGGAAGAGACCTTGGTCCCTACTGCAGGATTTATTTTTCCTTCTCTCTGGATACATTTACATCTTTCTTGTTGTAACCTTGGATCTGTAGCTGCACTTCAGGTAGGACATGTCAGATGGGAAAATGAACAGGCATGCAAATGATGAAGCTTTTTGCAATATCATCAGCTTGTTCAAAGAGGAAGACAGCCTTTCAAAACCTGCTGGATACTTGTTCATAAATTGATGCTGTTGTACTAATGAAGGAATTCCAGTCCAGTCTTCAATGGCTCCATAAAACAGCTATGCGTAGCACAATATAAAGAAACCAAAAACCTTGTGTACGTGGTGACTAAGAAATAAGAGAAGCAAAGGAGTTAAAAAGGAACTAAATCAAATAAATTGCCTCTTCCTGAGAACCAGTCACCAATTCCATAGCCGGAAAATGCTGAAGTGACCACTGTTCCTATTTTTCTGAAGCATTTTAGTTTATAGGAATAGCTCACCTGCTTCTTCAACGGAGTTAACATTAAGCAACGACTCTGTAAATAGTATCCTCCAAAGATCCACTGGGACTCTTTTCCTGCAGGTTGCAAGCCTTTACACATTCAGCATACAGGGGGCTTGAACTGCACAAAATCTCTTCCTCTTACCATACTACTTTTTTCTTTTCCTCCAAACCTTTTAAGCTGCGCTGCAGATTTCTTTTTTGTTTGTTTTTCCTCTGATAACCTTGAGAGGTGCTGTTAGGCAACTAATGAATTAAAACAGGGAAGATAAAGACGTGTGTATTCCTGAAAATATTCTCAAGAGAGTCCCTTTGAGATAGTAGCCCAGAAGAATGAATGCCTTTGCCATGCAGACCTCAGGAGCATCCCGGATGTAACTGGTACACAATAAAACCCTGAGGAACAAGGATTTATTAAAGGGGCAAGGTCTTAGCAAGGATGGAATGCTAATGGGGGAGGAAAGCACATCAACTACTCTTGTAGTGTTGCTTTTAGACAAAAACACAGAATGAGATCTAATCAAATATATCAAGGGAACCATTGCTGGTTTATCTTATGATATTGTTTTGTGAGATGATTTGAAAAACCTATGGGAAAATGGTCCATGAGAGCTACTGACCATGTGGGCACGTGGGGCACAGTTGGGCTGCATGTTCCTGATGTGATCTAATGCATTTGTGTGATCCTCAGTCCTAGGCATGGCGACTTCTTGCACTTGCCCCTGGACATCAAGCAACCTAGCCCATCAAAATGGGATTATTTCCTCACAATCAATGAGCCAGTAAAATACCATACGGAATACCAGGGGATTTATTTATTCTCTCTCCTTGAATGATTTGGTGTTAACAGCTGCAGCTGTCACAAGTAGGAATATAAATGGCCTTGGAAGTTAAAAAGCCTGCATGCTGGAACACCTCACTAAAGTGGGCACGGGAAAAGGCGAGAGGTGATCCAGTCCTGCTGACACAAACTGCAGGAAAAAAAAAACATGTAAAAAAGTATTTTTCTATTAGATTTCCTCTGGTTGTCAACTGGAGTTATCAAAGGGCTTCTCTTACTTTACTTGGAGTTTGATCTCCTAACAGGGCTGGTGTCAGGGAACAAAGCACAGATTTGGGGCTATTCTACTGAGTTCTAGGAGCTTGATATGCCCTAGAAACGAGGTGACAAGGGCAGCAGCAAAGCAAGTGCACAGTGCAAGGGTATCTAACTGTCGGTAAGAACAGGTGGATTTCCACACTACTCAATGCTTGGTCTGCTTGGTGACCTCCTAAGTCCAGGTGATCTTGCCATTGAGCCATGATAAATGTTTTAGGTGGGCTGATTGCAGTTTCTGGCACTAATTTCCTGCGCACATGACCCTGAGTAACTTAGGTACGCACCTACAGCTTTGGCTGCAATCCCACCCAAAGTACCTCAGCTATTCTTAATGGCTGTGCTGGGATCACTTATTGGAGCTACGCCACAGTACAGAAAAAGACGGATGATTCATGGGGCCGAAAGATCGAGTCATTGAAAATAAACCCTCAAAGGCATCTGGCTGATTTCTATATTTAACTGCCTAGTAACAAAGAATTTGAACAACCAGCATATTAATTAAGAGATAGGTACCTTCCTGCAAGCACTTAAATGTTCAAATCAGTTCTGGTCAGTTATCTGAAAAGCACCTGCTCTCAGGAGAGGGCTTTGCTTTGGATTTCAGCTGAAGGCAGGTACCCAGACCCTCGGGCAAGGTGAGACATTGCATTAGATCCTGTTGATTAGTTCTTGGTAGCTCTTTGCTAGAGAATTGTATGGCCTCAGCTGAGCCACCTGATCTTCTCTTTGTGCTCTGTAAATGGCTACAGGACTAAGCCATGATTGTACTGCTCCTACCCCTGCTATAAAATGCTATTTTTCTGTCAGGAACTGTGTTGCAGAAAGAACCACAGTGACTCAGGTGTTGGCAAAGTTGGGGAGACACTTAAGCTCGAGATGCTCTCTCATGTAGCTATGGCAGGCATGGTTGAGCGAAGCAGAAAATAAGCAAACAAAAATAGACTACACAATGAACTGCAGGGCTTCTACCAACACCGGTTGGCCAATCTCTAAACCATTTGAGGATGATGGACAGACCTCTGCACCTTCCAGGTCACTCTTCCCTTCTCTGTGGGACAATGAACCTTCTGCTGGTGGGAAAGCAGATGCAGCTGGCAAATGTCTTAGATTAAAGATGAAGAAAGATGACACCACTCTACTAGGCACTTGGGTGCCACATCAACTTAACATATATCATAGTACGGGTTTATCCTTGGTCTGTGGCCAGTTTAAGGTATTGGTTAATGCTTAGTGGAAAAAAACCAAAAACTTCAAAATAATTCTTCATCTGTTGTATTTTGAAAGTATGCACTTCATCAGTATAGTTTTGTTAAAACACAGCAGCTTGTGTCACAGGATTTATTGAAATACCATGATTGTAAGGAATTAAGGAAGCTGGGTATCACTGCACCTACGAAAGATGCCAGAAAACATCAGCATTTTGAAGCACTTCAGTGAATATTTCATGAAGATTTTCAGTGCATGTCATAAGCAAACACATAGTTGCCCTACCTGTTAATGGTTGTTAATGTAGCAGAACTGTGCAAGACCAAAGGCAGAACTTGCCCAGGAAAGCCACACTGCTTTCATGTCTGCAAAGACTGGAAATTTAAGAATGGAAAGCCACCCAGACCAGAAAAAAAAAACAGAAAAAGCCAACATATCTACAGATGACTGTACAAACCTTGCCAAGCCATTAACAGGCATGGGAAGGGATAAGAAACATGAAATTTTGTGTGGTGGGATTTGGTTGAGGTGGAGAAACGTAGGACAAATCAGCCTTGAGGTTTACAAGCAAAACCTCTTTTCTACTTTAAAAGAACCACAAATAACAGAGGAAACCATGAGAAGAACACCGCATTTGGGCCTCAGCAGGTATTTAGGGCTGCACCTGCACGTGTTGCAGAGCCTGACTTTAGTGTGCTGCAGAGCCTGAGATGCCCCCAGAGCACTGCAGCCCACGTGCCACAGGGTGTGTGCTCAGGAAGGCTCCTTTTTCCTTCCCAGCTTGCTGGAAAATGTCCCCAGGGCTGAGTGCTGGCCTGTCCTGCAGCACTTACACAATGTTTGAGGTGCTTGGCTCATACATTTGTTGTAGAAATGCAACTTCTATTGGTCTGATGATTATTTACAAAACCAAGTGGCTCAATAAACTTCTAGCAGGATCTTCCAGACATACTTTAATTATTAATTAAAAAAAAGAAAGGTCTCCTTGAGCTGGAAGAATAAAGAAAGGAGCACTCCAATGATAAATGTATCTTGCTACAAATTTCATTTTGTAAAATATTAGGTTATTCTTTACATTTCTTACAAGCTCTAGAGACCATAAAGGTTTTCTTACCCCTCCTTAATGAAAGCATTTGCTGCTGCTAATTCAGGCTATTAAGTAATATTCAGACTACTTACTAATTCCCACCCAGACTTGTTTCCTGAGGATCCTTCAAGAAAGGAATTTTAAGGTATGAAGTCATCTGATTATGTGAATATGAACTTCTGGGTCCTGGTACATGCTCACTTTTGTTCCTCCTGCACAATGCAGGAGGAACAAACCTCTTACTTCCATACCCATGGTTCTTGAATTTACCACTGTAGATTCTCAGCAAAGATAAGGTTGAAAAAAAGAAAACAAACCTTTAAAGTTGGAAGCAAATAAGACTTCAACACAAGTGTAATGAACAATAGAAAATGTCTTAACATTAGACAACCCTTTTTCTTGCATCAGAGAACTCTACAAAGACATCATTGAAAAACCTCTTTAATGATCCCTTTTTGCTTTTGGGAAGAGTCACATAACTTTACACTGGGAAGCACTGATGACTTTTAGAGAAGCATGATTCTGACTTGCTTCCTGCCTCAACTAGCACTTATTACTCTGCTTTCAGTAACCAGCAGCATTCAAAGCTTTTAAGATATATTTTTAATTTTCAATCAGATGTGCCCTAAAGCTTATCTCTAACCTCTCACCTGTTACAGATCATGATACTGAGCAGATGAGGCCCACTAGCACAGGATGCCTCAGTTTTAACAGATCAAAAATAACTCTCAAAAATGGTAGCAAAGAACCTCATTCAGATGCTCCTCAAGCATCAGATATTACCTGAGCAATAGTCTGACTCCATCACATTTCAGGCCCTCTACCTTGTGGAAACTGATTAGGGATCAATAATACATTCCTAAAGGGAGCACTCATCTTTACTTGTTGACTTGGAAATCTGCCGTAATAAGCTGTTAAAATGTTTTATGTATCTGACTTTGCTCTGTGTCTCTGCTACTCTATGAGCTGTGTGCTTCTCTTTCTTTCCCAGCCCATCCCTTCCCAATAATGGGTCCAGGTTTTTCCCTCTAGTACCACTTGGGTTGCTTTTCAACAGCGTAAGTGCACAAAACAGAACTACTTCCAAAAGGGGATGGCAGATGTACTCTTATCAGCTTTGCCAATTCTTTCATTCTGCTGATTCATTCTGCAACGCCTGACGCAGCATCAGGACCATTTCAACATCCAGGTATTACTGGATTGATGGGCAGGCGGAACGCCACCCTTATCCAAAACGGGAGACCTTCTCTCTGCTTCTTCACAGCCTTTCCTACTATGGATGCAGCAGCTTGAGAAGGGATCAGCTCCTCCTCCAGGAAAAGCACATCCACTGAATTACAACCACACCAGGAAATTCTTGCCCCAGAGTACTCACTATATCCAGACACTGTCTCAAATCTACATGGTTCTCTCTAGACTTTACTTTCTTCTCATTCTGATTGTAAGAGGCAGAAAACACAAGGTCAGAGCAGGGCAACACAAGCACAAGCCTAGGTCATAGCTGGAAACACAGCTCCTTGATGGGAACCATCTTAATTTGGAATTCCTTTAGGAAATGAAAAACTGCCCTCAGCTATCCTTTGTACAGTCTTCAGGTTGAAGAGGAAAAGACTAAACTATAACACTATGAATCATGTTTAATAATGACACTCTCAGATGCTTTGACACAGCTGGAGTTAACTCCAAGCTGTGCAGACTGTAGCACTGTTGCTGAACACTCTAGAGACAACCTGCATATTTGTCCCAGCCACCCTTTGCTAGCACTGCTCTCCCCATACCTGCAGAAAGATATTAATAGCACTTCATCTCACAGAAGTCTAGTGTTAATCTTAACTCATATTAGTGGTGAGCTTTGTGTTCTCACCCTACCAGTATTCTGTATGAATGTATTCTTACTAGATTTCATTTATTCTCATAGTAAACATAATTCTGGGAAAAGCTTTCTTATGCCCTCTGCTGGTTTTCCAAGGCACTCAGTTTCAGCCTAGAGTTAAAACTTGTCCTTTAAAATAGTAGTAGGCTTCCATACCTCTCCATTTTCTTCTGGCTGAACTGCAGTAAGAAGTTCAGGACAGACTCATAGGTGCACACTACACAAATGGCCTCCTTCAGCTTCCTTGTGGCTCCCCAAGTAACTACCAATTTTCATTTTTTTTACTTGCATTTATTTCTGAATTAGACAGTCCAGGAAATTCAGGCAATCTCCATCTTTTCATAAGCAGCTGGCTTCTTTGAGTAAGTCTGCACAGGCAACAGTAATTTTCTTCAGTCACCCTTTGACGTTGAAGAGCACAGCAAACTCCATGCACCTTCAGCCTGAACCTTACAGACTCTAAGTTATTTGTCACTGGATCAATTATCTCTTTGTATTTCTGCCTTCACTGCCAAGACTAACCTACCTGCCTTAACACCTGCCTCTAAGACTTTGGCAACTATACCTGATTATGCCTAAGACTTTTCCAGGATAATTGTCTTGTCTTTAAGGTAAGTTTCAAACATTCCGTGACCATTTTCTCAAAGCTACAGGCTGAACATTGCTCTGATTCTCACTGCTAATACTGGTTTACAAAGCCAGTTCAACAGGCTTCAAGCTAATACTGTAGTTAAGAAGTCTAACTCTTCCACTTCTACATTTTGTGGCATTTCATTTTGCTCTGTGTGTAAAGACAATGTAAGTCGCCCACAAGTGGAAGACCCTTTTATAATAATCTCTAACTTAAAAGATATAAACAGTTCCCAAGGGCCACATGCTGAGGACTGACAAATACAAGCAGGCCATACCCTCAGTGCTAGGAATCCATACCGTAACTGCAACTTGGGCCAGGTTATGAGTGTAATAAAGGATATGATGTCTTAAGATTCACATAGCTTGAGTCATACAGCTGATAGGAGATCTCTTACTTCCAACTTTGAGAGTAAAGCCCAATAACCCAGAGCAAACCCTCCAGAACAAATTCACACATAGGCTAGATGCAGCTATGGATACACAAGAGCAGTAACTCTGCCCTGTCAGGAAAAAGGAGGTACTCATTCACCAACCCAACTTTAGTTTAAGATTTTGGATGTGAACACAGCCTTTTTTTTAAAAAAATTCTCTCTGCTTCAGTTTTCCCTTTGCTCAAATCTACCTTTTTAAGGTATTAGTCACCTCATTTAGAACACTGTGTCAAATCTATAGCCTGCATTACCGATCAAGTTCTGTCTTCTCAGTAAAAGTAGGAACAACAAAAAAACTTCCAAGGCAGAACTTACTAAAAAATAAAACCCACCAAACAGAAAAGCAAAACACCACAGACAATCCACACAAGAATACACAGCATGCACCTCCATTGTAAAATGATCACTTTCCTAGGAGTTCTATAAATATGTCACTCCTTTAGAAATGCTGATATGTCAACAGCACTACTTTTTCTGAACTTACATCTTAAGAGAGGCTTCAGCAGATTATTTTAAGCAGTCAAAACACAGCAATAATTGACAAACTTTCACTCCCAGTGACACTACGTACACACCATTCACAGGAGAGGAAGAAAACATTAAAATGGTGCCAATGAAAGCTACTACTAAGGAATCCAGAGTAATCCTAAAACACACAAGTGCAACTTGACTGCACCCAGCTGCAGTTGCCTTCACAAAGAACACACAGGGAGTGATTTTCCCATGGTGTACGCTCAGTGCTCAGCACAGTACAGCTCGGGGCTTCAAGAGCCAGCCCACACCTTTCTCTGGAACTGCTCACCTCCTTACATGAAGGTCAGAAGAACTGGTGAGGTCATGGAAGTGTTTAACATCTGCAATACCAGGACCAACACCAGAGCTGCTGCCTCAGCTCTTTAACAGGCAAGTTTTCTCTCCAACTGCCTGTAACATTTCACTCCACACATCTCCACTTCAGCCAACACATCTTGGGTCACTTTCCTTCAGCAAGATCAGATGAAACACCAGTACTCAATGGGAACAACAAAAGCTGACATCAACAGTAACTTCAGGGTTTTAATCACGAAATCTTTAACAGATCATCAGAAATTTGTATTGACATTTATCTAAAAGTTACGGTAATTTTGAACAGTTTTTAGATTATGAAAATTCATTAAATTCAACATAAAACAATTACACTGTAAGTTACTAATCCAGCCCTGAGCTGGAGCATAAAGCAAGCAGTCATCTTCTGAGGACAACATTAATCCCGGAATTACGTTTTCCATCAGTGTGTTTCTTCAAACAATTCCCACTTAACCTTCCCGGAATCTCTCATCCCACATTTTCACCTCAATAGTGCCAGCCAGAAGTCCTAAATACCCAGTGAACTTACATCTGGCACCACAAGTGAACACCTTCCGTACAATCCATCTCAGGCTCTCAGATCCAGCATCCCCTCTTGGCCTCAACCATTTTGCAGAACTGCCCCACAAAAACGGATTGCATAAAGATGGGCAGCAAGACTATGCATGCATCTTTGTTCATAGCCATGACTACTTTGCCACATATTCCATTTAAGATATTTAAGTTAAGTCAATCATCATTTCACTGGAAGAGACAAACTCCCTGCTCTTCTTCTCACAGACAGGAAGGCACACCAGCATACACATCCTCATTTGGTAGGTCCATTTTAATAACAGAACCCTTGACTCAGAAACCATTAAATCCCCCTTCCCAACACCAGTTGCATGCAGCAATCTTGGGAACTCAAAATCTGACTTGGGCCCGGAAATGCATCTGCTTTGTAGCATTGTTACTCATTCCTGTCTTGAGCATCCACTTTGACTTCATCCTCTGCAGGTATTGCATATCGCGCTTCTGAGCAAAGACCGCCCCTTCAAGGAGAGAGGAGGAAGAGAAAGAGGGATAAATGTCTGTAAGATAACTTACTGCTTAAATGAAAACCAGCTAAACTGTCCACTTAAATCAGCAGTTAGCTGTATGTTTTCCTTCCCATACCGCCACACTTCTTTTTGCTTTTCTCTTGGGAAAGGCCAGTTCCCTCTATAGACACCCACGACTGTGATCAAGGGAAAAGGTTGTTTTACATTACAGTGTGTGATTCTTTGATTTCGAAAGCAGGTATTAAGCACACCGCTGCTCCCCAACTGAAAAAGCATGATTTCTGTTACATTATTAAATAGCAAAAGCAGTGGTTTTGGCAGGCAGAGAAAGGATAATAACTCTAGAAACCAACAAGTCTCAGGAAGTCACCAAATATTACAAACATGAATGAACTGAAGGGCTGGCACAGAAGCTGCCGTGGATTTTAGACACAAACAGCTTCCTATAACTTATTCTGCTTGGCTCTCAGGAATGAAAGGGAACTGAAAGACAAACCGCTGCACAAAACCCCACAAATGTGAAACAAATTCAACCCATCTAATTGCAGTGATGACATTCTAGAACCTCCTCCTCTGCAAAAATCTCACATTGTCACTTACCTGTCTGACTTGTCCAGCCCAGAGCTCTGTACTGCTGCAACACCCGACCCACTGCTTTCTTATTTTTCGCAACAGCCACCGTTCTTGACAGACCAAAGCGTTGCTTGTAGTATCTCATTAAAGAACGATGACCCACTCTTGCACCTGTTCAGAGAAGGGGTTATCTATTATACATAACAAAGCAGTTTCTGAAATGCAGTAGTCAAGCATATTGTGAAAACGGCAGAAAATCCCTGTGCATAGACATACTATTAAAAGGCCCAGAACCTGAAAAACTTTAGGACTATTACAAACCCAATGTAATTCCTGTAAGAGGTACTGTGCTGCACTCTACCTTGCTTTTTTTCTTCAAAGAGTGCTGTTGCTCCAGGGAACCGCAGCTCAGATAACAAAGGGGCAGTTATCAGAAAAGTTTAATTAGAAGAACGAGCAGAGAGGCAATGTTGTTTCAAGTAACAAGGGTAACTTGCTGACATTCAGGAAATCTTCTGTAACCACACAGTTGGCAGCACTTTTCAGAATGAAAAGGTTGGAGTCCCCTCATGCAAAAACACCAAAACAAAAAATTGCAAGCAAGGGTGTCAAATGCTACATGGGGCAAGAGTAAAGTTGTTTAAATAAATTAATTTTACTGAACTAGTTTACTAAATTAGTTGCAAACTACCAATCTGAAAAAAAACTGCAGTAGATTACCCAAGTTATAGCCTCTTCAAGTTACATAAAAACAAGACATGGAAACTCTTGGAATATACCATGTGAGTCACAGGTTAAGAAAGATGTAAAGTGGGCAAAAGAATCCCCTGCCCCAGTCTACCTATACATTAATGCTGAAGAAGTTGAATTTAGAAAACAACAACGAGTTCCCAGATTGCCTAACTACTTAAGTGTTTTGTATAAAATGACAGACGGGTCTTCAGACTTGGTAGAGAAAATAATGGAAGGTGAGGACAAAACCCCAAAGACACTTAGATGTAAAATAACTTTCTCCCTTCCCAAACAAAAACACTTACCATGATACCCTGTGCTTCAGATAACAGCTGCAGCAACGAGAAATACAGAGTAAGTCCATTGTAACACAAACCCTACACCTACCCGAAGGAAGGATCAGCTCCATGGTGTCATCATCATAATCCAACTCTCTCTCTGCTGAGCGCTCTCCAGGTACCTCCACATCTTCCCCATCCTTGTGATCAGGGTAACTGCTCCTGTGGAAGAGTAGCAGGACGTGGTTTATACACAGCTACCCAGACCCACTGCACAAAAGAACTGCCATGCACAGCTACAGCAAGCCACAATCACTGTCATGTTTCACCTGCCTTGGTTTGAGAGTTCTTCCCAGTAGCAGCCTGCCCTGAACAGAGGCTGAAGATCACCCTTCCTCCACCCAGTTCTATAACCCACCACGGTTCTGCAGTGATTATGGTGAAAAGCCACCACCATGTAGCCCACCAGCTCTGCACAGCTACCAAACAAGCACTCTCAGAAGCTCCACTAAATCCAATTATCACCGTAACAGAATAGGATGTATTTCTGACCAAAACAAACACAATTTAGGATAAATTACAGGAAGTTCATCAAGTGGCCTCTAAATCACAGCAGTCCTTTTTAACTCCAGCTACTTTTAAAAAATCCACAGTAGGTATTAAGCCTACAATCTGCCTAAAAGGTAATGAAGAGATAGTTATGCCCTTTTATGATCTTTGCTGGTGCACTGAAATCTATACTTGGTAACAGCAAACATACCAAACAGATTTCAATACATTTTCATGTAGGACTGGTATGAGTGGCCACAGGAGAAGAAAACCAATCATGTTAGGTTTACCTAGAAAAGTGGTAAAACAGCTACACAAAATAAGCATCAGAACCAGAAACAGGACTAAATTTTAAGAATGAATAATAGTTTCTGATGTAATGTTCAACTGTCCTTTTTTTGTCTCCATCTGCGCTCCATTCAAAGGAAAGCATCCTCACCTGAAATCATAGAAGTCTGCAAATTCCAGAGCAGCATCTCCGTCTGTGAAGAGTTTGCAGTGGCTTTTGTCATTCATGTGAGCCTGTACTGCTTCTGTAGAGTAGAAGGATTTCCCTTTTTCATTGCACCAGATACAGATTTTCCCAACACCAACTTTCTCTCCTGCAGAAAACATTGACATTTACATTGGTTTGAACAGAGCCTCCCAGTCAATAATTAACAATTCTGTGATGTAGCCTTCCCAGCTTGAAGGCAGCGAGACCAAGGAAGAGCCTTGAGCCCCTCATTTCCAGAAAAGCCCTGCTGCTCCTATGCCTTGACCACATGGCTCTATCAGGGACAAGACTGTGCATTTAAAGATTGCATAGGACAAGGTATGGATCACTATGTATTCTCAAAAAATGTCATACTTATGACACAGTTTTCTGTCCAATACTCCAAAATTATTTAATTCCCATCATTAGTTGTACACTTCAAGGAAGTTACATTTTTTTCTAGCTTTTATCTCTCTCACAAGTACTGCAAACCAATGACACAAACACATGACTCATTAGTAGGATAAGACAGTTCATATGCACATATCAGTAACAGAGTTTTGTCCTAAATTTCATGTTAGCTGAACAACTTTCTCAAAATTAGAAAACTATGTGAAACCTACAGAGTCTATGCCCACATGTTTGCACAGTGGGTTTTCTCTCTCTCTCTTTCTCTCTCTGGAAAGCCTATGGTCATGTCCATGATCAAAATGCTGAACTAGACAGCAAACATATTTTACACACACACACAAACACGCCCCCAAAACCCAACAAAACACCAACACCTTTTAAGTCATATATAAGTGAAAACAAGCAGTAAGAGCATATAATTATCTTGATTTAAAAAAAAAAAAAAAAGAGAGAATAATTACAGGCATACCCAGGTATGCAATTAGTCCTCTGAGATCTACAAGGTACTCTATGTCTGGAATGAAGAAACTGTGAACTTTCGTCATATGGGCCACATTTTTTGTGAGAGATCTTGAATGGTGAAGACAGAACAAGCAGTCCGTGACTGGTATGGCCCCAACAGCAGGAGTGCTTTCAGCTTCTGCCTGCTCCTCCTCTTCTTCTCCCACACTTTCCATCTCTTCTTCAGAGCCCATGTCTTCATCAGAATCCATATCTTCCCAGTCTTTCAAAGGAGGTTTAAAAAAAAAAGAATTGTACAATTACTTTTCCCAAGCAAAACAAGTCCCAATTAAGTTAGAAATTTTCTATTCTCAGAGCTAAGTGCCACACAGTCATTTCCAGGTGCAAGAATATATCATTGCCAGTAAAACATGTTTCTTTGTATTATGCACAGCAAAGCTCAAGTCTGCTCATAAAAAAAGTTGGCAGATTCAATATCCGCCCCCCCTCCTCCATTTTTCTTAACTATTAACATTTTATTGCTGTCTTGAAGCCTTAAACTTAATTCACCACAGGAACAGTTACATGGCTCATTAAAAACAATTCAACTCTGTCAGAATCATGAAAATATTCATTTGCAGCAGTGAGGGAAAACACACTCCTGTTCACACATCCATCTTTAACAATAGAGGACAACAAAGCCAGCTGTCACAAATATACTATGTTATATGTTAGTATATACCAAGATATACTAACACTTTTACACATTTGCAAGATTACTGCAGAGCTCATTAATGGACCAGTAATCTGATTATACTGCTAGAGGGGTCCAGAAATCTTTTTTAAGGAGTTCAGATCTGGGCTGCGAGCATCTCCCAGTCCTCTACTCCTGCTGGTCCCCTTCCAACTGCAATGCCCACAGAGTGTGAGAGAACAGGGAACATGGTGCTCCCCAGTGCTGCAGGCTGCTCATTCAAGATCTTTGCTGTAGGATGTAGTTGAATAATTTTAACAGTCTGACACTGAACTAACAGAACACGTGCAAAACATTCCTGGGCAAACACTTAAAAGGAAAATTAACATTCAGAAACCTATCAAGATTTTGGCATTACAGTTTATGACTAACACATTAATACAAAACAGGTGCAAGCTTGTTCGTTCTTTAGATGTTAAGATGCATGTTCAGAGGTATATGTTTCTTCTACTGTAGAAGAGATTCCCTGCACTGCAACTGACATTTCTCTAGCATAAAACTGCTGTAACAGATGTAATAATGGTTTCAGTAATGAAGCTGGCACAGTAGGTCCCACTTCATCCACACCTGCCCCCTTGCTGCAGTTTAACTACCCTATTCAACTGCTTCAACAGATGCGTTTGAAGCTGCACTGTAAACTACAGAACTGAAAGCATCAAAGTTAAAAATAAGCCTTTTGCAGGAATTCTGAAGCTCTGGTCTTTTCAGAGGATTTGATACGTTATGTGTATAAAATATGTTGTTAATTTACTAATGTAACTCCAGTGCCAAGAAAGGCTGACCTCCAACAAGGACCTCCATGCACACGAGTGGTGAGGGTGAAGCAGCAGGAACGGGCAGTTGGGGTGGCAACTCTTAAGCCAATTTTACTATAGAGGCCAATATGATGAGAAGCTGTGCCACAGAGTGTCAGCCTATGGAGGAAACTTTCTCCTCTGCTCCTGATGGGCAGAAAAAAACAAAAACAAACCACTCCCACCTCCCATCAGAGCAGTAAAGTGATTCATGGGACAACAGCAAAAGATCATGATTGGATTTTTGTTCATCTATTTTTCAGAAGCAGTTTCAGCGTAACCTGTTATGTTGGCTTCCCTTAAAGGAAACTTCTCCTGGAATTTTATGTGGGAAATAGTGCTCATATTAGTAACTGTAGCGGCAACCTTCACATGCATTAGTATTTTGCACAGCTGGTAGTTCAGACACTAACACAGAGACCTTGACTGCAAGTTTAACTCCTTTGTTAAGCTGCAAATTTAATCAACAGGAAGACCTTTAATGATGGAAAATGCTGTACTACTACAGAAACAGAAGGAGGCTTTTAGATAAAACCAACTACTACATAGCTTGCCCCAAGCTGTCTCTTCTCAGTATGCTTACTGCCTTACCTTCTTCCATATCCTCTTCTTCCTCCGCCCGTTCTTTGGCCAACTTCTTTGCTTGCTGTTCAAACCACTGCAGCCGTGGAGGTTTTTCCCATCGTTCTCTACTCTGTGGTAAGCTGGCGCTTCCCATAGAAGCTGGAGAGCTACTTGCATCACTAGGAGGTAAAGGTGTCTTCTTTGGTGAGGAAGATGGCTGAGCTCTGATGGCTTGCTGAATAGCTGCATTCATTTCATCTTTGTTTACGCTCTCTGGGGCCAGCCCCTTTTCCAGGTTCTTTTCATTTAATATTTTCACCTTCTTGCTGACAGCTTGGACAGCTTTCTTCTCCAGCTCCAGGTGCTTCTTGGACTTCAAGTGATTCTCATAGGCATTGAAGGTGGAGAATCTCTTGCTGCAAACCGTGCAGTAAGTGGCAGTGACTTTGTTCTGCTCCTCTGCTACTGCTCTCTGCGCTAGGACTCTCTCTTGGAAATTCTCAGCAGTGACAGGAGGCATGTCAGCAACCTTACGCTTCAGGTTGTATCTATGCCAGTCAGTTTTGTAATGGGCACGCTGAATGTCAGCATCCTTGAAAGCCACACGGCAAGTAATACAAGTGTAGGTTGCCATTCCTAGAAAGCGGAAAAAAAAAAAAAAATCATGCTGACAAAGATAAGTAACAGCCACAAAAAAACTCCAAATACACCAACCTGACTGAAGCCACGTAAGGCAGCATAAGACATAGAGTTCTTGTACAGAATTAAGTTCAGTAAACACCAGCATTAGCAAACAGCACTAGAAGGAGCAAAATAAGAGAATATAAAAGACTTTGATTCTGTTATCAGAGATCACTCATACTACAGCAGCCTCTGAGCACCCTAGCTCTGGACCCAGCACCCACCGTGCTTGTCATGGCTCAGACACATGACAAGAGGGTTCCCAGCTGTAGCAGTGGTGCTTCCAAAGCTCAGCACTTTTTACTGAAGATCAGAAACTAAAAATTCTTATCAAACTCATGTTCTGCCAACTACAGGCTTTTGAAGAGACTAGTGATTGCTCCAAAATAAGGGTAAAAGGGAAATCGTGCTTTCACGCTTATTTTCCATTTTCCGCAGCCTTATCAGATGAGGAAAAAAAGTTACTGCATTTAAGAGTAAACCCCTCTCAGCTATTTTATAGAAGTGCATGTACTGTCAGCAACACTTTCTCTCACAGAACTGTTAGTCTGGAGATGCAGTCAGTCATGCCCAGAACTAGCACTTGAAGGCACTGTTGTCCCCAGTCTTCGTCCACTTCCCACCATCCAGCTGAGCTGTGTTACTGGGGCTGTCACAGGACAACTGGAGGGCAGTGACCTATCACTGATGCTGTCCTTTCCAAAGTCACACATTTCCTTTCTTTTCCGTGCTCAATGAAACTTAACTTTTTTTTAAACAAAGCTGACGGACTCTCTTGAACACTCCAAAAGCAAAGAGCAAAAAAGCATGTTCTAAACGGAGACCACTGAAGCCACCTCTGTCTTTTAACTAATTTAGAAAAAATACAGTTTAATCTGGAAAAAAATAAAGAAATAATACATGAGGAGGAGGCGGTCTGAAAGCAGGTAAACAGCAGCCTCTCCCAGAAGCTACCAATTGGGAGAAGCAGTGGTGAAAGACACAAATATATAGGCAAAGAGTTGAAAGGTCCTTTATGAAACACTCATTCCCTGGTAGAACCAGGCTCCTAAGTCCTGGTGCTATCTGTATCTCTATAGTGTCAAAAAATACATTAAGAGAAAATGATGGCCATACCATTTTATTTGAAATACTACAGGCAACCATTCAGTGTAAGAGATGCTTATTGTTTCAGAGCAAAATGTATTCTCTGCCCACTGAAAGATCTCAATTGATCTCTGAAGCGTTTCCCTCCCACCTGCAGATCTCCCTAACCCTCTTCTGGCTCAAACACGTATTTTACTGCCATAAACCAATTGATACAAAGTCCCATTTGTTGTAAGCCATTAAAACCTCACAGAAACCTCAGGACAGAACAGTTTGATCCAGCCTATTAGAGGTAGGCAGTAACTACACACTAGATTACCCTGGGGGTGATTAAAAAAGAAGGCCCAAAAAACAGATAAAAAGAGGTAGAAAACTGAGAGGATCAAAACCCATAAACCTTCATAGCTGACTAGTGAGTAGAGAAATAATATCTACAATTCAAGGTCCGCAAAGCCGAAGAAGCACCTGCAGAATCCCGCGTGGTGATGCCAACACCTCTCATTGCGCTTTCCCCCACCATTCGAACCCACAGCAAACCCCAGACACTCACGGGCCTTTGGCCCAAGACACGGCCGAGTCCTTCCAGAAAAACGTAGTTCTCCCCACAGGGTCTTGATTATGGTTGATTATACCTACTTGTATTTGAACTTAAATTGAGCCGATCCCCACGAGGCTGAGACAAGACAGAAAGGCCTCACTGAGAGGCAGGTGCTTATTACAGGGGCACCAGATGTGACAGCACAACTTAAATCCAGGAAACAACATAAAATAAAGCACAGGCCGTGGCGCAGGCGGAAGCCGCGAGCCCTCGGGCCTGTGACTCAGACCGGGCTCACAGAGAGACCAACGGGCACCCCGGGCCCCGCAGCCCACCCGCCGCGGCCTCGTCCTCCCGCCGCCCCCGGGGGAGCACAGCCGTGCCGTGCCGTCCCGCCCCGAGCAGCGCGCTGCCCGCCCCGCCGCCAGGCCCCGGCGGACACGCACCCACCGCCCGTGAGGCGAAGGTTCTCCCGGAACCGCTGCCGGCGAGGCCCGACCAGGAAGACGCCGCTCAGCACCAGGCGGGAAGGGAGCGGCCGCTTTTTCCGGCAAGGAGGGCCCGCCCCCTGGCGGCCCGGAGGCCCCGCGGAGCGCCCCGGGCGCCCCGCCCCCACCGTAAGGCGGCACCTCCCGCCGCTCCGCCGGGACTGGGGCGTCTGTTCGGTGCCAATTCACGTCGGGGTGAGAATGGGAGTCATAGAATCATAGAATAGTTTGGGTTGGAAGGGACCTTCAAAGGTCACCTAGTCCAACCTCCCTGCAATGAACAGGGACATCTTCAACTCGATCAGGTTGCTCAGAGCCCCGTCCAGCCTGGCCTGGAATGTCTGCAGGGATGGGGCATCTACCGCCTCTCTGGGCAACCTGGGACAGTGTTTCACCACCTGCATTGTAAAAATTTTCTTCCTCATATCCAGCCTGAATCTCCCCTCCTTTAGTTTAAAACCATTACCTCTTGTCCTATTGTAACAGGCCCTGATAAAAAGTCTGTGCCCATCTTTATTATGGGTCTCTTTTAAGCACTGAAAGGCCCCAATAAGGTCTCCCTGGAGCCTTCTCTTCTTCAGGCTGAACAACCCCAACTCTCTCAGCCTGTCCTCACAGCAGAGCTGTTCCAGCCCTCTGATCATTTTTGTAGCTTCCTCTGCCCCCTCTCCAACAGGTCCACGTCTTTCCTGTACCGAGGGCTCCAGAGCTGGACACAGGACTCCAGGTGGGGTCTCGCCAGAGCAGAGGGGCAGAGTCACCTCCCTTGACCTGCTGGCCACGCTCCTTTTGATGCAGCCCAAGACACGATTGGCCTCTGGGCTGCAAGTGCACATTGCTGGCTCATGTCCAATCTCTCATCGCCCAGCACCCCCAAGTCCTTCTCCTTCTCATCAATGAAGAGGGTTTTTTTGTTGTTGTGGGTTTATTTTTCCCTATTTTGGGAACAAATTACCATTAGATACGGTGAAAGGTAAAAACTAACACGTATTTATTAAATGGTTTTACAAACAATCAATATAATAATTCCATGTTTACAAAATAGTAATCAGGCTCGGTAAAGTGCTGCAAAATATTTTAAATAAAGACATTTTGTAATTTTCCAGTTTCTGGTTACCCGGACAGGTGGTGGTTACAGACTGTTACGCTGCTCGTGTGCTGAGAACAGACATGGAGACTACAGAGAGTTTGTTCAGAAGGCTGAAACAGTCTGGAAAAAGTGCAAAACGAACAAAAAAACAAGTAAAACAAGTATTTCTTCAAAACCTATTACTTTGGGTTAAAATTATTTCCCCTCCTCTGCATAGAATGTTTTGTTTTTTTCCACAAACAAACTGAAGAATGGCATGTAGATATGTGGTACATACACATGAAAAGCCCTGCGTGCTAAAAATGGGAGCTTTTACACTGGATTTGGCACACCTAAGGCCACTGATCAAACGGCCATCACTTCTGTCACTAAGAGAAGGGGCAATTTTCAGAGTGCAAAGGACAGAACTGCATCCCACAGGCCCTGTCCTACCACACGCTGCTTTCTTCCAGCGGGGGTGTGTGAAGCAGCCCCTGCGAGGCGTGGGATGGCGAGCGTTTCAACCGCGCTACTGCAAAAACACATGGCATCCTCCATTTCCTACCAGGTAAGAGCGCACGAGATAACGCCAGCAGCATTGATCCCATGGCAAGATCACACCCCGTGTTACCCCATGGGCACTTTCTCATGTGTCCACACTCCACTGACGCCCTCCACACTGTCCATACCGCCTTAGACTGGACACGGCATGCAAACAGGCTTTCCACGGAACAAATGCTCATTGCAAAGCTACGTGCTGCCTCATACTCGCTCTTCTTCTCTCTGCATATGCAGATTGGGAAGATGGGAAGGTGACAACAGTGCTTGGTAGGAAATACGCTGCGTTGTGACAGGAATTTTTAAGTAACTGTTCTTTTGTGGCTGCTGTTAAATACAGTGTAATGAAGATTTCTCGAGGGATTTCCAACTGAAGGCAGTGTGGGAGTGATCTCACAAAGGAGAGAAATGTTTTCTTTGTGTTTTGCTGTCAAACTGCTGGCAGTGGAATGTATGGTGTCCGAGCAAAGTGTTTCTTACATGCATTTGTCTGGGAGGGAAGAGGTAATTTCCTGAAGAGAACTAAGCATCTTTCCACTACCTGAGGAAGAATATTAAATGTTACAGAATTACCTTCTTCCCATGACACAGTATTTAAGGGCTTGAATGTAATCGACTACCATGAGAACAGAAAAATAAAATTCTAAAGACACTCAGATAAACCATTATGCCCCTAAACTTTAGTGATTTGCTTGTTCAAGTTTTGCTTTGTTTTTCTTGCTGGGAAAAAAAAAAAAAAATTGCTGGAGAAAAATCAATCAGTTTTTCTATCTCGAAACCAGAAAATGGATCATGTACAAAAAGTCAAAGAAACTCCTCCAGCTCCTTTTCTTGCTTGATCTAATCTATTATTCTAGAAGAGCTCCCCTGCGTTACGTACTCTTATAGCCACAAGTACTCTTCATAAAACAACAATAAAGTGCACGCTGTTATAATGCCACCACCGACAGCCAGCTCGTCTGTCCCATCAACCCGCTGCTGAGAAGCCCGTGAAGGATGGACGGCGCCCTCCCGCCTCTCCCCACCCCATAGCCCTGTTCCCCCCCTGGCACCAGTGCTCCTGTACAAGGGAGCACACAGGTGTTTGGGTGTCCTAACAAGTTTCATCAGCAACCTGGAAGTTGTTCTCTTCTAACTGTATAGATTGTCCTAAACACGCAGCAAGGAAACAAGGCTTTTCACTCATCAGAGAAATTTAAGTGCCCTTTAAACTTAATGATTTCCCAGCAAAAGCATCTTTTATATTTGTCCGTGGGTTTTGTGGTGGTTTTGGGTTTGGGTTTTTGGTTTTTGTTTGTTTGTTTGTTTTCCAAATGCAAAGGACAGGCTGGCAGAAGCTAAAAAGGAAACTTAGATACCAATGCTGTAGGAGTGATACGGCCATGTTTTTTTAATCATTTCCAGAAACTCGCTTTTAATGTTAAGATGTTGTAATTTCAAAAGCTGCATCTTGTGGGATCTATAACCATCATCCACTTACTTCGTAATGGATTTGATAATGAAGGCACAGGCTCACTTTTTTACCAGTAAAGGACAGCAAACACAGTCAATAATGCATTACTGACACAAAAGCACAAGCAACAATAAAGCTAGTGTTAAAAATTCTCCCCATCTTTTCTTTCGCTACATTGGTTTTGGCCATTTGCCTATTTTTTTCACCTCAAAAGCAAAAAAAAAAAAAAAGAGAGTTAACTTTAAACACAGATTTACCTACACATATATGTTGGTGAGAGATTTTTATAATCTGTTGCTGTATTTTGTGAGGGTCCTAGATGACAGTATTCACCTCTTCAAATGCCAGCAAATGGAAAATCACTTGAGTAGTAGTAGTAGCAGCTGACATGGTCCCTCAACTTTGCTAACGGTTTACATCACATTTAAAAAAACCCTAGCGTTACTTCTTCCTATTTCTTTGATTACTATTGCTTGGTATTGCAATTTGGTTTTGTGAGCAAAAAAGCCCTAGAAAAAATTAAATAAGTTACCTGACCCCAAGGCACAGACTCAGCACGTGTGGAGTTTAAACTGGCAAATAATTGAAACAAGCTCTTTTCTGTTTGTTTTAAATTACATGCCAAGAAGAAGATTCTGAGCGTCTTCTGTAGCATATGACCTCATCGAATACTTTAAAGTACCTTAAAATATTCAGCTTGCAACACAACTTTTGTTGCAAGTCATGGCAGCTGTCCTGGGGGAAAATAAAACAAAACCCACAGAATCTTGAATTAAGGAAGTGGCACCTAAAAAAGGCCTTTTTTTTACCTTTTTTTTTTTAAAAAACCTCTAACCTCTATTCCAAACAATAACTACCCTCCCCTGCTCCCAAAAAGATTGTTCGGTTTACATGATATTAACTCTTAAATATAAGAAATGTGTTGGCTGACTTCACATAGGCAATACTGCCCAGGACCAGACTCTATCGAGGACCGCAGCAGGTGGTCAGTCAAACAGCATGCCACTTTACAACTCTACAAGCCTAAAACAGCAAAAAAACTTGGAAATGCATCACCATATCCAAAACAATTCAAAGGTTTTAAGTATGAAATCAAGTCCTTCGATAGTGTTGCACACATTTTTAAACTAGATTTGTGCTGGTTAATGTGTTTCATATACAGTAGATGCACTACACATAATGCTAACTGCAGGGATTCATACTTCTCGGTATGATTGAAGGAGGTGAGATTTAGTTAATCTCATTGCAGTCCTCTCATAACTTGCTCTTGCCATGTGAATCGTTAATTGTATTACATGGTTGGCAACCAGGAGTAAATAAACTGCCGATGTTGAATATTTGGCTCAGGACCTCAAAATACATGGTTGGCAAAAAGATTAAAGAAACCCTCCCCTCATCTCTTTTGAACAAGTGACCTTCAACACTCATCTGCAACCAAACAGTGGATAGATAATTCATTTCCATGCTATTACACTGAGGTATAACTACCAGAAACATTAAGCTATCAGTATCAGCTGATATTTATCCAGTTAATTCACTCTGCATAAAGGAAATTATTACAACACATCTAAAGTGATAGTTAAAGCTTACAGCTCAGAATTTTCCTTTTTTTTTTTTTTTTTTTTTCCTTTTTTGCATTTGATTTTTTTGTGTGTGTTTTATTTCTTTTATGTTACCAGCTGCAATTTCCAGGTTAATGACTTCCAAGCAGATTTGAAAGGAAGCCTGAAGATTTCTTCTTTTCCTGGGATTCTGCCTCTTGGCCTTGTGAAAGTCCCAATTCTTTCTCAATCTGCTCAAGCTCAGACTGGTCAAGCAGTTCAAAATCATCAGCTTCCTCCGTGTCTGTCTCCTCGCTCAAACTAGGCGCTGCATGTGAGGGAGCTTGCTGTGCTGACTGCAACTGGTCTTTGATGGCCGCAGACACCGCAGCTGCGATGACATCCCCAGCAATCCCGCTCATTAAATTAAAGGTTTGGTCACTGGTCAAAGGCAAGGAGAGCCCTGCAGTGGACGGTCTCTCTTTGCTCTGTCTGGAAGGATGATCCACCTGGAAATACGGTTGTTCGTTTTTTCGCTTTTGCTGGATGGGCACACCAATGCTTGAGTCATCATCATCGTTTGTTCCGGCACCGTTTTCTAAAGAGGGAAATTCTGAAAGATCTCTAGCGAAAGCTTCTTCATGATCGCTAGGTCGGTCTAAATCTGTTGCAGGACGAACAGAAGGAAACAGCGTTAGCAAACACAAAACTCTTCCCCAATACAGCAGCCAAATGTAAAAATGCAATTAGTAGGCTTTTCTTCAAATACATTTACTAATCCAGAGTCTAGGAGGTCTTCCATAGTCTTAATGCAGAGGAGCTTTGTCTCACGTCTAAAATAAAATGGGTTTGAGGTCATGAACCTACTACCACAAGTCACCTACTATCACAACCTAACTCAGAAAATTATTTGAGGACAATGTCTTTTTAAAATGGTATCCAGCTGTGAATGAAACAGATGCAAATCTTCAGCACAGCCAGTTCTAAATATGCCAGCCACATGAAGTCATAAAATGTATAATGTCACAACAGGTCTTTAAACATTTTTCTTCACAATATATGTAAATTAAAAACATGTAAGTGTGTATAAAACTATAACAAGCTTTTACAACACTTGTAGAATAAAAAAATAATGTTTAAATAAAAATATAAAACCAAAGTAAAGACATAGTTGATAACTTTTTCCTTTCTTGGTCAATGTTTATTTTAAATAGGAAACAGAAAATGGAAATTCTACAGATGACTAGGACAGTTTCACATCTTCAGGAAGATAAAAAGCAGAATGTAAATGAATAAAAATTAGATTTTAATGACTGCATTAATGGCATGATATTTGTTATTATAAATGTGTAAAATATACTGACCATACTACATGACATGTGGAAGAGGCCTAAATGAGCCTAAGGAAATATTTTGATCTAGTATTTGAATGGGAAGGTAAAAAATCATCAGTTAGAACTTACTTCATATGAAAAAGAGCAATAGAAGCATTCATAAGGGACAAGGAAATGAATCCTAAAAATGTCTGGTACACCATTTTCACCATTTTCTTTAAGAAAAACAGGCTGGGGAGGTAAGGAGGTATGAGGAGGTTGTGCTGTATGCAGAGTGGTGGCTCAAATGGACAGAGCTTTGAGAGGAGATGAGCCAGTCCTTGGACGCATCCCATCTGGTGTTGCGCTTGTGTGTATGTCCCATTTGCCGAAATGCTCCGCAGGGGGAGAGGAGTGGATGTTGTTTACTTTTCACTTGGCAAGGCCTCTAAGGCAGTTTCCCACATCTCCCTTACAGCCAAGTCGGTGAGTGAATTGGGTAAGTGAACTGTAAGGTGAGTGGAAAATTGGCTGGACTGCCAGGGTCCAAGGGCTGTGGTCAGTGATACAAGGTCCAACTGGAGGCTGGTTATTAGTGGTGTCTCTCAAAGGTACTGAAGCCAAGACTGTTCAATGTTTTTATAAATGACTTGGATGACAGGATGGAGCGCATTCTCAGCAAGTTCAAGGGCAGAAGGGAACTGTTCTGGGGCAGGTATATTTGATATTCTGGAGGGCAGGGTGCCCTTGGAGAGACCAAAAGGCTGGAGAAGTGAACAGGCTGAAAAGGAACATTATGAAATTCAACAAAAGCAAATGTGAAGTCTTGCATCTGGGATGGAATAACCTGTGCAGCAGTACAGACTGGAGGCAGTGAGACAGAAAGCAGCTTTCAAGAAGAAGACCTGTGGACAGCAGGTCAATGGTATGCCCTTGCAGCAAAGGCGGCCAACCATATACTGAGCTGTACTAGCAAGAGCGAAGACAGAAAGTCAATGGAAGGGATTCTCCCCCTCTATTCAGCACCTAAAAGTGCACATACTTTATTCAGTTTTGACCTCTCCAGTACAAGAAAGATAATGAAAGACCGGAATGAGTTCCCTGGAGAGTCAGCATGGTTATTAGGAGTCTGGAGAACATGACATATGAGGAGATGCTGAGAGAATTGGTTTTGCTCAGCCTTAAGAGAAGGTGGCAAAGGGAGGAATCACATCGTTGTCTTTACCTAATGCAAAGGCATAGAGAAGATAGGGCCTCACTCTTCTTAAAGGTGCACAGTGGAGGGATAGGAGTAAATTGACACAAGCTGGAACATGGGAAATTTTGACTCACTGTAAGAAGAAACTTTTTTATCATGAGGGTGATCAAATATTGAAAAAGGCTGTCCAGGGAGCTTTCTGAATCTCTACCAGTGAAGAAGCTCAAAATTCAAGTGGTCACAGCCCTGAGCAACTTGAGCCAAGTTGAATATGCTTTGAATAGGAGGTTAGATTAGATGAATGACAATGGCTCATTCCAATTTACAATCCTGTGATTGTACAATGCTGTCTAGTTATAACTTGAAATATTAACCAAATAATTTAAGTCATTAATTTGGCCTGTATGATGTTATTAAGTAATATCACCCTAGTAGTCATTTACAGATAACTCTTCATAGAAGAGGAGAAATGCAAGATGACCAGAACAACAAATCCACAGCTGAGATTACACCACATTACTGTTGCCCTTAATCTTTCTCAGGTGAAGTGAAAGCTTGGTCTGTGAAAAGTAAGAAGTTAAAGATCTGGCCAAGATCAAGACAAGTGCTGGCGAATCTTTTCCTAGTCATAGTCTTCATGTCTCACTTAGGGCCACTGCTGGATGTCTTCATCAGCATTCTAGTAACCAAAACCTAATACTACTTTCTGTAGTTGGCTGTTTAGCAATTGAAAGTATTCACTTTGTCTTCCTCAACTTTTATTTGTATAGCTTACCCACAAAAGAACTGGTACTATCTTAAATGGTTTACTTGCTTTAAAGTTTTGGTGGAAGAGTGCGCTCAATCTGGCACTTACTGAATATGTTGGTTTTACCCACCATTATGTATTTATTTAGACACTTACTGATGTACTTTATTATTTCCAAGATGAGGACAGCCCTTACACAAGATGTATCCAAAATGATACAAAACACTGGAATTAATTTTGAATTCATTGTAAGGGTGGGGTGGGGGAAACATCCCAAAAAACTTATGTCCTCAAATGCTTTAATAATTTTCAGGTAGCTTACATGACTGCAATTCGTTGATGAAATAAGTGAGACCATTACATACCATCAGATGTGTCTGTCTGTGGAGAATACCCCTCGGATAAGTTAAAGGTCCCATTATCGGTCCAAGATACTTCTGATACATCTGTGTCAGACACTGACAGCTCTTTGGCAACAACTGCAGGACTAACCTAAATAGAAAAAAGTCCCATACATGGTATTCTTATGCTGAAAAAATTCACATGACAAGAAGCCGATGCTTATATACTGAGAAAGCAGCCTCTTACAGGTCACAGCAATATAAATCATCTCCTATTTAAGCTTTAATTCTAGAAATATGAAAATAGGCATATACAATACTTAGAAGGGAAGCATCACTCTTTGTAATAACTGAAAGCTGTATTATACTAAAGCAGCACAGAAAATTCTGATTTTTCATTCTGAAAATTATATCCTGCTGTAATGAAAGCAGAATGAGCCTGCAAACACAAAATATGCATAAATGTAAAGAAATGCATAAACTTGGATCAAAAAACCCTCACCCATTATCTATCAGACAGTCAAAAAATAGCTAAATAAAAATTCTGTTATTCTTAATGAATTTACACAACAATTTAAATTATGTCAGCTACAATTTTTTATTCCATGGGATATAATTTTTTTTTTCAGAACACAAAACCATTTTCAAAGCTATCACTGTCAAAGTCAGGCTTTATACACTGCTGATCAAATACTGCATAAGAATTCACCTAAAACTGATTTTTTTATATGAACTAGTGTTATTACTATAATGGAAAATTACTAAGAATATTAAGAGAGAAAGAAGGTACTAGAGTGTTCTCATACATGATTAGAAAGGTATTTACAGATAATATACTGATTTGCACTATCATTGAGAATGATCAGACAAGTGATTACAAAAGTATCTGACAAATTGTGTAGGTTTTCTATGAACGTTTCCCTTTTATATTTTAATTCGATACAGACTAACTGCAATCTCACAGTTGCAAATAAAACAGATGCCTTTGCTATTCAATTCTAGTTTAATCACTCCCGAGCCAATAAAAATAAACACATTCTTAGTTTAGTAGGTCAAAGAAAACATTACCTTGAAGGCCTGCAGTTGCAAATGCAGTATAAGTTAATTAGTATAACCCTAAAGATGGAGATTATGAATCACTTTTAAAGCACACTGCCTAGTTCAGGAACACAGCCTCCTGGGCAGATTGAAGTCTTCCACGGAAAACAGAGACAGTAGTCTAGATATTCTCTGTTATCTCTACAGATTTTAAAAGCAAGAGAGGGCCAACTGAAAAAAAGTCACCTTAGGACACAGGGCTGATATGTCTAATTCACTGTCATCTTCTGTGGGTTTTGTTTTTGCTGTTTCTGAAAGAAAAGAAAATATCTTTTATCCTGCTCATGACAACAGACTTTGAGGTTCAGTGTGCGCTCTCAGTCACGCAGCTTGTGTAATGCAGTGAACTCTCACCTGTTGACACCACACCGTGTACGTAATATGCTACTAAGGTGAAGGGAAAAGGCTGATTGAAAGGCAGATATTTATCAAAATATATTGTGCAGCAGCTAAAGCAGGAGAGGGATTATTGCTCTGGAAGATATTCCCACACATTTATTTGCTTAGTTTCAGAAGTCTCTGTTGCTCACCGTAATATAATGTTCCCTGGCAATACATATCTATCTTTTAAACTGCACTGCTGGTACAATGCACCGTTGTAACATACTCTTAAAGCAGGCAGCATAGCCATCCCAGCACTTTACTTTTACATGAAAACGTGCAGTTTTCTGGATAATTGCATGTAATCTTCATTCACAAAAGCTTTCTTCTTTGCACCCATTCCCTCTGCATTCACAACATTTCCGTGCCAATACGCATACAAAGCATCCTCTGAAGTCTGGTAGAACATTGCTTCTTACAGATGAACAGAGACACAAATTTTGCGTCCTCTCTCTGTCTGAGAAGAGCCTCGTGAATATTTTAAACCAACATAAGCTGAAAAACACAGTCATATTATTCTTGGTTGCCTATTTTTGCAACTTGCTATTTCCTCTCTTGTACCAGTATGAGGGTTTATGAACCATGTGGGGAACCCAAATGGCGAAGCAAGGTAGGGAACTTGTCTGAGTTACATTAAACTGGAGGGTCAGAGGCAGGAAAGAACAAATCTAACCTCAACCATCTTCCCAGTGCTGGTTTATGAAATGATCTCTCTGCCAGTTTCACTTAAAAGTAGAACGAGGTAGAATAATACTTGAAAGAAAATTTTCAATGCATTATTCCTGTTTTCAACAACATCATATGTAAGAGAAAGGGAAAATGCAGATGGTTCCTCTCATTGTGACTAGGAACGGAACATTGTATGATGGGCTTTTATAAGAAATGCATGTTTTAAAGCAGATATGAATCTTACTGATGTAATACTAAGTAAAAAGGGCAGGCTACCTGCAAATCATGTGGCTACACCACAAAGGTTTAATTACCAAAACTGTAGCACACACAAAAAGCAAACTAAGCGTATAAATATTTTTCTTGAAAAGCTTTATTACTGAAAATCTATAGTTTTCCAGTGCTATAAATATTTTCAGGTGAGATGGCAAAATTTTGTTCTAAACTGATTTCTCTCCTTTCTAACAAAAAACTTTGATTAATTTGTTGCTATAATCCTACTGCAGTTCTTAAATGCTTATTGAGTATTTGGGGAAGAAAAGAAATTATTGTTGCTGTTGGGAGTGAAAAGAAGGCGGATTTAGGTGCTGGAACAGAGCTCAGTCTCTTACTGAAAACTGTATTATGTACTCAATTTTTGTTCTTGAATGAGTCTCTCTCCTGGATAAGCTTGCCTTATCTAACAAGAGATAAGCAATGCATATTTTACAGTGAGTAGATTTTTCTGAAAACCTACAGGCAGTACATCTAATAAAGTATGAAGAGAACCATCAGTCTCACCTTGTCTTCCATGATTTTATTTTTTTTTTACCATACTCAGACATCTGACATACATTAGCACTCCTTATGAAGCTACGAAAGGCTCAAAGCAAGAAATACCTTTACACGGCTTCACAGGACAAACCAAACTGTCTGCAAGGTGAATAACATTTTCTCTGCATTCCGAAATTCATTACTTGGGACTACACTTAATTACTCACCAGATCTCTCTTTTTTCTTCTGGTTGATATATTCCACTATTCCAAAATCTAGTTTCATCAGAAGAGTCTTAATTTTGTTGCACAATTTCTGTCCAAATTCATTGCACTTAAGGAAGGGACATAAAAAGGCACACAATACTGTGATAAAAATGAAGACAGAGAGAGAAATCATATTGAAAAATTGCTTTATAAGAAGCTACTCAATAAAGACTAAACAATGCATTAGTGTAATATAACTATTAATTTTACATAATGCAATGACTTTTACATAAAAAAGCACTCTGAAATGCCCATGTCAGACAAACTGTTAATGTCAAATTCAGTTTCTAGGAGCCATTCCCACTTGTTTTGGAAAATACCACTCTATTAATATCAGCTGACACTTTTTTTACTTCCAGTAAGGCACAACTGATGATCACTATATCATCTATCATTGTCTTGATTTAGTCTGATTTTGATATCTCTACCTGAGAAACATGACTGTGCAACATTGTGACAGAATCAAGATGAAAAAACCTGTAAGCTGACTTCCATATGACACAAAACGCTTGTCAGAACCTATATATATAGAAGTGTATACATATGTGTGTGTCTATAAATAAAGAAATACTCTCTATACAGAAACCACATACATAAATCAAGATTGAAAAAGAGATTATACTTACGCAGGACATAGGAGAGGACAACTCCAGGAATGTAACTTCCCAAGACAGTGAAAAATGTACATACACTGCAAACTAGCAGGCAAAACTGGCAAAAACATCAAAATTGGCCATTAATACTTCCACTGTTTAAATATTTAGATCGTTTTGCAAAAGAAAAACGTCGCATGCTAAACGAAATCTAGAATGTAGTGGAAAACGGAAGTTGTTTTTGTTAAATTAGGAAATACTTTAACACATCTGGTGCAAATAAGCATCAAACAGTCCATTTTGGCTAATTAGGGCGTACACCCTCTTATATTATAAAGATATTCTACTTTTATGCATTTACTGTAAAGGTTTAACGAGCTCATGGTTATTGCTAGAAGTACTAGAAATTAATTCAACTTCATTACACAAAAAAAGGCTAAACAGTTGATATGCAGGAAAAAATGCAGATTACTAACTGAAATACTGCAATGCACACTTGATGCACGTTTGCAAAAGCAAAATATCCTTCTGAGTAACAGTTCCCTCCCCTGCTGTGTTGCTTCATGAAACCATTTTCTTTCACATGCTGGCAAGCATTCTCTTCACACTTGTAGGCTACTCCAGTATCCCCGTAACAAAAAGATTGAGCTGAATTTTCAATATAAAGCTTGAGATTTGTTCTTTGCTGTGACCGAGACATATAGTGCATCCTTCACAACTGCACAATGCTGAATACAGAACTGATCTGTTGAAAGTGTACAGAAAGAACGCATTTGCTTTTGAATTGCAATAAAATGGTTAATTCAAAGAAATTTCACACACAGCATTAGTGCCTAATTTGCTTGTAATCACAGCAGTAAAATAATGACATGGCTTAGAGAATGATATCGGGAAAAGAAAGGAAAATGTCCTCTCAAAATTAGCTTTTCTACATCAGTATTAGATATATAATATCTTAACACACAGTTAGTGTGTCACATTACTCCATGACAAAATTATGTGATTGTGTATACTGACACGGTATTTCCTTACCTCATTATACACCTACTTCTTTTAAATATAACTCTTAATATCCTAAACATGCAACTTATTTTTGTATAATTTATTCATCTTTGAAATGCATTTTGTCTAGATGCTCATCTGTATTTTCAGTCTAAACTAAAAATGAGTATGGTACTGAATACTTCCAATTTGCTAATTCTGAAGGTCCTCTTTGCATTGAAGATTTTGTAGAAAGTTAACTGAGATCAAGAGGGGAAAAAACCTCCCAATGTGTGTAATTAGCGATACACATATAGAAATTAAATCTACTATTGCCATGATATACTTCTGCATTATTTATATTTTTTATTTGGAAAAAAAAAGCTGCTTCACTTTCTGCGGGAACTACATAATAATCTTTTCCCTATTAGGAAAGCAGGAACATTACTCTTGCTTGCCTCTTCATGAACTGGGTTCTCCAGCTCAGTCTTTCCAGTAAAAAAAACCCGCAAACAACTGTATCTGTATAAAAGTAGCACAATAAAACACAAAGGATTCTCTTCTATCATTGAATACTTGTGCAGCTGTTTCTGAAAAGTACAATTACTTGGAAAAATGTGTATGTTTAAGAACTGTGTACTTTTCCATTTTTTTCAAGTTTGTATTGAATTGTGATGTTTTAAATTTCCTTTCCACAGAACGACTGGAGAGGTTCCAGCAGCTGTAGGGGGAGAAACTGTACTGATACAAACTTTACTGGGAGCAGCCTTGCTGCAGCCTTGAACCTGTGTTCTGCACACGAAAAAGCAGAAAGTCATGTCTGAATGTATCATAATATGTATTCTCTTTTTTTCCCCCTCTTAAAAAAAAAATAAATAAATAAAAAGAATCTATCTCACCTTTTTATTAAACAATATCAAACTGTTAAGCTTACTTGGGAGTGCTTACCTTGCCAGGGTTTTGTTCCTTGAAGTGGGACATTTCTTGAAGAAATACAAATAAATTCGTCAGTGCTTCTGAAATGCACTGATTTATTCTGGGTCTGTAGTCTTGCCTGGAACTGATGACTTTCCAGCTGAGTAAAACAAACAAAAATACCCAACAACTTTGGTTGTAGCTCATATGAAAGTTGAAACTGTTTGAAAACATCATGTTGTAAAGCTACAGCCTCCAGTGACCCAATGGCTGCTGTTATGCTACAGAAACCTATGTTTCCACATATTTTATATTGGGCTAATTTTATCTTTCTAATTAAAAAAAAAATAAAAATCATAGAATCATAGAATAGTTTGGGTCAGAAGGGACCTTCAAAGCTCATCTCATCCAGCCCCCTGCAATGAGCAGGGACATCTTCAACTAGATCAGGTTGTTCAGAGCCCCGTCCAGCCTGGCCTGGAATGTCTGCAGGGAGGGGGCATCTACCACCTCTCTGGACAACCTGGGCCAGTGTTTCCCCACATGCTCAGTAATAGCAATTCTCAGTCCATACAACCAATTACAAAATAAATTACTGCTTATTTACTCTGGCCATAAGAAAACACTGAGTTCAAGGCATGGCTGCCACATAAATTAAGCAAGCCTAAACTTGTTTCTTATTTTTTCCTAGAAATTACACCACAGTACTTTTCATTTCCACAGGATGGCCATACATATCTATACATTTAATTTCAGGCATATAATCCTTGCGCTTTTTCTTTTCTATTTTTTGTCTTGTTCTGCAAAGTCTGATGATCTGTAAGAGATTGTTATCCAGCTTAGAAAAAAAGAAATTACTTTTGCAGTCAATGTTAACATTTGTTTCCTTACTGAATTTTTATTTTTCTATTATATTGAAACGACTGTTCCTAAAGCTTAGCTTATGACAGTACCAAAGAATTTGCTGAAAAACATGAAAACACATATGTATCTAATTCGGGGCTGATCAGTTTAGACAAGATACTGTTTAAATGACCATATCATATACCTTTTGGGAGTAGACAAAACATGTACAACAAAGATGTTTTATGAAAAAAAACAAATTAAAGGAAAAACATACACATGCCAGTCAAAGTCAAATCAAACTGGTACAAAGTATGGATGTACCATGATGTAAATATTCAGAAGATGACTTTTACAGAGCTATCTTTCGCATAATTCAGTGCTAGGTACATACACTTTTGATCACAGTGAATGCAAGTAAGCCATAAACAATCTCATAGTCACTTGGATACATAATCCATTAAATGTCCAATACATCACTGCAATAATAGTAACATTTTGTCACAGTTGGATCAAATTAAATCAAAACCTACCCTATGATAAAAAGGGAATGTACAAGGGTCAGTGTACAGCAATAAGAATATAGACTGTCAGATCAAACTGCCAACTCATATTTCCAAATAATTACTCCTTTACTTATCTACTAAAACACCACAAGGCCCTATTAGCAGTTCTTTATATTCAGAATGCAAGTGCCCACTGATAGTTCCCTGAGACAACTTGAATTTTAGCAAATATCAGTGACTGATGAGATTTTTGCTGTTTAAACTTTACCCTGTATGAACTTAGTGTGCAAAGTAATACTGAAACATTTGCCATAATATTAAGAATAACTTTTTTTTTTTTGCAGTGAACAAAAGACAAAAAAAACAATATAATCACTTGTAAAAATACCTGTCGCAATTATAGCTTCCATGTTAATATTATCCTTGTTCAACAACTGATTGCCTAGTCATTTTAATCGGCACATATTGTAAAAGTTGAAAGCCATCACGAGCGCTGAGATTTCTCTCAGTTGAGAGCTGGTTAGTAGTTGCTTTTGTCTGTCTTCTCTACTGAGGACACACACATAACCTACCTTTGCTGTACTGTATTTTGTTAGCTATGACTTAATGTTCATTCTTACTAATAAGGCACCATTATGTTTTAGGGTATGAAGTTGTTTATGTCTCTTATGTCCTGATACAAGGAGAGCCATGAAGATCTTAAATTTTTGAATGTATGTTTGTATTTTTGTGAACCATTAGCAATACCGATGCACGCATACAACAGCCCTGACGTCCACAAGCTATCAAGACTCCTGGCTGAGGTGTTACTTTGGAGGCTTCTTCTCATGACAGACAAAATGGTGCACATTTAAAATAAGAGTACTGCTTTTAATTTCCTTAATACCTAACATTTTTCAAAACAAATGTGGATTCCTATACAGCAAATTTAATCCTGCCAAAACAGGCTTATTTTTCTTCACAAATATTTTGTAGATTCCTTTGAATTAGTTCACAAACTTTCAGGAACCCACAAACCAGAAGCTGTGTTTTTTTAAAAGTGCTTTTAAAAAAATTGCTTTCTCATGTTATTTTTTACTGATGTGTTTAAATGACCATGAGTTCACATTCCACTTGCAACAAGAATGGCAATGCAGATCTTTCTAACAGGAGCAACTGGTTTACTTACACAGCCCAAGGAGATAATGGTTGAAGGAAAATGGATTTGACTTCTGGAAATGATTTACACGTACATCTGCACTGGACTACAAGAGATACATTGATTTTTCCTAAAAAGATACACTTCTGACTTGCTTCTCTTTGCAGAGCTGGGGCTACATGCTGATACTGCACTCAAAGCGAACTGATCTCTCACATGGCAGCAAGCAAGATATAGTGACATAGCACTGGTGGGATGGTTATTAAAAGGGTCAAGTGGCTTAAATTAGGCAGAAGATTTGATCTCTGAATCATGACAGCAAGTAAAACAATGTAGTCTGCACTGCTTATTACATTATAGCATCAAATGAAAAGTTGGAGATCACATTATCACCTCAGATTTCTGGTCACATATTAATAACAAAACTAGGCAAATGATAGGTAACTATATATATTAATGTCTATTTAATTTTGTTTTCTAACTAAAAAAAAATCTCCATTTATAACTTTTCAGTTGTATAACCCAAAAGATATGTCACTTCTATTGTACAAATGATGATAAAAAGGGAAAGTGAACTCGGAATTTCAAATCCAATGTCTCAGGAAAAAGAACACTATACTTAAGTTTTCTTTAAAATCTTTACCTTGCATTTCAGCCAAACCTCTGACAGCATGTTTGACATACAATTCAGCAAGGTCTAAAGCCCCTTTTTCTTACAATTACAAATTCTTGCTCTGACAGGATAAGAGGATTTGAGGCTTATGCTGAATTGTAGACGTTGGTCCAAGTGCTGCCCACATTTAAATTTGTGAATTTTTACGTACTTACACCTAAGCCAGGAATAAGTCTTTTCCTCCCACATATGTTATCCATTTTCATTCTACAGGGGAATGTTACACACCATTTTCTTCTGTTGTACTGCAGACACATGGATTACTTGGAACCAGCTTTCCTAACATAATGGGGGTTAACCATCTCCTGTTTTCAGACATACAGTCTGAGCAGCTTCGCTTTTGTGAAAAAGTCGGGAATAATTTAGTCTAAAACGTCTAGTGAAACACACATGGAGAAACTTGATCTTTCTCTAGACCTATATTCAACTACTGTACGGCAACTTCACCACGAGGTGGTGACACAGCAACATCAGTATCAGAGCAAGGTCTGGGAGCCACATCGTACAGAACACAAAGAGCATACAGATGCATCGTGGAGCGCAGAACAGCACTTTAAAAACCCCTAGTATTTCACCCAGAGTGTAAAACTGCTTAAAGTTCAAAACTCAAATTATTGCCCTACTCCTGACTTTATTACAGTATTTAGAATACTGTAGTAGTGTCATTTCCTCTTACATTACAGCTTTTGTAAACCATTCTGCAGCGTTAATAATATGTATTTTAAGAACAGCTTCTTTATTCTAGGGTTGAAAACTACTATTATGACAGCATTCTGAATTACAACATCATTTTATAGACTGTACTCCCATTCTTTATTTAAAATTTTTGACAATCACTGTGGAATTTCGTGGAAGCACAAAGAGATAAAATGGATAGGCCTCAGGCCTACTATCAAAATAGAGCGTTGAAATACATAGGACAATTGTAGATATTTGGTTTACTAACTTCAAGTTAATTGCAAAAATGGAGGGGGAGGGAGCAGATGAAAGCATAAACTACAATAATAATGCAAACTATTTTCATATTGGTAACCACCAACAGAAAGACAATATGGCTTAAAGAGAAGGAGATACAATAAGGCACACCAGGATAACTATGAACAATTCAAAACAAGCATGCAAATTACACAGAAAAATTGCACAGTGGCAGGAAAAGTTCTCTGGAGTTGCTTATCTCGGTTGTTAATAATGCTTTCTTTTGCCAACTTTAAAATATGTTGAAAGTATGAGCTGCAGTGCAGATAAAATGTATTGTGAAATGCTTTGGTGCTGTGGTCCACATGTGGTGCATTGACAAACAGCCAAGCAAGAAGAGTGGATTGCAAGTTTGCTTCAGAACACTACAAACTCCCTATTGTTTGTTCTGCGAAAGAATACTTGGCAGTTTCTTGTAGGCCACAAGAAAACATGAGACACCTTTGTCACTTCTACTACAGCCACACTTTTCTATTTTACCAGGAACACCAGGGACTATTTTGAAATCTTATTCTGATATTGGATAACTAGTGGTGTAAGAAAGTCATCTTGCTGATCTTGCACACGCTGCCTCCTCTTGTTCACACCTCCCAACAATTGCTAGCCCCGGTAATATCTGTCCCTTGTCCCCAGAGCCACTCCGAGGCCAGAGAGTTGGAACTGGGGGACAGCAACAGAGACCCTGGTGAAGGGGGAGTGAGAATGAAAGGGAGTGCAATGTGTATTTGTACATATGCAAAGATAGAGAGGTTATGTTATGCCCTTGTAGAAACAGAGATAAACTTTAAGCTTGCATTAGATAAGAAGCTGACAGACACATAATGCACATTCCAGATGGATTTATTTTTCCATGATCACATTTAGAGACAAAAAGGGAAAAAAAAACAATACATGAAGTGATGCAGATGATGAACGTGGAGTGCATCATATCAGTTGACCAAGAAAATAAACTATTTCAGCATAATATTAGTGAAGTTACTTACAGTACCTTAATAAATTACTTAAATATGAACTCTATACTTCCTGCCAAAACAGCTTTTTGAACTCCTGTCCAGGTGCTTCTTTGATGATATAACAGCCAGCTCTCTCTGAACACCCTCAAAGGGTTTTATGCACAATTTAGAAAGAATAAAATTCTACGCTCCCATCACTTATACTGAGTTTGATGTAAAGTACTACACCTCTGTTCTAGAACTACTGTCAATAAGGCTGAAGGTGTTCAGAGAGAAAATTAATTATTCATATCCTTCTGACTACCTATAGCATCGTTTCTAAAACTGGCCAAATGTTAGTAGCTGAAAAAAAACCAAAACCAAAACCAAAAAAACCCCACACCCCAAAACAAAGAAAAAGCAAACAAGCCAAACAAAAACAAAACAAAACAAAAAACAAAACAAAACCCCCCCAAACCAGCAAACAGCAAACACAAACCAACTAACCACAACACCCTCCTGGCCCAGATGCTTCAACCCATCACAGTCACAAACTCTGGCCAGAAGAGTCAGTGGCATTACATTCTCTAAAAATGACTGATGGTGTCATGCTCTCATTTTGTATCTAGACATCTGTTCAAGCAAAGCCCCGTCACATTTCTCTCGTAAAGGTCAGTAGCTCTCATGTTACTGGTTTAAAGATCTCTTCGTGATGTGCTGGATTTTTTAAATAATGTGTACACAGTTTTATATGTATCTTCACGTAGATACGCTACTCAGAACTGCAGCAGTGACAAAGTACACCATGATGTGGTGGATTCTGAAGGATTGCACCTACATAAACAAAGAGTTAGTAATTACAGAGCTTCTAAACCTTCTCCATTTCCCAACTGCAACCACACACGCTTGAAACCTGTGCAGACTCTGTAATTTTAAGGGTAACTTAGAACTTATTAGTTAAGGTGGAAGAGCTGAAAGTTATACTCCCAAAGATATGTAAATCAAAATATAGGTAATGTGGCTATTTTGTAGTCTTTTTAAAAAGTAATATTTAGAGTTTATAGAATGATACAGCTGTACAAGGTATGGATATCTAAGGACAAACCTCATAGGCAACCAGGAAGTTAAGCATGAAACTTGACTAAATAAAATCAAGTGTGTAAACTGTTAGCAAAACCCAAACAGCAGAGATTTCACAGGTCTCTTCTGTGAGGAGAGCAATCACCACAGTGCAGAAGGGAGTGAATATAATGATTCAGTTACCATTCCTTGAAACAAATATTTTTTTATATCTGAAGACCTATGCAAAATATATATTTTTTAATTTGTCTTCTAAGTTATTCAGGTAGGGAGAGAACAGATACAAAATAGTATTTAGGAAAAAAAAGTTCATGAAAAACACTTTTTTTTTTCTTTTTACATTTAAATTTTAGGTGACCACACACTCAAAATGATAGTAACCATCCTTCTTTCTCTCCAAAATATAAAGTAGTATAAAAAGCACATTTTGCAGATAAGTATATTGAAGTCCCAATAGCAAAACCTCTAAAATCTATCACTGAACTGCGCAGTAGAAAACAACACAATATTGATTAGACTTATTGTAACACAATGTAACAAACTTGTGTATGTTATGTGCACTACGTGGAAAGATGCAATAGCAAGCACCACTGAACTCAGAGCATAGCATCTTAATGACCTTTGTGGCTAATTTAAAAGGTGATTATGTAGAATTGTGCTTTATCCTGTGCTACTTTTGGATGCTATGCAATCATTAAGTATACTAAAATAATTATATTTGTGTCATGTGGTTATGACCAAGTCAACAAGACTTGCAATTTAAATGAATCACTGGGGCACCATGTAAAATCCTGCTTGCTTCAGAGCCCCATGGGAGGATGCTGCATCATTGAAAGGACAAGGAACACAGGAAGCATCCACAAATACACTCTGTTCTCAAACTTGAGGGACAATCTTAATCTACAACCACTTTGCTACAAACTCTACAAAGCTTTTCTGATAGAAATCTCTCCAGCCTATAGACATCCATATGCAATTTATTTCCCTTTGCTAATCTGTAGGTGCTGCACAGGTTTATGCTTTCACCACCACATAATATTGTGGCAAACATTCTTTAACAAATCACATTTGACATGCCTTCAATGTCAAGCCTTGGGCACAACTGGAATCTCTAAGATTTACAAAGTTAGATAGATTTTATTTTTAAATTGTAGCTGGAGAATGTAGTTATCAACCTTAAAGAGTAACTTACAACATTTCCCAATCCAAACATGTCCTTTAATTATCATCTCTCCTGTAGTTCAAATACATCATTTCTAAGAACTAAATGAATTCTGTTAATACCATGCAACATTGCTTTTCAAGCTTTTAAAGTGTTTTCTTTCTTACCTCATCTATCTTCATCTGATACTTGAATTTTGTGCTTTTTATTAACAGTGAGTCATTCCAATTTGCTGTTACTGTTTCTTTCAGGGGAAGGTGTGCAATAAAAAGCTGGGAAATCAGATGTTTTTTTCAGCTTTTTATTGAACTCTAACCCTAACCCCAAATCCTAACTCCTAACCCTAACTGTGATGATTTAAACATATTACTTGTACAGTAATATTACTGAAAAATATTATTGGTCAAGAAATAAAAGGGGTATTTGATGAAGCTGGATGTGTTTTTTCCTCAGTGGATTGTACGGCAAACTGGTCGGGACACACAACTTCCAACAAAACATAATATGATCAACCTTTCATCCCTGAGTCTATACGCTTCTTGCACAGTGTGTTAAACTAAAGTCATAGTGGTATTTCCTTCTCTTCAACTCATATGGGAACATTTTACCACTGGTGTTTCTGCTAAACAATATCAATCCCATAAATGAAGGTATTTGTTTCTTGTATTACTAGTCAAGGATCAACTTCTGAAAATGAAAGCAACTCTGTTGTTATAAAAATACACTGCAGTGTTTTGCAAAGGGATAGCGGAACTCATCTGGTCCTATGGGTTGCTTAAAAAAGCCTGAACAAAAGAAACCAACCCATTAGTACCAGGATTTTATTTTGGAGGAATGTGTTCATTTCCTCTACTCAAATATAACATCAGTCATCTTATAAAGGCTTAATATGGAGCTGTATTGTCTTTCTTTAGCTCATCAGATACAAACTGGTTAACTCCCAACTTTTTGGAGATGATTCCAGTACAAAAGTTCCCCGACACAGCAGAACATTCTAAAGGTTGTTGCTTTTTGCTCAAAGTCCTGCTAAAATAAACAAAATATACTCCAACTAATTTTGAGGCATTTCATTGTCCAGCTCTTCCAGACAGACTCTTCTAAGCAAACTGACAGGGCAGCTCCCAGGGGAAACCCCTTCTCTGACCCGGCTGCTCTTGTCCAGCGCCCCTGAGGAGAACACCAGCTGCTGCTGTTCGAGGTCATTCAAAACGCGAAATGTGATCTGATAGTCAAGTGCTATTAGTCCAAAGTCATGACTTAGTCAATAAGCGTATGTTTCTTAAATGTCGCTTTGCATGAAAATTGAGTGTTTCAGCACCACATAAATACTATTACAGATTTGCTTTCTGTTTAGCAAAGACTATAATGCTATTACTATGTGCTGTTGTCTTTTTACCGAGACAGAACAAAAGGCCGGGATCTTCCAAGCCAGCTTCCCATTTGTAACAAAAACTTGTGATACAAAAGAGACATGTATATTACAATATTTTTGTTCAGAAAGATAAGGAAGTCCTGTTTCTACCAACAGGAGCATGAAGTTCTGTTTACAGAACTTTAAACAGCTCTGCCCAGCTGTTGGAAGCAATTCTTTCACATTTATTTTGCTCCTGCAAAGACAATACTTTTAACCCTTTCTCACAAACTGAATTAATTTTCCTCCTTCAGTCTCCCCATTCTTCAGCTGGGATACTCCTGGTTCAAGGCCTCTCAAAGTCAAACACCTGGGAAGCATGAGCTGAGCATTCCTGAGTCAGAGCAGCTGCACAGAAAAGGAAAATTGGATTTTCAAGTGCCAGACAACACTTTCAACCCACATAAACATGTAAATGACTTTTTGTGTAACAGTGTAAGGTGGCTTTAAATCTGTCTGTGCAAAACTCCATCCTGACTCTTTTCAATGGGTTTTAATGTATTTAGTATGGGCAGGGGATCACTTCCTTTGATGCATTACTGAGAGTTCCTGGCATGAGCTAACCACTCATCGCCTACATTTGTGCATTGAATTCAATCATAAAAGGAAATCAAATATGTTCCACTTTATTAACTAATACTGCTTGAAGAAACAAATATTTGTATATAATTACAAATCAATGTGCTTTGAGTAATTAAATAACACACAGATTTGACTTTAAACTGGATCTCCATTTTTCTAAGTCCAAGCACATACTGATGAAGGTCATGCAGTGCAAGACTGTATTTAAAAAAAACCTAGTTCAAAATAATGTAGCTTTCTCTACCATTTTTATTCAAGTCATAAAAGGTTCCTGCCTAACAGTTTAGTGCACCATCCTTTTCAATAATAAGCAGGTGACAACAATTAGAACAACATTGTTCTGATAGAGGAAGTTACACGTCGGTATCTCTTTGAAGCACCTACAGCCAGATGCTTCCACCACTTCGGGACCGATTATTCACAGTATCTTTTATACATTCTTGACCATCATTAGGTTCCTCATGAGCTGCCAATTTTTTAATTTTTTTTTTTTAATAAATGATACCATCTTACACCAAAACTATAGGGGACCTGATGATAAAGAATTACTAGGGGAAAATATTTTCCTTGTGCTAAACTGTTTTCAATCCTTGACCTTTGACCACATCTTTCCTCACTGTTCTTGATCTGCTACTGCTCAGGATCATATGACAAAACAAAACACAAGATATGAGCGGGTACCTAATCTTCACAACTCTTAGCTTTTTTACCCACCTTACTAAGAAGTATTTGTGCACCTGATCATTTACTTATCATATATTTAAATTCACAGAATGACTAACAGACTATTGACCAATGCCACAACTTTAACCATGATGTTATAAACTCCATGAAATACACTTGTGATGCAATATTACGTATTTTCTGAAGTAGGACATGAACTCAAGAAGGGAGAGGATCTAAGAGCTATTTGTTTGCATCTGAGAAGGAGCTATAAGAAGCACAGTGTGCTTTGACCAGTCAGTGAACAAATAAGAAGCACAGTGTGCTTAGACCAGGCAGTGAAGAAATGTCATTCTACAGCTTCTACAAAAATACCACTGCCCTGCTTTTTTATTATATATATAAACAGCTTTGACTCAGTGTACGCTCAAAATTGCCTCATTATCTGTGCATGCACATTACTATCTCTTCTTCTGCAATTCTAAAATGCATTGCTCCAGTACAGTTCCCATATTACTCCAGTATAGCTCACATAGCTTCCCCTTCTACTCACTCCTGTTTAACTTGGATGAAAACATTCTGATGCTTTTTCATTTATTACTATGCCTTTTCAGGCTACTGCTTTAGAAACATTGATCCTTTTTGTTTAAAAACCAAACAAATGACTTGGATTCATAAACAAGAGAGGGCTTGGAATTTTAGGCCTAGTTATTACTGCCAAAGCTCGCTACAAGCCTTTATAGAGGAAGAACTGTGAACAAAGGAACTTAGCTATCACAGATCTTGTATTTTTTGCATTCTTTTATACTGCTGCTTTTTTATTCCCCAAATCTGAATTTTGACCTTTTTTTTTTCCCCCAAATTATTTTTCTTCTCAGCTGGTAGAATTTTCTCCCATCTTGATTAAAAAAACAAAACAAAACTAAACAAACACATTTCCAAGGAAGGATATAACCTTTATAAAAGTGATTCAAAAGAAAGAAAAAGTCATTATGATCTTAAACCTTATGATCTTGATGGCTAGTAGTAATGAGTCAGCATTTCTTTAAAAGAAAAAATTTAAAAAAAGAAAAAATGCTACCTCCTAGTACTACTAATCTGTGTCACACATAGGGCACAACTTAGATCCCTGCAAAAGGAAATGCGTAGATGACCCCACCCTTGCAGAGACCCAATTATGCCACCTGGGGACCCACTCACCCACAGTCACTCCAACAAGGTGACCATACCTGAATATTCTGATCTACAATAGACAACCTGAAATGTCTTTGTATTTCATCTACCTTATACCACCACATTGACACGCATATTTGAAAAAATCCACATAAATGTTCAAATTTAAATCTAACTAGAAGAAAAACCAAATCCCAACCCATAATGAAATGCCCGCTTCTGATTCTTGTAATTTCTTAAATTTGCCTCTATATTCTGTCATCTTGTTAACTAACTTCAAAAAGAAGAAATTCTATTTCCACACACATGATTTTTTTCCATATCAAATATTTTATAATCAGCATTTTAGAGCCAACGTTTTGATTAGCATCAAGACAGTAAAAATCACAATTATGGAAAGACCATGTGGACTTGAGGAAATGTAAATTATAAACTCTGTCATAACCAAATATCAATAACATCTACTTTTAAGAAAAAAATCTGTCTAGTTATCTAAATTTAAATTAGTGCATTTATTTCACAAGAATGTGCTGGATCATATTTGAGAAAACAGTATTTCTTCAATTGTTATTTAGATCCAACTGCTTGCTTAGTGTGCTGACCATAGGTTTTGTAAGCTACTTAAGATAAAAGTTGAACTTCAGAAAGACAGGCATACCTCAAAGGGACACAGTGCCCTATCTCACAGTAATGAGTTATGGTTCTGTCAGTAACGTGGCTCCGACTAAACTATGTGTCTCTCTGACATTTTCAGGCTTGTAAGTTGTCCCACAGCCGGGAAAAGTGACCAGGTAGAAACCACCCAGTATTTTTTCCCCCTTCAGCTTTAGCTTAAGAAACACCTCAGAGATGTACTATTTAACCTCTATGCAGACATTAAGATTTAATACTTCTCTCCCAAGAAGCCTTAGGTTAACATTACAGGCAAACCCCTCAGGAATTAGATGATCTGTTATAACACAGAGCAAACTGATTTTAGGCTGAGAACTCAGGAGCACACACAGATTAATCACACAAAGCCTCAGTCCGTCCCGCGCTGCAGAAGCCCATCAGAATCAACGTACAGTACCTTTCATCTTGTCCCAGATCTTCACTGTCTGGCATTTCAGATGGAAAAGGGAATTTTCTTTCTCTCTCTACCAATCTGGATAATCCAGGCAACGATCTTCTATCTGTTTTGTGTTTTGGAAGCGACCACCTGGGTCACTGTCCTGTTCGCCGCAGAGAAGAGCGCTCCTTGCTCGGAGAGCAAATGTTTACAGGACATCCTAAGTGCCCGCTGGTCTTGAATGAAGTTCAGAGCGTTTGGCTTTGATTGGCCGAGGCTATAAATAAACAGGTCGTGACTCACCTCACACACTATGACAGGGTGTTTGGTAGCACAGCCAAAAGCAAAACAGTTCTGCGTTGGCTTGGTTTTTTTCCTCTAGTCATGTGAGGGAGATTCACCACCAGTTAGTACATTTTATTTTTCTGCTTCCACTGGCAGTCTTTCTCAATGTCTCCCATTTTCCTCAGGTCTAAGTGAGCAGCAGCCAAAATGATAGGAAGCCAAATGACACAAACTGTGAAGTAACACACTTAAAAATAAAAGAGCAAAGAGCTTACTGCAACTGTAAAAATATCCTTTTTTTACCTCCCCACAAAGTGTCAGTCACGAACTGTCAGAAAAGCAAAAGTCTTCACCATTGACTAAATTCAGACATAAAAACTTAGCAATTCTTTTCAAATAAGGAATAGGAAAACAAGTTTTCAATGAAGATTAATGCACTTTAAGTTCCAATTCCAAGCTTGCCTGCCACCAGCAGTCTCAGCTGTCATTGGGGTATCAGCAAATTCTACTGAAGCAGTCCTCAAAATGAAAGTATGCCAACAGCAGGAGGTTTTCTGCCAAAACTCTTCTAATGCCTCTGTGAACAACCTGAAGTGAATTGACAAATTCACTTTCCTCATACTGCTTTTTGCTGTGTGCATGACAAGGATTCTGTCACTCCAGCCACAGCAGCTACATCTCTATTAATTTTCAACACCCCAGCAACCTTATCTGTGCTGATGAAACTCTGTTGCACAGCCCAAGACTCCCAGGATGACACATGTAGGTTGCTCAGCACCGCTCCTTCATGTCGTTTCCTTCTTCCATTAAACAGCTTGACCTATTGTTCCTAATGTCTTTTCAAACTAATATTACATCCAGAGATCTTCACATAGTAATCTTTTTTTTTTTCTAAGAGAGAAACCAGCAAGATTTAGACGTGCCTCTCCTGAATGAGATAGTAGGAATTGTCCTGGGGATGTCACATCTTTAAAAAATAAATTAAAAATAATTTAAAAAAAAAGTAAATCTGGAACAAAAGGACAAAAGGTATGCCAGATTAGAAACCAAGCATCTCATACCTTTAATTTGGTAAGATGTATTTGGTGCATTGTGGGTAATGCATCATTCACTGGAAAGCTGCTTAACTTTCAAAACTACAAAGGATTCCATCTTCCTATTTTAATATAAAGTGCTTCAACATTACTAGTAAGATCTAGATAAAAATTGCATGATTTATATTTACTGTGCGAGTACCTGAATTAACAAAATGATCTCAGGAAATGGTGAGAAAACAAAACAAAACAAGAACGTTGGCTACCTGTGAATGGCTGGTTCCTTAACTCTTGTCCCAACATTCCAATTAGTTCCTTTTTCCTTTTCTTAAACTCATCTAATCTTCTGTATTCATTCAATTTCTCAATCTTTCACAAGATGTGAGGCAGTTTAACCATACTGGACTTTTAAAAGGAAGGAGGGAGAAGAAAAAAAGGAATAAAGTCCTACGTCTAAGTTATGCAAGGCAATATATATATTAATAAATGTCCTGCCCCACTCAAGAGGGACATTCCATGGTCACCTACACCTGCATATTCCAATAGCATCCTCGCTTCTTTCTTCTTTTCTTTCTCTACTTCTGATAGTTATAGCTGAAATAATTGGAGCTGAATTTCCATCAAGCTTACCCTAAAACAACAGCACTGTTAAATTCAAAATTCTTAATGAATAAAATGGTTTCGTGTGACAGCTTCATTTTCAGATTAAAATTCTGAAGTCTTTTGATAAGGAAAAGAATCCAAAGAAATATTGGAAAACTGCAAACACACAAAAGCATTAAATGTAGCATCAAAAATGAAAGCACACCAAACAAAACCCTTGTGCAACCTCAGTTGCTTTTGTTTGTACACATGCATTGCAATATAGTCTTACGTAGCTATGTGAATTTATTACGTAAAATGCCTTTTTAGAAAAAAAAAATACTCCTTTTTAATGCATTTGACGATCACACTCAGCAGCTGAAAAGCTTTCAGAACCGTGAACATTCCTGTATTTCAGTCTTGGAACTCTGTGTACTCCAAACTCTTCAAGTTATGACTTTGAACTGTTCATTTCTTTGTCTCTGTACATAGTTCTCACCTCTACAGTAGAAACTGGTTCATTGTTTAGTTTTACAATTCCTTAGAACTCTTCCCCAGGTGAGGTAAGGAGAATAATATCACCTTATTTACTTACTGATAAGCAATTCCTGGAAAGATTAGGTTCAAAAGTGTCTACTAAATGAGTACTTATCTGAAATGTCAAGGACCTGTTAACTCGGAAGTAGAGCATTTATAAAACACTTCAGTACTCAAAGACTAGTTTCTCGCTGGTATCCACTGCTCATCAGTTTTGCAAAACAGACTTCAGAACAGCATGAGCGCATAATTAGCACAACCGCAATCACACTAAAGCATTTTGCTTAGTATCACAAAGACAACTACCTAGAAAAATAATTGCAATTTTTTGAGCAGTCTGAATTCTCTGTACGTGAGAGAATTAGAGCTTGTGTTGGCCAACCGGGAGGTTTCCTGCAGGTCTGGCTGCAGACTATTTCATAGCTGCACAAGACGTAATGACCTTTTCGACTACATTGGGTGGAACAGCAGCAGGTGAGCAGAAGTACTGTACTGAACCAGGCCAAAGGGCTTCTGGCATCTCTTACTGTGTCCAAAAGCACAGCCTAGGGAAAAACGTACTGCTGACTTCTCCAAATAGGCTTCTACACTCCAACTTGTGGCTCAAGGGTTTCCCAAACCAGCAGTGATGTCTATATTTTTAGCTCTGAGTGGACTTCCATCCTGTAATAGCATCTGTAACATCTTGTTGCAAGGAGTTCTGCAGCTTAAAAAAAACACCAAAACAACCAAACACCCAATTTTTGTTTGCTCTGGTCCAGCCACTAAACTGGTCTCTAAGAAGCCTTATAATGGAACAGGCAGATAAGAGTTCTCTCTCTCCAGCTTTTCAAAGTTATCTAACATTTTTACAGTCCATTATCATATTCTTTTTGATGAGCCTGCAGAATTGAAAGGTGGACCTGCCTAGAAAAAAAGCTCACCGGGAATTAGAATTGCTAAAAATCAGTTTTAAACTTTTTCAACATGGAAAACTCAAAGCAACTAGAAATGACAGAACTGCAGAAGGAAAAGTTCATATACCCTACCCATGTATTTCTTCCGGGAAGTTCTCTCTTCCTTGCTTAGTTGCAGCTAATGTTACGTCTTTCTGAATGGCAATGGGCTTTGGTCAGTCCTCTATGGTCCTTGTATGTTCCCTTCTTGCCATCTCCAAGGCCTCACCTCATATAACTAATTCTGCTTTTCTCAGCAAACTCTTCGCTTGACCTGCCATCTCTCAGCCTTGCTGTATCTCTCTTACTTCTTGCATCCAGCACTTTCTGAAATTTTGCTTCTCCTTGGCTCCGTTGGTTCCGCAACACAAGGAACAACCCCTGGCCCCATTACTTCTGGAAGGAATGTAAAAACACTTGACTTTGTACTCAAAAGGAAGAAGTTACTATTGATCATGTTCTGCTCTTTGTCAGCTCATTGAGCTTTGAAAGTCCTATTTTGCTCACTTGTTTCACGCACATAAGCTGTTGCACACCCTGAAACATCCTTGCTGTTCTTTTTGAAGGTGGGCGAGACTAGAAATGTACACCATTATTTCTAGTGAGGGCTTACTATTGATTTAAACATTTTGACCCTTTTTGTGAATTGCTCCACATGCTGTGTTGGCCCTCATTACCATGGTTTTAAACATAGCTTTCCAGAGTACATGGTCTTTATTTTATTTAGGTAACTTTAAGAATCAATCCTTGTTACTTATGTTCATCTCCACTATGCTGTTCTTCAACTACAGAGACCTTTTCTAGACCTTTCCCAAAACTTCCTTGATAGCTGGTTAGTAACGGCTCTCTTTACTGTCAGGTATTCAGATACCCCAAAAGATGTGCCGGCACACAGATCAGATGCCTGACATTGCTTGATTGGGGAATCTTACCAGTTTTGCTCTTGCTGAGTAGAGATATGGACTGAGCATATATCATAATTATCAATTAAATGGCCTTTCCCCTAAACAGTATAGACATCTGTGTGAAATTTTCATTACACAGGCAGGTACCTAAGACCTCAGAGGAAGTCATCAGCAAGGGAAGAAAAATGAAAGCTACATTCTTTCCAGAGACGAGGATGTAGCCTTACGGAGTAGCTACCGAGATGATCAGAAATCGTGTTGGCTGCACTGTTTTACATACTCAGCAAAGATGCTCAAGAGCTTTAGCTGGCGGGTGAAAGGCAGTGTGCTGAACATGTGGAGTGCGAGGGGGATGGTCTGGCATTGTGTGGGAGACAGCGTCCCCCATCCAGTCTGCAAGCTTACAGAGATTTTAATTAGCCTGTGGTGTGCATTAGCTGGTCGACCAGCTCCAGAACTAGTCACAATCACTGCCACCTACATCTCTCCTCATCTAAAGGGAGAGTAAGATTCTGCTTTCAACATATGACTCTTTTCTAATTATTCAGCTACAAATGAGACTCACTTCTAATAAAGCAAATGGAAAATATAATAAACACCATAGTGTACACTTAAAGACATCCCAAAAAACCTCAACTGACTCATAGCAAAAAAACCCCACCATCGCACTCCAAATAGGAAGTCTAGTTTAGTTCATGCTTCCAGAAGGAATGGAAAGGCTAGCATTTTATTTTTTGTAGCTGGTTTATGCTGATATCATTTTCAGCAAAAGTATGTGTTTAAAAAATACCATCATTGTCACTGGCATGTTTAGGATTAAAACTAATTTGAAATGAATGTTTCTGCTACTGAAAAAAATCGTATTAGTAACATGCATGTAGTTCCCTGAAATGGAATACCCCCTCCTCCTCTTTTTCGATATAGAAAAGTGAATATACTGGTCACATTAGTGTGTGTGTGAAGGCATCTGTATGTTTATGTATTTATAAGCACACATACATGAAAGTATACATTTTAATGTATTTCATCAATTTCAAAAATGCACACCCAATTTTCCCATATTTTCAACATCCAAATTTGTTGAGTTACAGCTGTCCCAATTCTTTCTGATTTGAAACTGCAAATAGCTATTGTATTAACTTTGAGATCTCTCCATACACTATAACATATACACAGGAGGCTTGTTTTAGAATAGAGGAAGCCTTTTATACAAGTGTAAATGAAAAATCATCAAGATACACCTGCTGAACATGCTCAGTTCTTTGCTGGAGTATTACAGCAGGTATAACCTCAACCTGGTAGCAGTGTGCTGAAAAAAGCTTAAGACACCTATTACACATAAAACTTAGTTCTGTATTTATCTGTACCTAGGACTATGAATGGCAAAAAAATAAATTAATACCAAAAAAAAAAAAAAAAAAAAGAAACTTTCAACAGCTGAAGACCAGCAAAAGCAAACAAAATAAGTACTATGGAAAATTTTTCTTACTTCGTGGAATCCTGCATATTATGCAGGACTGTTCTCTGTACCTGGATGAAATAACTAATTGTTAAAATATGTTTAAATCACAAGGTGCATATTCAAGGAGAAAAACAAAATCAAACACAAACAAACACCCTCCCCCCCCAAATGCAGAATTCAGGTCTGACATTAAAAAAAGTTATGCAACATTCAAAAAGCTGAACTAGATATTACATTCAGCAGAACAAAACACAAGAATTTGTATTTTTAAAGAATCATAAAAAATTGAGTATGAAAGCAACAGGACTATCAACAGACACCAAAACATGATCTGTATCAGGTATGAACTGACACTGTGAGGTATTAAGTGTTTTATCATAAAGCACGTGTAATAATGTGCCACAGTGCATGGGAGTATTTCAAAGTTTTCAAGCAGGAGCAGAAAGAAGAGTTAAAAGAAGTAAGAGATACTTCAACTGCAGTTTAGAAAGCAAATGAGTACATTTTAGTCACATGAAGACAGCAAATCTTCCTCTGGTACAAATATGATGGATCATGCTGGATTTGTGCTACAAACGGAGAAGAGCTGGAGACAGAGCAGCAGGAGATCTTACTGCTAAAAGTAAAAATCTCAACTGCACTGAGACTTTTTGGCCATGGGAACTTGTTAAACAGCTATAAAAGAAAGAGATTTTGGAGGGGAGAAAATACATAATTCAACACCTAGTAATGATCTGAGCCATTTCAGTTATAACTGTGTTTTTTTCCAAATTTTTCAAGGGACTCTTTACATACCGTTTCATAAAATTACTATATACTATGTTATTTGCTATACTACATTTTCTGTTTACCCTAAGATCTACAAAGGTACCTATGTAGCCATTCATCTGTAATCATGATCTGTAAGTCAGTAAAGTCACATTAAAATGCATTTTTTTTTTTCTTCCTAAGCACACACGCTACTCAAGATTTGGAAACCTACCCTCTACTTGTCTCTTTTGCTTTGTAGCAATCTGAATCTGTTTCTTCAAAGGATTGGTTTCTTCCCCCATTGAAAAGAGATTAACTATATGCAAGGCAGACCAAATAGCAAAACCCCTATGCAGTAAAATCATATTGTATTGAACAAGTTGATAAAAAGATAAAAAAAAAAAATTTGAAAATATTTTTCAGAAGTGTTGATACAAAGAGTTAAAGTACAAACCTGACAATTTTGTTGTGTTTTATAAAATAAGTGTTAAACACAGCACAAAACAACACAAGAAAAACAGATTGCCAGCAAGCTACCAAGAAAAGGAGAATATTTAGAAGACAACTCTATGTATCATTCCATTAAGAACATTAGAAGTCACTCAGTTACATAGAATCTCTACGATTATTAGGACACTCAGAGCCAGGTACTGACAATTTCTATGTCTAAAAGATTTTGCTGGTATGCTCACAGTGTGCTAAGACAACCCACCACCTCTTAGATGCTGCTATCATCCTCTGAAGAGGAGGATATGAGCCAGTTTTCCATCAGTTTTCCATTTCTGCAATGTAAGAAAATCTCACCAGAGAATGGTCAGTGCAATTGCAAGTCACATCTAGATCAAAGTCCAGGTCACCAGTCCTGAATTAGGCCTTACAGGCTTTGGGATGAATAACTGCAGGACTTCAAATACATTAAAATGGAAGCACAGCACATAGTCATACATTATTAATAATCTTCATTGACATCAGCTCTATTCTTATGTCCCAGCTCAGAGAGTCAAAGTTCTTAATTAATATTCAGGATTGCTAGCCAAACATTCTCATACTAAACATAACTTCATCTTGCTTTCTTCAGGGCCACAGCCCTTTTCAATGCCTATATAATGAAAGTGAGACAGATTACCAAATTATACTGTCAACTTTTCTCATCAACTTACTCTCTAGTTGTTGGTTTACTGTGCGACAAGATAGAATGTTTCTAGTGTTTAGTATGTATGATGGTAAAATTTCAACAATATTCTGCTCCTTTTAAAAAGGGCTTTTTTTGTTAGAATTATTTTTATTCAATCTCATTGTAGTAGATTGCGCAACTGTGACATAAATATTAGATTGTCACTAATGCGACTCAGTTTCAAGGCCATATTTTTATCTGATGTAGCAATGGGTAACTTGTATGCTGTCACTACTTTGCAACTTCAACACATGTAACAGCATACTAGCAAATATTAGCAAATCTCATACATTATGATGAAAGCAATGAAATGTAAATTTATATAAGTAAAGTTTAAAGTGTTTACAAACTAAAAGAGATCAGGGAAAATAATGCCAGAGTGCATGCCATTTTATAAGGCACATACTTGTGTATGCAGATCAACCAGCTTGTTAAAAAAAAAAAAAGAGGGGGAGCAAAACTACAGGAATATCTCACCACAGTTCATGTTAGCATTTAATCTCATATTATACCTCTACCAGCTGTGAGGAGAAACCAGACATATAACCTTGTTAAATGCTAACATCAAAACTTAGAGAAAATACTCCTGCATAATATCACAGGCAACAACATACAAGGGTAAGATCAGCAATGAGAAAAAGGAGCACAAAATCCATTACGCAAAGCAATGGCATGCTTCATACAATAAACATTCACAGACATACACAATTGCAGCTGGAAGGTACAGTTTATTCTGAGATGCACTGATGAAAACAAAAACTTCATCCTGGAGTGTCCAATTTCTTATCAGAGTTTCTCCAAAGTAAATACTTATCAAACCGCAATCACTCTGCACTTTTAAAATCCATCCCTCTGTGAAATAACTGCAAATTTAAAGCTATGGAGGCCAATGGAACTCCACAGAGATCCACAGGAAAGCCAATGGGGTAGCCAAGACTGCAAAAAAAGAACTCAACTCTCTCCCGCAGTCACACCTACCCCCTAAAACCCTACAGCATTGAATGGCTCTTGGGCTAATACAGGTCAAGAAAGGTTCAGACAAGGAATGATGATCAATGAAGACCTGCAGCTTAACCTGTTTGTCATCAAGGGCACAGGAAGATTTGTGTTTTAGAGGAAACCCCTGAAGCAGCTGGGCAAGTGCTGCCAGAACACTCAGCCAGAAGTGCTGAGCACCCGATAACCTTCGCTCTGCCATGAGGAGATGATAATACACATGACATTTTGCTGAGAGGCTGACAGCGCGACTGGGAAGCTGAATTAACTTCAGTTCTCTAGACTTTTGCCTCAAAGTATAAAAGACATAAATTTTCCTTTCCCTTTACTAATAATCTGTATTTAAATTTCATGAGGTCATTTAGAACACATGTATAGAACATCTTGTTTTGCACAGCATAATAGCAGCTCCTGTCACTGTTGAAACTTTTTCTCTCATTTATTTTATGGATTTGTAAAGATTTTTCAATAAATCTTTTTGTTAAGCTGTAGAAAATACATTTCAATAGTACATTTTTGTGCCATAAGATTGAAAAATTAGGCTTCCAATTTAGAAGTTACTTATCTATACATGTATTCTATCTATATAAATCCGTAAAATGCATATTTTGTCCCAGCTTTTGCTGTTTCCTTCAGAATCTTGATCTCTGAGATACCTATTAGAAAGCATCCTTCACTTTGAACAAACCTTCTCAGCTCACATACAAATCATAAAATCGTAGAGTATCTCAAGTTGGAAGGGACTCATAAGAATAACTAAGTCCAGCTCCCTGGATGTTCCTACAGAGGATGGAAGGAGAAGGGTAAAAAAAATAACACTCTACTCAGACTTTTACTTTTGTTCAGTGAGGTGAGTTTTTATTAGAAAAAAATAAAAAAAAAAAAAAAGAAGGAAAAATAATTTATTTAGAAAATATTCAGTGCACTTTAAACACATAATCTTTCAACTGCTTTTCAAGTGTCCTGTATTTCTCTCCACTTCTTTTCAGTGACTGGCAAAGAAAGCCCCAGAAGACTAATTCCCATATGCTAAAGTTATACTTCTCAAAAAAAAAGCCTCTTCAGTATGTTTTTGATTACTGAATGATGAAGAAAATATTTTCCAAAGTACATCTGGAAGGGTTTTGAGCAAAGAGTTTGAAGGATTAACAAAAAATTCTGTTTATGTGTCCCTTTCAGAAACTTCTTTATATTTCATTTATCATCAGATTAAAGAGTTTTTAGCTGAATTGCCACATTTTGAGACTTTGATAATAACACAAAATATCTAATTTAGCTAACAAGTTAGGACAGAACTTGCGAAGCTGTGCATTCTAGAAGAATTGTCTGCTTATGGTGAACTCACAACAGGACCAGTTCTGTTCCTGTACAGCCCTTACACAAGGACTTCATACAGTAATTGCTCAAACACGTTTGGAGTCTTTGCTATTGATACGCAAGACAACAGTCTTACATGCTTTTGTCTGTTTGTCTTCTAAGAAAACATATACTTGCACTTGGCTAAAAGTTCTTTAAAAATTACTGTTCTGAATATTTTTAAGATCAGATGTGTAAACCTCAGATATTACTGCTCTGATTGATTTTATTACTCTGATGTCATTCCTAAGTGCATAAAAGCAAGTTCTGAAGGTACACATTGACCTTGCAACTTCCATGGAATGCGGTGGTAGCAACAGACAGTCTAAAATTGGGCAACAGCGATCTCATGTGACCTTGTGGGATGTCTCACACTTTAATATTTATATACAATTCATTGATAACATATACAAGTGCAGAAATAAATAGAAGTATTTATTTAAGTCTTACTATGTCACTTAACTGAATAAAAAGTCAATGCTTGTAACGCTTTTAACAAGAACAGCTATCCTGGGTTGGGCAAAGGCTCACTGAACCCTGTGCCCTGTCTTCAACAGTTGCCAAAACTGAATACCTGGGGACACCTAAGCAACTGAGCAGGAACACGTGAAAATATGTCATGATACCTCCCATAAAATACAATACAGCCTCCAAAAATCTGCAACTCTGGGACTTGCAAAGCCAGAGGTGGTGATTTTTTCAAATAACTGTCCTGTAACTTATATTTTTAATCCATATACAGTTCTAACGTCCACAACAATCCTGTGTCAAGGACTTCTAAAGCTTAATTACATATTTTTATTTTTCCTCAGCCTACTGCCTGCTGTTTTGATGCCTCCTCATTCCAATAGCATGAGACAGAAGGCATGTTCCTCATGGTATCTTAGAGACCTCTATTATATTTCCCCTTAATTACTCCTTTTCTCTTTTGAAATGTCCTACCACATTTACTTGATCTTTACACGAAAATAGTTTCAAATAATCGCTCTAGTTTGTTGCTTTACTCTGGATTTTTTTCTCCTGTATCTTTTTTTCTGGGAGGTAGCAGATCAGAACCACACACACTATTCAAGATGTAGACATACAAAAAGACTGTAAGAGTGGCATGTGGCTGTGCTTACTTTTCCCTGTATGTCTTTTTTTACTGACACATAACAGGAGATTTAGTCTGTTGATCAATGCTAGTTTTGTGAGACCACATCTTATTAATGAGTTGTTACAGTCACCTTTTAACATTACTATTTTATACGTGAATTTAGGACTGGTATTCCCGCGTAACTTTGTACAGTTACCTACACTGAATTTCATGTGCTATTTTACTGTGAAAGAATCCTGTAAGGATCTTCTGAAATTCTTCACAGTTGGTCCTTGTCTCCATTTCTTTGAATAATTTGGTACTGTCAACAGGCCTGGCCACTCCACTATTCACTGCCTTTTCAGGATCAGTTAGAACCATAGAATCATTTCAGTTGGAAGAGACCCTCAGGATCATCAAGTCCAACCTAACCTTACCTAACTCTAAGCACTAAACCATGTCCCTAAGAACCTCATCTAAAAGCCTTTTAAACACCTCCAGGGATGGTGACTCCACCACTTCCCTGGGCAGCCTGTTCCAATGCCCGAAAGCACTTTCCTTGAAGGATTTTTCGCTAATATCCAATCTGAACTTCCCCTGGCACAACTTGAGGCCATTTCCTCTTGTCCTATCACTTGCTATTTGGGAGAAGAGACCAACACCCTCCAATGCAGGTATGAGTACATTTCTCAGAACGGTTCCAGCACACACTGCTGCAGGACTCATTCTCCAACCTTCGATTAACAGGAAGGCTAGCGATTTATTCTCACCACTGTTCCCTATGTTCCATATGTTTTTTTTATTCATGGGTGGATCTTCTCTCATATTCCAGAATTACTTATTTGCTTTTAGCTAATGCCTTTTAGAAACTCAGCTGGGCTACATCAATCTCTACTCAGCATTCTGTCAGAGTCTTCTTGTCTGAAATGTTCAAGATATATATTTTTAAAGAATGCTAGTGTTTTACTTTTAAAGTATTTACAAATAGATTTCTATTATTTTCATACTGGGTATTCTCTTAAGCAATTCTCTTTAAGCATTACCTCATACTATGAACTGGCCTACAGTAACATCAATGGCCACTGCTATGTCAGTGATCTACTGATTGTACTACCAATCCAAGCACTTGGTAAAGAAATGCTGAACTTTTACAAAATAATTAAGTCATTAAGTATATTTCACAAAACATCTCTTCTGCCAGTAAGAAAAATTAAAAAGAAAAAAGAGGAGAGAGACTCATGAAATGAATAGTATATGTTTGTTTCAAAACAGTTGAGCTGTTTTACTCAACTCTGTGTCGAAACACCCAAAAGAATATAATATGTTATGCTGCTGATAGGCTCACATGCTTCAACAGAACTGTGTGCCAGGACATTCCTTACTAAATTAGTGACTAATCAGATGTTGCGCTGGGAAACACACCCTCACGTGTTACAACAACCCAGGCGTCTGCAACATGAAAAAAAAAAATAAAAGGGGAACTACGACTACAGGTTCTCATGCCTCCTGTAAATAATTTCCATCCTGCGTTTTGTAATCTAATACTTGTATTTGGCAAACCAGACGCAATTAAAGGTCAAAACCCGGGTACTATATAAACTCTACTTACTCTGATCTTCCTCCTGACTATCACCGTTCTAAAGATTCCAAGCAAAGACGTCCTCTTCCTTACACAGCAATAACTAGTTGTTGTTCTTGTTGAGATACGACAGTAAAAAATATTATTTAAATAATAACAGACAGCAATCAATGACCTGTGTCTCAGGTTCTGGAAACCTTGGTATTGTCTAAGGAATAACCCAAAAGCTGGTCTCATGATGCTGAAATCAATGCTAAGGGGCAACTGGCCCCAGAACCATTTCTGTACATTATGTATATATATTCTCACAACCAGATTCATGCTGATTTGTGTGGCAAGAAAAATTCTGTGACTGACAAGAACTGTGACAGGTGACCACCGAAATGGGGAGACCAATGCCTCTGATAAATATACCTATAAGAGGTTTGGGTATTTTATTCAGTACCCATTTTTGTGGGGCATGAAGCCTATTTTTCTCCCCAAAATAATAAAATAACAAAAGCAATTTTTTTCCAACAGGAAACGGACTATACAGACAAATATTAAGAGTGGGAAAAGCTATTTGTATTTGCCAACAGAAAAACATCTTTTAACTTCTTTGGTGTTTGGCATGAGCCATACCATTTGCTTTTCATGCAGTTTTTTGTGATAATATGAAAATAGGGAATATGGTTACACTTGCTACCTATTTTTATGGCTTTTTAATGGCTTTTTTCCTAAATATGAATTGACTTTTATTTTTAAAAAACAATTCCAAAAATGGAACAGTCCATTTTTTTCTTAATCTTAAAAGCAGTCTATTTAAAGTTACACTGGGGGCTCCCTGAATGCTATAGTTTATAAATACCCTTTAAGATGACAAGTCAAATGACTTCAGGATTGCAAGTTATCTCATCTCTCACAGTTGTTCAACTGTTAAAATGGAAAGTGGTAAGAATAGAATAAAAATATCCATGGTGAAAATGTTACATGTGCAATGGAATAAATATAGGGAACAGGACACATGAGCATTTTAACATTAATCTCCACTTAAATTTACTCTCTACCCTTTAAAAAAAGGTCAGTTTTGTGAACTTCTCTCCTGATGAGCACCTTGAGGTCTGTCATTTTGTTCAAAGCTCCACAGTGATCAGATGCTTTTTTCCACTACTCATGATCTGTTGGTACTTGTGGCAATGATATTCTGCTGCTTTAGGCATTAATAATAATTTGATGCAACTGCCCTAGTTATATAATGAAGAACACTTTAAAATACACAAAAAAGGCAAAAGAATACGAGCATTACATTTGGAAACAGAACAAATCTCTGATGCAGACAAAGATGCTGAACCCCTCTGTGGCAATCAGAGAGGCTGCTCCTGAACTAGGCAGTAGTTCAAATGTATTGTATGGTATAAGCCTACAATGAGTTATGAAAAGGATGTTTAGGCTGTATTTGAGATTTTGTCTTTTAACAGGGTTGGTACCTTGGTACTCAAAAAAACCCACCAAAACAACAAACAAAAAAATCACCAACCCAACTATTACTTGGTAACCAATTCAAAGGTGCAACGATATGCAACTAAGGTCCACCTGCCTAGAAAAATGACTGATCTGTTTTACTACAACTGCCTAAGTTCTTTGAAATCTTTTAAATAGAATAGAGACTTGCTAACTCTGAGAGCTGCCCTTAAAAAAGGATATTCTTTGGAAGGAACTAACTTTTTCAGTTTGCACTGTCTGCAAAGCCTTGGAACACAGCACCTCAACTTGAAAATAAGGAATCAGACTGCACTCTAAGCCGTAACTTAGCATTAGTTTTAGTGCACTGATATGCAGCTATGTCTACATAGTCACAGCTACAAATTGTGAGACATTTGGTGCCGGCTTCCATCACAAATTAGAAAATTTCAGAGTACTGAATAAGTTTTAAAAATGTTCATAACCGGAGTCTGAGCTCAACATGTGAGTTGAAGTACACCTGCCTAAGAAGGAACATTATTTTTTGGCAGACATTTTATTAGAGTATTTCCAAACCTCTTGGATCCTTCAGGCAGAAGGATCTTTATCTAGGATACAAGGGGTCTTTGGCACTTTCCCCCACATACGCTTCATTCCAAGTTTCACTTTCTTATTGAGGAAATACCTGTCAATCACATCCTCGGACAGGTTTTCTTATAATGCTATTTAGGCCAGCAGCCAAAATAAGAGTGTACCCTTCTACATCCTGCCTCCAAAGCATGCCATTTTTAATAAACGCTTTGTAAATATAAACATGTCAAAAAAAGAAACAAAGCAAGAGCTTTATACTGCAATTGCGTTAGTACTGTTAGGGAATAGACTGCCTTAAAACTTCCCTAAAAATATGCAAAATTGACAGCAATACATGAAGTGTGCTTGTCAGTAGCTGATCATTTCTGAGCAACTTTGAAAAACAAATAGGGAAATAATAACAGATGGTATGGTTAGCAAGCAGAATTCAGTATTTCTGAGAAAGCTGATCTTGCTCAAAAATCATCAGAGAACAACATTTTCTTAGATTCAGGAGGTACTCGGGTATTGTCCCTTTTCTTTTAGTTCATTTGATACTCCCTGTGGACGGTCTTGCGTCCCACAACAAGCAAAGATTAATTAATTGCTTCAAGAGGGATCCCTGCAGACAGACAGAAAAAGTGATCTGAGATGGGTGGTACCGGCACAATTCCTCTGCATTTTTTCAGATACAGTTTTACTACAGACATGCTCACAGGCTTACGAAATGAACCCACAAATATCAGACAGATGAATAATTTAAGACAAGCTTGTAGCTTTCATTGTATGTCCAAAGTGAGGCCCACAATTCAACACAGAAGAGAGTGTATTTTGTTTTCCCAGTAATTAATCTTTTAAAGCTTCATCTCTGCTGCTGAAAAATACTGGTGCCAATATTGCTGTATCAGTAAGAAACATGAAAATATTAAAAAGTGAAGGACACCTCCAAACTTCTCTGCTGAAAGCTGAGAGAACTTGGCAAATGGCAGGCAACTGCACTGTATAAATCAGCAAATTCACATGCAGCACCTGCCATACTTGCTCTTGTCTAAGACAGAAGAGTAGATCTAAGCACTTGTTATCGAGGTGGTGCAAAGCTGAGAAAGGGACAAGTGGCATGGGAGAGCTCCAGAGCAACACTCACCATTTTGGTTATTTTCTTTTCCTGCATCTCTGGTTTGTTTCTCCACCCACCTCCCCAATGCAATTTTCTGTATTTGCTTTATCACTTTCCTTTCAACTCCCATCATCTTCCAGGAGTTTTGTTTTCTTAGCGCTGGAAACAAGCTGAACTAAAAAAATGCCACACACCTGAAATTCTACATATCTTGTACTTAATGTTTAGTTAATACTGTGATGAAAAGAAACATTTTATCATTACAATAAACATAGCAATAAAAAAAAAGATGTGAGACAGCCTAGATGATGGTAGGCAGCAGTGGGGAGGTCACATTTTTTTCCCCAGTGATGATAATATAATACGGGTATTACATGACATGCCAGTGAGCATGAACACAGAGCTATCAGAACTGGGTCAGCTCAGAATTAGCAGTTCTTAATGTTGTCCACAATGAACAAATCCACCTGGCTGTGCTCACAGACACAGAACTGCATTTTTGACACAGCGGATCCAGAAGCAAAACTCTCATGAATAATTGAATGGTGGCTGCAGCTCCATACTTCAAACAATTAAACACGAAATAGAGCTGGCTTTACTATACTTTGAAAATTGCTGAAGAAAATTGCCTTATGTTTAAATAAAAAAAGATAAATACTGTGTTTCAGTTCTCCCACCATTACTGAGCTAGCATTTTTCAACTGAGTGTAACAGTTCATTTTTACCAGTGAGTAACAAAGGAAATGAATTACTGAGTCACTTTTGCACAGGATGCAGCACAGGCTGCAGTTTGCAAAGACTGCATTTATGTTGGGTAGTTATTTCACACATTTAATCATGGATGCAATGACTTCACTTGAATGAAAGCATTTCAAATCTAGTTTATTTAAGCATAGCAAAAATACATGTCTCATTGTGCTGGTGCCCGGATGACCTACTTTCCAACATGGAGGCAAAAGGGCAAAATGTTAGGATAAGGATTTTCAGAAACCTCCATATGAGGTTCCATGAAATTACTCCTTTTGACTTATTCAGCGAATAATATTTGTTTATGCCTGAGAAGATACACACAGAGTGCTAAAAAAAAAAAGCTTTCAAACAACATACTTAGAAATTATTACTGAAAGGTCCTGTCTGTGAGAGATTAGTTAGACCAAAAAACTACTGTCAAATCTGACTATGTAAGGTGCTCTTCTGCATGGTAAAATTTTAACTACAGATTTGTATAAAACCACTTCTGCTACCAGAAGAACAGAAGGAAAAAAAGTTCCCTAGAGGTAAACAAAAGCGATCTCCTGAATTATTCCCTAGTATCTCAGTGCTGAAGAACCAAAATATACTGTGACGTGTTGATCTTACAGAGCTCTCTAAATAGAATTAAAAGTTTAAAATAATCTTGATAATTTTGGCTACTAGCCAATGGGTTAAGGAAACATTATCAGAAGAAGGGAGAGGATTGTGGAACAAATGAAGAGAGTAACAAATTTCTAAAGGAATTAGGGTTTATAAAGTTAAAACTAGAAAAAATAGGGCTAGTCAAGCAACTTCAGATAACTGCTCTTGCTTGGATACTCAGAAAGATACTGACCGAATTAATAACAACTGAGAAGCTGTTTAAAGCAGTCAACAACGATTATTCAGCATCCAAACAAGTAAAAAAGAAGGCATACTTCTTCAAAAAAAGTACATAGCCTGTACTAAAGAAAAGATAGAAGCATACAGATCAACCGTTGCAACGCTTTTGAAAATTTCCTATATGACACTTAAAAGCAAACTGCAAAAACATGGCTTATATACAATCCCTATAAGAAAACTTCACATTTAATTGAAAAGGGTAGGTATTAGAAGTGTCTTGTTATATGAGATTGATGGGTCCTTAACATTTTCATTCGGTATCCACACTAATCCTTCAGATGAGTCAGTGGCAATACCCTGGGAGGAGTGGCAGACACTGTAGTGGACAGAATCAGTGTTCAAAGGGGAGCTTAACATGCAAAACTGCTTGAAAAAAAATTTATCAGCCAAAATCATGAGGAAAATACTGTATTTGACAAGCCAAATGCATGAACGCAACATGGAAAATTATTTACTGAACAAACAGCGTAGTAAAAAAGGAGAATGTACCCAACAGAACAGAAGCTACTTGAGTCATTTGTAATAGTCTTAGGAAAAAGAAAAATACATGCCTAGGATGCATTTACAAGACATATACAGTATACAGCAAAAGTCATCTCTCTTTTACTCGATACTGATAAAGCCTCAGTTTGGGCATCAAGCTAGGAGCAATACAGATGCTCAAACGTGAATGATGAAAGTTTCTGAAAACATAACTCGTGACTCAGCAAAGATTAAGTTGATACAATACATCCTTGTTAAAAAAAAGTTAAAGCAGCCCCAGTAAATTTCTGCTAGTCCTTTGCTTCTGCCCTTACTTGCTCAGAAGTTGCTCTTCTCTTGCAGCCATGAGAAAGTTTACCCTTTATTTTTAACTAATAGAGACAGAAGGAAATAAGGCTTACAGAAAAAGGAACACAATGTTTGTTTGGTAGTGGTAAGGAGGTCAGACAATTCTAATAATTTCTACTCATCTCTTCCATGCACTCTCTATAATGAAAGGTCAAGTTGATCTGGAGATGCAGAAGAAAATGCCTTGTGATGGCTAAGGCAGAGTCACATTACAGCGAAATTGCTGGAGAACTGTGGGAAGCGGGCCTGACTTCAAAAGTTTACAAACCATTCTCTGTGCAAGAAGAAACTGGTTGTATGCAGCGCACATTATTTCTGGCATATATAAGCAAAACCAACCAAACAAAAAAAACTCACAAGCCAAACAAACCAACTATTTCTACCAGGGAGATACATAATACCTACAAAGGCTGTGCCATCTCCTTCAAACAAAAAAAACCAAACCAACCAACCAACCAAGGACAGGTGTGTAGGAAAATGTATTAAACAGTCTTCAGACTTTAAGTGTGACTCTTTGGTCAAAGTTACAGCCTTTCTATTGAAGTATTACCGTTTTTTGTTCCCGCAAGAAAATGAACACACAAAATTTTACCAGAATGCCAATTTTATCATTTATCAAATAAAAAAAATAAACACTGAAGAACATACTAGTTGAGAAGTGAGCTAACAGTTTGGAAATAACTAGCAGGAATAATGTCACGCAATATATATTAAAAAAAATAATACAAATGTCAAAACGTTTTTGCAATGTAGACAAATCCTTCTGTAATCTGCAGGAAGTTTGAGCATTTATATATAATGTACCTTTATGATTTGGAAAAAAAAATCCCACCGTGTGTATTGCTAGTTATCTGAGTTGGGACAATGCATTATGTAAAACAAAGGATAATTACAATTTGATATTTGAACAGTACATTGGCTACTGAATACATAAAATATAAGTTTAAACTGCAAATAAAACTCAATTTCCATTTGCCAAGACTACAGTTCTATATGTATGTACCCAGTTTCTGCAGGATTGCAACCACTATTTTATATTAAGAACCCTTGGGAGAATCATATTTTTAAGAAGAACTATTTGCACAATGTTGTCTTGCTTTTATTCAGCCTTTTATATATATTCCAGCACAAATTCATATAAAAACATGAGCTAAAATGAACAGAACACTAGATGCCTTCAAATTACACTGAAAAAACTGAAGGAGGAAATATTTGCACTCTGAAGCCTATTTTTATCTATCAGACTATTTTCTGCCCTCTGCCTTCCTGTAGGTCAACAGGAAGGTTTATTTTTTCCAGTCTGTTACCAGATTCCATGCGGCTGTGTACAGCCATGTGAAGAATGGATCTCATCTGGATGACCAAACCAAGACTCAGGGACTGCGCAACAGAAACTGATGCCGACAGCCCCATGTTTCAGTGCTGACTGGGCTGCATGCCTGGCCTTGACTTACATGAGCTTTGCTCCCAGCTATAACATCAAGGAAATAGATGAACAAGCATAAAACAGAAACACTTCTGTTACAACCTTGATTCTGTTTAGATTTCCTCATGGAAAAAGACTCTATTTCCTAATCTACTCATCTGCAAAGAGATCTCTTCACAACAACCTGAAGGGCAGGCAGAAGACTTTTTTTTTGAGATATGATTAAGTAGCATATCCTTAAGGTCTCAAGTGTGATCTGAATACACAACCATAATGTGCCTGAGATTCATCTCAGAGAAACTGCTTGCATGCGCACAGTTACAGAGGCAAATCTAGTCCTCATGCTTGTTTGTCAAGCCCTGCGGTTGTTGCTGTTGTGGAACAGTATTCCAGAACATCAGCTTCTTACTGTAACCATGAGCACCAGTCACTGGCATCCTTGAGACAGACAGGCCTTCAGATCAATAAGGAATAATGACACAAGGGCTGTAGTAAATGCATTTACTCAACTCACTACCCTATGCTTATTGCATATATTCAAGGCAAACGAAAAGTCACCATTAAGGTACAATGTACCTGTCCAGCCTACAGGCATTTTATTTAGGACAAGATGAATCATGTTATGTATCTCAAAATACTTCACTTCTTTCTCCATTTATCACAAAATAAGACTGGGCAGACTAAATCAGAAATCTTTAGGCAATGACTAATTCCTGTCAGTAACATAGTAGGAAGAATTTTGCACAGCTGCATTACTGAGTTATTATTAGATTCAAAAGATATCTTCTTCTTGGAAAAAAAAACAAGAACCATGTATTATGTGGAGTCTGTCAAGCTCTGAACGGTGCTAGTACACAATATCGTTCTTCAGAGTACACTGACCATTGTAACATGCACAAATGTCTATGAGCTGGGCTGATGCAAGTTACAACCTGAATTTGAAGCTGATATGTCATGGCTGGGATTTAGCATCTGCTGGCCCAATAATGGATGCAGTTCCCTACCAAGCAGTAACACTCTTCCTGAGAAGCAAGCAGCAACTTTGACGGCTCTGGGAGTCCACAAGTATTGCCACAGTAAACTCAAATGAAAGGAATCACTGGAGGAGAGGCGTGGTGATAAACAGGAATGCCCTCGGTTTGGACAATAACCCCTATGTGTCACGCTTTCAACCTCCTGTCAGTGAAGGCTATTATCTTAGAAGTATCTCAGCTGGCTAACTACTGAGCTTCAAGACAGCTTCAATATTAACTAATGGTTTCCAGCATTAAGTCCTAAATTGCTCCAGCAAAGACAGTTGACAGTTAAAGCTGCAACCAAGAAGTGTCTTTTTTTCTTGTAATGTTCCTGTTTCTTCCTACAGAAGTTTAAGGCTTGATTGATCTGATCATGTGGGCAGCAGTGGGTAAGACATTCTACTCAGGGTGATACACTTTCTTATTGTTTCCACCTCTTGGGACCAGAAGAGAACATGCAAGTCTACCTGGAAAGAAAGCCCCCCTCTGGGAAGAAAGTCTTCCTTTCCAACTACAGGGCCAGGAGAACACTTTTAAGCCTTTTTTTTCATGGCCTAAAGAATTATAACCAAGGCATTCGATGTATAATAATGTAGTAAGTACTACATACATACTGCAGTCTGTGCAGCTATCAGTGCAATAGTGAGCTTGACACCATCTTTGGTCAGGCAAGTCTCTTCCTAGAAGTCAGTAGCTTTAACTTGTTTAAGAACATGATAAAGCATAGGGGAGCCTGAAAACTACCTATGCAGAGCTGCCAGGTTTTGTAACATTAACTCTTCACTCTTTGGCTTTTTCTCTTCAGTCACTCTCTGATAGCCATTTTAAAGGACTGTTGCTTAGTCTCTTCTCAGGCTGCAACTGATTTTTTTTAGGCTTGCTGCAAAAGGGTGATTTTGAATCAATATTAATTTGAACTCCTTAAGCTTGACCACTCAAGCAATGAGGGTGTGCCACAATTTCTATGCATATTCTAATACATCTACTAGCACTGACTAGGGAAGTATCAAGTTTCAAAGAAACCTCACCAGGATAGGAAGAAATAAAGCAGCTCTATAAGGTATAAGAAAGTAATTTAACAAGTGACCTTTTCCAGTGCTCTTTTAATAGTTGTTACCCATTTATTAAAAGGCAAGGTTTCAGTAGAAAAGTTCCTTAGAAAGAGAAGCAGATTCAGAAACAGAATGTGGTGCAGGAACCTGCTTCTCTGAGAAAGGTTCAGGATGAGTTCTCATGTTGCTTCAGGTTGAAAATTTTTTAACTTAAAATAGCACTAAATCACTCCATTAGAAATAGGTCAACATGTGTTTATGAAAGGCAGGTCCTGTTTGACCAACCTGATCTCCTCCTACGACAAGGTGACCCACCTAGTAGATGAGGGAAAGGCAGTGGATGTTATGTACTTAGACTTCAGTAAAGGCTTTGACAGCATATCCCACAGCATTCTGCAGGAGAAGCTGGCAGCTCATGGCCTGGATGGGTGTACTCGGCGATGGATAAAGAACTGGCTGGATGGCTGGGCCCAAAGAGTTGTGGTGAACAGAGCCAAATCAGGTTGGAGGCTGGTTACGAGTGGTGTTCCCCAGGGCTCAGTATTGGGGCCAGTTCTGTTTAATCTCTTTATCAATGTTCTGTATGAGGGGGTTGAGTGCACCCTTAGTAAGTTTGCAGATGACACCAAATTGGGTGGGAGTGTTGATCTGCTGGAGGGTAGGAAGGTCATACAAAGGGATCTGGACTGGCTGGATTGTCGGGTTGAGACCAGTTGTATGAGGTTCAACAAGGCCAAGTGCCAGGTCCTGCGCTTGGGTCATAACCACGCCAGGCAGCGCTACAGGCTCCGGGAAGAGTGGCTGGAAATCTGCCTGGCAGAGAGGGATATGGGGTGTTGATTGACAGCTGGCTGAATATGAGCCAGCAGTGTGCTCAGGTGGCCAAAAAGGCCAACAGCATCCTGGCTTGTATCAGGAATAGTGTGGCCAGCAGGACTAGAGAAGTGATTGTGCCACTGTACTCAGCACTGGTGAGGCCCCACCTTGAATCCTGTGTTCAGTTTTGGGCCCCTCATCATAAGAAGGACATTGAGGAACTAGAGAGAGTGCAGAGGAAGCGATCAAGCTGGTGAGGGGCCTGGAGGACAAGTCTGATGAGTAGCAGCTGAGGGAACTGGGGCTGTTTAGCCTGGAGAAAAGGAGGCTGAGGGGAGACCTTATCACTGTCTGCAACCATCTGAAAGGAGGCTGTAGCATGGAGGGTGTTGGTCTCCCAAGTAGCAAGTGACAAGACAAGAGGAAATGACCTCAAGTTGTGCCAGGGGAGGTTTAGATTGAATATTAGGAAAAAATTGCTCATGGAAAGGATTGTCAGGCACTGGAACAGGCTGGCCAGGGAAGTGGTGGAGTCCCCATCCCTGGAGGTGTTTAGATGAGGTTCTTAGGGACATGGTTTAGTGCTAGAGTTAGGTTATGGTTGGACTCGATGATCCTTAGGGTCTCTTCCAACTGAAATTATTCTGTGACTCTTAAAGAAAAGCACAGGCCTTCTCACATAGACATATTTTATATGGGAGACAGCCAGCTTTCACCGCTTGAGTTATCACAGAATCACAGAATGTTAGGGATTGGAAGGGACCTCCAAAGATCATCTGGTCCAATCCCCCTGACGGAGCAGGAACACGTAGATGAGGTTACACATGAAGGTGTCCAGGGGGATTTTGAATGTCTCCAGAGGAGACTCCACAAGCTCTCTGGGCAGCCTGTTCCAGTGATCTGTCACCATCACTGAGAAGAAGTTTCTTCTCATATTTAAATGGAACTTCCTATGTTCCAGTTTGCACCCATTGCCCCTTATCTTACCATTGGTTGTCACCAAGAAGAGCCTGGCTCCATCCTCATGACACTCACCCTTTACATATTTATAAACATGAATGAGGTCACCCCTCAGTCTCCTCCAAGCTAAAGAGCCCCAGCTCCCTCAGCCCCTCCTCATAAGGGAGATGCTCCACTCCCTTTGTTGCCCTGCGCTGGACTCTCTCCAGCAGTTCCCTGTCCTTCTGGAACTGAGGGGTCCAGAACTGGACACAATATGCCAGATGTGGTCAAAGCAGGGGCGAGTAGAGGGAGAGGAGAACCTCTCTTGACCTACTAACCACCCCCCTTCTAGAGTTATGTCAATGAAAAAGAAGACAGGCTACTCTTGCTTGAACTAGTCAGTGGTGCTCAACAAAGATCAAGGAAGACAAAAAAGCAAGGGCAACAAATAAACAGTATCTTTACTGAAGGACTCTGTCTCTGATGCTTTGAATGTATGTTCTGCACAAGGGATGCATAATGCACATGAATGTTGAAAAAATTAAATTTTTAAAAGAGTACTAAACAGTCATTCATCCTCCAACTACCACAAGCTTTAACTGCACAATAATAGTAGAAAGCATACCATCTCACTGCTAAAATCATCATGTGATAGCAAGTGATTGATATTAATTTTCAAAAGCAGAATTACAGAACACAAAGGTAAGGCAGGAAACAAGTCTGTTCAGATAATTTGTTACTTTCTGACTATATATTTTTTTTAATGAACTAAACAGCGTGTGGCAATGTTGTTGAGCACTAGAATTGGTCACTTACGCATTTAAACCATTAAAACAGGTCTTGGCACAGTTTTGGTACGTGCCAACTAGCACCTTCCCAAAGAACCCAAGGTAATTTCCAAGTTGGCGCAGACCAGGAATCCCTTCCAGCCTGCATACGGCCATTCCACATGGACCATAAGGCACATAAATGCTACAGACACACTTGTTTTGGGCCTCAATGCCAGAGAATGGTCATGAACACATTTAATTTATTAGAATATGCAGTGCCTCTCATTCAGAGTACCACAATCTATCTTTTTTTCCCTCTCTGTTTGTTATTTAAGAGCATGATATTCTCTCCTGAGTAGTGTTTTTTGTGAACAGAGAGTATGAGGATACACTTGACACAGCTTGATTATATAAGATAACATGAAAACAGTTTTTCATATCCAATCTTGAGTAAAATGAAAAGCAACCATGCACACAGATTCAATGTCTTATAGCAGTTCTTCTAATTTCAACCCAATTAACAGGCACATTTATATGTTAACATTCAGAAAAAAACAAAATGACCAAACAAAAACAAAAAACACAAATGCAAGCACACACACACACCAAAACGAAGAACAACAAAAAACAGAAAACAACCACCAAAACCCACAAATATCCACCACAGTGCTATCGTAAAGTCAAGTCTCTATGTGAACTTACAGAAGTTCAAAAGGAAAGCTAGGGTACAACAATTGAAATGCCATTTATGCTAAATAACCTCTCTTAAAGCCGCCTTAACACCAGAGGACTGTGAAGTGTCTAAAGCAACAGCTATTTTTAGAGAAGGTATGCAAACACCAGACAACTGCAAACCGGTAAAGACTCTGTTCTGTGCAAACTGTCAGGTAATTAACAAAGGACACACATGCCTGATCCACAGCTGTAAAGGACATCACATCAAACCTTCTGTGCTTTCAAGAAGAGACTGGTCAACACCCTCAGACACACGGTGTGAACTGTGGGGCTGTCATATGCAGGGACAGGAGTTGGACTCAAAGATTCTTGTGAGTTCCTTCCAATTAAGGACATTCTGTGATTTAAAGAGTCAATCAGCTTGTACATGAACACTTATAGCCATAAAAGTTCATGTGGATTTCTGAGACAAGTTTCAACAAGGTCTCTCACCAAATGCTCTTATGGAGACTAAGAAGTTATGGGATATGAGAGGAATTGTTCTGGCAAAGATGAAGACCAGCTGGAAGGAATTGTAGAATTTTAATCAAGTATCAAGGGATTTGTTTGCAAAAAAGCAGATGAAATGTGAACAGATTAATGTAGAAAATAATCTTAAAGTCACGTGGGCTTCAAGTTGACATTCACTACTCAAGAACACAACCTGGAGTGGATTTTCTTGGTTAAAAAGTGGTTTTCGTGGTTAAAAAAGCCAATCAAGAACTGGTATTTATCTTCAAAAGACGAGAGGGCATTCTTACAATAATGCATAGTCCTATGCCAATGTGTAGTCCAAGGTGCTCCTGAATGCCGAGCACTGTTTCCAATTCTGTCCTCCTGACAAAAGGGATAACAGAAATGGAAGAAAAGTGCAGAAAAGGACAATGAAGATATCAAAGCTACAGAAAAGTTTTATTTTAGGGAACAATTAAGTAGTCATGGACTGAACAGGACACGATAGAGGTTTAGCAAGTCACAGCTTGCTGGAGAATATTAATAGAGAGTGATTAGTCATTATCACTTCCAAAACATGCACACACACACACACACAAAAAAAAAAAAGTAGAAAGGGATTAAGAAACTATTATATAGCAGTAAACAAACGCAAGGCTTTGTTTACAAAACACACAGTTTAGCTGTGGATATCTACAATGAGACCAATTCATGGCACCTAAAACAGCTGGGGAGAGGGGAAAAAAAGAAAAAAAGACCACTTCTGGTATGTAGAAGTCCTTCAACTGGAAGCTGCAGGAGGCTGGGAAAGCACAGGAAGAGAAGTACCTGGCAAACTTGTCCTGCTTTTATCCGGTACCTGCAGCCATGTTTGTCCTGGCTGGCCACCTTCAGAGAGCAGGTACTGAGCTAGACAGACTTATGGAGTGACCTTGTGTTCTTACCATTGCAAATGATTTTACAGAGAGACATACAACACTTGTATTATATTACCCAGCAGCACAGGCTACAGTGAGCTCATCAAATTCTCTTTTCTGCTCTCCCTATAGGGCTTCCCACAGAACAGCGAGTCAAATACAAGAACAACACCTGAAAACATAAACCCAAGATATTTGTACTATTTATAGTCTTTTAATGAAGATCAACTCTTCTGGCTTTGGGATGTGATGAACTAGGGAGTGAGATTAAAAATTTGTCTTGGGCTGCAGAATTATTTTATTATGGAAACAAAGTGCAGTTAAAAACCTATTTTTCCTTCCATTCCAGGAGCAATCTGGTTTTTTTTGCTCTCCTCTTTAATGTAAACAGACAGATAAATTCAGATGCTAAAAACCAAAAATACAGTAAGCTTTATGTAAATTTCTCTTACAAACAATAGAATGAAAGAATGAACCACAAGTCACGCTAAAATCTTCAAAGCACCGCCGGTCTACAGAGATACACTAAGTAGCACTAGCTATGGTAAAAAACAAACAAACAAACAAACAACAAAACCCCATCCAACACCACCAAAACCAAACAAACAAAACACAGAAAAAACCACTGCTCAGTTCAGGAACTAACCTGTTACCAGTTCCATATGGTTCCACTTCAGGTGGAAAGCCTGAAGATAGTTCATACCTCTAGAAGTTTAGGAATGACTACACATCTGAAGTGCTTTCTGTAACTGCCATTATATCAGTATCTACGCTATGTAGAAACCACAAATCTGCATCTTCCCTTTTCACCCTTGGCAACTTTGCGTTACAGTTTCTTCAGTGTTAGGGTATAACGCAACAGTGGTACTAATGGATATTTCTAATGCAACAGTTTCTTTCAAATTACATCAGGTCCAGTACAATAATTCCCGGTGGTCTGTTTAAAAGAATAACGCTTTAAGGATACAAACCTTTATTCTGAAAATGGGTTGTCTGTAAACCATTTAGAGACATTGTTTATATTGCAAACAAATTAAGTCAATTATATACTCTACACTAACAACATTATGTAAACATTTGCCTGTGAACTGAGACAGCTCAACGGCAAGTCATCAGACTTCACAATTATTAATTTCTATGTATTTCAACTAATATTTATTTGAAATTACAATGATCACCTACCTGTGTTGGCTACTACAAAGATAAAGGGAAACCTCAGCAAGCTTACCTACTTCTAGACAGCACTGGCATAATAATGTTCTGGAAGTAAGCTACCTTCTTAACCAACACAGTGTTTTTCCCTAATAACCAACTTCAAAGAAAACAACAATTCCCCAAAAACACAAAACGTGACAATCTCACTGTAAGAAACAGCATTTCTAAAAGTATTTTGATATGTTACTGTATATTTGAATATAATTCAAATCAGAAAAAATACACTTTCTACAAAGTTATTAAAAATTATAACAGATGAACAAGTAGTAATAAACATAGAAAATACGCTAAGATAAAAATAATTCAGGTCTATGTTAATAAGAGGGAAAAGAGACAATTTAAGTTCCAGAGCAACTATAAAAAATATGATACAAAATAACCAATATATTAAAAATGATGTGCTTACTTTCCAGTGATGGTCCTCCAAAGCTGCGCACCTGAAATTGTAGGAATGTAAGATGAAAAACAATACACTAAAACAAAACCAATATTATTTTCTTCTTTATTCATAAGGACTGTTCAAATTAGGGACACAAAGAATTAGGAAGTCTCTGTAAGGGTTAAAACAGGAAGGGTATATTAACTTAGAATAACAGTTCTTTAATTGTTTTCTGTAAACGTAACACACCAGTTAAAAATATAAATGCAAAAAAATTGGTATTAGATATTGCTACATTTTCACATGTAAGGAGAAGACGACCAACAGAACTTCTGCTTTACATCCCCAAACTGACAACCACTTTCTATATTCCTTATGAATCTGTAATAGTCTTGCCATCTAGTGGCTGGCTGGAAGTGCAAAGTGGTGACACAGAAGTGCTACACTGGAAAGAATTTTTTATGCTTTTCAGAGTAGCACTTAATTGATTTCAAGTCACTATTACAAGTTTTCTACAGTATTACTTCAAGAACCTGATTGTTCTTGAACTCTGTGTACGATGCCATCAAACGCAATAGTAACATTTTTTAAAAAGTTAACTATACTAAAATAATCATCCTGTAAGCTGGGAAGCACAGGTCTTCCTAGCCTTCTCTCTATGGTGAAACAGGAGTGAAACAAATGAAAATGGGATGGTATTGCTACTCTCTTAGCTTGGTCAATATCTGTACTCTTGGATTTGGTCGATACAAAGATAGTAGTAATTACAGCTAAGAGAAAACTTAGGTAAAACACTACCTTCCAACTAGTGAGGTATAAACTTTAGTGGTGATTTATACAGCAAAGAGCCTAAACCCCTAATTCCATTAAGCTTTTCAGGTTGGCTTTTGAGCTTGCAACGCTCAAGCAGGAAACAGAACGGTAACAAAAACTCTGGAGAAGGCAATGACAATAAATCATCCTTCAAAAAAAGTTGCAGATAACTGCCCTAACTTAGTAGGGAACAAAAGGCTGTGGCAGTCAGAAATGATCATCAAAGAATATTATGCTTTTCCAACACCTATTTCCTGCTTTTGCACTACACACAGGTGATTTTTCAAACACTTTGCATGGAGATTCAGCAAACAAATGGCAAAATAGAGACACTTTAAAAAAAACAATCTTTGACTGATGATGAGCATTTTTCCAAAGAATTTTCAAGATGGTAAAGAAGCAATTAAAACAAACAAAACCCACCACACAACCAAAACCAAACAAATAAACCATAAAAAGGAAAACAAAACACACAAACAGCCCAGCCAATAAACTCAAAATCCTTTTCAAACTTAGTTGTATTCACATAAGACTTTATAGACACTGGAAACTAAACACTATTACATAAAGTAGAAAAAAAATACTGCTCACTTCTTATTTCAGTTGTGCTAAGATAGGTACTTTCTCAGTCTGCTTACAAAGTTGATCAATTTATATTGGGTCACCCAAACTTTCCAACAATTATGTGATTAATATCAGAAGCAGGAATGTTTATGAAAACTTTGTATTTAGAAATAATGTATTTCTAGATCTAGCAGTTAAGGAACAAGAATGACTGTTTACTGACACCAGTTATACTCATGTTAAAATAAATTTCCTAATGGCTTTTCTACAAAATACAGAAAAACTTCAGTGAAAATATTAATAGATCATCATAGACATAATATTTCTCTCTGAAATTAGCCAATACTTTTACTATAACCATAATGTCAAAGTGGATTCAGTAACAACATGCTCTGAATTGCAGGTGTTTCAGTGAGGAACTCTATCAGTATACTGCCTTACCTTTTATCCTCGAGAATACCAAATCCTTTAATATCTGAAGGATGAGTATTCCAAGTATTATGAGAGAAGTCAGATGATACACTCTCCAAGGGGTCAGTGCAACAAACCTAGAATGTCAAGAAGTCATAAATGTTGGATAGTTTTAAACTTATTGGAAGTATACATAAACTGATAGCTACTATTAGTATTGAAAATAAAAGAACAAAAATAGACTGATATTACAATAATTGAATTTACTTTCTTCCCACAACCTTTTCACAGGAAGCAAACACTGAGAGTTCCAAGCATGACAGTCTCATTTGAAGATGCAATTGTTAAACACACATTGAGTTTGTAGTAGATTTTTGTCCATACTTTTCTATACTTCCTCTGTGCTTAGATAAAACAAAATATTTTAATTATTGCATAAGACACATTAATTTTAAAATTAATTATGGCTTTATTAACATAAATTGTCTTGGCACAACAATTTTCTTTTTTGTTCATATACCAAAAAGGTTGGAAATTTTCTTGTGTTTCCTTTAGGACCTACGTTCACACAAGACTTTTATACAGATTACTCTCTCAAATGCAAAAATGAGGTAAGACTCACGGTATAATACTAAAACTTGTCTTCATAATGAGCTTTTGTGAATTTTGTTTTTCATTACATTAAAATTTTAGAACATACCTAGTCAAGTCAAACAGACCTAGACTCAGAATGTATGTTTTATAATCTCATGCACTGCTGACTTGGCTATTCAGGTTGTGTTTGGAGATCAGCTCTTCTATTTGGTTTATTGACAAATATCTTAACTCATAAAAAAGGATCCAAAGCAAGTACAAATTAAAATTCAACTAAACAAACAAAAAAAAAAGCTGAAGTAGTTTAATAGCTTGTTTCAAGCACATTAAGCCAGAGATCTGATTATAGCTAATGAGCACATTAGTATCTTTTCCAAGGTAAAATAAAAACCAACTAACTTAAAAAAAAGTTGATGGTAGCCAAAGCCACTAAGATGCCACAGTTCAAGGGACTGGATCAAATGAGAATACCAACAGAAACAAAATCATACAAAGCTGGGAGGTTTCCAAGAAACTTCAGATTTGAAAACAGGGAGATTGGCCACCCAACTATAGTTGCTGCTGCAGAATTTTTCTGCAGGAAAGAGGGAGGAGTGAAAGGGAGAAGCAGGCATGGCCTATGGAGGAAGCCAAGAGATACCCATAAAGCACACTTGGATTTTTAAAAATAAAATTGACTTCCAGGTGCTTCTAACAATTTCAGGATACAGTGCAGTTTTTTGAAAACTGCTCCAGTATTCCTTGCAAAAAACAGGATTGCATCAAATAAAATGTATGTGCCACTTATTTTCACATTTAACACAACCTCATAATGCCCAATCACCCTGAGCAGACCAGGATACAATTTCCAATACAAACAGATAAGCTCACTATGTGAGTTTTTCTGAATATGAAGGGTCTCTACATCTGTGCAGAGATTGAATTATAAGACTACTCTATCAAAAATGAAACAACACCAAAAAAACACCAAAAACCAAGTATGAAATCAGTACTTCCGAATTATTTCAGCCAGCTCAAGAAAAGCAATAGAGAAGTTTAGAGAAAAATTACTACGAGTTAAGCTCTTTCAAAGCTGCCCAAGCATAGCTCATTAAATCAAAACTCCTAACAGCTTACATCATGTCGTCCCACTGTTTTTTCTTGGTGATAATCTTTACCATTAAACAACTTTGATTCTGTTTAAGGATCAAGTTTAACTGCACTGAAGACTTTGTTTAACCTACTTTAACTTATTGATAATGGAGGAGAGGAGGTGTGACACTGTAGAGAAAAATCAAATAAAGAATTTTTCATACAACTTCTAGGCATCAGAAATTCATAACAAATGCATACCATTGAGTTATATGAGCTTAATGACATGCCTGTTCTATAGGTTCTTCATGGTGGCTTGTGCATTAATATTTTACAGAATCAAACAGTATGCCCCAACTTAGCAATTGCCATTGGCCTGTCCTCCATGGTTTAAGAAATACATCAATACTGAAATTTATGTATGTGTGCATGTGAGTGCATGTGCACACACACAGACACATTTTATCAGTTGTTAAAGGTAAGATCAGATGTTTACTAAGAAGGTTTAGCCTGTCTTTCCAAGAAACATGTTTGACCTAGTTTATGCTCACAGCTAACCCATACTCCTAGTTTCACAGCTGTCATCTGCTGTTAAAAGCAACCGCACTAATGCGGCCGAGGATTAGCAAACAAGGATTAACAAGGTAGCATCCTCTCTGAAAGATGTTTCCCAGTTTTGTCTACCTTCTCAATACTGAAGTCTTTCTGCTCCATAGCTTTTGGGGAAAAAAACCTGCAATCTAGTTGGAGCAGCTAATGCTGTAGTCAAACAAGGGCTCTCCACTTACTTGGAAAGTTTTGAATTGTTGTGACTGGACTTCCCATGCCTTAACATTATTGGCTGTCACACTCCTTCCTCCCCTACTCCAGTACCGTTTATTTACACTGTGCTGTTTGCAAGAAAGACCATCCCTTATAAATTCACTCTCAGCCATCATCTCGGCTCTCGGGTGCTCCAGCTATATGGATTAGCAAAACTGTTTGCAAGCCATGTCAGACAGATCTACACCCTTGAAGCCCTTACTGATTAAAAGCTGACAAGGTCCCCTTGCAGTTGTTTGTTTTTCATGTCTACCATAAACTTATAAAAAAAAAAAGCTGGGATCTGAAAACTACTTACTATGCTAACAGTGTAAGGATCCAAAATTCTTACAGGAATTATCAACATGATGCATAGCAACCAGGCTAACAAAAAGCTTCAGTGGTACTTTTGTTTATTATTAAGAGGTAAGGCTTTCCCACCCTCCTTATTCTTTGTGAGGAAGAGATTTTACTGAAGTATTTCCAGCACATACACATATCTGACAAAACTGAAAGGCTCCAGAACGACATGATCATATACTGCACAAAAATAATTCTGTTTAGTAGAAGAATTAATAGGTATACTTATTCAAGAATTTTTATGCTTTTTAAGCAATAAACTGAATTTTAAAGTGTTTAATTTCTTCTACAAGTAAAATGGAAGTAACAAACATCACTAGAGACGTAACAAGATTTGTCCTCCCACGAAATTCCGCAGTATTTTGAGATAGGTTTGTGGTTTTCAGAAAGCAAAGGTTAAAACTATGTATAGAATTATGTATTTTATGTAATGACTTCAGCAGTTAAGAGGCCAGTTTGCATTACAAGGTGGCAAGAATCTGTACTGCAGACAGCACGGGACTAAACAAAAATGGTCATGAGGTGCCACAGGGCTCAGTCCCCAGCACTGGCTGAAATAGGAATCCCCAGCACATGAGAGGCCTCCACTGGGACACAGCTCCAGAGGCAGGACACAGCCACCTGGTTTCTGGGCATGCAAGAAATGCCTCGAGCCTATTCCCTGGTTTGCTGGTACCAGTGGCCTCACCTGTGAAAGATGTGTGCTGGTTGACCTATGCAGCAGCCATGTGGAAGAGTTACTGGAGGCAGTAAGCAGGAGGCAGACCGCTATGGAGTATGATCTCCAAAATGTGACTGGGTAGGCGGCTAAGGAGCTGTCTGCACCTGCTCTGAGGAGGAGTTCAGATGAGCTGAGCTCCCAGTGTCCTTCAAACCTATATTCATTGGTGTAGGAAGAATGTAGATTTGATGGAGCCAAGCCTGCTATTGACCTCCACTATGAGAGACTGAGAAACCGTTATTGTAAAAAGAAACAGGAGAGACAACTATTGACTGTTAGGATAATTAAGCAGTGGTTGCCCATAGAGGTTGTGGAATTTTCATCCTTGAAATCTGTTAAGACAAAACCCTGAGGAACCTATTCTGAATTAGGTACTGATCATTTTTGAGCTGAAGGTTGTACTAGAGACCTTCCAAGACCCATACTGATCTCAGCTATATTTTCACTCTATGAAAGTGACTGGCAAATCCTTTTCTGTAAGATGCTGAACTTTAAGGCATAACCATTTCTATTTCTTGGTCTGGTTGCACTGCAGCTAGACCAAAATCATTCTAAAGAGCAAAGTTAAGAGTCAAAACTTGAATACTTCCACAACTAAAAGTCAAAATCCTTCAACTGTGTAGTGGTAAAATATTTCTATTGCAATTTTAAAATAGTACCCATATACAATACTACATACGAGTGTGAGATTCACTGAAAAAAAAAAAAAAAGAGCAATTCACTGAAAAAAAATACACCATTCTGAAATTCCACTGAGAGTTACCTTACCTGCTCTTCAGCATTTCAGTTACCTTTGTTTTTTCCTACCTACATACAGTTACAGAGTACAAAAAAAATTGCCCTAATCCCATAATGCAACTTCTCTTAGCAAGTCATTCTTCTTTATTTTTAGTGTCACATCAATAAGCACGTGCTGCCATTAATCTCTATTGCCTATTCAGAGGCTGCTAAATTTAAATGTAACCTTTTCAGTATTTTGGCAACTTCCACATTTTGCTAAAATGTTACATTTAAGTTCAAGAATGATGCTCTGACTAAAAATAAAAATAATTAAAAAATAATACCATTTTGACAAGGTTCCCATAGCCATGAAGGTCAGGTGGAAAGAAGAGACAACAAATGCAACTGAAATCCCAGTGGCAAAAGCAAGACTGTATGTAGTAAAAGAGCAACACATTAAAAACAAAGATTAGGCCTAATCTGGTTACGGAACCCCTTTACTTGCTCCTGGATGTGGTATTACCTAACACTGCATCACTTAAAGACAGAAAACTACCCAAAGGTACCTTGTCCTTCTTGTCTTTTCTCCAACGCTTTATAATATGGGATGGCCATATGTCAATACTGATATGTTAAATAACACAACAAATCATCCCTTGGAACTGTTATATCAAGAAGTAGCCACCCCCCAGTGCAGAGTTCCTGGGACAATTAGCTGCACAAACCTGACCATACAGAGTTATCCAAGTGGCGCAAGTCAGCTAGGAAATTTCAAGAGGCAAACATCGTCACACAACACTGTAGTCTGTAAACAAAATGAACTCAACATGGCAACAGCTATTTTTAATTGTACTAGTGAGATACAGGGAAGGCACAGACCCCCTAAATTACTTCACAAGTCAAATATATCGATTTGAGGATATAAGCCTCGTTTCAGCTGTGAAGGTATATTTTTTACAACATATTCTAGAATTATTAATGACTTGCACTTTGTGAACACAAACCATAAGAAAAGATTTCTTCAGAAATTAAACAATATAGATTATCGGTCAGAGCTAGTTATTTCTGGAAAGCCTCAGTAGGTGCACTTTTACTACTCATGCCTCCTTAGATGAATTCCAGAAATAACCACATAAATACATCAAGTTTGTGTATAACATAGACATGAACATGAAGCTTTGCTTCACCATCAGCTATTACAACACATTTACTGGCTGCATGAGCGATTTGCAGACTTGAGTTCAGTGTTCAAACAGTACCTATTTACATCTTAAAACCAGAACTAAAACTTTTCAGAGTATTTTTGTGGTGTTTTAAATATCATAGGCTGGTATTGAGTTGTTTCCTCATTAAACACTAAGGTAAAAATCTACTAAACACCTTCCAGCCATAGTTTTCCATCTAACCAGCCTTGTTCCATAAGGCGCAGCTACAATGCACCACCCAGCAAAAATGAGAACTGCCCACAGCTTCACATGAGGTACCTGTGTGCAACCATGGGCTATGAGACAAACCAGCTATAGAATGGCTCTAACCTGTACAGATCATGTATTCCTAGGGCATTTTGAGAACACTCAACTGCCAGCAAGGGAAATTCTGCTTTTTTTATCTGCTAATTTTACAGGTATGTCTACATCTGCTCTTACAGGGAGTTCCCAAACACTGTTTCAGATGTCTGCAGTGATGGCATGTAGATAATGAAAAAATGTGGTCATATCTGTTTCCTGGTGGTAACCGTTTCCCGATCGGAGCTGAATGTAGACCATTCTTCCATGCTTACTCCTGGAGTGGTCAGTTCCAGTCTGGTTGCAACAAATTCTGATGCTTGTCTCAAGCAAGAAACCTGGAGAAGGGGAGGAGGGTTTGCTTTCTTCTAAATACAGCATGAAATAGAATTCCTGAAGAACCCTACCGAAATACACTACAAAGGCAACATCAGGAAGCTCATGCTCTTACTCATCACCAGCTCAATAATTTTATTTGCCTTCTTGTGAATCAAGAAGCAATAATAAATATTAAATTCAACTATATTTTATTTAAAGGTAATTTAACACTTTGACTCACATAATTGAAAAAACATCCCAAAGCAGGTTTGCAAAACCTGTTTTTTACATCTATTAAACACGTGAATTTATAATTTCTATGTGCATTGCTCTTAGATATAAATGATTTTCATATTAAGCCTCTGTAAATATCAAAATGCAGTATCTATAAATATTAAAATCCAAATGCTCAGGTATTCAATACCTTTGAAATCAAAAACTCAATAATCCAGTATTTGGCCTGCTGTTCCTTTAGTACCTCTTGGTCTGAGCCAAAGTATTTAGATACTTGTTCAAGAATTACAGTGCAAAAATCCTTTCCACATGCCTGCACAAAACCTGCAAATACTCACTGAAGGCAGAACAAGTTATGCACGGTTTTATGGTAGAAACTGTTTATAGACTAGAATTTGGTAGAATCTTATTATATTTATATGGTATTTAGCTGTCTATCCACATGTCTGAAAGATGATACACAAACACTGTGATATAGCAGATCCCCAATTGCAGAGAGGGAAACACATTGCATGTAAGAAAATAAATACATCTGCTGTCAAAAATTTTAGAATTAACAAAGACTATCATATTTGTTCAGCCAGAAAGCACAGATCAATTCAAACCTGGACAGCTGTTTTTTTTAGAAAACTTTCTAGAAATTATTAGGAATAACAAATAAACCTTTTGTCATAAGAAACAGACTTCCACAAACTTGAACTACTATTACTTTGACAGCCACCTGTGGAAGCTATAATCCTCTCAGAGGTCTGTGCACGGTTGCAGGACAAGAGGCAAAGACTGCAGGGCAATTCTAACTAAAGTTAGTAACACATACGATAGGAATTCAAATTGCACATACTCTCTATCCCAGCTAAAAGAAATGACATCTTAAACTTATTTATAAGTCTAAATAAAAATTAAAATAGTACAATTCTCTAAGCAAAAAACATTACAAAAATCTCTAAAATGCTTTGCATTTAATCACTGAAGAGAAATTTGCTTATAAGGTGGTAAACTTGGAAGTACATTAGTGGTCAGGGAAATATGATCAAGTCAATAATAAAGTGTCACATTGCAAAATTATGTCCCACTGTTTGCAAGGAAACCTCTTGGAGAACGCTGTGATGATCAAATAATTTTTCAACATTTGTGGCTTATGGGCCAGATTTACTGTAACACTGCATTCAAAGAGGAATATCAAATAAAAAATTGAGAAGGAGGAAGTTTAAATGACTTAGCTAAAAGACATACCTTCTGAGTTTACTATAACATCAAATGCTACTGTTACATCAGTGACAACAGGGGATGGTATTTCCATTTTTTTTTAATTAAATACATCAAATAACCTGGCTTCCTTTATTTTTGCACAAGTATGCCCAGATGACCTTAATTAACCTGTACTCTGGCAAAGTACAGAAGAAATCTTAATCCCATTTTCTCATACAGTAGCAGCAGTTTGATGTTAAACAATCCACCTCTACCATGTTGCCCTAAATCTCCTTTTCTTTAATGCTCTCATTAGTCCTGTGGCATCTACCACTGAGCACAGCATATCCCCCTAGAACTTCCACTGTTTCCCTAATTCTACTTACTGTTTGAAAGGTCTCATTATTTTGAGTTAATAAGAGATAAATGATAGTTTCTTAATGTAAGACAACTGATTAGACACAATTTCTAAGTTTTAGCAAGACAGAATAAGCCCAAGCCATGTTGCAATTCATCTGTTCTCCTTCGTTTTGGATTTCCACCTTCCACAAAGTCCTCATCCTGGATTTGGTCCTAAATTGTTCAGTAATGCTCACTTTCCCTCAGTTCCTCAATTATCCCATTTGATTTCTTTCCTGATTGATCCTGTTTTCATCTTACTGGTTGAAAAATGTTGTAAACTGTCCAGATTTTTATGTAACAGTGTCTGGCTCTTAAACAATGTCAACTTTCATTCCCATAAACCAATTTCTCAGCCCAAACTATGCAAACTGTCACTAAAAAGCTGTTGAGGTAATGGCTTTAATTTTTTTTTTTTTTGCTCATTTAACTTTGTTCCACTTTTCTACCTCCAAAGACCTCAAAAGTTTTAATAATTTGTATTGGAAGAGTGAACATAAACATAAAACCACCTGAGTGAAAACAACTAGACCCTAAAATCATATCACAACTTGTGTTGCCATCAAAATTTTAGCTTTACCTGAGAAAGCGTATTCTGGAATATCACCTTCTTAGGGAGGAAAAAACCCCAAAAACCCACAAACATTTTTTTAAGCTTGCAGAACAAACAGTAAATTACTGTACTGTAGTTGGGTATAAGAAAATAATCACAATACCAATAAATTACAAAAACTTGGTAAAGGGCAGCAAATTGAGAAAGTTAAGACCATTGGACAAGAAGAAATAAACTAGAACTCCTGTAAGAAAACCCATTCATGTGGATGTACAGTGAATTTCAAAACTGCATTATAATTGCAAATGAAATATGTCAACACATAACTTACTCTACCACTCTTATTTAAGGGATAAGAGAGAGAAAATCTTATTAGAGTTTGAGGCAACCTATATTAAATTATCCACTTTTGTGTTATCCTGAAACTTTAGATTTTGGGAAGGTAACCCCAAAATGACTAAAAAGCTAGCTCTAGGATCTACTGTAACAAAGAGAGCTAAAGACTGAAATTTCCCAAATTCAAAACCCCATTTAGCATCTAGTTGCTATAAGAAGAAAAACATTTTGTCATGTACTCTCCCGAGTTGGAAGATATTACGAATTTAAGATAGTGATGTGAAGGCCAACATACTACAAAGCGGCCTTAAAATGTCAATACTCCTTAATCCAACCCACTTAATTTTCATGCATTTTTCTTTCTCACTGAATTTAGTTTGTTAATCTCCCTCCTGTCCAGCACCACTGATGAATCTCCTACATATATTCTAAATGAAAGCAAGTATTTTGGACCAAGTAGTTTTTTTGTTAGGATTTAAATTTGGGCAGAATTCCTTCTGTGTTAATTTTGCTTCATATGTTTGCAGATTGGAGTGTAGTTTTTGGCAAGCTTAAGTCTGAGAGGTGAAAAAAAAAGGATTCTGAATTACTGTGTAATCTGAATTAAAGCTACGGGAGGCAAAATACATGTTGTAATTTGCAAATTCAATAACTTGACTCATCAAAAATCTAGAGCTGTTTAAGTAAAATTATAAGCTGTGTTTAGATAGCCAGTACAATCTATACAGAGTCCCTGTGAATTTCTTAGTAATGACATCTGTTGGCATGTTGGTAAGGAGGAGTGGCTTGTATGGATAAAAGCCACATGATTGCTACAAGGATCAAGTGAGTCATCCTTAAAGAAGGGACCACACAAACTGCTGAGGGAAAACAACCACCAACCTCAAAACCCCCAGGCAGTACTGCTACAGTGACTGAAAAACACGGATGATCACCACACCAGCCTTCTAGGAGTAATATCACTAGCATAAGAAGACCACAATACAGACAACATCAAGAAGAAAGTAACATTTTGTGAGTGTCTTGGTTTAATCCCAGCTGGCAACTAAGTACCAAGGAATTCATTCACTGTTTCCCCTGGGCAGACAGGTGTTCAGCCATCTCCAGGAAAGCTGGGCTCCATCATGGTTAATGGCTACTGGGAAGACAAATGCTGTGACTCCAAAAATCACACCCCTTCCTTCTTCTTCCCCCAGCTCTATTTATTGAGCATGAAACCATATGGCACAGAATATCCTTTTGGTCAGTTGGGGTCAGCTGTCCCAACCATGTCCCCTCCCAGTTTCTTGTGCACCTGCAGCCGCCTTGCTGAAAATTCCTTGACTTGGTAGAAACATTGCTTAGCAACAACCAAAACATCAGTGTAATATAAATACTCTTCTCATACTAAATCCAGGAAGAAAATCAACTCCATCCCAGCCAAAACCAGGACAGTAAGCATTGGACCTCCTAAAATTCAGGATGCCAAGTTCACCAAGATGTCCTGTTTGACTGAGCAGTTCCCTGAGGACTGCATTTCCAGTGGTACCATGGTCAATGTTGACTACAGGCAGAAATGTAGAGTTCCCCTTTCTCAAACACTTGAAATGGAACATAATGACACAGCCATACCAAACACGTATAGAGTTATGAACAGCTATACAAACGTGCGTGCTGCATCTCCAATAGGTCAGCTTCTTTTCTGTAACAAAGAATAAAATCCAGATGCTGGCATCTGAACTTGTATATGTGTACACACTGTGCTCTGTGTATACTGTGTACAGACTGTGTTTACACACTGCTCTGAATGTGCAGAAACTCTGCTCTATAAGCAAGCTATTCATCAAGACGTAGCAGTGGCAGCATTTACAATTTGTGTGCAAACACTTCAAATAAATGCTTAGCCCAGTACTATTTTCTTATGGTGAAAGAATAAATTAGTGAAAAGCACTCTGAGATCTCTCCATGGTAAGCATTATCATTGCTAAGCAGAGATTTCAAGTAAGAAACATTTCAATAACAAATCTTAAAGTAAATTGGACATTTAAAACAAAGCACACCAAACCTCTGAATGTGGTTTTGTTATTAACATTTAAATACCAATTAGGTTTTATATCTGGAATAACCTGCAATGCACATGGCCAGTTCAGATGTAAGAAATATTGTTTCCTCCCTTGATGAATTAATTCTCCCATACAATAAAATACTCATTAGGTCTCAAACCAAACAACAATAAAAAAATCCAAGTACAGATGATGATGAAAGACACTATTTTTAATAGTAAATTTGACCACCATACCTGTCTAAATCAAGGAATGATACTTGTTCTTTACACAGTTGTTCAGTTCATTTGTTCATTCAATACAATAACATCCTACAATGTCATTAATAACAGACTGCAGCAAACGTGTATATTTGCAATGAGAATAGCAGAGTAATGCAATAAATTCTTTCCACAAGAGAAAGAAACAGAAAAAAACGTTTATTACATTTGAGTCTTTCTACTGCTTCTCTTCCCAAGAAACCCCATGGAAATCAGTGATTGGGCAACTAGTGCAGCTAAGGATGAACTTGCAGAAACACAAGATGTATCTGCAAACTACCAAAGACCTTTAACAGTACAGAATTACTAAAAATAAAGTTGTCCCTCTGACCACATAGAAATATTTAAAATGACAGATTGGGAAAATAAAAACGAGAAGCTGCCACTATCCCTCCTACCCCATAGACATATACAAAGTAATAATTAGGCTAGAATACTAGCTTAAAATCTAAGATTGACTATCAATATTTGTCTAAGATTTAACCTAAGACTGAAGGTTATCAGTCAGCAGCCTAACACTTTGAATACCTGGACTAAACTGGCATCAGCATAGAATTTCTCTGCTCTTGGGCAAATCACTTATTTTCAGTACTATGTGTGTAAAATAGGGAAAAAAAAAAAATCTTCTCATGTGGTATTTTGACTTCAGTTTATAAACTACGTACAACAGAAAAGTAGAATTCATATCACATTTCAGATGATTAAGTGCTAAATAATATGTATTTGAAACTTATTCATTGTAAAGATTTTTCAATTAGGGTCATTTGGGACAGTGGGCTTAAACCTACTCATACTGAAGAAATAATGGGAGTGATAAGTGGCAAATGTTTTTTTCAATAACCAGATTTCTTTCTACTCCAACTGCCAGCCTTGTTTCATTCATTTTAAAAAAAGTTTTATGAAATGTTGGTTCACTTAATATACCAGTATATCTAAAATTTAAATTGTATTACAAATAATATTTGATATATTTATTCAAAATATTGAAGTAAAGCATATCACGTTAGCTTTTTCAGGGTCTGAAGTTAGCGCAGCGTTCATGTTACAAATCCAAGGAAACTGAAAAATGGTACAGTACTGCCTAGTCTAAGAAGGTCCTGAAGTCACAATCAAGAAGTAGTTGATTTAAGCATTGTTGAAGAATCCATGATGATTTGTTAGAAATATTTAAAAAATGAAGGAAAACAGATGAAATTAAATTTATTGTACCTACAAGAAAATGATTTCAGTAGTAAGCATCAAAAATGCATTTATATAGTGTCATGGTTAAAAGATCTTTAATGGGAAAGAGGTTATAATCAAATATAAACAAACAAATAAAGTATTTTGTGACATCAGATAAATAGTTGACACTCAGCAGCTCCTATTGCAACAGTTTACACACAAAGTGTTTTGAATGGCATACAAGAACTAAACTAACTGTGATGGAAAAACACTATCCCACCAAAATTCAAGGGATAGGAGGAAAGAACTACAACTGCTTTCCCAACATTTAGAAATAAAATTAAACTTCACCTTCCCTTCCTCTCACTTTCATCAATGCTATTGCTGATATAGTAAAAGAGGTCTCCCGTTCAGCCATACAGACTTCTCAGCTTTGAGAAATACTGCGATTAGAGGCCTGACACACTGGGAGTGCAAGTACCTCTGCAGGGTGACGGGGATATCTCCAGGTACACAACAAAAGTTGAGGAACATGAAACAGTAACTGGGAAATGCTCCTTCAGCCAAGGCTCTCTGTTAGGAGACACTTCAGAGGCAGCAGAGGAGAACTTTTATTCCCAGTCCTGAATCAGTAGTGCCTGGCTGAGTCATCACAAACCAGGCTGACCAGTTGGATCTCAAACAAGAAAAGGAGAAGCAGCAAACACACTGTGCTGCAAACATAATGCCAACACCAAATCAAGGAAGTGAGAAGCTGGATTTAAACAACTGTTTCACTTTTGAAGTGTCAGGTAACAAGATCTTTCCTGAAGATCTTCAGTCTCAAACCACAGAAGTTTACTGGCCATCCTACCTGTCTCTACATATTTCCTAGTTTGTCTCCACCTCTGAAATTTCCCCAGCACTATGTTAGCGAGCTTCCTGCTGAGGTACAATACCACCAAAATGAAAGCAATCCTTGCCCTGACTTTTGCCATACTGACTCATCTTGATAGTAAGAAAGTGAACTACAAATTTTGATAAAATAACAACGTACGCATCACATAACAAGTTGCTAGTAAGGCTATCAAAGGAGATTTCCTCTAGGCATTACATAAGCAAGGTATATAGTGTATACGTTATTATGATCCAACTTGGGCAAAAGATCAACAAACAGGCTGCTCAGCAGCTACTATTCCTTGAGAGAAAAAACGTATTCTGTCAGATGCTATCCTTAAAAATTTTATCCGAGCCATGTCACAAAGAAACATAAAGCATTATCACTCTTCTAAATCACTGAAAGAACAGAAGATCTCTGAGGTAAGCAGAGAATGAGAGCAAAACCATATAACTTCCTCAATGAAAGGATTGACCATGGATATTTAAGAGCAAGACAGATAGTAAAAGTCAACCTAAATTAGACATCACACACACTTCTCCTGGGATTAAAGATGAAATGATTTTGAAAATACTTGTACAGTGACATTTTCTTGTGCAAAGCAAAGCTTCAGAAAGTTATCTTTCTATGAATTAGATCTCATGTTTAACCATCACACTGTTAGGGTTATAGAGAACTAAGTGGAGTTTGCAACTAATCCATCTCTTCGCTTGTTTGCTTTTCATTTGCTTAAGAGGAAAGGAGGCAATTCTAGCCACAGGAGAGGAAACACAACTTGGTTTTAGAGTCTTAACAGTATTATTAGACAGAACCCTAACACATAAATTGCTTTACATGGGCAAGTAGGCATACAGCAACATTTTAGGAGATCGGAAAATGAAAAACATTGGCATTGGCAGAACATAAGATCAAGGGAAAGTCCTGAAGAAGTTTTGCATAGAAAGACAAGTTTTTCCTACAGAAACAAACAGAAGGGTTGTTATAACAATGAACACGTCCCTTTGTTCATGTCTAGGTTTTACTCGACAAAACGGTATCTGACTAAAACAATCTTAATCAAAAAAGGCGAACTGCTGCACTGCAGTTACATTCCAGCTGTCCCCACTCCACAAAGCCTCCACTAAATAGGCCACCAATTTGGAAAAGCACGCACACCCAAGATGAACTCTGAAGTAATGGACCAGCATCAACAGCGCAGCTCTAACTCCCGGCTTGAGGCCTCGTTTCAGGAGGGTTCAAAACTCTGCACCGAAACGCAGGCCCAGCACCCTTCTCTGCTGCAAGAAATAGAGCTGCTCAGCAGGGCGTGCCGCAGCCGCCCGGGTCAGCCCTGGTCCGAGGCTCCTCGCTGGTGTATGATATAGGGGGCGAAGGGAGGGGAGAAAGCGGACACAGAGGGCGAAAGGACCCGGCGAAGCAGATGCACACAGCGCCAGGGCCATACCCTGCCCGGGAGCGGCTGCCGGGGCAGGATGAGGGATGGCGCAGGTGAAGAGCAAAGCAACACCTTCCCTGGGGACAACCAGAGGGCCGGGTCAGCGCCCCTCAAAAGGGGGCGGGGGGACGGGTTGGGGAAGCGGGGCGCAATCCAAACGCTCCTCTCGGCAGACGAGCGGAGCGAGGGGTGGGGTATGAGGCGCCCGTGGCCGGGGCTTTCCTCTTCGGGGGGGCAGTCCCGACCCCGGCCCCCACCCGGCCAGGCTCGCTCACCAGAAAAGCAGGTTGGCGCAGACGAAGCCGCCCAGGCTGTGGAGGGGCCGCTCCCAGCTCAGCGCCGCCGCGATGCAGCAGCCCACCGCCAGCCCCGTCTCCCCCAGCAGCGCCGCGGCCGCCCCGCCTGACACCTCCGCTGGCTCCGCATCCCCTGCCGCGCCCCGCTCCTCGAGGGTCTCCGGCCGCTCCCGCCCGCCGCCGGGCTCGCCGCCTGCCGCCGGCTCGCGGGGCTGCGCGGGCGCCGTGCTCGCCATGGCTCGGTGGCGGCCGCCGGGCTGCCGCTGGGGCAGGCGGGGCTGGCCCGGGCCGGGCTGGCGGGAGGCGGGGCAGGGGCGCGGCCCAGCCGGGCGGCACCGGGGGGCGGGGTCCGGAGCGCAGCCGTTACCCCCTGCACTCCACCCACCCACCGGCGCCTGTGACGTCACCGCGAGCCGCGCACCAGACGCGGGCGGCGGGGAACCGCCCTGCAGGCAGGTGTCACGAGGGGCTGCGCCTGCGCGCGGCAGGTGCCGAGGGGCGGGGCCGAGGGGGCAGGGCGAGCGGCGGCGTTTGGCAGTTGGTGCTGTTGACAGTTGGTGCTGCTGACAGTCGGTGGTGTGGCGGCCCCGCGCCTGGCCGTTGGTGTCCGGCTGTGCGGTCCTGCCGGCTGCCGCCGTCCCTCCGCAGCTACGGCCTCCCGCGCTGTCCCGTCTGTTCAGGCCCGGAAATGGTGGGACGTGGGGTTACGGTGGGAGTAGATGCTCCAAGCTGCCCCTGTCTTCTGTGGAGGGGTCATAGGTGTTCACCCAGGTTGCAGAAGCAAGCAGGTAGGGGTGGTGAGGATTTTGGTTCCCAGCTGGGGAAAGCTGGAGAACCCGTTGCCTTCTTGATTCAGGGAATGGTGTGGTGAACTGTGCTTTGTTTAAATGAGACCAAGAATTAGAATTGCTTTGTGGTGAACTGTGCTTTGTTCATGAGACCAAGATTCTCGAAGTGTGAAGAAATGTGGTACACACAGAACTGGAAGCAGTTGAGAATGGGAAGAGGACATTTACTGTGTAAGTACCCAAACTGCAGCCCCAGCTGCTGCCAGGGCGTGCTGCAAACTGGTCTGTACAGCTCAGGCTGCAGGAGGGCAGGGGATGTGTCCGTGTGCTCTAGTGAGGGACGGTAGCAAACAGGTCATTTCACTTGAGGGTAAAAGGTAGAAATTGCTGGTGGCAATCTGTGGGGAGAACAGCTGGGTGTGATATTTGGTTTAGTGAACTGACAAGCTCCTAGTGAGGAGTGGGCTCAGGTAATGTCTACCAAGAGAAAACTGAATTGTGGGCACTGAAATGGCAGGGCTTGGGGTTATGGTGGGAGTCGATGCTCCAAGCTGCTCGTGTCTTCTGTGGAGTGCTCATAGGTATTCACCCAGGTTGCAGAAGTGAGCAGGTAGAGGCAGTGAGGATTTTCGTTCCCAGCTGGGGAAAGCTGGAGAACCCGTTGCCTTCTTGATTCAGGGAATGGTGTGGCTATGACTCTGTGAAACCTACCGGAAGATGTTACTGCTGATGCTCCTTCTTCATCTCTTGCTCATGTATATCCCCCCAGCCACACAAAGATCTCCAAAATCCTCAGAAAATTAGAAGTAAATTATTGTCACACTGCTAGGAACTTCTCTCGAACAGTGCAGGAGGCTACAGGAGTTTGATGGCTCCCATCTGCACCTTAAGTATCTGTCACAGTTTACTGCAAGGCGACAATAAACCATGGCAGGTGCTTTCTGTTATCCCCCTGCCCTCCTCACCAAGGAAAGGCAATAGGAGGAAAATGAAGAGAGACTTGCAAGTTGGAAAAGTTTGAAATGTTTTACGTATGCTACTAATAAATAGAGAAAATAATACAAAATATACAAAATCAACCTTGAATTTCCCAAGGCAGTGCAGTGTTGCCCAGGGCAGAGCTGGCGCTGCCACAGTGGCTGCAGGGCAGGTACCTGAAAGTCCTGGGCTGGACTCTGCAGCAAACCGGAACTGGATTCAGGGATGCAGGGTCTGGAACCAGGCCTTGGATCGCAGGGACGACAGGAAGGGTCCTCTTCAGGCCATGGTTGAAGAGAGAGAGACCCTCGTGATCTCGCACTTTTATATGGTGTTATGACATGGATGGGATGGAATACTCAGCTGGTCAATTTTAGTCACCTGTTTTGTCCTCCTCTCCTTGCAAATACACCCCTCTCACTTATGGGATATGCAAATTTTATCAGTATCCTTGGCTGTCATAGCAATAAGTATAAACCTGGGCCTCTTCTGCCTACTATTGCTACCAGTATCAGTTCCAGAGCGCAGTGTCTGAAAAACATACAGACAAATTCAGAAAAGTACAGTTACTTAGAAGAACTTAGTTGAAAGTAAAATTCACTAAAAGAGGAACTGGTCTTGTTCTTAACAAAACCAGGACAGTATCCAAGAAACATACTTGAAAATCTATACTATGTTGTCCTGTCATCTGCACTACTAAATATCTGGCCAGCCTCAGGCTCACGACAGAAGCTTGACACTATCTTTAAGGTGATGATGTGTGTAATAGCGGATGTGATTATTGGGGAGCTGAATTCTGGAGAGTGTGCCTGGTGAGAAACAGCACTCCTGCTGAACAGGGACAGCCAAAAATTGGAACCAAAGAACGTGTCTCACAGTGTAAACTCAATGAAATTAAATAACTTCTATTGCAAGAGCAAAGTAGCAAAAATAGAAGAATTTAGAATCGGGAATTAACATCTGTTTCTACCTTAATTAAATGCATCCTGTTAGCTTGATTTTTTTTTTAAAGGAAAAGGAGTCATACTTGAAGGTCACCATGCCTTTTCATCTCTGAGGTAAAAGAAGACAAAATAAGACCGCAAAATCAAGTTTCAGTGTTAACTGTGGGTGGCAAATCTGCTGTATGTTTTGACCAGATGACCTTGGGAAGGAGTTATGTTACTTCTCTAATTCCACATGGTCTATGTAACATGGATTGTACCCAAGAGGAAACATACAGACCATTATTCTACATAAGCAATTTTTTTCTAAGGGACATTTTAGTTTTATGCTAATCTGTTGTATTACTATACTCTTGCCTCTGAGAACCAGGAGCCAGGCAGACCTGCCTGACTAAAAAGCCCAGCTAAGAACTGATTGATGAAGTGTTGTCTAGGAAGGTCTGAGAGAGCAAAAGGAAAGAGATGGGCTCCCCTAGCAACCCAAAACACATGGATGGAAAAGAAAGGCTCTGGGAAGTAGTTGCGGTAAGGCTGGAGAAACACTTACCTGACTTGCTTCAGTCTCGTGCTGACAGAGAAAACTTTGCCCTAAAAAGGCTTGGTCAAAACAGTAAGTTCCATGGCTGAGTGTGTGTTGAAGAGAAAAAGGGGGCAAACCCGTGTATGTGCAGAGAGAGCCTCCAGGAGCCAGCAGATCACATGAGCAGGGCTGACACAGAGGGGGCATTGCCAGGTGCAACCATGGGAGATTTAAATGGCCCCTAGGGAGTAAGGTGATCAGGAGCATGGCGAGCATGGCAAACAGGGTGTGGCAGTTAGTGTGGCAGTTTGTGCAGCATTTCACCCAGGGAGGATGAGCAAGAAGGGCCCTGCCACTTCAAGCCAAGGCTGCAACCCACTAACAAGGAACTAAGTACAGCAGGAGGCATGGCGTGGTATCCACCCAGCAAAGAACTGTGCCTTCGGCATCCCTCACAGCCCCTCCAGCTGTAAGAACTGATGCAGCCACCCAACCAGACCTTGGAAGGGAACATATAGTTGCTGAGGTCCCAGGCTGCAGGGTGTGCCCAAGTTTCTGCTCAGTCTCTGATGGCAGCAGTGAGCTCACCTGTGGGCGATGGGCCCAAGTGAAGGCACTTAGCCTGGTGGCAGAGCTTCAGGAGGCGCTGTCCAGGCTGAAGGGAGTCAGAGAAAGAGATTGACTGGTGGAATCACACTCTACCACCTACTAAGAGCACAGGAGCAGGCAATTTCAAAATGTTGAAAGTCAAGCAGGAAAGGCAAAAGGCTGTCTTGGCTGAGCAGGAGTCTTCTAGAACTACATCATAAAAAGAAAGTATGTGCTCGGTGGAAGCATGGTCAGGTATCATGGGAAGACTACAGAGATGCTACTTGCCACTGTAGCTGGTGGCAGTCTCCTTCCCCTTGCTGGTGTTCACTTACTTCAGTAAGCTGTTGTATTGAGCATTGAAGTCTAGCTAACTTCGGTTACTAGATAGGTCTGGAAAGAACTCAGCTGGTCTGTATGCACTTTTAAAGTGACCATGGGATAGTTAGCCCCAAAAAGCACACTAGGGTTAAAATGTTTAGATTTGGGTTTAACCAATATCAGGTCTTGATTTGTACTGAGTTTGTGAAATGCGGATAATGGCAATGTAATCCTATGGCCCTGTCACGGAGGGACCCCGAAGTTAGGTTTAGGCAGACAACCAGGTCCAAAACAGGCTGTTATTTTGTCCAGGGAAGTCCAGGAAAATAACCAATTAGAAACGAGGTTTATACAATCAGTTACTCCAGTAACATAAAATACAGGTTCGCATATCAACTTTGAGGAAATTATTCGGGTGCAGCAAATAATAAAAATGGAAATCCACAGTGTGCATACAGATGGCTCACCATAAACAATGCCAGAGCCGTCCCTGACTCCAAGAAACAAATACACATGCTCATATTTAGGCACAGAATAGCCTCACTTTGCCTAAGTGAGGGGAAAAAAAAAAGAAACACCCGCAAATTCTGCGAGGAAATATTAAATAGTTTATCACTCACCCACATGGTTCAGCGAGGCAATCCCAGTCCCAGGAGATTACTTTAGCGATCCTGCCTAAGGGGAGGGCTCTCGGCAGCAGCATTTGGCCCGTCCTCTGAGGGGACATGCCAAGCACATGCCTTGACGAGGCTCCCATTTATATACTCGAGTCAGATCTGGCTGTGGGCATTCCAGAAGCTTCTCTGCACCCCCACTCTGGCTGTGGGGTGCTCTGAAACTTTTTGGCTCTTTGGCGCCTCTGTGCCCCCTCCTGCTCTCTCTTAACGACCCTGGCCAACGGGCTTTGGGGTCAAATAAAAGAAGTTGTTACCCCCATTGCAGAAGAGCGAGGAGTGGGGGAGGATGTGTTGAGGGAGAGGGGCATATGCCTGCACCTTCCATATGAAGGAAGGTGGGGTGGGATAAGGGGGAAGAAAGGGGAGGTGTGCAGCTGCCACAGGCCCTAAGGATTAAAACCATGGCAGATTTTAGGTGATCTGCTCTTACCACTTTATTTTACAAAACATTTGAGTATGATTGTATGGCCCCACCCTCCCATAATTTATACTCTATACTACATTTCCTTCAGGCACAGTCACAGGAGTTCCAGAAACCCCACTCTCTTCAGAAAAGGGAATGGAAGGGAATGGAATCTGAGAGAGAAGGATGAGGCAGAGTTTCCCTGAGCAGGATAGACTAGAGATGTGGGAACTCTTTCAGATTTTGATTAAACTTGCATCTATTCTAGATTATTGACCTCTGCTTTCCTGGCCTCTACCATTAAAGGATATGAACAGAAATTAGTGAAAAGTTCTTCCAGCATAGGTTTTGTAATTTAGCTAATGGAAAAAATGTTTCAAGTATTGGCAGATACCAGCTCTTCTTTTCACTGTTGATCATTATTTAGCTAGGTTTATATGAATGAGATAGCTGAAAGTACTCTGGTATAAACATCAGGGTGAGATAGAGCTGGATCAGTCATTCCCAGCCATTGAAAGTTTACGTGTCTTTTTCAGAAAAATAGTAGTAAATAAGTTGTCTGACTTTGCTCTTTCTGTATTCTGATGTTTTGCCTGCCAGGGTTTAAAAGGTTTATGCGCAGTTTGTGAGTTTGTGCTGGTAAAGCCTAGGACTAGCACCCAGTACACAATTACATGTATGAACTGTAATGCACAGAATTAAGTTAGGGACAGCAGTTCTGGCATCAGGGACTACAATGTAAGTGATGGATGAAAACTGAGGAGAAAGCTTTCTAAATGGTTGTATCAAATGAGCTTATGATTATGAAAGCATTCTAATGCTTCTGAAATATGGTTGAAAATTCTGATGTCAGCATAGAGTAACATCATTGAATTCAATTGAGTATTGCAACTCAAAAACGGTATCTATTTTTTTAAAAAAAACCCCTTGTTTTCCTTTTGCTTAATTTCATCACAAAATCACAGAATAAGTTAGTTTGGAAGGAACATCTGGAAGACATTTGGTCTGCTCTTTCTCTCCACATACACAGTCACTCAAAGCACCTTGGTAGTTAGTTATGACAGGTTGCTCTATGTCCTGACTGGCTTAGTTCTGAACATCTCTGGAGAGTGGAGATTCTACAGCACACTCTGGGCAACCTGTTCCAATGTTTCACTGTGTTCATTGTGAAGAATATTTTCTTATTTTCTATTAAAAGTTTCTTCTTGTTCTGCAAGTTTTAACCGTGTCCTCTAAAGTTGTGTGGTCTGCACCTCATAGGGGAGGACTCTGGCCCCATCTGCTCTGTAACCACACATCGGGTACTTGGCAAGTAGAGCCCCATTAACCTTCCATCCTTCAGATTAAGTGAACGCAACTCTTTCAGCCTTTCCTTCTACATCATGTGCTGTATGCCACTGACCTTACAGGGGCCATCTGAACTCCTTCCAGCATGTCAGCATGTGTCTTGTATTGCGTTGCCCAAAACCAGATGAAGTATTCCACATCATAGAATACCAGGTTGGAAAAGACCTCAAGGATCATCTGGTCCAACCTTTCTTGGCAAAAGCACAGTCTAGACAAGCTGGCCCAGCACCCTGTCCAGCTGAATATTAAAAGCATCCAATGTTGGGGAATCCACTACTTCTTTGGGGAGATTATTCTAATGACTGATTGTTTTCATTGTGAAAAATTTCCCTCTAATGTGATGTCAGAATCTCACCAGGAGTAACTTGTGCCCATTACCTGTCATATTTTGCACGTGACTCCTTGTAAAAAGGGAGTCTCCATCTTCTTTGTAGCCACCCTTTAAATAGTGGAACATAGTGATGAGGTCCCCCTTGAGCCTTCTTATCTCAAGGCTGAACAAACAGAGTTCTCTCAGCCTTTCCTCACATGTCAGGCTTCCACATCCTTTGATCATCTCTGTGGCCTTTCTCTGGACCACCTTCAGCCTGTCCACATATTTTTTGTATAGGGAGGACTAAAATATGTGCTGTCACAAATGACAGGAGGGGAAGAATCACTTCCCTTGTCCTACTAGTAACCCATAGTTAATGCATGATTATTGACTCTGTACCCAGTTATCTCCACACCACTTCCTAACTTGTCTCTGCTTTGAAGAACTGCATCTTAGTCATTCTTCATATGGTAGCAATTCCATGACTTTGATCACCCTTTTTTTCCCCTCCCTGAATCTTTTCCAGTTCTAAGATAACCTTGTGCAGTTCTAGTCATGTCATTACTGCATTCAAAGTGGGAGCAGGTTCTGAATTTAAGTAGTTTCATAACAATGCTCTGTGGTTTGCTTTGTGCCTTTTGTAATAATTTCTAATGTCTGATTTCAATGTTTTTTTCCCTTTTCTTTCAAACTGCTGCAAAACATCAAGTGGATGTTTTCCTGGAACTATTAAAGCTTCACAATTTTGTCCATTAGTGATAATGATCAGTTCAGAGCTGCTCATACAGCTGAATCTGGGATTTGGCTTCCCTCCGCCACACACCTCACCTGTCTCACTTTATCTACTTGGAATTTATTCTAGCGTTTTGTCTTAAAGTCACAAAGTTCTTTAGTGTGCCCTTGTCCTCACTTTCCTGAATAACTTGATGTCATCACTAAAATTTGAGCTTGCTGATCATCATTTTTGCAATTCAGTGTTGAACAGGTTGAAAAGCACAGAGTTGAGAATGGACCATTTGCTCTTATTGTCTGTTCGGCGTGTTCTAGCCAGTTATTTGGCCACATGAGGACTTGCCTTCTTTTTTGGCTATATAGCTTCTTCAAAAGCCTTAGGTGATGAATTTTGCCAAAAGTGTTTTGGAAATTTAGGTGAACTAGATTTCCCACATTCACAGGTCTGTCAAAGACCTTCAGCAAATTTCTAGGCTAGAGGTTTATTTTACAGAGCCTATGTTGCCTCTCCACAGCAGATTGTATTTCTCCAGATGTCCACTAATTATATTCTGTATTATAATATTTACTAATTAACATTAAAAGTTGCCTAGATCCCTCAAACTCTTTAAAGAATGATATGACATGTAACATACATACCATATACCTTTCATTAATTCTATTTTCTGCCTGAAGCTTCATGCGTGCTTTTGTGAACTTTCTCAAGGGTCTCTTCTCCAAACTCTGATATCTTTTATAGGCACTGTTCAAGTGTAGAATAACTTTGCAATTAATAATGGGCAAACAGTTTTCTCTTTTAATGCGTATTCTCTTAGCCTTTCAGTATCCAAAAGGTTTTTAATGTGGAGCATTGTTGAAACTACATCCCAAGCTGTTTATTTTTATTTAACTATAATATATCATAAACTATGAGCAGGAACAATTTAAGTGTTGTCTTATGTTATATAAAATGTTATTAGGACTGGGACACATAATTTTGGCTATTTTACATACAAGTTTGTCTATCAGTTAAAATGGCAGGCACTAACACTCCTATTCTAGTCCCATCCCATGCCACGTGCTTCAAAAACACAGCATTCAGTTTAATATTCGAGGTTTTGGGCTTCAATACAGCTATGTGGGTTGTTGCAGCTAACTAACTATATTTAAAGGAAATGAAGGGAAATTCAGAAGCATAATTGCCAGTTTGTCTCAGAGAACACCAGTCATCTCCCAGAGACACTATTTCAGAGGTTGCCCTCTGCTGCTTCTTTCAGCCATCAGCCTTTTGGCTTTTTCTTTTAGCTTCTTGAAGTAAACACAGGATAGCAAAATGAACGTGGTTGAAGTTTTGTGTGTCAAATCCAGCCAAGTATATCTTGTCTCAAATTATCTTTTACAAAAAGGACTTCAGTCAGTAAGATCTTGTTTGGTCTTGTGTGATGTTTTTTTTCTTATTGTTTCCTTATTTTTACTTTTGTGTTCATGAATGTGCATTTTCCTTCCTTTATCTAAAAAAGAAGAACAATTTATTGCAGAACTTATTTTTTAAAAAACTAAGACCTTGTCATCAGTAGGATGATGCTGTTGAGAGTGCTCACACTGCCTCTGCTAAAGTTACACCAGTCTGGAAAACAGAGGACAGGTTGAGGGTGAGGAGATCTGTGTTCTCCTTCAGTGCTCCCACTGTCCTGCCACACGAGAGGGGAAAGATTGCTTGGACCTTCCTGATACACTTAATACTCCCTGTATCTTCCTGACCTGGTCTTCGTCTTCTCTGTTTGACTGAAGTCTTAACAGATGGGGATGACCTCATGTGTGTTTGTGCGGTGCCATGCCTAAGCAGGGTGCAATCTCAAACAGATTTCCCAGGTACTTTCCCAAAATAATGAATGAAAAGCAGGAGAATTTGTAATTTACAAATCAAAACTGTGGTTGATTTATAAAACAAATCTTAAAAGAGGTCTGTGCTTGCAAAAGCTTGTAAGTGACCTTAAGATGAAATACTTAGTTGCTTGAGGTTATGAGGCTGCTTAGCATATACATAATTATTCTTGGTTGTGGTAGACAATATTAGTCAGTAGGACAAAAGTAAAACTCGGTGCTTTTAACACGAGGCCTGCAAAGATGTATGTTTAGGGGGAAAAATACACTAAGGAGCATAGCATGCTAAACAAAATCAAGTTTCCCAATTCAGACTTCTCAAAATGCTCTTCTGATAAACTGAAATGTTTTGTTGTTGGGCAGCTGGAATTCATGGGACCTAATTGGCCTTGTAAGCTAAAACTACCAGGTGGTAAAAGATAGAAAAATGTAACAAGAGCGACAAAATTATATGAATGCTGATGTTGCTTCTTATCCAGAAATGTTAGTGCTTGTTTTTTTTTCCTGACTGCTACATTATGCTGTTTCTTAATGCCCATAAACTCAAAGCTTTTAAGAGTGGAACCCAACAATGATGTAATGTGTGGAAGAATCAGGCTTCATTTTTAGTTTTTCTATAATACAGAACCACGATCATCATCAGAATGCTCTGGTACCTCTACATCAGATATTTCTTTTTTGTATGGTTAATGTGTGTGAGAACAATAGTAAATGTTCCATTCTCAAATGTAGTGTTGTTCTCTTCTGAATTTTTTACAGAATTGAGCTGGTGTAACAATATATATTTCTGTGTTTTGAGTTGTTAGCCTGGCATTACATGGATGATAAAGACAGATCAACTTCAAATTAGAAAGGTTCATATCTCTGATGTAACTGTCTAGGACCCAAGACAAATGAATTTGCAGAAGAAAATGGATGTTGACAGGCTCAACAGCTATAGTCAAAGCCAGTTAAGAAACAAAGCGTTTTTAGCTCAGAAATAGTATTGTACAGCAATCTCATAAAATATTTATAGAACAATTTATAGGTGTTTGACAACAAACTACGTAGCTGTTATTGTCTGTTTAACCATGCCATGTGAAGATCAATAAGAATGATTGATTTTCATGGATCTAATTTTGGACCTAATTACTGTAATCTCTTAGATAGTGTTATCTGTTTGAATATATATGACAGAGAGTCAGTAATGACTTTATAGGCTTAGCTCCACCCATTGGTGATCTCCATCTGTGTGCAGGCCAAACAGGCCAGCAACCTTTTTGAATCTAGCAATTGCTTAGAACTTATGAAAAAGATAAGCTCATATGGCAGTTGTTATTGATTGGCAAGGAAGAACAAAAATTGCTGGGAATCAGCAAATTCACATGTGAGTCTTTTGGCTTTATTTGTAGGGAGAGTGATCTAATCCAAACAAAACTATACAAGTGGCAAAACTATACAATGCCGTAAATATTGTGGAAAGTAATGAGATGCATTTGATTATTTCATTGACTTTATGAACTTACTTTTTAGCACAGATTGTGTGGGTGATCCATGAAGAGTTGGTTTGATGCTGTGCTTTGTTTAAAACCTGTAGTTCACGAGACCAAGATTCTCAAAGTGTGAAGAAATGTGGAACAGACAGAACTGGAAGCAGTTGAGAATGGAGAGAAGACATTTACTGTGTAAGTACCCAAACTGCAGCCCCAGCTGCTGCCAGGGCGTGCTGCAAACTGGTCTGTACAGCTCAGGCTGCAGGAGGGCAGGGGATGTGTCCGTGTGCTCTAGTGAGGGACGGTAGCAAACAGGTCATTTCACTTGAGGGTAAAAGGTAGAAATTGCTGATGGCAATCTGTGGGGAGGACAGTTTGGTGCGATGTTGGGTTTAGTGAACTGACAAGCTCCTAGGGAGGAGTGGGCTCAGGTAATGCCTACCAAGAGAAAACTGGATTGTGAGCGCTGTACTGAGAGGTCTGACTGTGGTAACATGGGGTGGGTGGGTGGGGAAATACTCTCTCAGAGGAGGGGGCATGTAAGAAAAAAGTTAGGGAAACCTCCTTCAGAATGCAAAAATGATATTGTCCCCTTTATATGGATTTACTGGAGTACACACAAGATCCTGCCATATAACTGGGAAAACAGACCCTGTAGATGGGGTTTCAAAACAAAAAGACTTCTGGCATCTACTGTTTTTTAATTCTGACCCAGACAAATGAGAAGACGTTGGTGATCTTATTGTTGGTCAGTTGGTAAATATCAGGAGTGTGACTCAGGTCTGCCACGGAGATGAGTGTGTGGGTGACTAGCAGCAAAGGAAAAATAAACAAATAAACCCGTATGGGAGAAAAAAGGAAGTTACCTAAAAGGTCTTAAAATCACTGTTTAAAGACACAGAATATAGAAGTTCTTACAAAAATGTGTAGGAAGGTGGTAAAAGGGAAGTTTTGTTCATTTGTTTTAGAAAAGGGACCTTACTAATATAAATCACTCAAGTTAATAATGGTGTTACCAGGGATGAGTTGGAGATCCTTTAGATCCTTTAAAATGTTTTTATTAGCGACATGATTGTAAGAACACTGTTTTGATGTGGATGAAGCAAAACTAGGTAGGATAATCATAAAGGAAAGACTGGATACTCTTATGGATAGGAGTAAGAGAAAGAAAAGTAATAACAAAGAATGATAAATCATATGCTTGGGAACTAATTTAAAGGACTAGTTGATATCTTGTCAGTTGATTAAATTGGGTCCTTTGTCCCCTCCTTTTATCAGTCTAGAATTCCCCTGCAGAATTAAAGTGGTGTCACTATGAACAGTACTAGTGAGATTAAAAGATACAGGTAAAGTGCTTCTAATTGATAAGAGTTTTAGACTGTTGTTTTAAAGAAACAGTAAGGTGTTCAGTACAGTGTAACATTCCAATCTTCTTTGTTTTTAAAGAACTGTAATAGATGCTGAAATATGTTATGATGCTGCTTAGGGAGCATGGAGAACTTGCTTTTGAGAAAAGTTTATTAGAAAAAAAGTTTTAGTCTTGCAAAATGAAGGGTGGAAGATGATGCAAATATTTATACAATGTATTAGAAGTGAGGAGTGGCTAAAATTATATATGGAGGAAAAATTATTAAACTCAAAAGGTTGTGCTGGAAGAGGAACAAATAGTCTAGTCAATAATCAACTTTAGACGAGAAATTATGGAAAAATGTCCACAGAGAAGTTCAGGAACAGTTTTCTGTCAAATCAATGAGGGCAAGCAGCACATCCCCCCCAACCCTGGCCTCCACAAAATGTACATAATGTATCACTAAAAAGCAGTGACTGTTCAGTTAAAAACTTGCAACTTTGGTCTTAGAAGTTTCATTCTTTGTTTTGCTGGTGTCCCTTTTCTCCAGCCCTTCTGATGCTTCATGTATTTTTTACTTCATGGTTGCCCAGAGCTAGAGATGGGGGGTTGCTGGCATGCCTGAGAAGCAACCTGAGTAGCTGTTGCTTGTCCTGATCACATGTCTTGTGGAGAGCAAGAATGACAAGAGGAATCCCTCTTCCTTCTCCTCTCTCATCTTCCAAAAAAGGCCAGGTAAAATCATACTGTAGCTGGAACTGCTCTCCATATGGTTCACTTCTTTGGACTGCTGCTGCCCTCTTCTGCTTGCTTCCCATGAGTGTTGTAATATGTGTAGTTTCTGATGTAGTGCACTAGAGGCCTTGTGTCTGTTGTGATGTGTTATGGGAGATAATTCCAAGTGGATTCCTTCAATATTAAGATTTCTTAGATGTTTGCTTGTGATGTGAGTTTAACCAGCATTAATAACTCAGTAGTTCAAAAGAAATGAGGGTAGATGGAAAGTCAGATGAACCAATTGCAAATGCCCATCCCCACCGTCTCACCTATCTTGCTGTGTGTGTGTGAAAGTACAGTTGTGCCACAGTAGCTAGTAGCTGTATTCCTGTCTCTGATGGAATGAAATGCAGTGGATTTCTAGGGCTGGGCACCATGCAGAATTAGTTACATTGAGGCCAGCCAGTGCTGTCATATTTGGTTGGTACTCTGTATTTACTTCAGAGCTGGAAATAATTTGGAGTGCATGTGCTGTATGTGAGAAATCATCTGTCAGCACTGAAGAAGCTGCTACTGTTCTGCCCCATTAAAAGGACTTAATGCCAGCATGTGTGCATGTGTGTGTGTTCAGTGTTTGTACTGGTGCAAACCTGTGTATACCTGTTATAGCCATATGCCTCAGAAATGTAGGCCTTGAAACTAGGTTTCTGATGCAACACTTCTTGGGTGAAGCAATTTCCTCTGCATAACTTGTGTAATTAAGTTTATTAAGAATTCTAGCACCCTGATAAATGGATGTGTATGTATTATGAGGTACAGGGAAAATGCTAGACTAAAGCCTGAGGCTATAGGTGGAATTGAGGCACGGCCAGCTTTAAGGTGTGTTAAGATGATGATAATACAATTGTATTTCCGCTGCAGCTGCTGCTCTGTTCTTAGGCTAGATGGCGTAGTTTCTGCCCAGCCTGGGCCCTTGCAGCACATCTGGCTACTGTGCTCCCAGGGCTTTCTTGGCTGTGACTGTATTCAACTGGGTGCAGCCAGAGGGTGTGGGAACCTGCCATGTGCTCCCAGAGGGTTTTCATCAGGGTTGGTGTAACTGCCTGGGGGTGGCGGGTCTCTGCAGCTGGGCAGGTCTTAAGGGCAGGATGGGCACTGGGTGACTCCGCGACCACCAGGGCCATGCCAGCAGAGTCCCAGTGGCAGTTGATGGGCAACAGAGCCAGAATGGCTGCTCTTCATTTTTTCAGAAAATATGTGAGAGTTTCAAATCCTGAAGACCACAACACGTACAGTAAAACTCCCCTTTGCCCTAGAGGGACTGGACAAGGAATGGTGTCTCTCCTAGAACCTTTCAACTTCTAATACTCAGTTCTTTGTGATTTCTGATGCATTCAACCCAGAGAGTGTAGCAGTTGCGATACTGTGGCCTGTCCAGAAGTACAGATCTATTCTTGCATTTTAAGTAGTGGTAAGATTCTACAGTATTCTTTTGAAAACACAAACCTTTATTTCAAAACAAGAATAAAAGTAAAAATGTATTCTAATTTGTGAGAAAAGTTCCTCTCCTCTTTTCAGATACACTCAACTGCTACTATAACAGAAGAGGTCATAGGCAAGAGAAAATTTCTGGCTCTAGCAAGAAATTTCATGTATTCTTGGAATAAGATTTGACAGAAGCAAAATAATTTGCAAGAATTTTTAAATATTTTATACTTTAAGGAACATTCTTCTCACTTCCAAACCCAGCGTATCTACTGTGCAGTATTTATTTAGATAAACTCTTTATTCTTTCTTGTATCAACAGTTATGAAAACTTTTATTTACCTCAACAGCAGTAACTGAAGACTTGCATGGCAGGTTGATGGAAGTGGCATGAATGAAGAGAAGCTCTTAGATGTAGTGACAGGTGCCTCTGTGTATTGACTAAGAGCAAACATCCTTCCTAGTGGTGGACAGCGTCCAGAAGTCAGTCAGGAGGTAAATGAATTGCGACTGGAGAAGTGGCACCAGCTTCTCAAGGCTGTGACTCTGAATAAGATTGTCACCTCTTATATTGCTGGTTTTTTGACCAATTAATGATGATAATGTGTCAGGGATTCATAGAATCATTTTGGTTGGAAGAGACCCTGAAGATCATAAGAGTCCAACCCATTAACCTAACACTGGCACTGAACCATGACTTCTCTGAGCACATTTACAAACAGCGCATAGATAAAACTGAAGCTTCCTGCTGCGCTGGCTGATGTATAAATGTGTCATTTCAAGGATGCCTTGCTAAGAGCAAAAGCTAAGTTCTTTCTGAAAAGCTTGCATATGGAAAAAATCAGAAAATTTACAGTCTCAGATACTCTCTGTATATGCAGCTATACCCACTGGAGTTACAGCTTTCTCATTTTTCTTGTCTTCCTTAGATAAATTCGCCTTTGCTGGGAAGGTGGGGCCATGAAATCAGTAGTGTAATTTAGCAAGTATTTAGGGACTGAGGAGCAGTATCACAGAGGGAGGTACTAAAAGCATCTGCCAGTTGGAGGATTTCTCATAGCAAGCCTTGCAGTCCAGGAAGGCCATGAACACTTACGAGGGCAGCGCGTGCTGCACTACTATGCTGGGGCTGGCTGCTGAAAACAAGCCATCTTACATCAGGGTCACACAAATAGCAAAAGCTTTACTTGCACATTCCCTGTGGAGTGGAAGTGCTCAGCAGTCCTTCCCCTTTGCCCTGTTGGAGTAACTGAGACATATCACATGATCAAGGAGGTAGTTGTGATCACAAGAGGGAAACCTGCTCCATTACAACACAAAGCACGTGTGCCTTTCCAAGCAAAGGCATATATATAGTCTACGCTGTGTTCCTGGCTTGGCTCCTGAGAAGGCAGATGAAATTAGGGCTTTGCTGCAAGTCCAACTCGGTATGAAACAGAAGCAGAGCACATCACATATATTTCCTTTATTGCTGGACTTTTTTTTTTAAGCACGTAGGCATGATTCCTTAGAGGCTGAGGTTTTTATTAAAAGTAAGGTTTTCCAGGTTTCTTTTTTTTTCTGTGGACAAAAAGATACCTTTGATCAAAGTTTTGCCTTATATTACAGTATTTCTGTACAAAAATAAAAGTCCAAAAATCAGCTTATTATTAGCTGATATTGCCCAATTTATTTACAGAGTAGCATCAAGAACCTTCATCAGGCAACCACGTAAAACACAAAACTCTACACTAAGGCAGTTGCACTGTATAACTTTGCTTTCTTAGTCAACTCTGAAGGGCTCTGACCTTTGGCAGTCAGTCTGGGTTGGAGAGTCCAGCCAGAATTACAAAAGAATGATGTCCTTAAAAGAAAAAATTAATATTAAAAACTCAAGTGGACATTATAGAGTACTGAAGTGATAATTGTATTTCCATATTAGGGTAGTCTATAAATATTCTCAGCTACATCTCTCTTTATAATACAGCAGATACAGAATGCAGACTTCTGCTACTCATATGGTAACACATATTTGCAATAGTAAAATCAATGTATGAAAATTTTGGAATTTTCTTGTTAATAAAATGGCTTATAAAGGAACCATACAATTGTAACAACTATAACTCTGAACTATTAAAATGTACAGAAAGACTGTTTACACCATTGCACATACTTATTCCCTTTGCTTCAAAAGACTTGTGAAATACAGAATAAAATCAGTCAAATTTTACTGACAGCTCAAATATGCATGCACAAGGTGCACATCCATGGAAGCAAGGGGAAACAAAATGTTGGCGTCCATAAGGAAAGCTGCCAGCAGCTCTCCAAAAAAATATACTTTGCTCTTCTTCCCTCCCCCTTCCCGCATGTATACAGGCCAGTAGACTGGTGCAGAATGGATGAATTTACCTTTGTTTTTAGTGTTCTGGATGGACAACAAAAAATCCTCTTGACTTTTATCAGCAATTTTAGGTCAATACAAGTTGAATTTAAAATTGTAAGGCACTTATTACTGCTTGTATTGCAGTGGATCAAGTCTTAAGGCATGTGTTACATCAACTGAAGATAATAATGCTTTGGAAAGTTTTGAACGAGCCGGCAGTTCTAGTATGTGACTACTTCAGTTGATTTTCCCCTCCCCACCCTGTGGTCTTTATAAAACAATGTTTGAAGATATTTTCTGTGGAAACTCTGGTTCTTTGTTAGCTTGTCAACAGACGTGATCAGTATCATCAGGTCATTTGGAGGCCAAGCGGCGGTATGTTCTATTTAGAGCACAGCAGAACTGGTTTTGTTTTCACCTGGAGCTGCCCTGACTTCCATGACTACTCACTGATCGAGAGGTGCTATAGCGTTTTTTCACGATCATGCTGATGTAAGCTTTCATCAGCTTCGCAATGTCAACCACCTGCCAAGAGAGTATAAAGAGCAAAGTTCTCAGTAGGGTAACAGTACGTGAATGAATTTATTTAGACGCTAACAATATAAAACTGTCGAGCTTTCAACAAAACCCTTTTGTGGTTAAAAAATAAAAATACTCAGCACTTTTATCTATCTCACCATGTCTTCCCTTTAGCTTTCCAGGGATCTTGAATAAATCTGTAACAATTGCAGCAATTACTTAAATTACTAAGTAGCCTGGCTATCAGAACGGGAAGACCACAATAACAAAATTCCTTGCTCTTACCTCACTAGTTTCAAAAAGCAGTTCTCTCTCATCCACCACGATCTTGTAGGTGTTGGCAAGTGGTGCACCAAATGACAAGATATGTTCATACTGAAACACCTCCAGAGGCCTTCCTTCCCCACGCTTGTAGACAGAAACCGCATCAGCGCTGACTCCAAGCCACAACTCTTGCGGGAATCCCCCTTCTTTACACTAGAGGAAAAAATGTGGATTAACAGCAAAGGGAACAGTGGCAGCCACAGAGCACTTACTGTTGAGGTTCTTGTCTGTAACCATTTTGTAAGAAGTGCGTATTGCTTGTCCCTGTATGAACGTAGCCTTTACACTTCTTAAACTTGTTTGCAACCTATCAGGCTAGCATTCCATCCCTCTAGATTTTATGGTTAACTGGTGGATATAAATGGCTACAGTGCTTGCTAATGGGAGAATGCTTTTAATATCTATCTTTTTTAATATCTATTTTATTATATCAACTGTCTGAGCATTGTGATACCGTATTTATTGTTTCACTGCTCTATATTGAAAGCATCATCTATACAGTATAAACTGTAGTCCAAGTGTTCAGGAGGTCTTACCTCTACGTCAAAGAGTGTTGAGCCATAGCCAGGCCACTCCTTAATCAAAGCCATATACTTTGCCATAGCCTGCTCCTGGTTCATCCTCTGGAGTTTTTTCCATTTGTCAATAATACTAGTCCTGGAAGCTGAGATTTCCTCTTTGACCCACATGTCTAACATCTGATCCTCCTCAACCTTCTGTTTGCTGACAGAGCCACTGCGAAAACTTCGTCGCAATGTTCCTTCAAGAAAGCTGGCGCGTTTCTTCTCAGCCTTCTCTGCTGCAGTAAATGTTTTGGTGGACTGTGTAATCCGAGACTTGAGCTTTTGCAAGGGATAGACCTCTTCCATTTCTGGCACAGTGGTATGCAGAGTGTAATCTCCCTGAAGATACTGAAGGCGCAAAGCTGCAAGGACCTGGAGGGTTTCTTCAGGAGCAGGATAATGTCCTCGAATCACCGCTTCGTGAGCCTATTGGGAGGAAAAAGGTAACTTTTATGTGCCAGTCTTTAACCCAGTCTTTGAAAAGACTAAGACAAAAAGGGGAAGTAGACTTGTTGCGAGGCGAACTCAGGATCTGAAATAAATGATCCATTAAATAATTGAAATGTGATTAAATATCTTGGCAAATTTGTTAAACTGGGTAGGACATGGTTTACCCGAAGAACAGCAAGGCAATTGAGGAACTTGCTAAATGGGAACTCCTGTTACTAGTACAGCTCTTAGTGAACTCTTAAATAAGTGTGACTGAATTGCTAAAACGCAAAATAAAATGTAAAGGGGGGAAAATCAGGATCTAAACACCTGACTGGGAGGAAGCCATCTATGTTTAACAGCATTAGGAAGAAATGGATATCCATTTTGCTTACTGCTATCAATAACCTGGCTGGGAAAACTGACATTCCCAGACAAACAAGCAAAGCCCTAGGACAGCTTTGTAATAAACCTCAGAGGGAAATCAGTAAATCTACAATGGGTCCCAGATAAGGTTAGTAAAACATATGTATGCTATAATGTTCTACAGCATCAGGGATGAGATTCTGGACCAAGACAACACTTTAAAATCCTGCTCTCTCCACACCCAGCAGCTAGGAGTTTTTTCTTTTTTTCAGATGACACTAGTACAGGAAACAAACAGGCCTCATGTCTGGAGATGCAGGAATTGCAAACAGTTCAGTAGACACACAGAGATAGTTCACATCCAAGAAAGAGCTAGTTCATTCAGGTATACACTTAAGACAGAGACAAAATGTGCCTTTTAAACATGCAAGATGGTTTGCCTGGGATTGTACACATGCAAGAGCTGTATTGTGGAAATGGAAGTACAGTATTTTAATGAGAAAGAAGAACTAAAAGTTTTTTTTTCAGTGCCTTATGAATTAAAGGATTTGGGCTTTAAAGTAATGGAGGTTACAGAAGTAAAACTGATGACAAAACTGAACATTCTTAATAGGCCAAAAGAAGTTGATGACTGACATCAAAAGCAGACGATTAGAAAAAAAGAACAAAATTGATGTTAGAATGCAATGAATCACCTCTTTAAAGTATTCCTGTAATATTAATCAAAGGGATTGAATGTGCCTTGCTTTATAACTGAAATACTATTCGTCTTGGTAAGACATAAAATATTTGGTTAAACACTGTCAGCACAGAACGCTGCATGAAAACAATCTGCTTCAGCCAATGTGCTTGTTTTAGTTGTTCATAAAGAAAACTACCTAAACCTGCTTTTAAAACCAATAATGTAATGTAAAATATCTGATGCAGAGCTCTCATGGATTTTTTTCTTACTGTTTGAACTTCAACCCAAACCAGACATTAACTGGCTGACTCCTCTACAAGTACAGTCAGAATGGCAGCATTTCTAAGCCCAACCAAGGCAATCTATTGCCCAGATCCTTCAGCCAACAATAAGCACTTCTGGATTGAGCTACAATAGTGGGCTCCGGAAGGAGAGTTTTGGTAGACTCATAATGTAATATAGTGCCTTAGAACCTAAACTGAGAGCAAGGAAGAAGTACTCTATTACAGTGAAGATGTTTCTGATCCTCTGAAAGGGCAAAAAGGCTTCATACATATGAAAATTGAGATATATCACATCTTGATCACATCAGGCTTGTTTACCAAGAGAAAGTCAGTGTCTTGGCATTGCAAATGCCTTACACGGAAATCTTTATCTGTCTAGTACCTGCTTGAAAGAAGCTGTCCACTGGAAGAATTTTTAGCCATTTACAATATAGTAGAAAAGGAGAAGGTCAGTCAACAATAATAAATGCCATCAGTGAGAGTTTCTGAGAAAGTGCAGAACCTCATGTAATAGAAATCCAACTGCTGATACATTGAATTTTCATTGTAAATCAAATTCCCGTATGTTTTGCAATATAGATTCATTCTAAGCTCAGCACATTCATTGTGGATTTATGCTCATCATATCTCTCTTACGGTTACTGCTGAGACTGGCCTGATTTGTTTTACTTCAATGCCTATGAAATACCAATCACTTTTTGAAAAGAGAAAACACTATTGTTCTCTTAGTTCTGAACAGTTGCCAACATAGGTCTCTAATAATTAATTTGCTTGCCAATTACACATTTTTCATTTTATTTCTTACACTTTATTAAGAAAATGGTTTTGTAAGAGCAAAATTAAAAGCAAGTATTATCCTTTTCTTTTTTTTATGCAGTTAGTTCCCCTTTTTTTTTACCACTACACACAAAGCAATTCACAAGTAATGCAGAGGAAAAGTCATAACACCAGGTAAATCATACGTGCTTCACTTTTATCAGGATAAGCCTATTTTGACCACTGAATTGCTTTCTTTGCACTTAATGCTTGAGTAGTAGTGCATTTAAACAGAAGCATAATAGAAACTCTGCTCTACCTAGATCTCTTACTTTTTTCCTTCTCTTAAAAGTGCTTCAAAATGGAACCTTGTCCTTTACCTGCTCAAACATAAAGGCAAATTCCACGCTATCTTTTGGGACGTTTTCTGTGTCCAGGAAGCAGTAGAGCTTGAAGTAGAACTTCCAGTGCATGTCCCCAGCAGTGGCAGCAAGCCTGTACACGTGTGTGGAAAGACAGAGAGAGATCAGATCTGTGAAACCAAACGCCTTTCTAAATTGACACGTGAAGAATCTAAGCAAGGCATCAGCTGAATTTTGCTTTGCTACACCTGCTGTCAGTCTGGTGGTGTTGACAGGAGCTTAATTGCGCAACACTTCAGACATTCCTTTTTCCCCTCATTATTATGTGGGTAAAGGAGGTTGATTGCCATGCATGTAACACAAGGACAAACAGATATTTCGGCTTGTACCACATTTTCTTACTATAGTGCTATGAATGGTTTCAGTTTTACTGGCAAGAAAAATGTTTTGAGCTGTACTGTGGTGAGTTCTATGTGAAGTTGGGCAACAAGTGGTCAGAGTGGCAATGACTGCCTGGAGTTCAGTTCTCCCAATAGTTGGACAGCCACAATACTAGTAGTGGTGGAAAAAAAAAATTTAGTAGTGGAAAAGAAAATGTGGAAATAGAGATGACAAATATTATTCTACTGGTATCAAGACAGAGGAAAACCAAACACAGGTGAATAGGTGGCTCATTAATTCCTTTAAGAAGGAAAAATAAAGATGCTTTTGTTCCAGAAATGGCCATGTGTGTAATTCAGCTGCATCATAACAAACAAGCAAGAGAAAGAGAAAATTCAGCATTATTGACATTGGAAATTTATTTAATTGCTACTTATTAGAGTGGTGAGAGAGAAGGAAAGGCACACTCACTTTTCAAACTTTGCCAAGACATCAGCCACAATGGTCCTGCTTTCAATCGCTTTATCAGTAGTTCCATTGTATTCAAACAAAGCAAACATATTTCTGCTATCCTCCATGGCCAAGCCACGAATTAACTTTTCAACCACCTAATGAGAAACAGCGCATGAAAAAATGATAGCATGGAAAAGCAGCACCATAGTGTAAGACAAATTATTAGAAGAAAATTCAGAGCTAGGTTTTACGCCAGGCTAAAAATGTTGCTAACATGTTTTCATCAGCAGTATTGTTGTCAAATTACACCTTAACTTTATAGTAAATAATGCTGATTATTTCAGAATATGTGTATACAATCACCTGGCCGGATATAACCCCTGTATTTCACCAACTCAGCAAGAGTCTTTCAGCTTTAGGAAGCAACCTGGCTCTCAGAGACACCAATATCTATTGAAGTTGTTCCAATGATGCCTCCTCTGAATTGCTTACTCTTGCCTCTAATTTTTCTTGTAAGAGGGAACTATAGTTGAGTAATTCTCTGCACTCTCACCTCTCCAGCTGTAGTGTGCGAGTTGATGGTAATCTTACAGGAGCCCCCGCCATGGCAATAAACTGTGGACGTCATTTCCTGCCTGCCGATCAGAGCTTCTATTTCATCCCGCGATGGCACAAACTCTCTGCATTTGGTTTTCTTCAGAGATTCATAAGTAAATAGTGCATATTTCTCCATTTCAGTTCCTGGAAACTGGTCACGAACCCTGTGAGAGAAATATTATTACTTTAAGCTGCCAGTCTGTGAAACAGAAAGTTTACTTATTTGAGAATGTATCCAGTACATTATTTAACTGACACACTCAAAGGTTTAACTTCACTGTCAAGGAAGGTGTTCTAACTTGTGATTTACTGTGGGGTAACTTATATACATTGATCATTTTGTTTTACAAACCTAACGCAAAGAAAAAAACTGAGCTACCTTTATAGCATTAACTACAGGAACCTTGTAATGACTCACACTTGATAGCAAGACAACTATAAAAATCTTGTAATCAACTCCCCTTTTTGTCACTAACAGTTGTTGAATGAAGACAAAACTGCACTATAGTACTAGAGAAAAAAGCAATAAAATGTATTTTGGCAGCTCAGTTTTGTGATGGTGTAATTGATTTCTTTTCCTGTTTTTCTTAACTTCTCTCTAGACCTTACTGTTTAGCAGTTAGTGATTGTTAGTATTCACTAATGACTTTAAATAACACAATTCTTAATTATTGAAAACTGTTGAATTCAAGTAGCTCTCAGGAGAATATTTCTATAATATTTCCGGTGATAAAACACCAGCTTCTTAGAGCTATTAAGGTTTAAGTGAAAAAGTACAGTGATTTTTGATTTACAAGGCATAAAAAGATTACTGCAGGATTACAGCAATCCTGTAAGATGACTATGTATCTGTTATATTGAAACCAACCAACAAATGTTGTATCAGCTGCGATTTTTTTAATTGGAATACCAGTTTATGAACTGAGTTAAACTGAGAAAGTGAATCGAAGTTGGATTTTTTCATTTTAACACTTACATAAAGTGACAGATGTTTTTCACTAATCTTACTTTGGTTGAAAAGTGTATCTTCAATAGAAGCGTTTTATGAATATTTAGCAATATTTACCAAGTCCATACTCTAGTACAAACACAGACATGACTTTTAAATTACTGAAAACAGTTTGTTGTTAGTGGACTAACTTTCCTAATGAAACAATCTGCGTTCTTCTGCTGCATCACCAAAACGAACTCTACATTCTGGTTAGTGCTGAAATGTCAAAAATGATTTATTTTTTTAATGGTCACTAATGTATTAAAATTAGATCTGCAAAGAGACATTGCAAAGAGACCTCAAATAAATCTCTAAACATTCTAATGTTCTTTTATGTGTGTGATGCATACCTCACAAAATTAAGGTTGCACAGCTGAGAATGGGACCTGAGGGTACTGGCTGCAAGTCATTTAAGCAACTTTATACAATTATAGAAAGCCCCCCCTTTTGTCAGTGTTAACAAATTATACATTCAGTTTAGTGGCATTTTGCTTGATTCTTTGAATGAGAGTAATTCCACCTAGATCAACCCATTTATGCTTTTCTTACAACGTATTTTAAGATTCGTTTTTTGGCATAACCAGTTCACAAAGTGAACACATCTTCAAGTCTCACTTCAAGATGTTTAAAACACTGTTAGAAGTTGTGGGGAAGAAAACACTTCTTTTCTCACTCCAGTAGTTCAAAGCTTTTTACCTTTTAAGATGGAACTTGAGATATTTGAGGATGCCACGACTCGGCAGAAATGTGCAACTCATGCAGGTGAGGATTTGCCAACTATACAGGTTGCCCACGCTCCCAGGGTTGGGCACTTTGTTGGTCTGCTTGATGAGCTGACAGTAGAGCTCATCTCGAAGAGGTCTCAAATCATGTCCTGTTTGGAGGATACCTTGGATTATAGGGATGGGATCAGACATAGACTCCAGCTGCTGCAAAGAATTAAATATCTTGATGGCTTCATCCTGCAGAGTTGTGTAGCCTTTGTCTTTCAGCACTACAAAAGAAGAATAGGGAGAAAGGTGCTTAGACTGAGATATGGAAGAGAAAGCACTCAGGCTTAACACAGCAATTGCTTAATGCTATTTGGTGACCCTTATCAGACAGGATATTAGAATGGAGCTTTTCAATTTCAAATGTGTGATGCAAATTCATTTCATGAGCTATTTTGCTATTGAGATTTGATCTGAAATTACTGAAATGCCATTTTGACATTTTCTGACAACATAACTTAAAATGTGTATCTTGCTTGATCAAGGGTTTTGTTGATGGAGAATCCTCACTGTGGAAGTGTCTATGACTTTTTTGCTGTCACATGAAAGTGAAAATCTAATCAGAACATAAGTGAGGTAAAGCACGACTGCATTTATGGAAAGTGACAAAAATACATGGCATCACTTTTGTCTACAACAGTCGCATTTCAATTAAACTCAAACAATGCTACTAAACTAGAGGAGGGTGGAGAAGGGAAAGGTTTCTCCTAGGTTCGCCTAGGAAAGGTTCCTTGTCACTTGAGCAGAAGGATATCGCTTGAGTTATCAAGAAGTCTTACCTGAAATACCTTAGGTTTTAATCAACTGACCTCTCACCCTCCTCCCAAGGATGAAACTTCTGATCCAAGTCATACCTTGTTTCATATGCAGTTGCAAAATAAGATAAGCAAATCCTTTTAAGGACACCAAATTCACAACCATCAATAGCTCTGAACCATTCGCTCAAAACAGACTTCTAAGTTAGTGACTGAGCCAAGGATATTAAAATACACGATTGCACCTGTTTCAGGAGTAAATGAACCATGACTTTTTAAAACTATGTCCACTTAAATGTTGTCTCCCGTAAATAATCCTTCCACCACAACTGATGAAACTTAGACTTATTGTTAATTGGAAGTTGTGGCTTCTGCAGCTCCACTCATGGAATCAACAATAATTTGAGAAGGAGAAAAAGATTCAAGGAGACAAATGGATTTGGTTTAGTTGCCTATTTCAGTGCAAGGTTTTTCAAACTCAGTCATCTCAGCTGTATTGGTGAAGGCAACAAACTTGTATTACAGCAGCACTACCAACCTTCCCTTCTGGAAGACACGTGCAGGAGCAGCACCACGAGCCCATGGCTCTATGCTACACAAACTGCTGTCTTCTGTCACCCAGAAGAGAACAGAGAAACACATCTATTTGTATTATAAATATATATTTTCCCTACCATTACTTCACTGTAGCCCACTGACTAAAATCTTTCAGCCTCTGGTTTAGTCTTTCATACAGGAAAGTGCTTCTGTGATTGAAAAACTTACAGTTTAGATTGATGTCCCCATATGGCAAAGGCAGTAATGGCGAGTGCAAGGGATGATGGGTGTAACGGAGAATAGGGTTTCTCTTATAAATCTGTTCAACCACATCAGCATTCAGGCAGTTTTCCTATTGGGATAAGAAAAAAAGCAGGATTTGAGGTCCAGCATTAACAAAGCTGCAAGGCTTTGTGCCTTTCAGTCGGCTGTGAAAAAGTCACTCCTCAGTGTTACTATTTGGTGCTAAATCCAGCTGTGGGTACTGTGGCTGCCATGGCACTCTGCGGCCTATGAATGCTCAGTATCTGCTAATCTCAGGCCTTGCATAAGCTTATGTTACCTGTGCAGTAAAAAACAAACCACAGCAGAGCTGCAGGAGACAAAAATGAAGTTTCATGAAATTTTTTGTATTCAAGTTTTATTTAAAAATATTTCTCCAGCATGACTACTTGGTCTTCTCAGTTAGGACCTACAGGAACTACCGTAACAAAATAGTCCAGAAAAACTGCTGCTGTAAACCTGATGCACCTACTCTGACATCTAAATACTGTTTTTCCTCAGGCCATGTTTGACAAATGTGTGATCACTGTCTTCTATCAGTCCTGAGCTTCCTCATGTCCACTGCTCTGAAAAACAGCCTTCATAGTCTTGGAATTTAGGACTTCATAGGTTTTTTTTGTCTCCTCCAAGAATTGTTATCTTCTCTCCTAAAAGCAGTTTAGCAATATCTCCAGAAATACATTCATGCCATGTCTTCAACAGGACCATAAAGCATTAAGCATTAATATGCTTCTTATCATGCAGAAATATGAGCTGTTGAGCCTGTGTTATCACAGAATAAGAAATGAAGCATAATGACAAAAATCACCAGAGCTGTCTAGTCCACATCCTCGTGTGCCGCTCATTGAGGACACAGCCAGACAGGTCTGCTCACTCATGAACCTGCACGCTGCGCTCTACTGCCTGGCATTGCAATGTCTCTGGAGTTACACAAACCAGTAAAACTTGGTACTGCTTTCATGGAAAAAAGTTATCCCTCTTACCTTCTCAGCTGCACTTCACACTTCGCTCTTTTACTGTTTAGATTAGAAATTCCGTTATCAGGTCAGTGAATACACTCAGGTTCCACAATTTCAGTCTATGCCACTGTGTGATTAAAACTTAATTTTCTGCTTTATTACCCAATATGGCAAAGCCAACAAAAAAATATTTAAACAATTATTCTTTCCCATCGCATGTCCTCCTGTTTGTGCCTACCTTAATATCCTGAATAAGCTGCTGCGTTGGAGTATCAATTGGCGCTTTTGTGTCAATCACATTCTGGATGGCACTTGACCAGCGGGTTGCCTCATTAAGCAATTTTGTATAGAGACGGTAACAATGTTTGCGTCCGTACACAGTTACATTCCAATAACCTAGCACAACAGTAAAAATTATTAATCACAGAAGATGCATTGATAAGAATACCTCAACTTCTATCTGAAAACAGCTGTAGTCCCATGAGACCCCGAGTGCTGCGCTCTGGATCACGCTGGCAGGTTTTCAGGATCTAAGAAATTGTACGAGTAATTAAGTATCATAATAAAGATACTATGGTACAAGAGGAGATCCTCTCCTTTAAAAGAGCCTAAGAGTAATCTCAGAGTACAACCACCCTCATGCAGCCCCCCATTTTATCAGGTAATTTTAGTAAAAGTGGCCATAAGACAACACTATGGAATTCTGTTAGCTACTTGTGGGCACTGCTTCTCCAGCTCTGGCTGTAACATGAAGTTCTGAGTCTTGCTCTGTTGTTCGTTGTCTGTAGCACACGTACAAGCAGGTATAGAGCATAAACTATCATTGCCCCCTCTGTAAAAAGTCATTAACTTCAAACCAGTGAAGTGGCAGCTTTGGCAGGAAGAACATTTCAGTTCAAAATCTCTCCCTGCATCATTGTATAGGCTTTTTATGAAACAGATTCTATTAAATAAAATCTGTTCCATCTCTCACCAGTGAAAAGCTCTTTGAAATGTCAGTGACCCCAATGAGATTATATAGGGCTGTCCACTTTGGCTTCTCATTTGCAAACAGCTACTTCCCAGTTGAAAACCAGTTTTGAAAATGCACAGGGAATGGACTAGGATGTAGTCTGTAGGTTACCACAAGCTGGACTCTTACTCCAGCTCCACCAATGTCAGTCCTCATAGCTCCTCAGCACATAAAATAATGTATGAGGAGAGTGCCACCCTTATGTCTTTCTCCAGGTCTTTGATGTGTAAGCATAAGTGTTCACACCAACTTAGCAGCAGTGTGAGTCTACAACAATTTGAATGTTGGTGAGAACAAGATGCAGTCCTGTATATGTTGTTACCTCTGTTTTTTTGCCCAGTAATTACCTGTAAAATGTCTCAGTGACTTCACAGCTCAATTTGTTCACCAAATGCAACCATAATAATCCATTTAAAATACTCTTATGCGCTGTTTGTTGCATTAGTAGGACAGAAGGCCATTGGAAAGCACATTTGAACAAAGGCAAAAAACTACCTGTCTCTTTGAAGATTTTTTCATCAGGTGGGACCACTGAGCAGAGGCTGTTCAGGACCAGTGTACCCAATTTCAAAGCATTTTTCTCTGAGCTCTTGTAGTAGTCCAAAGAATTGTGCGTCAAAACAAACCAACGCTTCTTTAGTTTCAATGAAGACATCTTGGGGTTGTTCTTTACTTCCTTGTGTAGCCACCCTGTTAAAGACACAATTTGAATCATACTTCTTTTTTTTTTAAACAGAGTTGGACAAAATTAGGTTGTTCAAAGTTAGTTGTGTACTTTCAACGACAAAAATGTGATGTGAATTGTTTAGCCCACGTATTAAAAAACTTGGAGGAAAATTCTCAAACAATGAAATGATGACGATAAAATCAAATTAATATGAAAACTTTTCGACTTTTGTGTTTACCTGGAAAAAATGTTTCGTCAACTTCAAAAAAAAGCTTTTGTCATCATAACAGTGTTTTCTTGTATGGCATAGCAGGAGTATAATTACAGCTGTATTAATGTGTGAGTAAACTGAACTGTAAAAAGATGAGGCTCCAACACTGCCATGCAATGCCAGCACATTACCCAGACTGCATTGTGGGAACGATCTCTTGGAAGCTTAATGGATGCTAATTACTTCATTAGTGCCCCACTCAGTTCTTACCCCTCACAATGAATTCTTGTCCCTCCACTCTAGTGTCCCCTTTGGACCTTTGCAGCAGGGTTATCCAGTGATGCATCTCCTCAGGAGTGTCAGCATTACAGTGAAGAACACGATTAGCAGTGATGATCACAAATGAATTTGGTCTATGAAGATAAATGAAGATTGAAAAAGCCAATCAACATACATGCTGTTCACCTCACTCGCCATAACCATAAAGACTGTCTATTGTTTGCATTTTCTATTCAGACAAATACTGTCCACGTCTAAAGCATTTATTTCAACACCACTAAAGCTAAAAAAAGTTAAGCATTCAAAAAGACTCAGTTATGCTGGATTCACACCAAAATGCCGGGGCTCTGAATGGTGGGAAAGTTTACATTAAACTACAACTTGTCCTGTCTCAAAATAATACTATGGTGAGAAAAACCTCCAATCTTTAATTAGTTTTGGGTGTAAATCAGAACTTTGTTTCAGGGTCAGATCTATTTAGGGTGTCTGCTTCAGTAGCTACATTAGTTAAAACCAGCTACAATTTACAAAGGTCTATAGTGAAGCATCACGTGAACACAGATTCTTTTATTTTTAATGCAGTGCAACCCAACTCGCAGAGAGTACAATCTATTTTTAATGAGAGTCTGGCTTTTACCCATTCCTTCACCAGGATTCACTGAAGCATGAAGAACGGGCCCAAGCGAACTGTGCTGGTGGCTCTCTGGATTAGACAGGCAGGTTTTCCAGGCTACAAACACTCGGTTTAACCCTTTACCATTAATTGTTTCATCGTGGAACACACACAGTTTTTAAGAACTGCATCAGGTGTGGAAAAAGGGAGTGATGCAGTCTGGGCCATCCCATGCATGAGAAGCTCACAGGATTCCTTTTACAGTTCTTGCAATAAGGTAACTAGGTAGAAATCAGAACCAATCAAAAATTGTTTACGGGGATAGAGAGCTTCACCCAAATACGATACCATTCTCCAAAATCAGCGTGTGCCATGTAAAAGCTAAATGTATCACAGGGTTAAAAAAACCCCAAGTAAATAAAATCATTAGGAGGAAAAGTTTGAAAACTGTGTGAAGGGAAGTTACAGTAAATCAAGTAACATGAGAAGGGTGTAAGTCATCTTGGAAGTTGTGTAAGTTACCTCCAGCGAGTGCTCACCAGTGCCATGGAAAGGGTAAGGGAATGATCAGAATCCAGTGTTTTGGTCACACTCACGGTGGTGCTCAAGTGCTACACTATGCACTAGAATGGTGGAGGAGGAAACAAGCCGGGATGTGAACTCAGCTGAAGAATTTTGTTAGTCCATGTTTTAAAATGTGTGAAGAGGAGGCAGCTTTACATTGAGCTACATGAAGCACACTCCAGAAAGCTGGATAACGTGACATACAGGAGAGAAGCTATAGAAGAGCTGTAGCAAGAGAACTGGAAAAGGGGAATGCTAAGGTAGGTCAAGCTATCAAACAGGAGGTTATGACCAACAGTAGCCAACCTTCCAGGCTCCCCTCTCCTCCTCCCCAGCTTAGGAAAATAACAGGAGCCCCGCTCTTGGGATTCTTTCTGCATACATATTCAAAGGGCTCTCTGCTCAGATTCTCTCTTTTGAACTTGCAATAATGGGTTCGTATGTGTCAAAATAAAAATAATCTACTGCCTGTATTAGTCAAATTAATTTCCTAACTGAAAAACCTCCCATCGCTGATTTAGATCCATACAACTAAAACAAAAACAACAACAAAAACCACCAAACCAAAAAACAAACAAAAGGACAAAAAAAAATCTGTGTGAAATACGCTTCTAGGAGAAATGCCTTTCGAACTTCAAATTTTGAAAGCTCTGGACATTTGTGTTGTATTGTTCAGGAAACCTGGGCTCATAATCACAGTCACTTGTGGCATCAGTCTCTTGGCAGGCCAAGGGCAAACCAGTAACTTAAACCCAGCTGTTTCACACATGTGCAATGAGGAGACTGGAATGAACTCCTGCAGCACAAATAACACCTCACTGCCAGTAACTTTATAACCAGACTCATAGCCTGAACCCAGATTACTTTTTATCCTCCCAAACACTGTTGCTTGTTCAAGAACTAAGAATGTCCTGATGGTTATTTTTCTATACTGCATTGTTTTATATCTTATAAAACATTTTTATTCCAAGAAATAATCCTCATCCCTGTTGAACACAACACTCAAAAACAAGCTGCTGTTTTCCAGGAGCATTACTTGTATAAATGAAAGACATATTTCATCTTCTACTTTTGGATCACTTCAGTATCTGGACAGTTCATATATGAAGCAGTGTCAGGGAAGTTAGTGAAACACCCACAAAAACCACCACCATTCCTATTCCACGTTTTAACATGTGGTGTTTAGTACTGTGAAAAGGGAGACAATAATGAACAGTAGAATATAGAGACTAAAGTATAAAGCATCCGATTTTGGCTAGAGAAAGGAGAAACAAAGTCACCAGGCATGGTTCTGACTTACCGATCTGGATTGTCAGCAGCACAGACAGAATCAATTAGTCCTACGTCGAGTGTACCCTATAAGCAAATATCCAACCAGAAGAGGAGGAAGACATTTACTATTACACTACTCACAGTACTTTTCCCAGAGACAGGTGAAAGGAGCAGCAGCTTTGATCAAACAAAATGATCTGTGGATCTGGGAATCTGTTTCTCTTAACCATTAAAACTGCTGAGGGGAAAACTAAGAGACTCAGATAACTAGATCCAGTAAAAGATTCTCTCTAGTTAAGCTGGAGGCAGCTCAACTGCTTTAATTTTTCATCTAAAAGGGCCACCCCAATGTAAATGGCATCCTCTCAGAACAAACTTCTGAGGCCATTAAGCAGAAGGTTTTTTATTTCCCTTTGCTTGATATTAGGTTCCAAATTTATCTCATTTATTCCCAGTGTATGTTGCACAGAATGATAAACACAGGGCCAGAAACATCTCAAATTTTCTACTCTTGGGTTTTTAATTTACTCAATAACTGTATCTTTGCAAAACTACAAACTCAAGCATACACTGTGGTGTGACAGGGAACTGGACTAGAAAAAAACACCTGCAAAAACAACACTCATTTTTCATCAAAGTGAATTATGGGAGAGGAGTCAGAAGTCAGAGTCTCCTCTTGTATAGCTACAGGGTGAAGGACGTGGAGCCTCTAGCCAGTGTCACAGCTACCACCGCACGTAAGGAGACCAAGGTCGTGACTCTTGGAAGCTGTGACCACCACAGCGCTCCTGTTTTCTAACGATGTCTGCTTTGATAAGTTCTTCAGATTTAGACTTACCACAGCATTCTGTGGATTTGCCTGCTCATCGTGCATCTCTCGAATCTCTTGCTCTGTGGACGCGTGGACTTGACTCAGTACGCTAAACCACTGGCTGTGGAGAGAAAGGCGGCGGTGTAAGTAAAACGTTGCTTCTGCACAAGCCCTTTGTCACCTTTGTTCTGCAGAGATCTAGCAGGTTCTGCAAGTTTTTTAAACTGCTTAGGATTCCTTTTGTCGACATGCATAAAAGCAGCGAGGCTTTTACAAACAAGTCCCTCCAGATCTCCCAACCAAGCTCATGTCATACCATTCTTCCTAAAGACAAATACCTTGTACAGAAAGGGGCATCTCTGAAAAACTGGTAGTAAGCACACTGAAACATCCGAGTGCTTAGAGAGCATTTATAACACATTCCACACATTTCATCTGGAGAAACACACATTACCAGCTACACACAAAGCCTTTAATGGGAAACCCAACCTTCAGATTACAAATTGTGCTGCACTGATGGCGTGACTCATAATACTTTTTACAATGATACTTCTGCAAACATGACCCAAGTCTATCGAGTCCTTTGTAGAAGCACAACTGAGAGAGAAAAAAGAGTAAAAACCCCAAGCAAATACCTCTAAATTTTCTGTTCCCTATAGAGCACTGGAAAATGCAGCTGTTGGAAGGGCCAGGGAAGCTGAACCTGAGCTAATTTGTGCCACTCCAGTAGCCTTGTCTCTATCCACAACAGGAAAACCGGCAAGAGAGGCTCCCAGTACTTTGGTCCCTAGTGCTGAGCAGCAATTGCAGAAGGATTTTTATTCCAACCACACCTTCTGTTTCTGGGAAATCTCTGCCCTCCTGGCACTCATATGGGATAAAGCTCAACTGCTTCAAGCAATCCCACTGAAATCTGAGGGGAGAGCTTGGCCTGTTCAGCGGGTTCCTGAATGCCATTCTTTGAGATATGAATTTGCCATTCTAATGAAAATTACCTGGGGCCAAGTTTTCAAAGGGCTTAAAAGCCCAGCCTTTCAAACAGACTCCTCACTTTTCTGCAGAGGTTTCTCTACCACCACCAGGTTGAGGAAACACATGCAAAACTACTGGCTTTAAATATAAAGCTATATTCTCTGCAATTGCTTGTAGTCAAAGAATGTATGCTTATGACACTGAAGCGCTGCCTCCTTAATTCCAGCATTCAGAAGCTGACTGCTCCCTATCACATAGGTGTCTGGGAACCCAACTGCCAAAATAGCTTGAGAAAACCTCTGTTGTCTGTCAAGCAGTACCACTGCCATCTAAATCAGTTCTAACAGCTTAGGCTTTCATTAGAAACAATGCAAGGCACAAAGAAAAACAAAGATGTAGAGTGCCAGACAACAGAGAAGATGAGAACATACATAGTTCTGGTTCTTTTGTTGAGGCTCAGCGATATCCACAGAAAGGTCAGCAATAGGACAAGGGGGCATGGGCTTAAACTCTGCCAGGGGAAATTTAGACTGGATATTAGGAAGAAATTGTTTCCAGAGAGAGTGGTCAGGCATTGGAACGGCCTGCCCGGGGAGGTGGTGGACTCGCCGTCCCTGGAGGTTTTTAAAGTGAGGTTGGACATGGCACTTAGTGCCATGATCTAGTAAACAGACTAGAGTTGGACCAAGGGTTGGACTCGATGATCTCTGAGGTCTTTTCCAACCCAGTCGATTCTGTGATTCTGTGATTCTGTTGTGCTTAACACTTTACTTGGCTGGATTTAAAACAAGGTCACTGAAAACCCCTCCAAACGAGGGAGGGGTCATCTAGAGAGAGGGAACCACCAGCTGAAGAAAATTAAACCTCATCTACCAAAAGATTCCCACAAATTCAATTCACCTTCCATTTTCGGGCTCAGAAATTGCAAATGTTTTTAAATATCAACCTTGTATTTGAAACCAAAAAAGACTTCACAGCACTGCATGCACAGTTAGTAATAATACATTATTGGATTTTAAAGAACTCGGAGTTTTCAGAATTTAATGTAATCTTTGTGTAAACAATGATAAAGAAATTAATCATGGCACTTTGCAGGAGACCAAGGCAGATTTTACTCTCCTTTTGCTTTCTTCCCTCTCAGGACCTCCTTTGCATTTCAGCTGAGTCCTAGAACCCAGCAACAGGGAAGAAAACAGATGGAGGGTTTGAAAGGTTTAAATCCTCAGCAGCAGCTGCCCACTGAAGCATTACATCTTTCCTCAAATACACTTCCATGATCAAAACAGTAATTCCTCTTTTTTGGGGGGGTGTCAGGTTTCTCTTGCTTTTTCCCATAATTGGAACAAAAAGCAACTTTGGATTGTGATCTATACAGTGTACAAAATATTTTTTCCATAGCAGGTCCAGAACCAAAACAGTCTGATAATTTTGTACTTCACTTTTAACAACGCCAAACATTAGCGAGGCTTTGACTTCATCCCATTTGCAAATCCTTACACATGTCCCTCATTAAAGTTTTCTGGAAAGACTGAGAAAAAGGAAACATAGAATACACTGGTAAAATGTATTTAATATGGATGGTGTGCGATGTGTACTATATACAACAATAGCATATAGTGTCTCCTCCTCCATGTTTAAGAAAAAAATGAGAGAGGTACATGACACCAGACAAGTCTTTATGCTGATAATTTCTTATTGGTCCCTAGGGCATGTACGCAAGTCTAGCAGAAGAGAGTTTAGCTAAGCCTTCATTTTAAAATATACTCACATCACACAAGAATCTTAACAATGAGTACTGGGAAAGCTCATACTTATTTCAAGGGTAATTTTAAGGATGTATAAAAAATGAAGAACGATTCTGCACTGCAAGCATTGCTAAATTTAAACTCAGGGTCCTGTGATATAGGAAGGTATTATACCTTTAAAAAGAACAGAATACCAAGCAGCTTCAAGGCTTCAGAGCAAAACGAGTTCAAGTGATGTTGACATAGGCATCCTGTGTTCTGGCCTTGGGGCAGCAAGGCAGTGGGTAATAAGCTGTGATTACTAAGTTCACTTTATTTAAATGCTTGATTTTTAGGGCAAGCATATGATTATCTCGCATGAACTGCAGTGTAGGGATTTTTTTTTTTAAAGATCTGATCTGACAAGTCAAGCTTGCTCTGTACCTACCAACCTCTCCCTCCAGTTTGATATGGCTCCTTCAGCAACAAAAGCAAGACCCTTTCTAAATCAGCAGAAAGGGAAACACTCCGTGGCACCCTCTTCTTATTCATGAACACACTTTCATCCTAAAAGCCAGTGACCACATTACAACTTTTACCTGAAAAAATTTTAGGCTCTGCTTAGGCAAGCAGATCCCAACCCTAAAGAATAATACATTATTTTTGTCAGATTACAGGGTCTTAAATACTGATTTAATCTATGCAGATAAGCACAGCAGGGTAAAGCACAAGACAAGCACCAATGGCTGATGATGCCTTTCTACATACATGCTGTATTTCAGAAAGTTGCTAGTAATAAATGGATAACAGCCAAATTCTAGGCAAATTTTCATTGGCAGTCTGACTCTTTCCAGTGATGGTCTGCCACGAGATTTTCTTCTCAGCAGGCCTTTAGAAAAAGTGTTAAATACAATGTGTTTGAATATTTTGTGACAGTGGGCAAACAAATTAATGTCAAGCACAAGCCAGAATGGCACAGAGGTTAAAAAAAGAATAAAAAACACCCCCAAAACCCCCTCGAAAGACCAAACCAAACAAACAAAAAAGAAAAGAAAAGAAAAAGGCCTGGTGATTTTCATACCTTGCATCCTCAGGAGACTCAGCAATTAAATGGTATGTCCTGTCGCCCACTATGAGATCAATACCATTTTCTTTGCCCGTATTATCAACAATCTCTCTGTAAAGAAACAAATGCCAAGATTGACCATTAGAGATCATCAACATTTTGAAAATTCTGTTCTCCTGAGAGGGTCACAACCTACTGATACTTAAAATAACAGCAGTCAACCTTAATCAGGTTCATTTGCAAGATTCACAATGTCATTCATCAGACAGCATTAATTCACCAAACTACAGTTGTTGTGTTTCCTGCCTATATGGTAAAAATACTCAAACTACTACAAGTGTCACTATACCAAGTTGACTATTCTGTTATTTTTTTTAACAAGAACTAAAGAAAAAGTATTATGAAACCTCAAGAGGCAAGGATAACTGGCTTAAGAAAAGGATATATTTCTGAAATTACTGCATAACCAAGTAATTTTTTGAGTGTTAGAAAGAAAGCTCTTTAAGATTAAAACCAAAGAGCAAATAAAACCTGGATTAGTGATTCTGTGTGGTTGTGAGTCACTAGAGAAAGACAATTCCAAACGTGACTTCCAGAAAAAGCTGAGTACACACCAGCTGAAAAGTTACATCTTCCCAATTTCTAGTTTGGACATCTAAGTACTGATATATTAAACAAATATGGATCACAAAGCACAAGATTTTTAAGGAGTAATTTAAGTTTTACATCAGGTTTTCCTGAAGCTTAAGGAACCAACTTGGTTTTGGTTTTTCTGTTTTACTGTACTTGTCTGAGGCTTATTGCCTTAATTAGTCATACTTCTTCATCACCTATACTAATCTCATAAATCCCTATCGTATTATTATGTGTGAGCTCTGCTTAACAAACTCAGGAGGATGATTTCTCTACTCTTAAAGCAAAAAGCTATAATTCTGTCCTATTTTTTTTTTAATTTGGTTTCCTCCCCTCCCACTATCAGTGTCCAACAGAACACCTCCCTACTGAATCAGCCTAAGATTCATTTAATTTGAACGGGGTCCTTTACATGGAGTTGTGAAATATGTAAGTCACACGATATGGCAGGAATGCAATCAGCGAATATTGAAGCTTCCTAGAAAAGCTATGGCTTATTTCTCACAACATATAGCTCTTTAGATATAAATATCCTTTCTTTTAGCTATTTTACAAGTTGTTGATTGAACCTACATTTCAAGTTAGGTTCAACAACCTTTACCTCATAGTTTTAAAGGTACGTTCAGCAAAGAACTTCTATAGGGCACAGTCAATGAAACAATGTGGCGACAACAAAAAGTGAAGGTTTAAACATATTAGAAAAACGTGCTAAATAAACGGTATGGTACATGAGACAGATTCAAACTCAGTTTAAACAAAAAAAATTGTGGTAGGAACTTCAGTCTATATTCCGAGATTTACTTGAGAGCCAGCAGCCCATTGGTTTTACAAGAGCAAGTCAGGAAGCTCACTGAAAGTATTCCGTTCATGCTGCTTGAAATCAGACTTAAGCCAGGACTTCCCAATAAAAGATTAATCTAAACTTTCAATTTAGTTTAAGTACCCTGTTAAATTAACAAAATAAAACAGATACTTGCAAATTGCAAGGAGCAGCGTGGAATCAAGCGTTAAAGCCATTTCTATTTTGCTCTACCTTGGAAGAAAACCTAGGCACATTTTTATCCAGGAATGAGACTACCAACATTAGCACACTCTAATTTTTAAATTAGACAGATAATCCATAAGTTTATAAAGCCTAGTGACTTTTTCGCAGGAAAAATACTATTCCTCAGAAAATCTCTTCGATGCATGGTTCAGCAAGCATAAAATTTTAAGGCGTAAGGAACTTTTGTTAGCAAGACATAAGTTACTAAGTTAAGTTGAGTAATTCTATCTTTTTTAGATGAATATATGCATTTTAAAGACTTTATCACCACAATTACTTCAAACATGAAAAAAAAAATGTAAATGCATACAGAAGATACAGCTTTGACCCATGTTAACTTAAATATATTCAGGGCGTATTAATTCTACCCTCTCCATTCTAGGTCTGCCTGCAGCTATGGACTTGGCAACATGCCCCAAGTTGCCTTGGGAATCATTACAGACTAAGTAGGGCCTCTAGTCTGGGAGAAAGCATAGATGGGTTCATTATAGCAGCAGTTTTCTGAAGTATTTGGCACCGGCTCAGCCCTGGAGCACTCTGCAGACACAGGAGAGAGCCAAGTAAGGACAACACTTGCTTTTAATAACTTCATCACGCACACTCTCATGTTTGCATTCACACAACTTGAGGGCAGGGCAGTCAACGTCTTCCCAGATTAAGCCTCAAGAAGTATTTAGGAGGAACTATGGCTAATATATGAACACATATAAACGTACTTGGCTGTCCGGACATCAATGGAGCCCTTTAGCTTTTCTTCACTGTCATTTTCAAAGTACATCAACCTGGACTGTCTGAGAACAAACCATCGTTTCTTCCAGTTCCTTCTGGAAAGCGTGGATGATCCACCCCCCTTTTTGTGAAGCCAACCCTGCTTAAGCGCTTCCTGCTTGGAACGAAACCACAGGAAGGTCTCATCCTTCAGGACACACCAGCGCCGCTTCCATGTGTTTATTAAGCCACCTGGCAAGACAGACACATGTGGGTTTATACATCGTTAAGACAAACAATTATATTACAAAACAGAAGCGGTGACCAAACCAACGCTGGAAGATGCTGACCAACGATGCTGCAGTTAAACTGAGTCTCTGCTGTAAGCCACAAAACCAAAGATCTCATTTTTGCGCATCCTTAAGGCCACCAATACTGTTGGCAATCTAAAAACACTTAAAACTATAAATTACAATAAATCTCCACATAAAAAATATGTAACTTATATATAAAACTATATATACTTATACATAACACATATAGTAAATAATAGATTATTAAAAATTCATATCGCATATAACAAATCAGATCTTCAACACTGTTTTCAATGCATTTCAATAATAATTTAAGAAAGGTTTAGTGTTAAACTCTTTCCTCTTTCCAGTTTGCCGAAATACTTATGGTTATTAGGAGGTAACAATGTTCAACTCAAAACCACAAAACCTGGACAAGCTGTACTTAAAGAGCAGGAACTACACCAGTGTGAGCTCAGTCCTGCCGAAGTGTGGTTGTAATGCCTAAAATTCTTGTGAGCTTTGTTATGGTAGACAATACACCTTGCACCGTAGTTACACCACAGTCATAAAAGCCTTAACCAAACCAATTTACTCCTGTCATTCCACAAAAACTTATTGCGAACTATGCCAGAGGGTGAAAGTTGTGCTAGTGACGGCTGTGTACATTATTTTTCTCATAAACATAAGTTTGTGCACATTCATCACTGTTCCTATTCCAGGAAAATAAGTTATGCCGCAGTGATGGCTATCATACAAGGATTCACCTAGATTATAATTTACTATCAGTTATCAGAAGATAAAACAAGAATCTTAACTACACATCACCTGTGTATACTCTTGCAGTGTCCCCCAGATCCCCTTGCTATACATTTCCTTCTTTGTGTCTTTTGGATCCAAAATGAAATTTGACTGATCAGAAAAATAAGTTGAGTGCTCATTAAAACTGATCTGCAATGTGGAATGTGGTCTATGTTAAAAGGCGCATGAATCAGCTTTCCTCAAAATTTGGTACAATTTGACTTTGTGAGTTATTTTACTCTATTTATACCAGAGATTCCATTGTTTACAAGCCAGCAAAGGCGTAAAATGAAACAGAGTCAGCTGAAAATGTTGGTGTTCCTTTGCAGAGGGAAGAACACTGCTAGATGGAAGGCATCTAAAGCAAATAATTTAATTTGAGAGCAGCTCAAATTAAGTTACTTTTCCACAACCCTTTGAAAAACAAGAAAATAGCTTAACTCTACAGAAATTTGAGCTCAAGGTATAATAAACATTTTTAGTTATTTTGTATATTTAGCGAATTTTGATTCACCCAATACCTTTCATGTACAGAAAGCTGTGAAAGTAGGGCAGGCTGACACAGCTATAGACTGAATCCCTCCGGTAGGAAAGCTCATCATCTGTATCAAATCTGGAGTCAAAATCTTCTTCGCTGTCTTCAAACTACAGAATAAAGTAAATAAAGGTGAAATAATCTCTCAGGACAGACTCTAGATAAAATTGGTTTAGAAGTCTTCATTTAAAACATTTTATGATGCACTGGAAGCACATAATTCCTCATTTTTCATCCAGCTAACAAAGGAAGGAGTACCTTATGGTAACTGGCAGATTGAACTGCTTGATTACACACTGGCCTTGATGTCACGTAAGAAATCTATGAAACAGCTTTATCGCTGCTCAGGAAAATCATCCCTTTGCAAGAGCATGGCCAGGGCATGTTACATTGTGCTACCTCCCTCCGTCATTGAAGCGTTGTGGGCAACAGTTTACAAAAGCCTTGAGAAAGAAACATGTTCCAGAAGCTGTGGTAAGAGCTTTCCTCCACCCTCACCCCAAATAATCAGAATTTCTGTTCCTTATCTGACACACACCCAGAGTCATGCAACAGGCAGGAGTCCTCAACAGAGAAGCTAAAAGCGTCTTCCTCTTAGTCAAGAACTGTCAACTTAACCCAGCAACCACGATGGCTCTTTGACTGTTTTTTTTATTACCTCAACTGTAATAGATATTTTAGTGTTGACTTTTTCCTTCTAAATAAGTCAGCGTTGCTGAAATGCTTTCTCGCTCTCCCTGTCACACAGTCTGACAGAAGTATTCTGTGAGTGGCAGAGGCAACCATATTCTTCCAACAAATATTTGTAGGAGTGAAGCCCATAGTATACACAATAAACAGCACCGAGAAAGAGCTCCACGGTATAAGTGTCTACCTCAATAATTTTAAGATTTGCCATCATGTGAAATTTATCCTCCAAGTAATCTCAAAATACACCTGGTAATTCAGGGACTTCTCCAAGCAGGTTATTCTGTGCTGCTGCAACTTGCACGCATAACTGAAGCTGTTTTTTCTGATAACAATTCCCCACCATGCTACCTGGTGCCCCTACACACAGAGAGCAATTTTGCTGATGAAGAGCATCCAAGGCCTCTCACTGAGCTCCTCACCAAATACCGTGAGGTTCTGCATTAAAACAGACGGAACCACATCCTTGCACAAGCCTGGGACTGCAAGCAACATCAGAGCCATCCCTAACTAACGCACTCACCCCAGTGGCATCTAGATGGCAACAGACAGCTACGTCTATACACAGTCTAGGCGAGTCAAACTACACAGCACAGACATTTGCAAGAACAGCTACAGTCACTCCACAGCTGCACAGTGGGAAAAAAGTAATCAGAAAGCACATATCAATTATTAGATAATAAAAACAATGATACTTACAGACGACTGAGCTCCTTCAGAGCTAAACCGATATGCTCCAGAGCTATTGTAGGTCCCCACTGAGCATCGGTAGTCCGGTGACCACTGGCTACTGTGTGAATTGGAGAAGGTCACGCTGCTACCTGAAGTAATAGCACCATCTTCATAATCGTCTTGGTCGTAATCGTAGTCTCCATCTGGAGAAATAAGTTCCACAGAATTTGGGGGTCTACATGATACATTTTCTGGCATGCAGTATGTGGATTCACCACTGGAAGAGTTGTGGAGACTGACTGTGTCAGGAGGTATAAGCATGGTGTTGCCAGCAGCAGGAATTGTTGGCACCACCGTATCGTTCATATAGGGATCCTCTTCTGAGGAATCATCACTTGTTCTGATGCCACTGGTCCTTTGATCAGAATGGCCATGCTCACTGGGGTTGGGCGAATCCTTAAATGCATCATCATCAGCTTCAAAGCCCTCATCTACCTCCTCCTCAGGATACGGCTGGCTGAAGTTAAAATTGGGCTTCTCACTGCAGGCATTTCCAGCCTGTTCAGTCAGCTCAGTGGGATACCCGTTGCCCACAGAGAGAGACCTCTCAATGTTTCGGACACATTCATCAATCTCATCAAAGTTCAGAGATTCCAGGAACTCCTGGGCTGCTCGACACGCTTCGTCCTCGAGCCGCCGGAGCTCCTCGTCTCGAAGCTGCTGCAGCCTCTGTAATGAAGCCTCTGTCAAGGACAGCTCCTGCTGCTTCTTCACGCGCTGCAGGTCTTCAATTTCTTTTTCCAGACGCAGGATTTCTTCCACCTGCCTGCTTTCCTTCTGCTTCTCCACCTCCTGCTTCAGCTCTGCCTCCTTCTGGGCTTTCTGAATGGCAGCCAGTTCCTGCTTCTTTCTCTCTTCTTCAGCCTGCATATAAAGAAAATAATAAAATAAAGCCCCCCAGTGCAATGTTTCTTTTTAAAATTTATTTCTAAAGCACTATGCTTCCACCACACTGTTCATTTAAAAGGACCCTTATCCCTACATCAGAAAGAAAAAAGAAAAAAAATGAAAGTATGATTACATTTGCTTACAGATACTGGACAGCTCAAGTACATGCAAAAAGTTCAATCTTTGCCAGAAATCAAATGAAGCATGAGGCGAAAAAAATTTCCATGCAAACAACTGTATTAAGTTTCCTTTGGCTTTATCTGCCAACTCCTGTAATAAATTTAACTTAAATGCCACAGGTGCCTTTTATTTTTTTTAATGGCTGGGTTGAGATGCTCAAATAAACAGGATGGCTGAAAACATTAAGAATATCATTTACCTGCTGGGCAAGACGCTCTGCTTCTTGTCTTTGTCTTTCCCTAAAAGCCAGGCAAGAAAATAGGTTAGTAAATCAAGCTCAACATAAGCTCATCACATACCTTTGCAGGGCAATAGCTCAGCTTAGAGAGATCACATGGAAAAGACAGCCAAAAATAAGGTAACCAAGGACATATTTGTGAATATGATGACAGCTACATGCTTCTTTTAGCAAAAGAAGCAAAGGTTTCCAAACTCACTTGATCAAGAATAGCCTGAAATAAAGGCTATTCAGACCAAAACCTAATGTGGCACAGACAGGAAAGTGATGTCAGACAACATTTCTGCACCTTTCTTCCTCCTCTTTTCTCCTTTCCTCCTCCTGTCTCCGCTTCTCCTCTAGTCGCTCCCTGTAAACACGTCGAGCAAGCTGGCCTCGCCGCTGCTTCTGAAGGATTATGGCTGCTTTCTTCAGGCACAGGAACTTCTTCCTACCACTGAATGCTCTGTAGTTCTTCTGTATCACAACCACATAGTAGAGAACCTTTCTATATCGCTTCCTGGGAGAGGGAAAAATAAAAATAATAATAAAAAAGGTAAATTTATAAGGAAATAAGGAACTAAGCAGCAGTGGCGAGCAGTCTTGCCATGGTGACCTGCAATAATGAGCCCATGGTAGCAAAACAATTTATTATTTCTAGGTCCGTTCTCATTCCCGCTCTCCTCCCTAGGAGAGGAAAGAGATTCTCTCATTTCTATGACAGCGCTGTCTGTGTCCTCATTAAGGAAATGCACATTACTTGCTTTACATGTTCTTATGACTCTGACAAGGAGATGCTAAAAGGACAGCTCTGTGTGTGTGCACACATGCAGAGCAAGAATTTAGAGACAGTCATCCCTCGTCTCTGAAAAGAAACATCACGAACAGCAGGATAGCTCTGTCATTAAAAAAGGAATATAGTTTTTCAGTAACATACTGGTCAGGATATAAGGACAGGACTAATATACACATGAAGAGAAATTACCTCATTATGCAAACAAGTTTCTTTAAACTGTCCTCATCTGATTTGTAGGAAAAGCAGAGAAATAAGCAGATGGGATGAGCAACTCCACCTAATACATAATGCATGAAGCCAGGTAAACAAACGAAACATTCATCAGTTATCCAATGTCATGGCTGGTAACTTGGGGCAGCTCCACTAGGTGCCGTCCAGCTGGAGATCCTACTGTGGATCTAATGCCATGATTCAATTACATGGATGCTGGCTGACCTCCAAACTTCCACACTGTCCCATTGATTATATTAAAACAATTCAAACTCCGTTTTGTTTTATTCACAGGTCTGGCAAAGATACCAGCTGGTATTTTCCAAAGCCACTTACAGGATTTGGATGCCTGGTCCTGAGGAAAAGTTAAGAATTGTGCCAGAAGGATTTAACTCCGTGACACCCAACCCATTTATTCCAAAGCTTGATCACTAATATTCTCATCTAGTCACTTACCGGGCTGCATAACCTAAGATGTGTGCTCGGATAATCATTGCCGCCTTGGTGACTTCCACCTCTCGCTGTTTCTCCAACTTGTGTTCCAAGGACTCCCGGAGAAACACCTACAGAAGAAAACTTTTGGGTTAACAACTTGTGGGGAGCATCACAGGTAAAGGACAGCTGAGGTGCTGCCAATGTGAGTCTGAGCAGCAAGCCTCAGCTTTGAATTCAGAGATAAATACACCATTTCCTCAACAGAGAATAAAAACAACCCAAAACATATTCCTCTTAAAAGAAAATATCTGCAGGCGATCCTCTAACTTGGGGGTTCAGTGGGAAGAGCCTGATTACAGGAATGGAAATTCTAATTAGAAGCAGGGTTTTTCCAAAAGCAAGACGGTTACTAGATTCATTAAACTGGCTTTCCCACCAAAGAGTAAGACAAGACAAAAAATGTGTAGGACCTAGCATGAACTTGCTGATTTGAGAGGCTGAAATACGACCCAAATTACTTAGCAGCTGGAAACAGCCGGTTCAGTGACACTGGGACTATCTGGGATGAGACCAGGTTGCACACCACAATGTGGTGATTAAAAGTGCATGGATAGCATAGGCCCTGCTGAGGGAGGAGGGCTGCAAAGACAGCAATGTTTCCTTGAAAAGTTTTGGGTTTTTTCCTGAAAAACAAACAAACAAACAAACAAAAACACCACCCCAAACCAGACTTTTGGAGTGTAGAAAAAAGTTTTCCCTCTGTGTTTAGGGGAGAAAAAGCCCATCATCAAAGCCAAAGCAGCAGCACTCCTGAGGAGAAACACAGTTGTGAGTTTTGAATGTAGCTAGAAAGGGATTACATTTTACCATAAATTACTCAACACTATGGAACATAAGAAAGCTCACAGAAAGTCCCACAGTTCTGGTATCCGAGCTGCACTGGGCAACTCTTTCTAATTCTTTCACTTAGTGGGCAATCTATTCGCTCTACACGCACAGGCTTTAAAAACACAACAAAATTCTGCTTCAGAAAGGCATCCAGCTACTTCCTGAAGAAAAATGGACATTAAGCACATATTAAGCTCAGGCTAATGCCTTTTCCTGAGCAGGTGCATTGCAGCTTGAGATGTGAAAGACAAGAAGAATTCACACGGAAGCTAAATCATTGCAATGTTGTTATCGCCCCTTTTAAATAACACGGGCAGGACGGTGCCCCATCCCATGTTCAGCTTGAAACCAATGTCCTCTTGTTCTCTTCTACAATGAGCTGTTTATTAAGACTCTTATAAATGTGCGGGCAGCTCCTGGCGGGGTGAGCCCCGGCCCTATTAAGATGCCACAGCACTGTCTGGGGTCTGTACATAAACACTGTTAATATTCTGCATCTGAAAGTATAATGCAAAGCACTGATCATTATCACTGTATTATTTGTAAGTCAGTGTCTGAAAACAGGGGATGAAAGATGACTTCAATTGCCATCAGAATATTTCAGATGCTATCTTTTACAATGACTGTAAAATAACGAAATCAACTTTCCCAGTAGCATCTCCCATACTCCTTAAGCATGCAGAGGAATGGAGGAAAACATTCAAAACTATGCAGTTGTGGGGCGAAGAGGATAAGGATGAAGGTCGTTTCACACAGAAATCAATCAGATTTTACAAAATATTTTTGCTACCTTATGGTAATGAGAGAGTTTTTTCACAGATCTAACATTTGACAGAAAAACTGCACATGTAGCACATAATTCAGCAAACTTTCCTTTAGGATCTGTTTTTCATTCTCTCTCCACTACAGAAGCCCTGGGAGCACCAACTGGAGTTACCCAGAAAAAAACAGAGGAGAAAGCCATCTGCAGAAGCCTGGGGGCTGATCCTTGGCATTGATGGCCTCATGTTTGCAATCCACTCTCTGGTCCTTTCCACCAGGTGGTTTTAACATTTAGGAAACCTCAGATCCTGCAATGGGGAATCTTTTCCTGGGTATACAATACTTTCCACATAATTCGTTAAATCTAAGAGCACAAATTCGCAAGGAGGGAAGCTCTGCACACAGCTGTTGTCCAAAATCAAACTGGCAAAACGAGCATGCAAAAACACCTGGATTGTTTTATTTCTCAAAGTTCCATTATTTTAATTAAAATACTTTGATTTTTTTTTTTTTTAAGACAAGAAAGTTGTGGGCAAATTTAAGGTTGTCTGGTAGGACACGCATTGAGGTCTAATGTACCTCTGAAAAAGATCCTCAGAGTAGGACAGCAAACACACTTAGAGCTCAACTCTGCCACATGAACATTGGCTAAAATTCCTACTCCTGATTTCAGCCACTGAGTGGGTATCATGTAGGTGGGTTTACTAGCATGAGTGGAGCTCCCAGCAGAACAGTGTGTTATCTCACATGCTCAATACTTCTAAAAACAATAAAATTCAGCTACCATGGTTTAAGTTCTGATCCTCCCCAGCACTATTGCTTCTGAGCAGTGGTAGAAAATTCGCATGAACTTTTTCTCCATGAGTGAAATCCCCAGTCGGTGTCTGAGTGCCTTAGACAGCAAATTCCTCAGCACGACCATTAATTGTTGCTATAAGGGTTTCAAGAGCACCAACAGCCACGCACAACTTCCTTTAAGGCCAGAAGTAATTACCATTACAACTATATCTCTGCAGCTGTGCAGTCTAAATCCTGTCCCTTCAGCTTTGTGTAAGCACCATCCCCACAATATGCACAGCCAGATTATTTTACCTTATTTTTTCCAAGCTGCCATTCAGTGCTTGTGTTGTCATACAGACGAAGCAGGACGGCACATTTCTCATTTAAATCTTCAGGCAGAGTTAAGTTTCTCATGAGAACTTTATACCTGGCAACCAAAGAATATTTATTACTTCATTTAAGATACAAGTTCTGGTTTTGCCATATGATTTTTTTTTTTGTCATTAGATTTTCACTTTATCCCTCAACATGGGAATGTTGATTTGGCACCCATGACACATCTGAAGTGCACAAGTCAGCGTGTTTACCTTTTATAAAAGTCTTGAAAGGGCCTGCGGACGGGGAAGCCAGCCCTCCGAATCCTGACTGTCTCCAGCATCCCAGAATAGCGCAGCTGGTTAAGCACCACTGTCTGATCAAACTGGTCTGGCATCTAAAATGAGCAGGTTCAAAACAAGGATTTTAATAGCAATGGTTAGAGATGTCAGGGGAAGTAAAAAAGGGCAAATTTATGAATCCGCAACGCACAACTGCAAGCAACTGGCTACACAATGTCTTAAAGGACATCAGCAGTTCAGAACACATAAAAATATATCTACAGGATGGAAACAAAGGGGTAACTACACCCTATAATTTCCATAAACACAACGTTTACAGCTACTTAGTCCAATCAGCGCTCTCTTTCCATTTCTCGTATATTCGCAGGCCATTGCTGTGCAGGAAGAAATGACAGAAAGAAGCACAGGCAGCCAACAGCTCAACAGCTACAAACTTGGCTATTTTGTTTCTTTAGCGACTGAATTTACAGTCCCCATAGATAATCCCAAATATTGAAGATACACAAATAGAGTGGTGTGATACAGTTTTAGAAAACAAACAAACAAAAAAACCCAAAATCAAAAAGGCAGAAAACATTAGATTTTTAGTGTAGTAACAATTCATCTACTATGGACAGGGATGGAAGTTCATCAATGGAACCTCAAATCTTAAATGAGCTGTATTTCAAAGAGTTTCTGTTTGCCGTTGTTCTGAACAGCAGAAATATTTTCATCTGTGAACTCAACCCCCAAATTTCTGCTTCTCTGAAATAAGTTTCCCTTAGTTTGCGTGCAGTTCTTTCGGCATCATTTTTCACTTAGAACACAGATAACCCTAGCCACTCAGCCGTGAAAACCTGCGAATACGGATGAGTGTGTTCCTGCCCCTGGGAGCATCAGGAATCCACTCCTTCCATCTCAGAACCCCCCGAGTCACCTGTGCTCCCCTCCCCACGCTTTGAGGTAAACCAGCCACAGGCACACAAAGCTACGCAAGATGGTTGATAGAGAAGGTGCAGATGCCCCATCCCTGGAAACATTCAAGATGGTGCTAATCACTACATTGCAAAATGCCAGCAAACCTGATACCAAAATAACTCCACATGTAAATACAACACTTAATTCTTCAGCCCAAGAATCCACTTTAACCCACCAGCTGAGTGTCCTGCACAGTCATTTGCACAGCTGGGGTACAGTGCTTACTATTCTGCAAGAAGTTCACAAGGTGGGATCTTTTAGATACAGTCAATGGTTTACATAAAGACCTGAAGATCTTCAGCTGGTAGAAATGACAGTAAGATCAAGCCCTGAGCAACCGTAAATCAGAGGAAATGTTGGTATTTATTAACAGGCTTTAATCATGCCCCATGTTCAACTTTGCAAATAACTTACTCCCCAGAATTTTAACTTCTCAAAAGTCATTTCAGGAAAGCACAGACTCAGAAGTCAATTAAAGATATCTAACTTAACTTTTCCACCAGCACCTTTATGCTTAGAACAAAACACTGTGTGCCAGTGATAACTCAGACTTGTTAATAAGGTAGCTTCAAGAATATTGATAGATTAGCTTCTACCTCCCTCCTTTAAAAGGCAAAATGTCTAAACCAAAACGTTGCTATTCTTCCTTTAAATTCTTTTCTGAAGCAGAGGTGGGAGGCTCCTTTGTAGGTGCAACAGCCCTTCTGCGCTGAGCTGCTGCAGAGCCGCGCGGCCAAATGCTTCCCTGGCACTCACCTTTCCACAGCGAAACACCTTCCAATCCTTTCCTTTGGTATTGGGGCTACAATTCACATAGGAAAACACCACAGCCCTCCCTCCTTCCATGGTCAATAGCACCGAACAAAAATGATAATAACTCGTGTTTTAAAAAGTGGCTGGACGGGGGCTATGGAGAAATTCAGCCACGGCCAGCAGCTGCTTTGCCTTCCCTTGCAATGGGGGCTTTGTGTCCCAGGGAGGCTTGGGAGCGACATCTACTCTGTGCCACCCCACACGTTGCATTAATGGCTCTGTTACAAATGTGACTTAACATTTAATTTCCATACCTGCATGTATAAAAAAAACAGTGTTCTAAAGGGGGGGAAAAATGCCTTTGCGAATGATGCAAACTCCCTCTTTTTTTCTCAGCGATGTGTTGCATTTGGATTTTGCCGCCACTACTAAAACACACCACAAGCAAAATCTTTGTGTTTTACTGAACACACAGCACAAATGCCTACAATAAAGGTATTGATACTGTCATGACTGGTATTGCCAACTGCGTTTTCCATAAATGCCCAGCCTATGGCATTGTTAGGGGACCTGCAAAGCTGCCCATCGAGTCTCCAGAAAGGGAGGGAATGAACACAGATGCACACACAAATCTCTAGGAAAAACATATTCACTTTTTGCCTCGTGTAATGCAAGGCTGATGTGTGCTGCAAGCAGCCGCAGGTCAATACATCTTTAACGCTACATCTGGTTTTAGTCCTTTTACCTGTCCCATACTCACTGGTTCAAAAGGTGACGTTGTTTGCAAGATTTGCAAACAAAACTATTTTCGGTGCACTGAGGTGAGGAGGCAGACACATGGATGGGAGTGGGGACACAACAAAGCCAGGCAAAATTTGGACATCTCTCTCACAAGGCAGCCTCTCAGTTTGCAAGGGAGCACCTCCTGCTTTGAGAGCCAGATGGTTGCTGCACCCCTTAATCCTTTTATTGCCAGCCCCAGGCACTTAAAAAGTCAAAAGTCAGCCAAGCGGCTGGTGTGAAAGCTCATGTTACTTTTTAAAAAAACTTTCTCTTTCCATCTCTGTTTTGAGTTGCAGAAAAAGAAGCAACATTTTCATGACCTTCTTCCAGCAACTACAGAAGTTAGAAACAGCCCTTCTCTGTCATCAGAAGCTGGGATTGTCACCCAGTCACCCAGCTTCAAAAGCCTGTATTTAAAAAAAAGCATGAAACACTGGAAGAGATGTTAACATGGTATCACAGCAGGGCAACATAAAGACCATCACAATTTTAATTACATAAGCATACTCCTTCACTTTACCTTACTATTTATTTTTAATTACTCGCAGACACGAGGCTATTAAATTGGAGGGTCAAACCCTGCCCTGACATATCACGGGAATTACATCTGCATTAAGTCTGGTTGCTTGGGGTAAACTGGGGGTGGTGGTAAGAGATGTGCTGGACTCCTATTTCACACTTTGAATACAGAATGCCTAAAGAGATTCCCCATCACCTGAGAGGGTTTTGACTGGGCCATCACAGCGACTCTCCATTCCTCATCCGCGACGAGAGCTGCAGCCAGTCAGAGAGGCAGCCCAAATCTGAAATGCTAAAATGCATCCCTGGTTTCCCATGTCTAATGGAAACACCCAGAAGAAGTAACCCGTGTGGTCCTGTTTGTAACACGACAGCATCCAGCATTTCCACCTTATGACTTGGTGATACATTGCATCTCAGGCAGTTTTACTCTGGGGATGAAGAGGATTCCAGCCTCAGTTGTACGAACACTTGCAGACACGGATAACCTTAAGCTTAACTTCCAGCCAGCAAGACTCCTCATACTTAAAAAATGAATTGCATGTACATTTATTGAACCAGAGGGCAAGTACTGTATATACCCAAACGTTAAACTGCAGACACTTCTAAGACAGGGGATGATGACAGTCTCCACTTGAATGATGCTCACTGAAATACTAAGGAGTTAAACTCGCAATAGCACAGAATCTCGATGCCAAGGGTTTCCTATGCAGCTAATGCTCAGTCTTTTCTTTTTAGTGGTGCTCCTTCACTGCTCATGGTAAGCAAGCGAACTTTCAGATTTATACCAAAGTAACATGGGACAGGACTCACCTCTGGGGTCTGCTAAATCTCTACCAGTGTTGCTGGTAAAAAAGCACTGGACTTCTTTCACAAATGAACACTTTGGAAGAAATCGTATTCTGTAGGAAAATTTCAGATAGACAACACAACCATAGTTGACTGCAAAACAATATGTCTTCTAAAGTAAAAATTTGAAGTAATTGCTAACTGCAAAGTAAGATCAAATTTAAAGAGGAGGCAACAGAAGAACTGAACTGATAGCTTCCAAAATTGTGTGAGGGATATAGTCAACTTCAAATCGTCTCAGTTTTCAACAGATATTTCACGTTTATCAAGGAATGATAGCACTAAAGCACTCTTGACATGCAAAATCCCCAGACTGCAGCTAGACTCACATAGCCACGTTGAGGCACTGAGCACCAACATGAAATTAACAGCTACAAGTCAGGTCTGCTCTACTCAATAAAGCTGGTTTTTTTTGTGGTGTGCTCTTTCGTAGCACAACTTCTAATTTATCATTTCCTGAATCCAAAAGTCTCCACTGAATCTGCACCAGGCAGCACCGAAGCCAAGGCTTCAATCTGACCTGGAGTCTTTGCTGGTGAGACTCTGGCTCCTTAAGCTGCTAAATGCTTGCTCTGATCTGCTGTGACCTTCATGAAAGGCAAAGCTTCGGCCTGAAATCACAATTAGAAGCAGCCACTAGGACAGACATCTAACATCTATGTGTAATTTTCATGATAAAATAGTTCCTTAGATTACAGCCTGACTGAGGCTCTCAAAAAACACCCTTCCTTTTCCCTGGACAGCAGAAATCCTTCTTCCTCCCTGAACTACTGGCTGTCTCAGAAAAGTACAGGGACAATAATGACACATTACAGCAGCCTCATGGATTTTATGTAGGCAGAAAGAACTTCACAGAGAGATTGGGGGGAAAACAAAACAAAACAAAAACTACACACAGGCACACAACCCAAACAACAATGACGAAACCCCCAGTCCCTTCTTTCTAGATATAGTTGTGAGAACTCAAGTAGGACTATGGCAGCTTTGCTACCGTGTCTTAAAAGTGTTGATTTTCCTGGCTTAGAAAAGTGTTTTGTGGATGTGAAAAAGTGGATATAAAAATTTTTTATTTAAAAAGAAATAACTTTTCTCAATGTCTTAGCTTTTAAACTCCGCTGTTTTACTCCAAAAATGAAGTCTTTGCAATTTTACTCTGGAGAAAAGCTGCAGAAATTAAAGTAGGTCAGTCTTCTCCTGCTTTAGAGTGGGTTTTGAACTTTTTTCACATCCTAATGTGTACTTGTATTTCTTCAGAAACAGGGGGGGCTTATTAAGCCAGATCTTTCTGAAACAGTCCCCATGGTCCTCTGATCTCAGTCACCAGCTCCACAAGTCAAAACCAATGCCAGGCTTTCCTCCCAGACAAATCTGAAAAGTGTGAGTAAATTAACTTCTAATATGTAATTTAGGTGAACTGATAGAAAATTTCCGTATGCCCCATGTTTGCCTTTTTTAAACCACATTACACTCAGCAATTCTTATCCAACCTTCCTACCCCAACAAACCAGTTCATCCCCTGCTCTTCTAGCCATCATGTCTTCAGTCGCTTGCACCGTAAAATTTGGTGGCATTGGCTCTTTCAACAGAATTTCAACCTCAGGATTGCTGCGCTTACAGCACAAGGAGCATCAGAATCTGTGTGTGTCCTGCCCAAGGACCAGGAGCATGAGGTCCCACTGACCTAAGAGCACATGTATTTCAAGGAAAAACCATTTCCAGTCTTCTCCAGCATGCAGCAGCTGTAACTGGAACAGGTTCAGGTCGAAACATTGAAAAGTTTGATGCCTGCTTTGTTTGTGAAGACATGCCCTTACTGTCCCAGAGTATTTGTGTCCGCAGACAAATATCATAAAGAGTACAGGGGAATAAAACCAAAGAATGTGGTACTTCTACTGTATGGCACTGGCAAGTTAAGGAATATTTGGATAAACCTGTAATAACAGTAAGTGTTTTGCGTGTCTGAAGTTCTCCTGTCTTTTATCCACACATCCACCCCCAAAACCCATAAAAAGCCTTTAAAAATCACTAACACTGCTGGAGGTAACTTGCTAAAAAAAGAGCATGGGTCCGCTGCAACACCACTTGTGCCTCAAAAAATTCTGCCGCAAACTCCAGGCCGGATTTCACTGCAAACTCAGCAATGATAAGCTGTCACTTTCATACAATCTCTACAGGTCTGAACGTGAAAGTACTGCATTTACCAGCAGCAAGCATTTACACAATTAGCTGCTCTTCTCTTCAACTCCTACTACTGCATCTGACCCGGGTGACTCATCTTCCAGCCCCGAGTGTTTCAGATAAGAGAGAGACTTCAAAATTAGCCACTCTCATGCCGCAGGTGAGAGCTGCCTACGTTAAAATAATAGTGTATAGAAAGGAACACTGTAATTTTAGCATTCTTCCACTGTACCCAAACAGTCAAAGGAGGAGATTCAGTGCATGAATGTGAAAATGCTTTTGCTTTTATATTCAGCCTGTCGCCCAGCTTACTTTACAAGCAAGGGTATCTCAAGGGTATTTTTAAAACAGCAGCCCAGTTAAGAGTTATGAAGGAGTACATTACCACACTGACCATTTGCACTAGTGTCTAAAGATTTCAGCTAAGTCAAGACATCACTGATTTAGGTCCATCTATAAAGATGCTATTTCAGGTCCTGTTTGTTTAGATATAATGAAGATAAGAGCTGGAATTAGCTTCACTGTTGGAGAAAAGATGCTCAAATGAATCTGAGAGGCTTGCTGCCATTTCACGCTTCCATTGACAACGATCAATGACAAACTCACAAACTTGGAGCTACTTAAAACTACTTTTTATTAGTCACTGTGCTCTTGCATTTCCGAGATATCTTCTTTTTGTTTGGTTTGTATGGACCAAATGCTACCCCTGAGTAAACACACAGCAGCCTCTTTGCAAAACTTTCTTTCTGAAGGTGTGCAGAATTTGTTCTAAAGGAAGACAGATTTTGTCCACCTCTCTTATATCAGCTCACTCCCTCAAAATGACAATGTAATTTCTTACACACTGGTTAAAAAATCACAGATTAGGAATGGATTTTTAGAGGCACAGGCTTAAACACCAGAGATATTTATGTTTTCTAAGTGCATATTCAGAGCTATCTATGTGATTGCCTAAGTTTCAGTGAGCCCTTGCTGCTTGAATACATTATTCAGAGAGGCCATTGAAATGCACAGAAAGTCTCAGGGGCTGTTTGTCCCAGAGCAGCAACTGCAGGACCAGCCAAATGAGACAGACAATTAAGAGCATTTGGGAAAAGAGGGATTTAAGGTTTGAAGCCGCTCTGGCAGGGTCTCAGTGCACTGACAGAAGGTGCAACTCGCAGCACGGGGGCCCCAGCTGGAACTTTTCGTGGACCCTCCTTCTCCACCTGTGAGTGATCTGTTGCCGTTTCATCTGAGGTCATCCTCACTAAAGCCTCCAGTCCCTGCAGACTAAACCCCAATCTGGCCTCATTCTCCCCACATTGTGACCAGTCAACAGGCTTCTCCTGAAGAAAATCAATCAGGCTGCCTGGTAGCCCCAGACATACCATGAAGAAACATGCTGTGAGGTACTAATTACAAGGACAGCTGTCCTTCCTTGCCCACCCATGTCACAACAGCCAGTGTTACCACTGTTCATTACAATGGTCAAGACAACCACTGCACACACGGCTTCGTATCTGCTGAGGCTGCACACAAACCAACTGCATATGGTGAAATCGTCACCCTCCGTGTCAGCGGTGACTCCAAATAACTTACACAGACTGAGACGCCAACCCTCTCTCTCCCTCTCTTTTTTTTTTGTTTTAATAAATTTTTCCACCATACTTTTACTCCTCCATGCCAGATCACCACATTTTCACAAATCCACACCCTACAAGTTTCTTTGTTATTTGACAGTTTATCGTCAGGCTGGGCATATAAGTACATTTCTACACCTAAAAGCAGTAAATCCTGTTTCAGGATGGTTCCTCTAACATGATTTCTTCAGATAATGGTGTCTACTATCAAGCATTTATTCCTAAAAGATATGAAGCTTCATTAGGAAATAGATAATCAGGATGAAAATGCTTAAGAGAACCTCTTACTAAGATGAATGTCATCTTGCACGGCCAAAGTCTGATGTAGCTGTACAACCTTTTCTGGTAACAATCCATGTAAGAATCCAGTCCTGTGTTCTTCTAATATCTAGCGTAGTGTTACTACAAGTAATCTCACGCTTGAATATATGAAAACCTCCCTGTAGCTAGTTCTCACTCAAATGCTAACACAATATCACTTCAGCAGGACATCCTGAAATCATACTGCAGATAACTTTGATCCACATAATCCTAACTCTCCTTGCCTTCCCTGGGCGACAAGAGACTAAGCAACCCTTTTTCAGACTGCAGCTGCACGTGGGGTGGGAGAGAATACACTGATATTGCCTCCTCTCCCCTTTTGCAGGCAAGTAGAAATGAGGAGGTGGAAACAGCTTGGAAGAACCTCACTTCCAGCCAGAAGAGCTTGTGATGCACAGGTGGGGAGAGCAAACATTGCACTCCACAAAGGGACAAGAGACATCAACTTATGAAGCACGAGGAGAGGAGAAGAGGAATCTAAACCCAAAACTCACAGTATTCTCTGTTTCAGTCCTGGGCACCCACCTGCCGCTTCTCTTGATCTAGTTACACTCTGTTCCTTTAGGACCGTGTGTCTGACTGCCGTTAGTCTTGAGACTCTTCTGTTTTGGGGCATTGCTTTAAAGAGAATACTAAAAATTCTCTGTTGTTTCAGAAGCCAGTTTAAATCACTAAAAAGCATGAAAATCAGAGCCAAGACACATTCAAACCAGAAGGCACACCTTTTTTTCACTGAGCGTATTCATTGGAAGAGCTTACCTATGGTGGGGGGACCATTTAAAGCCACCAGACGCTTCAAAGCAAACACGGGACATTCTCCTCCTTTCAGCAGGTGTTAATGGTTTCCTCATGGTCTGCCACACAGTGGGTTAGACCAAAAGATGTAACTAGTTCCCCATCACCACTCCAGTTGTGGAAAAAATACTGGTTTTATTTATTTGAAGAAACTTAGTGCTCACTATTGGGTCTCCCAAAGACTGACTCCGTATCAGAGAGAGGAACAAGACACACAGCTTGAAGCAGACAGTGCAATCCAGAACTGAGCTTCCCACATGCAAGCTTTGGCTTGGCAGGACCCAAGTTCATTATTATGCAAGTATTTAGTGGTCCAGCAAGAGAAATTTGGCTGAGATGTTACTGCGGTTAACTGTCTACGAAGACACAGGCTGCGGCACTGCAGACTAGCTTAAATGAAGTCATTACAAAGCCTTCACACATTCACCACAAAATAATAAAAAACCCCCTCTGCATTATCAGCTCCAATTGTTAAAAACAAGAAAAGCCCTGCAACAATAATTATACCTCTGAAAACGATAAGGCTTAAAAATAATTAAAAAGTTTGAGCTGTCTTTAACTGATTTAAGTGTGGAACGTATATGTTTGTTGTATGGCCGCAAGGGCCAGCAATTTCCTAGCTAAAAATCAAAACAAGATTCAAAAAGTTAGCACTTGGTTGCACCTTTTTTTTTCCATATTGAGGCCACAAGCAGTTGTTTCTTCTCCAATGCATTTTGTCCCTACACACAGTTCATTCCCTCAGTGGCCCATAAAAAACGCCTACAAAGCACTAGGTTGACGTAACGCACAGACTCGCTGCTCAGTGCTTTCTCAGGCAAGGAAATGTTCCAGTGCAACTCCTACACTGAAAAAAAAACTAAGTGGTTTTATAAAATTATCTCCTAAGAAGCCCTTTCTCCTCTCTTTCCTGTATTGGGCCTTTTGTTTGAAATCTGTATTAAGAAATCAGCCAGGCTTAAATCACAGCCAATATCAGACATGCGTAAAGGAGGAACGCCACAAAATATTCAGCCGGAGAGCTGTGGGTTGCTAGGACACTGGGGGTCGAGCAGCACTGAAAGGGCAGATTATTCCCACCTCGGCACAGGGCTCCATTCACTGCTGGGTTCTGTCTCCAGGCTGCTGCCTGCACGGGCACCACAACCTGGCCCTCCCAGAGCAGCCTCGTTGCCCGGCCCCCCAGGCCCCTGTGCGGAATGGCTGGCACACGGCCCTCTGCATCAAAAATGCCCGTGCATGGTCCTTGCTGTTCTGCATCACTACGGAGGGCTCACTTCAACCTGGAGGAGCTCAGGACACCGGGGGGGCTGCCTGAGAGCTGTACTGCAGCAGAGCTGCAGTGCGTGGTCTGGAAATCTGCTTCAAGTTTTAAAAGTATGAGGGAACCCCTAACACTGCAGTGAGTAAACTTTCTAAGTCTAGAGAGGGAAATCCAAGTTTATAGAAGGTGATGGGGATCCCTGTGATCAGCACGGACATCTGCCTGGCTGGCAGCAAAAGTTGCATGATGGCCCACATAAATGACCCAGCTTAATCCCATGTAATCAGTATGTTAATTACACCTACATTGTATATCTCAGCACATCTCAGATAGCGTCCGTCTAACTTTGCCATTTTTCTTAGAATTTGCTCCATTGAGCTGCTGCTCTTAGAATCATAGAATCATTTTGGTTGGATGAGACCCTCAGGATCATCGAGTCTAGCCATAATCTAACTATGGCACTAAACCATGTCCCTAAGAACTTTGTCTGAACGCCTTTTAAACACCTCTAGGGATGGTGACTCTGCCACTTCCCTGGGCAGCCTGTTCCACTGCTTCACGAACCTTTCCGTGAAGAAATTTTTCCTAATACCCAATCTGAACCTCCCCTGGCACAATTTGAGGCCATTTCCTCTCATCCTATCACTTGCTACTTGGGAGAAGAGACCAACACTCTCCATGCTACAACCTCCTTTCAGGTAGTTGTAGACAGCGATAAGGTCTCCCCTCAGCCTCCTGTCCTCCAGGCTGAACAGCCCAATTGTACCCCCATGCATTTTCACAGTATAAATTCAGGACTGGCCTTGCAGATCTGCAACTGACTAAACAAGGGGGTATCAAGATGAGCGGAATGTGTATGTGTGTGTGTTTACGGGGAAGGGACAGAAAATGAAGGTAGTTGTTTGTTCTTGTGTACATTAATTTCACAGAAAATGGCAACAAATATGTTCTCCTTGGACTGCTTTGTTATAACACAACAGTCTCGGTCCACCCCCCCATTAGGAGTTGGAATGTCTCCTGCTCAAGTTCTTTGATGTTTCTGAGAACCAAACCAAAATCAAATTAGGTATTTCAGATAATTCTGAAATTTCCATCCTAAACCAAAGGAAAAAAAAAAAAAACTTGACTGATTCCTTCTTATATTACATGAACATGAGATGAAGGAGCTCTGCAGATCACAGGTACCTGTGCTGCCACAGAGGCCATGCTGAAGGCACAGGTGAGTCAACATCACCTTGGCTAGAACAGCAAGTAGCTCCTGTGCTTCCTGCACGCATTGCTAATAATTGCACTTGGCAGAGCAAAAAACCTATAGAGTATATATTGGCAATGATTAACACTTGCAATGAACATCATAATATAGTTTTCCCTCACAAAAAAAATTTGCATGAACTACTTCTTTGTTCCAACCCCTATACATCTGGGAATAACTTAACGACAGAGTAAATTAACTTTATTAGCATGGTGCACAGTTACCCAGAATGGATGGCACGAAACCTCCCTTAACACCAATATGGTTATCAGACTACTAACTGATCTAACTACACACATGTATACAGAGAGAAAAAAAATGAGTTATAACAGATGGCAAAATTACATCAAAACTGAACTACTTTAACATTAAATCTCCCTCTGAGTGATTTGAGATGGCACTGTTCATCTCCACAAAGCCTGCAGGATTTACAGACAGGGACGCTGGTCAATGGGTTCTTTGTTTCTCCAAGACAAGTTCCACATTTTCTTAGTTATTTGAAGCACACATTGTTGAATCTTATCTATTTTTAAGATGATCCTGTGAAGAAAATGTCTGCCTTTACAGAACTTCATGGGTTTACAATCTGCTGCTTCACATTTAAATAAGAATATGGCTCTCCGTGCTCCAGAAGTGGATTTTTTTCTGTCCCTCTTCCAAATTTTCTGATCACAGTGAAAACACACCATTAAGATTGGTTAGATGCATCTTTACTACTGACATCCCAGCACTACATTCTCCTGTGATCAGCCAGCAGTGTGGAGCCCATGCCACTGCAGTACTGCATATGACAATCCTTCCCTCCTCCTCTGCACAGGCAACTTGTGGCTTTAGGCTGCGTACACAACTGAAAGACAGCTGCACATTTGCCTTGCTCCTCTTCAAAGCTGTGTGACAACAGGCATTGTGGCCCCAGGTACTCTGTTATGTGCCGGCCAGCATATCCAAAGCAGCATAAAAGCAGTAATAACTTAAGTCAAGCATTTAGACATGTGCTTAGAGCTCATTAAGGCCAATGAGATGTATGTCCTTTAAGGACACGGCTGATTTGAGTTGTGCTAGGTTGTACACGTCTGTGGTCACATGGAAATGGCAATTCTGGATGGCTGAACAGCCATTTCTCCCCTAAGAAATCCATAGGCTGGCTTAAAGGTACAACAAAACATAACCCTTAATGTTTGAGTCAGAAAGAGACACTGAAGATATAAGCAACTTTCCTAAACGCTGCTTTGTTTGCTGTACAAATTGTTTACTTATGTTAAAAACTTCTGTGAAGCCAATTTAAGTGCTAAACCACTTTAAACAAAAATTGTCGTTTCTTCCTTTGAAATACTAGTTGATTAATGAGTCTGGACACTATTTCTTTTTGGCTAAATATGCACAAGTGGCTGGCAAGCTGCAGATGGGCATACTCACTCTTTTCATGCTGAATCTGGGGCAGCCATTCAAACAATAAAGCCAGTATCACAGAGGATTTGGTATTTACCTGGCTTTCTGAAAGCAAATGTCTTCTCTCGACCCATCTACTTTACGTCTGCTTGACTGTTAAAAGTTTTGAGGGCCCCAAAAGCCCCAACTTACCACATACTTAATGTTGAACATTTCTAGATCTACAGAGAGAAGTTCCAAAAACATCACCATCTCCTCATGTAAATGCTGGAAATCTAACACAGCACTTGAGTTTGGTGACAAACTTGCCTTTTCTACACTAAACATTGTGCAATGCTCACAGGTGTGTGCAACGATCCAAGGTGGCAGCCGAAACTAAACCCCCAGCCGTGTCCCAAATGATTTTCCATGGTGCAATGGGCTTCTTGGCTCACCAGCCACTTCACGGACTGGAAGAGGGCTCACCCTGCACTTAGGACTAAGCAATACCACTAATATTATCCACTAATAATGTCCTGAACAGTTGTGGTGCTACCACCTCCTCAGCAAAGCTCCCATGAATGGCAGCAGCTGCCCAGCTCCCTGTTGCTTGAACAGGGAATGTACATCAGGAACATGGCGGAGACAAACCAACCACAGCAACCTCAAACCTCATCGTGCAACAGCCAAAACCTTCCTGTAGTCTAGGCTGACCACCATCGCACAGCTACGCCTCCACTTGATGTCCCAAAACATGGACCTTACAGCTACTACTTTCCACTCCATACAACTGAAGCACAACCTCGCTTCTGTTCACAGAATCACAGAATGTCAGAGATCGGAAGAGACCTCAAAAGATCATCCAGTCCAATCCCCCTGCTGGAGCAGGAACACCTAGGTGAGGTTACACAGGAATGTGTCCAGGCGGGTTTTGAATGTCTCCAGAGAAGGAGACTCCACAATCCCCCTGGGCAGCCTGTTCCAGTGCTCTGTCACCCTCACTGAGAAGTTCCTTCTCAGATTTAAGTGGAACCTCCTGTGTTCCAGTTTGAACCCATTACCCCTTGTCCTACCGTTGGTTGTCACCGAGAAGAGCCTGGCTCCATCCTGATGACACTCACCCTTTATACATTTATAAACATTAATAAGGTCACCACTCAGTTTCCTCCAAACTACAGAGACCCAGCTCCCTCTAATGACCCAGCTTCCTCCCATTAATTCTAATGACAGTGTTAGGAATGGACGTGCCTTGCTTCTTAGGCTTGTAAACTACTTTAAACCAACAGAAACAGCAAATTCTGAGTGTAAGTTCGAGAACAAAGATAAGATGCTTTGATGTTCTTCCAGTAAGCACTTCATGTTTAAAGTTTCATCTAACGAGGTGACTACAAACGTTCTGAAATGTACTCAGTCCTTACAAATTTATCACAGTGAGGTTTTCCCCCCCAAAGTCTTTGCTTCTTTGCCACATCCTGTGTCTCAATTTAGAAAAGCCACACTATATATATATATATGTACACATAAACAGATACAACTGAAGAAAAAAAAAGTTTAGCAATTGACCCAAGTCTACTCTTAAACAACATCACCTTCTGCTTGGGTTTTGTGTTCTGAGAGCAGCTCTGATAAAGATCTGTGAACAGCTGGCACAGTACTATAACTTTCATATAATTCCTATCAGCAATCAAGCTGTATTGGAAAGAATAAGTGCTGTTATACTTCCATTTACATTACAGGTTGTAAACACATTTTTCTCAAGTAAGCCAACAAATGACAAACAAAACAAAGCTTATCTTTTTTGAAACTAAGTAGTTTTGGCAAAAGAAATACTGAATACATACAATTGATGTTTCACACAACAAAAAACCCCTACATTTTGACCAACCTCCACTGTGACCACGTGGGGTTTAAAAGGACACATCTCAACATCAGTGAGAGAAGAGCAACTGCAAGTTACAAGAGCCCCCTTTCCCACTCCCATAGGCACTTTATCAGATCATACTTCCTCCATCTAGATTTGCAAGGCAAATCCAGGGTTGCTCTTCTTGAGACCAGAATAAAACTCCCATAGACGTCAGTGATGCAGGATCAAACCCATTCCCTTCATAACAGGTTCTCTCAAGCAATTTTAACCTAATTTTCTACCCTGTGGCTGAATACTAATGTTTGCAGAGGCAAGCTCTTTAAGTGGGGAAGCAAGGCGAAAAATGCAGATCCCAGAAGCAAAGCCAATCAGCGGTGAAGAACAGAGCTATTTTACCTGCTGGGTTGGGGGGCTTTTCATCAGGGGCGGAACATAGGAGTTGATACAGCAAACAAAGTCCAAATATACTGCTGTTATGGTATTGTTTCCATTACTACTGCAATTAATTCTTTTTTCAGGCATATTCTGTTTCCTGAATTTCTCTGGCAAAAGAATTACTGTCTCAAATGTGCCCCAGCAAGTTTCTCCAGTAAAACTATAACATTAATTTAGACTTCTGGGTGCTGCAGATCTCTTACTGGACTCCCCCCACCCCCAAAAACATTTGTCCGCAGAGTCACTTTCTTGCCATGTAATCAAAGCAAAACTACAGCCGTGCCTTATGCCTTAATAAATTACAGGGATACTACAGTCCTAAACTTTAAAAAGCTGGTTTTCCCGAATCTGTGCCACAGGTCGCCAAACAACAGAAAAGATCTTTCTCCAGAAAGCAGCACATCACTACAACACACATCTTCCCCCTCTGCACACACAGCTCTACTACTGCTGACTTCTTCCCCGCTCTGTGAACAATCACCCCTTTAACTTTCAAACAGAGTGTGATTTATTAAAGCAGACTACTTGGCAGCAAAGCTCTTCTGGCTTTCGAAAATACTATTAGACCAGTAAATTTAGTCTTTTTTTCATAAACTTGATTCTGCATGCATTTACCCTCTGGAAAAGAAAACACAAGCCCAGAAACATTTTGCTCAGCCAAACTCCAGACACTTTCTTTTCTCTTTCTGCAAGTCCACTGCACCTCTAAGTATGCAAGATTAAAATTATAAAAAAGCTTGCATGAGTTAAACCCCTTACCTTTTAAGGCTTTTTCACCCATCAGCGTTCGCCCATCGTGAAAAACTGAATCTTTAGCAGCTGCAGCTACGCACACACACACAGACATGCACAGAATGGGGCTTTCTTCAGCTCACTGGTATTTCAAGTCTTTCATGTGATATCTTTGGCTGTACTTGCTTAATTCATTCCTGCTGCTACTCAAAGGAAGTCAAGCCTGGCGAGGGCTGGCTCTACAGCAATCGCTGCAGATATTCCTGACGAACAGGACATGAGGGCTAATCTCACCTTATAGGCATCAAGAATGTAAATATATTTCACAGCCAACAAATTCCTAAACCTTAAGAGATAAAAAGTACAAAACGCCCTAAGGCACAGTTTAGCAAGGAAGTTATGAAGGTTAAAATTTTTGCTAGCGAACAATACTCTGTACCCTAGTGATGCTTTTGGGGCTCTAAGGAGGGCTATTTATCATGGACTGTGCATATGCCCTTGGTGTAGTTACCATGAGAACACAGCAAACAGGATTTGAATGTAAATTGCCATCTAGAGATGTGGGGGGATTTTTTGTTGTTGTTGTAGTTAAAAAAGAAAGCTTCCAAAGCTTGATGAAGTACACACTTTTTCTGTGCATACATTTGCATGACAATGCTCACAATTCAAATACTTGGTAGAGTGCACAAGAGGGAAGAAAAGCCAAGTTCTCTGCTCAGTATTTGTAAAAAGCAAATACTTCAGACTTGAGATAAGTAGTTGCAGATCCACAAATATCCATCCATGTCTCACAATCATTTACGAAGAAATTCATAAAACAAAAAATCCACCAGGTGGCACAAAATGCAGAATTATTGCAGTGCCTGAAGTCAGTCGGAGGTGGTAAGACCCTCAGACTGATCAATTGCTGCAGCAGTCAAAATTCTTCCCACTTCTAAATATTACACTTACCTATTCAGAAAGAATTACTTACACAGCAGGCAAGCATTACACTTGGAAAAACACCTCACCCCCAGGCATTTTCTTTTTCCCCAGAATTGTTCTGGCACTTTGTCGTTCAGGACACCTCCTCCCCAGTCCCTACTGAAGCAGCATTTCCTCCCCGCGCGTTCCCTCCACCATGCTCTGTGACCCAAAACCAACTCCTGCCACTCGTGGACAGAGTCCTACCAAAGTCCTACCAGAGTCTTTCCAGGAAATCCAGCAACTGTGCACGTACGTGCTGCAAAACATGCAAAAATCTGTTTGCTTGCGCTGCCTGGAGCTTGATGCAACCTTTACAGCACAGCGCCTGCTCCCTCGCTGGCAGCACCCCATCCCAGCTCTTTTTTCCCAATTTTAAACTCCTTACACGACGGTCTCTTTAAAGACAAACTCTAACACTCTTAGCAAAGGCATGCCTAGTCAGCCCTGCTTTGTAAACAACAAACCTTGATGAAGAAGAAGGACATGCTTGTCTGGGTGATTGCCTGGAGAGAGGAATGACCTACTTCAGCCCAGCAAACAGCGACGCTCTGAGATGGGGACAAAGGGACAACCCAGTGGCTCCCGGGCAGCACAACCACACGCTGCACTGCTGAAGTGATGGGAGCGATCCTTCGGAGGGGAGACAGCAGGCAGGCACTCCCTGTGCAGCACAGAACTCCTTGCAGGAATCGTCTTGTTCCTTCAGCCCGGGACTCAGATCCACACTGCCGGCACATCACTGCTGGTGCTTCGCAACCAGGAGCAACTGCTGTCCTCACGCCCACTTTCCTTATCACTTTTACCTGAGGAGTCTTCTAGTGCCTGACCTAATTACTCAAGTGATGTGCCAGAAGATGATGCAGCTGAGACATACTCCACAAGTCTTGATTTGAAGCTATGTAATTCAGCAAAACCCAAGGCAACAAGATCCAGGTAGCTGAAATAAGTGGTGTTGGCCGGGCAGGATGCCATATCTTATGACTGTGCCTTCCTGATTATGAACAATAAAGTCTTATGAGCTAGTTAAAGGGCTGAGGATAAATAGTTTGTATTTGGCCCTGTGCACTTGTTGGCCTGCGAGACTAGGTGAACATGCTGTGTTTTTGGAAATGGTTGCTCTCCTCCCAAAGGATGAGCCTGAACAGCAGCTCCCTGAGCCTGACCCAGGCTGTCCTGGCAAGCCCGACCTGCGCTCAGAACCTGTGGCTCTGCTTCCTCCAGAAGCAATGGCAGCAGTAATGGGCAGCCAGAAAGCTGCCTTAAAACACGTATTACTGAGAACAACTGAGATTAAAGAGAGACTTTTAAAATAGGCGGTAAGGATCTTTACGACATGAGCCACTTATACAGACGTAAATTAATACTACTAGACCTTAACTTTCTACAGGTAGTAACGCACATGCCCAGTAGCTGCATCACAACCATATAATCTATTCCCTTTACTTTTGAAGTAGGACAGAGTAGCTATTAACGTGATGATCAGGCTTTCTATTTCCTTTTTCTTATGGATAGAGAGCCAAGTTTACCCTATGATCTGCTAGCTCCCAGCATCAGAGAACCAGCTTCACTGCAGAAGGGCTACCCCTAGGCTCTGCGATTGCATGAGGAAACCATAAAGACACCTCAGTTTAGGGCCTAACACTTTTTAGCTTTTAACTGCTGGGCTCAGCATCTTTAAAAACCCACAAAGGTATCTGATCCCCAGTAAGGAGACCCAGAGTCTGCTGAGTGATTGAGGCTGGTGTATAAAGCACATGCGTAGTACACAACCGCAGTGGGATGTGCACAGAAGTTTGAAGCTGGACCACTTTGTTAAGGATAATTTTTTAAAATAAAGACTTTGAAAAAGCAAAGTTTTATCTAGATGCTTAGCAACCTTGTGCTGAAGGTATAGTACAATATCCTCAAAGTTCAGAGCCTCCCTCCCTGCATCTTTCAAGGTTTTATATCAGTGCTGTTCTCAATGTAGCGGCATCAGACTTGCACTCTCCTTATCTGTATTTCCACAAAAAAAAATCTCTCTACAAGGTGAACTCAGTAATTTATGCAGTCTCAATATGACAATATTGCAATTCCAGCTTGACAAACAGTTCACACAGTGCATTCACTGAACTCGTACCTGCTCCACACCCTGCACACAATCATCCTCGCAGATGGAGACAAGCTGGTCTCTCATTGTCTCTTTGTACTACGTTCCTGAGCTGTACCTCTAACTGGTATTTAGGTTGGTATCATGCTATACTTACATTTGTAATGATTCAGAGCTATTTTAAGAGTACAAGTTTAATTCAGACGCCAAGTGAAATATGTTTGCATCTTATTTTGTACTAGGGGACATACTGCTTGCTATTCCAGGGTGTCTCAAGGCTATTAATGACCTGTACCTCAAAGTATATTGCAGGTGCCAATAGCCATACCTTGATCCCTTTAAATAGCTCTGTCCCCAGAAGTGATGTTAGCAATCTTATTGCCTTGATAGTAATTTTCCCAGAACGAATACGGAGCATGATAGGACTTCTAAGCAGCAGTAAACCTCATAGAATTTATTACAGACCTTTTTCTACCAGTCTTCCTTTGAATTGCAAAGTTATGACCAGTTTCACTTTTTCTGTGGCTCCCTGTAACCTCTACCCTGCAGTAGGTTTACAATACAGGTTTAATTTTGTATAATGTTTTACCTCGCCTAATTAAATTAATAGAAAAAACAACAACAACAACAACAACAACTGAAGAGAAACAGAATTGCCCCTTCAGAGCTCCCAAGCTTCAGAGAAGGTGGCTTTTATCTTACCACTGGCAAGATCATCACTGCAACAGAGAAATGAGACAGACAATAAATGAGCAGGCAGGGAGCTGAGTAAAGACCCTGCAACGCTGTTCAGGTGGCACACACCAACACAGGTTTAAAAAAAAGAAAAAAATACAACATAAAACCAGCAATCAACAACAACAACAACAACAACAAACCCCACAAAAAACAAAAGTGAAATTACTGTCTATATCAACCATTCTGTGCCAAGTCTAATGAAGCCAGGATTTTGCCTGTCAGGACCAAACTGGACTTAGAGTCGTAACCAAAGAGAAGTGGATGCACCTATGTATGTGCAGGAGAGAACAACCACATCTGAACCTGCTGAAGTCTCAAGGACAGGCAATTACAATTGAGGTTTTAAGAGACCAGCACAGATGCTGACGCTGGAGGTGGGGGTCACTCGCAATGAATATGCCGATATTATGTCACGTACTATGACCATGCCAATATATTTTCTGAAGAAAAATCCTAAACGGAGAAGGGAACTGGAGAAGGCACTTGAGCAAATCTGCCTGAGGCCGGCTCCTTCTGGCCAACAGGAATTTTTTTGCTTCTGAAGTAGCCTGCATTCAAAGTTCAGATTTTAAATTTACCCTGAACTGTCTCCTGAGCAGCACCAAGGCTGGGCAACTTCATCAGCAGCAGCAAGCTGGAAGAAACATTCAGCTGACAGCTGTAGCAATGGTTGTAGCTTGGTTTAAAAAGACACTCGTGGTTTGTTTTTGGTTTTGTGTGTGTGTGTGGTGGTGGTGGTATTGGTTTTGGTGAGTTTTGTTTGTTTTAATTTAAGGTGCACAAAAAGGATAGATGGAGACCAGAAAAGGCAAGGTTGCAGGGAGAAATCATTCTCAGACAGAACAGGAGGCAAGAAAAGTAACGTGAGTCCAAGAAACAGGGAAAGATGTGTCAAAGTTCAACTGGATGAAATGATATGTAGTTGTGCAAGCTGCACTGAAGATAAGTGGAGTTGAGGAGAAAGACCCTTCATTAGCAGAAAATACTCATTAAGCATATGAAGTGGAAAAGTTTCCACATTATGGCTAGTTCAGAACAGACTGGAAACTGTGAAAACAGATACACTGATTGTTTGGGGGTCTCAAAAACATTAATGGGTCCTCTGTTCTTCTGCCTGCTCGCTGAAACGGCTTGTGGCAAAAGGTCACGTACTCTGTGCGCTCCCTTTAGGAAACTGCACTAATGAGTGCAGATGCTGTTTGACATGTAAATGCTCAGTGGTTTACTGCATATGCTGAATTGTTTTTGCTTGCCACTGTAACAAATTTAAAATTAAGCTTTTGATCAATTAAAAAATCAAATAATTACAGTAAATTATCACATCTCTTATCCAACATGAAGACACTTTAATGTCTAGAAGAGCGAAGGAAGTACTGTCTGCTGCATGTTCTGCTTTTCAAAAGCTTCAATTTGTCCTCCCTCTGCTCAACATCATTCACCTACAGAATTCAAACATATTTCCAGACTAAAACAGCTCTCAAGCACCACCGCCTCCTCCCCTCCAGAGTTATAGAGGATGCTCACCAACAGGTGTGTCACCTATTCATACCCAACCCAGTGAGCGACAAGTAGCTTGAAAGCCTCCTGATAACACAACTTCTGCTCTCCCCTTGCCGAGTCTCTCTGGTTCAGCAATCCTTTAACAACACGTATTTCAAAACCATAACTAAAAAACCCATTTATTTCACATCATTTGCTATTAGGCAAACGCTGCTTAAGTATTTTTTGAAGAGTGATGTTTTATCACTCCACATTACCATCACTGCAGAGGAAAAATGATGGATGGAAAATACAGAGGAAAACAGTCAGTGAAGATTTTTACTTTCTTCCAACCGCAGTTTCACCTTTTCCGCGGCTCATCTGAATGTTTCAAGCAGTTATGTTTCTGACCAGCCCTGCAGAGTGAGTCACGTATGTGCTAATCCCTGGTAGTCCATGCACAGCTCACACGTCTCTGAGTGGTGCTGGTTCAGAGCTATGCAAACTGACTCATCTTATTTTGCTTCATGTAACTGAAAAGAAGTAACAAGTTGTATGACAATATAAACTATGAAATGTTTAACGTGATGTGCATCCACAGAATCAAGCTGAGCTACAGAGGAGCCAAATACTGTTCATGTGCCTGCTTCTGTACCTGCACCATTGCAGAAGAAGCAACACCAACAACGTCACAAGGCTGGCACTAAAAACCACCGCGCCTGTGAGACATGAGGGGAACCGGAGGCAGTGCACAGAGGACAAAACTTGAAACAGTGAATCCCAAAAATGCATTTTGAGAACACATGCCTGGGTGAAGAATGCCATCAACAAGTACTATGTATGACTTCCCTTCTCATTTTCCATTGAGTCTTCCACTGAATCAGCTACAGCGGGTAAACTGTGTGACCCTTTTCTCTAGTCTTGTTCTTCAAATAGGATTTCTTATTTGGTAAAGCCATTGAATCAAGTTAAATTTGCAATAAAATTAAAGCAAATGGAAAACAAGGACAAACTTTTTTATGTAAGATTTCAGGGAAATTTTATACGTACTTTGAAAGAGACTGTCTACAGGGATTTTCCAATCTGTTCCTGCATGCACTCCTGCAAATTAGATGCGGTTTCCTGAGACTGAGGCTGTCTCAAGCTCCTTCTGTTTGTACAGCTGCTAATTCTGTGAGAACTTTGTTTTAATGATAGTAAAATATATGTGCAGATACAGTAGCATATGCCAAATTTCTCAGACATGGAGTATTCTAGTGGGAAAAAGACTGGTAGAGCAACAAGGAACATGGGAGTTGGAACTCGGTGGTTTCCTTGCTATGGAAATGCAACAAGCGCCTGGTTCTTGCATCAACCATTTCAAATCCTTGTGAATTTGGTACTGTGGAGATGAGCCTTACTTGGATGCAAAAGGACAAATAAAGAAAACACATGCGTTACGGAGATTCTTCTTACACTCCGGCAGCAGCAAGTGGGCTTTATAAGGGTCATGGGGTCTCCAGGCAGAAACAGGAGCAGGGAAGAAAACAAGCCTTTCAAAACTGCCCGCCCTGAGTGACGAGGGGCTTTGCTACACACACGGGCTCACAGACCCCGGCTGCTGTCACCCATGGGGCTTTGGCTACCTGGTGGCTGCAAACCTCAGAGCACCAGCCACTTCAGGAGGCAGAGAGCAGGTCTTACTCACTTCCAGGCTGTTCCCTCTTGCTATGGTGTCCACAATCTGCACATTATTTGACACACCACAAGTAACAGTGCAAAAGCAGACCGAATAGTTAGCAACTGAAAACATGTAAAGCCAAGGATGTACCATTCAGAGAACACAAAAACCTGCAATGCAATCTGCCTGGTTTGATGTGTTAGCGTCCTGATTAACCAGATATCCCAGAAAAATGTAACACGTAAAATTGGATTTATATCAAAGTCACCTATTTGTAACTTCCCATGTGAAAATCATAAACTGGATTTCATAGCACCTCTGCCTGTTGCATTTTTGACATAAGCAGACCATACCTGAATAACGGTCTATAAAGTCAAAGACAGATGTGTAAAACCCCAGAATATCAGTACCAGGCTAACAATACTAATTCCAGCAATTACTATATGATTACTGCTTTATTTCTAGCAAGCCCTTCAACATATCTAAAGTCTTGACATTGACTTTCATTATCTGTGACTCAAAAGATAAATTCCTACAGTAACCCTTAGTTTCCAGGCACTCTTTTAACAACATAGTTGTAGCAGAACAAAACAGCCAGCATGAAGACACCTAGAGCTGTACATAAACTGAAAGATTAAGAGTGTGATGAGAGTCATTTATTCAGACCAGTTTTTCTATATGCAACACCATTCGCTGCCTCTAGTGATTTAAAACAAACTTCGCAGTTTTGACATTTTCCTCCTACAAAGGTTCCCACAGAGTTGTCAGCTGTGCAGTGCAGCCTTCTACCTTCCTTTTATAACCACCCTTAGAGCCAGTCATTTCTCGGAGTTGTGAGCAATGACTATTAAAAAGGTGCCCAAAGACATGGCTCACCTTTTAAAAAAAAAAAACCAAAATAAAAATCAAAAGCCTTTCCCAGTGCCTTCACCCTGCAAAGCCTTTTACAAAGTCAGTGAAGAATGCTACCCTCTGCTTCACACAGCTGTAAATAACCAGACAGGCAGCGGAAGGTTAGGCCTGAGATGTACAGAAAAGACAGGTGCGATTTTAAATCTTACCTTCTGCACGTTGGGCTTGATGCACCGAACAAAGAATGGATTTGAAGAACTCAGCGTCGCCATTAAAGAATGAAGCGATTCCTAAAACACAAGTAGAAAGGAGACAGCACTTCACCAGCCGACTTTTTATACAAGCAACATACCCCAGAAAAGCTCCTGCAGCTCAGCATTGCAGGCAACATCTAACTGCAGCACCTAGTGGTGCACACCAGAAATTACTGTAGGTTGTAAGCTCTTGCTTTTGAGGATACAGAATCACCAACAGGCATGTTCCTTTCTTCCACGGGCCCTTCTGACCAAAGCTTTCATCACTGTTTTACAGCGAACAAGATATACAGATCTATATGAGGAAAGCTGCCTGTAAGGAAACACCAAATTGGAAAGCTGCTGTTTCAGGGATCTTTTGAATGAGTGCTTAAGACTTAGGATGCACGTTCCCAAATCTCTAAACTCAAGCAAGTCAAAAGGAAAGTTAAGGGGTCTAAGGTGAAACTGAAGTACCCACAAAAACAGATTTTCTCTTTTTATTTCAATCACCGCATACCCACTCATTTTCCATTTTCCCTGCCATCAGCAGCATTTTGTGCACAGGGAGTTCACCTTTCTTCTGAGGTCTCAACCTTTCTCGCTAAAAGGACACTCTTGATAATAAATGTAAGTCAACAAGAGGGTAGAAAAAATGTTAATGATTTCAGAAAAAGAGTTACTTCGGAATACAGTAGCATTTTATCAAAACTGGATTTTAAAACACACATGGCTGCCGAAATTCACAAAAATTGAGTAAAGCATAGAGTGGTAAAGAAAACACATCTTGCTGAAACACAATTCCAACAGCATTAAGCAGACAGTTTCACAGTTATTTCATGTGACAGTAAATTGCCTTTAACGATACAAAGTGAGATTATAAGGTTCAGTATAAAAAAAACTTAGAAAAACCTCTTTTTTTTCCTGAATTTCAAAACTCTGAGTGACCCAATACACATTAGACTATCAGTTGTTTGAACCTCAACTGGGAGATGAAAATCACAAAAACCCCTCAGTCCTTTTATGATTATTACTTTAATTACACATCCACCCCTTTCCCTCCTGAGCCGTCATTCCATATCTTATTCCAACTTGCCTCATTTTCTATCATTAAGTATGATAAACCATTTTAAACTGAAGTCTTGCTCCAAAGAGCCCAGAAAGCTAGCAATGATGATGTTTCACCCCTCTAAGGTGGCACGGGGTGCCAGGCAGCAGAGAGAATACAGAGCAGGCTGCCAAGAAGACAGAAAACTCACTTCTTAAAAGCAGCAACACTGTGTGTCCTACCATATATTTTGGAGCGAAACTGCCAATAGCAGCCTGTTGCAACAAATTCTTGCTTTAATAGGCAAACCAAGGGCTTTCTTGATGATTAAACACCAAGTGATAAAGGCAAGAGGCAGAGCTGTGGCTGTGCACAGGAGCTGGTACACAGCAAAGGGAGCAAACGGTGAAGTGAGTGGGAACATAAAACAATAGTTCTGTGGTTTGTTTGCCTTTGCCAGTCTACATAGCAAACATTAAACATCCAGAATATACAAAGACAAATATTTTCACCCAGAAACAAATACTTGCAGTTTCAAAAAGTAAAGGTTTCATCTGTATTAAACCTGTGTGAACTTACAATATTTACGGGCAACCAAGCCAGTTCTCAGACTTTTAGCAACACAGTCTGCTACCTAGAGAGACTGCAAAGTTGGTCAGTCTAAACAAAAATGATTTAATCTGTTTTCACATTCATCTGTGGTACAGACAGCCCGATTCTACACAGTGCTGCGTGACTTTAAGTCACTGTCAGGCGACGAGCTAATCTGAAGTTTGTCCTGCTTTAAGCAATAGGCTGAAGCAGATGGTGTCCAAGCTCAGCTATCCTCACCCCCAGGCCCGCATTAGGCAGGCTGTCAAATGAAAAGAAGAGTTAACCAACCTATCATGAGAATAAAACTGTGAAGGTAAAGTTCTTATCTTCAGTTGAAACAAGATGGACTAAACCCTGGAAGGCTTTAAAACATGGAAAAAAACACTCAACCTAATTCTTTGGGAACAGGATGATGTGAAGGTCAACCTCTCGTAAAGCAGCTTGGCTGGTTAATGGCCAGTTACTGCAGCTTTAGATAAGGGGCAACAATGTTTTGATTTCATGTTTTACCATGTTTTACGTTGCCCAGGGGCTCTGACCAAGACTAAAAGGAACTCTGTGTTACGTTCTACCTTGCAAAGTGCATGCAAAAATATGATCAATTTTTATATCGTAATATCTTAAAGGTCTACTTTGCACAGGTACAAATGACTAAGTGGAAATAGTACCTTCTGCTACCCCAGAGAGCTAGCAAATAATACCACCACCGCATCACAACAAGTGGGCATTGCCCGAGATGAGCAGCGGTAGCACTGAGCAAGCTGTCCAGGAAATATAACATTAATGTTTTTTAAGAAAAGACACGGTGTGTGTTCCAGCACACACGCCCTGCTATTCTGTCCAACAGTCTGCAATAGTCTGTTAGGAGAAAATCTGCCCTCAAGGGGTTTGAGTCTGCTCCCTTTTTAAGTAAAAGTGAATGAACAGCAGAAATGTATATTAATTCAAACAAAATGAAAGACAACTAATCCAGACTTGTACTTACGCAATTTAGAGAAGGTTTTGTGCCAATCTTTCTGTTTTACATAATTTGCAGATAGACTTTATGCTAGATTTCAATTTGATGCCATTTTTGATGGTAGGGCTATAAAGCCTCATAAAAAGGTGTTTAATGAAAATGCTTTCTGAACTTCAAGCTAAAAAGGCAACACCTTAATGAGGTATTTATTCAGTACTTATTTTTCTTAGCAGACAGCACTGCTGTAAGGCTTTGTGCCACTTTGTGGTTGGTTTTAGATTAGAAAGAAAAACCAGGAGTACGGTGACCCACTTCACAGATGAGCTTTAAAATAAGGACAAATAAGCAAGTGGAAAGCAACGGGAGTTTTGTGCAGGTGGCGTGATGCAAAGGTTAGTTTCTGCTTGAAGCTATCGTCAATCAGTTGATTAGTAAGTGCATTTTCACAGAAGAGACAGCAACGTTTTAATGCTGAAGTTTTGCCTGCTTTAATCCACAACTGTTCTTTACTGAACAAGGTTTATCAATAACTGATTAGCTACAGAGCAGAGACAACACATTAACTAACCTTGAACTGGAGACTGACAGTGGGTTTTCGGTGCTTGCTTCCACATTTAAGGGTGTCTTGATTGTTGCGACTTGAGACATGTTCAAATAGATCACAGATGAAATCGAGACTGAAATAGGAAGGGAAAAAAAACAATCTCTAAAGTATATCTTAACAGACTACAAGGTTTACCACTATAGAATGCAAAGAAAGCACTGCATCTTGAAAAGAAGCTCCTCCATGGAAAAAAAAAAAAAAGCTTAATGATTTTCTCTACAATTTTTAATAAACTACAGGTTTTGCCTTTGAAGAATTTATGTGAAGGAATAAAAAAAACCCAAACCAAAATAAGGCAAAACAAAACAAACAAGTTCTGTCCTCTCCCCTGCCACCACATCAGCAGGGAAAAGAAGTGTGAAGTTCCTCCATCCACTCAACCAAAACTCCAGCTGATTGTAATGGGAACTGTACCTGGACAACAACTAAAAAACCAGACTTCCCGTTTGTTTGGGGCCATAATACAAAATAACCACCCACAAGAGCCTCACTTTCAGATACCAGCAGAGTATACTGCACTATCAGTCTGCTATCCTCCTCTTACCACTCTACAGAAATGCAGATCTTTTAACTTCATTGGAGTTGCTCCAGACGGACGTTGGTGCAAGAGCAAAACCAGGCCCAGCAGCTCTAGCTCATTTATTACTTTTACCTACATACTTGAATTGACAGATGTTATGTCAGATACATCATGAAACCAGAACAAACAACACACAGAGGGAAACGCTTATTCAAGTTTCCCCTGCACACAAGGGCTTAAGAGATTAACAAGCAAGCAACTCCCACAGCGAGGCAGGATGGGTGACACCCAGGCTTAGCTCTGTCCTCCTCTGTCACCTTGCTGTGTGTCCTGAAGTCTCAACCATATACCTACAGAAAGGGATGTGGTACCGCTCCAGCTCACAGAGCACCCACCACAGCAGAATGACAGGAGGCATGCAGGTACCAAAAACATCCAAGCTCAGACTTTCTGTCACATAAATCTTAAAAGAAATTCTCCCTTTTAAGCAATTACTATATGGGAATTTGCACTGTAGTAGGTCTCCGACACTAAGCTTTCACCCAAATCAGGGAAAGCCAGGAATACAAGCAAATCAGGCTGTGTGTAAAGCAAAAAAACCCCATGCATGCACACTGCCTATGAGTAGCAAGTGAGCTCTCTAGCAACTCCCTGGACTGAACAGGGATGAATTACTGCACCATGTGGGAAAACGCAACTTAGTGAGAACCGATTTCAGTCAGATGTGCTTACAGGTACCTCTGATAATTCTTCTACACTCCTTTCAACTCTGTCAAGGTCTGATGCTATGTAACATCTAATGTATTCAAACTCTGGCAGATATGACACCCCTAAATGAAAATTGCAGAAACATACCTGCTTTCACGTAACAAGTTCAGGAGATCATCTCTGAAAGTATCTCTGTTCTTCTCCAAGATCCCCCTGACATCATACTGGACCTAGAAGGAAACAGAGCGGGTTCAAACAACAAGCCAAGTAATCAGGCACCTCTCACAACAGCGGTGCTCTAAAAAGCACTGAGGGACCAGAGCACTTTAGTTAATTTTCAGCAGCCCCAGGGTAAAATTAAGCTAATGAAAACTCTGCTTGGAGTAATTTCAGAAAATAATGAAAAGAAAATTACCTCCCCAGCATAGTGCTTCACTCCAAAGTTGTGAACGGCAACTCTTGGTTTTACATAAAACGGATTGTTCTAAGTGGAGGGGAAAGAAAAGAGAAAAATATTTTGGGGAGGTGAGGGCGTGGAATGATATAAAGGATCACATTATCCTCTCAACCCAGATCTAAACAAACCCTTGTCTTCCAGTGAATTCCATGAAAGATTAGTGCTCCGAAAGCAAACAACCAACTTATAACAATAATAGGATTTGTTAGTCTGGGCTGCTTCAAATGCAGTAATAACAGATTTATAGTATCTAAAAAGGCATTATACTAATCCCGAACCCATCTGGCAAAACCATCTATTAAAGATACTTTGAAAAAGAAGGCTCTGTCTTAAACTGGCAGTTATGAAGACTGGTAGACATACGCTCGTATCCCAGAAATTCTCAAAAATAATTCTAGGATCACAAATAAAGGTAACACTAATCCAGATGGAGGAAGCAGCAACCTTTTGGTAAATTACATCAAGATGAATACTTCATTAAATCAAAGGAAACTGAAGATCTACCTAATTTGTGTTACTGCAGGTTGTCAGAGCTCTAAGAGCAGAACTTGGCTTATTCACCAATACGAAAATCTTTAACTGGACAGTAACAAGGGTGCGTTCTTCCAGGTAGCCAACTCAGCCTTGACAGCAAATGACATGGATTGCCACAGAAGTAGGATCACATCCAAAACATCCTCTACACTTATGCACCCATATATTTGAGCCATAAATATCTACAGAAGACCCTCCGTATTTGCATAGAACACATGAGCAAAACATCACGTACAGCATGCTGGGTATTCAACTTCTCCAGCAAGGTGGAGTCGGTAGCTTGAGGAAAATGGCTCTCTTCATTGATGAGTGCCAAGAGGCCCAGTTTCTACAACAGCAAGAACAGGCAGAAGATGAATTAGTGCACAGATGGACACAGACCTTGTCCCCAGTTTGAAAAACCTACAAAGTGCTTGAAATTTTCATGTGCAGAGAGGCACAAAACCAGCCGTACATGACTAAAAGCCCACTCTCACAGAGGACTGCAATCCTGTTTTTCTGGCAACACTCCTTTTGAAACGTACAGCATATGATACATGGGCAAAATATGATATATGGGCAAAATAAAGACAAAAAAAGCTACTGGAAGAAGCAACAGTTCTCCTGATGGAGTTTGTAGCTGCATACAATGAGATTGCTCCAGAATACATAACTCCAGCCTCCAAGATCTCCAGCGAGATCTCTCTTAAATCTGAGGAGTTTGTGTAAAGAGCCTTTCAAAAATTTTTCTTTCATGAAATTCTCTACTTACTTGTTGAATCAATGCAAACTTTTAGCACCTAGAGGCATATCAAAAGACACACAGTTTAACTCCACACTGCACGAAACAAAACCTCCCTTAGCTTTGCATATGCCTCTGTGTAATCTCCTTTGATGTTCCCTGCTTCTCATACTAGAGGAGGCTGCAAACAAAGCAAGCTACCCCGCAGTCAATGAATGTGTCCAGCTTGCTTCAGGTTGATACAGCCTCTCAGAAAAACACAGTTCTCCAGGTGCACATTTTCATAAGCCGCTTCCCACTGGCACAGAGCAGCTCCTGACAAACCCCAGCGCCCTGACAGTCGTCACGTCCCGGCAGCTGGATCTCCTGCCCGCTGCCCTGAGCTTCTGACATCGCCTGAACTGCGGCGGCCACACTCCCTGCTGCAGAGATAAACTCACGCTACTATACAAGCTGGCAGAAGTGAACACAGATGAAAAAATATATCTCTTCGGTTTTGTCATCCAGCCAGAGTTATCAGTTCTAGGTGGTGAAATTAGACCTCATCTGCCCGTCACCGCTAACGATCCTACCAAAAACTCTGCAGAAACTTCATGCTCTTTGGCATCTTTCCTTACTACAAATAAGAGGACAAACAAAATTATAGATGAAGCAAAAATCAGCAGGCAACAAATGAGGATTACTCGCATCCCACAAAAAGACATCACAGGAGCAAGAGACTGTCATTTTTTCTGCTTCCTCTTTCTATTCTTATTAATCATCTCCAAATATTTCTTTTGTATACTGTTAAAAGCTAAAACAATGAAAGATGTGTATGTTGAGCTTACAATATAATGTAGAACATGTCCGTACATGAAAGAGATGTGACTGAAAGATCACTACTTAAACATGAAAGAGTCACCATTCTCTTCATGTGTTCTTTGTGTTGGCGAGTGTTTTAAGAATAAAAACTAGAAATAGGTACTGGTATCAAATTCTTTATTACCTTTTCAATAAGATCCAAGCACTCTCCATTGTCTGTCCAGTCAATATCCTCCCAAACTAGTCCTTCCCTAAAAACCAGAAGGAGGGCCTTTTCATTCACAAGTACAGAGAAAATATTTTAAATAGAGAAATAGGAGGATTTTTGTTGGAAAATACAGCAATATCAGCTTGGTTTTAAAAAATGCACAGCCCCAGACTAGATTTTCAAAGAAAGCAAAGGTAGCTGATAACCCAGATTTCAAGTGAACACTGACATTTTAAAAGTTCTTTCACATTTCACCTGTACCTCTTACCTGCTGTATTCTAGTTGCTCCAAGGAAAATATGTGCTTGTTGAAATACTCCTGAAGCTTTTCATTTGCATAGTTAATATTGAACTGCTCAAAACGGTTTACCTAAAGAGACAAGAATTTCTGAAAAATGCACAGACTCCAAATATTCTACTTTGCAAACAAGGAACTGCTTTAAGTTGCAACATGTTTAATTATCAAGTTCCAGAGAAGATGACAAAGATATGTAGAATGATCAAGCATAAATATCACACAATCCATCTGCACAAAGTTTTGAAACTTACCTCAAAGTTTTCAAATCCAAATATGTCCAGAATTCCAATGGACTTGAAGTCTTCCTTGCTTCTGATTCTGCTGTTGATTTTCTTGATGATCCAAGCAAAACACTGAGAATAAAGTGCCATAGCCATAGAATCTCTGCTGTCTATTGCCTGCATTAACGAAAGAACACACAACACATCAGTCACCCCTGTAACTGAGAATTTACCACTTTGCCGGTCAGTGTCCCTTGCATAGCATAAAGCAAGGTATAACGCAAGCAGGTCTGTGTTACTATGTACCTTTACAGCAATTGTATTAACAGTTACAGAGAGTCCTGATTTAAACTTTAACAGTGTAAGTTACAACAGATGTACACCTACACAGCTTTAAAATCATATTTTAAAACTAAAGCACTCAAAAAATAGGAAATTCTAGACTTAAGGTGCAGAAGAAGAAAAGAGAGGCTAGGAAATAACACCTTAATTTAGACCTTTCTAGAGGCAAGCATAATGTTATGTATACCTTTTTCTAATCCCCTTCTTGTAAATAATAAAGTTATTTTGCTTTCAAAAATGCCTAGCTGACACAAATGTACATAATGAAAAATATCAGCCTACATGATTCGATTTTGGAAAAAAATGGTAAGCAATCAGACTTAATAACAAGAGCCAAGCTACAAGCCCTAGCTAGAATGACGGGATGAGATATACAGAAATTTATATAAAAACCAATTACACCCTTCCCAAAAAACTATGTAGTATTTTTGAAAGCAACTCTGATTCATGATCTAAACTTCTGATCTTGAGCAGCCAGTGATTTCACTGGACTCAAAGTCTGAGCCATGTATTTTACAGACCCAGAAAGCATGTTGAAACTGAGTCGTCTTTACCTGTTGTATACTAAGAGGTGTTAGGATTTCTTCTCCCCTGAGTATCATTGACTTCTGTGTCAACGCTTCAGTTAGCTGTGTGGAGTCCAGCCCCAGTAGTTCAGCAGACCTACCCAGAGCTGGCAAAATAAAGAGACATGCAAGTATTTCCTTGAATGTATAAGGCTATGAAACCAATTATTATTATTATTATTATTATTATTATTACCACCATTTAGGATGTGTCTAAAATGAAGGGGATAGGGGACCAGAGATAAAAACACAACTAGAGATTCTAGGATATGTTTTTGCTGCTCATGAAAAGCCACAGTATCATAAATAAGCACAGCTGAAGGAATTTAGCAGTAAAAATTCATCACAAGTAAATAACAAATATTTATTTTCCTCTTAATGTTACATGTGGAGGATTAAATCAACCTACTGCTTACACTAACATATTTTCCAAGATACAAACAGTAATTCACTCTGTGTCCACATGAATGCCTTTCAGCTTCCCTAGGGATGATGAGGATAAAGAAAAGCAATGAATTTTTTTTTCTTACATGCATAATTTAAATTGCAATTTTGCTGTAATGTGGTATATAAAGCAGAATGTAATGCTATGCTTCACTGCCGTATTTGGACAAGCTTTTAAAATTCTCACCAGCCCAATATTTAGACATACCAGCACGCACTTTGGATTTTTAACTGAGGTATTGAAAGCTCTAACACAAGATACCTTCAGTGGAGACCTCAGTTCAAGGCGCGAGCACTATGTTTTGTCAGCTTGAGAATGTTTCAAAGAAGTGTGCTGGTTTTGGCTGGGGCAGAGGTAATTTTCTTCATAGTAGCTAATGTGGAGCTGTGTTTTAGTTTTGTTCTGGAAACACTGTTAATAACCCAGGGATGTTTTAGTTACCACTAAGCAGTGCCTACACAGAGTCCAGACCTTTTCTGCTTCTCACGGCACCCCACCAGCGAGCAGGCGGGGGGTGCACAAGAAGTTGGGAGGGGACACAGCTGGGACAATTGACCCCAACTGACCAAAGGGATATTCCACACCATGTAATGTCATGCTCAGTATGTAAAGCTGGAGGAAGAAGAAGGAAGGGAGGGACATTCAGAGTGATGGTTTTCGTCCTCCCAAGTAACTGTTAAGTGTGATAAAGCCCCGCTTTCCTGAGGATGGGCAGCAATGAATGAATTCCTTGTTTTGCTTTACCTATTAAACTGTCTTTATCTCAAGCCACAAATTTTCTCACTTTTACTTTTCCAATTCTACCCCAATCCCACTGCAGGGGAGTGAGTGAGCGAGCAGCTGTGTGGTGCTTAGTTGCCAGCTAGGGTTAAACCATGACAGAAGGAATTAGATTAAAATGGAATTTCACTACTATTAATGGAATAAATACATGTCTAAGGTCTTTCCTACTTAAGACCTAGCATCCAGCAGCAAACTAATTTGCCTTATCTGTCAAAAAAAAACCCCAAAAAACATTATTTTAACCAACATTTACAGGGACTAAAAAGCAGTAAGAGCCTTCCACTGTTTGTCCTTGCTATAGTCAGATATACTAGCAATAAATGTAACTTTCACAATCTCAAGAAATATCTACATACAACAAGGAAGCACAACCTTCTCACCTGTTTTAAAGGACACCTGTGCCCCACCAGCAGTGATGAACTCAATGTTTCCTAGATGCAAAATGCCAGCCAACAGCCTCAAAACTTCTCGCACCTCCTCCTTACTGAACTGCATCACTTCCATTGCAGTCTGAAATGACATGGGAGCTTCTTCAATAACATGCACAATGACTCAAAAATGGGGACAACAATGAACCGACCAATTCTGCTGTGAGGCCTTAGAAAGGCAAGTCAGGACTGACAGAGGGCCTTCCAAAGTTAATTCCTTCGGTTTCATCCCAAATCAAATACACCACAAGACATCATGAGGACCACTTGGAACATGTCATTATCGCTCTGTTTTTAAGGAATCTCTTTCTGTTGCTGTAAGGATCCTGTAATTTGCTTTCAAATTCTCTGTGTAAACATTGAAATGCCCTACTAAGTTGTTCATCAAATGCAATTTCACTAACTTACACAAGTAACTCATAACCTTTTCTGGTTTTTACCACATTTTGTCAATTAGCTTTGTAGGTAAAACAAGGCATGGGGGAGGAAACACTACAACATGTAAGATTTGCTCATTTGTTGGCTCAGCCATGGAGAACTGAGAGGAGGCGTTCTGCAGCATATCCTGGGCAAGCCACGAAGCCCGAACACACATCTTAGCAGTGTGGTCTGGCAAATCAAGCCAAGACTGAGCAAGAAAGAGAGATTTAGATAAAACATGTTGAATTTATGAACTACCAATATGGCAATGATCAAGGCTCAACTATGTAACAAAGAGAATCACAAATCTCTACCTAAAGAAACATTAAAACAAGAAGAACATACACTTTTCTCTGACATAGAAGGCGTAGTAATTGTATGCCTCTGGAATCACCAGAATTTCCCAAATTTGGGTCTAATATGAGCCTGTCTGAGACCAGATCACAGTTTTATACCCTACGGTTATAGTCACATTATGGCCACTGCAGGTGTCTGACAGATGACACATGACACATTTTATCTTTTACAAATCATCAGTTACAAATGGAAATGTCTCAGATTCATCCCACAGTTACGGAAAGAGAAGAGATAAAGGTTGAAGGTGCATTTTGTGTAGAAGACTTTTCACAGCAGAGCACTGAGAAAGGCAGAAGCACTGGAAGGTTCATCTCCATGCTCACCATGCAGTTCCTCCCTCTCTCCCACAAAGGTTTCACTTAAGTAACGTTTCCAGGACTTCGACCTCAATAAAAATAACCTAAGGGGATGACTGTAATAGGAGAAGACAGGCCAGGGCACACTGCGGGGTTTCTGGCCACCTCCTGCTCTGGGAACGCAGCCCCTGCTGCAAGCGTGCCCACACGGCGGGTGGCACGCAAGCATCACCTGCCCAGCCGATTTCATGCTCTGCCTACCCTGGGATGATGGGCACGAATTAAATGCTGTGCTAAGCAGTTTAAGCCATGGGACTATAATGTAGGTAAGTCACCAACTTTTGCAACACCCCTCCCACCCCCACCATACCGGATGAGGATGTTTTACACTAAAAATAATTGCTGCATCCTCTACACATTAATTTGCCAATTTGGCAAAGAGGTTAACATAGCTAAGCAAAAATAGTTTGGTGAAGGGTATAAACGTCATTATTTTTACTGATTTTTAACATCGAACATATATCGCCTCAGTGATGAAGTAAGAAAGTAACAGTTATCCTAACAATCACTATAGATGAATTGCTGTAGCTTATTGGTGTGAGTATAAGACACAAAGCCATTCTTCCATCAGTGCCTGGCTTTTAATCTGTGTTTACATTTCCTTCAAATCCATCATCTGAGTTACTCCATATAACTGCATTTCCCAGCTGCAACTTGAAGGGTCCCAGAAGCCCAGGTGCTTCATTCCCCACAGACTGCACTGCAGACTTGACCCAGTATATGCTGCATGATCTGGGCAAAGCTTTAGGATGGAAAAACAGGGAAGCAGACATACTTGTGATATAAAACAATGTAGGGAAGGGCACAGGCATGTAAATGCTTTGCTGTCTCCCTAGCTGATATTATTTTCATTTCAAAATAGCACAATTTGAAATGTTAGAGTGAAAATCAGCTATTGGTATGGAAGGTAAAGACATAGTCAAAATGACAGTGAAGTGTTGTGAGAAAATATCAGTCCCTGTAAGCTTAGTTCTTCTATGACGGTGCAGGTAAGCACAAGAAGGCTTTGTCACCTGCTCTATCCATGGGCAGCAGGCACCTCTACCACCAGCATTTTTAATGCATAAAGAACTAGGGAAACAACTCACAATGACTTCCTTGAAAGAATCTTTGTCACTGATTGTCTTATCCGCTATACATCCAGATTGATTCAGGTAGTGGTAGTTCTCCGGTACAGATAAGTAAAAAGCATCTAATGAGGAGAGAAGAGAGGACAAATGAAAAAAAAAAAAGCCAAAACAAAAGCATGCCACAAACTACTATGTCAGAGTTAAACAGTTCATAATTAATTTGCTCCGGTTACGGTGATGCACAAAACAAATTTTTATATGAAAATCAGATATGGGGTTTTATTTTGCTGGGTTTTTTTGCTTTATTTAGCTGCACAGCGGAGTTAATTCTACTTTTTAGCATGCAAAGATAGCAGGCCCAAAGGGAGATGCTCAGGCAGCTTTAGGCATTTTTGTACATATACAAATGTCATTTCTTTTGTTCAGTGGATTTATTCTTTACAAGAGAGGGATAGGGGAACCAGAATTATTTCTCTTTGTTGCTGTGGAGTTATTTAGTACCAGCAAAAATATTCAGCTTGAACAGAATGAAGCATGTTTGTCCCCAAGTAATTTTCCCAGGGCCACAGCAGAAACTAGGAGAAAAATTACCAGCGGCTCAGTGACATTCTTCAACTAATCAGGTTGCTTTATCAAGCTGAGCTCAAATTCACACTCACTGAATCCCGTCTGAATAAATAACCCATTTCTCTGCTTGGGTTAGTGGGTTTCTGCAGTTAAATTCTCCACTGCTGTCAGCATGGCTGACCGCTAGCAGGGAGCCACTACAGTCGTGTGACTTGCACTTTGCCACTCACCTTTCTCTCTCTCTTCTATCCCTGCCAGCAGAGCATAGAATATATGATAATTTCTTTCCCCGGGGTTTTGTCTTACTACACGATTCTGTCAAAGTAAAAAATAGTTTCCATTTAAGCAATCATGTTTAATCATTTTATCCAGAATGTCAAAGAAAATATTAAAGCAAACAAAATTAACTGAGTAAAAGCAAAGATCAACTTACTTTTTCCAATAAATCTATAGACAGGAGGAAAAGCTTCAGTTAAGGAATAAAGTAAGAAGCAATTAATGCACAAGCTATTTCTAATTGTCCTTTTTTCACTAGAGACAATAGGAAAAGCACATCATGGTCTTTTCTTACAACATTGCCTACTGCCATAACACGATGAATAAAGTAGTAACAATGATAGTATTGCAGATGTTCTAATACCATGTGTTCCCACACACCTCCTTTTTCTCCATCCCATCAAAACTGGACTTGTCATGTTCTGGATTTCAAACGACATCTCCTTTCCTTTACTTTTTGTTTTCCCTAAAGCTTGGAAACAGCTTTAAGGATGAAATTTAGCTCACTGCAAAAGCTGCTTATGTTCAAAACACTAGGTAGGATCCCGTCAGTACATTCCTCATCCCCACACCTCTGGTGCTCTGGTGCAGCTGGCTCATCGTCCAATTTTAACAAATGCAGGACAAATCCAAGGATTTGACCCACCCATGCTTGCATTGCAGAAATTCAGCAGCTCTGCTCTTTCAAATGCTCTTCCAGAAAAGTAAGAAGCTTATCTTCGGGTATAATAAATGAGGGAAATAGCTGACAACTGAAGTTGTCCCCAAGAACTGAGGCTGTTTTAGCTCACTAAGTAGGAACGTGCACATGAACCACGCTAGCAGTAGCAATACAAAATCCTGGTGCTCCAAGAGTAAATAAAACCCACCCTGTAAAAAATGCATGTGTGCATGTGCACAAACACATGCAGAATTTGGTGTTACTGTTTCCCTTCCCCATCTACATCAGCTACATTTAACTGTGTATGTTTCAGGATGAGATGAAATGACAGCCCTCAGCAGAGAAGGCAGATGTGGGGGGGGCTGCCCACAAACAAGGGGTAAAAATCACCAAGCAAGGATACAATCTATAATTCTTCCTCCCTGAATGTTTCCTTTCTGACAGATGTTCAGCTGAATAAACTTCCCAAAGCGACTGGAGTTGTTGTTGTAAACAGTCTTCGCGTTGCCAAAAGCTTCCATAATTGGGCTGTGAAAATACAGGAGAACGACAAGAGTGTAAACGTGTGACCAGCATGCAAATGGTTCACACGGGACTGCTGAAAGGAACAGCACGCTAAAAAGCTCCCTTCTGACACCCTCCTCAGCCACAGCCAATACCATTAGTATTATCCTCAATTTATTAACAACAGACATCTCAGTTATCTGTCTAAAGATGCAAGCATTCAAGCAACAAGGAGATTAATCGTACTAAATTACTCTGCAGCTTAATCTGTAGCTGCTGAAAAGATGCACTCAATTCTCGTTGCAGTAATCAAATTATATAAATAAGCAATCTCAGCACATAAAAACTGCTAGACAGAGGTAAGGAAAATAGTACTTGTCCTAAGGCAATTAAAAAGAAAATAATTACATCAAGATACAGCAGGTAAAATGGAGATGAAGCATGATAAACAAAAGTAATAGCATCTAAAATTGTCTTTGTTTTTAAATGCTTTAGAACCATGTGTTATTTTATTTGAAGACTGGTTTTGTTTCATTTGCATAGAGTGTGTCCAATTTATCTGATGCCTTTACTCATCTGTCTTATCAGTTCTCCTTATCCTCCCCTTCCTCAGCATGCTTTTACCAGTTGCACACTTTATCTTCACTGTGCTGTATCTTGTTCTACCTTATCCTCAGGCTATACGAATGAAACCAATGATTTTTCCCTCCCATCACCCATTTCCCTTACTCTGATTATCTGAATTTAGCCCAAAACAAAAACAAAACCCACTACTAAAGTATCGTCCATTTCAGAAGTCTGCATCTTTTCATTAAGATATTGCACTGTGCTCACAACTCCCTAGAGTGACCAGGTAACTTTGTTTAAAGGAAAACTTCCTCCTTTCCAACAGTAATTTTACTGTTCAGTAAATGCACCCACATCCCCAACTACATCGCAAGCTCCTATTTCAATGACAAGGCTTATGTCTCTGGAAAAAAAATATATGGGTATTGAAAGATCTAGTACCTGCTCTCCAGGATAGCTTGCTCCACACAGGAGGTGGTCTCTCTGCAGGACAGCTCCAAGGAGTGTTGGCTCATTGCAGACAAGAACTTGAGAATCAGCTTAGTGCTTTCTGTCTTACCAGCACCACTTTCACCACTGAAAGACAAGAAGAGGAGTTTGCACAGTTCCAGCCACCAGGCAAAAAGCCCTATGTCTGCCCAGCCCTCCAAACTCCCAGGAAGACTGGGGTGATCAGAAATGGTACTTGAAGAGCAGAATACCCCTTTAAGATTGCTGAATATGACATCCAACACAAAATACAAGTTGTCTTTAGACTTCATGCCACTGTTCAGGCAGCACTGCAAGGTACTGATTGTGTAAGGATGTACACAACACCCGTGAAGAAAGGAGGAGCTCTCGGAATACAAACAACTACCCAACAGTTCTCATTGACATGGAAAAACAAAGCACAAAAGCACAGAACTGGTCAGGGAGGAAGTTCAGAATATGAATTAAGCTGTGAAAATTTGGGATTTTATTGCAGCGATCTAGAAAAGGAGGAGCCCTGCTTTGAGAAGGAGGAGGTTAGATACGTCGACACACCAGTGCAAATCATAACACATAAGGGCTACTAGTATAATTAACACTTATGTTCTTTGTGAGCCACATATTCTCTAACAAACTTTTTGTATGCCAATCCAAATAACACAGACTCACATGAGTTCAAAATACACAATTTTCACCTCATCACCACTGAAGACACAAAACCTTTCACCTTCACCCACAGCAGAACCAATCTATTTGATAATGCTAAACCAACATTTTCAAAACAAACTGTTAACAAGCAATATTGCTGATACAAACAGAAGGCAATATGTTCAATTTCTCTTTTAAACCAGTGCTCTAAAAAGGGAAGGTATAAATTTGGCTCATTTCCCTAGTATCCGTTCAATTCATTTGCCTTCAATTATGTAGCCTTATAATTAAAAACACACCATGAGCCATTAAGAAACATAACTTGGGGTTAAAGTTTGTCTAGGTTGCTTAGTCTTTCATCTGAAGTAATAGTATTTTATCCTAAGATGCAGCCTAAATTCTAGTCTTCCTAACTCCTAATTAAGCTGTGCCTAATTCCAGTTTACTCCCAACAAAAGCAGCTACATTTTGGTCTTATCCAACCCTTCTCACTGTAGAAAGTGGGAATTTTGTCCCTGACTTTGATGAAGCACAACTGGACATGTGGAGCTTAGTTTGACAGCCATTTGCTGTGCCGTTGTTGACTGGTGAACCTCATAAATTTAGGTTACAGCCAAGTATAATGATGCTTTCCACTAAAAAGTGAAAAAGAATTGTACAGTCCAAGAAAGTAGCATGACATTTTCCAGTAAACTAATGCCAACAATTACAAAAATAATCAGGGAAGAGGCATTTAGAAAACATAACGAGACATAGAGTTTTGTAGCTGAGATTTAAGTGTTTCCCAAGAAGAACCAGAAAGTCCTTAAAATGTTTCACAGAACTTCATACAAGATATACTACCCACATTTTGGTATTTGTTCCCTCTCTCTTTGCAGGTCCTCACCTGCTCATACTCCTTTTCCAACAAAGCAAATATTTAATATTCCCTGTATTTAATACTTGGTCCTTGTACAAAAAATTTCTACTAGTAGTTTTGAAAGAGCTTCACAAGCCCTTGCATTATCCTTGTCTGGTGCTACAAAAATCAACAAGTGATACATATCTCTTCCTGCCTAAATTCTCACCCTCTGAGCAGCATATAACTCAACAGCAGGAACACGGGTGCCAAGGAGGACATCAGTTCTTTTACAGAAACCATCCCCCTCTCTGCCCCATGCTCTGGAGCATCTGTAGTTCTATGCAAGCTGAAAGTTACCACACTGTAATCGAGAGCAATTCTACAAGTGACATATTCAAAACTGATGGAAAAATATTCCCTGCGCTTGTCTCTGGTATAGCTGGTATTATACACAACTATATGCTCTCGATTTTTTCTCAGAACAGGACAGGCTCAGAAAGAACTACCTGCCCAGTGTCCTGTCTCTGAGAGTCACCAAATGGAGATGCCCAGGGAAGATGTGACACTTCTTTTCTGTGCTCTTCCAGTTTCCAGTTATCTGCTGTTCAGAGGGCTCCTGATCTAAACCTGGTTTCTACGTGTCTTGTAACCCCCACTGGATTTATCTTCCATGAATTTCTAGCCACACTCCCTTACAAAAAGCATATGAACATGTCTTGTTTTTTTGGATCTGCCTCCTGTTTGATGCCCCCTAGTTCTTGTATTGGAAGGAGAAACCAACAACTCATTCCAAAGCTCCCTCTCTCTGCTGTGCAAGACTTCATGAGTAGCCCTCCAATTTGAGCTGCTCATCTGCGTTAGCCATTCCCTTATACCGAGCCATGCTATACTTCTGATAGTTCCTTTTTGTTCTCCTCTGAACCATCTACAGTTCCACAAAGTCCTCCCGGATATCAAGCAAGGAAAATAAGGATTGTGCAAAATACTTCAGATATGAGCAAAGGGTGGATTTACCCAGTGTTCTCTGTTTATTTACGAGTAGCTCCTCTATTCTATTTAGCTTCAAAATTACTATTGACCACTGAATGGATGGGTTCCTGAAGCCCTCTGTCATGATGGTAAGATCTCACCCCTGCATGCTGTTGATCAGCTCAGGACCCATAATTTTATGTGGATCAAGCTGGCTCTGCATTTTTCCTTTACAAAATGCTTTATAAAAGACAGTTTTTATTAATGAGATGAAAATCAAGAACAAGCATGCTTAACTTTAAAGTTGTTTTTTCAACCCTACGGCACATACACAGTGGTAGATTAAGTGGGATCAATCTTTCAGACTCCTTAGAAAGCCTACGCCTAACAAGAAGTTGCCAAGGTCAGTAAAAGGGTAAATTTTTTTACTGCTCAGCCAGCCTTTCCAGCAACCTTTCCACCCCTTGAGTCTAAGTGCCTAGCTCATTCCACATCACTGCATTCAGGACTGTGAAAATATTAAGTGTGACAGCAACCCACAAGGCCCCCACTTAGGAGATCTTTAAACTTTTGCCGTGACTTGTTCTATGCAGGGCATCTCACTAAGGGCACAGCAGCCTCAACCCCAAACTGCTGTGGTCGGAATAGGGCTCACTGAGAGAGACTCCTCATTCTGAAGGACATAATGCAAGTGAGGACACTACTCTAAATCACTTCTCAGTTCTTTCTACTGGCTTTAAAACCCTGAAAACAGACAAAATAAGCCCCTTCAGCAAATACAGTTCATCAAACACACGTCTGGGTGTCATCCAAAGAGTACTTTGGTTCACATTGATTTCCAAGCTGAACAACAACAATAAACATGTCAGACTATCAGATGACAACAGAGAGAAAAAACTGGTGTCAGACTAAGATTTCCCACTTGTGGCACTGACTTTAATGTCATTCAGGGTGACTGTTCCTGCTCCTTCCACTGCTCTACATTTCTTTTTGAGTGCTTTAAAGTGCATTAACTGCTAATGTATCTGAAAGAAGAGCATGTGTTTGCTTGTGCATGGACTAGACCACCTCAAACAAAGCAGCAACAAAAAAAAACCTTAAAGATATTTTCTTTTTCTTATAATAAAGGAATGGAGGTTTGAACTTGGTCCCAACTTCTGAACATCAACTAATTATGGGGGAATTCAGCCCCTTCTCCACATGGGTAGAGAGTGGTTGGCTGTTCCTTGAGTAATATGGACTCCCTTCATGACTCTGCTGAGGCACCCAGCTGAAATATCAGATTATGTTATTTTTATTTTTTTAACACGTCTGTTGTAGCATCAGAGTCAACTGTGGTGGGCATTTCTTTTTTTCCGCTTTAAATGAAACTGGACTCTGCAGCAAGGTTCAGATCAACACAAAACTGATCATTCGTTGATGTAGATGTTTTTGTCTACATGAGACCTCCAGTTCAACAGTTCAATTTTTAGCCTGGGAGAGCAAAAATGCCTTTTCACAACTGTGCAAATAATTCTAATGCACAGGTTGTGCACACCTTCTTCCATGTGCCATTTTGTTGACATTTTTAGGCTGCTAAGTCATTTTCATGCAGCATTACCATGAATTAAAGTAAGCCTGTGTAAAACAGGCTGATAAATAAGTATCTTTGGATGACTCAACTCCCTATCATCTCTTCTGTATCTCCTCCCTTTCCATCTCTGGTCTGGGTGGTAATGGTCTCACGTTTATATTACATTTTGAGTCACTACTGATGACAGTTTTTAATTTAGATTCTTGACCCTCTCATTTACCCCACCCAGACAAACACTTCAAGGATTTCAAAACAGTAGAAGCTTTTTCACAGACTTTTGAACCCAATGCCTTAAGAAAGCAGCTCCAAAACAAAGCTGAGTCAATTCTAGATGCCAGCAGAGGGCACTTCGAGCCCAGAGGATGTGAGGACAGCGTTCAGTGCCTCACTTTGTGAGGTTGTTAACAGCTTGCTGCTGAGCTTTTAGATCCCAAAATTACAAGCAGGCAAAACTGCATATCATAATGTGAGGCCTACACAAACCATTTACTTATTTTAACTGAATGTAACTGCTTATTGTGTTTTCATGATGGTACAAAATTTTCCTTCTCATCTCATATATTAGAGACCAGATTCAGACATTGCAGAGGTCCACCTGATCATTTCTTTCAAATGCCAGTAGCAACCAAAAAAGCACGACAGTGAATTGTTGCAACACTAATTCTTGGCCAGTAAAGGGTGCAGGAATGACCAGGATGCTGCTGATGATGAGCACACTGTTGTACCTCCACTTCTGAAGCCCCAAACTAAGTATATGATCACAGGGACTTTCCTAAACCTCATGAGGACCACTGAAAACTTTTACCATTTTTAAAATAATTTTGCTCTGAGTCCTTCACAGATACAGCAGATAATATTGTTTCAGGAAAGTAGATATGACATCTAATTTTCTGTTCTGAAGTGCACGTTCCACCATATTCTGTAGAAACAAGAACCCCTTACAAGGTTGTATTAAAGCACCTATCTGAAGCACTGAACTTATACAAAGCAATGTTTTAAGCCATGACCACAGTAAGCAATCTTAAAACGGCCTGCTAAGGCAAAATTTCTCCATATTATGGCTTAACTGTACCAGGGCACATGATTTACAGAGCAGGGGGTGCTGGAGACTCCTCTGGAATATCAGAGACTTCTGCTCATGTCCTTTTTAGGACACAACCTGCAGAACTCTTGGCAGCTTGTGGGGAACTGTAAGGTAAAAATACTTGGGTACTGAATGGCATTAACAAGAAACACCAAAGGCCACCTTCTAGGCACTAAAAATTATTTTGGTCCTCAAAATTTGGCTATGTTGGGCTTTTCACAAGTTGTTATCAGACATTGTGCCATGAAATCATGACTCCAGGCTAGCTATTTTTGCATGACAAAGTTCTCTGTGCATTTCATTTTTTCTTGAACTGACACCTTTTTTAAAAAAAACAAAACAAAAAAAAAACACAAAACAAAACAAAAAACAAACAAACAAACAAACAAACAAAAAACAAAACAAAAAACCAACAGCTGAAGAAAGCTGAAAAACCATATACAGTCCTCTTTGTGCCACTGCCAGGTAGAACCTGCCCAGAGGCGAGGGCAGGTGGGGATTGTGACCTGAGAGCTTGCAGAAAGCTGGAACCAGGCCCAGCTGTGTTGCACCTGATCCACATTTCTAACAACAGCTTGGGTGCTGAACTACATGAACCAAATCCTCCTCTTATCCAGGAAACCTTGCAAACGGGCCTGTAATCTTAAATGCCAGTAAAAAATGCCTATTGTAAGAGGTGCAAAAAATTGTGTCATCTTGTATGTGAAGAGCCCTCCACATTTACCTTGTCCTGGGAGGCTGCAGGAAGGTGAGAGCAAACAGGCTTCATCACCAAACCACTCCGAAGGTGAAAGAGGAGAGGGAAGGGAAACACAAATTCTCTCACTCCCCACTCCAAGCATCTCCCTTGGCTCGGAGCCCGAGGGCTGGTGCCAATGCTGCCATCACCACAGAGCTGCTCCTCCCGATCCAGCGAGACAGGCTTCAGTTTCCCCCCATTCCCAACACAGCCAAGCTGGCAGGCGGGGGAAAGGGAAAAGAGCTGGCTGTGTTTTCGGCTCTTCTGGAGCAAGAAGGAAGGAGGAGCTGAAAGCAGCAAAAAGCTACTGAAATGTCAGTTGCTCTCAACATGCATTTGGCAGCGGTGAGATCCTTAATTCCAGCAACACAGTGGAGCAAAGGGAAATCCACTGATTGAAATAAGCAGGGTTTTCCCTTTTTGCTATTGTTCTTGACCACATTTCTCAAGACCAGGAGGTTATTTTTTCTTTTCCTGTAGGTCAAGGGTGTCAAACTTGTTTTCAGAGAATCACTGAATGGTTGGGGTTGGACGGGACCTCTGGAGATCATCTAGTCCAACCCACTGGCTAAAGCAGGTTCACCCAGAGCAGATCACACAGGAATGTGTCCAGGTAGATCTTTAATGTCTCCAGAGAAGGAGATTCCACAACCTCTCTGGGCAGCCTGTTCCAGTGCTCTGGCACTCTCAAAGTAAAGAATTTTCTCCTCATATTCAGATGGAACCTCCTGTGCTTCAGTCTGTGCTCACTGCCCCTCATCCTGTCATTGGGCACCACTGAAAGGAGTCTGGTCCCATCCTCTTGACACCAACCCTTGAGATATTGATAAGATCCCCTCTCAGCCTTCTCCACGCTGGGGGGAGAATGTAGGAGTGGTTACATTATCACTCCTAAATGTAGAAGTAGTTACATTTATACAGTCCTAAAACTACATTTGGCCTTTTGAAGGCAACCATGAGGCTGATGTGGCCCTTGATGAAAAAGAGTTTGACAGGCCTGCTCTACGTACAGGGTTCAGGGTCTAGTGGTGACAAAGTACTGAGCTGCACAGGAATGTTTAAATCGGTTGGGAAAGAACTTAGGGTAGAATCAGACACGTGACTAGCAAAAAACACAACAGATTTTTCACTAAATGAAATTGTAAGGTGTGTAAGAAAAATGAACATTATTGTTAGAGGTCCACAGCACAATACAGAGCGAAGTTCAGAAATCTCTCCCAAAACTCTGATGGTTTAAAAGCCTGCTTTATCTTGGAGTTATCCTCTCCATGCAGCCCAAATCACGTTCCCAAATCACCTCGCAAGGCACACCAGCAAGGAAAATCAAAGCAGCAGCAGCTGCAACTTACCTGATGAGGATACACTGGTTGTCATGGCGCTTCCAAAGGCAGCGGTAGCACTCGTTCGCCACAGCGAAGATATGAGGTGGTATCTCTCCCATGTGGTGCTTGCTGTATCGCTCCATGGCTGCGCGGTCGTAGAGTCCCGGGATGGTCTTGTAAGGGTTCACAGAGGCAACTATGGAACCAATGTAGGTCTGCAAGCACACAGCCCCCGCACCGAGTTGTTACGACACATGGAGTGGAACAGATTAACACTCTTCCCAAATGAATGACAACAAATACACATGTGCAAAACCTAGCAATCCTTTGGATAAAGGTGGCTTTCTTCCTTGCAGCAAAAGCAACAGAAGGGCAACAGTTGTTTCTACCTCCATTGTGTTTTCATACTCACCCCACCCACAGCATGGAGTTTCTCAGCTACATGAATCCTTGCCTTAACACCATTTACAGCTCCACAGTAATGTCTATGAGCAGTGGTCTACAGCTGGTTCTCACATGTTCTTAGGGACTTACTGAACTTACTGAAAACCTGACTGTGTCCCAAGTATCAGTGCAAAAGTCCAAATTTCCATGCGGAGTATCCAAGTCTTTCTCTGCTCCTCATTTTTAAAACAGGACTATCAGACATTACGGTAGACACTAGTACCATTATATGGTAGCAGGCCCTAAGAAAAGCATGTGAACTGGCAGATGCTCCCAAAGCCACTGAGTTTCTGCAACCTAATTTGCTACTAGTATGATGCACAACGGCAGCGGACAGGGCATTCATTTCTACCCTATTTCAATCATGGAGCACATCAGTTAACACCACTGAGGCAGCCACTTAAGCCTGTTCCCATTGCCTTAACTCATTAGGCTGTGGTAACATGAGCATTTGCAACAGTCTATTCCCACTGTTGTTCATTTTCTCAGTCACCTTCCACTCACTTCAATGTAATTTTCAAATAAAATCAAATTAAGTGAGGTAGGAGATAACACTAAGCACATTACCTCCAGAATTTCCAGTACACTCCTGGGCATATAAAATTAATTGATATACAGCACGGTGTGTGCAGTGTTACCGCCGCGATACTAATTTCATTTCGTTAAGCACCCCTGCTGTGGTTACAGGCAGGAATGCGGCTCCAACAACCCTGCTGCAGGCTCGCAAAGGGTCAGGCTGCGGAGCTCCAGCCCTCTAACACCATGCACAGACAGATGCTCCATCCACAGCCAGCCTCTCGTCGCCAACAGGATCCAGCTGTGAAGCTGACAGCAGGACCATGGCTCTCACCACCTCCACAGCACCCTGCCCAGGAAGGCCTGGGGGAGGTGAGGAGCACCCTGCAACCCACAGAAACGAGCCCCATGGGCTGCTCCAGCAGCTGCCTTCTCCCCCGGCCTTTTCCACAGCTTTTACATTCCTCAGCCACCTGCCTCCCTCCTCTTCTCCTTAATTAACATATAATTATCGCTGTGCACCACATCTCCTTTCTCGCCGCTACCCTGCTGTTCACATTCCCCGTTATCCACCTGCTTGTCCTCCACCAGGCCCAACACACATAGCAGCTTTGAGCTCTTGCTAAAGGGGCTACAGCAGCGTCCCTGAAATTATGACAACTTCATTAGCTGCGAGGAGAATATTCCTCCTCTCAGTAACTCAAGTACCATTCACAGAGCTGTGAACTTTCAGTCTGTGTATTTTATAAAACCTCCCATGCTGCACAATACCTCAGAAGATCTCATCAAGAGGAAAGATACCATTTCAACACGAGATCGTATCGCAGGGCAATTACAGCACTGAGATAACAGCTTAATTTCCTGGGATCATCCCCTCTTGGGTTCTTAAATAACTAACAAGGAAGTCTCTGAGAAAAAAAAAAAAAATCCTCAGTTTGAAACATATTTCAGCACAAATTGCACAGCGAAAATTTTAAGAGGTTTGTTTGTTTTGGTTTTTGTTTGTTTCTGGTTTTTATGACATGAATACAGTGCAAGCACAACCAATAAAACACACTGCTACAGATCTTCCTCTTTACCTTTTTGAAGTCTGACTAAAGCCTTATTAAAATGTGTAAAGAGTAACTTGAGGCATGCCATCACAACAGATGCCATGGCAAAAACACAAACAACAAAATCCCCCCCAACACAAGATACCATCTAACTTTGTAATTGTAAGCATCCCTTCTACAGCTTCTCTGTGACCAAGTGCCTGGCAGAACAACATCACATCACGCTCCCTGATCTTCCTGCGACAGAGCACTGGCAAATCTGCACCATCGGTGCCTAAAGCGTGATTTTTCTTGACTCTCTTATTTCAAATGGTAAATATCATGAGAGGCAACAGCAACCTGCTTCTGCACAGACTCACTTAACATGAGGCAGTCTTTCACATGGCTTAAGCATAACTTTTTAAAAATTATATAAACACTCCCAGAATATTACTCATTATTGTGAATAAGAAAATATTTTTATTAAATAAAGTCAGCTGGCTTTATTGCCTCATAATCACGTATGGTATCAAGGATAAAAAAGCAGTGTATTGTGGCAATAACAGGAGCCTGGTGAACAGCAGAAACGATACTGGCAAAAACAATTCCTCAATCACTTCATGGACTAACTGCAAGAACATGTCACTCTTTAAAAAAATTCATTCTCTCTCTTTATTTTAGCAAAAACATGAAGAACCACAACCTCTACTGAAATAGCTCCAATTTTGCGGTTCCAGTTTTCTGGCGCTTTGAGTATATATTACCATTTTGCAGAACAAGCTAAACATGTGCACAAATTGCCACCAAATCAAAATGGTACGAGACAGAACACCAAAAAACCTCAAAAACCAGGTTCCTCATACCAAAGCAAGATCACAAAAAAGCAATATTCTTCACGGACACAGTGGATCAAATTTATAATCTACCAAGTGTCATAATCCAATCCAGAAGCAGCCACAACTAGATGTCTGCATGGACTAACTAGGAATTAGCTGGCCTGAGTGAAAGTTTCACCTTAACACAAGATAGTTCAGCAAGGTATTGATGAGCTGAAGCAGTACTGCTACTAAAAACTATTCCAATTACTTTAAAAGTTCCTATTAAAATACAAATTACAACTAAAACACCAATCTTCCTGAAGTTTTGGTAAATTTCCCCTGGGGATACTCAGCAGCAGCAAGATCTGCTGCAAGAATAATTTCCCACATCACTTCCAGCTTAATACTATGCTTTGTCTGTGCGCTATCACACGCTTTTACTATAGCAGCAGTATTTTATTTTAAAGCAGATCCTACTCCTGCCTCTGCCCTGGCACCTCCAGGAGCCCCAAAGTCAGGGGCTTGAGGGCCAGCATGACCTATACCCACACAGAAAAGAGCTTCACCCCCTGTTTGCAGGGCTCTGCTTTCCCTCCTCATGGAGGGCTGACCTTCTGGTTTTGAAGTGCAAGCCCCCTGGCAGCAAGTTAAGCCGGTGTAACGATAGACAGAAAATGCAGGGCTGTTCAGTGATGGGCATGGTCTCCTGAACACTTTTTCTGCACCAGGCATCATCATGTGGCAAATCAAAGCAGCTAAGAGTCAGAAGTAGGACCTCTAAATTACTTTATTATGCTCACACCACCAGGCAACAGTTTGGACGAAATTTCAGGAAATGTATTTTCATGTGAGAATGTCACCTCCACTTTGCTTTAAAGAGAGCAAATTACATTTTCTCATTGTTCTTTGCAGTTTCTAATTGGATTCTCACAGTCGCTAATTGTTTTAATGAAAGGACTCCAAAGCAGTTATGAATAGGAAAAATGCTCATACATCTGCCAGAGCACTGGCATGCAGACAGGATTTGCGAAGATTTCCAGCTGAAATAGTTTGAGGGGTATCTCAGAGAAATCCTGTGTAGAGCTCGTATCACGAGCCTGACTTTTATTAAATACCTGGCAATGAACAGGAGAGTTCACTTTTTGTTATGCAACCAAATCAACACTTCAGATAGAACCACACACAAACTTATGAATTACTTTGTTACAAACTAAACCAGCAACAACTTGTTATCAGATCACTGCTAATGTATTTATTCAAACTCAAGAATAAATGAAAGTTGAGTTATTCAGCTGGAGTCCCAGTGCAGCACTTTGATTACCATATTAAAAGGTTGGGCTCCTTTCACACTGTTATATTTTTACTGAATTTTTACATTGATAGTGAATCTCTCCAAACACTTTTGGTCACAAAACACAAACACTCCTGCCTCTGCTTTTAGCATAAAAAGAGGAAACAAGATTGTTCGTTGATCCTCTAAGAGGACTTTCAAAATTAGAAGTTCAAATCCTGTCTTCTCAGCTAGACACTCAGTAAGATGATGGCATAGCAAGAGTCAAAATGAAAGACGTACTTTAGAAAGGAAGAGATTTTTCACCAGTTCTCAAAATGCTCTTTTTGTTTCGCTTGTTGTCTTCTGATAGCAATCAGCTTTGAACCTCATGTCTGAAATCACCCCAGACTACTTCAAATACTCAAAAACAATTAGTTCTTTAACAAGGTTCAAGAGCTCACAAAGATTTCTGATACCCACAGAAACACTCTGGAAAAACTTTCAGTGGTCAGAGCAGTCTGAGAGGCTTTTTATTTATTTTTTTTTTTAAGGAAGACACAATCAGTTTACTCTTGTTTGATGCCAGAAAAAAGTAAATCCTGTCAAAACATTTATTGGTTAAACTACACTTTGTCAATATAGCTTAAAATTACAAGAAACAGGTTTGCAACAGATTAAGTACATATAGTTTGAAATATCTTTCTCTCCCATATAGAAGAGGCTTTTGGACTCTACACAGAGAAGGCAACAAAAAGGAAACTGCCCTAATGCAAGGTCACTTCATTAATCCCATAAAACAAACATACTAAATATATCAGGACCACCTTGCTCTCCCATTTTTTCCCATTCACAGATGCTTTTAGGGTACATCCTTTCAGGTTTGCTGCATATCCAGCAACCTGAGATGTTATGTTACATGTATTTACATGACCATTGAGAAACCGCACTTTGCACAACTCTCTTAAGAGCACTTTCAAGATTTTCTGCTTTAGGACAAGAAAAACCTCTCTCATGACAGAAACAAAAGCATGTTTACAGATGCCTCAAAAATTATGTGTCTGGGTTGTTTTTGAGCAATGCCCAATTTTCCTGGAGTCACTTAAGGAACTGATTCTGTGCGTGAAATGTAGGGGTATTAGTATCAACCTGACAATTTATTCAGCATGTACTACTTTCTGGGCTTACCCTCAATATGTAGGAAACTTCAAATAGAACTGCAGTGCAACTAGCCAACTAAAAAGCTACACTTACATGTCACTTTTAAGCAATGTATGGGAAAATATTTTTACTACTGTTCCACAGAACTTGTGTGTCTCCTACCTTTAAATCATTACAGCTACAATAACGTTACCAAATTACAGTACCAGTGCCTTCACAGAACATGCAGAGGCAGACAACACTTGAAAGACCAAACAATAGCTGTCAAAGTTTAAGCTTTCAACATCAAATTTCAAGGTTTCAAGATGCAAAACCGAGGAACAGAAGAGTTTGCTACACACTGCAGATACAGCCTCTGTTGCTCCCAGTTCTCTCAAGTGATGGGATTGACCATAATCATGACTGAGCTTATTCTGAGGCAAAAATCAACCACCAGATACACATCAGCATAAAAAGGAGAAAAGATGGCTGTGCCATATTTTGGCATGCTCTTTAGGGGCAGCAGCAGAAGAGGCAAGAGTATGCCATAAACAGGATGATAATTAATGCCCTTGTTCTTGGTAGGACCTTGATTTATCCTCTCTGTGGTAAGTATACCACATCTTTCAGCTAGTCCCATGATAATTTCAGTGGGACAGAATCTAGTTCTGTCTCTAAATTATAAACTAAAATGTCTGAAGCCAAGCTCCTTTCTTGAAAACCGTAATCAAAGTGAAGTACTAAACTACAAGTTTAGATGTTTTTGACCAATCAAGCCATTTCTAAGATGGTAATGTCATACTCTGTAATCATCCCTACATGCTTGGGCTTCTGCAGCTCTCATCAAATTTGGTGACTCATGGCAGGTTCCCCAAACGCCCAAATTTACATCAGCTTTGATTTTCTTTCTCTCTGTGTTCCTTGTCAATGCACACACCATTGTGACCCGTAAATTGTTCTTTATTTCTCCTCAAGGTGTAGTGAGGAGAGTATCAGTCTCTTTTCCCACATAACAAGTGATAGGACAAGAGGAAATGGCCCCAAGTTGTACCAGGGAAGGTTTAGATTGGACATTAGGAAAAATTTCTTCATGGAAAGGGCTGTGAAGCACTGAAACAGGCTGCCCAGAGATATGGTGGAGTCACCATCCCTGGAGGTGTTTAAAAGATGTGTAGATGAGGTTCTTAGGGACATGGTTTAGAAGCAGACCTGACAGTGCTAGGCTAGCGGTAGGACTCAATGATCTTAAAGGTCTTTTTCAACCACAAAGATTCTATGATTACATGATTTTATGAGCTGTTTGTAAACACACTGGCCACACAACAAATGCAAGCATTAGCATCCACAGCAGAGGACCTTTAGAAGGGAACCAGAATACAACAGAGAATGTCACTGAGAAGATCAAGTACCAACAGGCAGCTACCCTGCATCTGAGGCCCTTGTGCTTAATGTTCTCCTTGTCGTTGTTTTTGAAAAGCATTTTCTCAGGCACGTTCACACTGCTTAGCTGCACTTTCCCACGTGCTTCAGCCTAAGATGTAAGCTGTAGCACTCACTTCTACCAACTATGGCCCTGGTGGCCTTTGCCCTTCCTGTGCTGAGCACAGCTTAGACCCAAGGCAAATATTTGATTGTTTTTTAAATACGTGATTTCACACGATTATAGGCAACTGTTGGGCAACAGCATGCCCTATTAGATTCATCCTCATCTGTTATGTTCACCTTTCAACTCAACTAATGTGACCTTAAGCTTCCCTTGGTGTAAGAGTATTAAGCAACACCATCATGTTCTAAGCCCCTCCAAAGGCAAACACTATTCTGCTTCTTCATGAAAAAAATGGCGCTTTGCAACCCAGCTACCTTAACTTCTAAACTAAGTGAATCCTTCCACTCTCTACAGCTTCAGCCTTGCACATCCATAGTGTCCTTCTTCTAGTATCTGTCTACTTCTTAAGGGTTAAAAACTGGGGTTTGGTCACCTTAGCTGCCAATGGAAATACTCAGTGCACACAGGCAGTCACATCTTTCAGCTTAACTCCACAGAAGGCCCAGAGATGGTGAAGAACCTGCACATAACTAAGAGCTCTCCATGGGTTAAGAGATACACTCATAGTTTAATTCCATCTTATTTTCCCATTCATTTTCTCCTACTAAACGGACTGTTCCATGTAGAAGGAAACTCCACAAGTGTTATCCGGAATCTCCAAAAAAAGATTCAGTTAGGAAATATGAAACTAATATAAAGAAAAGCTGATAAAAGAGCATTGTTACAGCCAAAGGTAAAAACCAAAACAACCGACAATAATATTGATGGCAGATAGACATCCTTCCTTATTTAAGAATTTCACAGGCTTTTGGCATGTTTTCTCCTGTATAAAAAGGACCAAGTCTCCTTGTTCTTATTGCTTTTCTTTGCTGACTAATACAATACAATCACTACCATGTAGCAGTCCTATCTGCTGGATGTCAGGATAATGATTTTTTGTGCATAGACTGTTTATATTAAGTGTTATGGAAAAGTATCTCTCTTTACCACTGCCAAGTGGAGAGAGGAGGTGACCTCCCGAACAAAAAACCACAATCGATCAGAATGAGACATTGATTTTTGTTATTTTCATGGGCTGCAATCTATGCAACCTATGTGCAAAATAGGTTTGCACATCAGACCGTAGCAATCTGTCTGCACAAGTGCACAGCTTAACTCCAACCAGGGCATCTAGAGCTCAAATCAGAAAAGGCCCCAGAAAGAGCACAGACCTCAGGGCTCATCGCTTCATTCCAAATGGCCTGTGGCCACACACTAGTTCTTCCTGCTTTGTTATTGTACGATGCTCAAATGAGTCTTTCAAAGCTGTCTGAAGGTCTAATTCACCCTCCAGCAAGGAAAAGAAAAAAAATAGTCTTCTTCCTTCCTATAGATTAATCTCAGGAAGATGAAGGGGCTTTTCAGCAAACAAAAATGCTGCTAGATGATATACCAAAATGCACTGTCTCTGGAAGACTGGAGAAATAGTTTTAATATAAAGCTTTGGAGATTTGTTTCATTCTGCCTGTATTTTACATGCTAATGTCCAGATTTTCGTAATGTCTGTGGTCCTTTAATGTTTTAAGACCTCTTCTATAGAAAGGCCTTTTTTTAGGAGGAGAGCAGGAATCAAACTTTAGCAGAGCATGAAAAAGGAAATCAAAAGCAGAATAACTGAAATCTAAGTCTATACCAGATAGTTTGTTGGATGGCACCAAACTGTTGCCAAATGGTCATGGATCTAGAAATCAGCACTAAGATGGCAAATAGCATTAGCAGTCAAAAATGTGTTAAATTGAACTTTTGGACTTAGTTTGCTTTTAAAAGGAAAAACTGATGGGCATCAAAAGAAAAGCGCTGAAACTGCTTGAGAGAAATGGACTACATCTTTTCATATAAAAGTAACAATCTGGCTATGAATCATTTACACAGGTAGACAATAGCTATAAAAGTAATTTAATTAATTCTTAACTTAAATGGATTGTTTGTGGCCTTTCTAGCGTTAAGCTGCTGGAATATGTGAAAAAGGCAGTTGGCCGTTGTAGCACAAGCAGTAAATTTTGTGCAGCTCGCTTTACAGTCAAAGCCTAACTCACATAAAGAAAACGTGCTGGTGACAGACAAGCGGCTTAAGTTTCAGAGTCCAAATTCCTGCCCTCCTTTCAATGCCTTTCCAGGCCTGGGAGCAACAGACCTTACAGAAAGAAGCCAAAGCTCACCTGCAAGCAAGGCAAATGCGCACACAGAAGAGTTCAGCATAATTTGCAAAATCTCTGACTGAATGGCACTAAGCTCTTGTTGGCACTATCACAAGTGACTGAGAAATTTTCCTTTGGATTCTGCAAGATGGTCTACTTTCTATTCTCAGTACACCACGTTAGCAGTGACAGTCAATAAAGGTGTGGAGAAAATAGCATGAAAACAAGCCTTCGGATATGAGAAGATATTTGCAACATATCCCATCACGAATGACAAAACCTGTATAAGGTGACAGATTTCTACTTTGAAATTTACGATATGAAGTTATCATTAAGTAGGGCTTGAGTATCATCCAAAACTCATGGAAGTCAATAGGAATTGACCCCGTTGATCCTGCATGTATTATTTATTCTCCTACCAGCCAACTAAGTTAGAAGAAAAATATTGGCACAAAGCAGACAGAAAGAGCAATATATTTCATGTTTTAACAAAGCTTTGACCTCCTCTGCTTCCCCAGCTGTCTCACTGAAACAGCCTCCTGATGACAGAGGGTAAGATCCCTACTGCAGCATATACACACAGCAGGATACCAACAAGTACCTAATGTGCTGTAAACCATAATAAAAATGTATGTATTTGTGTAACCATTGCATAAATTATAGCGTACTCAATTAGGCGGACCTTTCTGACAAGTTCCCTTTTTAATGTTATCATGTTGATCACAACACCTCAGCCTGACATATTTGCTAAGATCTAAAAATATGCACCTTTAAAATTCCCAATGTTTTCAGTTGTGAAGACAAGGTTCACACAAACATCTGTTATTGTTGTTGTCATTGTCATTATTATCAGCAGTCCCACAAGCTCTGCAGCATGGAGGAATTCAGAAACAAAGCTGGTTAAACGATGGATGGTATTTGTTTACTTCTCAAACCATTACAGCTGTGTTCTTCCTCTAGCATGTATTAAAAAAAGAAAAACAAATAAAAAATAATTATAATCGACCTTTGGCAGACAATTGTTGATCTATTTAACTGACCATCCTTTAGGAACATCAATCACCAGAAATAAATTCCACTAGATTTCCAATTAAAAGCCTGCTGTGTTTATATAGATCTTTGTCTGCTGCTCTCTAGTAACAGATGTGAAATGGAAGCTATAATTAATGCTCAGAGACAGGAACTCACTTTGAGCTACATTTTGAAAACACTATCTGATGTGTGTAAGCATAACATGCTAATTATGGAGGTAAGTAGCTATGTATAGACATTTGTAATGAATTCTTAGCAACGGCGTTCTCTACTCTCTGCAGCTCCACCGAGGGAGGTGGTAGAGAGAATCTTCCCCATCCCTCCAGTAGCACAGGAGGGCATGGAAAACACTGTGATTCATCAGAACACTTTTAAAATTTCTTTACTGTAAAAGCAAAGCAGTTAGATAAACAGCAGTTTCCTTAGTGGCCACAGAGCAGATCCTGCAAACCGGTTACTTGCGACTCCTCTAATGCATTGAATGCCTGTGGAGAGGAGCTGTGCAACCACAGCTGGGTTGCAGCCAAGACTAGAATAAATGCAGTTCTAGGAGCCAGTGTAATAACAAGGGACTTGGTCTAAATGTACATTATATGTATTTCATGCTACCAACTAACAACACAATTTATGTATTCAGTTGTGGGGTTTTTTTTTGTTTGCTTGTTTGTTTTTTTCAGCCAATAGCCCACATTTCTTTGTATCACAGAGCATGACAGCCCAAAGACCAAGGATCTTGAGCTGTCCAGGATGGTGTATGGATCCTTGATACACATTTTTTTTAGGTTCAGTTTCTGCAGGGAGTGCATCCAAATTTTTCCATTTAAGAAATCAGTCATGACAGGTTTTGCCTTTATAAGTAAACACTTCGGAGCTATTGTCTTCTACTGATCTCTCTTTTTCTTTCTGCCTCCACCTACAACTTGTGTCTGTGGTAGAGGACATCTGAACAGGAGTGCTTTCAAAGCATATGAATTACATCTGTCTGTCTGTACTTAATTAACCACGACTTCAGCGTGCCCTGCTATTTTCTCACTATAACATGCAGCAACATCCACTTCCTGGTGACCATTCTAACATGGCACAGAGCAACTGCACCAAATCTGAAATGAGTTTCACTGTACTCAGAAAAAAAAAATGAATATGCAAAAATCTAGACAAACAAGTCACAGAGAGCAACTGACCTAGATACTAAAGTGTCTGTGTCTGCAAACAGATTTTGAAAAAAAAAACAACCAACCCAGTGGTGATTATTGATTAATACTGCACAAACATCAACTAGTTGCCTCAGGGAACCCTCATGACTCCGAGAGAGATAAATTATCTAATTACTGCAAGTTTAACAAACTACAGCTGAACATGTTGCTAAAGTAAATAAACACCAATAGATTTAAAAATCGATGCATAAATAACTGAATGTACTTTTTAAGAACGGATAACTGAGCATTCAGTGTAATAAAGTGGCTAGGAGCTCTGCAAGCAACCTTGTCAGAGAAGAAACAACTTTTCCAGTTTAACACCTTTTTTTAAAAATTGGAGAACTGTTGCTTTCTCATCCAAGTTATTCCATGTTTGTTGCTTCAGCTCAAGAGAGAAAGGAAGTCAGCCACAAAAATGAGCTCCTAACTACCATCATCCTCCCTCTGATGTGGATGTGGCTGGTACAGCACATGTCTACGTGGCTGGTACAGAAGTTTTTAGACATACGCACACAAACCTAACAGATGGTTATAATTATCGGCGGGCAAGCTGCAGTACTCATTTGAGAGTGAACAAAAATAGGTTATGTTCTCTCTCACCCTTCCCAACCACCACACCCAATTGTTGGACAACCTGGATGCCACTCTCCCCATTAGGGGAGGGTGGCTGAGGGACCACCACACCCCACCCCATGCAGCACCCCTCTCTGGGCACGGGTACACGTTCTCCACATAAACAAGATGGGCACACGTCAAACCATCGCCACTTCAAAAGGGGAACGTGCCTACCTGGCATTTCTTCAGAGCTTAATTCAAAAGGAAAAAACTAATCAGATGTGCTTTGAAACTTGTTTATTGCTTGAACTCACGCAAACGAAGGTGGATCTGACGCTGAAAACCTCTATACTGATCTGCACAATGTATAATGCGGGTATTTCCAACCTGTCTCTCACCTCAGCAAAAGCTGCTCTCTAATCCTCTGGTCTGCTCTCCTGAAATTCACCACCCTGCCTGGGTAACTCACTGCTGGCCGCAGAGACGGGACAACCACGGCTCATCCCAGAGCCAGCTCAGACACCGTAATTTGTGCGTCTCACAGCGCAGGCCACGTGGTGTGGTTTACAGCGTCCTCTCCAAGGGTAAGCCAGCCTCCTCCTCAGTGTGTACTTAACTAAAAGTAAACCAGGATCAACAGCCTGGGGAACAACCCGCCTTTGAACAGCGACAAGAATGGTGGCCGCAGCACTTCCCCTCTCCACGCTGCCTGCCCTGTGCTGGCCTTGCTTCAGAGGCAGCAAAATCCCACCTTCGCCTTCACAAAAGGCTCTGTTTTCAAATGTGGGCACCTTCCACATTTAGCACTGGTGTTTATCTTTCCATATTTTGCCACATACCAGCCTAGCCCACAAGCTAATCTGAGCATTCAAAGACGGGCGTCAAACCTCATCTGCCGATGTCCAGAAGCAGGGCCTCCCATACCAAGTTGTTTCTAATGGAATAAAATGGGCAAAGAAGTAGCAATGAAAACCCCTGCACCATATGATCACTGTCACCCTAACTCTGCTCCCTTCCTGGACAGCAAAAGCAGTGATAGCCCAGAAGCAAACTTTTAGATAAAACCAGTATTAATCAAGAAATCTGAAAAAAATACCAGACAGGGGCCTGCTTTAAGTAATCAAGAAAGGGCATGTACATCCCATGCTTTCCACAGGCCGAAAAGGGAAAGCGTGTGCTCTTTTACGGAAACTCAGATAAAAAGTATCATAAGCAGATGCCACAGACTTGACCCTGATACAAAAAGATGGTTGAACATAGGCACGAACAACTTCTGTCTCTCACCTTCTTGCTAACAGCACAGATTCAGCTAAGAGCCTCAACTCATTAAGTGCAGAGCCAGGCATCACTCACACTATGAACATAGTCTGTATGCTAAATCAATATTCCTTCCTCTCCAAGGAACAGCAAGGAATACAGAAAATCCCCTGCTGACCCTTTATAGCTGCAGTTATTGGCAGCACCAAACAAAATCCCTGACACATTTCACATAACTTGGCATCCATAGCAAATATCTTTATAGAATTAATTATGAAGTAGTGAAGAATTTAGGAACACATGTATGATTATGTGTGACAAAAAAGTTATTAAGTAAAGGAAGGTTAAACTGAACTCAAACATCTGAAGATATTTACTTAAATGTTCATTGCTGGAGAAACAGCTCCTCAAATACAGACAAACACACAAGTTAACAGTGGAAGAATTACATAAATAATTGTCTTTCTGAGAAAGTAATTGTTTACATTTCCTTTTAATTGCTTTTTCTATATTTTTGAGATTATATATACTTTACACTACAATTTATTATCTTGCGCTTCATATAATTTTTATGTGTGTGTGAAGAAGCAATCCCCAAAACTTACATCCTAATTAAGCACATTCCTCATTAGGGGTACAAAGGTGCTTCCTGGTCTCATTGCCATTGAGAAAACTAACAAAAAGCTGCCAGACTCAAGAATCACATTAATACATTTGTAATACTACACACACATGCCAGCCTACACCTTTGCATATCTTTTGCCCCCACTCAGGGTGTGGACCAGGAGATGCAGTGAAGAGGGACCTGTGAGGTGAAAGTCAGAACACAGCAATTATATGACGGTTTCTATTCAGTGATGGCAAGAAGTCTTTCAATGGGATGATCAGCCCCTAAACTCAGCGAGGAGAAGGGCACCGGTCTTCCCAATTTAACCCTAATGCACAAGGGACAGATAAAGTCAAGATGCTGAGGTGGCTTCAACAGACAGTAAGTGCACTACACTGATTAAGCCATTCCTGGCCAAGTAAGAGGACTTTATGGAGGAAAGAGAGAAGCCAAATATACAATCTGGAAAGTTTTGACTGCTCCTGGCATGAACTCCAATGGCTTCTACTACCCTGCACAGGAACTAATCTGATCTCAAAACAGAGCAACCAGGAACCTAATTTCTTCAGCAGCAAGTATGCCTTCAACAAGTGTAAACTTAGTGCACCTTTCAGTCCTTTTTTTTTGTTTTGTTTTAACATTAAAACATTGTTGAACTATGCAATATGGTTCAGAGATTTTGGCTTGAAAAGACACAGTTCATTTTGCCATGCCAATGCCTCCTCCTACAACACATGCTCATATATCTATGAAGTTTCATAAAATTATTCAAGCTATTTAATTGGCTTTTCATGGGGTTTCTCTTCCTGGAGTCCTGTCCTGTTAAAACACTACCACTGGCACAGCAAAACTAGGGTACCAATGAGGAGGAAGAAAAGAAGATGCTTCATACATCAGGTCCCGGTTACATATACAGGGCAGCAGAGAGGCTTCCATATGCATTTTGAACTACACCTTTTTTCTGACCTCCTTTTCAATAATTTTTAAGGTGAGGTAGACTCAAAAGAGTAAGCAGCAAAGTTAGCAAAACTGAAGGGGCAATGAGTATTCAGCAGCAACTGAATATCTGTCATCATTTACAGCACACGAACCTGTTTGTCTAGAAACGTACACCGCACTGAGCACCAAGTATCAGAATACCCTAAACTTGCCTTGACAAGCTAAAAAATAAGCTGGGGCATGTCTCTTCAGAACAAGGCTATTCTTTGCCTCTTAAAAAAATTACTCACTTTTACACACACACTTTTTAAAAGGGGGAAGTGTCCTCCATTGGAGTACAATTAATGACTCAGAAAACATCATTTTTTTTTATTTCGACTCACACTGAGTATTACAGTCTAACCTAACAACACTGGCAGAAAACCAAACTCTTCTCAAGTAGCTATTCTTCCCTGCACATGCAGGATTGTTCTTATATGCAATTCATTTTTGGTTTATCCATTTTTCTGAAAGGCAAAACGGTTCATTTGTCTTGAGAAAAAAAAAAAACACAACATACATACAGACTTTCGTAAAGAGAACTAACTGAACATTTAGGATTCCCTGTACTAGCCACTTTAAAGGTAATGTGCAAAGGAACATAATTTCTCTGTGCCCTTCTCTGCTTTCTATCATAAAGAAATTTCTAAATATAGAGAAAGTTTAGTTTTACATTAAGATATGTTCAGGTTTAGTAACAAAGAAATCAAAGTTAATAGATGAAGCTTGGAATAAAGCATGTATATGGCCTTATCAAGGCGATGCAAACAAAGATTATTTATTTTCTGCAATTGTTAATTAAAAAAAAAAAAGCCAGTTTTTCAAGGTTTCCAAGGGACTGCCTGGCCAGCCCTGAGCTACCTCCTCCTTCCATCGTTTGTTGGTGAGAAGTCACTAGATGAGGCACGCTTCAGCTCTGTGTGGATCCACAAAGAACTGGAGAACATGAGGAGGAGAGATACCACAGAAGACTGAAAAACACACAGCACCTACACATTCTAAAACATTCCCTCTGGATATTTTTCTTAATTTTAGACGAAACTTACATAGATTTTATCTTGCTGATACCGCAGGAATAAGTTGTGCATAATGGAGCCTTCGTGGAGATCTACGAGTGCTGCCATGTCTTCCACGCTCTCCGCGCTTGTTTGATGCATAGGCGTTACTTTTTGGTGTGTGATCGTGCTCTGTTTATAAGTGAATACCTGAAAGAAAGGAAACAAAGAAAATAATAATCAAGGCACACATTCAAAAAATTGTATCTGAGAACGGAGCTTTTGTAGCCATTCATGTTCCCTATCCAGTTTATAAGTCTGCAGACTTGTAGAATATCATAGCCTGCCAGTCATACCTTCTTCTAAAGCTTCTCTGACAATAACTGAAGCCCCAAATACATACATGTGGGTCATATGAAACCAGCACATACTGACAAGACACTGAGGACTACAAGGTTTTTTCCTTTTTAAGGGCAAATATTATCTCATTTCACACTGGACTACTGTTAGACTCCTTCAGGAGAAAAATAAACCAAGCACCAATCATTCCCAAAAAATCCAAAAGCAACCAAAAACCCAGTCCTTACAGTAAACCCCATTTATACTCAAATTACTATGGAAAGAAATGTTTGACAGTGCGAAACAGTAAATGAAAATTATTGCTCTAACAGGCTGCAAATGTTCGTATGTTTGATCTGAAATCCAGTAAAATATTTCCATTAAATTCTCTGGTCAGGCTACTGGGTTAGGTCATTATTCCTAATGTAAGCGGCACACCAAGTTCAGTGTGCTGCAGATATTTGGAAATGAATGGGCAAACCTATTTCTAACTAATGAATTTCTGAGACAAATTTCTGAAGCCTGTTTCAAACAGACAGTAAAAACTTCAGAAAAGCCACAATTTAAACACTGTCAGAAAACCCTTCTATGTATCTTCTGTAAAAATGCTCAGATGTACACATCCTCAATCTAGTTAAACTTTTATGAATACTAACGTCACTAAAGACTATAAAACAATAGCTTTGGAATTCAGCTTCCCATTTCCTTTTAATTTACATCTTGGCAGCTCATCCTCATAGACATATGCCTGCACCTCATAGCCAACGCTACTCAGGCAATACTAGTCCCCGCCAATGGCCTCGTTTCAGTGTAATAAAGTCAAGCATGGGGTTAACGCAAATACTTTAATAACATGGAACGTTTAAAAAACACCCTTCCAAAATCCTCTGGAATAATATTTACAAAGCAGACGGAAGAAGCACAATAAACGGCAGCCTGAGCGCTAGTGAGCACCGCGGGATTGCCGCTGCGGGCTGTGGATCACACAGTGCTGCACGATGGATGGGGCCGTGTCCGTGTGGGAAGAGAAAACCCTCCAAAGGATTTCAGCATAAAAACATACGTGTGATCCTAGTAATGCAAAGACTTTCAGGAAATAGTGATGTTGTCTGTCTTTCTGAGACATGTGAGAAAAAAAAGGTGAAGAAGCAAGAGGCTGAATGCAGACCGCACTTAAAATCAAAGCTGTGTACTCAGATATCCCACTAGCTGACAGAGGAGAACTGCCTGATGGAATTTGTTTATTAAAATCATATCACAGGTGTACCAAACACTGGCACAGGCCATCCCACTGTTACAGCTGCCACTCGCACCAGCACAAAGCAAAGTGGGGGAAGACTCAGGGAGAAAAGAGATCCAGGAGACAAGATTTCTAGCAGGTGCTGGAAGGCAGTCCAGATGCCAACAGGACACATGAGCAAACCACCAGAAAGTTCTTACAGATTCAGAGCATCCAAAGCATGATCCCTAACTGTGAAAAAAAGACAGGTACTGAGAGATTTGGGACATACTTTGTGGTAAACAACCACCAAGATGACAGGATAAGCATTTTTACAGGTCAGAGAGAGGATGGCCAGGATGGAGAAAGCAGCCACTTGTACATGATTAAGGGGCAAGTGGTCCTGATATCTCAGAACAAATTTGAGCGGCATCAATTGATAGCACAACTTTGGGGCTGAAAAAAGTGTTAGGAGTCCCAAGACTAATCACACAAAGTGCAAGCGGGAACTAGAAGTAATTACATTTCAAGAGTAATAAATGGCAATCCCTAAGCGGAAGAACCATGACAAAAATAAACCAAATATCATACTGCAGAACAAAGAATGCCATAAGCTGGAAGACTTGGATATAAACGGGATTTAAGGAGAGCAAATCCTAGGAAAGTAAGTAACTTAACAGAAGCCATGTGTCAGCCTGGAATTAAAACAGAAAAACAGACTCAATAAGAGAATTAGGAAACCAAAAGGGGATGGTATATATCCTGTGAGTGGAGCTCATGTGAACATGGACATGAAATAGAACATAATTTCTCGGAGGAGAATCTTCATATTTGTAATTTCTGTTGATATGAGACACAGGTTAGTAGGGCAGGAAGAGCATTCCAAACTCGACTAAGTATTTTAATAAAAATGCACCAAGATAACCAACATGACAATTGACTTGTGAGTGGCAGGACTATCAATGATGGTCTCTGCAGACTCATCCTTCCCACTCAAACCCACTATTTCCTCTTCTTCAGGCTGGTTGTTCTCAGACTTCCAGCTCTTTCACATGCTGCCTCCTTGTTTGGGTGAGGACATGGCTCTGTGAGCTGACTTAGAAATATACCCATGTGTTGACCAGCTAGAAAACACACTGACCACTCCTACTGACTGCCACCCAGACCAAAAAGGAGGAGGGCCTCTTCCTTCCCCAATGCTAGGGATTTACTTTTCGTCCACTGTTAATTTTTACCAGAGCCATGCATCTTTCAGATTTCCTAAACCCACAGTAAAACTTGGTCAAAATCATCTAAAGATCAAAGCCATCACGCAGGGTAACAGGATCACACGTGCAGACCTCATTTCCTTAAAACAGGTTTTTTGCAGCCCTGATGCTCAAGCCCTGTAAGGCCTACTTTTTTTAATTTCATCTTGACTGTTGCCTTTATCAGCACAAGGACGTGAAAAAGCTACCTTGAACTTTATCGTTACTAACTGGAAGGTCAAGTTATGAAATATTACAGATTAAATCCTCAGGAAATAGGAACCAAGTGCCATTCTGCGGAGTCAGCATGCAGGAGAGGAAGATGAATAAGTTGGCTCCTGAATCTCAGGAGGAGCCCATTGCAAACCACAGCAGCATCCCTCTGCAAGGATCTTGACAGCATTTCTGGAAGGTCAAGTAAAACATGCAGGAAATTTGGAATAGGATTTAAGATGAGCCTAAGTGAGAATTCAGCAAAAAGTTCTTTCCTCTCAAGATATAAATGGTTCAAGATAACAAACATGCTGAATACATGGAATACTATAAATTAAGCCCTTAAGAGACAGCAGGCAAAATAACAACTCTCAGAGTTATTATGGAAGTGAAAATTAGAGGTTGAGATAGGAAGGAGCAATGCAAAGAACAACAAAAACAACAATCTCAAGAAGTACAAGACAAAACAATGAACCCAGCTAAACAACAGTGAAGACCATTTCACTGAGAAAGGAGAATGACACTTCAAAAATGCTTGACTGTCCCCCTACCATGATTTACTAGTGCTGCGATGTACACGCCAAAAAGGCACTCAGATGAGGAAGCAACCTGAAAAGCCAGGGGACCAATGCTACCAAGCTCCCTGAGTAACACAGGGAAAAGCTGTAGCAGGCACCCTGGGGATCGAAAATAACATAGGAGGGAGCTATCAGACACCCAGATCTTAATAGCTTGCTGAAAGACCCCACACTCAAGAGCTGAAGGAGCACTGTTTAGTATCAGTCTTGAAGAAGCAAGCAAATATGACCAAAAGAAAGTAATCACATGCTGCTGAGTCAGATTTCTTTGTCTAGCAACAAAAGAAAGACTGAAGAGATGGGTAAATGAGGTGGGGAATATTTGAATGAACATTAAAAATAGGGGGACACACAGAAAGTGTAAAAATAAACCATACTGGTGTGTTTTTGACAGCCTGTTTCAAAACTTTGATGCTATGACCCTACGTCCTGATTCATGTCTGTTCAGAAATAAACAGGAGAATTCTCCCAATTCCACTGTTCTGAACTGGGTAAAATTCATCAGCCTTGTTGTGATGGGGACCACAGCAATGTGATGGTTCACCTGCTCAACAACCGCGCTATCCACAGCACTTGCCAGATCTGCTTTAGGACACAATATCCAATCATAGACACTGAGAGTGAGATCTACACTCATACTTCCCCAAAACCATTACCCAGATGAGAAAGAAGGACAAGTAGAGAAAATTAATTCATCATTCCACAATGAGAACAACAGCCTTGGACATGGGATCAAGGGAAAACAAGTTAGAGGGAAGTCCTTGGCAGCACAGCAGCACGTCCAGGACACGGGCACAACTGCATTGCATGGATGCAACAGACTCCCACGTCACCCACTGAAACATCATCCAGATCCTCAGCTGCTGCTGCAAGAAGTGTCTTCTTTTTGCAGAAGATGCCAGCTGGACATCTCTAATGCGCTGTGAGAAGCTGGAGAACTTATGACAACATGCATTGAGATTAAAGGTGAACATTGTGTAAAGATGTTATTAGCTGTTGACGTTTCATGATGGGGTTTCATTCCAAAATTGTGGAGCATCATTCATAAATAAATAAATAAATAAATTCATACGGGACTCTTATTTGGAAAGCAAACAAATCCTAAATCATGTACTAAGTCAAAGATACATAATGAAAAATGATGGCTTTAGCCAACAAATATATAATTTTCCCTATTTGTAAATACCATACCTATTCAAAAATACTGCTGCATGAGCAGTGCAATATTGTACTTCACAACATATAAGTGTTTGTTAGGCGAGTCTGCATCCTTATATTTAGTTCAGAAAAGCATTTTTGTATGCCATGTGATCTGGAATAACTAGTATTTTACACAAATATATGCTTTTAAATTGACCAGTAAGCATATAAAGAAAACAACCCACCAACAAATCAGGAGTTTGAAGCATATGACTGCAATTAAATTAATTTCACTAACGCTTTTCAAAGAGCATGAAAACCACCAGCATGAAGACCTTAATATTCCGTGCTTCTTTATGTTGAAAATGACATTTTTATCCTGTGCAATTAATCTGGCATGAGAATAAATAAAGAAGTCTTTCACGCATTCCATTTAAGGGGAATATCACAAAACAATGTCTAATTATTTTTTTTCACTGACAAATTACCCCTACGCTCAAGATCCAATGGAAATTATATTTTAACAAAAGATTTAATTGGTAGCACGATTTATTAACACCAGGAAAGAATGGCAGAGTAGGCCCCCAATGACAGGAGCACACATGCTTTCTCTGTCTCACCAGATCATTTTGTGACATGATGCCAAGTGACAAAAATCCCCACTTGAATAAGGTCATTAAACGGTATCAAGGGATTTCACAACAGCTGAGTCAAGGGAGTTTAGGAAAATGCTGAATTAAGTGCTTAGGTAAAGCACATCAAAAAACCCGCACAATCCCCATTTCTTGCAAAAGCTACAAGTCACACTCAGGCTCTCTGGTCTGCATGAAGCCAACACACAACCGAATCTCCCTGAGTGCTTTTCACAAGCAGCTGGGTTTTTGGTCTGATGTTGATGATCAGTATTGCACAGGAGGAAGGCAGAAGATGTTCTAAAAGTTTCCTGATCAACAATTCAGTATTTGACTGATGACTGAATCTGCACCATTGCTGCGAGATTTTTATTTAAAGAAAGAAATAGGTTTGTCTGCATCTCTTGGAAGCCCTGACCCAAGCTAGATTGTCACTCAATCTGCTCTCTGAAAATATGCAAGATCACCTACCGAAAACTGTATGTACTGTGAGCATTTTAAAACAGCCCCTTCTACACAGTGACCTGATCCCTCACTCCTCCCAGACTCAAGTCCCAACCAGCACAGGCTCGGGGCTTGTTCTTTAATCCGAAGATTGAGATTTGGATCAAAGGGTGGCAACAGGCACTGGCTCCCCACCTCTGCTGCCTCCAGATGGAGATGAGACACATGCCCACATCCTCAGGTTGGACCATCCCTCATGGCCACTGCCCACCACACCAGCAGCCACCATTGTGGCTGGCCACATGCTTCACCGCTGGTAACACCTTCCAGACATGGTGTCATCTGACCGATGCCACGTACTGCATCCTGTGTTGCTCGGGAATGGTGATGCAGTTCAGCACATCCCTGTCACCCAGCATGAATAAATCAAGAGATTTGGTTTGGTTTTTCTTTGGAGGGGTAACAGAAAAGGAGCAACCAACCCCCCTCTGCTGTCCTTTTCTACATAAGAAGAGTTTTTATCAGTCCTAGGTGTATCCTGCAAACAACAGTGTATTAGAGAAGAGACTACTGATATTTGTACATGGAAAACAGAAACAGCAAAGTCTCGCCACATACTCAAATTAATTTGTTCAAAGTCATATAACCAGAGGGATAATGTAAAATGCAGTAGTTTAAACATAAAATTCACTAAGATAATGAAGGAGAGAGCAAAGAGGTATGGTACAGATGTCGTCTGGGACACAGGTTTACAAACAGCATAAGATATAGCTGAACTTCCAAACTTTTTTCAGTAACACCTATGATATTAGCAAACCAGCTACTAGACACCATCTAAACAGTCCACAGACACCAGAAAGCAAAGCTGAGCGTGACCCAAAAGCTGAAGCCATCAGCCTTCCTGTTGTTGCCCCAGTGGCTGCTCTATGTGAGTTTTCCCACAGGGTTAATCCCAAATGCCACAGTGACACGCACGACAGCCCACATGACTCGACAGCAGCTCCAGAGGACTTGGTTCATGCATTCAGTATATCAGCATCCTCAGTCTTCTAAGGCATCTTTTTGCTTACGGTCAGTGACCCCACAACACAGAGATGAACACAGCCCAGCAAAATACAGGGGACTGCAGAGGAAAACATCCACTTAAAAGTACTAATATTTTTTTTCATTCTCTGCTGTTGGTCTGAACCGAGGATCATCATTTGTGTTTCCCTCATGTTTAGAAGTTAAAAGAATGCAGTAAATCTTACAAAATGTCTTTATACATGAGTCCAAGCAGAAAAGAGAGGCCTTGGGATCACATTACAAGCTATGGAATGCAGTGTTCAAGGGAGAAAAATAAATCACAACAGGCCCAAAGACCCAGAGATTAAAAATAAAAACAAAAATCTAGAAGCTTACTCTTTTTTTCCTGGAGAGATCTACTGTCTAAGTAGATACTTAAAATACAGGACAAGGAGGCTTTCCTATAAATCAAAAGCAATTTAAGACCAAATGTAAAGCAGATTAACTACCGACATTTTAAATTCTACAGTTAATCATGACAAGAGTGCAACTCGAGTAACGTTTTTGTCCAATAATTTACTATTTCTCCGTAACAGCTGACCTTAGACATCAATTCCATTGTCTCAAAACAATCTTTCAGGCAACACGATGTACCAGGGCCCAAGGCTTGCTTTGATTCAATATAATTTAATCTTTTTTCAAAACAACAAAACCAAAAACACATTGAACTTTCTTATCTATTAAACTACAGAGGAAAATGAAATAATTTCATGTAAGGCATTTATTGAAGTCAAGAAAGAAGTATTACCAACTAAACTGATATCATTACTACTGTGACTAACACTGGCTTTTACAAGCAAATATGCCGTACATGCATAAATTAAGCACCAGCTTATTTGTCACCTATGTTGTAAAATTCTTCCCCATTTACCCTGGGAATCACCCCAACCATCAGCCTCCCTTCCCAGTTACATGTTAATCTTGACCTCTAACACAAAACATCTAAATGTCCACTTGGCATTTTAGTGTACCTACCAAATCAGTTGAGTAACACACAACCCCTAAATCATGTATAATCCTCTATCTGGTCCCTTGCTCACTTCAGTTCCGGACATTTTCAGTCTTCATTCTTTCTCTTATCAGTCAAACCTCTTCCAAACCCTTCCCCTCAGTCACCCTTTCATAACACCTCTCAGACTTCCCGGGGCTTGGGACATCTGGGTCAGGAGCCGCTCCTGGGTTCAAGGGCTGTGAGCCATCCTGGTGCCTTCACTCACCCTGTCCCCAGCCTCCAGCAGTGACACCACCAGCGATGCCTTGCAACACCTCTCCAGGACAGCTTTTATACTACCACATGCAGGCTGTAGTGCACACTCATCAGAATACCCCTCTTTGCTCCCAAGCTCCACAGAGTGGGGAACCACGGCAACCCTGGTCACCCTGCAGCAGAGCTCGGCAAACCCACTAAATTGCAACTCTTTGTTGTTTCCCAGTGTGCTGATCATTGTCAATAAGCTTGTCCGATAATGATGTCTCACCTAATGACTATTCTGCAAGAGGTATTTCAAGGCAGTTTATTCCACACGCTGACCTGTTTCCATTCATAGAAAAGCTCTATCATCAAGTAGGAACAAGCTTCCAATTACAGGTTCAGTGCTTATGACCTTTCAATCTGGCTTGCCTACACAGACAATAAAGAAATCTAAGTCAAATTAAACACATCAATTTTACCTAGATTATACTACAGCAAGGTTGTCAAACTAATTTTCACCAGGGGCCACATCAGCCTTGTGGTTGCCTTCAAAGGGCCGAATGTAATTTTAGGACTGTGTAACTGCTCCTACATTTATACAGTCCTTTGAAGGCAACCGTGAAGCTGATGTGGCCCCTGATGAAAATGAGTTTAACACCCCAGTACTATAATAAGCCTCTAGGCAATCCATGCTAATGCTTACAAGAAAAAAAAAGAAGTGCATCTTTAATTTAACTTTCTTTGCAAGCAACCTTGTATAACCTGAAGTTATACAGCTCCTGAAGAGATCACAAAACTCAATTTTTAAGAAGTCCACCCATCTACAAATACCATGACCACAGCACTGCATAAAACGTGAAACGTTCCTGGCATGTCACCAGCACTTTCTTCAGCATGGAAAAGTGCCCCTTTCTCTCCATGAAGCGAGAAGTGCAGGGACTGCAGCTGCCCAGGCTCTCCCTGAATGCCAGGCCAAGTGAGTAGTCCAAGGGCAGGGCATAGGAGATGTACCACAAGATGGGCCTTCAGCTCCCTATTTGACAGCTGGTCAACGGCAGGACCTCAACTGGAAGCCAGCTTTGACAACAAAGCAAGCCAGGGAAGAGTTCTCCAACCTGCTGGGCACTGCAAAATGAGATGGAGAGCAGACCCTGGCAGGTACCAGAGGAACTAAGGAAGGTCTAGGCTTATGATCTTCATGGGTTCAATCCTCTGTTTGGCTTGGGACACTATGCCAAAGACACCCCCAAGTCAGTGTTATTGGAAGCAGCACCCAGTAAACAGACACACTCCTTTGGCTTTCAGTGTGTATCACCTTAATTTGCTCCATGGACAAAGGGCTGGAAATTGATAGTTTCATTTTCTCACAAGGAAGACCAAAACCACTAAGAAACAAACAAACAAACCAACCAACCAACCAACCCACCCTACACAAACAACAAAAAAAAAACCCACCCGCCAAAACAAAACAAAAACCAAACAGTAAAAACTCTCTCACCCTTTACCCATCATCTTCCACACAACGGAAAAGTGCACGTATGGATAATGCCAGGCACTGAAAGCATTAGCTTGACTGTCAACATCAGTTAGCGCTCAAGACGAAACTCTCAATTTCAAATTCATATTTGTTCAGTGATTCATATGACAGAAACAACTGATTGAACAAGAATGAATTTGAATAAAATGTCCCACTATCAAGAACTGGAACAACCCTGTTCAATAAGCAGCCTACAAATTATACTAGCTTTTTTTGAGGCACAAAGCAATTAGTCTCAAAAGGCCTTTTTTCCTAAAAAAAGAAGAAAAGAAAAAAATCCTGCAGGCAGCTGACTGGACGGCTTCTGAGTTTAGGACAGGAGCAGCCGATGTGCAGCACGGCAGCAATTAAATCAGTGGCAATGCTTACGTGGGCGCTGGAACTCCGAGGGGACACCGATGCAAAGCAAGCCCTGTCCTGAAAGAAGGCTCACTGGAGAAAGCGATACTCTGACGAGCCCCTCCAGGATCCCTCTACCTTCCTCTCAGCCCAACATTTCGTGTGAGCTGACCCTGTCCAGGCTGCCAGCACAGTCACTGTGGCACTGCACCCTGAGGGTGCAGATGGTGGCCAAACCCTGCAGGGTGCCAGCCCGGAGGGACCAGGGGTCTGCCAGGGGAACTCCCGCCAGGCGCAGCTGCTTGGCGAGGAGCTCTTGCTGGGGAAGTCTGTGGCATTTATTCCCACCGTATTATCACCAAACCCAAGGAGGCTCTACCATAGCACCAGCTATGAAGGCTGAAAAAGGTCCTTGCAGAACTCCGGCTCCAGCTGGTCTCCCCACAAAGGGGGACCACAGCTGCTGGGCTTGGGCGCTCTCTCAGCAAGGCTGCTGCAGAGGACTGGGAGAAAAGAAAAATAAAACAGAGTCAGAAAGGGGTTATTTTACACCAAAACAGATGGTCTTGCTTGCAAACTTCAACATGCTGGAACAACATAGGGCTTTGGTTTCCCCTGCTCCTTCTGCTTGGCAGCAGCCAGGCCCTCAGCTCCCATCGCCCACGGTCAGGGGCTGCAGGTTTACAATCACGCACCGTAAAGCAAGAAAAAGCCCCTGGCAGGTATTGTTCATGCATCCAGGGCTGAAGGCAAAAACACCCAATGTACTGAATATTTCTAAAGCCGTTTATGAATTAAAGGACACAACAACTGGCACTTGGACAGAGGAAGTTCATACACATGTAATCTCAGCTTTCAGATCTCCTGACAATGCTTAGCTATGAAACTCTCAAACTGTTTCCATTTTATTTTAGTTTCTCCACACCTTGCCATGGTTTCTGCTACTATAAATACTGTGCACGTCACAGCAACAATATTTGATTGTACTCAAAGTACTTTTTAATCAAGCGACTTTTTGTTCATAATAGTAATGTGTCTGCTTAAGTAGGACGTTCCTGCCTTAATTTGAAAAACACCTTTCAGACCTTTCTGTTTTGAGGCTTCCAGAGGAACAGAATAGGGAAGATGTCAATACGAGAGAGAACTGGCAGTTTTCTTTGCTTTTGTTACAAAAATCTGAGTATGAGAGATCCTGTAAGTGTCAATCTGAACTGAAGCATGAGCTACTCATTTTGACAGACAACAAAAGACAGAGTTCCACTATACTTTTTATAAACTAACTTTTAATCTTCTTTTTTTTTTTTCTATAAATTACAAAATAGCATTTCTACAGTATTGGTGGTTACCTTGTAAAGACAAGCGAAAACCCTTCTTTGACTGGCAACCTGCATGCTGCGCTCCCACCCACACCCTCACCACTACTTACTCTAACCCAGAAAATGGGAACAAGCGATCCCAACACCATGCAAACACCCTGGCTTGAACATCAGTCCCTCACTCATGCTTTTTCATTTTTTGAAGGATTAGGGGGGAGGGATTTTCTTTAAGCCTTTATTACCTGTTCTTTTTTTTTTCTTGCAGGTTGCCTGTGGTATGAGGCTTTGACACAGCCATACTACTACAAAGACAGGCAAGGACCTATTTTACTTACAGCTGAACGCTTCTTCACTGAAGCAGTCCTTCAATGAGGCAGCTGTCTATTCAAGCCCCCTTTACCGCATATTGTAGGTGTATTAATGGTAATTTACAGGGAGGTTGGGAGGTAGAAAGGGGAGGAACTCAAGCCCTGAATACAGTAAGCTCCTAAGGACGTCTGTCTATGAAAACAAATATGTACATTATGACACATAACACACAACTGAGAATGTTCAAAGCACAATTACAGGTAGGAGAACATGAAATGCTGGGTATTTTCCCCAAATTTAACCATATAGTACAGTTTATATGGCAGCCTTGTTTACAAGGCCATGCCATTTCAAAGTTAACTTTTATCACGTGTGCTGATCTCAAAACAATTCATCAGCCTTCCAGGAAAGGGCTACCTGAGGAGAACACTGCAAGACCACTCCCTTCATCACTGCAGCCATTAACTCAGTTAAACAGCAATCAGGATTTTTTCCAGCTCTGACTGAAGACAACTGGAAGATTCCCTTTGATGACAGTGGGAAGGGGTGACCCCTCCTTACCTACATGCCTGGTTCTGACAAACAGAGGTAATTACAGGGTAGGCAGCAACAGCTGAGCCCTCAGTGGGTCTGCAAGGCCACCTTTCAACCTGCACAAGTTAGTGCTGGGTCCCACCATCAGCACTGTTTCCCCCGCCCAAGCATTCACCCCAAAAACAACAAAATTTTGATAAGATGAGAGTACTGTTGAATAAAAAAAAAACAGGTGCAAGTAGTTTATTCACATTCAGAATTGTCTGTGTGTGGAACCAGCCTGGGTCTAGGAGGGGATCAATCGTTCAATTGACTTTGCTGCTGATCTCGCCAGACTCGGCAGTGAAGGTCGCTACAATCCACGGCAACACCACAAGGGGACAAGGAGGTCGCAAGGGAAGAAGGCTCTGTGTGCCATGCTAGAAGGTTTTATTGGTTTTGCCAGCGCAGCGGAGATGAAGAGAAGCAGCTCAGCACCACAGTCTTCCTGGAGACTGGAACACTTCGAACCACAACACGCCAGGCTGTGGTGCTGGCTCTGGGGTTAGGTAAGGCTACATTGCTTTTCCCAGCATGTCTGCAAAGATTTGGGGTGCCTCAAACTCCTATTTCTCCCAGAAGGCAGGGAGCTGGCTGTAAACCAGACTTTAAGCTTCAGTTTAGAAATAAAAAATTAGACTTCCCAACTTCCATATGCATATGGAGTGTATGATTTACTGCAGGGATGGCTGCCCAAGTCTGCAAATCCTCTCAAATAATAATTCTGCAATAATCCCTCCTGAGAGGCACTGCTCTCACATGCCCTGCTAGCAGAACCATGACAAAGGACTCTGTGTCAGCAGAGGGAAGGAGCAAGGGACCAACCTCCTCCCTGCCAGCATCCATGGGCCGCTGCACCAACCATGTGGGTGGCATCCACCCATCCCAAGAGGGTAGAGGGTCCCCCCACTGTTACTTTCTCTGTAGTAGGGTACGTGGCAATGTTTTGGTAGCAGGGGAGTACAGGGGTGACTTCTGTGAGAAGCTACTAGAAGTTTCCCCCACAATCTGATAGAGCCAATGCCAGCCAGCTCCAAGGCGGACCCGCAGCTGGCTGAGTCTGAGCCCATCAGCGACAGTGGTAGCACCTCTGTGATAATGTATTTAAGAAGAGGGGGGAAAAAAAAAATATGCAAAATATGCAATGTCAGCAGCAGCCAAAAGAGAGGAGTGAGAACACTTGAGAGAAACAGCTCTGCAGACACCAAGGCCAGTGAAGGAGGGGGAGGAGATGTTTCAGGCACCAGAGCAGAGGTTCCCCTGCAGCTGGTGGTGCAGACCATGGCGAGGCCAGCTCTCCCCTGCAGCCCATGGAGATCCATGGTGGAGCAGATTTACACCAGCAGCCTTTGGAGGACCTCACACCAGGAGAGGCAGATGCCCAAAGGAGGCTGTGACCCTGTGGGAAGCCCAAACTGGAGCAGGTTCGTTGGTAGGACTTGTGACCCCATGGGGGACCCATGCTGGAGAAGTTCATGAAGAACTGCAGCCCGTGGGAAGGACCCATGTTGGAGAAGTTAATGAAGGACTGTCTCCTGTGGAAGGGACTCCACGCTGGAGCAGAGAAGAATGTGAGGAGGAAAGAGCAACAGAGACAACATGTGATGAACTGACCACAACTCCCATTCCCCATCTCCATGCACAACTCGGGGGGAGGAGGCAGAGAATTCAGGAGTAACGTACAGCAGAGAAGAAGGGAGAGGTGAGGGGAAAATGTTTAAGATTTGGCTTTATTTCTCATTACCCTACCCTGGTTTTGCTTGGTAATAAATTAAATTTTGCCAAGTGAATAACTGGAAAGTGATCTCCCTGTCCTTATCTTGACCCATGAGCCATTTGTTGCATTTTCTCTCCCCTGTCCAGCTGAAGAGATGGAGTGATAGAGTGGCTTTGGTGGGCACCTGCTGTCCAGGCAGGATCAAACTATCGCAGGATCAAACTATCACAATCTCTCTGGTGACTTGGCAAAAATAGTACATGACAGGTGAAAGGTGGGGGAAGGGAGCAAAAAGCTGGAATCATTCTGAATTTCTACACAGTAAGCAAAAAGTTTGGGGTTTTAAATTATATATTCTGACAGATTAGCTATCCAAGCAGGTTTCATCATCAAAAATCATCATAAACTTTATTATTTTCAAAATGCACAAAGCCATGTTTACTTTGTAGTCTTACAGGGTAAAGTTTGCCCCTACAGTGTCACTTTTCTCCATGACTAGTGTGGTCAGACAACAGCAGCAGGCTCCAGCAGACGAACATCCTGGAGAAGCACTGCGAGTCAGTCAGTGACACCGCACACCAGCCCACTGCAGCAGGGCCTTGTTTCACTCCCTTTGACCCCAAAGTCTTCCCCCCCAAAAAAACCCGAGACACTTTGCTAGCTGTGGCACAAAGCAAAGGTTAACTCTTCAATATACTCAGGGCTCTCAGATTTGTATGACTTTCTTGCAACACGGCACTCACCAACTGCCACAGAGAGCCACAGCCATTGTCACTGAGGAAATCTGAAACTTATTATATCGGTACAATTAGGACTGGGTCTCCACCCCCACTTCACCAGCACTGTTAACTGGAGGAGGAGAGTTTGCTGCAAGGAAGAACAAAACAGGTTTGGACAAGCATGAAATGAAGCTGCATGTTACTTTAAGATAACAGCCAAGACAGTTAAGCATTTTTTCTTTACAATCATGAAACCCAGGTCCACGCCCTGAGAGACCAACCACCTCCTGTCAGTGAAGATCCCTCAGCCCCATACATGGCTAAGTCACAGGGTTCCTGTGGCCACATACCAGCCTTCACCTAGTTTGATGAGACCAAGCGCTACCAATGCTTCATTTATTATATCCTGTTGTAACTCCATCTTTTTCACCTGTTTTGTTTACTTTTTTTTTGGGGGGGGACACCACACGACCGAAGTTTTACAGACCTCCGCTGCTCTGGTTCAAGATCAACACAAACAGTTGAATATTCCACAATGGTTCTATTGCCATGAAACCATGAGGAAGAAAAAAAAGGCTTTATGGAGTAAAAAGAAGACTGACACATCCAATAAAGAAATAAAAAGCCCTACTGTATCTTGTTTTGAAAAAGTGTAGAAATAAGGGGGAGGGCAGACTTGAAACATGTAAACTCACAGAAATATCAGATTTGTGTGTATATGCCTGGACTGCATGCCCACATGCAACTTTCATTTGCAAGAAAATACTGCAGCAGCCATGAATGCATACTTATCCTGAAGCAAAAAAATCATTAAGTCTAGACTAGGAATATGAGAAACTCCATTTAGTTACAAGCAGCACACAACAGTCGTTTTCTAATTTGCACTGAAGAGGAGCATTAGTCAGACTGATTACATACTCAGGCACTAATTACTTAAGTTCTCTCAAATGCATGCTAGTAAATTTGATCATTACTCAAATAAAGTATACATTGTTAGGTATGCCAGACTGAGCTCTTGCTTTGACTGAGAGCTTTTTAGGAAAAAAAAGCTACCTCTTTGCTATAAAGTTTTACAGTGTCTGGCATGAAGATGGAAAGGCCTCTTGGAGATACTGAAGCACAAATATGAAAACACTACTACATTTTAATATGTCTGGTTTGGGGGAAAACCAATATTGTATTCTTTTTATTTGTTCTATTACAAGGAGCATGAATAAATATACCAGGTCCAGGAGCCACAAGAATTCAACAAAGAGCTTAAAAGAGCTTTTCTTCTGTCTGTCTCAGACTCTCTACAAGTTCCCCTTTTTCATCCTTAGAGATAATAGTGGATGTATTACTGTTCATTTTCTGTTATTGTGAAGGTAAGAAACTCTTTGCATTGCACTTGTGAAAAGTCTGTGGATGATAAGTACAACAATCTTAAAGCTTTTTTTTAAAAAAAAGACTAGTAGAAGGTTTGAATGCACCCAGTCTTAGCCATACTCCTGCAGTAGACTTCTCTTATGAAAGAGGATAAGTAAGTGGCACTGCTAGAATTTGCTGAGGAGACTGGAGCACCCATCAGTCATTGCAGGGCAGATGGAATTGTCAAGACATGCCAATACCTTTCAAAGCCACATCCTAAGTCTTATTGTATGTCAAAGTAATACCCATGTCATATCTGAGAACAAGCATTATACATCAATAATGAAAAAAGTTGCTCTTGGCTGCAAAAGTTTGACAGCCCATTCTGTAAGTCATTCCCATAAAATCAGCATATAAACTGTCTGGTTTGCATTTGAACTATTAACCTCCTGCCTTGCAAGAAGCAAAAGACAAAATTTAACGTGTAAGAGGGTGGCCCACTTTTTAAAACATGTGTGTGCAATTTAATTTTCCAGAGCTAGCTTGTGCTTTAATTTGAAAACCATTGTATTACACCAGATAGCATGTATGTGTATGTTAGAGAAGCCCAGTTACAGTTGGTTCCCATGATACAAGCAAAGAGCAACTCATGGCACTAATCATGTACCATAGTCTACAACATCCAGGGAAAACCATTATCAGTGGTATGGAAAGCAAAAAGCACAGGACGGGCATGACTGCACAGTCATACACGGCTGGCGGCAGAGAGGTATCACCTACTATCCAAGTTCCAGTGTGGCCACAGGACCTCAGTTCTGCTTAATATCAAGGCAATCATGGAAACTCATCCTGAACAGTAAAGAAAGATGCCTGACAAAGCTGCAAATTAGGAAAATGCAACTGCAGACACAGCAGCGCAAGACTGGTTCTCACTACACCAACACGTGCAGCACAGGTGGACTCTGAAAAATTAACAGGTAACATCTTCTCAAAAAAATACTCTGGATTGAAGGCCAGACTTGTACCTTCAAGTATTTACACTTGGCACAATTAGGACAAAAGGGTGAAAAAGTTCTATACACAAGCATCTCCAACAACTATTTTACTTGGCATCACTGTATTGCCACAAACGCTGCCTGAAGGTATGGAACTGAGGCAAAATGAGCCGATTCAAGAGAGGGTCATACTTCCCATTAAGAAGAAACCAGTAGTGCTCAGAGACTTCAGAGCTGCAGTCCCAACTATCATCTCAACAGATTATTTAAAAAAAAAAGTAAAATGACATGACAAAGTAGTCATGCAGCACTGAGCTGAGTCACCACCAGGTGACTCATAGTTAATGACTGACTCTAAGTCAACTGCAAAATATGAAAAATGTTGTGATTCTACAAAAAAAAGCCTTAATGTGTATCACAAGCTCTTTCATCATCAAAACATGCAGCAGCACCAGCAGTAAAAGCAGCTTTCTTACACTGTAATGTAAACGTATAAAAAGTGCTTAACCTGTAACAGAAGAGACTATGTCCTAAAAGACTCCATTGAGGTATATATATTCCTACCTTTCATTATAGTAGAACTCTTACAACTATTCAAATAAAAGATTCATTATTTACCTGCCATTATGCATTACCATAGCTTCAAATACATATTTTTAAATCAATATCTTCATGTATTTTTCTGTTAACATTCACATTGACAAAAAAGGTACAAGGGACCTCCACAACCAGTTATATCAATGGAAGTTCAGTACCAGTGAGGAATCACCCAGCTCATTTAGTTCAAGACAGGTAGGTACAAGAAAATCATGCTTGTTTCTGGTAGGGGTTGAAAACTAATCCATATTAAATTATTCGCAGGAGACCCTTGTATTGTAAAGCCTATAAAAACTACTGTTGTATTGGAACTGCTCAGTTCTGGAATTCACTCTTCTGAAAAACTCAGTTAATGAATTGGCTGGCACCACCATTGCAAAACCTCGTATGCCTAGCAGATGCAAGAGAAATACATGTTCTTATGCTTTTATCCACAAATATTACTGTGCTATGAAGAGGAAAAAACAATTCACAGAAGTGTACCTGTAGAATATCCACTTGCAACAACCACACAGGTACACATGTGAGTTTCCAATGTGTGAAATTAAAGACAGTCCCCATGATTTTGCATTAGCTAGATTTCTTTGTAGCTGAAATTTTCAGAGAAGGAAATGGATTGAGAAGAAGAAAGGCTCAAACATAGGTGTTGGAAGTCAAGCATGAAATCTTGAAATACTGAGCAACTGTAAACAACAAGAAACTTAGCACCTCTAAAAGCAAGCTATGTAGGTTCCCATCATTATCTAAATTAGAGCACCTGGTTTCAATTACCATCATTTATAGGTTTTGACTTAACTGACTTGCCCAAGACCAAAATAGGTACCCTTATCAGAAGTTGCATAAAAACTGAGAATTTCCACTCCACTACGAGACCATGTCCATCAAACACCGCTTTGCATTCCCAGGCAGGGAAACACAGCGCACACAGCCCAGGCAGCAGCGGAGGCGGCTTCTTGGTGAGGGGAAGGTTTTACCGCCAGGATGCACTTCTGGAGAGCACAAGTCAAAGAAAGCACACGCTGGGCATACAATCCATAAATTAGATTAAGCCAGGTAACAAAGCTGAAAACGCACTGGTTTTGATCTCCTGTCTGCAGAGCTCAGAGCAAGGTAACTCAAGCACCCGGATACGTTGGGGTGCTGACAGAGCGTAAGCAAGCGCTGGTCTCCAACGAAATCCCCGACATCAGAGGCTCTTCCTGTTAAGACAGGTCTGCACTAGATCCTGCTGATGCAGGCCTGTGAATCATGAATACAAGAAGTGTTCCTAGCAGAGGCTCTTGACCTCAGCAAGATTACACCAACTGCGCTTTTTTTGGTGGATTTTCTTTGCTCAAAGGGCTACTATGGTTACTTGTTTCAGGGTTAGTGGGCTGTGGGTTGCCCCCTCAGCCGGGAACTGCTAGCACATCTGCCAAAAATCTTTTTCCAGGACCCCTGGGGTGCAGTTTGATCCAATTAAAACAAGCGCAAAAGTAATAAAACAGAAAAACTATTCCCTCAGTGCTGTGGGCTCCAGCAGTCCAAAGGTTTTTCACTCTACTACGGCACCAGCAACAGAAGTCAAACCCTTCCCAAGAAAGTTGTTTTGGCTATAACTGACATCACTTGGCCCTTTTCCACACGCTTCTGACATGCAAACCATGCTGGTAAGCTGGGGTGCTTGGACCTAATCGGAATTTTCTGCTCAGCTTCAAGGGAACTAAGGACGGCTTTGTCCCCACAAAATTCAGTGCTTAACTACAAGCACATCCTTCTACTGGTACTATTGCACCACTGCAGTTAAACCACTGCTGCATCAGCTGAAGTTATACTGCTATCAATGCCCACATGGATATTTTTGACTTTGCACAAACCACCTCCCAGAAAGTGAAAGATAAAAGTGCTTGGAAGAAAAGGAATAAATAAACAAAAATAAATGAAACACTAATGTGAGGATTTTTATCGCTGTAGCTAAAACCTTCATAGTCACAATTTTGCTCACAGCTTGCTCCTGACAGGCCTCCACCAGTCAGCAGTTATTCTGTAAAGCATCCCTCCAAAGGAGGTACTTGCATTTGGCAGCAGCTCTCTTTTCAGCAGAGAATCAAAGAAAGAGATGGATTGCCCTCAGACATCAAGGATCTCCACAAAGGACCAATAACACGGGCATATATTTATCTACCTGATCTGCTGAGAAAGAAGCTCATTTTCAAACAGTGGTGCCAAAATGTGAATTAGGATGCAGAGCCTCATCGACTCTGTGATCTGAAAGATGTTTTGAGCTGGCAGAGAGACAACCCCCTGGAGCACAGTGCTGCAGGCAGATGCTTCGCGCCAGACACTGACCACAGGGAATGGAGATTTCACAGTTTGAGCTATCAAGACATGCACACAGCAACCTACCACAGAGGAAAGGCTCAGGACAGGCTCCGGAAACACAAGCGACTTTTAAATTTTAGCAAGCCTTTGCCTTCTCTGCTTCAAAAGTCGCAAAAGACAACACTGCTGAGACAAGTTCAAGCAACCGCTCCCCACAATTGCTGCTGGATCACGGGGTGAAGAAGTGCGTTCAGGTTGGCAACCAGCAAGCATCTGTCACCAGTGGGAAAAGGCTGTTGGGAGCGCAGGTCCCGGCTCCTCCACCAGGCACATGTAACAAGCTGGGCTCATGTCAGATACACAACTCCCACCCCGGCTGGATGCTCAACACCATCAACCCCAGGCTGGACCCAACCTGCTGAGAAGGCAACGGGAGTCTCTGGCTAAACCCAAACACATGGAAACACGGGCACAGGTACTGCCCAGAGAATTGCCACTAAACTTACCAGGAGGTGAAAAGTTCCTCTCAACTTGTTACAGGGTGTATTGATTATTATGTTCTATTAAGAAAGATGCATACACTCCCATGATGATAGTCACTATAGTGACTATTTCAATAACAAAAGCTGCAATACTTGCCAAGCAGAACGTAAAACCAAAGAGCACAGTTTGGGGTTGGTCTGGGTATTTTTTTTTCTTTCTGATCCACAAAACTATTTTCAAACACAAAGTAAAAGGTGAAAGACAGGCCTTTAAATATAAAATTTATAGTCCCAGAAACTAAGTTTTCTGTGAGCTCAGAGACGAAAGCTCAATTACCACTCCTGTGTAGTTCAAAACACTTGTAACGGATTCAAGATCTTCTAAAGAAAAATTTAAAACTCCATTTGTGTTCCAACAGTAAGAGCTGGCTTTTCATCCAAGCCTCTTCACAAACCTGTTGTTAAATAATGAGCTTTCGAAACTATGTCTAATAGTAAAATTCACTGTTCCCTTTATACTCATTATGCTGGCCTCTTGCTGTGCTTGCTCCTTTTAACAGATGGAGCAAGTATTAGCTTGATTTCCTACCACACATCAAGTTTTCAGCTGAGCTTAGCAATATACATCTCTAACAACTGATAAGATCTCTATTACTTTACTATTAAATGCATAAAGTTAGAGATTTTCTTTTTGCCTTGCATCTGACAGATAGTGAGAGCATACCTTACTTTCCCGACGTGCTGTAACTTGTGCATGCAGACGCGACTGATAAGAGGAATTCAAATCAAGGCCAAAACTCAATTATCATAAAAGAAGTTAAATTAATATATCAATTTGCATCCATACGTAGAGAACGAAAAGAAAAAAATAAAACAGAAAGAAGCACCCCAGGAATACTGCAGTTGATGAATAACAAAAGAAAGTTTTAATACTTAAAGTTAGCAATAGCATGTTTTGATGAAAAAAATAAAGTGCATGGCTGTTCAAAATACAGCTTGCTGACAAAGAAAAAAGAAACAGTTAGAAAATAATGTCATTGCTAAATCCCCCAGATTATATTCCTGAGACCCTGAACATTCAGACAGGGATAGCCAGGTTTGAAGCCAGGTGAGGCAGCATCAAGGAAAATGGGGGAGGGAGCTGGAAGCACCGCTGACGGATCACGGATGTCACAGCACTCCCGGTGACTCCAAATGCAGCAGCCATGCCAGGACGACAATGCAAAACGCCTTGCTGTTGGCAAGCCTGTGCTAACTTACACGCTATATGTTTTTCAGTTGGTAGACTAGTAACTTCTTTCTCTAACAGAAATGCAGGTCATTCCTTAAGTGTCACTCCTGGAAATCAGCGGATGGTATTCACAAAATCATTTCTCCGTCAGTCACCAAGTATCCTGCAGTGCCTTTGGCTGAAGGCAACACCCAGAATCTGCCGTCATAAACACCAGAAAAAGTTAAAACCTTGGGCACGAAAAACCTGGCACCCTCTGTAAAGCTAAGGAACCTCTCTCCTGCAAGTCCACAGGAGCAAGGCCCAGCCCCTATGACAACACGTATGCCACACAGCATGTTTCCATACAGCAAAATGCCAAGCAGGAACAGAGCTGCGGCCCAGCCTGGCTGCAGGAGCTGGGGCGGTAGGAGGCCCAGCCGTCCCAGCGGCTGCAGCTCAACCCAGCCCACTGCAGTGCAGGGGGATACCGGCCCACACCTGCCTGGAGGCTTTCAATTGAGCCGGCACCACGGGTTCCTCATTTTCGCTCTTTGCTTTTACGCACTCAGTATTATAGTGTAACAAATGAATGGGGTTCCGCACGTGTGACTGCTCTGCAGTAAACATACAGCAGCAGTACGCGACGCACACATTTACTCGTATTAAGTATGTATTTTTAAGCACTCAGGTCTTCTCAAAGAGTGAAAAGGGATCACCATAATCATTTTCAGAATTCCTCCCTACTGAGAGGACAAGCCTGAGCCTATCAGTATCAATCAACCTCATTTTAAATAAGCATAACGGCCCCCACAAAATTTTTTTATTGAAATTATCTGTGGGGCTAGGGATAAGTTGGGTTTATTTGCTGCAGTAAGTTGCAAAGGCAAAGCTGCACGCTCAAACTATTACACAAAGCACTGGAGTCAGCAGGACCCAGGGTTCTACTTAACCACTGACCATCACCTCGTCATAAATCTGTCGGCCCAGCTGTGAAGCTGGGTGAAAGCAGGACTTCCCTGCAAAATGCACGCTGCGTCTAGTTTGGCCTTTTGTTAAATAAATATAACGCCCCCTCAAAACAAAACCAAAGAACTAAACAATGTGTTTTTTTCCTACATACAAAGCACTTTGTACTATACAAAACTGGAGTACTTTACCAAGTGGGAGGGAAACAAATGTAAATATTTACACGTGTACTGCAAAAAGCTGATACTCACTCTAGGGATGTGTACGCTGGTAGCTGTATAATTCAAGAACTACATCAGCATACTGGGGGTGCCTTTGCTAAACAGAAATAACACACTGGTCTCTGGAAAACATGCAGCGTGTTAAGAAGGGTAATGGAAAAAAAAAACCTGACATTAAGAGGACAGTTCCTGCCAGATTGGAAACTAAATTACTATCAAACAAAACAGAGATTCAACACAGCTACAAGTGCTCAGAGCTTAATATAGGAGTGGGTGAAAGTATTAGGTTTGCATCCAGATTTTTTTTTCTGTATTTCCACCATCTCACAAACTCTCCCAAAAGGCAAGTGTACTTTGGACTGGTAAGTAAGCCTGGCAGCACAGAGGGTAGCTATTTCTCCTTAGGCAACTCTATCGCCCCTTACACCTCCCAAGAAGAAAAGTTCATGCAAAGATGGGGATGAGAAGGGCCACCTCAGCCAGTAACTCGGATGTTTCAGTTGTGCTCTGGTGTAAATGCATGACCTGCCACTTTACCTCCCTCCATACCTGAGCTCCTATGGAGGCTACAGGAAACTCACACTTCTACTACGGTGTTTAGAATAGTGATATGTAAATCCAAATGCAAATTAAAAATGGGTTTAAAAACCTGTGCTATGTAAGGGAATGAGGCTGACTGGATTCTCTTTCACGTGGCAAAGTCTGGCTTCATGAACTCATAGGTACTAGCAGCCTGAGACTACAACTTAAAAGTGATGAAAAAAATCTGGCACCAGGTTCCAAAACCTTCCTTATATGTTAATTTAATCTTCCATTATAAATCTGTCCATTCAGAAACCTGTCAATAAAAGAAAAGTGGCTACCGTTTTATGTTGCTGTCACTTCAAAGGTGAGCTTAGCTTGTTCTACAAGCATCAGCGTGGCAATGTTTGGCCCCAGGTTGCTAACCAGTCGTCCATTTCTAATCTGCCATTTCTTTCCGTTTCCATACAGAGAGAAAGCATTGCTTATAAATGCAACCCCAAACCACATCTGATAAGCTGCTTAGTATTTACATAATGTCCACAGTGAAACCAGTAAGTACATCATGCTGCGAACAGGTTAAAAGTCAAGCAAAACATGCATGACTCGAGAGCAGCTTCAGCGACTCTGAATCTTTGTGGTGTCTGAATCTTTGTCTGCTTCAAGCTGCCTAATCTGCTCTAAGGACATCAGGTACAGTAAACAGGTTGCTCAGCTTGTGGAGAGTCAGATTTAAGGATTTCGTATTCAAACAGCACTGACTTGGGTAGCGATGTTCAAGGACTTTTCAAAGTTCGACTGGGGAGCTTATCAGTACCACAAGGTGAATACTGCTCTACCTAACCATGTTTTCTTTAGCCAAGGCCTGTGGTTTTGTTTTAATCTAGCATCAGTGTGACATTTTAACTGAAAAATTAAGCCTTCACTTAGAAAATTTCTGTATGCTACTGCTGTCCGGGATTTCTTCTACAGAAATAGACGTGCATGTGATGCAGAGTAAACAAATGTCCAGTGTTTTTGAGAAGCAGTACATGTATACATCTGCATGAGCACCCACCTCATAATCTACATAGCATATATACACGACTTAACACTTTTCAGATGAGCCATATCAACCTATTAGTGGCATTAAGAAACTGCAATTCATTGCAATAGCTCTGCTTGCTTCTGAAAGCATTCAAACAAATGCATTTGATATGTACATTGTGGGCATGCTTGGGATTAACAAGTACCAGGAACTGATCTGGAGTAATTGAATATGCACAGCAGTGCCTGGTCTGATCTGTTAACACCGTCATACATATGGAATACAAGGCAAGCATTTAAAAAAATGCCCAGAGAAACAACTCAGAGGAAAACCGAGGGTGATGCTTGAGAAAACATGGACCCCTGCAGCCTTCTGCTTCTTGACCGCCCCTTTGCCTTCCACACAGGCTTTGCTGGACACAGCCCCTTCCCACAGGAATTGTTCACATACAAACTCAGTGCAGCAGTCACATTCTCCTTAGAAGTACGCACTCGTTTGCTGGATTTACCAAGCCTTTGTCACACTTCAGTTGCTCTCCTGATCATGCAGAAATACTGCTCCCTCTCCCCCCACACCAAGGGAGGACACGTGAAAAACATTAACATATCTCAAATGCCTAGCAGACCTTGAAGTATCCTTGGTGGAACTGTACATTTCCTGGGCAAATCTTGTGGTGACAGAAATCCTGTGTAATTGCATCTAGGCCAATAATGATGCACAGATAATGCCAACAAAGTCTGACCATCAGATTTCAATGTATACCAAACACCTGCATGAAAGCAGAATTAATAACGTAACAGATTCTACTATTTACTTCTAATTAGAACTCCTTGCTGATGCTAGTGAAAAAATACACTTTCAAAAGAGAAATAATCAGCAGTAAAAGATGTATCATTATTTTTGTTACAGGCTTGTGGCACTCTTAGATATTAAGATTTCTCCCTTCCCAAATCCATTTTCAAAAACTTACAATTCTGCTACACACGGAAAGCTTCAGATGAAGCACTCGATGGCAGGTACACATCTTACTAACAATGCATACATTTTCATATTAGCTTTTATTTTATCACCATAGGCAAAACAGTATTTTTTATCTCATGCAGGCCCACAATAGTTCTGGTGATTCGATACACGAACACTCTACCAGACCATTCTTTGGAGAAGGTAAGTTTAATTTAAAAGGGGAGTGAATTGTCTCCAAGAGGCAAGATTTTATCTCTCCTGTAAAAGTCATCAGTTCAACAAAGTTATAAATCACTGGAGAAAAACCCCACAGTGAGTATTCAGCAGAGCCTCAGACATTTAGCAGCTGAACACCTCGAGACAGCCCATTTGCCGTTGGCGTGCTCTGGCTGCTGCTAAGCAGGACTCCCCCCTGCAGCTCCGAGATGCCGCAGTCTCTGTTAACCCAGACCAAAGCACGCAACAGGAGGACGAGGAGACCATCTGAGCGCTGTGCTCCTCATGAGCTGAAGGAGGCTCAATGAGGTTTTGTGTGCTGCTGAGCTTTGCTGGGAGGTGCTTGATGCCATGGCTGCCCCAGTGCCCCCCGGCTGCCCTGGGGGGTGCAAAGGGCCTTGGCTCCAGGTTTGTCCATCACCTACCCCGGGAGCCCCCATGCTCCTCCTTACTTGTCCCTGTGACCCTACAACATCCAGAAGTTGCTCAGAGCCAATGGATGCCGCCTCCCCTGGCACGGGTCCCTCTCCTCTCCTGTGTGTGCTACAACCACCTCACTCCAGAAGGGCAGGACGCTGCTTTGGGTGCTGCAAGCAGTGCTGGAGAGAGGTCCTACAGCACTTCCTAACCGTCCAGGGCTGGACTTCACAACACAGTGTTTTTTTGACATACATTTTTTGCTTGTCCTTAGTTAAATCAGCTTGGATAGATAAACATCCTTAAATCATCTCTCAGCTCCATCATGTGTATCATAAACAGGAACTGGCTTGTTTTACAAAATAAAGCGTACTGGATGAGAGAGAGCCACATGACCTACACTAACATTTTCTTCCCCTGGTTTAGTGAACATAAAAGCACAACTATGAAAGAGCACTTAAAGTTCCTTTTGCAACTGATATTGAAAGAGTTTATTATCACATTGCAGAAATACTTGAGGTCTCATGAGAAAGCTTGATGTTTTCACACAAGTCGCTTTGAAATGTTCAAGAATGCAAATGTCACGCGGCTCCTGAAGGTGCAATGACACGTTATCCCACAGGGAAGCACCTGCACTCCCTGATGAAAGAACATGAACGTCTGCAAGAAGTATCGTATCTTTCAAATGGAGATGATTTCAGACATCAAGCCTTGAAAGTAATCTGGCATCAAAACTCCAATTTGACTGCACAGATTTAGTTTGTAAACAAAGTTAACTTGTGCACAGAAGGGTATGGGAAGATGCGGAGGATCCCCCTTCGTTTCTAAATTTCTCAGGTACACAGAGGTAAGATAAACCTCAAGAACTACTCAAGTGAGCACAGGAGGCAGATCAAATGAGCTTTCCATCTACAAAACCAAAGCCACAGCAGCCTTCCCCAGAAAGCCCTGCCAGTGGACACTGCCTGCTTCCCTACCTGTCCATCACCCCCACCTCGCCACACCTGCCAGCTGGGATGCAGGCAGGGACCACCAGCACACCTCACCCAGCACCCTACGCACCTCTCAGATGGTGACATTTTTTAAACTAATCTCTTGATTTGAAATAATAACCTAAAAGGATTTGTCACAGCTCGCATGCCCAAGGGAGCAGTGGGGCAGGAGCGAGACGTGGATCTGCCCAAATAGCGGCTCGCAAGTGTCTGTCCTGGCCATCACAGAGAAGGGGGAGCCTCTTCTGACCACTTTTTTAAATGGTTGCTTGCATGTGCACTAGCGTTTTCTCACAAGCCTTCATTGTGTAAAGTCCTGCCCAGGATTACCCAGCACTTTCTTTGACTTTTGAATTTATAATAATAAAGAAACAGGGCACTCTATCCTACCTGAGTTTTGCTCAGCTCTTAATGCATAATGGGGATATGAATTCACGCACAAGTTGACAGAAGTTTTCTCCAAGTAAAAATCTCAGTGTCCATCCACCATTTATCTGCACAGTGAGGTACAAAACCTCACCAGAGCAAAACTGAGCCGTGGCCTGTTGCGAAGCGAAGTATCCTGGCACGTAACTGTGCTTAACCTAAACCACATGTTCCTGAAAACTCCAACAACACTAAACAATGCGATCAGCACCACATCCAAGGGAATTTAGGAACAAGGGAACAACTGAAGTGACAAGCTTGCTTATCATGATGCTACAGATTCCTCGTCATCGTCGTTGTTTTTTGGCACAATGCAGTCTGAATTCCTTCCCGTGTTTTGTGAACAGCTGAACTGTGTTCCCTTACGGAAGAAATTAATATGGCAGCCTGTGTACATCTGCTTCAATCCTAAAACAAAAACAGTTTTGCTACCCTTAGTACAAGCATAATAAGGGAACCAAAAAAGCACAGATGGTTTGGACTTTCTTTGCAGAAAGCCAGAAAGAAGACTGACATCTCAACTGTTTACGTAACCACAACCCATTACGCAGCCACAGAAAGCCAAAGGGGGGACACAGTAAGTTCTTCTTTGTCACCGTCTCAGATACCGACCACTTCAGTCAGGCCTTACAAAAAGCATAAAGGAACTCTGCTTGCAGATAAATGCTTTTGTTCATACAGATTTAATTTATATTACTAGTAAAACACTTAACAATGGCCACACTAATGCCAAACAAATTAATTTCAGTAAAACTAAAGCAAACACTAGCATTTATGTTTAGGCAACGCAGAACAAAACCCTTGAAAACCCAACATTAAAGGAGTTATTTATGGTCATGTCTCAGCCCTCTTGCCCCCATCATTTGTGCATTAGAAATCTCTGGGCTGCTCACTTGCAAGCTCTTTTGACTTCTGATAAAAAAGTGTTTATGAATTGGTAGCCAGAAAGTTCATTTTGCAGGAATAATACAGTCAACTTGGTAACTTGCTCTGGTAGTTTCAGGGTGTTTCGGTTCGTGTGGGGTTTTTAGTTTTATTTTGGGTTTTTATTGAGGGGTGTTGTTTACAATTCAACCTTTTTTCATAAATATCTCACTCCAGGATTAAAACTTTCCCTTTCCTGGAATAAAGCAAACTGATAGCCATTTTGGCAGAAAGGCAAGCAACAGGAAAAAAAGTAAGGACAGCACATCAGCACATGTCCACCATATCCAAGAAGTATTTCATAACCTGCTCTGTATTTTTTATGTAATACACAGTAAGTTCAGGAAAAAAACAAAACAAAACAACAACCAAAAAACAGACACAAAACACACACAAAAAAAAAACAACACAGGCTTTCCCCTATTACCCTTTAACAAATATTCAGATAATAGCAGTTCTGTAAAAATATCACTCTTGATATAAGCAGGTCAAAAGACAAGCTGAACTAGGTCCCGAATCACAAAAAATGTTTTCTGCTACAGATCAATGCTTTAGCATTATGAAGTATCTTTTTAATATTTCTATGCTATAGCAATCAATATTTTGAAGGATTTAAGAGAACCAAACTAATTATTTTTCCAATTAGCAAGTACCTAAAAAAGTAAAAAAAAAGATGGCACATCAAAACCAAAACAAACAGAAAACTCACACCAAAGAAACCCTCGCTCAATTTATGAGCGCTTCCACTTGAACCCACAATCAAACATTGTACTTATATAACGTCTGGCATTTTGAAGCAGCGTTTCCACTAAGGAAAATGTTTGTTGTGAGGCCCTACGGTTGCATTAAATCCTTACTAGATGTGGGGAGGCGTTTGTGCTCCACAGGAGGGAGGGACGGCACAGCTCGGAGGGCTTGCAGGACACACGTGGGCTTGCAGGGCACACACGGCCTATGCAGCCTTGTTTGGTTCACAAACATCTCTTTCTAAAGAGCACAGGATGGAAAAAAGCACGGGTGATCGGGACAGAAGCTTCCCACCTTGCAACCTCTTCCAGACAATGCTGTGGAGGCTGGGGTTACCCACTGCTGCCCCCAAAATTTGGGCAGAGCCTGGGAGGCCTGTCACCTCGCGAGTGCGCCCGGCTCACATCTGTCACCATCTCTGTTTACAGGCACGTCAACAGATGCTTGCAGCGAGAGTCGCTGAACTTCAACATCCCGCCTCAAAATATAAACACTTCCCCACAGAAGATAAATCCCGAGTACCAAAAGGCGCTCCCAGCTGACTTCCGGCCTTCCTCAGCCCAGCCCCATCCCCCAAACCCAAAATTGCCATACACACCCCTTAAAAACAATAGCAGTAAAAAAAAAATATATATATATACATATATATAAAAATATATATATGTATATATATATATATTAAACAAACGAAACCCCAAACAAACAAAAAACAAACCACACACAAATGAGATGCCACCATTCAACAGCCACAGCACCAAGCTGTTTAAGTATACTAGAAATAATCAGTAGACTTATTACATTTAAGCCCAGTATAACTAACTGCAGAATAAAATTAACTTCACGGTGTTTAGATAGATGGAACATGATTTCCTAAGAGTAAAGCTGCTGAATTTGGTGTTCACCCTGAGCCCCAAAGGCAGAGGATCTGCTGCCCAAAACATGCACCAGCCGCCCAGCAGCCAGAGTCAGTAGTCACAACTCTTCATAAGCACCATTATATTAAAAAGCATTGAAGTCTTTATTTATAAAGTTTGCAGAAAGAGATGGATTCATTTAACACTAAGAGTGGCCAACACCAAAGCCCGCTGCATATATTTGTATATTTTCTTAAGCGGCTGTATATACAAGGGAGTGCACAAAGGGCTTCTTTAAAATGCTCCCTTGTGAGGCTGTATTTCAAGGGTAATAGATACTGAATCTGGGGTAATGTCCGAAAAAAACACTGTTTGGAAATATTGTTGAGTCTTCACATGGAGGAGTGAGAAACGAGCACGACGCTTTTTAACTATAACTAAGAAAATCCTTGTCCAGAAGGATTTACTTCTCTGATGCCTGATCCTATGAAACGATGCAGCCAAACACAGCATTTACTGATAAAGAGTCCTACTGACTTCAATAACTTAAGCCAAGTAACTTCAGTGGTGTTATTCATGCTCTGTGAATATGAACGGAAGACTCTTGTTCAAAAGGGCTCCTCAGAGTAGCAAAGACTAGCACAAGAGAGTCCCAAGTGAGGGTGAGAAAGGACACAAGGCAAAGAAAAGAGTCCTTATGTAAAGTGCTTAACCATTTGCCTGCAGGTATGGGATTTTTTTTTTTTAATTAAAAGTCAGAAAAATATGCACTCTCCTGGTGTAACCATATGGTAGCTCTAACGGAATCCCATCTCTAACTCAAAGATCAAACAAAAAGAACCCCCCAAACCAAGCAAAGAAAGAAAAAACAAATCCCAAACCTCAAACAAAGCCCAGGTCTAACTTTTCTGAATGAGGTCACGATAAGAAACTCCCCTAGCCTTCAAACCAGAAGGGGGAAAAAAAAAAAATAGGTGAAAAACCTCCATGGAAAACATACTTGAGCTGTGTTTAACAAGGAACATCTGTAGCCTTCCTTCCCATTCTTGAGACGCAGAAATGCCCTAGAAGAACCACATTAAGCTAAACACACAGGAAAAAATACTTCTGTTGCTGACCAAACCATTTACAGGTGCCTCTGATTTGAAGCCACAGATACTGAGCAGTGCTCTGTTTGCTGACATAACACCATGCCGTGAAGGACTTCTTTGTAAAGAAAGTTCACAGAAAGCTGGTTTAACTGATGAAGTCTTTACTGGTGAAATGGGACGTCTGTTTTTAAAGAGCCTACATTTTTGGGATATTACCGCTCAGCTGCTTCTATTTATAACATGTTTTATTTAAAAGTTCCTCTCAGTCAACTAAGCAGGTATGCAATTAAGTATCCTGAAATTTCAGTGTTAGACTCTGGACAGTTTGCAGCAATGAGTTCAACTCTCACCTCTCCCTGAATGAGTTTCTTCAGAGCAGATTTCCCCTACACACACACAAACATATTACATCTTACGTTTACAGAAAATTTCCATCGCAAGGGAAAGGGCATTATTAAACATATGTGCTATAAGGTGCTGTCCTGAAAGCCCCTGACACTCACAGGCTTACACACAGTGCTACTTACACAAACTACCACCATGACTAACATTAAAAAAAAGGGGGCGGGGGGGCACTGGGGGGAGCGAATACTGACTACTGACTGTACAATCTTAAATAGAATTGGATGTACAAATGGAAGAAAAAGTAGAGAGTTCTTGCTCGGAGACAAGAAAGATGTTATTAAAATTAATACCACGCAAATCAAGACAGCTCTCTGAAAGATTTCAGTCCTCCCCAAGCTTCTTCTCTGTGCTGTCTACACTTTCACTGGGGACAGTTTCAAGTGTGTCCGTACAAGTCAAGAGCACAATGCAGTCCTCTTTCATGCAAGGGAAAAGTTAGCATTTATCTGAAATAAAGTTCACATTATTCAGAAAAGGAGAGAAACTGGAATGAGGCTTTTTTTCCTCAACAGAACCACTGATACTCTACCAAACATAGACAAGTAAGTCATTTCAAACAAAGCGTACAGTGACAGAAAGGCTTTTAGCATTTTATTTAAACACTCTCTTGAGTGCTTTATAAGCTTACACAACTTCATTAAAAATTTATAGAATATGACGATGAGGAAACGTCTGCTTTACTGTAAATAAAATACTTAAGGAAGAAATCATTTTAACCCTAAAAATAGAGGTAGCAAAAATACACTCAAACATGAAAAAAAGATGCAGCAACTGTAATGCCATCTTACATATATATGTCTGTACATACAAGGAAAGATTAGAACTTATTTTTTTCAGTCCCAGTATTCATAGACTGAACTGACATACTTTGTATGTATATTAACACACATGATGTTTCCAAAACATTAGTCACAGAGTCCTTCACCACTTCTGTGCAGGGTAATGGAAGAAAAAACAAACCAACCAACCCACGCAACCACCAGCAAATGAGCACAGCATCTTGTCTTCTGGAAAGCATCTGGGAGGTGCTTATAAAAACATTTACAATATGAACTGTCTGCTCACTGCAGCTTCTGGAGTCACTGCAGACCCTTCACTTTGAAGACCAGGCTGCAGAAGGCCCTTGAGAGGCCCTCCAGAGCCAGCTGCAGCTCAACGCCATGGAAGTGTGCTGAGAGGGATATTATAGCTTTCATCTCCCACTCCCTTTATCATGGGCCGGGGTGATGAAACATGGCCCTCATGTACTCTTCCCCTCCTTGTATTTAATGAGGCTTTCATCTCACGCCGTACAGTGCCACATTTTTCTTTTCTTTTTTTCCCCCCATGAAGAATTAAGACTGTTTTGTACCTATTTGTTTAGAAAAACCCAAACCTACAACGTGAAAGTCCCTTTTCTTAGTGTGTCATATCACATGTTTAGATCTTCCACTCAGCCTTTTACAACCATCTCACACAGAGGATGACAACAGCAGAAAGCAGTATCACGATGATCTTTAATGATAATTAACAAATGGGCTGCCTTAACTGCAGCATTCACGCAATACAATAATATTTGAAGAGCAATTACATCACCATGTGATTATCGAGAAGGGATTCAACACCTGATACGCAACTTGTTGAAACGCTGAAAGGTTATGGCATATTCTTGTAAGAGTATTTGCATTGGGTAGGATTCCCTACAACCAATACCCCTTCAGCATACAACCACATGCCACCACGGGGTTTTAGGGCAAATTTATTTCCACCACTCAGAACAGAAAGAAGAAATTAAGAAGTAATGTACTGGGCTATAATTTTTCCTTTACTCTGTAAACTGACAGTGGCAAAGACGTGAAGTCCAAGCTCATAAAAGTAAAACCTGAGCATGATTCCAGCAAACACATCTTCCTAGTCCCACTGCCCCATCAATCACATCTTGAGAAGTCAGGCAAAATGCTCAATGGAAAGGCAAGAAATACAAAGTTTAATAGAAGCTACTGAATTAGAGAAGATGAGTAACAATGCCATGCTTTGATAAGGTCCCAACACTTTCATCAGTTTGTCATTAGACTTGAACACGAACAGCAGCTGTCAAAAGGGTCTAGGAATACATACAACGGGCCACGCTCCAAAAAACCATCACTGCATGTTTCTGTAACCTCGCCCCTTGCTTCCCCTGCCTCATTTTTCAGAGTGATCGCCAAGCTGTCAGAGGTCACCATTGGGCATTATCTCAGTTTCATTTCACCTGCTTGCAACCTTCTGCAGCCCGCAGTTAACAAACAGCAAGGGCAGGACAGTCTAAAAACGTATCAGGAAAAGGAATGGGAGGAAAAATACTAACTGCACAATGTCAGCTGGCACTGTCTCTTTCCAGGCAAAGTACACTCCCAAAAACATAAGCCTTGAAAAGGATTTAAGTTACCAAATGCAGTGAATGGCTAGTATGCCTCCGGCTGGGCATACTTCCTCATCCACCAAATCCATCTATCCATCAAATCTGTATCTCTTCAATTTAGAGAGAAGGATGTTTTGGGGGACCATGTCAAAGGCCTTACTGAAGTCTAGAAAGAGGACATCTGTAGCCCTTCCTTTGTCCACTGATGTATTCATTACACCACAAAAGGCCACTAGGTTGGTCAGACAAGACCTTCCCTTTGTGAAGCCACGCCTCAAATCACCTCCCTGTCTTCCATGTGCCTTAGCATAATTTATAGGAGGATACAGGCATTGGTCCAACAAGCAACTGGAAGTGTTAAGATGGCAGTGGATGGGAGGGGCAACACAACAGCTATCAGGGAGCTGAGCTCCCTGACTACCTCTTCAGATGCTGAGGACAAGAGTGGCCTTCACTCATCTCTCTGACTCCCCAGGGACACAGAGCATAACTAGGTTTTTCCACTAGAGACAGGACCAGACACAAGCACTTGGATGTGACCTTCTCTCTGTCACCTTGCTTCCTTTGCCACACGCCCAAGGACTTTGGAGAGAAGGAAGACACAGTTTTGTCTGCCCCAAACCCTGGTTATTTCATCCCCATTTTCTTACCTCACTGCCAGGACAGTAGCAATTTAACCTCAAGTAGATGCCATCCTGCCCATCAAAAACCACTCTGCAACTCTGTCTAGTTCCTTTCCTGCCCAGAGAAAGGCACGCAAGGAAAGTAAGGGTTCCCTGGCTCTCAAAGACATGCTTTACCATCATGCTTACCAAGAAAGACCTTAAGTGAAGGCAGAAAGAACAAGCAGCATGTTTTCCAGTCTACCATCCTTTTCTTAGCCTTGTTCACTACCTGAAGCTACCTTCATTTGGTTCAAATAACTAAAAAAAGGAAGCAAAACTGAGGGAACAAACATCCTCAAAAAGTCAAACGGAATGTCCTTTGGAGGCTGACGACTGTCTGAGCATAATTGTTTATACGTGGCTGAACCTAAAGATGAAATTTCTTCAGGGAAGCTGCTGGAACCTAGGTCTGGATGAACCATGGCCTAATGGAGAGCAGAATAAATAGATAAATAAAGTGTTTGAGAAAGCAGAGCACTTCCAAGCTGTCAGCAACTGTCATGGCTAGTTCTACCTTCTTCTATGGGTTAAAAAGGAAAATGAATTTTAAAAAAGAAGAGAAGGGACAACAAGCTCCACGCCAGCCCCCTTCACCAGCTGATGGAGTTGCACTGTATGTGTTGCTCTGGTTTTCCTCTGGGAGGTGTGAATCAGTGCCCCTCCACTGCTGTGATGCCCCAGAGCCACACGCAGAACCACTGAACTTTATGGAATAAGGCTCCCACACCTCTCAGCATCACTTCGGCTTTGTCAGGCACAATCATAGCAACCAACTAGACAGGCAATGGAAAGAGCTATTAAAACCAAAGCTGCGTATTTAGGTCATGCAAAATTCATGTTTTATTCACAAACCTTAGGTTTTTATTCTCCCCTATGCGTTCTCCATATGGAGAACAGCTTCTTTTCTACAGAGTGACAAAAAGGAGAAAACAAAGCAGAGCGATGCACATACCTGACCATAGTCTGTCCTGAATACGACGACTCCTTCCGCACAGGAATGAACAGTACTGGGATAATGCTGATTATTTTCTCGCAGCCAGACCCGAGACCCCTACAATAAACAAAACAGAGTTACAGATAGCACAACTGACAAAATAATTTCATTCAGTATTTTTATTTGGAAGTACTTATCAAATAAAAGGAGAGCAAACAAGAGGAAAATTCAAATAAGCAAGCGGAAGCAATAAAATAAAATAATCTCTCAGCAAGTATTTGTTGGTTTCTGCCGGAATAGTAAACACAAGAGAACCACACTGAAGTGCCTTTTTTTTTTTTTAATAGAAGTTCCTAAATGCTGGCAAGAGCAGCTGGAGCCCATTCTCTGAGTCATGTGCCTCACGTAAAATTACGAAGTGATGTTTGAATTCAGACACAGTTTAGAAGATCCTCCTCAAAGCCGGCTGTCTCACTACCTGTTTATTTTCAATCTCTGTTAGGCACTCACAGCACTTCCCCTCCTATCATCTTTCACCTTTTTTTCTAAACCACTTTGCCCTTCATGTGCTCCTCCTCTCTTGGCTGCACAACACAGAGGATTTAAAGAAAAAAGAAAACCCACTAGCAAGCAAGGTGACAAAGAAATGACATTTGCTTTTAGAGCTGAGGAGTCAATGGAGACACTTATCTGCAAGCCACCTAAGTCAGTGCAGTAAAACATGGCAGGTGCAGACTATTTTAGTTTTCACCTGGCTATTTGCAACCCTCAAAGGTAGATCTGGTGTCCAGAAAACAGAAATATCCAGCACTGAGAGCAAGGGAGGAGGATGTGGGAGGAGGAACCACAGCTGATGCAGCAGCTGCAGCCAAAGCCATGCCATTAATGATACCCGCTCAAGTTGCTCCAGTGTAGGAGATGGCTTCAGCTGGCATGAAGACATTAAGCAGCAGCACCCCATGGCCTGACCTGCAACCCCAGCTCTACTTCTGTTCTGTACAGACAGCAGGCTCTATACCACAAATAAAGTATTTAAGGGATTTTTAGAGTACAAGTATATTATTATTTTTTCTTCACCAGAAAAGCCAAATTACCTCCTGAAGAAAAGGTAGCGGGATGACAGAAAGGAGTTGGGATATACCCTGATAATCAGAAAGGGTGTGACTTCGGGTGTGCAATCACACACACACAAAAATAAATTAATTTTGCATGCTAGCATCCAGAGATTGTCCTTGCCTGAACCAGGCGTACAGTTGGTAGGGTGCAGGTTCCTGATGAACAATCATGGCAAATACTGATTTTTAGTTCTGTTACATACTTAACTCAAGTGGCCCGTAACTCTATCACAGAGTTCTGCCACATTACGAGTTGCATATGCTTAAGATAAAGTTGAATAAACACTATTCTTGTTTCTGTGTTGGGAGAACAGCAGCACCAAGAAACAGAATAATACTCATGAAGAATGTGAAAACCCTTGCTGCTTGGATTCTCTGAGTGGCGAGAGCCCGGCTGCATATAGAAGACCACGTAAGAGCAGCCCTGGCTATAGAAATTCTTCCCTCCACCTTTTGGCAAACTGCTTTCCATTTTAAATGCTGCAAATGCCTGTGGAGCTGTTTGCCCTTTTACCTCTGAAACCTCAAGCCAGATGGTTTCCAGGTTTCAAGCACGCCTGAGCCAGTTCCAATGCAAGATATGTCGACTCAAAAGCGCAGGGTGAGGGCAGAGGGGAGCAGAAAGGAAAGCACTAGCATACCGAGGTGGGCAGGGGGGAGCAGGGGACCAGGAAACAGCGGGGAGACGACTGCCCAGAAGCGGTAAAAGCAACAGAGAGGACTTGAACATTTAATTCAGAACCTAGTGATAGCAGTGGGAAGATGTCCACCCACTGGTCTACATCAGACTCTGGTCACCAGAAATCCCAGGGCACTGCTATGCTTGCAGTCTTCTTGAGCTGCACGGACACCTCCACACTGACTGGTCCCAAGGCCCCTCTCACCCTGTGCTTTGCAGGGTGAGGAAGGCTCAGGTGAGGGCACTGCTCTTGGACCACCTCTGGTACATCCCCACCAGAGCCAGCAAACAGAAATATCCTATATCTCTTAAGCATCAGTTGGAAGGGACCTCTGGAGGGTACCTAGTCCAACCGTTCTGCTCAAGCAGGGTTACCTAGAGCTGGCTGCCCAGGACTGTGTCCAGATGGCTGTTGAGTTATCTCCAAGGATGAGAGATGCTACAACCTCTCTGGGCTGCCTGTGCCAATGCTCAGTCACCTCCACAGTAGAAAACCATTTTCCTCATGTTCAGAGGGAACCTCCTGCATTTCGGTTTGTGCCCACTGTTTCCAGTCCCTCTTTGCATCTTCCCATTGATGAGATCCCCCCCTTGAGCCTTCTCCAGACTGAACAAACCCAGCACTCTCAGCTTTTCCTCATAGGAGAGATGCTCCAGTCCCTTCATCATCTTCGTGGTCCTTCATTGGACCCTATGCAGTATGCCCATGTCCCCCCTGCACTGGGGAGCTCAGAAGTTGACACAGCACTCCAGGCATGGTCTCACTAGCACAGAGTAGAGCAGAAGCATCACCCTCCTCAACCTGCTGGCTGCACTTTGCCTAATGCATCCAAGAGAAATACCTATAGAAACTTCAGGAGATGCAATACTTCTGAGTTAACATCAGACACCAGAAGAAAGAACTGTCAGCCTATGAAACAACCCAGTTCAATCTGTCAATCGCTGTTTCATGTTCAAATATTTTCTTGTTATTAGTAGATTCATTCTGGCATATAACAGGACTACAAGGTTGTTCAGCTCATAAAAAATTTTTACGTCACTGGGCTTTTCTGCCTCAACCTTATAAGTCCTCAGAAGCAAGGCATAGCAAAGCTTCCCCCTCACAGTAAATAACCATAGTTTTGTTCACAAATTGTAACATATTTAATAATGGTGACTACTGACACTGTGAAGCTCTGGAAACCTGATGGCTCAGCAGGTGGAGGCAGGTACTACAGTCACCCCAAGCAGCAAAGGAAATTTGGCCCCAGCCTCCCCACCACCCAGAGAAATGCTTTCACCAGCCTGTACCGGACAGTTTCCACCTCCTCCTCCTCAATTAATTGGATCCATCTAACTTCACACATAAACAGCAAAAAAATTATTTGTCAAAATGCAGTCAAGTTCTTCAAGTGCTTCAGGACAACCAAGCCCCCTGTTGTTCCACTGATTTCTTATTTGCCAAAATCTCCAAGCTCAAGTAACATGACGTTCAATGCTTTCAAGGGCAATGAAAAGCTTATAAACATTAAGCCGCAACAAAATTTGCCAAAACCTCAGCATTCAGAATAGCCTCCCACAAGGAGGAGAATGTTTTCCATCTTGAAATTAAATAATTTATCCTAATTTTTTTTTTCTGGCTATGAAGGGGAAAGAAAGGGGCCTGCACAGAAGCGTTCCCTTGGTTGGGGTAGTCCTAAAATAAGCTTTTTAAAGCAACTATGAAAGAGTTTGATTTAAACAAATGTACATTGTTAGGGGTCAATAACTGCTATTCAGGCGAGGTTGGAACAATGCAGTTCACAAAGCCTGAGGCATCTGAAATTCAAATACGACGTGTTCCCTGGCAAGGTAGCTCAACAATACAGTATCTGTCCATGGGCTGGGAGCACTGCAAGGCCTTCCCTTTTGGGGGAAGGAAAAACCCAAAAAAGTCTTCACAAAAGGCAATCCCTCTGCGATGCACTGAAGACACACAAGTGACAGCTTCGAGAACAAAATCCTCACTAGTAGTTGTATGAACAAGACTTGCGTCGCACAGGAGCCACCTGAGGAAGGACCCCACTCAATGCACATGGCAGCACATTATACTGATCTGGACCCGGTTTGGGAGAAGAAGCCTGGTAACTTGGCTACGCCAGAGCTCCCTGACAAGCCATCTAACGTGCTGCAACCCTATGATAACGGGTAAAGCTAAGCCATGGAGCGCTTATGGTTTTTATGCCTGTGAAGTGAGGTTGTAAAAATGCTTGGAATAGCATCTGCAGAAGCAGGGCCATATGCCATCATTTCCATAGCAAATAAATTTCTCCTGACTGCAAAAGGGAAAGGAAATAGGTTTGCAAATGTCACAGCTGCAAGACCACCTGGAGAAGTTCCTAGTCCTACACCACACAGATTTTACGGCTGAAAATGCAAACACTACCACTTATTTTCCTCTGTATTCTGTTCTTGGAGATGGTAAAAGTCCATTCTTTTTTACTTTCTTTTGGACACATACACTGGAAATCACAAAATTAACTAAGAACTTCACCTCAACTAAGTAAAGTGGTAGAGCATTTGTTGTAAAACTAATTAACAAGCTAAACTGGTTATGCATACAGGTTGCATGCTGAATAAAATAACAGCACATTAATTACATTTTTTATATAGTATGTATCTGTCTATATAAAAAAGGAGATACAGTGTTCTCCTCCAAGTGAAAATGCTACTCATTCACATTATAATGTAAAACCCAGTTGATTCATCAATGCAGTTGAGTCACAGCAGTTAAAACTGCTTTAAATTAAGGGCACTGAAAGTAGATTATGCTGCATCTGCATTCAAAAAGCATTTCACTACTAGGGCTTGGCAAAGCAAAAGGAACAATAGTCAATATGTATTTAGAGAACCTTTTGTTCATGCACTACAGTAGCTTGGCTCCAAATATAAAGTCTGAAAGACAGGAAGTGAAGTTATTAACTAGGTCAAGCTGGGCATAGCTTTCTAATGGAAAAGATAACCAAAATGACATTTGTCTTTATTCCTCCTCTTTACTAATTCACACACCACAAGGAGGGCCACAGCAAAAAAGAAGCTATCCAAACAAAATACAACTTTGCTGATTTCATATTAATGAACAGTTTTGCTTCTGAAAACTCACGCTTCATTGTTAGCTTAGGAACACTGAAAACACTTCAGTTTAGGTACCCAAAACCCTTAACATACCAAGTGCACACCTGGCCAGGCTACTCAGGGGCAAAATCATGAAGTTCACTGGAAGCTGGATATCCCTCACCAACTTCAACCCAAAAATGAAGCGTTCAGCCTCTTACGCAGAAAATGACTTGCTCTTCCACGTCTCAGTCCACATAAGCAAACAAGTAGTATTGGCCATTTATCTGTCTGATGATTTACTCTCTAATTCAGAGTGCTGATCTAGATCCCCTCCTTTGCACTGCCCAGCTCCCCTGGTGCAGATTTCCTGCACTCATCCACAAAAAGATTCCACAACACTGGTGCTTGAAACACAAAAACTACTACAAAAGTCTGCGAACACTTCCACCACACAGGCTATGAAAGGGAAATAAATTAATATTCCTGAAACCACAGCAAGACAGTGATGCTAGGGGGCTCCGTTTGCCTCCAGCCATTCTGCAGCCCCTCTACCAACAGTCGGAAAACTAGCGGTTTTCACCCAGGGAAGGTGGGTTGGTGAGGAATGGATGGAGGTATAGAGAAGGACTAGTTGAACCCTAAATCTCTGTAGGTGGTAAGAGAAAGCACAGCTTTGGAAGATATTTGAGCATGTAATCTACATTTCAGTACCCTAAACTCAACTCCATGAACTGACTACATGCTTACATCTAGGTGCACACTTAATCCATTTGAATGGGGTAAAACTCGTTTTCAAAACACTTACAGCACTAATCACAATTTCCTCAGAGAGCACAGGAGTAAACCACTAACACCTTCTCTCAACAAATTTAGTTCTGCCTCCTGAACAATCCCGCTTTACTTTAGTGTTTTAAAGGAGAACAAAGCCACAAAAATGTTTCCATGGGATATAAGGTCAGTTTAGGGCGGTTCTGCAAGTGATTATAGGCTTTCCAAATTCCTGTATTGTTGTGTTTTTCTAGACATGGTGCCTTTGTATAGGTTGGACAGTCTCAACAGCAAAAAAGCTATTCGGCAAAACATGTCAAAACGTAGAACTGCAGAACAAAATCTCCTTGAAAATGAGATGTTTCTGTTGTCTGTCCATCCCCCACAGCAGATCAAAGCTCCAGCTCCCCTGCTCCTGAGATCTGTGCAACAGCTGCTGATTAACCTTGAACAGGCTTCATCTCCTTCTGTTTCAGTAACTGGAGATAGTGCAGTGCTGACAATAGCATAACGCTTTAGAAACAAGAAACTGGATTAGAACAGATATTATTACTATTAGTGACTTGAGAGGGAAACAGAATAAATTAGTACCTTCTCCAGCCCTTTGAAAGCACCAGTACTTCCCACAAGACTGCCACTTCATATAACATGACGGTTTTTTTAATTAAAAAAAAAAAAAATCCAAAATATTTTATCATCCAGTTATTCCCCACACAAACAGCACAGAGATTACCCTCTATATATGCAGGTGGATGAGCATGCTCCTCCCTGGCTTCTGCTGCTCAATCTGAAGACACATATTGCTAACAGACCTTGCTGCAACACCAGAAAGCAACTGCACTTCTCCGCTAGAGCTCTGGAGATGCGGTCGCCAGCTCCCGAGGATGACAAGGTTCCCACATCACTGGGAAACAACAGCTTTATCATACCCTGAAAAGCAAATCTAACAATGAGATGCTATCAGGTCTTTTCAAGAGAGTGACTGTTATTGCTCCAGTCTGAATTATGGCTTTCATGAGAAAGATTCAAGTGTTACCTTTACGTTTTGACATGTTTTGCCGAATAGCTTTTTTGCTGTTGAGACTGTCCAACCTATACAAAGGCACCATGTCTAGAAAAACACAACAATACAGGAATTTGGAAAGCCTATAATCACTTGCAGTCAAGTTCAACAGGCTGCTAGGGGACAACAGCTCTCTCGTGCCTGCAAGTTTAGGTAAAGTAACAGTTTCTTAGCAGTCAAGTCAATCACATTTCTCGTTTGATCCAAAATTAAAAATCAGCACTTAGACTCATAGAATCATTTCAGTTAGAAGAGATCTTCAGGATCAGAGAGTCCAACCATAACCTAATCTAACTCTAGCACCAAAGCTTGAAGTACTACTTGGCAGCTGACCGTGATTAAAAATGCAAAAACGAGAAATCAAGGAAGCTTAAAAAGTGTATGGCAACCTTCATCTTTTTACTGGATCTGCCATTTCAAGTCCCACTGTACATCATCATCACCAGTGGGTACCACAGACCCACCTGGCAGGCAACACCATCTCCACTGCTCTCTCCCCCTACACCTTAGCTTGTGAGGGGGGCAGGAGAGGATCTTAATCTGTTAAAACTCAGTAAGGAAGATAAGTAATTCAACAAGACAACACGTGGGAGGGGAGAAGAAAGAGGAGGCAGTTACTGATGACAGCAGGGGATGTAAGAAACACAGGGGAAGAGAGCTTGGGGCCACCGTACACCTTTCCATCACTGTCTATACTGAGGCAGCAGGCTATTACACTCATGCTCATCTAAAAAGTAGTATGTATTCTCTCCCCTTATTTGAATTCCTAAAGAGGTATATACAATGCCCTCACAAAAACCTTAAAACTTATCCTAAGAACCAAACAAGCCCTAACTCTGCCTTCACAGATTTCAATAGGAGTTGCAGTTCTGTCTTTGATGACAGCACAGTTTTGCCAAGTACTCATATTTTTCCAAAACCACATTTCTGTATTAATCACAGTCATGACTACAAATGTAAAAAAGTCCCAAACAAAACAACCAACCAGAAAAATAAAGAAACACCAAACTCTGTTTCCTTAAAATCAACTGAATTTAATTGATCTGTATATATGCGCACATCCCAATTCTTCATCCACGGGAGCTGAGATTTTTTAACCTTTTTAAGAAAGACAGAACCGAGAATGGACAGTGAACATAAAAGCAGCAGGGGAAGAGAGACTGTCCTCTAAAAACCATTCACCAAAGCCTACAGCAACATAGCAAGAGTAGTTATCCCAGCACGACTGCCCAAACAAGCCCATTTAAATGACCACTTGTTTATGTTTTTTTCATATCCTCTAGTAAGTTGTCACAGTGCTGTGCAGCTCTGTCACTGACTTGGGGACAAGAGAACAGCACACCACAATGCTTGTAGCTCATCCACAACACTCAGCTGTGCTTGGCAGTACCCAATCCAAAACCTACCAGCTTGGCAATTCTTTGTTTATGCTACATGACAAGCTTATAAACTCACATCAAGGTGGAGAATGATTTCTAAATCTACATGTGTGAAGTCATGCTAGCACTCTCTTCTCATTCAAGAAACTGTTCAGTTCTTAATATTGTTGTACAATGTACCTGGACATTGACTTTTTAGAAGAAAATCTAATACAAAACAACTATACAGTGCTACTTTTTTCCACAGATACTAGCTGTGCTACACAAGCATGGATATGCCTTATCTAGATGGACACTACACTGGCTCAGCCTGATTTGAATTTGCAAAGCAGATGATATTTCTGATCAATATACATTTTCTACCATTGACCGCTCTTAGCCAGCCATCCAATTTTATTCTGGTGGTATTTATCAAAGCCTTTTTGTGTCAAGGAGCCTCATTGATAAAATGTCAGTGCTGGACCTGAAAGCACACAGGAGGAATTGAATTTAGCAAGGTAAGGACCATTCCTAGTTCCTAGGAAGCTCAGTATTCGGCATTCTTGTGTGAAAAAGATAATCCATATTGAGCAGCAGATAAGCCAAGGTAACCAACAAAATGCAGTCCCAATAATAATAACACAGCTTTTACTTTTGCAAGTTACTGGCATCAAGGCTTCTACGTCAGCTCTCACTTCTATTTTGTCAATTTTCATTATAATTTCACAAGTCTGACAATATTAGAGGGCTAGAAGGCTTTTTTTTTGTTTTGTTTATGTCTCCCTGCAACTTGAAAATATCAGTTTACACAAGTCATTTTCCGGGGTTAAAGTAGGGATGGGCAAGAAGGGAAAATATTTCCAGCCTTACTTGTTGCAGAAAACAACTATAACATCAGAGCCTTAAGACAAAAACAAACCAACCCACCCAGCCCACATTCTTTAGAAGTGTTTGTTTGGGGGTTTTCTATTTGTTTGTTTTGGTTTTCCCCTCTTCTTCCAAGCTCCCTACTTTCTTAAAATTAAAACTCAGGATTTTGGAGAGACACAGTTCACACTTTGGTGCCATAAGAATTAGCAAAATGGTATTCCAAGGCTAAGAAAGTGTGAAAAGGAGAGAGAAAAAATAATGGACCACTCAGCCTACAGTTCTTTCCTTTAATTATTTCACTAATAGAAACGTTGGTTACTGAAAATCAGAGAATCTTATGTATCAGGTCACAACTTCTTTTCCTAAGTGTTCCCTTATATCAAACTTGCAACAGATGATTCAGCAGGCTTCACTTCTCTTTGCATCTTTGCTTTCACAATACAATCATTCCACGACTATTTTACCACAGGAACACAAGTATTTAAAGTATGCAATTGCATTGAATTATCTCTTTACATTGCTAGTTCACGCCTCAATATTTTTTCTACTTTTTTTTTTCTCATCAGTCTCATTTGGGAAGCCACATGGGGTTTGCCCTACAAACACCAGGACCCCTTCCCAACTTTGCCCAACTACCATGTCCTACAGATGTCAACAGGACCCTGCATATGGGTAAACATCTGTAGAATAAGGACTTTCTGGCCTGCACCAAGTGGCTGCAGCATCTGGATAGCCACAGCATTGAGGCTGGTTTGGGAAGCTCGGGATGGCATTATCAGAATCGCAGCATCACACAGAATGAGTCCAACACGGGTTACAAAACAACCTGAGGTAGTGCAGAACCAGTACTTCACACTCAGGACCCAACCATCCTTAAAAGTTAATTAAATAAAAATTAATCAAGCCTTTAAGTCCTTAAAAATCCAGGATGTGAGGGCAACCCTCTGTCCAAGCCCTCCTGTGGTGCCTGGCTTTTACAAACAGATTTGGAAGATGGAACCATCTTTCACCAGAGCAACACACAGACATCCTGACAAGTGGCAAACAGCACGGCACCCATCTGTGCTCTCCTTCCTCACCTTCCGCATTTCAGGAGAGCACAGAAAAAGCAGATCCTGACACTGGAGTCCTAGTATGCAAGGCTGGCGTTAGCACCTCCTCACACTAATTTGTAGGCTGCAAACCACGATCGTCCCCAAGCAAATCCAAATTGCCTGTCTGGAGATCACCTGATGGCAACACAATGAATTAAGCAAAAAGTAGTGGCATGCTTTATCATTAAAGGGCAGAGCACTGGCTCGTTCCCATGTACCCAAGGAAGACACACTGGCAGCAGAGGGCTTGTGCACAGGGGAGCATCAGGGATGCAGAGACACATTGGTGTACCGCCTGGGTTCAGCCTGGCTCTTCGGACACCTCACACACAGCCAACCTCATTGCAGGTACCCTCCTTCAGCATGGAGGGCACGTGCTCCCAACCACATGAAATCTCTGCCTTCTCTGGGGATAACTCAGGACAGTAGCATTTATTATGGCATGCGATATCCAGCACTTTTTGCCTTTGGACTTGCGTACGGCAACAAAACGCATGTCTTAAAAAACAAAAGTGAGTGGGGCAACAGTATGTTAATTAAATCCTAGAAGCATGTTAAAGCACTCACAAGCCACTAAGTAACATGTATTACAGTTGTACTACACAGAAAGGGGCAAGCATGTTTGCTAGAGAGTTATGGGAGTTTCAACCAACATAACAGAACTAAACAACTAAACAAGCAGCCAGTGTGTAGACATTTTTATTATTATTTTCAGAAAAACAAAAAAAATAGAAGAAAAAAATGTCTTAGAGTGGCCTGCAGTTAGACTCCATAGCAGACCTGTAAAGATGCCCACAGGCCTACACTGATAGAAAAAAAAGAATTATTCCTTTTTCCATTTATTTTAGAATTAATTTGGTTTCACAGCAGTTGCAAAAATTATATTCACAGGACCCTCAGAAATCACTGCACCTGTCTACAATCCTAAAGAGGTGTCCTTTCTTCTGCTTTCCTAAGCCTTAGTTTTCTCTTGTCCTTCCTACCCCATCCATACTCCATGATGCCTGGGAATCACTCCCTAAGACCCTGGTGGACACATTTGGGTGTGGAGCAGGCAGGACTGGATGTTAGCAGCAGTTCTTCCCAGCTCCTCTTTCTCCAGTGATTAACTTCTCCTTGTTCCCAGGTCAGAAACTCAGGAAACACTCCCAACAAAATTTAATACTCAGCTGTGAATTGAAACCTAAACACATAAGATTTGATCACTGTTGTATTTCACCGTAAAAGGACACCCTGTTCCCTTGAAATGTAATGAGAATGTATGAAACTGTGGAGGATAAATTACTAACTTTAAATAATTTATTATTCAATTCAAAATTAATTCAATTTTCAAATAACTCATAAATAGGATCTAATCTGCCAGCCCGGAAACAAACACCGAAGTGTCACTAATATGAAATAGCCACTCATCAGTTACTTCCCAAACTGTGATCAAATGTTTTTAAACAGAAATCAATTGCAACAGGTATGCAAAAACACCTAATTCACTTTCTCAGCACAGACGATGAGGAAAATCAGGTGGTAGAAGTGGAAGGGAAACCTAATCCCAGCAGAGCCTCTAAGCTGCTGGATGGTGCGAGCAGAAGACTGTCAATCAAGGCTAATCTCTGCCTTCCCAGAGGCTACATGACACCAAAGGAGGCTGCACCAGCCACATTTTACACTGCTGGAATACATACAGAAGGTGCAACTAGTAGAAAAGCGAGTTGGGAACTGATACTGAGGGAAAATTTAGCAATGAAGCTTATATTTTAGGTAAAGTTGGAAAGCCATGACGTTCAGATAAAAGGCAGCGTTTCCTGCACATGCTTCGAACTGTTTTGTACTTCAAACTTCTCTTGGGCATGAGGTGATGCTTTGCAAGGCTTCCCACTGCAGAGCCCCCCATCGCTGCTGATGAATACCAATGGTATGCAGCAGTCGCAAGGTAAAAAGGCAGCCCAAAACACTGCAGGCATTATATTCAGCCGCTCAAGGTCACAACCCCCTGAAAAGCAATCTCCTGCTTCTGCTTAGTCCACTTCTTCCCCCTGACCAGATACATTTCCTTCCAGTAATGCTAATCTTATTAGCATATGTGTTCTGATTTGTCTGCATGCATGCAACTAGAGAACAAACCATCTACAGGGCAAGTCACCTGAGTCATTATAGCGAGTCATTTTTTTCTTTTATTGGGGTTTTTTCATAGACATTACATATAATACAAATTTAATCTCTTTAAATTCATTCAGCAGTAAGCTGCCAGAAGGGAACACCTTTAGTAGAAAACCCAGGAACAGAGCAGGTATGTAGATCAGCAACCCTTCTCCTGTCATCGATACTTTCACACCATATGCTGGACTGAACCCTGACATTTTATACTGCTTCCTATCTCGCCTCTACAGAGAAATCCCCCAGGCAGGTCACAAAAAGCAGGTCACAGGTCCCTAGGATGTACAACAACGCACTTTTCCTCATGGCTTGTAGCATCTTTCCAAAGAAGCTTAAAATCTGCACTCCACCCCTTCCAACAAAAAGCTGTGGCACATGTCCTCACTTGCAGGCACACCCAGAGACCTGACACATTCCCATTCTTCATGTTGGTTTTCATGACAGGGATGAACATGTCCTGCATCACCCTGGTGCTGATTTATTATTTCGTTTTCTTTTGTTTTCTTCAGTGCATGTTTATATGAGCTGGTAATTGTTAACAGGAAAAATGACTACCTCAACGTAGGAGCAGAAAAAGCAGAAACACAAAGCAGTTCCTCCTGGTTTTTTTTATTTATTTATTTTTTTTTTTAAATGCATACATGTTTTACTGTACTTCAGGTTGATAGAAGATTTAATCCGAAACTAAACCACAGAGCAATTAGAAGAGCAATTTCTTCACCAAACAGACGTGATTTAAAGCATTAATAACTGACAAAACAGGCATGTACCCCAGAGATAAATGACGCGTACAAGTAAATGAATCTAGGCTGAGACTCTCTTCTAGTTTACTACATCCCGTGTGCAAAAGCATAATAAGACCAGGGCTGAACAGCTGTATTCATCTCAGCAAGCAAAGGACCTTCTCAGCCAAGCAATTTTGACTATGCACTGCAATTTCCCAGAAGTGTACCATTTATATATAAAGGTGGGAAGTCCTTGCACTCAGGCTCTTCCCATTAGCCAGGTGGATTAAACTCAAGCAAGAAGCAGAGCATCACTGCAGCAGAGGGGGAGATTTTTTTTTTCTCCCCACTTCGTCAGGATCAGGTCTGAAATCAGATTGCACTTTGCTACCAACATGACCCACTCTGGCAGAGAGGTAAAATTCAACTTTTCTGGTCTAAATCCAGGGGGGAGATGGCGCTTCCTTCACGCAAAGACCTGCCAGCTGTGACTAGCAGCCACATCTGCCCCAGCTTGGAAGCTCTCACCAAATGCCAGCTGTGGAGAGCCACGCTACCCCAGAGTAGAAAAAATGACACAAGACCAGAGACAGACACTGCCAGAACAGAGCTGCTTTGAGAGAGAGATACTCACAAGTGAAATCTAGTAGACTTTAAGGCTGGTGAAAGGAATGAAATGACAGTGGAGACCCAGAGGGTGTGAAATGTATTTGTGTGTGAAGCACAGGTATCTTCGTGGAGATCTTGAGATGTACCAACAGGCAGGAGGTTGTGCTGCTGGCAAGAGCATATGCAGGTGCAGGCACCTCTTTCCACCCTGGCCATCTCCTCTTCAAGAAGTCTGCATCTTTCAAAACACACTATCCAATACCACGGGCTATACATAGATTAACAGATACCTCTGTCAGGAAACAGGCAACATACATAGAGCAAGCACCAACTTCAAGTTTGACAAAAGCATGCTTTTCTCCTGTAAAGAAACTGCTCCAGTAGACTTACACACCTCTGCTCTGCATGACCCAGATCCCCTCACTCCCAAAGGCATGCTGGAAGCTACACGTCAACACACTAGACAGCAAGATTTCACTAGCAGCCCTTGCTGACCCTAAAGCCCAGGGAAGCATGATTCTTCTCTCAGCTACCTCTGAAACTCTGTCTACTCAGGAGCACAAACCTTTAAACGGCAATTTGTTTTACTTGGCAATTAATTAAGTCAACCGACTCTTTTGTAAACGTCAGCCCAGACAATTCCATAAACATCTACTTCCCACAGCGAGGTGCAGCTCCCCAGTCTGTGAACCTGAGAGGACTTCACAGGCTTGACATCACAAGGACGTCGCATTAACAAGTGACTGCACAGCAAGTTCAAGTCAAATTAGCAGGGTGCCGAAATTAACATGCAAGTGTAGCACTCAAAATGCAGTATTACTGATCCGTCCTTGCCCAGAGAGGTGCTTCTACTTAAATAAAAAGAACCCTAAAGAAAAAGAAAATAAATAAACAAATGGACTTCATAGTATTCAAATGCCTGCAAAAGCTCAGAGTGGGAATTTTCCATGACTACTTGACATAGTGCTATTAAAATATATTTAATCTTACTTAGTCATAATCAGATTTTTATGGCACTAGAGAAGCAAGCCTAAGACAAATATAAATGTCTTTCTTTGCCTAAACACAGCCAGTATCTTTTACTACTTTTCATATTAGTAATAAAGTCACTCCTCATATTACTACACTGTGAGTCAACAGAACAGCTACTTGTTGGGTTTGGGTGGTGTGTTTTTTTTTTTTTTTATTTTAAATAACTCTTTGGTAAAATGAAATGACCTGAGCACTGTTGAAAAAAAAACTTTTCCACAAATGCTGGAGCGTGGAACTGTGCAAAGAGAAGCTTTATATGGGCAAATTACTGTAGAACAGAAGAGGATTCAGGAAAGTCTCCTTAGCCTGAAAGAGCACACGCTTCATTTCAGCTGATGTGAACATGACGCACGCCCGAAACTGAATCAGTGCTTCTTCAGCCTGGGCCTCCTATAGGAAAATGCTCAAACTTGGTCACCTGCAGGGGAACCTGTCCCTACTGAACTACTCTCAGAAGTGTAATTTAAAAAAAGAAATGCAAGTTTTTAAGTGTGTTACTAATTATTCACAGAGCTTTAGCCCAAATGGTATTTTTACTCTTCAAAAGTCAAAAAACCAGCCTGTTATCATTAACCTTGGAGCAGCAGAACATCTGAGAAGCATCTTGCTCATGATTACCAGAAAACCCAAGCCCACACAACAGTTCTGCTGAAGCTAGTGCCCTTGCAGCACTCTTTAATGCTGGGACAGTAGGAATCACAAAAAGTCACTTAGGCTTTGCTGCAAATAAGTGTTGCGGTAGCCATGTGTTCCTCCACTGCCAGGTTCATATTAGCTTCCTCCAAGCTTTGACTTGCCTGGGCAAAAAGACCTGGCCTTAAATGCAACCAGTTTTCTTTTCAGAGAAGTCATAAATAACCTCAAAAAGGAACAACAATTTTCTGCTTACTGCACATACTACCTTTAACCCCATATGCAGAATATAAAATACTTCATTCTGCAGGGACGAACAGGGAGGAACTACTTTTGTATGTGCAGCGGAAAACACTACAAACTACAAGGACTATCTGCTTGCTTCTTCACCAAGGAAGTCAACCAGAACTTGGCCCCTTGCCTAGCACGAGCGGTAGATCTGGTTTTATTTGCATCAGTGCAAAGATGTGGGCAGGGAGAGAGCCTTACCAACATAGCTCATTATCCAGGAAAAGAGAAAATGTTGGAAATGGAAAATCCTGTAGTATTTTGCAACTGGAGAATCAAGGAAAAAGCAGACTGAACTACTTCTTGAGGGTTAGAAGTCCTTGGCAGACGCAGAGATGCAATATAAATCATCCAAATCCCATGACAGCGTTCACATGACATCACCTTCCCTCTTGCCCATGGGCCAGTCTTCCAACAACTTCCCTGTTGTTTCAAGTATCAACTTGTCTTTGTTTTGAACAAGTGACTGTATTTTCATCATAATTCTAGCTGCTGACGCATACGACGAGCACAGCTAAACTCTGGCAACGTCTTATCACCACACTGAGATCTTTTGAAGAGAGCACCTAGACAACATTGTTTTAGTCACGTTTTCAGTCCCCTTTCATCTTCAGATAGCCAAAAATATGACTGTTTATGTGCAAATGTGAGTGTCAGAACTTCTGCGTATATTTTCAGATATGCACACGCTTTTACGACACTTTCTTCTCCTAGGAGTCCAATCCCCGCCTTACATTCACATAAGCAAGATCCTGTTTGTACAGGACAACTATAAAATCTAGGCCTATAGCCAGAAGTATGCAGAGACACACAGAATCATACAATACCAGGTTGGAAGGGATCACAAGGATCACATGCTTCATTTTAATCCCTCAAGATCACATTAAGACCCATCTCAAACATACACAACTTCCAGAGGTAATATACAACTTCAGACAACTTGCAAAGAGTTGTGTTTTGGTTTGTTTTTTTCTTAACCCCATATGCTGTACAAGTCTCTCCCTCAGGTAAAATCGTATACATCAGGCTTTTTATCTAAAAATAGTTTATGGACACATTTACAAAAATAAAATATGTGATTACATTCAATGGTCCTTCTGTTTCAAGAAGGATTTTCCAGCAGAAATTTTATCCAGTAAGTTGATTCTCAAATATTTAAGAGCGAATTGGGGCTGACTGTGAATCACCCAGCGCACACTCACATCCACACGGCTCCTGAGTTACCTGTGTGAATAACACGGATGGTGCTGTGCCACAGGTGTTGAACATCACTTGCCCTGGAAAACTCAATTAATACTTTACTTTAGACAATAATGTCATACACAGCTTCTTCCTGCTTGTTTCAAGGAAAGCACAATGTCCAATTCTTCAAGTCTATTTTCTACACGATGCCTCCAACTTGAGCCTTTTTTACTTTTTCCTAACAGGAGCTCTCACTATACCATCTGGTGCCTGAAGGACACAGGCTGGCATGGAATTACCCCTATCCAGTCCTAATGAAATTCAATTTCTTCAGCAGTGTTAGGAACTACCAGACACCTTCTTCTTTACTCCTGACTTCATACACTGCTCTGCTTCCTTTCTGCTACATTAAAGGAAGCATCACTGAAATTCAGACTTCTGCGGGCTAATATGCTAGCAACATTTGCACCCTTCGCACCCTTCTAAAGCCAGTTGTCTCTTAACAACAGCTTCCTAAAAAGCCAAAAAAAAATCTCCAATGCAACTTCAGAGTCAATTCTGAACATTTCCCCTACAAAGGTCACCAGTAGTAGATGTTCTTCTCTCAACACATGCCGTGCACTCCATCTGTAAGGAGCTGGCCTGATGGCGTCATAAAAAAAATTAGAAATAATTTTTAAAATAATTAGGAATAAAAAAAATAAAAATTCTAGCATTCCAGGAACACATCTGCAATAAAAGCAGCCCTACAGTCAATGTACAAATCAATGTAACAATGATCCCGAGACGGATTAAAAACTGCTACTGAGTTGGACAAGTCATTTGTTAACAAAGCTGTATCTGTATGGAGAGCACAGAGACCCGATTGTGGCAGAGATTCCTGCCCTCGTCCCCGGCGGCTCGGACACGGCTGCAGAGGCCACCCTGGCGCTCCTGAGCAAAGGGCTGTTCCCCACCGGGGAGCGACAGCAGCCATGCAGATGGGCATGATCCCAAGTGTGAGAGTTAGCTTTGGGGAAGCTTGAGCCACGGTCACTGCTACTCAATTTGTAACAAGTTCAGCTGTAATCACCTACTACATATTACTCATTTTGATGAGTTAAGTGGAGTTTTGGGAGTTTCCAGAGTGCCAGCAGGGATAGTTTTCACTGAGTAACACTGGGTTGGAAGGGACCTTTAAAGATCATCTAGTTCACCCCGACCACCATGGTCAGGGACATCTTTCCCAAAATGTTCATTAACTGTCCCATGGCAAGCTTGGACTATGATGTGTAGGAAGCCAAGCGACTTGTACCCAGCTAGAAGCCAAAACCACAAAGTATTTTGGAACATATATTACAACTCTTCTTTAATTCAGGTGTCCCACACTCACCCTGGCATTACCAGCCCTGCTGAATCAAGACCTCTACTTATTTTAAGCAGAGCAACACCCATCAGGAGCTAAATCTCCACGTCTCCCAAAACTGAGAAAAGGCGGCTTAGGGCAGGGGCGTCAAACTCGTTTTCACCGGGGGCCAGATCAACCTCGTGGTTGCCTTCAAAGGACCGAACGTAATTTTAGGATTGTATAAATGTACGAGTCGTTACATTTATCCAGTTCTAAAATTAGTTCAGCCCTTTGAAGGCAACCGCAAGGTTGATGTGGCCCCCAGTAAAAATGAGTTTGACACCTCTGGCTCAGGGGAGACCTCATCACCACTTCCACTATTTAAAGGGTGGCTACAAAGACGACAGAGACTCCCTTTTTACAAGGAATCACATGGAAAAGATCAGGGGTAATGGGTACAAGTTACTCCTGGGGAAATTCCAATCGGGCACAAGAGTGAAATTTTTCACAATGAGAACAATCAGCCATTGAAATAATCTCCCAAGGGAAGTGGTGGATTCCCCAGCATTGGTCACTTTTAAGATTCAACAGGACAGGGTGCTGGGCCATCTCATCTCAACTGTGCTTTTGCCAAGAAAGGTGGGACCAGATGATCCTTGTTGTCCTTTCCAACCTGGTATTCTGTGATTCTATGGCATCATGCAAGTCATGGCATCAAACTTTAAAAACCCAAGCCTCAACACTTTCTCTCACTGCCTCTTTTGGTTCATTACCTTTAGCCACGATCACATTGCTTAGCTATAGTTCACCGAACCCGAAAACACTCCTGTGCCTTTAAACCTACCCACCCCATGCTTTTCCTTCTCCAACAGCTTCCCCCTCCTGCCCAGCCAGAAGCTGCTATCACAGCCGCTTGTTTGAAAAGTGCCAACATCTGCTGATAAGAGAAGCAAAGCTCACCATGGGGACGGATCTGCTCACCTCCGCTACCTGCCGCTTTGAAGAGACCTTTGTAACAGGCCTCTCGGCCGCCGGAGAGCTGCTCTGCAAAAATGCTCTGTACCAAGCCACAACATGTAGGACACTCAAAACCAAATTTCTTCTGGTTCAGGATGAACCCAAGCTCATTGCATCTTTATTATCACTTTCCAAAAAGGAGCCTGAGAAGTGTCACATGTCCACACGTTGGCATTAAATGGGAGAGAGGACACAAGTGTCAATGCTTGGTCGGTCAACACTACGACAGAAGAAATTCTAGGTCTGAAGATGCACATCCCAGTTATGCACCAGTGAAGTCAAAGTTAATTATTATTTAGCTATTCATGCGAGCCCCCAAGTTCCTCACTTAATCAGGCTGAAACACGCAGCCAAGTGTAAAAGGTAGCTGCTGCTTTAAACACAGACTTCAAACTAAAAATGTAATTTGTGGGATCAGCACCATATGCAGTACAAGAAACCCAACGACACAGACTGCACGAGGTACCCCTCTGGAAAAAGGTTAATCACAACACCTGGAGACTAGGAAAAGCTGTCTCCCCTCCCAGGATGCTCTCAAACCCCATGGGGAGCCCCTGGGGTCTTCAGGGCTCTATCAGGGTCCCCGGGAAAGTCTCAGCTACTTCAGGCTGGTGTGTGGCATCCTCCTCAACACAATAGCACATGACCCCAAGGAAAAAAATCAGCCTGCTCCTTCACAAGGTCACAAACCAGGCCTTATTTTCCAAAATATAAGGCCTACTGACCCAATAGGTACACACTAGCTAATCCCTACACAAGGGGTGTCAAACCTATTTTCACTGGAAGCCACATCAGCCTCATAGTTGCCTTCGAAGGGCCAAATGTAATTTTAGGATTGTATAAATGTAGGAGTAGTTACTGTTTCCACATTGCTAACATGATTACAAATATTACAAAAATTTTAGAACAAAATTCACTGTTTTATCAAAACTGTAAATGTACTGACAGAATGGTGACACTGCCCTGCAGGGAATAAAACTTATTAAAAGTGAAATTATTCACAAATTCATGTATTTATTTCAGACTGGGGCCAAATAGCTTTTGCCATTTATGCAAGTATACTTGAAGATGTTTCTTTGAGCAGAAAAAAGCACAAGTGCAGCTATTTTTAAAGCTATCTAAAAAATGGCAGGGCATGACATACCTTACTTTTCACTACATGGTAAAGATGAAAAACTGGAACAACCTCTCTCTTTTATCCATCCGAGAGCCTAAATGAGTAACTCTATTTATAGCCAGTAACGGTTACCACTTCTGAACTTATTTTTTCTCCTCAACAAACCACCTTTCCAGCAGGGAATTTAAACTTTCAGCTATTCAGATACTTTTGTTAGTTTTACTCTGCATGACTTTTGAGCTGTCAAACAACTTCCCCAGTCATTGAAAAATAAACACATAGCCATTTTCTTGTTTACTGTTTCAGTTAATTCCAACTATTATACATAAGTCAGAAAGAGGGATCAGATATACAAACCAATGAGGTTTTTTTGCTTTTACATAATCTGAAGCAACTCAGTGTATGTTTCCTCCAGCTGCACCAAATCATTTACTTGTATTTAAGAAATGAGAAAAAGCAAGTGCAATATACAAGAACGTTAGACAACATCAGCATTAGCAAAGAATGACAGGTTAATATAAAAAGAAGGCACAAATACAATATTTAGATCTGCACCTGTGAAGACTACAAGGTATTATTTACCTCTATCCCTCTCCTCTTTGTTGGTAATAGGGAAAGGAAGCAACAGCACCCAGCATTGCAGCTGGAGTACAATAAACTGTCAGCAAGCTAAATAAATATGCACACCCACAAAAGCAGCAGCAGCTTATAGAGCCATAGTTTGAGCTTATTGACACAGTCTTGTCTTTTTTAAAGCACAGACAAGGATCATGCTAGCTTCCAGGTGGCCTCAGACCCTTCCACGGGTGAAGATGTGAAGAGCGGACTTCCCAATGGTACCAAGCACAGGCTGCCTCCAGCAGTCTCAGGTAAAGGTCTTGACGTGTCACAAAGACCTCTTGAAATTTCTCCCTCTTTTAACAATTACAAAGATCTGATAAAAATCCAGGTGTTTCCTGAAGAACAAGTGGTAGCATCACGACTGCTCTTCTGGACAGAAAGAGCCACTGCTGATTACTAGGTACTCTGATACAGCATCTGGAACAAAATTAGGGGAAAAGGCAATCACATGACAACAAAAAGTAGGAATTTCAGTGTCAGTGAAACTAAAAAGGGCAATTTTTCCTCCAATAATATTGCCACTAACAGAGCAGTACTAACAAATGCCAAAGTCCTACTTGTTAGCACATACATAACTGCAGCTTTCTTGAGAACAACCCCAGATTTCTCCAATAAGACTACGTGAAACTATCCAGAAGCATGTCATTGCGATTTAAAAAGACAAGCCCCTAAAAAGCGCGACTTTCCAAAATGTTGGTATTTATAATACCAGAGACCCAACCAGAAAAAAAAAAAAATACTCAAAACCTACAGCTAGGAAAACTCCAGCTGTCTTCAGGACAGCAACAGAAGATTATTCTCTGACTTTGACAGGCATTGCAAGACCAAAAGAAGTTTAATTGATGCATTTTAAAGCAGTAGCTATCAGACATCCTTCTCCTGTCCGACAAGGAGACTCCTTTGAGAAGCTGTCCTGCTAAAGCATCTGCTCCCACGCAGAGCCTGACGCCAGCTCCTCTCCTCAGCTTCTCCCAGGGCACCTCGGGCGATTCCCGCAGCAGCGTGACCCATCACCTGCTGCTCCAGGTGTCCAGACCTTTGCTGCCTTGAGCCCTTCGTGCCCCTTCAATTTAGCCACAGATTAACACACACCCACTCTTCTTTCCCAATGAGAGGTGGCTCCCGTCTACATGCAGAGTGGTCGGCACATCCCCGTGCTCCGGGACAGCTGCAGCTGATGCTGCCTACCAAAACTCTGATGCCTTCCAGCAGTGAAAAAAAAAATCCCAGGAAAACAGCAAAGCTTTTGTGGCCTCTCTGACTGCATAAAGGGACAGTGCACTTTTATCAAGTATTTGCAAGCAGTATAAAGGAGTGTTTCTGTAAGCAGCACACAAGTTCAAGAAATCAGAATTCAGGATTATAGCTTGCATTTGCCCTACTCCAGAAGCACCTGGAACACAGTAAACACTGAATCACTACCCAAAGAAAAAGGATCCCATGACTCAAGGTTTTCCCTTTGCACTCAGGCACCCTAATAAGAACTGCTAAGGAACAAGCCACTGACAAAGGACCGGTGGACGCTCACAAGAAAATGCACAGACTTGTGTACCACCTTCTGTCCTCCACCAGCTAGTGACGGCATCTCCAGGTCAACTGCATGCTACGAAGGCATCCTACTGACAAAGGTGTAACAATACGGTATTTTATTACATTGCAATTGTGTTTATTACTGAGCTGCGTGAAAAACCCAGGGAGTTTACTAGTGCACACGGGCTGTAGTCATTTAAGGTACTGAATAACCAAAGCAAAATGATGGCAGAAATAGTGCAATGGAAACACAAATTCAGAATAAAGAACCTCAAAACTAACACAAAACAGAGAATTGCCCTTTTGCTGCAAGTGTTGCACAACTCTATGCCAAAATCCCATCTGCCATCTGTTAAAACTTCTCAGATTTGGTATGCAAAATGCTAGAAATGTTAATTGCAACAGGAGAAAAAAAAGGGGGGGAGTCTGCTGTGCGAATTATATTTTCTAGAACAGATTGGCTGTGCTCGTTCATTCCTGAAAAGAGCTTATCAAGTATCATGCAGCAGAATCCGACTCTGGGAGTTTCAACAACAAAGAGTTCACTTCATGAGACACTCCTCTTGGTACACGGTCTGAAAAGCAGCAGGAAATGCCACCCTTCAAAGCTCTGCTGTAAATGCCGCTCTCATTCTCTTCAGAGATTATACTAACTGATTGCACACACCAAACCAACCCAGCCATCATACCCATCACCAGGGAACTGTAATGAGGAGATAAACCCTAATCACACAACCACAGTCTATATTTAATAAGGGGAAGAGATTCGAGAAGACAACCAACAAAGCAAGAAGTCTGACCTATGGAATCGGCATCTAATTGTCGTCCCGAAATGACCTCCGGCATCCTGCCAACTTAGCTCCTTTCTGAAGAAAATAAAAATATACCCTAACCAAGATACGCAGTTGGGTTTTGACCCACTAGAATGGTCAAACAGAAATTATCTCAACTGCTTCTGTAAACCAGATGGGTACATTAAACAAAGGGATTTGACTTTTCCTCAGGATAAACAATTTCATAAGAAAAACAATCCTGTTCTCTTAACAAATATATTTAACTTCATCTGAGTAAACATTTCAATGGCACACTAAACAACAGCAACTAAAATAGGACCAAATAATCCATTTCTGTTAACGCTATAAACATCAATACTTTTTCCAAACAAGGAATAAACTTCTCTTATCTCTTGTCCCCAAAACCAGGACGAGTTTGGCTGAATGCGAAGGGGACGCTGAGAATCTTTCCAGAGAAATCCTGCATTTCTGTAAGCAAGAAAGAGAATAGACGCATGCAGTGCACAACATCAAAGCCACACCAGCCTTCACCAGTAGCACCACCTTCATAGTTCAACATCATTTCAACAGCTACATAAATTATTTCTCCAGATATTGAAAAGTTCATCAAAATTAGTTTTATAAAGCCTTTTGAAGGGTTGTTAAGAGGGAGAAAGAGGGCCAAGAGGTTTGGAGTGTTAACTTTGATGACAACATTCAGAAATACTCAGCTTTGTAATTCCAGCTGGCCTTAATGGCAACTAGCTCTCATCAAATATTTCAGCCTCAGGTCCCTACCCGAGGTTAAGCTACAGGCACCAAAACCAATCCTGACTTGGAGACCATGATGGCAGGCTTGGGCAGCAGGGCGCCACTCTGCCAGCATAACCATGTCCAGTAGACAAGAACATAAGAAACAACCCAAAAAACCCTCAGTACTTTTAATAACTACTCCAGTGTAGAAAGCCCTTCAGTAAACCCGCTCAGGGTGGGAAAGTAGCTGTGCCCTCAGGGAAAAAAGCAACAACCAAACATTTTCCTCTGCTAAGGCATCCTTACAGCATCTCCCACAAGGCACTCCTCAAAACAGACTTGTATTAAGACACTCCTGTATTGCTGGCCTATAATAAAGGATTATGAATAATCTCCCAAGAATATATAGGAAGAGGCAACACTAACACATCAAAGTGCACTCAGCCTTTTATTTCCTGAGTCCTCCCACCGCAGCCGTTTGCTCTGCGTGTGCCATCGGCCAGGATCACGGGTAAAGGCCGAGCCTGGCTCCGCAAGTCTGCTGCCGAGCTCCCCTCTTCCTTCCTTTCTCCCTCATTTGGAACGAAGCAAAAACAAAACCCAAATAAATTCACCAGGAGATTTAAAGATAATATTGATTTCTTTAGTATTCAATTTTGCTTAATATTCACCCAAAACTTTCTTGTGAGGCTCTCTAAGAGATGAGGATTACACACTTTCAAAGAAAAGAAAGTCTGATACCCTAAACCAGGCAAAATGCCTCACTGAAGCAATTTAAATATCTGCTAAAATGTATTAACATACAAATACAGGAACATTATTCAACACTGAAATCTGCCTAGCCACTGGATGGTATAGGAGATTGGTAAAGTCTATCCTCCAGGATGTTTTCCTTCAGCATGCCATTAATCCTAGAAGGAATAAGATGTATTGTACTGACTCCCACATTCCGGCTCCGCTCCAATGTTCTTACAATCTACCCACTGCGGGCAGAGCCACTGAAACATATAAGAAACCCAACTTAATACGTATTAGATCTGAATTTTCAGTGCAAGTTCAGAAGAGCACGCAAGTGACCAGTACCTTTCACTTTTCAAGACTTCCTTCCATACAAAAGAGTAAACTGTGAAGTTTTCCTCAAAGCCTTAAAAGGCCTGGAGTGCTCTTTGAATTTATTTTTCCAGTTACTGACTGTGGCTGCTCATTCTTAGTGAAGAATAACTACGCATAATCGCTAGTTAGGAGAAATTACAAGATCTCACATGGAAAATGTGTTAAAAGTCCTACTACAGAAGAATTAACACAAAATGGAAATGTTAACTTTCGTCAGTAAAATCGAAAATACACCAGTTTCTGCCATGCTTCAAATCTAAGAAAAATCAGGTCTGCTCCTAGTAAGTTATTCAACAAGGAAAAGGGGATGTTATCAAGTTCCTCCAACATCACTCATGTCTGAGATTTCAATGAAAAAAAAAACCTTTCTAAACTTTTTAGCAAATAAGAAGGCTTTTACAGGTTAGGTTGAAAAAACCGTCATTTAGCCCCAAAGGAAGCAGCACCTAAATAAAGCGCAAGTATTTACATTTACCAGTAAAACAAGCACAAGGGGCAACGTGTTTACAGCCGAAACAACAGGGCAGTCTTCCCCAGTCAGTCACTGGTTTGCAGCAGCAATGCGTCCAGCCAGTCGCAGTGTCTATAGAACAACACTGGGCACAGTAGGACACCCCTCCGACCCAGCTCTGCTCTGGCTGTCCTGCTGAGGACATCAAGGACAAGCATAAATGGTGTTTGGACCTACCTGAGATGACAGTCTTGATCACTGACTTTGCAGAAACGAGTCTAGGATTGGACAGTACATTCTCTCCCAACATCCTCCTACTTCTTATAAGTGCATTTAGAAACACTAGTAATCTTCACTCATTTCTTCTGTCCTAACAAACCTTTCCCAGTAGACTTTTCCAATATAATGCTCATACTTTCCATGTAACAAACCGGTAGTTTCTTCTTCAGCATGGATATAGTTTATTTCATAAGGCGGATCTGGAGGACTGGTATTATCAGTTCTCATTCTGCATTCAAACTTTGAAAAGTCCCATCTTTTAAAAAAATGGAGCATTTGAGCTACTTAATAAACTTCTAACCAAAAGGATAATTCACTTAACCTTTCTTAATCAGAGGGTTGTTCAAAACAAAGTTGCATGACAGTAAATATAACCAATGGATAACACATTTCAGACACAGAGGACATATCTAGGAAATCCCAAGGGTTTAAAAAAAATAAAATTCAAAATTTGTACCAATAATACCTGAACAACAGTAATTTGCCCGTAACTGTTGCCCCAAGAGCTAGCCATCCTCCCTCCTGTCTCACTAGCTGGTTAAAATGTCACAAAATGATAAATAACAGGAAGGCCAAGACAAATGAGAATACCTAAGCCATGACCCTCTCATGCAAGCCTGAAGTCATAGTCAATCTAGCAAGTTTTGAGGTCACATCCCAAAACTTGTAAAGTAGCCACAACTAGTGACCTAAGGCTGATCATTTTTTTTTCCCCTTAGCAAAAGTCTTAATTCACAGTGACTTTCTACCTCGTGCGCTTCTACTGGGGCTCCACCCAAAACTACTTTCCTGGCTCAGACCACAGATGGGGACTGTGATTCACTAAGGAAAATACCAGCCCCACGGCCAGAAAGGCTGGGCAGATCAAACTACCCAGACAACACCCTTCCCTCCAGAACTGCAATGGGCATAAAGTCACCATGCTGGGCATGCAAGGGATGGAGCTGCTGCTCCCACCTCTCGCAGGAGACTGTGGCACCTGCTACTGGGGCTCCGTTCACCTAAGAGATGTAAAAGGACATTTCTCTTGCTAGAAGTTGGGGGTTTTTTTTAAGTTACACCAATATTCACTCCCCTTATTAAAGGAGGAGGGAGGAGGAAGGCAAGCGTGCTATTCACTAGCTAGGAGTTAGGTCTGAAATTGTTCTGTGCAGACACAGTGACACTATACAAATACACACACACACATATATACATGAAGCCATTGATCTGACCTACCGATTCTCCTTGAGCTATCTTCCAAAGCCAAAAACCAGATTCATTAGACTATATTGGTTTTACCAAGCAGAAACCCAAGATTTGGCTACAATCACCACAATGGAAGCACAACGTGGTACAAGTGAACCAACCAACAGCATAATAACTGATGAAGGGCCCCAAACTCTTCTGTCCTTCGCAGCACACAGGGGCAACAAGGGCACTGAAAAGAAGCAACACAAAAAGCTCAAGCACCCCTTCCTTTCTGCATCCCTCTCTCCTACAAAGTCACACTCTCCCACCTCCACGGAACCACAGAAAATAAGAAAACAACTAACCATTTCAGTGAGGTGCCACCAGATGGAAAAGCCAAGGCTCAGAATCAGCCAAGACTTCTGTAATGGTGGGGGTTCCACAGCTCTCCTGCAGCTGGATTCTGACTGAACATACCTAAAAAGCCACAAGCAGACCGTGCACAATGTAGAGCCTCTATTGCTAATTTCAATAGTTACATGTTTTGCAGCTTTAAGAGAATTCTTGTGTCATTTTACAATATTTGTGGTGCCAGCAGGGCTGCTAGGCTTCAGCCCAGCAACAACGTCTACGCTTCAGTTGCACAAATCTATCTTATGAAAGGCATATGTGAAGTACATGTAGTAGCCAGTTAGGATGACGAGCTACTGATGAGTTGAACACAATTTCCTGACTTACAGAAACAAACCTACAAAAGCTTTCCCTTCTGTCTGACTCAGTAAGGTGGTCCTGAGTCCCCTTGAAACGTTTTCTGCTCAAAACATAACGCGCTCTAATTAACCTAAAAATAACTCCTGACAAAACAGCCATCCGCTTCTAAAAAAAACTAAACATGAGAAGTAGTCACAGCTCAGAAACTTTGGAAAACGCAGCCAATGTCAACAGCCGAGAGCGGCACCGTTCCTTCTTGGCATGGCTCTGGTGTTCAGAAGTCCTCCAGAAATGTAACCTTTATGCCACCACTGAAGGGATGATGGTTTTGCCCCACTGGTCTGAAATGCCGCTTTGCTAGTGGAAGCTACATGACCATCTCAAGCCAGAACATCACACCTGCGCTTGTGCTACCAGAGATACATTTTTAACATAAACCAGGAGACTTCAGAGACTGTCCTAAAAGCGTAAGCTACGCTGCACAGCACAGCCAAAACCAATTCGTATCGATGCCAAAATTTATAAACATCACCAGATTTTCACACTAAGAGTAGAAACTTGGCAGTGCTTTTGCAGGGTGCCATGGGCCTGTCAAAGGTCCCCATGAAGGGCTCTGTGCTGGAAGGCAGTGATCTTCCACACACCACAGCATGGGAGCACCAAGGAAAAGTCTGGCACAAGCTGTGTATCCAAAATAAGAGCTTCCAGGCTCAGCAGATACCACCTCTGACAGCCCCCTGAAGCTAAGTTCAAAGCCTCAGAATTAATTTTTGCCCAAAGAGGGAGGTTTAACACTTTCTCCTTCACGACGCATGCTGGGAGCCCTGCCTTTAAAACGAGGTATACAAGAAAATATGTTAACTGTGGAAAGCAGAAACGAAGGAACTCATTCTGAGTTCAAGGTACCAGCAGTATTGCTAAAAATAAAAGCATGCTGGACACAGAGCCTCTGCTGTACGTCACAGGAGGCTGGCCTGCAGTTCCCAACAAACCTCTGCAACATCAGAGAAATATCAGTAGGACCCCTATGATTATGATAATGCTTTTATAATGCTCTCCTTCAACAACATGTAACCAGACATGCTAGACAGAAGGCAGAAGCCACTGTTGTTATTCCTCCTTCTCTGCCAGTTGTGGAAATTAAGGATGGAAGAAAAAAAAGCTCAGTAGCAACCAAAGGCAGACAATCCCTGCAGCCACCACTATGCGGACTGTGCTGCAAGCTCCCCAGAAGCTGACCACCAGCTCAGAGGGCAGGTTTGGACAAGATGACCTCCAGAAGTCCCCCTGCCAACCTCAACCACTGTCTGACCTCAGCTGGGCCAGCAACCGCCACACTCCTCCTGTGACAAGGACGGCGATCACATTTCAGCGCAACACACCATATATATTGGGCAAACCGGCTCCCCACGTGGGAGGAAGATGAATCTTCTGCATCCACTTTCCCTGCTGCCCTGGTCAGCACTGCTTGGGAACTTCAGATGCTGAAGAGGCAGCTTGAGTTTCCCTCTCCCGCCATTTTTGCGCAAAATTTCTTCATGCTCCTTCTCATGTTGAAATGACTCTCTTCCTTCCCTCATGGCATACATCCCTTTTTTAGCAGGGATATAGTCTCATTGGAAAAAATAAGACTGACCTCAGCTACCACAGGAGACTGCTCCCTTGCAAGCACCCTAGCTGTTGCTAAAACATATGGGAACAATTTTTTCAGGCTGTTTTGAGCAACACAGCCAAATGGCTCTATTGTACATATCCATACTTTTAATTCTGAGTATGGATCTCTGGGATTTCTACAGGTTTTAACACTTTATATACGAAAATATGACTATGTAAATACATTGAAAAAGTTATAATTCCACCACTGACCTTCCTTCAAGCATCAAAAGGTAGCACAGATCAATCAACAGCCTGAAAGAGTTTTTTAAAGTCTCAGAAAACACTTATTCTCTGTATTTAGAATGAGATCTTGTAAATATCTTCCAACAATAAAAGCATTTTAGGGAGTAAGGTCCAGGGCCAACTCTTCTAGCCTAATTATTTACTCAGATGATTTTTTTTTTCATTGGCTGAGTTAGAAAACTGGACAGGGATGGAAATTGAGGCTCCTCTGCAGACAGGTACAACCACTTGTCATCCTATAAGAATAAAAGCTAAGAATACTAAGAAATAGCCAAAAAGCTGTTAAGTCTCGGCTGATGGGAGCTTGGTGTTCCTCCACATTTCACTGAACGTGGCAAGTCCCAAAAGGAACCCCTCCTCTGTGACAGGCACGTTCCTGCACTCCGGCAGTATCTTACCCAGCTGCCTCCTTTTGTTCCAGTGAGCATCATCCTATACTGAGAGCAGGTTACAATCCGCATCTAGCTATGGAAAAATACAGGAGAAATAGTAATGCAGGTTTGGGGTTGTTTGGGTTTTTTTTCTATAACACCTTTTAGTTCGTTGGACAATGTTCTTCTGTGACAGCCAGACTTGAAGACACTTCTGCTTCTAGCACAGTGAATGGGGGCTTCTTGGTAATTTGGAGGAATGAGTCCTGTGAAGTCCTACCATACACCCTTCTCACCAACCAGCTTTTCTCAGAAAACACCATTGTATCAGCGGACTCACATCACAGCTGAAGGAGAGCAGAGCAGACCAGGCCGGCTACCTGTGCCCTGCACCCAGCTTCCTCTTTCATCCACACGCTCCAACTTATTTGAACGAGAACAATAATTCTCCCAGATAACTCAGCAAATATTTTCATAAAGAGCAGCTGCAGGATGTCTGCCTCGCACAAATTAAATTATCCTGCTAGTGGCTCGATCCAGCGCCTTCAACCATCGTTTTCTGTGGTAGCTGGGTCAGGCCCAGTGCATTTCTGCTATTGTGCCTTACGCACACGCTCCAGTGTGAGGAAAGGAAAATGTTGATACTTATGGGTAGGAATTTGGATGCAGATTAAAGTCAAGGTGCTACATATACTGATCTTCTAAAGTAATATCGCTACGTTGAAAGGGAGTAAGAGTTCTTAAGAAAGATCAAAGTCTGCTTGCAGTAACCACAAATTAACATAAATACATGCTGAAATACTAATACAGACTGGCAAAATTTACGTGCTTTTTCCCTAGGGCAAGTAATTTTGGCTAATAATGGAGTCAAAACCATTAAAACTCTTCTTCACCTTTATGTAGGGCACGCTACTGTACTTTGTGTCAGAGCGAATGACTCTTCAGATTAATTTTGCAAGACTAGGCTAATACTACCATATTGCTCACGGCTTGCAAGCTTTTGAAAGGTGAGGGCTACATCCTCTACAGGAAAAAAAAAAAAAGGCAATACTGCTACTTAATTCAGACTTTTTGAAAGTTAATCCTGCGTTTCTTCCTTCTTATTGCACTTGACAGAACTTTTGTTGCCTGACAAATGAAAAGCTAACAAGCAGTAAGGTGTATGACGTTCTTTTGTTTGACTAATTACTATTTCGGTAAACAGATCACCTACTTTCCTTGTGGAAGCCTCAACAGCAGCCCTGAGAACAGGAGGCAAGTTATTCATGAGGGCAAAGGACATTTTTGCAGCTTAATCACAGTCCTGTAAAACAGATGCCGGCTCTGTATTTACAACCCTGACAGTGCAACTGCTTCAGCAAGGGGTGCGATTAAAGCAATCATGCAGTCACCAGAAGTCACGACCCAGATGCAGGCTTTGCCAGCAGTCTACAGGCACAATACATGCACAGAGTAGATGCATTAATACCGGATGCCTTACGTTCATAAGACTGTGTTGATACTAAACAGGCCATACCGATTTGATAAAATATCACAGTAAAAATCTCAGTTTAGACCAAAAGAGGACCAAGTTTTGATTTTTAGCATTTATCCAGGTAAGCAGCAATGTGTGTTTCCTATAGTTTCCTTACCTGACATGATGAAGTTGTCAAAACCCACAAGATAATGGTAAAGCTCAAACTACTTTCAAGACTTAAGTCTCATTGCTTTGCATTGTATATTGGAAGATTTTGTCTATACTTAGTAGCATGTACTTAATAAGCAGACTTAAAGCACAAAAAGGCTGCCCAACAACAGCTTTGCCTCTGAAACCTGTATCATTTGAAGCCTCACATGGCCATGCAGGATGGAAAAAGTGGAGTCCCCGGGTTTCATGCCGGGAATCCCTGAGGAGGGAGCTCCCCATTCCTCACCCCAAACACCGTTTTAGAGGCCGCCACGCCACCGGCAGCAGCGGCGAGAGCAGGGGAGCGGACAGGGACCCTCAGCAGCCCCGCCGGAGCCCAGGGCAGCCCCGCCGGAGCCCAGGGCAGCCCCGCCGGAGCCCAGGGCAGCCCCGCCGGAGCCCAGGGCAGCCCGCTGCCCGCAGGGGACCCGCCGCGGCTGGAAGTGCCGCCGCCGGGCGCGGGGGTTCAGGGGCTGGGGAGCTCGGGCGGCGCGGCGGGGAAAGCCGCAGCTCCGGCGCCTCCAGCTCCTGCCCGCTCTAATGAGTCCCAATTAACGCCGAGGGCCCCCCCGGCGGAGAGCGGCAGCAGCCTTCGCTTCAGCTCGGCGGCCTCCAGTTCCGCCCCCGCTCGCAGCCCGAAAAGCGCCTGGTAATTTGGGGGAGCTGTGCAAGGGGCGCCGCTCTCCCCCGCCCGCTCACGGAGCGCCCACCCCGGAGAGGCTGCTCCTGCGAACTCCCTGCAAGCCGAGGCACTGGAGGGAACACAGGACACTTTTCGAGAGCCCTTTGCCGCTCTGCTGCCAGCTCTTGCCCCTCAGAGCGACCCCACGCCGGAGAAGGGGAAGGAGGAAGGTCCCGCCAGCCCGCGCTCACCTCCGCCAAGAAGTTGTCCATGGTGGCCCCTCGGCCCGCCCGCGGGTGCGCAGCGCCGGTCCCCAGCCGCGCACCATGTGCTGCTGCCCTGCCCGGCTCGGCTCGGCCCCACCGAGCCGCCTCAGCCGTCGCGCCGCTCCATCGCGCCCCAGCGCCGGCACCAGCCCGCAACCTTTGTCCGCCCGCCCCCTCAGAGCCGCTCGCACGGGCGGTCCCGGCAGCGCATTGCCGCCGCTGGGAGCCGGGGGAGGGGGTGAGGAGGACGAGGAGGAGGAGGAGGAGGAAGGAGGCTCCGCTGCCGCACGCTGCTGTCCCGCGCCCGGTGCCGCCCCGTCCCGGCGGGGCAGGGGCAGAGGCGGAGCCGGGGCCGCGCCGCTGCCTGCGCCGCGCTCAGCCGCGCCCCCGCCCCGCCCCGCCCCGGCCGGAGCGCAAGCAGCGACCCCCGGGCGTCTCCCCCGTCCCGTCCCGCTGCTGTTCCCCGGTGCGGGGGCACTGAGGGGCTCGTATCGTTCCGCCCGCCGCGCCGCGCCGGGGCGGCTGGTCGGGCACTGCAGCCGCCTCCCAATGCGGCGGAGTCAAAGGAGTGCGGGCACTGGAGAGAAGCGAGAGGCTCGGCGCCGGTGAGAGGGTGCGCTGCGCTCCACTCCCTTGTTCTGCCACACAAAGCCACGCGAAGCACCGCCATCCAGCAAAAGTTACTGACGGAGTTAAGTGTCATTTAAAGAACATATACCTGCAGGCTTCCGTGGCACACAACAAGCTCTTATTTAAGTTTGTGGCAAATAGCCATACCCGGGTTCTTTTTACTAAATACATACTGCAACAGCCATTACTTCACACTGAGAGAACAGTGCAGATGAAAATAGGCATAGGGCCACCTCCTAGAGCTTCACTGGGCTTCATTCAGCAGCTCTCTCTAAACCTTTTTCAGTCCTTTAGGTTTCTGCAAAGCAGATATAAAGTCTTCATTTTTTTGGAAATACTTCTTGTTCATCATTTTGCTTTCCTGTGCTACAGTAAATAACAGCACAAGGAACACGGCAAAGTACAGTCAAATCTTGCAGATGTGAGCCTATTTCATTCACATTACAGAAAGAAATGTACAAAAAATAAGTTAGAGCCATAAGGAACATGAATGAAGTTTCTGGTCTTTTTGTTGCATCAGAATCCTAACATTGCTTGGGGAGCTTGAACATGTGAGTAGTGATACAGGAGATTAGCCCTTGATGTCAGAAATATTCACAAGTACACCACTCTAATTGTTTTAAAGTGTCACAGAAGCTAGTGTGTAGAACACAAAATGACCACCTTCTCTAAATCAGCAGCTCCCCCCAGATAGCCTTGCCGTGGCCAGCCACCACTGCTCCTGGCAGCAAAAGTGGGAACGCTTCCCACCTTGCTTGTAGCCCAGCACAGCATCCCCCGTGCAGCATCCCTGTTGCAGGTTGCCAGGCCCAGGCAGGAGACATCCTGTAGGACACTCGGCAGCCTCACAGGGCGGTCTGTTCTCTTGCCAACCTCCCTAATTGCTACAACCATGTATACCAGTTGTACCTTCCTATGGTTGCTCTGAAACTCAAGGTTTGCTCAGGATTTCACCTGAATTGGCCTGTCTATGCAGTACCAACTTGCAGTGAAGTTAGCCTAAGGAGTTATTCCACTGTAGCTTATATGGTACAGATTCCAATGTGGAAGCTCTGTAACTTTATTCCAAACTACTGCGTTTCTAAAGTTACTCTAGGGGAATGGGTTTTTTTCCACAATCGTTGTGCCAGAAAGCTTCCCCACTCAGACAAGTCCTAATCTGGGGAGGGCTGAGTCATATCAGGGGTATTTATTAAGTTATTTTGACTTCTGATTGAGTACTTTGTTTGACACCATGCTATTGGAATGTAACGCACAAGTCTGGCTACTGCATTGCACATACTGAGGTCTATGAAGTACAACAACATAGGAATTCATCAAAACTTTGAATCTGCCATCCAATAAGCAGCCTGTGTTTTTTTTAAATTAGTATTTCAGTAAATTACAAGAAAACTTTACTAATAGAATACCAAGGGCCAGATTTATGCAGCCTAAAAGTATATCTCAGAAAGAATGAGTGTTCTCTTTGTGGTGTGGATATATTGCAAAAGACTGTAAAATTCCTAGGGCTTTTCTTAGGATTTAGAACAACTGCAAAGAAGCACAAGCAGGAGGGGTCTAGGAAGAGGGATCTGGGGAGCTGAGAAGGAGGGCAGAGTGGCTTGTAAAGTCAGTCCAACAAACTTCTTCTTTTCCTCCTTCTTTGTCTTCTCATGTTAGTCTCGCTCACAGTTTGTAAGGGTTAGCATCTGTGTTTCATAGGAAAGGGGTTTTGAAACACAGCATTTCCTTTTCCCGCTCAGAAAATGACCCCAAACTGGTTTCTTACTTATTTTATGCAATTGTTTTGGAATTTGGAAAACCCCACAGATACGCTGTACAAAGCTCTATACATCCATGAACATCTGGGGACTTGGCCAGTACTGCACAGCTCCAATTTTCTTTTAATCGGTAGAAATTCCTTCACTGATTGTGTGCCTAAGGTAAATTACTTCCTTTTGAAGCTGCTCACATGTGTGCTGTCTCAGTTTTCAGGACGGGTAGGGACCAGGAACAGACCAAAGGCTCAGCTCCACCTCCTCAGTGGGACACCTCCTTCCTAGTTGCAAAGGTCTTTCCACCTTGTGCAGGCAGTCGGTGGTGGCCCGGGGGGCCCCTTTCCCCAGCCTCTCTCTTGCTTCGCACAGTACAGCTTCAGCATTTGCTGGATTTGCTTTACTCTCAGACAGTCTGTCAGACCATTTTAATATTCCTCACTTGAATGTTCTGCATAACGTGGGTCAGGTCACATCTTCACCCAGCTTTTTCTGGCCTTCCTTCCCTCTATCAGTAGTTGTTGAAGTCCACAATTGTCCAAAATGTCCGACAAAAGACAGACATCTTCTTCCTTAGCTCCAAAGTACTTTTAGCAGCTTCAGCTTTCCTAAGACCCAGGACTTCTAAAGCAGACTTCAACCACCACTATCTCTGTCAACAACTAGAAATCTCCCATAGCATGCAGCTTGCTCCATTTCTGCTCTGGAGGCAAAACCAGCTTACCATCTGAAGGCCAGTTATCTATAAATTAGAAGTTTCACCTGAGCTGCGCTTCTTCACAGGGAATTTCCACAGACCAAATTTATAGGACCTTTTAAAGATTTATTGCACGTGCACTTATGACAAAGTTCATAGACATGATTGCATCCCAACAAACCATTAACTCATTCAGTACCTCGAGCACACGTGGTCGAATTCTAGATGTTCATTTTTCAAAGTAACTTTCTCCCCCCATTCTCATCTGCCAAAACTGTCAGAGCACAGTGGGGGCTGGTGGCTCCCTATGGCTGGAAGGGCTGGGGGCTCCCTAGGTGGGTGAGGGCAGAGCCTGCCAGCCAGGGCCCATCCCACCACCTCAGCCAGGAGCAGGGCAGCTGGAGTGCACCAGCCCATGGGCAGGGTGTGGAGAGTCCCAGGGGGTTGGACAGAGACAGTCAGGGCTTGCAGTGCCCTTGGGGCTGTGACAGTAACTGTGTCTGAAACCAAACAAGTTGTTCTGTTGCAAGTCTCACGTCTTTGCCATCTCTTACTATCCATGACGATGGCCTCTGTGCATGTCACAAATCTTGCTTCCTGTTCAATAAGCAAACACTTGTTTGATTGCCCCAACGTCACTACAAAATCTGTAGTGGGCATCTTTGCACTGAAAAGCTTTATATTCTATGCTTTTCTGAAAAGGCTGACAAGTTTTCGTTACATGTATGTGATGCTTTATTCTTGCCTGGCCTACATTACCTTTATAGTTGCCATTTCTCAGCAGTGGTATCGTTGAACTGAGATGATATTAGCTTTTGCATGCCTGCCTGTTTTTTGCACGAAAGCTTCCCCTTTGCATCACCCTCTGGAGGAGCTTTCCTTTCTCTACTGACTGCACTGAAGTAGGTTATCTGCTTTACTCCATAGCACCGTTACCCCTTCTGTCAGACATGTGGATTATTTTCAGTCAAAGATTTAAAGGATAGATTTAGTTAATACAGTCTTATTAATGGAAATGAGCCTAAATTAAAGTTTTATGCTCACCAACATGAGGCGGTGTGTTTCTTTACTCCCAGTTTAAGGCCTCGTTTAATGCAGTGCTATCTCCAAAATGTGCTTTCAGATTTTTCCCCTTGGGGTCTTTGTCCATGGCATACCTCAAATTCAAAGTGGCTCTGCATATGGTCTACATTTCTGGTAAGAATTCCTGTTTCTTTAAATTTACTCCAGAAGAAGAGCGTAACCACTACTTGTGTTTATTCTCCGGGGCTGTTATTGCACTTGTGAGCTCCAGTCAGATTTCAGCTAACTTTTGGTACACAAGATGTTTGGCATTGACATTGTCCATCAAAATCTCGAGATTTCAAGCACAAGGCATTATTGGAGAAGCAAATATTTCTACAGTGGGTGGCAGTGTACAGGCAGACTGCTAGCACAAAGCACAGTTTGCTCCCACACAACTTTGGAAGGATACAATGAAAGAAAAGATTGCTCTAGTCAAAATTGTCACGATCTGCACAGAGCAAAAAACCCAGATTCCTCACGTTCTTGTCCATCATAATTCCTCTGCAAGCATGTGCTCGGGTTTCAAAGCCAGTTCCAGGTCGTGGTCCTAGTTTTCAAAACACTTGATGGATTCCAAACAGCAGGGCTGGATAGTCATCCTCTTTCTCTGAATCCAGATTGTAGTTAGCCTGCTGTCCATGTACACTGTACTGGGAGCTCAGAGTCTGACTAACAGTTGTGAACTCCATGAGATGCGAGGTACTTTAGAGTTAGGTCCTGTTATGCTGAACTAAATCTCGCCAGGATGAGCCTAGCCCTTACAAGTGACAAGCAATGGATCAAATTAATTATTTGTGCTCACAGAAGAACTTTAGTTATTAACCTTTAGGACTCGTAAATAAATAAAAAGTGAAGAGCTGGCAGATTTTGCAACAGCTTCATTTGTAGCTACTGTAATATAAAGTCATTTCAACATTTTATTTTTATATAAACAAACTCCCAACAGGAATGAAGAAAAAAAGCTGGGAGACATTTTCTTGGCTTCTTCAGCCTCCCTCTCCTGGATCTCAACAGCTTTTTCTGTGGCTTTGACTTCTTTACACTCTAATTCCCCTGAATGTAGTTGCAGTGCAAGTAGTTTTATGGAGTCCTGGAGGAGAAAAGAAATAACAGCTATAGAAGCCCCACACAACAATCACAAACAACATGGATGTGACACTTTCTGTGCTGCTGGGCTGACCACATATCCAAAACATCAGGCCTATTCCTTGTTTGGGATATACAAATCCAAAACTGTTATAATGGAGTTGGGTTATCAGCTTGGGATCTGGCAAAGGGCATTAAGTATGGGTTGCTATACTCACTTTCTGACCAGAACCTCTACCTGGGAGATTCTGAGTTTTATTTTCTACATAACAAACTGGTCTCTATTATAAGATTTCAAAATGCGACTTCACAGACTACAAGCTTTTTTTTCCCCAATGACATAGAGCCACCTCTTGATTCTACTCAGCCCCCAGGCAGTGCCTTGTCAGAGCCTTGCTCTCCCTTGCTTATCCCCTTCACTCCATACCTCATCCCATGAAGCAACCTGTTTCCTTCTGGGCCTTTTGTGCAACATCACTGCTCGTGACAGCAGGCCGTTCCCTACGTCCAGCTTCTGTCACCTTTGGCTGTCTAAATCTCATTCACCCTTTGTCTTATTTAAGATTGCTGCTGCATTTCTTCCTCACCAGCATCTCTTAATACAGCTCTTCTTCTTTTACAATCTTACAGCCTGTGCATTTTAATTCTGCCTGGAATACAGTTATTAGAGAAGATAGCAACAGAGAAAGCTGTATTGTAGAAATACATTGGTTTATCACCTAAAGACATCTGTTGGAAGAAAAACAGAGGAGCGACAGACAAAATTTATCAAAAAGCTTAGAATCAGTTAAGGGATAAAGACAGCGAGGAAACATAAGAAAAGGCATAAAAATAAATGAAAGCTTTTCTCATCTTCTGAAGCAGATTGTGAATGTTTCCTTTGTGTTCACCCAGGAAGCCTGTTTAAAAAGACACACGTTTAAAGGCTACTAGTAGTCGCAAACCTTGCAGTCGCAGCTTATGCACATGAGCATTTATCAGGTAGTCAGACCTGAACAAAACCTCTCTGAAGGTCACTACCACCGGAGCAGAGCCTGCCAGGGGAACCTGCCAGGGCACCTTTTGCTGCCTTAGTGCCAAGTAAGCCGGGTTAGTTCAAAACACTTCCCCTAGTAAATTAAACCAGGACATTCTCATTTCTACTGAGGCAAACAAGGAACATCCACACTTTCCTTGCCACTGACAGTGCTATGAAAGGAAAAATCTTCAGTAAAAGGACAGCAAGCCGCAGCGAGGGCCAGCCATATCTTAAGCCACTGCAGCTGTTCCGTCAGCAAATATAAATCAAAGGCTGCCTTCTCACTTCTGATGTCAGGCCAGTTTAAACAATGTCCATGCTCTATCCCCACCATTTATCGTTCTTGCAGCTGCGATATGTGCACAGGGTAAGCCTGCCTTAGTGCTGTAGTTTGGCACCTTAGAAGCCCAGGTCCCTCCCACTTCTCATGCTTCAGTTCATATTGGGAAGCAGTTCCAGCACGTGCAAACTGTGTCCCCTCCACAGGAAATTAAGCTAAAAGATATGCTCCAGAAATGCCATGGACCAGCTAAAGGGTGTTCAGGACATTGGGTCAGATCAGACCGAGTCTTCTGAAAAGTGCATTTAGGATGGAAAATGGGTCACCAGCATGGTGGATCATGGAACAGATCCCCCTAGAAGCTCTGCTAAAGCACATGGAGGACAGGGTGGTGACTCAAGACAGCCAGCACAGCTTCACCAAGGGCAAGTCCTGCTTGACCAACCTAGTCGCCTTCTACAGTGGAGTAACTACATCAGTGGACAAAGGAAGGGTTACAGATGTCGTCTGTCTGGACTCCTGTAAAGCCTTTGGCATGGTCCTCCACAACATCTTTCTCTCTAAATTGGAGAGGTATGTATTTGATGGGTGGACTGTTCAGTGGATGAGGAACTCACAGAATCACACAGAATCACAGAATGTTAGGGATTGGAAGGGACCTTGAAAGATCATCTAGTCCAATCCCTCTGCTGGAGCAGGAACACCTAGATGAGGTTACACAGGAATGTGTCCAGGCGGGTTTTGAATGTCTCCAGAGTAGGAAACTCCACAACCCCCCTGGGCAGCCTGTTGCAGTGTTCTGTTACCCTCACTGACAAGAAGTTCCTTTTCAAATTTAAGTGGAACTTCTTGTGATCCAGTCTGTACTCATTACCCCTCGTCTTATTGGTTGTCACCAAGAAGAGCCTGGCTCCATCCTCGTGACACTCACCCTTTATATATTTGTAAACATGAATGAGGTCACCCCTCAGTCTCCTCTTCTCCAAATTAAAGAGATCCAGCTCCCTCAGCCTTTCCTCATAAGGGAGATGCTCCACTCCTTTAATCATCTTTGTTGCCCTGCCCTTTGTTGAACTGGCTGAATGGTCACACCCAGAGTGTAGTGGTCAATGGCACAATGTCTGGATGGACACTGGTAACAAATGGTGCCTCTCAAGGGTCTGTACTGGGACCAGTACTGTTTAATATCTTCATCAATGACATAGACAGTGGGATCGAATGCACCCTCAACAAGTTTGTGGATGACACCAAGCTGAGTGGTGTACCTGGCACACCTGAGGGACAGGATGCTATCCAGAGGCACCTGGACAAACTCAAGGAGTGGGCCCATGTGAAGCTCATGAGTTTCAACAAGGCCAAGTGCAAGGTCATGCACCTGGATTGGGGCAACCTCCAGTATCAGTACAGGCTGGGGGATGAAGGCATTGAGACCAGTCCTGTGGAGACAGACTTGGGAGTACAGGTGTTTGAAAGGCTGGACATGAGCCAGCAATGTGCACTTGCAGCCCAGAGGCCAATTGTATCTTGGGCTGCATCAAAAGGAGCGTGGCCAGCAGGTAGAGGGAGGTGACTCTGCCCCTCTGCTCTGCTGAGACCCCACCTGGAGTCCTGTGTCCAGGTCTGGAGCCCTCAGTACAGGAAAGACATGGACCTGTCGGAGAGGGGGCAGAGGCGGCCACAGAAATGATCAGAAGGCTGGAACAGCTCTGCTGTGAGGACAGGCTGAGAGAGTTGGGGTTGTTCAGCCTGGAGAAGAGAAGGCTCCAGGGAAATCTTATTGGGGCCTTTCAGTACCTAAAAGAGGCATATAAGAAGGATGGGGACAGACTTTTTATCAGGGCCTGTTACGATAGGACAAGGGGTTGTGGTTTTAAGCTAAAGGAGGGGAGATTCAGGTTAGACATGAGGAAGAAATTTTTTAAAATGTGGGTGGTGAGATGCTGTCCCAGGTTGCCCAGAGAGGTGGTAGATGCCCCATCCCTGGAGACATTCAGGGCCGGGCTGGACGGGGCTCTGAGCAACCTGATCTAGCAGAAGATGTCCCTCCTCATTGCAGGGAGGTTGGACTAGATGGTCTTTAAAAGTCCCTTCCAATCCAAGGAATTCTGTGATTCTATGTTACACTGTACCAATATAGTTCTGTTTCCCTGCACTATTTTCTTGTGTAGTGTAGCAGTTATGTCTCCATGGGTCAGTGCAGCAAATGGGATGGGGGAACTGATCCAAACATTTTGGTTTGGTTTTGGTTCTGGTTTTGGATTGTTTTCTAAGAAAAACTTGACAGAAAACTGTTTTGCTTCCAACCAGTTCCCTGAGCAGGTTCAGACAAATATCTTGCAAACAAATGTTTTTGCAACAGAGAGAGATACAAGGACAAGCGTGCTCTGTGTTGCTGCTAACAGTTATTTCTTATACCTTCACACCTTCAAAGAGCCAGGAGGAACGGCCTTCATGGTCCCTAGCACTTTGGAGAAAGTTCATACCTTTCAGATATATAGGCTTCATCAGCGTGCAGTATAACTAATACTGTCAGTGCTTTTCTGTTAGAAGCTTCTTTCCATGCATCTGCCATGGTAAAGAAATATACTTCCCCATTCCTCCTCAGTTCCTTCCTGTGTCTGAAATCAAGAAATCCCATCATAGCACAGGGGAGCAAAATATTCATTTCAAAGCAGACAGAATTTCCCACAAACTCTAGGAGGGCTTAAACGACAACCACACAGCCAGTGAGACACTTAGAATGCTTCAAATCTACACATTACAGGGGAGGATGTTCTTTAAAAGTGTGTTAAAGACTGTGTTAAATAACGCAAATATAAATTTTGGTCATTGTATCCTTTCATAATAACATTTACATCTTAGCAAACCTTGCCTGAACATTTCTTAAAATCTTCTCTGGCATTGCATTGATGTGGTATGTTCCATTTTGGTAGCTTAAATTTTTTCCCCCAATATAATTCGTTTACTTTAATATCTTATTCATGCATAATTTTAGGATGTGTTTAGGTCTTGGTTGAACTATAACTTTATGGGTTTGCTTATTTCCTGAACGTGTTCAAGTGAGTAAACATGCAATTTCTTTGGTACAAACAAAAGCAAAGTTCCTGGTTTACATCAGTTTGTTGTCCCAGAATAGAATCAAAGGCTGCTGAGGTAGTTTATGTCCCTATTTAGAAATAGGAAAACCTTTGTTTTGTGTACACAGATAGTAAGCACTTCAGCCTGAGATGTCAGAGGAAGCTGGGGAAGTTAGCAAGCCCAGCGCGAGCTACGCTCTTTGCATGCAGTCTGCCCGCAGCGGTATTTGGTGTTTGTGTTTACTTGCAACATGTGACAATTAATCGACTGGAAAGACATGGTAGTGATGTTTAGTTCCAGGCTCGTTAAAGGATATATGAGACCATTTCTTCCATTTCCCTTGATTCTTATCCCAACTGCTCTACCGTATACCATTCCCCTAGCTCCCATAAAACCATAGCAGTGCTCATTCTTTTCTTATTCAATTAACTGCAGGATTTGCACAGGATGCAGTGGCAAACTGTAAACACAAAATAAAGAACAGAACAATTCCATAAATAACGTTGTTAACATTTGAGTAACAAACACGGTAGCAAAACAGGTGTTTTTCAAAAATGTGACAGTAGCAAGCCCTCTAATTCCAATAGGCTTTCAAAGAGAAACTGGAAATAACTTGCATTTGGATCTTCGCAAATTCTTTCTTGAAGCAGTTAACACCTGTGGTGATGCATCCAAGCAAGTGCACTACGGAGCCTTTTCTGCTGCAAATAGGTAGAATACCAGATACACTGGATTATATTGTATGGTGACTCTTATTTCGTCCTTTTTTTTTCTCCCTAAACACTTCAGAATTCCAGAACTGGAAAGATTTCTTTGTGTTTTTGAGCAGAAATCTGAATATAACAGCATGGTATACGTGAGTTTTACTCTTAAGTTATTATGTCAGTAATGTCTTCCTATAGAAAACTACTGAATCTTTACAAGAGATTTTTACTCAAAAGCATTCCAAAGCCTTCTAGAAACCCTGCAACACAGCTAATCCCTTCTGCATCTCGCACAAATTCTTCTCCAGGTTTAAAAGCTTTGAAAGCAAATGGAAACTTCTTCAGAGAGGAAGCAAAGACGAACAAATTTGTGTGAAAATCAAGGCAGAATCCAGTTAGATGGAGGGAAATAATCTGAAGCACAATCTGGCAGAATGGCCAGCTGACATCTGGAGGGTGGGCAGAATAGTGGTATTCCTCCTAGTCACAGTTACCAGAGTAAAATCTGTGGGAAATCAAGCCTTGCTCTATGCAAAGGTTAAAGCACAGCAGCTGCTGTTCATCTACTGAACACAAGGGTCTGCCTTGGCTTGGAGAGGTCTCATCTAGAATAAATTTCTTGGTGACAACATATCTGAAGGATATGATGTACTGACTAAAAATAAAAATGCCTGGTTAATTCAGAGCAGCCTTTGCTGGTGATTGACCTAAATAAGCCTGACTAATTGAAAGGGACATGTAGTTCAGCTTTGTATTTTCATTTAGTGAATCAACTTTTGTCTGGAAGCGTTGTGAGAGTGTTTCCTCTTATCTTCATTAAAAATAGGTGAATCTCTTCTTGGGGAAAAAGCTAACATTAAAAAAATAAACATCAAAAGATGAAGCTGAGTGTAGCTAAGAACAAAATGTGTGCTAAATTAGGGTTGTGTTTTTTGTCTTTCCTGTTATTAATGGCATCCTCAGAGGATACTGACTCACTCGATGACTGAAGTGCTTGTGGTTTGGGACCCATCCTGAGCCAATAATCCTGGAACCAGGGAAGCTCTTCCCTTTTCTTTACATAAAGAAGCTTCTAGATCCTTTTTCCATTTGTTGCAACACCAAGAAACATGGGCAGCGAAGTGCTCAAGTTAGGACTCTCTAAAAGGGACCGAGTTACCATCTCATGAGGTTACCCAGCTACAAGTGAGATTTTCTAACAGGGAACAGTCAGGGCTTCGGCAGCATTTGAGTACTCTCCCCTTCACACCCAGTCAGACCAAGGATTGGTTTTGCAATCTGTCGCTTCAACCTGTCCCTGTAAGCAGGGATTTCTCAGCCATGGGCACAGACAGACCTCACCTGTGGTCCAAGGAGCAGACCTGAGGAGTGAGGCAGGGTGACATGTTTGCAAAGATCTATCCTGCCTTCTGATTCTCTCTCTCATGTAAATTCCTGTCACTTCTCTTTGCACCAACACGAACACACTTGCAGTTGTTTTTCTTTTGTTCTCAGGAAGTGATAGATGAAAGGGCTGCACATTGCAGGCTCAGCGCTGTATTTACGCTTGGGCATTTTAGCCTGATTAGAAATTCAACTCTTCCTGTTACTCAGGTGGCTGGATTATTGCTGTGGAAAGCACCTGCCTTTGGGGAAAGGTGATAAATAATTCAAACCTTGTACTGAAAGTCACCTTCTTCTGCCACTGTGCTTGATGTTTATCAAGACCTTCTAGCAGTCGTAACCATTATACTGTCTTCACTGTGTGACATGTGCATTTGTAAGGCCTCTTCTGCCTTCATGCTGCACTAAGTATTTAGCATGTAGGAGGTGGATCTTCCCAACAGTAAGAAGATAAAGGACTGTCCTCGTCAGAGTACTTCTGTCAGAATTGTCATTTTATGTTTTCCCAGTTCTTGTCCTGACCTCAGCAAGATAGCAATCTAGATTTAAAAGCATAGCTAGTCCTACATAAAAAAGTATGTTATTTTAATTTTACAGTAAATCATTCTTAATAGACTAAATTATTTTAAAAGGACTCAAGCTGAAGAGACATTAAAACCAAAAAGGCTTCCATATTTAGATCTAAAATGCTAATGCAGTTTGAAAAGTCTGAGCAGGGTTCTGTTGAGCAAATTAATTATGAACGCAGTGAAAAGATGCCCTCAAGATGCTCACAAGCTAGGAAACTGCTGAAGCACTGCTAAGGTTTTATTCTCATTCCTCACATATTCACCTCCACCTGTTTGTTACTGTTGTTGCTAGGTACCTTCTGTTTCCAAATTATTGCTGTTTGAGTGGGCTTTTGGAACTGCCTGGAGCCCTTGCGGAGGCAGGGAGTTCTTTGCAGCAGGCAGTCAGGGCAGCAGCCCACAGACTCACACTTCACACTACACGTCTGGCTTGGCATGATGTCTCAGCTGCATGGAGATCAGCTTGTGCTTAAGTCTTTGCTGAACTGGATCTAGTGACAGTAATCTTACCTAAGGTGGCCCTCAAAACACCTAACTACTGTTTAGCAATAAAACTTGGGAACCTGACGTGGGATGTGAGCAATTTAGAATGTTAGTTTTCAAATCCTGCCTGTTTTAAACATGTACAGTAGATAACAACATTTATGAAATACATCCAATGCTATTTTTACCTAATTGGAAGCCACTCCCACAATCTTACTAGAAATGTGCTGGGATTTACAGCTGTGTAACTGAGAGACAAATCATGTTCAAGCAGTTGGACTGCACTCTGAACAGCAGGAAAGTAGCTCCAATGTCAGCCAAGTAACTGCTGCTCAAGCCTCTATCTGCAAATGCTCATTAGTGCACTCTGCTTCATGGACAGGGCAAATCCCTCAGTCCTTTCACTTCTGACTAAGCCATGCCTGTGCTGTGTGCTGCAGCTTGGAGAGCCACTGAAGAAGAAAGTTTTGTGCTACAGTCTGGAATCCTCTGGCTATTCTGGTGTTCTTCTGCACCTGTCTGAGCTTCGAGAGCTGCTTTCCAACCTGTGCAGCATGACAGTGCTACCGCAGGATGCAATGCAAGGGAGAGGGTTGGACAGTAAGAGCGTGAATTCTGTGCAAGGCTTCCCAGTTCATACATTTCTAGAGTGTTTTGTAATTAGGAGGTCTCTACTGCTTTAAAGCTGTCAGTCAAAATGGGCTTCTTTTTGGTTTTGGGGGAATGGAAGATTTTGTTTTCTGTGTGACCTTAAATTACCCAGACTATACAATGGGTGGCGTGATTGGGACACTCACAGTGACCACTTTTCTTCCACTGTAGTCCTCCCCCAGCATCTTTTGTCCAAACTACATCAGATCCATTCATTACATTTTCCTCTTCCAGTCTTACACTATTTCTAAAAAATTCACAAAGGCAGAATTGATATTCCAAAAAATAATGCCAGCAGGAAACAGAATGGAGACTGAAGCATTCTCATCTTGAGAAGCAGGCCAACAAAGAGAATATTGTCTTCATTTTGTAAAAGTTTATTGTCAAATTGCTTTGACCTCAGCTTTAGACTTATCTATATGTTGCTCTGTAACAAAATTTGAAATGCTGACAGAACAGCATCAGTGCTCACAATACAGTAATCTCATGACATCTTTTGCAGTTGGTCTTTATGCTCACCATGATAGAAAAGCAGCCAAAAGGAGCACATTATGTCTACTCAGCCTGACTGAAACTTGGGCATTCTGCAGTTGAGAAATACAAATCAGCAAACATTTTATTGACTCAACTGCTGGCAGTATTCAGCTTTTGAGATCTTTCAAAATAATGTATTTATAAATATATTTTCACTTAGCAAGGTGCAATCCAGCTTCTAAATATAATACAGTGTTTGCCTGGAAGACTGACATGAAGGGTCAGTACTGAATATTCCTGATAGTAGTACGTAAGTACGCACATACAGCTTGTGAAGCAGCTGGTGTTTCTTTAGAGAGATGTGCTTCGTCAGGAACATCACCATCTGCAGGGATGGTATTGAGTGTGTGGTCTGGACATGAATAGGTCATCCAAGTAGTGACAGTCAAACAACATTGGATTTTTGAAGTCTGTAAGTACAGACTTCATATAAAATTAGCAAATGGTCCTGGTTCCTACTAAATTAGGGTAAAATGAAGAAAATGTTGCCAATAAGGAAATTCTGAAACAGCCCTTCAACATTCACATCTCAACACTGGTACCACCATACTCCTATCTAATGAATTGGAGTCCACATATTTCTGAAGGTAATCTATGTTTTAAAAGATCTCTCAAAATCAATAGCTTTACATACTTTAGTTACTCAGTGATGTGCACGTCAGAGCTGCTTCCTCAGCTGAAATTTAAGCAGTGAGAATGGAGAAACTTATCCTGAGTACAGCTGCTAGTGATAATCTAATTTTATTTAAACAGAAAAGTGATGATGTACAATGCAGACCTAGTTTTCTTTTACTGATGCTTTTCTTCCCCGATGATAACTCCATTCAGTTAAAGAAGTCATAAAAATAAAAGACAGAAGCAAACAGGATTCAATTTATTAAAGATCAAAACTGAGATTGGGAGAAACACCACTGTATAGAAAACCTACAGGATGAACTTCATATAAAATTCTGTGGTAGTTCATAGTATTGCGACATATATAATGACAATGTCCTCGGGGACAAGGCAGGATGAACATAACTTTACATAGGACAACATGATGGATAAGCTATCAGATTTTCATTACTGAGCAGAGGGTGTTTGTTTTCATTTCTACTGGATTTATTATAGCAGTTATTAAGGTGAATAAAGCACACCATTTACTCCAGGAAGGCTGGCAAGAGACACAGCAAACAAGCTGTTATTGATTTGGCTCAGGGGCAATGAAATACCCACTGACCCATTCCCCAATCAGCTATTCACTGCTTTTGCTTATTGCTAGATGACAGCTAGCATGACAGATGTCCTTCATTTTGTTATAGATAAATATTTTAGTTTGCTGGAATAAATACATATGAAATGCTTCAGAATCTTATGATGCACAGATGAGATGCAATGATCTGTGCAATGAGATACAATGAGATGCAATGAGATACAGATCTGCAAAAAAATTAAAGAGTCTCTACATGTGCACCTGACATCTAAATACAAGTTTTCATCTTCCCCATTTATTATGAATATTAATGGATGCCAGTACTTTGTCCAATTATAAACAATATCAAGATCTTTTTTAAAAATTTTGAATAGCGCTCTTATATTTTATGGTATCATCAAAAGCCCTTGACAGATTTATATTACACATGAATTACAACCAGCTGTTAATTACGGGGTTGTGGTTCTATCAAGAGATTCAGGTAATGTCATAAACCACAGGAGAGAAGCCTGATTCAATAAAATCCCAGAGGAATTCCAGATCTCTAACTTCCACTTTGCAATTTTACATAGAAGCTCTATGTGAGGAAATATTGACAAATACCTCCTTGCCCAGATTCCCTTCTTTCAACTCATCCCACTTCATCATTCCCTCCTTTTCATGACTCCTCACATCCCTACATACTGGGCCATATTTCTTTGACTGGCAACTATAACCAATAGGTCAGCTGCAGTCTTAAGGCTCTTAAATCCTAATCTCTGCCTATTCTATTTTACATTACACAGAATCACAGCATGTTGTCACTATTTGAATTCCCCCTTGCAGAAAAGTCAGCAAAAGCAAACATGTAACTATTATTGATACACATAAGTTTACAGGCCAGTCAGCTGGCTCAACCCACCAGTGAAAGTGGCTGTGCTAACCTCCTGGGTGGAGAAATGGTGTATCTGGGATGTGGTATAACCCCTGTCCTGGTACTTATTTATATTGATGCTTATTCCCAGGAGGCACCAGCAGCTTGCCCCACCTGGGTCACCACAACCCTGGGAGAAAGGATTTCTGCCTTCTTTAAAGGAGGAGGCAAGTCAGGTCTTTCACAAAAGTAGCCGTTTTCACAGAATCACAGAATGTTAGGGATTGGAAGGGACCTCAAAAGATCATCTAGTCCAATCCCCCTGCCGGAGCAGGAACACCTAGATGAGGTTACCAGGAATGTGTCCAGGCGGGTTTTGAATGTCTCCAGAGACAGAGACTCCACAACCTCCCTGGGCAGCCTGTTCCAGTGTTCTGTTACCTTCATTGTGAAGAAGTTTCTTCTCATATTTAAGTAGAACCTCCTGTGTTCCAGTTTGAACCCATTGCCCATCGTCTTATCATTGGTTGTCACCGAGAAGAGCCTGGCTCCATCCTTGTGACACTCACCCTTTATATATCTGTAAATATGAATGAGGTCACCCCTCAGTCTCCTCTTCTCCAAGCTAAAGAGACCTGGCTCCCTCAGCCTTTCCTCATAAAGGAGATCCTCCACTCCCTTAATAATCTTTGTGGCTCTGTGCCACATATGATCCACTTCATATTTTCCTACCTAGTTTGAACTGCATGGCACAGGACAGAAGGAAATTTTTCTTCTCAGCGAGGATATGTCAGAGTAAGTCTGGCAGGTTACCTACATTCTGGCTGTGACATTCACATCCAGTCTCTTCATGACTGTAATGTGTTGGACAACTACAGACATGCAGTTCCTTCCGTTTCTAACACAAAACTAAAAGATATTTAACATACTACTTTTTTCTGCATAAAGTCAGAGGACCTGGAAGCCAAGAGGAAGGACAAGTTACCTGTCATCAGCCAGTACCGAGGAAGGTACAGCCCAGTTCCAGCGAGTCACCAGTGCTCCTGGACTCCTACTGCAAACCAGCAGAACTGTTTCAAAGCACAATGCACTCACTCAGCACGTCTCATCGGTGTGATTCAGTGGTATCGCTTACTGCCCACTCACGCTTGAATGAAATGACAACAAACGGAATTACACAGTTTACATAGTTTGCACTTGGATGAGGTATACCTCACCTTGTCCTCCCCAATGCTCACAGTTTCAGACTTCTGTAGCTTTCTGAAAACGTTGCAGATCAAGTCATATTGGAAAAGAAAATCTAATGGCTAGCAAGAGTTAAATAAATCTAAAACAGCTAGCAATGAAATTTCAGAATCCAGAGCTGTAAAAAGCCAGGATTTGCAGAATTTGGCACTTGAAAACAGATTATATAGGTGCAGAAATATGACAGCTGTGTATGATCATAGCCAAGGAGCAAATTAAAATTGCTCTTGAAATTCCCTTGCAATTAGTGCAGGGACATTGCTCATCATCAAAGTCTTTGCTCACAGGTCCAGGGTTTCACAAAATGAACTGAATGCTCATGACACTAGCTATGTTTTGGTGTGATTAGCCATAATTAAACAGTGGGGAAAGTCTCTGCAGCCCAGAAGATCTCAGATCTCATTTTGAAGTCTGATGTGGAGCAGCATTTCAAAGAACCTACAGGTCACCACCTTAAGGTAGGAATCTCATCTGCCTGATTTACAGTTTTAACCTTTCATAGAAAGCACTTATTGAGACGTTAAATGCCCATAGAACAAATGGCTTGTTGGACATATCACCTTTGTCAAAGGGGATTAGCAAAGCTCAGATAATTTCCCCTTACTGATAATATGCCATTTTCACCGCCAGCTTATCTGCAGACAATTCTTTTAAGAGAAAGAACACCAGCTGGCATAAGACAATAACCTAATTTCAGTGAATTATTTCCTCTGGAGTGTAATTGGTCAGAGGAAAATAAATCAATACAAAAAAAGCCACATTTATTTTTGATCTTTGATTTTCAGAATAAACATATTCAGTGTGTAAGCACATGAACAGTCCCATTAATGTCAACGGAAAATTTCAGAGGAATGTATCATGGTCCAATTTATGTTGAGCCTTTACAAAAATGCAGAGAATTATTTGTTTTGTTTTGTTTTGCTTCTTTGTTTGTTTGCTTACAGATTCAGATTAAGATCTGGCTTCTTCACAAGGATGCCCTTGAAGTATCATGTAAAAAATCTAGAGGAACCTATTGTTAAAATAACCAGCTAAAGTAAAATCCAAAGATGCAATAATAAAGCTCCTACTAAGATAGCTCTGTGCTATATTGACTTTATTTTTTCCTTAGTATAATGCTAATCTTATTTCTCCAAGAGAAGAAATTGGGAAAAAAAATGTGGAAACTAGCAAAAAGACTTGAACAGTGTCACAGACAAGGCAAAACCACACCCCTCTGAGTGTCCGCTGTGTTAGGATAGTGTGTTAAACACAAATTACAGTAACACTTTAAAATGTGCACGTTGGATAAAAAAAAGTCAGCCTTCTTCCCACATACCACCTTCTATTTCAAGCATTGTAAGGATATGTAAAATATGCGAGTAAGAAACAATGATCTTCAGATCATAAAAAATTTGAAACGAAATATAATTAAGGTCATTCTGTGCAGTTCATTATCTTGTTTTCTATGACACTGCAGAGATTTATGCCTGTGCTTTAATGTTGTGCATTTTTCATAATATCATCTACAACCATACTTTCTGAACTGCCTAACTCTTACAGTTTTTGGTGTGACCAGAACAAAGTATGCCTGCATGGTGTGGGATGTGGAGATGTGAATTCTGCAGGTGAGTTTGCCAATGATTTTCCTCTTGACCTTGGATAACTCACTAAGAAGGCCTCCTGGCACACTGCCTGATGTACTCCCACAGGATTTAGTAAAATGTGTGGGAGGATTAGGCCTTCGATACTGTGTCCCTGCATCCATTTACATAGCTAGATCCCCAAAGGCAAGATTACCTTGTCTGCAAAGGTGTCCCTGACAACCATTAAGACCTGAAATTTTAGCTGATATTCTTTCCTTCAACTCACCCTAAGCAAAGAAAGACAGAGAAAAACAACTTCCTTCACTGACAGGCTCTAATCCTTTATTGAATCTTCTTGATATACCAAGCTTCCCAACGCAGCTTTGTTCTGCAGCACGGGCTACTCATCCATGGTGAGAGCAGCTGGGAAACTGCTGCATGAAAAAAAAAAAGAGAGGAAGAGTTATCTTTGAGACCTGTAGCAAGACCTTTTGCTTTAGGACATAGTTCTGTTTGCAGTTTTAAAGTCCTAAAGCTTAAGTATATACAGATACGATATCTAAATGAACAAACAAGAAGTCTGGAGGGTGAAGCAGAGAGTGGACAGGAAATGCCTTAAGGTAACCCTGGCAACCTTAATTTTCTCCATTTGTGCAGTCTTTAATTTTGTCATCACACAGTAATGACTCTCCTTCAGCAGACTGCCCTGCCAGATGTTTATAGAAGCACCAGCAACCACCAGGTTTAAGGTATCTAGGCAGCCGGTACTGGAACAATAACAAAAAAAAAAGTGGTAAAGCCCACATGGAAATGTACTGATCTTTCAGCTCTGAAAAGAACTCCACAGTTCCTATCTGTCTGTTTTTCACTTGTAAGACAGTGGGAAAACTGAGCAAAAAGAAGCACAAAACCCTCCATGAACAGTTCATCTTACACAGAAATTATACTTCTAGGATACTGACATGAGTTTATCCAACTCCTCAAGGCATCTAAAAGCAGCTGTGTTTGCTAGAAGTCCAATCCTGACCACTGCCAAGTCTCTCAAGGTTTCCTAGCCATCAAATATATTTCTCAAACAAGACCTTGCTCACTTAACTGAAAAAGAAAAATCAGTACAAACCAAAATGTTTTTCAATATGTAACATTTTCAAAGACAAATCAAATTTATTATGAAGTCTCATTTAGGAGAAATTGTTCCTCTGGAACTCTCACAAATGTGGAGGCAACAGAGGAACAATAACTGTTATACTGTTTATATAGTCATTGTTTATAGCAAACACTGTTGCTGATATTGCTATTTTATAGAGACTGCACCTGGAAATGCAGTAAGATTGTTTTCCCTACCCCCACTGGATTAGCTATACTAGCTATATTGTGTTGAGACTGGCAACTGGAGTTTTCTCCAGTACAAAAATTATTAATAATAATCCCATCCCCTCCCCTCCTCTCCTCTCTAGCTAGCGGGGCTAGTAATCAGGCTAAGAAGAGCTTCTAGAGCACTTGCGGAATATCTGCATTAATGTTTATGAAATATCAAGTACTAAAGAGCCAATCAACTATCCAAGATAAATACTTTTTAATGAAATTACAGAAGTAAAGGTCATATGGAGGAAAAACAAGTTTACTTATGCTGTCTGTACTGTATCATTAGTTGGCTGAGTAACCAGGCACCTTATTACCTATTTGTGAATACAAGGGTTCTATGTGTGTCAAATTCACTATTTTTCAGTTATAGATAGATCAAAGTTGTAGAGCAGAAATCTGTGTTTAACTCAAAAGACGGTAGGAGGTTGTGATCTATTACTGTTGAAGCAAGCAAAAAGATTGCGTATGAAAAGTGAATCTGGGATATCCGCAGTAGAAAGAAAACACAGAAGTACACAAGCAAGAGTAATAAGTAAGATAGAAAAGATGAAGTAATAATAAATCAAGTGTAGAACTCATCTGAGAACCTTGCAAGCTGATGTGCAAGTGCTGCAACATCTGGAAAATTCCTCCGAATTTCGGTTTGTAGACATGAAGGCTCTGACGAATGAGGCAAGCAGATCACCAGCATCCATTAATAATCCTTCCTGTCTCTTCTGGGGTCAGTTATCCCTTGCAACAGACCTCATGTTAAAGTTTAGCACGTTGGCCTCAAAACTAAACCCAGGTTATTAATCAAGAAGTATCGGAAGTATTTATGACAATCTCTTTGTCCTGTTTTATCTCACATAACAACAGGATCCAAAAGATTTCATATGGAAGGACAAATACAATTTTGCTGCATTGAAATAAGAATTGCAGCATGGAGTTTAAAATCAACTGAAAACATCAGTTTAGTCCAAAGGAATTCCATTCATTTAACTAAAACAACAGGATAGGGGTTCCAAGTTACCCGATACTGAAAATTGTGTTGGTTTGTTTGCACGTTTGCAATGTTTGTTTTGTGTTTTCCAGTAAGGCAGCGAGAACAAAGATCTCTCTCAACTCTCTGCCTCTACCATTTCTCCTTCAAAATTATGATATGTGCTGGTGTGAGGTGCTTGTAGGTGGGAAGGGAATGGCAAACAGCATCTTGTCAAGTTTCCCCAGGGTGGATCCGCCACTGCTCACAGAAGCGGTGTTTCCCTTGCCCCACAGTGTCAAGAGTGGGGTTGTTGTAAGTGCCCACTGACCACTCTTGCTCCTCAGGCTTGGCCCTTCTTCGAGGCCTGGGCTGAAAGAGGCCAGGGGGCATGATGGCAAGAGGAAAGACCAGGTGGAAGCCAATAATGTTGGGATTTGAGGGTGAAGGAGAGGAACAGCTTGGAGCCCCTGGCAGTGACCATGGTCGGGGGACCCTGCTGTGAGCTGTGGTGGTGTAGACATGAAGCCCATAGAGCCTGGAGAATAAGGTGCCCTATGGAGACTGTTGGGTGGCTTCTAGATGGTATCCTTGCCAAAAAGCCCTGCCAACAAGCCAAAGATGTGGATCTGTTTCCAGGCAAAGGCCTCGGCACAGTCAACGGCTGGCATCTGGCTGTGCGTGGCTCATTGCCACATGCCAAGCCAGGAGCAAGGCTGCCATGCAGACCTTGGTGCACATGCCTTTCCCGGGCTACCGGCTCCATGGGTGGCAGGGTACTAGGAGGTGGACTCTGGACTTGATCTCCATCTCTGAATGGATCATAACTAACATTGATATATGATATACAATTATTTAAAGAATCCTTTATTATTATTCCTCTAGAATCCAGGTATCACCTCCATCAGCAGGTGCTACTTCAGCAAGAAGACAGAATGCTCTAGTAGTACTTCTGGCAGTTTCTGTTACGTGCAAGGCAGTGCTAGGGGCTTGTCATTAGAAACAAAGCAGCAAACAAACAAACAGATTTTCCTTCTCCTTCCCTGGAGACATTCAAAACCTGCCTGGACACATTCCTGTGCAATCTCCCCTAGGTGAACCTGCTTTAGCAGGTGGGTTGGACTAGATGATCTCCAGAGGACCCTTACAACCTGAACCATTCTGTGATTTTGTGATTTTGCCCAAAGCCACTGAAAAGTGTAGCTACCTCAAAAGTGAGGTCTGATCAGGAAGATGCGGAGTGTTGGATCCAGCTGACTGTCAATCCATGTCTAGGAGCAGAATGAGGTGCAGGGATGTTGTGTTTCTTCTATCCCTGCAGCTGTTTTCCTGAACACTGGTGAGCAGCGGGGAACCTCCTATGGTGATGTGAAAACCATCGTGCACTTGGGACAGAGGCAAAGTCCAGGCATGTTGTAACTAAAAGGTTTAAAATAGAGATTCACTTCAATAGTTCCATTCAGAGGATTAGAAACTTGAAAGAATCTTTAAAAAAAGTTCTTTTGGCAAAATGCTTTTCCTAAAGCGTACACTAAAGAAAAAACTGTAATATATTTAATTAAATTTTCAGTCAGAATAGAGTGCCAGTGGAAATGAGGAAGACATGTGCCAAAAGAACCAACAGTGTGGTGGTTAAGGCAGCTCATCTGCTGTGTGGGATGATAAAGTCCAGGTCTCACTTTAAATTAGGGAATGTGATTTTCTTGCTATTAATCTAATTGTTTTTTTATTCGTGCCAGGATGAAATTTTAATTTACTTTCGAGAGGTCAAAATTCACTAAATGTTCTTGCAAATGGACTGAATTATTAATAGTGCATAATATTAGTAAAAAAATAAGTAAAAATGAGCTTTTATGGGGGATAATAAGCATTTGTATTAGCTAACGAACTTTGGGTTTCACCTATTTGGAAACAGATCAATTCAGAAAAAATAAGAAATTATTTACTGACAATTAAGAATTCTGCCCGCATTTTTCCAGGGCTATAAGTGCTTGAGTAATTTTCACTAGATATCAAATGACAAAAAGAACATGGGAAAGTGAATTACCTTCACCATTAAATTTACATCCATATGCATAACCAGCATTTGTGTTTCTGCTTTCTTCTCATTTCCCCATGAGAATGCAGTAATCCTACTATTCCCATTCAAGTAAATACATTTTTTTCTTTATTGTGAAAATAACAACAGCATTTGGCCCATGGGGAAATATAACTGTAGCAATACTCCAGATATTTTATGCATTGTATCATTCATGTATTTTGATAAATAGCTTTGATAGTGGAGTTCCCATCCCAGCTGCTCCTTCAGCTTCTTGATCTGAGCTTGTTGTCTGGGTCAGCAATTCAACTACCAACACTTTTCAGTCTTCATTAACCTTGGTGTTATATTCACCTATTGGTATTTTCATACCTCTTGTATTTCTTGAAGACTTCTCCAAACTCAAATTAAAGCTTAATGATGCTATAAAATGCTTAAATTGGTTTACAATTAATGCAATGGAGTTTTGCTTATAAGAATAAGGTGGTTTTCAATGGTATGACATTCAAACCAAGCTGACAGTCCCAGCAAACAGGCCAAACACCACATCTCAGCATTTTACAGAACCGCTTCGATAAAAATTCTCTCTAAAGTCAGTAGGATTTTAAATTAAGTATAACCCAATAGCTTGAAGGCAGAGGCTGAATGAGCCAGCGCTCTTTCCCATTTCTGCAAGCCTTACTGGAAGCAACAAGACTGAAGCCCCAGGAGGGAGCTGCTGTGGACACCCATGTGAGCAGGTCCCCAAACACTGGCATGCGTGCTCCTATGCCACTGCAAGAACCCACTCTGAGCTGTGGGAAACCCTATAACCACAGCCCTAGGCCTCTCCATCTAGACTAATTTACATGCTCTTCCCAGTGTCTAAGCATCAGGTCTATTATCTCTCCATCTCTAGCTATATCTTTGTATAAAACCCCTTTCAATTCAAAACTCCTTTAATTCAAAACCACAAAAAGCCCTTTTAGTTCATAACCAAATTTGGCATAAGCTTGGCTAGAGATGATAGTGTACTCAAGGAGATTTAGGGTTGTTTTTTTATTTTCATTTTATAAAACACACTGAAAGTGATTCATATCCACAGATACCTGGAACTCTTTAGTATTTTTAGAAATAAACCACTGTCCAATGTTTATAATTTTCTGCAGCATCTTTTGTGCATGGATCTCAAAGACTTTTCCTAATATTAAATATACTTAAACACTACATACGTTATTCCCATTTTAAGGAAAAAGTGACACACAAAGAAGATGAGTAATTTGGCAAAAAGGGACACATAACCCAGACATCCTGGGCTCATGCCTTAGTCAGACAACAGTTCTATTGGGACTAGGTATTCAGCCTGTTCTGCTAAAATTAGCTAATTAATAGGATTATGAAGTGAGAGACTTAATATTCCAGTAAGACCTGTAAGATGGCTATAGTTCCTAATACTTGAAAGAGTGTCTGGATTGTGACACCATAAGAAGGAGAATACACTCACTGCTCACTAATACAGTATCACTCAAAAAAAGAAAAAAAAAAGAGTAATTTACAGAATGTGAATCACTAGAGAACCAGAAGAGTTCAGGGAATCCATCTCCCAAAATGTAAGCTTTTTTTATAGCAGGATATGTTTTTTTTAAAGGTGAGTCACATTTTCAAATGTGCATATGTTGGATAAATAAGCAGTAGTACAAAATGATATTTCATGAAAGATTTAGAATAATAGAGATTTACAGTGATACTGAACATGTCAGTTTAGTAATTAAATAAACCGAGTATGTTAAAATTTTAAAATTAGAATATTATTTAAAAAAACCCAAAATGTAGCTAACCCATCATGTAAGTTAGGAAAAATTTGCTTCTGTAAATTCAGAGACTAATTTTCAAATAACATTTGAAGGTCAAAGCACAATGTGTAGGAAGATATCTCTCATTGTTCTATTAACAACATAAAATTTTCCTAACCTATACGAAATATTATTATTCTGATAACATAAACATATTTACTGACAATATTAATTGTCTTGTCTTGAGTGAAGTAATTTATTAGTAGATTAGCAATCAAACTGGCTCTGACTTCTGCCCCTGGAAAGCCTCTCTCTAGTCCTCAGTTCTCTTTGGCATTGACTGCCAGACATTGTATGTTGGCATAAGTGAAATTAAACTGAACATAGCCTTCTTATGATTACTTTTCACATGTACTAAGTTGTTCTCCATGCTATCATATTCTGCTTTCCACATGATCATATTCTTCTATCTCTTAAGGTTATCCTATGCTATTTTCCGTATTTCCTGGTGCTGGGAACAGTTAAGCGTAGAGAACTGAAGAGTAAACAGAAGGTCTACATGAAGGTTTAAACCAATGAAATGTTTCAAGTTATCCTGGATGGAACAAGATTAAAGAATGAGGATATATATGCATATTTCTTGAAATGTTCTGATTGCCGAACAGTGTACTTTCAAGATAGGTGACCACACAACCGAACGTGGGTGTTGTCTGTGACAAGGCTTAAATGGCTTTTCAGGATATATAAGGTTGTTTTCCTTCACTGAGTTCTGCTGGGCTACTGCTATGACTGATTCCCTTAGGTCACCACCACCAGGCAGAGAAAAATATATTTTATCCTGTACTCTGGGCAAACTTCTGTTAAAATTAGGTTCAATTAATCTCAGGTTTGTATTTTGAGGAAATTTGGGTGGCTGTTAATTCTAAGTATTCTTTTACATAATTAAAACAGAGCAAACGGGCTATGGAGGCAGTGGGCAGATACAAGCCTGCTACGGAATACATTACAGGAAAATGATTCTGTAGAAGACGGAAAGCCACCAGCATGGTCATCTGCTAGTTCTCATTGTCAGCAATTCTATGACTAGCACATCTCCTTTTCTCCAGCTCTTATCAATCTCAGCTGGTGCTGCTAGTCTTTGGCTACATTACTGCACTGTAATTAATGTCCAGCACAGATGACTTGGAATTCTGCAACTAAACAAATAGAAGATACCAGTGAATAAGAGCAGGTTGTAGGAACGTGTTAATATTGATGGAAGTTTCATTTGGGAGGAATTCTGATCCAAATTATATACCTTACAATAGCCAATAAGCTAGTCTCAGTTTTAAATTACACCTTGGTTTGACTCAACTCTGCAACTGAACCACCAGGCTGCAGGTAAGTGCCGGGTGTATTTCCTAGTCTCTGCTGTTGAAATGGCATGTCTTGATTTCCATGACATGCTGTGGAGCAAGGACCTGAACATTAGTTCCCACCATCCGAAGTTACAGTCCTTACAGCTGAGCTTGCCGAAATATTTAATGATTAACATGGAAAAACTTCAAAGGGAGAAACTGAAACATCCTGCCCATTTCTAATTTTTCCAAGAATAGTCAGCCTGGGGCGGGGAGTATCATGTTCCTGTATAAATGAAGATGCAAGAACAAGGACTTAACCCTCGTGGCCTAGAAGATTACCCAGGCACTTTAGCTATTCTGGGACAACTTCCTTCACCATCTTGATGGATTTGGAATAGTTTTTAACACACAAATTGGTGTTATATAGGAAAAAACATTCCCATCCAGTTCTAGCCCTGTGGCTATATGGAATTGCACCAAAAGCTCATCTGGCTCCCAGGCCTGTGAATCTAGGCAAACACACAGCTTAAAATTGTTTCCTGCTCTGAGATTACCATGAATTGGCTCTGGCCCTTCATAAATTCTCTTATGCATCTGCAGATGAAACAGTTCAGGGCAGATTTAACGTATACATTTGACTTAATCCTAGCTTGCTTTGCCCACCCCTGCATGATGGCTTTCATATGTGGCTCTAACTCTGGCCATGGGTACAAGAAGAAGATTTGTATGGCCGTAACACCAAGCAGTGCTGATCTCAGGTACGGTCCTACTGTTCTTGCCAAATATACCATGAAAAGGAAGTCTCAGTCTGAAGAAAATCCTCTCTCACCTACATCCTCCAATACTTATTATATCATCCAAGGGGTTGGTGTTTGTTTTGGTTTGGTTTGGTTTGGTTTGTTTTGTTTGTTTGTTTTTAAAGTAGACAAGCTAGGAGACAGAGGACAAACAGCAACTGGTCAAAAACATGGTCTCTCTGCAGGTTTGGAGGACTTCTGTGTGGAAATCTGGGCAGGAAGTAATGTATTTTGGAACCGTAATAGCTCTGCAGGTTTCCTATTCAGCTGCTACCCAGGTGCGCCCTGAAGAAATTTCCTTTTAGAAATGAAAGAAAAACACATGGTAGTATCTACATGCACTATTAAAGAACTTGAATACAAACACTGAATTATTTTTTATTTAGAACAGATGGTATTTAAAAAGGGAATGCAAAGGAAGTACTTACGATGGGATACGTGGTACAAAACAGGTGAGTCAGAAGAAAGGTTCTAGTCCCGTTTTGCAAATTAAATGTCTTGCTGGAAAAACAAGGCTACTCACATTCTCAACTGATCAGTAGCAAAAATAAAATTAGGGGCCTTGTTTACAGCCCTTTGTGCATGTGTCAGACACTGTCACCATTTTCATTCAGGAAACATGATAGACGGGGCTTGCAATGACGATGCAAATCATGACTGACGTGTAGTCACAGAGAGCTGCAGGGGGTGAGGGAATATATGCATAATGTCCATGGAGTATGGATCGTCTCTGCGCTGTTAGTCACCCAATGCTGCGAGAACCGTTGCTGTGAGCCATCAAAGGATGTGGGATGTTAACCGCTGGCAATTCTGGCTGGAGATGGGAGGATGGTTACGTCTGTCTTTCTCATTTTCTGACACATCACAACTTCCACGCTTCACAGGACTGTTGCAACAAGTCACTGATAAATTCTTTTAGATCATCAGCTCTTCTAACGTCATCAACTTCCTTTGTGTCAAAGCACCCTCTCACTTTTTTCTACTTTAAGCAACCCAGAAGGGATTAGTGTGTTTACAGTGCAGAATTGAGAGGTCAGTGGTCTGTCTTCTACTCCCTGTAATACTACTAAATTCTTATCTGACCTTGGCTTGGGATGTGATGCCATGAGTCAGTTTCCTTCTATTTAAAAGAAACTAAAGCTTCCATGAATCCTATAGGACTTGTCAATTCTATTTAATTATTATGAAATAAATTATTCTTTTTGTTGCAATACATGCAAATATTTTATGTGTCATTATGTTAAAGTCATAACCACAAACATGACATGTTGCCCAATACCAATGGGGAACTGGAAAATATTTCAACAGAGCAGTTCTTAACGGTGCTTTAGCAAAGATACCTCTGCTTTGTAATTTTTCTTTTGCAGCAGATGTCACAACAACTAATGAGAGCTTGTCCATTGACATAATCCAGCTTTGGATCAGGCAATTCAAACTATTCAGAAAAAATATTTGTTTGATCCTCAAAATCCAGGTGGCAAGCTTATCTTTCAGGATGTCCATAATCATTTTGGACTACTTTTTCTTTTAGCCTTTTACTTTTTTTTTTTTCCCCCAAGTTTTTCTATAGCTACAAAGACATGTAGGACTTGATTTTAAAATATATTGTATTCTTTCGTTTCTAGTATTGTCTTTAAAAAGCACTTGTTGCTTCACCTGTCCTTGATAATATCACAGGATTAACCTAATATTAGCACTAAAACCTGCATGACCTTAAGAATTAAAGTTCCAGTGAGGAAAGTCATGTGATAACTCATGTGAGCCGTGTGCCAGCATGTAAATGTACAGATATGAAGTCATTCTAGAGGACTCCCTCATCTATGTATCAATAACATATACTATTGAGATTCGATGTGTTAAAATTCGGTTTCAAAATTCAGGATATAGAAGCAATTTGTAAATTTCCATGTTTGCTGCCATGAAATCAACAGCCCTGCTCAGCAGCAAGCCCACAGCTCATTGTTTGGCCTTTTACTGCTGATGTACATGCTGACGCTCTTTGTTTTGCCCTTGATATCCCTGCCAGTTCAAGCCAAGCTTTGGCTTTCCTCACCCTGTCCCTGTGTGCCTCGCCAATATTTCTAAATGCCTCCTTTGTAGCCTGGCCCTGCTTCCACCTCCTGTATATGCCCATTTTGCAGTGGAGCTGTGCCACGAGTTCCCAGTTTAGTTGAGCTGGGCTGCTGATACACCTGCTTGTTTACCCAGGTATTGAGATGGACCATTCTTAGATCTGGAGGACACAGTACATACAGATATGGAAGTTCTCCTCATCTCCTTCACCCTGCAGAGCTGCTTCCATATGATCCCATCTACCCACTCCCTAGACTCCCTAGGGGTTTGAAGAAGACATCCACTCCCTTACCATTAGTCCATGGTTGATAGCATGCTGCCTACCATGCTGCCACCTCCCCTGCCCTCCCTTTGTATCTGACCCACAATTTCTCACCAGATCCTTGTCCCACAGGAGAGCTCCATCCATTCCAGCTGCTCCTTCAGTCTGAGGGCATCCACCTCTTCTTCTTCCCTGCCTGTCTTTCCTGATGAGCTTGTACCCTCCACTGAAGCACTCCTACCATATAGGCTGTCTGACATAATTAAGCACACATTATTTGATATATTTAGTGTTGTTCAAGTGCAGTCTCTGTTTATTTGACATTTTCATCCTACAATATATTATCAAAGCAACAACAGATTCAACAATCTGTTTATCTGCTGCAGTCATACTTGCTCCTCACAGGTAGGTAAGTAGGTAGTCTTACTATGGGTCATTTGGAGAAAGGCTGGGACATTCACACCTGCCCATTCTTTAAGAGGTCATTCAGGATGAAGGTCACATAGAACAAGACACAGATCCCATATGCTTTCCTTTCTTTTTTTTCCTCCCTCTCTCTTTGTTTTTCTCTAGTTTTCTGCTTCTTTCTTTCTTGCACTTTCTGTCCTTCTTTCCTTTCTTCTAATTTTCCTTATATCCTAAGGAAACAGTACAAAACATAGATTTTCCTTGATACTGTGAAGTGAGCAGGCATATTTCTGCCAGGGAAAATTCTCTGAATTTTGCAAGTGAAGACCATATTTTTTTTTCCTTGCAGAAGAGATTTTAAATTAAATTGATATAGACTCATTATGAACCTAAATTGAAAAATGGTGCTTCACAGAACAACTGGTGTCAGAGTTCTCAGATAGTTTTCCTTAAGGACTACTAAACTTTCAGTCATCTTAGTAAGGGAAAGGCTAACCATAACTAATCTTTATGGTAACATGTGTTTGTTAGGAAATAGAAACCTTCATAGAAGTCTGCTATTTTCATTTTCTTGGAGAAGTTCATCAAAGAAGTTCGATTTGCTTTTACGTTCAGTCCATAAAAAAAAAAAAAAAAATAAAGCCAAAATGATCTTTTATTTCAGTGCACAATTTTCCCAGTAACTTAAATTCCTTGTTCTGTGACTTGAAAGCCATGAAAAAGTATTCAGACTCACAATATTTTTTGAACTTTGTGCTTCATCTTCCACATCAGGATTTTGTACTGTATCATTTTTTTTGTCTCAGCTTTGGCTCTTTTGGAAGCCATCTTTTGCTACTGTTCAGTCCAACACATTCGTAACCGAGAAACCAGGTATACAATGGCTGCGCAAGCTCTACAGCTTTTAATTTATCTGTATAATACTATGAATGCTGAGTGAAAAGTTGAGCAAAATGAGAGCCAAAGTATTGGTTTGATCAAAACTACTCAGAAGAGACGTGAAATTGTAGCAAATGGTAAATTTCCATCATGACAAAGGGAGGGGTCTCAGATACTACACTTAGTCTCCTAGTAGTATCACTGTGTATGTGGAGAGGAGAAAACACCTAAACTGAGATAACAACACTTTTTCAGGTGATATGAAAAAGTCCAGAAGAGAAATGTGAGAAAATTTAGGATGGCATCAGTAAGTGAATGGACAACATGCTGATGAATGAACTTCAGTACTGACTGGTGGGCAAAGTTCAGGCTAGTGACACCTGCCCTGTGGTTTCTGTAAGGGCAAGACAACACTGACGTTATTGTTCAAGCATTTCATTGTGCATACCTTGCTCCCTGCTGCTGCCACATCCCCCCTTCCTCCAGAGGCTGCTGCCTGAGCTAGTTCAGGCAACATGAGCTTTTCTGCACTGAAGTTCAAGCTTAAACCCAGCTATTGGGGTTGGACTCGATGATCTTAAAGGTCTTTTCCAGCCAAAATGATTTTAAGATTCTGTGATCCTATGAACTCTGCCCTTCAGGGAAAGGAGGCCCCAGTCTCTCTCCCATTCCTTTCTCCCAGGGAATGACATGCTATTTCTACAGCCGCACCCCTGCCTACAGCTTTGCAAATCACTGCAGGAAAAGGAGCTGGCTGCCACTTGGGTTTCAAGGACAGCACAAAAGCAGTCTGTACCTGATGCTGAGCTATTGGCAGGGTAATCAGATGAATGGGGAACAACACAAATAGTGCTGGAGAGGCACAGATGCCCATAAACTAGAGATGCAACGTCACCTGGTCATCCTCTCTCAAAAAGAATGCTGCACAACTGGAAGGCTGGAAAACCATTCAAGGAGTGAATGTTAAGACTATGTAAGACTATTAGGGGAACATGACAAAAATTGTTTTTAATGGAGTTTTGCAGAAGACAGATAAGGATTCATGTTGTCCCTTATTCCCTTTGCTGTGGGAAAGATAGGAAATATCTGCCAAGGTATTCTTCGATTATACATGACAAGGATCTGCAGGAAATTAATATTTCTGATTTTTAGGCCTTTAAACTAATGCAAGACAAGGACTGAGGGGACTTGAATTTTGTACAAAAACTCTTCTAGGGCATGCAAGTCTACAATGAGTAGGGCTTGTGTATCCTAGAAGCAGTCCCTAGGAAAGGAAGCAGTGTCATAGAATCATAGAATCGTAGAACGGTTTGTGTTGGAAGGGAGCTAAAAGATCATCTAGTTCCAAGCCGCTTGCCATGGGCAGGGGCACCTTCTACTAGACCAGGTTGCTCTAGGCACCATCCACCCCATCCAAGGATGGGGCATCCACAGCTTCCCTGGGTAACCAGTTCCAGTGTCTCGCTACCCTCATAATAAAGAATACTTAGTACTTACTGTTGCTTATTAGTACTTAGTTATACATAGTACTCTTGGTTAAGAGAATTGCTGTGCTTGAGGCTCAAGAGACTTCATGTCCAAGAGGTAGCTTTGCTTTGCTTCCAGTCAGTGCAACTGTAGAGGAGTTACACTGCTCCCAGAACTGCTTCACAGCATTGCGTGGATACATCAGCCTGCTCAGCTAGTTCGGAGATCCTTACACCACACGTCATTTCATGGCGAAGTCATTAGCCCTCTGTTCAATACACAGTGGACTTTGGTCTCACACAAAGCAGTTTTAGACTTGCAATTGCTCAACTTAAAAATCAAAGAGGACATCTTCACTGTGAATACTGTAGCAATGTACTAAGCCAGCCTGGCCAAAAGGAAGAGTGGCATATTGCAAGACATGAACCTGGTTTGCAAGGCTCACTTGAAAAACTATTTAAGTAATGGGGCAATTAATGTGGCTCATGCCCAGTGCAGTTCCAAGTGTCTGTGGTACTTCACAGGCCATGCTAACTAGTTTATAGCTAGTTCAGTCAGGTCTACATTATACTGTCTTCATATAAGTGGCTGTAACATAGACAACCTGTCACAAATGAGCCCTCAAAAGGCATTATGATATATGGTGTTCCTTCCATCATTCAGCTTTTGAATGAGATCACATAGAGAGGCGGGAAAGAACAAAACACACTCATAAACTTCTATAGACCTAGATGAGTGTGCACTAGGCATGCAGATGCCTGTAGCATCTGGAGCTAGTGGTTTATGGTGTTCAAAGTAATTCCCTAATATTTATGGCATTTGAGTAAACTTCCCCATCAAAAAGAGAACTCACTTATGCTATCAACAGTTGTAAATGATTTATAGGATCTGTATCCAATAACTAGGTGAGAAAAAAACCTGAAGCACATTCTGCTCTGAACACCATCACAGGCAACGTTATATCTAAAAAAGATTTTGTCAATTTTAGTAAAATGAGTGCCCTAGTGAGTAATTTTAACATTAACTTCTTAATGCATGCACAAATTACAGTTAACAGGAACTTCACTGGATTTTACTATTTTACAAAACACATGGTTGAGAATACACTTGCCTCACCCTCAGGTAAGGATGTATTTTAACTTCTAAAAGGCCTCACTGGAAAGACTCAGCAATTTGCCAGGATTAGTATTTCCAGTGTAAGACTTGACCAAATATGAGCTGTGAGAGTGGAAAAGGACCAAGCCATACAGAGACGTAACTATGGGAAAGTATTTGCTCATCCTTTGAAGTCCTGGGTATTGTGTAAATAAATATTTTCCTTTACTCTGCTGACTTCAGATTTGGAGGTAAAGTTCACACACATATTTAACCTGGCGTTAGGAAAGTTCATATAAAAGACCTGTACTTCAGGACTGAAAATCAGATAAAACACCACTGCTAAAAAGAAAAAAAGAAATTAAGAAAAAAATAAAGAATGCTTAAACTGTTGTGGCAAACTTGCAAAAGCTACTCGTTATATCTTTTTATGCTAATAACAGAATACTGGCATTAGAAGTAGTGTTGGGTTATGGAACACAATGTATTCTGATACTGAAAACTTGACACTAGCTAGTAGCGTTCATGCACGGCATTGGGTGAAAAGGGTTCCCAATTGGAGTTTACAAGCTAAATTAGATCGATAACATAGAAGTCATAAGCACTCAAAGAAGCTGCTAAGGGTGAAAAAAGGGGAGTCTGACAAACAAGTAGAGTCCAGTGGAAAAAAATAAGCATTCTGTGTTTGTTTCTGTATAGCTAATTTGCATCAAAGCTAAGAGGAATCTTGATCTTAGTGAGAAATGCTGGGATGGACAGAAGATTTGATAAAGAGCTCAGAATCAAACACAGGACTTTCAAGATTCAGTGGCCAAACCTGAAGCTCAGAGAGGTGACGTTCACACCACAGATCAAGTACAAGCTTTAAGGTAAGTTTAGCTGTTCGTACTGTTTACACAGCGATGTGTTTTCCTTTCAGAATGCTATGCTTTTGCAGTATGTTACAGTTTACACAAATTATTGTGCTGGGTGGAAATTACTTGGTGAAAAAGTTGCATGGCCTCTGTTAGATAGTACAAAAACCAGTAAATCCTGACTGGGCAAAGTCCAGTCTTGCTTACCAAGATTAGTTTCTGTTTATTTAATTTTAAAAACTGCTTTCTGCTGCTATTAGGAGCTCAGGGCTGGAAGTCCTGCTCTTGTAATCTCCACCAGGGACGAACTGTTGTTTAATCCATACAGGCCTGTTTGAAACCCTTCTCACTTACATTTCCACCTCTAAAATTACATATGGCAAAAGAGAAATCTTCAGATACCAAGTCAAGAGGCTACACAGACTCTTTGGAAGAGAAACAACATCCCTAATTTCATTTTCCACTTACCAGATGGGCAGCAGTTCTGAAATGGGTGTCTCTGTGATATGTCTGGTACAGTGGCATCCCCACTATGCATGGAATTGGTATAATTATACACATCCAGGATGAAAAGTGATGGTGCTTGACATATCTCAAGAGACTTGGCAGTTTGGGTCAAGACTGAGAGATTCAAAGAACTGGTCAGATTCGCATTCACCAGATCAGCCTTTCCTGGCTTTTCAAGGTATCTTCTCTGCATCCATAAGTGCAATTACATCTAAGCATTACTTATAGGTTTTCCTTCCTAGATATGAAATTCTGCTCAAAGACGAGGACAAGTCCAAAGGGTAGAATTACCATTTTGATTTCACTTTTGCATGGAAGAAATGATCTGTTTTGTTTCTTGTCAGGTTATGTATTTTAACAGAAAATTCAAATACTTTCTTGATTGGTTGGGTTTGTTGTTGTTGTTGTTGTTGTTGTTGTTGTTGTTGTTGTTTTCTTAATGTAAATATAGTCCATATTAATCTTCTGTAGTCTGGGCTGTTGAAAGTCCTCTGAAATCAGATGTCTAATCTTGAAGTCTGCACATGTGATTATACAACACAAATAAAGTAACCGCCCTTTTTTTTTTTCCCCTGTGCAAACTCAAGAGAAAAAAGGATGGTGAATTATTTGGAAGCAACACCATATTTTAGCCTCTTGAGAAACAGCAGGGACAAACTCAAAAAACACTGTCAAGAATGTGTGCCCACATTCAAAAGTATTGGAGGATACCACATATTTTAAGTTAGTTTAATGAATAAATCAAAACAGAAACATTTTTTCCTATGCTTGTTAAATTATATCAGTTACATCAACTATAAGTCATCTCTGCTCTGGAGTTTGTACTATTTCTTGGTAGAGAAGTAAAAGAAATGGCAACAACTACTTTTAAGTACATTTAGAAAACTTATGAATACTCTGAAGTGTGGTTAAATACAATGACCGTTGCAATACACAGGGACCAAAATACCTAAAATAAACTTCCGAGGTTAAGCCTTGCACCCTTCGAAAAGTCAGAGTGTGCCACTCAGGACTCCTTTTATAAACTGCACAAGCATTTTTTTTGAACACAACATTTTTGAGGACTTCAGAAGTCTTCCCTGCTTTGATGGAAGTCTCTTAGATAATGGACAACTGCAGTCATTCTGCTAAATCATTAAAAGCTGAGTATACCTGCTCCTTAAACATATCCTTCCTCTAAACAGTTGCAGGATTTGAGTTACAGATACTGAGCTGAGCAGATTAATCAATATAGTTTTAAAAAGCGTGATTAAATGCATCCTCATTTGTTCCTCCTCACTGCCTCAACCCTTTCTTTCTAATAACTCTCAGAAAGAAATGTCACAAGGCTGAAATAGTACTAGAACTTTTGGGAAAATATGCCAAGAAACACACTTTCTGGGTGTCAAGGGTTTAGATTGCGGGGTGACAATAAAACCCAGGCAGATGTATTGTTAACCTCCTCTCCCCCCGCCTTCCCCCTTCAGGCCCTCCCTCTCCCCCCTTCCCACTAAGGACAGGTGATTGGAAGGAAAAGAAGGACAGACAGAAGAGAGCTGGAAAAATTAAAGATGTTTTACTAATGCTACTAATAAGAATAGAGAAAATAATACAAAATATACAAAACCAATCCTGAAAGTCTCAGCAACTGCAGAGCCGGCACCCAAAGTCCTGGACTGGACTCTGCAGCCAACCGGAGCTGGATTCAGTCTCTCACTAGGCCTCAGTTCGCAGGGACGACTAGCAAGGTCCTCTCCTAATGTTGGCCATAAGGAAAAAGGAAAAAGGGACAAGATCTTTATGATCTCCCACTTTTATATGAAGTATTCACGTGAATGGAATGTTATACACAGTTGGTCAGTTTCTTGGTTACCTGTTTCTCATTGCCCCTCTTGCAAGATGTCCATCCATGCTTATCAATAAGTTTGCATTCCATTGCTAGGTTTACCAAAACATGTGTCTGGTTCTCCAGGAAAATGCAGCTAATATGAAGGCTTTAGCTGACAGGCAAAATTCACTAAAAGAGAAACTTGTTTTTTAACAAAACCAGGACACTGGGCCATCTTCATGCAGTATAGTGCAGTGCATAATCATATTTTCTTCTTTGCAGGTCGCTTTTATTTCTCACACCTCTGAGGCTTTGCAAAGATTAAATCTATCTGAATGATAAGAATGCCACAAGAATACAGCCTAATGGATAGTAAATAGACACTATATTACAAGAAGTCAGAATCTAGGGCTGGGCTGGAACAGGTGACATGGACTTCACCTACAGGTTACTTCAGAGAGGTTTCTGAAGAGTCACAGAAATTGTACCTAGCTCTGATCTGAGTCACATTATGGCTGTTGCAAACTGTTGTATAACCAGAGAAAGCTCGTATTTGTCAGTCATAGTCGTTTATGTGCACAGCACAACCCTGAGTACCCTTTTTCGGGGCCCTGAAGGCACTGCCAGCTCTGACTGTCCATGCCCAGCCCCTGGGGCTCCCCTCACCTGCTCATGGCCCAGGACCCCATGTCAGCCCCCTGGGGCCATCAGCCCCTGCCCCAGTGATGCTGCAGCAGGGCTGGTCTCTTGCCCTGACCCACCTGGGGAGCCCTCAGCACTCCTGACCCATGCAGCGCTCTGAGCGTCTTGCGATCATTTAAGCAAGCTGTTATTAATATCATCCCTATGAAGTGGAAAATCAACCATCCTTTACAGAAAGCAAATTAAAGTCTTTATTTTCATCTGGAATTATCTAAGTATTTGGTTAAAAATCCCAGGACAGAAGCGTGACTCACTCCCACATGGTAAAATGTAACTGAGTTTTTTTAATAAGCAACTTTATTTTTATCTAAGTTAGTTTTAAGTGGGAAACTTACTTTTAATTGACTTTAAAAAATATGTTGGTTATCAGACTTCTATCAATGTTATATTTCCCCAAGCCTCACAACTGATTGGAAAGACAGACCCCAGGGAGAAGAGCCAAGGCTGACCTCTCTGCCAGCCAGCCAGCTGAAAGCAGGAGAGCGGGCTGGTCACAGCACATCCCGCCCAGTGCCCAGTGGGGATCACTGACCAGAAAATCAGGAATAGTGTTATTGGTGAGGTATGGGGAATATGGGACTCCTATAGAAAACAATCTTTTAACTCTGTTCTTTACGGAAAACTTATTTGAGACATGTCTTTGAAATGCAGCTTGCCATTACTATGTTTTGTTCATCAGCAAGTACATTCCAGTACTTAATAAAAGGAGACTGTCTCACTATCACATATAACTTCTCTGTAAAGCAAGAAATTAATCCATTGCAGAGCCATAAAGCAGTGGCAGAAGTGAAAGCAGGAATCCCAATTCCCTCTTCCCTGGCTAATTGAGAAACTATACTTCAGTTTTTCTTAATTATATGAAGTCAGTCACTCTTTACAGAGGTTACATCTATTTACCTGGACTAATGAAAGAACCCTGCCTTTACTATGCTTGCTATCAGAACTTCTCACAGCATAATGCTAATGCACAAATCTTATTCATACGCTACTTAAATGCTGATTGACATAAGTGTTAAAACTGGAAATTTTAATAAAAAGCCTTTAGTTTTACAGTTTCACAATGCCTATGACCGGGGATTTAAGGCCAGGCTGTAGGTACAGAGCAGAAAAATTCTACGGCCATAAAAAAAGAGGCTTAGCAGTGTGACCATCTCATGAATCATCTAAATTCTAAATTCCTGTCTGCCCACACTCTTTGGAGTTATTTTTGACAAATTCAACAAGTTCAACAATGGGAAGAATGGAACAAACACATGGTGTTGTGTTTCAGCTCTGGCTACTGTCAAACTGGGCTTTTAACCAAGGTGGACCTGTTCTGTTTTTCCTTACAGATCATCACTGACCTGAGCATGTGCAGTACCTACAAATGCAGTTGCTCTTCCTTTACTTGCAAGTTATACCTTTGCCATGCAGAACCATCAAAAGGGCAGTACTAGGCTGCTTGTAGTTACTCTCTTTTAAAATGGATATTATTCACTGCTCACAAAATCTATCAAAGTTAATGAAGTGCTTTAAGTTTTACAGGTGGAAAAGTACAGCATTTGCCCCTTGTTTATGTGCAAATTTGAGAAATGGCTTCATCAGAAAAGTGATTTTAGTAGAACTTAGTTCTATGACCTACCTACGAAATAAGAAATACTATCTTGTCTACTTAAAAATTAATTGTGGAAGGCAGAAAGGTACTAAAGTAAAAACATTTCTGCAATCATGCAGTATATGTCAAGAATGTATTGAGAAAATAACATCTCAAGGACTATAAAGTGTTATGGGTGGCTCTTCTCTAGCTACCAGTTCCTAGTTCCCTTCTGGTGCTAGTTTGATCTGGGAGTAAAGCAGTCCATAGTAAACAAGAGTAAATCATTTCACTTTTTTTTTGCCAGGTTGTTTTTTGATTGGTTTCATACCCTACAACTGATTTACCAAGGAATCACCTAAGTGATGTTGTTGTTGCACATGAAGGGATTGTAGCAGTGCTGGTTTAGAGAAATTTGGGCTACCCTGAAGCCACAGCCTGTGGCTAATGTCCCAACTGTATGTCAACTGTATGCAGTTGAAATGTCCCAACCATACATTTCAACTGTATGCAGTCTTAGCTGCTGATCTCCATTTGATTCTATATTTGGTTTTGCTTTGCAGCAGCATTTATTTTCCTCTGATGGTATCAAAAGCCGCTTACTGTAAAAGTTTTTGGAGGAGAATAACAAACATGTTATATATTGTTTTCTTCTCAGAGTTTGCTATGATGCACAATGGCATGTTGTAATGCAGTGAGAAACATGGTACTGAACAGCACCCAGTTCATTTCCATTGTATTGCAATCCTGAAGGGATCTGCCCAACAATGCTGTTAAACAAAGTACTTAACTTTTGTGGGAAATGTCACAGACTTCCATTGAAGCTTTTCCTTCCTTAACACAGCAGTCACAAACTTAATAACTTCAAGCAATATAGCTCTCAAGTTCCCACAAATAAAGTATTTCAGAGGATTTGCTGATCTGCTGTAGAAAAGCATAGCATGAAACCAATGGTAAATGGTATTGTTTTACAATGTGCATTATTGTTTCATAGCATAATGTTCAAAGAGGAAATGCCTCTGACAGACTACACTATGAAAGCATGCGATTAGCAGCGGAGTCAGGACTAAATTAAATAAAGCAGGGCTCTAAACACGTATTCTCTCTTCGGAGACATCCTTCATTTCAGGTCACTATGAAAGGACACACAAAGTATAAGACAATTTTCTTAGAAGGCAAGTTGTTGAGGACAATAAAGACAAATGTCTAACCGAAAGATATTATGAGTTTTAGTGGGTGAAAAAATAGCTGATGAAATTCAGATAAATGTAGAGCAATCCTACCTTTATATATCCATTAGAATAGGATCTAAGTTAATGTTTCCACTCAGTAACAATATCTAGTGGTTATGCTTTCCTGAAAACCTTGGCTTGGTGTCCAGTAGCAAACACAAAAACAACCACATATTAGGAAATTCTAAGTAAAAGAGAAAAATGCAGAAGGTATCATGCCACTATAAAGCCTCTATATTTTAAATATGCCTACTAAATGTACCCCTACATTTTAAATACTTCATATAGCTCTCTTACCATCTCAAAAACTGGAAAAGGTGTAGACAAGGGAAAACATGTGGAGCAGTTTCCATATAGAGAGTGATCAACTGGGATAGAATTCTTCAGGCCCAAAGAAAGACAGCAGAGGAGTAATCACACTAGTGGAACGCGTATGGTGAAGCATCAAGAATCTAATAGAGACCAAGTGTCCTTCTCCTCATAACCTCTCTTCAACAATGGCAATAAACAGATGCTAGTGAAGATTAAGAAGTGTAGGGCACAATACTTATCTCAAATATTCTCCTAGCTGCCATATATTTTCAGATTGGTGTAGTCTAGGCCTAACACGATTTATATGTTTTGCAACTCTGAATAGATCTGTCCTCCAAATACTTATCCTTTTCAAGTCATGTAAATTTTCAGTATCCAGACCATCTTTTGGAAAGTTCTGCAAGTCTACCACCCACTGAGCCAAAAAACACCTTCTTTCATTTGTTTCAGATTCAGTTCTTGCTAGAAGCCTCTTTCATACTGCAAGAGACAGTGAGCAGTCAATCCTTGCCATCATGTCTACACAATAGGTGATTCTGAATACCTCTAGCATATCGCCTTGTAAGCCCTTTCTTTTCCAAACTGACAAATCCTACCCTGGTCATTCTGGCATGCGCTCAGTCATCCTTTTTTATCTTACTTTGGTCTTTTCCAGTTTTAGTCAATCTTTTATTTATTTATTTATTTATTTATTTTTTTAATCGTAAAGGAGACAGATCTGTATGCAATATTAATACTGAGAGAAAACAATGCATTTATGCATGCAAAACGTTGTTTTGTCTTCATTCCTTTCTAAATCATGTCTAACTTGTATGTTGCCTTTTTTGACTGCTACTGAATAGAAATTGAATTGACATTTTCTATTGAATTGCCACTCATAATCCAAAGGTTTCACTCCTAAATGTCATTGGTCAGCACAGAGCCCATTATTTTACATGAAATGGGATTTTTTTCTCCTTACCTTTACCTACATGGAATTTTATCTAACTTTTCATGCCCAGTCACTATTCTCAAGAAGTCCTCCTATACTTCTTCACTGTGTGTCTTCATCTTTACTATCAGAATGGCTTCATATCTTCTGTAAATCATTCCATGTGTTGCTCACTCTCTCCCTTGTACTCCCTGCACTCCAGTCATTTCAGCAGCACAGGTCTGGTCATGGTCCTCCACAGACTTCTGGGACTTCTCTCCATTGCTATATTTGACATTTCCCTTCCATCTCTTGCATCCTATCTCATAGACTATCTACGTCTTACTCAACAGCTCTTTGGATTCTGAAGAGCTTTTAAAGTAAAATAGCTTGACTATTATCAATCAGCTATTTTGTCCCTTCCCATATAGATCTCTTATATTCGCATGCCCACTAATTCAATTATTTATAGGACTTTTACTAACTTGGTGGGTATAAATCTCATGCTACAGATGTACAGTTTCCTTCATTCTCCCTGGAACCTGTTTTAAAGACTGCCATCAGATTTGCCATTGGTCCAGTGCTCAAGTACCAACATAGTTTTAGACTGAGAGGTTACATATTGCCAGTGGCAATTCGGCTATTTCATCCTTAGTTTCTCTTAAAGCACTTGGGTAAACACTGTCTCTCGCAGGGTAGTATTTGCATTGTCAATGTTTCCACAACCTCTTTAGCCACTTCAGTGTCAGATATACTCTCTGAGGAGCATCCTCCCTCTCCAAAGGGATCCAGCATGGATCTACAATTTAGTGCACAGTAAAAGCTTATGTAAAGAATTCATTTGGTTTCTCAGCAGTGGCCTTGCCCTCTCAGTGCTCCTTTAATACCATGAGCACCATTTGGCTCTATAGCCTCTCTGGTATGCTCCCTGCTCTTGTGATGTCTGAAGGAATATTTAGTATTCATTTGATGCTTTTTGCTCATTGTTCCTTGAGCTCTATTTTGACATGCACTATTGCATTTATACAATTAATCTGCCAGAGTTTACAATCCTTCTGGTTACAATTCCAGCTTTTTGAAAGATGTCTTCTTATTCTAATAACCTACTTATTGTGCTGATTAGATATGCTTGCTTCTTTTTACCCTTATTTAAGCCTTTCTTAACAGGTGGTACACACTACTGCTGGGCTTCCAGTATGCTGTCCTTCAGCAACCTCCTTGTAGACTGTAAAGATTTACTCCCTTTAAGTTAAATTCAACAAATTCCTAATTTTCACATATTTCATCTTTTCAAAGTTGTGTGCCACGGGGGTAGAGATGGTGGGGTGTGAGGCTGACCTTTTTACCTCTGAAAGGATGCTGAATTTGCATTTAGGATTTGTTTGAACTCCCATTAAAATCAATACTGGCTATGTCTAGAGAGGGCTAGGTTAAGAACTGCAGGTCAGGACTTCCTGGGTTTTAAAGGAGTAATTTCTATTGGTATCTCAAAGATGCTTAAAAATTGGTAATGTGATTAAGACCTGCTCAAGGATTTTGACCTAATGAAAGTCAGAGGTACTAAAAACTTTGTAGCAGGAATGAATCCAACAATAGGCTACATTAGCAACATACTATGGAGTATGTCAACCATAGTTTTAATTAGCTAAAAGATAGGGAGCCACTAAAAATACACAGTAATCAGCGAGAAAGCTGAGACATTAAGCATTCTTTAGCTCATTTTTAAGCTGGTACTTTACTAAATCCCTACAAGCTCTCTAGATCTCCTGATATGCCTGCAGAACATGGTAGTTTGAAAACATCAAATTAACTTTTGTAAGAGCCATTTTATATGTGTGTGTGATGTGTGTGTGTGGATTGCTTTTTTTTTTTTTTTTTTTTTTTTAAAGCTGAATCCTGTGTCAGGAAAACAAATAAATTCTAATTTACTTCATACAGAAAACATCTTCTTGCGGTTCAGTTCCAGATATAATTCAGTTAAGAAAATTTGTTACCAGCCTGGTTCATATTTGCATTATGGTATAAGAAATCATTAGTCATCTAAAAACACTTGCAGTACCTCCAAGTTGTTTTATTCATACTTCTCAATATATTGAAAAAAATCTGAAAGTCACTAAAGGTAACATAATTAATGTTAGGCAAACCTGTGAAGCCATCAAAGGGGGAAGAAGTCCTACCAGGCTCTGTTTAGAAACTATGACAATGTGTGTTACAGATGCTCAGCTTAAAACAGTACAAGTAACAATACTTCTGGCATGGTTGAAGAGAACTTGATTTTACAGACTTAACATTCTTTATGTGCAGTATTTTGCATGCCATTTCCCAGGTCTTATAAAAGACAATCTTAGCAGCACACATCAGCAGAACTGAAATTTTAATATCATGACTCAGATCTCTGTCATTTGAGCCAACAGTAATTTTCAGAGCAAAGTGCTCTTCTCTGTTCAGACAGAACACTGGAGGAGACACACATGGCTCTTGCTGAGCCCTTTCAGATATTAGAGTCCATTAGCTAGTTCCTCACAGTCCCTACTGCCTACTTTCTTTTATCTTATTCTTGTAGACCTTTTATGTTTCTGTCTGCCCACACTCACATCAATCCTTGTCCCTTTCTTTACTATCCCCTCTCCCCATTCTGATCCTTGTTGCTACCCCATCCTATCCTCTTTATTCTTGTCTCCTTAATCTTCTCCACTTTGCTTATTTCTATCAACAGATCTGTCTTTTTCACTGGTATGGTCACAAGAAACAGCTGGAATATTTAAGCTGATGCTCAAAACCCTTTTATTCTTAGGCAAATACCCAAAGGAAGTTCAATCTCAACTGCATTTGGAAAATGTAAGCATTCGATAAATTTGATAAACAGGAGCTTATGTAAAACCCTAGCTACCAAGCCGTTAACAGTTAACTAACCCTTTGCCAGTGTCAGAAAAGCCTGTAATAAAGAAGGCCTCTAAATTTAGCTTGAAATCTAGTCACTAAAAATGAAATATAGGAGCTAACCTTCCCTCTTCATTGCTGCTACAGCAACCTGGGTCTGCCTTCACCCGGTGATGTCCATGCAGTCCATTAGTTTCTGGGGAGAAAGTGGCAATTTGATATTTTTTCTGAAGATTTCAAAAGGCAAGGAGAAACAGTGGCACCCTGAAGGTATACGTTCTCTTTTCTATGCTTCTATTTTCATATCAAAACCCTCTCCTAGACCCAAAGCTAGTGAATGACAGTTGGATACATGGGTAAGAAAACCCACAATTCATTATTATTGGTCTGAATTGAGCACTGCATGACACTGAACATTGCAGAATCAAAATTATCATGGACACCCTCCACTCTGGGTGGGATGAATAACCCAGACTAATGCTGTCTTGGGAAAAAATTCTTTGAGAACAAACATGTGACCAATCACATTATCACCCCTTATTAATTTCTTTCACAACCTCTGGCAACCTGAACATTTCAAATTCTTTCCTAGTGACATCTGTATTCATGTGTCTAACTTAGAATAAAACTCACTGCAATAACACTACCCTTGTGTAAGTCAACATCACGCCCTGCTCCTGTGCTCACCGAAACCCATTGCCCTTTGGAGCCCCACCACCAGCTCTTTCCTATTGATCAGCTTTGCATGACCAGATATAAAGAAAATCCTACAGCCGCCTGTAGACCCTGCACCTTCTAGCTGCCAACTGAAACCAGTCCCGCTCACTCACCATTTCTCTGCTCTTTCCTCACTAACTCCTAGTACCTATCAAACACCCCACTTCTGTCATTTAGAGTTTGCTTAAAACTGCAGGACAAGCAACAAACACAAATAGGTGGGAAAGTTTTTATTGGAGTTACACATACTCCATCTGCACTCTACCTAGGCGTAGCAGTGCAGTCTGCTTAAAGCATCTTGTGTAACATGGCAGGGATAATGAACATCAGTATCTCAGTTATATAGCATTTGCTCCCATCATGCTGACTGATGTGAATATATTTTCTGTTTAAGCTAATAAGTTATTACTGCAAAGTTAAGATCTTTTTCATATTACACTGACCAACATGCTTAATTTAAATGATTTGTTTGGATCAGGATTTTAAACTGCCAGGTTTTTTCTTTAGTTAAAATGTATTCTTTGGACTCTCTCCAATTAATATTTAATTAAAGTGTTTTTAACAGCACTTAACATGAGTATCAGCTGTAAACTATGAGAACTTGTTAGGAACAAAAATGCAGACTGTGCAAACAAATCCACAAATATCACAAATTTTTGCAAGAGCAAAATAACTATACTTAAGACCAGTGGAACTGGTCCAAGAAAAAAGGGTTATTTATAATGGTTTAAATTCATACTTAACTTCAGAGTTTCAACTTCCCTGGCTAGACTTTACATTTTGAAAGTACTGTAGATAACAAGATCAAAGCTAGCAAACGTGAACAGGAAAAGAGCTTTCACAGACCGGTCTGAGGCACTCAGCAACAAACCTAATTCAACACATTATTCAGCTGTGCCCCAGATAGAAACACTTGAAGTATGATACAGTGCTATTCTCCAACTCTTATGGGCATGCCTACATACCTACTTCATCAGTCATACATCAGAGACTATAGCTCTTTTGTCTCCCCAGTGGCAGTTTTCAGAAGCTGCCAAAGGCCATAAAAATAACAAGGATAGGCAAACAAGGGAAAAACATGGGAAAGGCAGATTCAGGACTCTAGTTCTTAGCTGAGTAACTGCTGAAAAAAAAAAAAATGGAGAAAAAGAAATGTAGGAGCAACACTTATTACAATATAGTCAATTTGACTTAACAGATTTAGTGACTTTTCCTATGCTGTGCAGTGCCACGGACACAGACCATCCTAAGTAAAATCTCCAAAATGTAACTGATATTAATTATGTCTTTTTGCTATGAGTTGAGATCTTTCCATGGCAGATCTACAGTTTGACTTATTATATTCTAAGTAATGGTTATCCTATATAACCCATGAAAACTTTCTCCTTGGGAGATACAATAGAAGACTTTCTCAGGTGCCTAAACCTACTACTGTCACCACTGAAGGATTCACAGAAGTGGTTCATGAGACTTTCAGAAGGCACTCACATTCTTAACTATCCCTGGCATAAAAGTTCCCCTCAATACCAACATTTAGATACTCTGCCAGGAAATGTCCTGCTTCAATTCACTCAGACCAAATCACTGGTGTACCTTTAAACAGTCTTTTGTTTTTTCCCCCATTGCTCTGAGTATTCAAAGGAGAGTATTCATGCCACACACTCAAATCATAAAGCATATTGTCCTGCTTCAGCAGCTGCCTACCTTCTACTGCCATCTCTGATCCTAATTCCTGTCAGTTTTCCTCTACCCTTTCAGGAAGCCCATTTCCATGTGAGTTCATCATTCTTGTCACTAGTCACTGTCTCCAGTAGGTTTCCCTGTCTTTGGGCTATGTTAGCGTTGGAAAGGCCAGAGGCTCTTTTACAGTTGTGAAGTATAAATGTGACTCTGCTTTTAAGTGTGTCCTGTATTCCTTTCCTGCCATGAGATAGTAAGATAGAAATTTATGACCTTTACATCATTTTCATTTAAAAAAACCAAACAAATAAAAAATTACAGACCTTGTGACATGATATGAAATCTGCTGTAGAACAATGGTCCTAATTCCTTGCCAAATCTGGAGATGGAAACATTTCCCAGGGATGGGAAGCTTTTTAGAATACAGCCATCTATCAGAAAACCTCAGTTAGACTTTTTCCTATCAAAATGAGTAAATTTCATTTTTTTGAATATAGATTGCTTGCAGAAATATAATCTAAATAAGATAAACTGTACCTGGCAAAGCAGAACACACACTGCTAAACCTTCTTTATCTCAGTGAAACAGGGGCAGCTTTGTATTCATGAAAGTGACCATCAGAAAAGGGTGCTGGTCTCTCATTATTTAGTCTAACAACTGAAGGAAGCAAAAGACCAAGCTATTTTTTTAAAGCATCTCTTACCCAGATTGCAAAGGGAGGACTTTGTGAAAGACGCTCTCACATCTTAGTTGAAATCAGGTCTAGTCCAGGGAAGGAAGCTTTTGCTTCCTTTTGCTGCTGATTAGGAGTCTAGGGCTTAAAGGGCAATTCCAGACAAGGAAGGAGATATTTATCACTGCCCTTGGAACACTTCCCACTGTTGTGCTTATTTTTCCTCTCTTTTAATCACAATTTACAGCTGAAAATCATACCTCAGTGAATTGTACCAGCATAAACAGCTGTTCCATGAAGATGCTAGATCATTCAGCATTGTTTTCAATACTTATAAATGTTTCTAATAATATTACATGGTTTCAATCAGTAAGCAGTACTTAAGAAGTACCACAGCTGTTCTCTGAGTAGCTAAAGTAGATCAGCTTGTAAGAAAGCAGCACAGGAAAGTCCTCCTCTAAAAAGTACAGTGTGGGCTGAAGCCATCTGGTGAGTATTACAGGTCACCTTCTCCTCTCAGCAACATTCACTGGGGGTCAAGTCCATATGGGAGAGATGGTTTGCAATGCAAATTGGGAGGAGACCTTAGGATCAGCTCCCAGCGTTCAGATATAAAACATCCCTTTAATCAATCAGTAAAGTCACCTGGACATATTTTCCATGCTAAATTAGGGGAATGGCATAACAAATGGCAGAACTTCAGTTCTTATCAACCTGAGAAATTCAGGTACTGGAGCAAAATAAAACTGGTGGGACTCAATAGGAAGAAGTACACCTGGGGCAGAATAAGCCCGTGCAGCAGTACACGCTGGGAACTGGCTGGCAGAGCAGCAGCCTCAATGAGCAGGACCCAGGTATGACAGTGGATGCCAAGTTGAACAGGTGCCAACTGTATACTCCCATGAATGAAGGAAAAAACTAAGGGTTACTTTAGGGAGAACATGGCCAGCAGATCAAGGGAGGTTATTCCTTGCTTAAACTGCTGCTGGGAGAGCTAGGTATAGCTGGTCTACTGTGTCCACTTCTGACAACCCACATACACTTCAAGAGGGATGTTAAAATCTGGGGAAGGTCTATAAAAGGTCTATCAAGATGGCCAGGGACACAGAGCATGTGAGCGATAAGGAAAACCTGAGGGAGCTGTACTACTTCTATCTGGCAAGGAGTGGCTACAGTGGGATAGAGTAACAGCTTGTTGCTACCTGAAGGGAAGTTACAGAGATGACAAGGTCAGATTTCTCTCAACAGTAGCAGAGAACACAAAAGGGGCAAGAGACATGTGTCATGACTTGGGGTGTTCAGATTGGACATCAGGAAGAATTTCTTCACCAGCAGGATAGTTCAGCACTGAAAGCTGCTAGGTAGAAAGTGGGTGGTCTCTCCTGGCTTTCAATGTTCAGCTAAGCAAAGACGTTGCTCTAGGGTTAGATAGCCAATGATAGATGGTCACAGATATAATGATCTAGCAATGGTGTTAGTTCTTGCTTTAAATTGAAGGGTGTAATAAATGACATCCAGATGCCCACTCCAACCAACTCTTCTATGATTGTGTGAGAATTTCTGCAATGAGAACTGACAAATGATGCAGCTGAGGCTTCCTAAGCCCCTACAGCCTAGATCTACCTTATTTCTTTATTTATTTGCTAAAGAGAAAAACAAGTGGTTGAACTCTCTTTGCTGATGGGAAAGTTCACATAGTCAAGTTCACTCAGGGGTGACAATGTTGTGACTTGTATCCTACTCTAATTCCAAATCAGTCCTCACAAAATAGACAGTTGCATGTGTGCCATAGCTTCTTTTTAAGTCATCCCACAGCCAACTTTGTATAAGTTATGGTTGATACCTCTTAAGTGGTCTGTACTATCTTCTAACTTTCAGAAGAAAGGATTCATTTCCACTAGTTTTTGCTGACTTGCAAAGTTTGAGAATGACTGTCACAGCTGCCATACCAGGACACAGGAATTTGAGGTTCTTATCAGAGCTCTATATTTGGTAGAGTTCCTTTTTTTATTTTTTCTTTTTTTGTTTTCCTGGTTTACAGTGATTCTCAGGCTGCCCAAGGCCTGCAGTATGACTTCAGCTGTCTCACTGATTTGCCCCAAATGCTACTGAGGTTCATGTTTCAGTTTGGATGATTCTGGCCATAAACATTTTTGGTACTCTGTGAGAAAAAAATAACATAATTTAAACCAAAAAACACTTGTGATTGGACAGAAACTGTTCTCATTGAGAAATTTTCAGTCATAGAAGCACATGAACAGGGCATTTCTGGGAGAATGAGTGTATCTTGGTGTGCAAGGAAGAAATAACACAGGAACAACTAAAGCCCATGCTCAGCCTGCTGCTTGTGCTAATGAGGTCAAAAAGCATAACTGGTGCTTTTGTAGTATTGTATGAAATTATCAAAGCCAAAATGTATGTTATTACCAAAGTTGAAAACTGTCTAATTCTTACGTTTTGTATACTTCGCCTTATTCAAACCTACTTGGCCATCAGTTCACAGTTTTGACTAACACTTTTCTACTACATCTACCACATCAAAACAGAAGAGCCCTGTGCATTATGGTTTTGGCATCATGCAACCAAGCACTGAGAATTAAGACCTTGCCACACTGGGATCAGGTCTCATTGTTGAAGAGTTTCCCAGAAACACAAAAGAATGCAGATCATTATAAAACCAGAACTCATCTAGATTCTGACACTTGGAGGCTGACTTCTAGTCCATAGTATTGAACTTATATGAACTCCTCAGAGTACAGCATGCTTGACTGCACATTGCAAATAAATGCCTGTCTGAGGTTAAAATATAGCTATCTTTAGCAGAAATATTCCAAATATAATAGAGCATCAGTGAAAATAGAGCCTGGCTAAGCCTGGGCTGTTGCAGTTACTTTCCTTTATTCTTCACAGATGCTGATGAGTCATTCTTTCAACCACAGGATTGTGACTTGTGTTAATATAGGGCTCTGTTTAGTTGGAATTTTTGAGGAAGGGCACTTCTTGTCTCTGCTGGTCATCATTTGTTAATATCATCACCATCATATTTGCACAAATGCCTATTTTAGGATAGTCAGAAAAGCTTCTCTCAGATATCTCCAAATCTAGATGCCAATATCTTGATAATTATTCTTCCACCATCCCCTATTGTATATCAGGGAAAAAACAGCAGGTTGTTTTTGTATTTGATGTTGTTAAGACTCATATTATAGAAGAACCTGGAGTTACTATCGGCAGGACTGACTAGCTGGGAATGATATGGCAATTAAAAGCACTGAGGCATAACCTTAATGTTTCAGCAGGTGAAACACTAGTTGTTAAATTAAGGACAGGTGAAAGATTCTGGAATTAAAACATACCTTGTAGTAACCTGCCCATCAAGTGTTTTAGTGAGAGATGGGTGGTAGCTAGCTGTCTCAGCTACTAGTCCCACTGTTGTTCTGAAGGTGGTTGTGTTCCCCACTACAACTCCACCTTGTTTGGGTTTTCCAAATCCTGTTTGCATTCACCTCCAGCACTAAGACCAAATGTGATATGAAATATTTTGCTAATAAGCTATTGGACATATGGTCTAAATGATGATCAGCATTCCTTGACATAGTGCTTAAAACATGGTACACATTAGAAGACAGTCCTCTTCTTCCAGATTCCAACTCATTTCCAGACTTGGCATCACCACTTTTACCTGTGATGTCTTCTACCTGGTTTTGAGTTACAAAATACTTCCCCTCCAAGGAGAGAAACAGTTCCAAAACCCAAATCCTCTAACATAACTATACGAAATAATAATATTTAGTGTTCACTTTTTGCAGGGAAAAACTAATGGGCAAGAAATACTAGGCGTGTCCAGTATTATTTTTGGTCTTCATCATAAGACATGATCTATGTGGGTATGCTACAGCTCTTTTTCTCAATGGTACAAGTTCAACACTTCATTTTACTATGATGTGTAAATTTTATGTCTTTCTAAAGACTTTGTACAAAAAGAATGCCAAATTAAAGAAAAGTTAAATCACAAGTGCCAGCTTAAATAATTGAGAAGAGAAAGGCAATTGATTAGTTCATGACTGCACAATTTAGTTTGATTTAAAGGCTATGAGACTTACTTCAGATTCTGTTACCAGTATTTATTTCTATTTGCTTTTATTAACTCCCATAAGGGCCACACCACTGCAAAAATGCATCAGGAGAAAGGAAAGAAGTGGAAATAAAATCTTACTATTCACAATGTAACATATACGAAACTTACACAAAGCAGTCTAATGATCTGTGAGCTTGATCTCTAGCCAATTTTAACTTTATTCCTGAGAATAAGATTGCCATCTAAGATTTTGGTTTGGTTCAGAACCAAAATTTGGATATGAATTTCCACTCAGTTCAAGAATGCTTGGATCCATGCTTAGCCTGGGACTGTAATATCAATGAAGGGTATGTTAATTTAAGAGAGCTAGAAGAAAAGGACAGTAGAAAAACCTGGGATACTCTGGGTAAAAATTGCACAGTGCTGGGAGAAGGAAGGGAGGTGGAAAGTGTGCTTGCTTAAGTATTGCTTAGAGCAGTAAACTCGCTTTGCTGTAGGACTAATATAACTTGCAAAGCTGAAGTGACACTTTTAAGATTCAAAAAAGTAAATGACAAATTCATAGATTCTCTGCAACTCTAATACAGCAAAAAAATTATCCAAAGAGGATATCAAGTGGCTGCTGGAAGTCTGGAAGGTGTTTTCTAGGACTGTTTATATTGGACTTCACAGTGATGAAAGCTATTTTTGTGTTAGAATTGTGACAAAGCTATTAGGTGAAGCCATCATGCTAAACTCAGAATTAGAAATCTTGCATAGTTTGGGGGGGAAAAAAAAAGACAGACTAAGACAGGGTCTCCTGTCCTGGGAATTCTGCTACTATGCGACTTGACACATCAAGTAACCTCTCACAAAATGAAGAAAAATAGTTGTGGTGAGCAGAAAAACATCTCATGCTCTCAAAGAATGTACAGTTCATCTCCTTGCTCACTTTATTTTGAAGTAAATTTCTGAAAATTTAGCTCTCCTTATTAAATATAGATCCAACAGGGAATGGGATGATGACCATATTTCTCTTTGGCAGCACAAGAAGCTCCCCTCAGCTATACTGCTTCTTTCTTGCTAGCTCTGATCTTACTCAAGAACTGACCAAGAACAAATATTGGCCTCTGGCTTCATTTTTCCTTGTTTTGTTTTCTTGTGTTACAGAACTAATGAGAGATATGACCAAGAAAAGAAGGAGCGCAAGACCTGCAGCATCTACTGCTAGGTGTTGTAGAGCACTTTGGGAATCACTGGTGCTGTGAGCATGATTACAAATGAAGTCTGATTTCCTTTGAGTGTGGTCTTGGTCCTTCCAGCTCTGAGGGCTTCTTCTGATGAGGTTCCTGATGTCTTGTAAGGAAATAAAAAAAATTGTAGTAGATATCCAAGTAGAAACTTTAAGTCACTTTTTTTTTATGAAGCTTGGGGTAATTATTGTAGGTTTTTTCAGTTCTGATAAATTTGATTGAAGTCTATCAAAGAATCAGAAAAAGAATAGGGACACAGCTGACTGGGGACAATGTAATCACCTGTGAATTATTTTCTCAGGGAACCGAACAGGACATACTTCCAGCAGGTAAGAAATTGAAGTACAAATTATCACTGTTGAGTGGAAAAGTCATGGTAGACCAGACCTGATAGAATGACAGAAGGCACAGGATGATATCTTGTTACTTATAATGTTGGCAATCATTTCATTTCATCTACCTACCTTTATCTAACGTTGGTCACGACAGGAAGACTCCTCAAGACTAACTAAATAAAATAAAAGTCCCCTCCTCAAGCCCTTTGAAACATAAAATATTTTCATAAAATAAGCCAAACCCTAAAATTATCCAGTGTCAGTAGATTATAGAAAGAGTTAAGAACTATTTGGCCTTGTAAAAGCATATTTACCATCTATCCAGTGTTACAGAGGACTAAACAACTGGTCATGATTTATATCCTTTAACACCATTCTTAAGCAAGAAAATACTTTCTACTGATTCAGTTCTGCCTTAACTGACATTTTATGCTTTTTCTTCTACAGTGAATAGTGTGGATGGAAACATATCTCATCTTGCTGTTAGAAGCACTGTGTTTTCTTTAGTGGATAAGCAAATCCAGAAGAGCAGACCTTGTCATGAGTGTGTACACAATATGACAACAGAATCAAATGCTGATCCTCAACTTAACACCATGGTTCAAGATAAAGTGAATGGATATAGCTCACAATTATAATTTTTTCAGCCTAGATTTTTATTCCAAGATAAACTTCAAGCTAATCTGAATTTCACTTATTGTCATTTTGCCAAAATAATTAATGGCATTATTCACAAGTTGTCATGTTGTGACATATATATATGACAGAGACAAGAACGGGTTTGTCTGGAAATCATTTTATTTACAGGGTCATTTGGGACCTGAATCTAATATGATTTTGCGTTCTCCAATCTCTCACCCAAATGGACTGCTATCTAAAAGACTGAAACTTGACGCACCACTATTTCCATTAACCTAATGTAGTCACTCCATACTGTTGGTCTGCAGCGAGCTCTTGAAATGAATAGTTTCCTCCCATCACTTCCTGTAAAGCAGGAGACTTCTGATATCTAAGAATAATATTGTAAAAGGTAGTCCACCTGAGGTCTTGCTACAAGCTCAAGGAACCCTCACTGTGCAAGACATCCATAGATCCCCACCCTACACAGAAGTATTGGTTCCCTTCAAAAACTAGCATTATAAGCTAAGATCCAGAGCCATGGTATTTTCTGGCAGTGTGGTGCAGCTAAGCTCAAAGAAAGGCTGTTGATGACTCTAAGGATATGCTTGTACTCGCGCGTAAGTGAAGAAACACTCAAGGCAGCTCTAGAGAAAGCAGGCATGTGGAGGAGGTGAAGATGTATCCATATTAAAGAAGAAGACACTGAATACATTTGCCCTCAAAATCTTCACCTGAAGTATTCATAATGAAAAACTGTACTGGAACTATACTGATGCTTAAAGATATAGTTCAAAGCACAACAAAGACAACAGGAACATTGCCATCACCTTAAGAGGAAGGGAAACTTATTTAGATAATATAGGAACCAAACTGGATTTTCCTTGAGGCTTAAATCCCATAATAATTTTTATCTAAAAATGTTTAAAGTTTTTCATCTTTTCCAATCTCATTTTGGCAAATACCTCATCATGTTCTAAGCTACTGGCTCCAACCAAAATCTACTACTTAAATGTCCATGAAAAGACTGTTCTCATGGTATTTTTTTCCAAGCCAAAAATCACATATTACCAGAAATATTCTAAGAAATGCAAATCTGTCAAGTTTTCTATCCTAATTAGACTTGCATAAAGAAAACAGACCAACTTCTAATGATCTTGATGCTCACAGTTTCTCAGTTCAGGTGTATCTATATTTATACCAACCCTACAGTTCAGATTTACTTTCATCAGTGTCTCTTCTATGTAGAGAAGTTAGGGTTTTTTGCACCCATATGCAACCATGGCTGCAGAAATTTTGTATTCTCTGCCACATCATTATCCAAAATTCATGGCTATGAGCAGAGCGTAGCATTGAGCTATCACAGTTATGCCAAGTTGAAGTAATTTGCACATGATCAATTTGCAGTAAGCTACCACTGTGAAAAAAGTAAACAAGTTACCTTCAGATTGCAAGAAATCATATTGTTTGGTTTTTTTTTTTATTTTTTTTTAACTAATCTTAAGTCTCTCCTTAGCTAGTTGACTGTCTTTTGAAGGGTTTCTAGAAGTAGATGTGCTTGTAGGACACAAAGAAACAGAACAAGCATGGCTATGCTGGTTCTTCTTTTTTTCCAAGCAAAAGCTCCCATCCTACCAGAAAAGCCCACCCATCTCCCCTTAAAACTTCTCCAAAAATGTATTGCAGATTTTCTTCTTGTAGCATGGACAGTGCAGAAGTCCTTGATAAATACTACTAAAGGTCAATCTGGGACTGCTCCCCTCTCTGAGCAGTTCCACAGTTCAGAGAAAAAGTTCCCTTGACCACTTGATTAGTGGATACAGCTGTACTAATCATCTCCAGGAGCACCGAGCAAGTTGAATCAAACTTACTAAATATGCATTAACTGTCAGCTTTTTATTGCTCACTTGCTGTAAAGTGAGCAAACACCCAAATATGAAACCTTTCATTGGCAGTAACTACACGCATTTGACCTTTTGGAAAATATCGAACAACACACCTGGCTTTTGAAACTGAAAACAGCAGAAATCTTTGAATTATTAATCTCTCTTCATCGCTTGTGCCTGGAAACTCAAGAGAAAAAATTTCATCTGTTAAGAAGTCATACCTGAGAATTTTAATGCTGAGTTTCAAGACACAGGAAAAAGTGGAAGGAAGTATCCAAACTGCAAACACCAAACTCTCCAGCTACTTGGTTGGTCCAGCAACAGTAAGAAGTATAAAGTATGGGTTCAACAAAGTCAACTTGATTCAGCACAATTTTCTGTGTGTTAGTGTGACATATATAACCTCTAGAACATTATTGCATGTGCATAAACTTGCTGGGAAAATCCCATAGTCAGAAATAAATAACTAAGAATGAAAGACACATGAAAAATTCTTCAAAGGAGGAATTTTTTAATGAAGAAACACAACATTGTCCTCTTAAAATATATATAATTTCCTGTTAAGCAAAAATGTCTTAGTGCTGTGAGACTTGTTTGTACATTTTAGTGTTGTTTTACTTTGCTGGAGGGCTTCTTCTACGCCATCCCTGAACTATTTAAACTCAAGACCTGACCTGAGAATATCAGGGAGCAGTGAGAATGGAGCTGGTCCATGAGTGAGGAGAAGCTGGGGTCCTCCTTGGTGTCCTTACCAACAGGTATTGTCCTGCAGGGTCTGAACACTGTCAGGGTCCATCAGCAGGACTGGGCACAGCAAGTGATGAACTAAGTCAAGGTCCATCCAAGGGGCCCAGTCTGGAGCAAAAAAAGGGTGAAGACAGAGACAGGGCTGGAAACAAGGCTGTGGAGTGGGTCTGAGGTCCATCCATGAGGCAAGGCTGGAGACCAGCGCTCTTCTGGTATATCCCCAGTCAGGTCTGGGTTCTGCAGGCTGTATTGACATGGGGTTTTGGGTCATGGACAGGAGGGGTGTGGCCACAGGGGAAGCTGGGAAGGGACAGTCAGGACTGGTAGTACCCTTGGGGCCGTAGCACTGAGCTGCTTCTGCTTAAGGATATTTTCTGTAAGTCTGAGGATTTGAGACTCAGTAACCAGAGACTAAAACATTTTCATACCTTTCATTAAAGGTTTTGGAACCAATTTATGTTTCTATACATTACTGTTCATTAGTGAATATATATTAGAAGCCTGGCTTTCCCAATATAACCTTAAAGCTGTTCTTTCCTGGGCTGTATCTACCCAAACATTTCCCAACATTTCCCACTGCAAATTTCATGCTGACAATCAATTTAGGGGTGTTGCCTATTCCTTGCCCAGCCCAGTTACCGAAGGGAACTGAGGGAGAAAACAGAACCCATAGGATTTATTCAACAAAATTATCCTGTAAAATAGGTCACTTTTTAACTTTTTTTTTTTTTTTTTTGGTCAGAGGTACAGTAGGTACTCAAAACATTAAGTTTATGACCCATTTGAACTTCCCGGTTTCTATACACAATGAGGACAAATTCTGTCTCAAAACCAACTTGATTTTGTGATAAAGTAACTAGAGGAATACTGCTTGTCTAAACTTCTCCTATGACTCTCTTTTCATGCAAGCGTGACTGAGAAAAATCTTCCCCCATTTGGCTCTGTTCATACCTTTGAAACTTGTATTATTGTCTTGAAGGAACAATATGGTTGGATCACACATTCTCAACATGTTAATGAAGGTACCAGATGTTGCAGGACAATCTCACTTCCACCTAGATAAACACATGAAAATCAGACATCTCCTACTCCACTGAACAAGATTAAGTAACAGGACAAACACAATATAGAAATGCCCAGTGATGCTAAAACTCACTTATTTGGTCTTTCTGACCATGAAGTGTGGGCTGAAAACCAGAATTCTTACTCTGCTTTTTATTCCCTGAACTTTCAGGTCCAACACCTGAGTGAACCTGAATTTGAGGACCAACACAATATTTGACTGCCTCATTTTTGTAGTTGTAAAAGCAGAATGTTTTGAACCCTTAAAAAAAAAAAAAAAAAAATTATTATTCTGAATTTGATTTCAAAATGACCTTTTCACTCCATGTAATCAGGTCAATCAGCCTTTACCTCCATGCAGGTGATACACATAGCACTTTGGTGTGTAACAGCACGTCTCCCAGGGATGTATGAAGGGAGGCAGACCCATCTCCCCTGAGGCTCTGTAGGGAGTAATCCTGTCAACCAGAAGCTACTGTACTTGCCTAACTTTGAACTCAAGTTCTTTGGCAATTTTTCTCATAATAATTATATCCTCAGAGAGCTTGGAAATCCCCAGTTCACACATTTTTTTCAGACTAAACAGTCATCTATTCTTCTGTCTCCATTATTGCATTTATTGCCAATAGCATTTTTTGTAGTCTGTATTAGAGAAAACTCCCACCTTGATCCCACCTACTTTGGTGTCAGCAAAGCCTGCTCACCTCCCTTAAAGCCAGACTTCTTCATTGTGAAAAAAGTGTTACATTCCTTGTGCTGTGGAAGACGGATAAACTAGTACAAAGGAACTAGAAGGAACTGGGTTTGGCAAGGTAAGGGTTGCTCAGAGAACCTGTGGTGTAGGAGCTGCTGAGGACCTCCTACTCCTTGCCCTGTGCCTTTTCATGCTCTGGAGCAACACATGGCTACAGGACAGTCCTGGGGACTTCTCTGCAGCAGCTGAATCAGCAGGTAAGGGGTGAGTGATCTCTCCCAACAGGGAATCATAGAATGCCCTGAGTTGGAAGGAACCCACGATGATTGTAGAGTCCAACTCCTGTCCCTGCATATGACAACCCCACAGTTCACACCAAGTGTCTGAGGGTATTGTCTAGCCTCTTCTTGAATACTGTCAGGCTTGGGAGCATGACACCTCCCTGGGGAACCTGTTCCAGTGCTCCACCACCCTCACGCTGAAGAACCTTTTTCCAGTTCCAACCTAAACCTCCCCAGGCACATCTTCCTGCCATTCTCTCGGGTCCTCTAATTGCTTGCCAGAGACAAGAGATCAGCACCTGCCCCTCCTCCTCCCCTTGTGAGGAAGCTGTAGACTGCGGTGAGGTCTCCTCTCAGTCTTCTCCAGGCTGAACAAACACAGTGACTTTAGCTGCTCCTCATACAGCTTCCCCTAAAAGCCCTTCACCAATTTGGTGGCCCTCTTCTGGACACTCTCTGGGAGCTTTATATCCAGGTGAGGCTGCACCAGTGCGGAGCAGAGCGGAACAATCACTTCCCTCAACTGCCTGGCAATGCAAATCATGTAAGGGGTTCACTGCCGAAAAGAGAGCCATTTCTCAACCTCACTTCATTAATTTTTGTGTATCCAAAACATGTTTTGCTATATCCATAAAGTCACGCAGAGTCTTAACTTCTGGAAGAAGAGAAGCAGCTGTAACGGTGCTGTTATTTATTATGTGGCAAGTGATGCTATGCTCTAGGGATTTGCGCTGCTTTATTACTTTATTTCATTCTCCTTTCTGTATGTATGAGCACTGGTGAAAACAGGTGTTTAGTATTCCACTCAGTTTCCATTACAGTGGCTACTAACTCATTTCATGTGCGTGCTGGTACAGTCAGACCAAAATTTAAGTACATAGAAGCAGAGTTAGAAAAAGTAAACCAGAGCTATCTATAGCTGATTTTACCATCTATTCTGCCTTGCATGCTGACTGCTCAGGTATAATGTCAAATTCACTGAGGGTTTAATAACTTGCCTCAATGTTTTAAATAAATTCCTTATTTGTATTATAATGTATCACTATAAAATAAAAACCAACCAAAGAAAAATTAAAATAAATATTCTTTGCTTATACTCCAGAGAAAAAAAAGGAGATATACCTTGTCCCCCTGTGTTGCAGAGGAGTAAGAGGAACCAGACCTGATTTCCAGAGTTGCCTGCTAAGAACTCAGTCAGCAGCTCTCAGCCAGTCCCTTGAGAAGTTAAGGTAGACCACTTTAGTATTTGGTCAGACTAAACATGAAAATACTGTGTAACATCGTTTCCATATATGTGAAGATCCAAAGTCCTTTGATGAGTTAGGAGGAGAAGAAATCCATCACATCTCCAGTGCAGGACTATTTGAGGTGGGAGCTCCAAGACCCAGGAACTGAATGCACATCATGCAGGGAAGAATGCCTGTGTCACCAGATGTTAATTTCCATCTTTTGCCATCTGTAAAATCTGCATGATACTTGCTAGTTAGGACAAAAATCTTGAGTTTTACAAATCCAAATTTCCTTAATAGTATTTTTGTTACTTTATATAGATGCCGTGCTGGTAAGTTCACTGTCTACATCAACTTTAAAAGTTAAAAGACACCATATGTAGTATTAAGTTTATTGTTAAAGAAGGGTAAATATTAGTAGCTGGTTACAGCAGTTTACTAACAAGTGGTAATTGTGGCTCCTTTAGCAAAATAAAGGAAGCTATCCTCAGGAAGGGTAATGATGCAGTATCCTGTTGACTCCAAACAGAAAGACAAAGGGATATAGATTCAGATCAAAAAGGAAAGGATGGAGAACCCGGCACCACTATAAGCGTTTGGGGCAAACATTTGCCTATTTGTTATGACTATGCCGTTTTTAAATACACCAGAATTGTATAAAGAAGAAGACAATGACATGTTATGAGGAGCAAGGACAGCTCTTCTGCAAACCAAGGATGTTTTCACTTCTATATATCATTAGTTAATATTCCCAACTAGGGACAAAGCAAGAAAAGAAAAGAATACAAACACTCATGCCCCACATATATTTAAACTTCACTCACATCTTAAAGCTTTCATCAAAGTAGAAATGGTTGATGTCATTGTTTTTTACATGCCTTCTAACACTGACAATTTGCTGTCAGCTCTCTCTGTTTGTTCAGTATTAATTAAATAATACAGAGGAAAAACTGAAATATCTATCAGCAATCTGAAGTGGCAAGATACTTGCTAAAAAGGAAAAAAACATGTAAACATTTATCTAATCCTTCTCAATGGCTTAAAAACCTCATATTTTCCTGCATGCAAGCTCCCTGCAACTAAAGTTTTCTATCAATTTCTCGGTTAAAGACCAGTAATAGATACTTCTCAGAGGCTCCAAGTCTGGATGCAATCATTGTGCTGCCGTGTGGAAGTCAGCAGTGAAATACAACTGCACTTGGGGCTGAGGAGTGCCGAATAAACTAGGAGTTTAGATTAGGATATCTTACCTGTTCTAAAAACTAATGGGTGTCCTGCCTTTAATTTCTGAACTGAAAAATAACTGACAGTCTCTCCATCTTCAAAAAGTCAGTCTTCAAAGCCTCCATCAAGGTATTGCTATTAACACTTGGTTAGCTTTAAAAAAAACCAGCTTCTGCTTGAAAATATGGGTCTGTGATTTCAGACTGCAGTCTTGTCCCAGCCACATGTGGCAGTTCATATCAGATGGTTTGCAATGTTTTTGTATTTAGGGATGATGAGTAACAGTCCCTATTCCCAGTTGCAGTCATGTACTTCTGTAATATGTTTTCTTTCAACGGAAGCTGCTGCTTACTAATGCATAAGTATGTCCTTGGGAAGAGAAGTGTTCCCCAACTCCTCATCTTTCACCACCTACAGTTGGCAATGCTCTCTCCTGTCAGCACAGGCAGCTCTTGCCATCCAGTGTGGAAACTCTTCAAGGACTGAGAATAATGATTTTTTTTTTTCACTCAGTTTTAGTACAAAGTGCAAACTTTACGGTTTGCTATAATCCCTAGAAGAGCAGGCTGTGCTGTTTACAATATCAATTAAGCACCACATTTACACAGAGCAAAGAACCAGTGCTGTTTGAAAAGGGCTGCTCTCTCTTGGCAACGACAGCACGTGTCAGATGCCAGCCAGAAAAAGAGATCTTAATTCTCTGCTGTTAGCGATGAGAAGCGGAGGTGAGTCCAGCAGACACAAACTATGAGTGAAACTGGGACAATGCAGCAGGCAGAGGAGAGCAGTGGGGTGACAGACGTCATGGGAGAAAGGCTGGCTGTCTCGGAGCACTTGGCTTTCTTCCAGATGTTTTTTTTTTTTGTGCTCATTAGGTCCCCACAGAGCAGTCAGGTAAATCTGGGCTCCCTTCCACAGTTCTCTGCTTTGAAAGAAAAACCTCACGAGTTTTCCTGCTCTGCAGTCATAGATAGTGGCGGGCTGCAGACCAGGGTGCAGGTTGGTTGGAGCTACACAACATATTTGGTTCTGCCTTCTCCTCCTGCCAAGTTTCTGCAAACCCACTATGCCATGGGAACTGCCTGCATTTAGTCTTTGATTCTGCAGTACGAACAAAGCTCTCTTTATTTGTGGGGAGAAGGAAAGTGAGCTCATATGAGCCACTGGCTGAGAATGATCACATGGTCCAGTGCCTGTAGCAGCTCTCATCACACATCTGCTCCTCCTCACCCTGGATAGGGACTGCAGAGTTCAGGCTTCCCAGTGAGAGACACACCATACCTGCTGTAACGTGTACAGAATTTAGATTTGAAATCAGAGGGAATGAGCACTAGGTCTTGATTTAGGAAGAGAAATACGAGAGGTGATCTCTAAATTGATGTTTCTCAGGTGCACGAATTTAGCCCAACTCAAACATTCAGTGTCAAAGATAATGGATGATGCTAAGTTTCGATTCTGAATACCCAACACTTGCAATGTTTGCACCTACTCAGACTCAATTTGAATTTGAATTCCTCTCAATTTTATGCCATTTCCTGAGAGTGGCAGCTTTGGTAATGTTGGGGAGGCAATATTATTTTACCTGCTCTTTTTAGCCGATCAGCAAGGTTATGCCAAGTTAAAATACAGCGACCTAAATTAAGAGTGAGCTTTAGCCAACCAACTTAAAACATTTCTCACCAGTATGTTGAAGAAGCAGTTAATTTTCATCTAAGTGTAGAGCTCAAATCTCATCCATATATGGCAGAGTTCCTAAGATGCAACTTCTTATTGTTTCCCCTAGCATTGCCCTGTGAGTGCAGATGTATACTCACCAAAAAGGGGATGAATTCAGGAGATGATGCTGTCAGAAGGAAGAAGGATAAACAGACAAAACTAAAACAAATGTAGTCTTATTTCTAAAAATAAATTATGGTAGTACCGACACTTTCAAATAAGGAAGATAAAGCTCTGTAGCAGAGTAAAAGGTATTTTGATCTCTTGGTGTTATAGTCATGTTCAATAGCAAAGAATTGGGATAAAATAGTACCTACTGTTTCAATTTTTTTTTTCTCTCAAGAAATCCAGGTTTTTCTACAAATATTAACAAAGCAACTTTCAGAATACCTCAGAGACACAAGAGTATCATGGCAGGGAGAATTTTAATAGAAATCATTTTAACTGGATGCCCAATCACAGAAACATTAAGATGGCTTTACAGCTACTGCGGACATCCCTTACACCACAATTTATACACCAGGAATACACCCTCTCCATTTCTTAAATCACTGTAACCAAGTGCTTTCAGAACAGCTTCTTCCTGTCTTCTGTGATTGGAAAAGGCACTGTATAATACAGAACATTACAATGGAAATTTTTTTCAAGGTTACTAAACAAAAATTTCTCAGTATTTGATTTGTGATTTGAGTTGCTAGAATATGACATATGTTTGATACATGTTTTTATACAGATCAAAGAGATGTAATATGTAATACTTAATGCAAAACTAAACATTTCCCACTCTTATTTGAAAAGCCAGTGAAAAAATAATTCCTTGCCGTTTTTGAACTTCGGCATTACCATGTCGTAGCATGTAAGCATCTCTCACTGAACTTAAGAGAGCTGGAGGTTGTGGGAAAAATGTGTCTGGCCAAAACCGGGAGCTATGGAACACTGTACTGAGTTCATAACATGAAATACAGTGCAGTGGCATCATCTTGACTGTGGATTTCTAAAGCACTGTATAGGATTAGCTTTTTTGAGAATGAACTTAATTTTTGAGAATTAGCACTCAGAGCATTATTTTTATGGCTTTGTCAGGAGAAGTATAAGCTAGTAAATGTAAGAACAGCCATCCTGACTGAGATCAAAGCACTATTTAACAGGGATCTAAGTTGAAAGCTCAGCCTTAGAGTGACAGGCATGGCTGTGCTGTCCAATTCATGGCATTGTATTGGCAAAGGGGATCTCCTACTGTATGGTGTACTGAGTGCCTCGGGTTGTAACCTTTCCTATGACTCCACACCCTGTTGCTGAGGTTCTGGCTGCACTTGTCCACCTCATTGTTTTGACACCTGCCCATTTCTCATGCCCACCAAGTCCCGAGTCACTTTCATCCATGCTCTCCTTGTCCCAGCCCAGATGACCACCCACTGCAGTGGAAGAAATCGGCATGACAACGGGAGACCTCAGCAACTGCAGATCCTATTTTCGTTCCCTTGTTCTGTCGTGTGTCCAAGTAAAGCACCCTGGCAACACCTACTGGGTCCTCAGATATTTGCATGGACCAATGGGCACTGTTGTAGGTCTCAGCCAAGTAGCCTCTGAGTAGCCTCAGCCTCTTCTGGCTATTTTGAATTTTTGATTCTTTAATCCTTCACCCCATTCTTTTTCCACTTATCTCCTGTGGGATCACTTGTGCTTTTTCCTGAGCTTGCTGCCTCTGTTTTTCTCTTTTAGTGTTTCTTTATCCTCATTTGGTATTCTGGGGGGACTGGTAAAACCAATAGCCCAGAGCAGGCATATAGGGAATGCAATGGGACCATTGCGTAATGACACTTCTTCTAAACACTCTCCCACCCTCCAGCATTTTGTGGCTCAGAGACTCACTGAGCAGGAAGATGTGTCTTTTAATTTTAATAGAATTTGACAGATTCATTTTCTACTCTCTTGTCCAAAGATATGCTTTATCAGCATTAGTTGAACTGTGGCCACAGACACAGAGAAGTTCTTACATATATGCAACGTAAACCCTGATTGGGTAGCATCTAGTTCTCTTTGGCAGTAAGCCCATAGCTGCTTTCAGATCTTTAGGAAGATTTAAAACCATGCTTTAGAAAATCACTACTATCAAAGAAATAAATTTCTTATTTCTGATAATTTTCACTGTGGTTTAGAAGATGAATATGCACAGGCTTGTTTCAGAGTGAGAAGCTTAAGTCACCAGTGGGTAACAGTAATAGCTAGATCTCCAGCTGGTGAGGTGATATATTTAGTTTGCTTGGAAATCCATTTACATTTGGCCCTTTGTCCCCAACCATTAGTTCCCTGAACAACAGTGGCAGATAGTCATTGTTCCAGCATATCGGAGGAGTACAGCAAAGACTTTATTGAGCTTAAAGCCTCCATTCCCTGCAGTAAATCCTACTGAAAAGTGAGAGTTAGTTATGTGTTAGTTACACAACACAGTTTAAGTAGTCATATGCCACTGACCAACTACCCCTTCAGCACTGAAGTCACCTGACATTCATTTTTTCAGCAGTATCCCAAAAAATGCAAATTTCAAACCATGGTTCTCTTTTCAAATTGTAGTCACATTTCATGGGTTTGCACTGATGAGTCTGAGATAACATAAAATAATCATTTTATGTTGCAGTATTTCCAGTTGGTTAGTGACAACAACTAGTATTCTAACTGAAACATCTAAGTAATTAAGAGGAACTCCAAGTGTCTATGCTTTAAAAAAAGTATAGACACCTAATAATCCTCTTTTCAGAACAGGATGCCCAGAAGAGCTCCTGCAACATTTGGTCAACATTTTGCAAATGTTCACAAAGCCCAGTTCATGGGGCACTGAAGCATCTGAAATATCACCTGATCAGGGATGGTGGGATCTTGTGACCTCTGACAATCTGTTCTCATTGCTTCATTTTCTAGTCTTATATTTGTAACAGAAGATGGAACATATCTGCTTTATCAGTCAATTACTGTTTTATTGCACCTTGCATGCTCCTGTGGCTCAAGGGCATCACAGGATCCCCATGTGCTCAGGCATCGATTTTTTTTTTTGTCACAGTGAGGAAGTGAGATAGTGTAGGAGTTATCAGCCCGAGCTGATAAACCTTTTCAGAAAGGAACATACATATCTAACATGTCTGTAATAATTGCTTTAGATAAAGGCAGGCTTCCTCGAACCATGTATTGGCCTCTGAAAGTCTTTATCCCCTTTCTATCAGCTGCTTCTTCATTCTTGCCTTCTGCTTATAGTACTACTGTGAATTAACGAAGGACGACATAGAAGACTTTGCATGTTAGTGCATTGTTTTCCTGAATACAATCTGTAGAAGATTTCAGCAAGAAACCCATAAACATCTTGATTTGTTTGGGCTAACATGCAGATTTTTCCTAAAGTTAAAATTATCTGGATAAACTTCTTTGATGCTTTTGCTAAAAAGCATTCCAGGGGAGATTCAGGAAACTTCATCAATGAGTCAGCTGTTGCTGCAGAGCTATGTTTGTAGAACCAGGAGAAGAATTAGTGCATGTTTAGATAAATGATACACTTCAGAGAATCAGCACTTTCTTTTTCTTGTTAAGGAAGTCACGTCTCATAAATTTCTTGGAATATTTTGAAGGTGCAGTCAAGTGTGTAGCTGATTTAGTCTTCCTCGATTTCCAGAAAGCTCATAAGGAAATGAGGCAGCCTTTGCATAAAAGGGAAGATCACGCCATAGACAATTAAATAATTAATATGCAAGTGTAGGAGAAAATGGTTCGTTTTAGCTCTGGAGGGAGGATATCGGCAACACATTATGATAAGGCAAATATGATGAGGTCAGCATAGTCTTAAAAAAATTGGAAGGCTAGAAGCAGCAAGATGAGAAGTCTTCAAATTATGTCAGTTTATACAGGTTAGGGAGAACTAGTTGCACGTAGCCCCAACTGGACTGAGCAACTGGAATTGCAAATGAAAGATGAAAATTCAGTTGTAGATGACTACTAAGTGGAGTTCATGGAAATAAGCACTCCCAATTCAAATATGAACTGATAGATACTGCATAAACTCCTGTAACTCACAAATGAGACTCTAGTTATTAATGTGTGTATACATGAGCTGAGTACCAATCAGAAAGCAAGGACAGTGTTGAGAGTTATTAGGAAAGATATAGAAAACAGACTCTACCAGTATGTCACTGAGTACTTCCATGTTACACCCCCGTCTTGAATACGGTGTGCAGTTCTGCTCTGTGAACTCAAAAAGGACAGAACAGAACTAGAAGAGCTCTAATGAAAGCCAGCAAGGTATGGAAGACCTTCTATACTAAAGACCAGGACACTCCAGTTCGGAAAAGAGGCTACGACATCATGAGTGGCCTGGAGATTGTAAGGAGGGAAAGGCTGTTTGACAGTTTTTCCAAGACCAGAAGAGTAGGTCACCATGCTAAATTAGAAGAAGAGAGGTTCCAAAGGAAGTAGGTCCTCAGCCAATGTAAAGTTAAACTGTTGAAAGAAATCACTTTCCAAGGGGTGGTGTGGATGCTGGTAGTGCACATGCACTCAAAAAGCAAGCAAACATTCATAGAAGAGTTATCATATCATCATATCATATCATCAAGGGTTATCATATACAGGCCTGTGAAATCCACCTCTGGAAGCCAACAAACTGCGAATTGCCAAAGGATGGGAAAGTATTATTATTGGAACATGTCACAACCTGAGTGCTCTGCCGCAGTCTTTCCTAGGTATTAGCTTCTGGGCTGGTCCTACATTTGGTATAATTCCGCATAACTGTTGCAACAGTTTCTGTCCTGGAAACTGTAACGTTGCCAGCTTACAAATGTTTCTCTAAAAATATCACAAAGTTCTCCCTTTTATTCTTTTGTTTCAGGTTTACATTACAAGACAGAGCTGAGCACAAATCAAACCACAAACTGCTGTTTTATTTTTTAGTATAAAGGAGGTAATTTCAAAATCGTTAACCTCCATTTTCCTCAGTGTATCTGGAATGCCAGAAGCTCTGTTGTTCTGCAAATGCAGGGTCACTCATTAGCTGCATGTTGGCTTTCTCCACTGTGCAATTCTGCACTGTTTGCATATGCAGCACACAAAATATGCAGGTTTTAAGTTATTTTCTAATACGTTTGGATGGACTGCCTCTAATTAGCTATCCTTGCAAATGTGATAACTGTGGTTGTGCAGGCTGTCCACCTAATAGCCCAATTAAGTCATTGTTCTGTGTGGTCTGTCTGGAAGTTGCTGCCAGGTGTGAAATAGAAATAGGCTTTGTACACTCTTGTTTCAAGAACAGTCCATCATGGCTTCTGCAAAGAAGTATGAAGGTAGTTCAGGCATAAATGTGCAGGCTGTTGTGTATTTTGTGTCTACAGTTAATCTTTATTTGCTGCATAAAATATTTGGTATCACTTCTTACTATCAGAGCTCTAGCTGCATGTATTGAACAGTAATCTAAAGACTACCCTAAAAGGTGAACCTCTGAGCATTTCAGGTATCAGCACTTCATCTGAAATATTCAGTCAATACACTTTGGATCAATCTGAAAGGTCAACAGTAGAACACAATTAATGAATACTGATTAAGTTGCCCAACACAAAATATTTTCGTCTACATGGAGCTTAGAGTCTTTATTAAGTTTCTTGTATTTATAGTAGTTCTTTTACATACCAGGTTGTTTCTTTAAAGACCTGACTGACAAGTCCCTGCTCATGAGTAAGTTGACTCAGCATTATCACTGTTAGAAAATGGGCTCAGCAGTGTCATTTAAATAAGGTGATAGTCCATTTAAAGCTCTTCAGTCTATAATTTAGATAAATGCAGATAAACAGAGAACAAGTGTCCGATCTTCAGCTGATGCTAGCCTCAGTGTCGCATTAGATACTGGCAACCTGTGTTCTGCTCTAGTGCTGGACCTGCCGTGACCTGGCTGCAGCTCAAGTTGAGTTTGCACCTGCTTCAAGTCATGCTAAGCTCCACTGGTGCCACAGAGAGTTGCAGTTTGTAACCTTGGGGGTTTGTGCTGATGCAGTTGTGCCAGATGGTGGCTATGTATAGCATGGAGAAAGCTGATGTGGCATCTGGCTTGAGCTACTGAAAGCCTAAATATGCTTCACTTCAAAATAAATATCTGATATGAATAACGTCTAAATTGAGGGTCTTATCCAAACACAGTATCAAATGATGGTCTAATCCTATGGCTATTCTCAATTACTGAAAATTCAGAGTACATCCTTGCCTGGGATGCTGTATTGGAAAGCCTAGGATTCTTTTTGTAACCCCTGAGACTAGATAGCTCCAAGCAAAGGAGCTTTAAAATAGCAACTCCAAAACTGCTAAAAGCATTCTATTGCTAGCTGGCTTTACTTGAGTCTATAAAAGTCCTGATGACCTAGCTTGTGGCTTGGCATAATTTTAGAGAACATGAGGACAATAGGGGAAACTCTGCCAACACTAATATCACATTTCTAAGAGCTGTCCAAGCTATATTATTTCAAATTAATTATATGGGATAAATGAAAGTTTACCTAATAAGTACCATTTTCATGAGAGCAACAGTGAATTAAAAATGGACTCATATAAGCTATGCTGAATTATTAAAAGTTCATGCTGCTAATTTCTCACCCTCCATTCAACTGAAGTTAATGGGATCTTGCCAGAGTCAAACAAAATAGATGTGACTTGCTGGAGAGGGAACAAGTCTCATTCATGTGTGCAAAGCTTTCACTTCAGACTAAATGAGTGTGAGAATTCCAATTTTTTTTCAGTCAGGCTATCCTAGATGTCATCCAGAAGTGCCTACATGAAGAAACTTATTTGCTAAAAAAGACCTGCTGATACGTCCTATGTGTGGACCTTTGTGCATGTTCCTTCTCCTCACCTGGACTCAAACACCAGGCTTTGGGCTGCATTGCATGCTGAAAGGGTTAGCTTTATTTACTTCTTAATTTTAAACTGTTTGTGGAAAAGTACCACGATGTGGCATATTCTATTTCAGAGGCCTAGTCATTGCACTCTGTGGTATAGTGGCTAAAGGTTTTGAGATTGTCCCCTGACAATTAGACATAATAGAAGAAATGCCTTCATGCTCATGAACCTCATGCAAAATTTTTTGCTACTAAATGGGAAAATGACAAGATTAATACAATTCATGAAAAAAAACCCCAAACCAAAACCCATGCAAATGCCGTTCAAAAGCAGGGATTTCAGTTCATGTTTGATCTGAGAAACATGAAGTCAGAATTCATGTGGTACGAATGCTATTCCTGTTGGCTATGAATTCTCTTCTACAAACAGATATTTAAGATACATAAGTCAGTAGAATATTCTGAAAAAAAAAAAAGGTGAAACTTTGAGGAACCGAATTGCTCTCTAAAGACTCTTTCTTTGCAGAGGTTTAGTGTAATGCATGGACTTCTCATTATAAATCTGAGAAGACAAATTTTGCTTCCTTGTCTGCAGCTAATGGCTTCCTGCCAGTGCTCATGGTATTTCTAACATATTTAAAATGCCAATTATCTGAAGTAACAGTGACCCTCTACCCCTTCAAAAATTTTAGCTTTGCACATAGGGAGTGAAGTCAAAAAGCAGATGGTGAAACTGGGAAAATGAATGCTGCTACTTACCTGACTATGATGTTGTCTAACTACTCACTGCTGAATTGATTCTCTATTTTTACTTAAAGGAGAGAGAACTGTAAACCAACACAGTCCATGTTTTCTTGAAACACAAACAGTATCCAGTGTGCTCTAGTTCCTGCTGAAAGTCTCTTAAACCAACAAGTCATTTGAGTCACTCATTATAATAGCTTAAGGGAAGCACATGGCCTGCAAACTCCTTCCATTTTCCTGTGGAGTCATTTGTCTTTTACAAATGAGTTTTTGGCACCCAGGACACTTATAGACAAGTAAACCTATTTTCTAGGAAAACACTTATTCAATACTAAATTCTCCTTTCATTGGATGGCCTTCAATGTTATGTACCTACTTGCTGTGAAGTTTACATTATTTTTAAGTTTACCTAATGGAACTACCCGAAGTAAATCAACATATGATTAAGGACATGGATGTGCACTCCTTCATATGTAAAATGGCTTTAGCTATATTGCCCTGAGATCACTTCACACTTAACCTGTCTTAGCATTCTTGCATTTCTATCTCTGCATTTGGGAACAAATTGGCACAAGAATAAGAGGGCATAAGGAGCACAGGTGTAAGTTCAGCTCAGACACTGAGTTTGGGTCTCAAGCACTGACAGATCACTTAACTGAAGAACCTGCAGGCAACTGAGCAATGTCACTGAAAGCTAAAATCCCCGTCTGTAACCATTCATGCACAGACTATACTGAAAACCACACTAAATACATCTCAGTCAGAACTGTGTGTTATTTTTCCTTTCTGCTGAACAAAATAGTGACTGTTTCAGCCTTTTGTATTAGGGATAAAACTAAATTTGCCATGTAGGAAATACTGGGAATAGCAAAGACACATGAGGTTTTTAAAAAGTGTTACTTAAGGTTTGGGGAATACTATCTCCAGATGAGAAGAACTGTCATCCTTCCCCTTACCACATTTGTGCAGGAGATCCATTTATCAACTGTACCTATTTATGCACTGGACCCATCAATACCCATTGTATAAGAAGGCACAGAAAAGTTTTATGAAAAGCTAAATGGAGTGTCATGGTTTCCAGTAATGTTTACAAGATCTTTCTTTCTTTTTCAAAATACTTGCCATGTTTCTTTCAGGAGTCTAAGCTCAGTTCTAGTGAGGTGTGTTTGTTTTAAACCAGTAAATATCTTAAGGCTTTATGCCATGGAGAAAAAAATTTAGTTTTATTATCACATTTCAACATGAATGATAAGTAAGTTCTTTAAAGCAAGCTAAATAATAAAGGACAGGAACTTTGCAGAATTCATTTCCTCCTTGTTCCCTCTTGGGGAACCCGAAGTCCTACATATTGCCAAGTTCAGTGACTATTTTTTGATGATTTCAGGTGAAACTGATTTTCTGTTGAGGTTTTCCTAGCTCAGTCTCATTTCAGTGCTATAAACCTGAAAAAAAACATAACAAAACCAGGGTCAGGAACAACATCAGAAAATGATTGGAATGAATCCTGACACAAAACAAAATATATCCAACTACTATTATTGCAATTCTGTTTGCAAGTCCTGTTACACTGGAGTTCACTTTTATGTGACAGAGATAGTGATTAACTTCTGTAGACTTCAGTTCACTAAACAGACTGAATTTACTCTTCTCATTCCTAGCCATGGTTTTCAGACTTCAAATCATGCATGTAGGTCTCACTTTCCAAGTCAAAATTCCATTTTCAAAAGCATTCAAACAGATCTGACAACAACACACTCCCAAGTAATACAATCTTATTGTTAGGGTTCTGTTCTGTACTCTCAGTTTTTGTATTTTGCTAGTTAGTGTTCACTGTTAATACACAGTTATTCTACTGCTATTGAGGATGACCTACATACCAAGGTAAGTTCATTTAAGAGTAAACCTCTATCAACACTGCCAAATGAAAAAATCAAACATCTTTTTTCACTTGCTTGTGCATTTTTTTTCACTTTTCTTACTTTTATCATTAAAAAGTGTTGTGTTTAAGTACAGGATAACTCAAAAATAACTAAGAGAAAACACATTGTTATCCCAGCTACAGAGATTTTATGACTGTATTAACGGTCCTGTGATGTTCTTGGGTTCAGTAAAAATAGGGAAGATTAACATTACCTAGTCATTACATCACATAGTGCCATTAGGACTCAATAATGTTTCAGACTGCATGAATGTAGTAAAGGTTACTACATGCTGTAAATGGCTTTGTCCTAGATGTGTTACATCAAAAATTGTCTTCTCTTTGCAAATATACCTCTTACTGAAATATTTTTTTTTGTAAACCTCATTTTGAAGATGAAATAATTGATCCTACAGTATTCTTAATTATTTACTTTTAAGTCATCTAAATCCTTAATCTCCAGTTTTGTACTCAAATTACTGAAAAATATTTTGTCCTGCTACCTTGAGATCACAGCTTTTCTGTCTTCCATTGCTGTTTCGAGCCATTCATCCACATTAGCCTCCAATATAAACTGTCTGACATGTTCTGATACCATGCTCACCTGTCCAGCAACTTTGGTTTCCTTTTGCTCACTCACAACCCTTCATTATTACAGTCTTTCATTATCTATTCTACTTCATATGCCTGGGAACTAATCATTACAACCATATTCATGGCTTTTCTAATACAAGCTGATCTATTGTCATGACTGAAATATGACTCAAATCTACCAGCCTTACTTCCACTACTGTACATTAAGCCTGATTCAGTGCCAGCTGGCCGTGGATGGGAAAACCCAATTACTTCACTGAGACTCTGAATGAGTCTGGAAAATAATGATTTGCTCACATATTAAAACTCCTGGTATGAAAGTAAAAATAACAGTGGCCCTCATGTTCTATGATACTTAGTGTTTCACACCCTAGAAGTCCCAAATTATTTCTTAGACTAATTTGGTTACTGCTGACTCTAGAAAAGAAAAGGAGATTCGTATCACTGAATTTGATTGAATTTGCTTTGGGCCAAAGAATGCTGTCACCTTCTGATCTTGAGGGAAGATATCTTAGAAATAATAGCAGTTCCAGCTTAAATTTCTCTTCTTGAAACAAATACCAACCCTCATTCCCTGAAGTTCAAAGTAGCTGGATTCTACTCTTACATTTATAGAATTAACAGAGCTTGTCAGTGGATTATGAAATTTTCTTTAATGCTTTTGATAAACAGAAAAGTATTCCAAATTATGCATATGGGAGTGTAGAAGCAACTAAAATGAAAGGCAAGCAGGTGGTGGGGAACATATGCCACCCTGCAGACAGTGTGCTCTCATGGCTTCTGCCTCCTCCCACCACATTGGCCACAATACTGATACCCTCGGGCTGCAGTACTGACTTTCACCAGCAAGGCTGGAAGGACGGGCTGTGTTTACTCTTGAATGCAACAGTTAGGATAATTCAGGATGGAAGGACTTCAGGAGGTCTCTATTCCAATCTCCTGTTACAAGGAGGATCAGCTGTGAGATAAGACCAAGTTGTACAGGGCTTTATCCAGTCTGGTCTTGAAACTCTCCAAGCTTGGAGAGTGACTGTACTGCTTCTCTGGGCAACTTGTTCCAGTTCTTAACTGTCCTCAGAGTGAGAAAAGTATTTTTTTCCTTATTTCAGTCCTTTTTTCAGCCTGAACCTCTCCTGTTTCAGCTTATGCTGATTGTGTCATGTCCTCCCACACTCTTATGTGAAGACTCGGGCTCCATTTGCTTGATGACTTCCTTGCAGGTACAGGCAGGCTACTGCTAGGTCCCCCTGAAGCTACCTCTTCTCCAGGCCACACAAGTCTTGATCCCCCAGTTTCCCCTATAATGCAACTGCTCCAGGATAAACCCTTCCCTTTATGTCCTGGCTGTGCCTCTGTGACTACATCCCAGGAAGCTGCTGGCCATCCCTGCAGCCAGGGCACACTGCTGGCTCATGCCCAGCTTGTGTCTGCCAAGGCCCCCAAATTCCTTCCCACAGAGCTGCTCCCAGCTGGGCAGGGACCAACCTGTGTCCTTGCACCCGAGCTTCCTGCCCAGAGACAGCAATTGGTGCTTGTCCTTGATGAATTTCAGCTGGTTTCCACTGGCCCATTCCTCCGACCTGTCTAGCTCCCTATGGATGGCAGCCCTTATCTTGAGTGCATCAACAACTTTCCCCATCTTTGGTGTCATTTACAAACTGGATGAAAGTGCAGTCAGGTTATTGATAAAGATGTTAAGCAGGACAGGGGAAGAAAAAACCCCACAGCACTCCACTTCTTGCTAGTTCACAGATAAAATATGACCCATTAATCCCTATCCTTCTGAGCCTAATGAATGAGTTTTTAGATGGATGATTGTCCATCCATCAAAACAGTAACATCCTAGCTTGGATACATGAACATTGTGTAAGACTGTCCTGAAAACCTGGCTGAAGTCAAGATAAATGACATGGAATGCTTTGCCTGTGTCCAGAAACAGATCCTGATCACAGAAGGCAATCAGGTGGGTCAGCCACAATTTACCCTCAGTAAATCCATTCTTAATTATCTCCCCAGGGACCACCGAAGTGAGACAAATTAGTGTGTAGTTCTTCAGTTTGACCTTTTGTAATTTTTTTTTTTTTTTTTTTGAAGATGCATATGATTTCTGCCTTTCTTTATTCATCAAGTACCTCCTCTGGATCTCTAGGGGTACAGTTCTAGATAGGCCTTGAGAGGGAGGCCTTGCCAGGTAGTGTCCTTGCTTTGTCTTCCCTTCAGACACTTTGTTTGGATGAACAAAGTTCATTTGGAACAGAAACCAGCGCATTGCTTTGGGTTTCCCTTTTTGACACAGTGGTAAACTTCCATCAAGCAGAGAGGAAACTGGAATTCTGCTGCTGTCAGCAAAGACAGCACAGATTGAATGATGTCCTTTACGTCTGTGCCCACATGGGCTTATGGGTAAAATTTCAGAGCGCTGCAGTAGAACTGGGAAAAAGTAAAGGATATGAGGCTGGGCTGGGGAGCTGCTGCTTCACATTAAATAGCAAAATTTCCCATTCTAAACTTCTGCATCAAGCTGAAAATACTTGAAAATCTTTCTTCAGTGACCTCTACAGAAAAGGGAAAAAACCCTACAACAGGTTCTAAATTTTCCCTCTGTTTATTTACATTTGGTCAGAGCATATGGCAGTATTTTTTCACACCTGAATAATTCAAAAATGGCTTAACAGATTTTATTCAGATGTCCAGCATAATCACTGTTGGGCTGAGGTTGAGTGTGGAAAATTGAAGCCAAAAGGAATTTAAATTATGAACAATGGGAAAAGGGATAGGGAGGCAGGAGAGCAGCTGGATTTCTAAATACGTAATTCTAACTACATCACAAAGAGCTTCACAGCTTCAACTGCTTTCCTATTCTTATTTCAGATGAATGAACACCACTTATTTGTATAGGCAACAAGAGAAGGAGTTTTCAAAGCTGCAAGGAGAAGCAGCCTGCAATTATCAAAACATCAGTGTTTTGCTTGTGTGTAACCAATCACTTAGGGGAAGGGAAAAATGAAATCTTTTGAGGTGGTTGACTCAACAAGCAGATGCGGAAAGTTTATGATTCATGAGCTAGAGCAAACGGTATCATTTAGCTAACTGTATTTACCAAGGTCTGCTGGGAAAGGAGAGTTGAGGATGTTGCATTGTATGGGATAGCTCAGTGACAATCCATGGAGTGGTGACATGGTTGATGCCACACTGAAATGAAAATTTACCCCACAAAATACCAGATTGATTTTTGAGAAGAAATAACTAAAGGAGAGAGAAAGCTTCCTTGTCTGTGAGCATTTCAGTGTAGGTTGCAGCATGTCACTTCACAAATATTCTGGATTCCCCGTGTGAGGAAAGAAGATGGCATGAACACAGGTAAATACGCATGGTAACAGAAAAGCAAGAACTAATGTGTCTCCATAAAAGCTGCTGACCCTGTTTCTGTGGCGCTCAGTCTTTCAACTCCTAGCAGGGAATACCTGGCAAATTATCTCTGATAACTAAAACCAGCTGCCTTCCCCTTCTGTCTCAGTAAGTCTTAGACTTACTGTTGCTTAAAAAAGCTTCTTGGCAGCTGTCTGTATGACTTTGAAGGACAGCTCAGAAAGCAGAACTTCAGCATTTTCTGCAGCAGTACTGGCTGGCAGCCTGAGACAGTAGCTCAGCTAAGTGTGATATGCTCAGGTTTGTGTTTGGGTCCTGGAAATAGGCCAGGGCTAGTTTTCCCATTGAACAAAATGCCAGTCTTACCACTTCCATGGAAGGCTTTGGGAAGTTCATCCTTTCCACTAATACAAACAAAAGTCCTCAGCACTTTTTATGTGTAGGCACAAATGGAAATAGTGTTATAAATAAAACCACGAGAGCCTACTGACTTAATTTAGTGAGACTGCTGTAAAAATGTACCATGTGCCAGCATTCAGCTAGATCCAGAGGGCTCCTTTTAGCAATGGGGAGGCAGGAACTTCAGTTTATCCAGGTACTGCCTCTGAGTAAAGTGGTGAAAACAGCACAAACACCCAGGTCAGGAGAAAGGGAGTGAAAAAGAGATGTAATTTCTGTTCACGCTCAGTGAGGTATGACTCAGCGCAGCAGTTCAGCCTTGAAAGAAGCTCATTAAAAAAATATAGATGGTTAATTTAGATTGTGATTCAGGGGAAATTCAAGTTTCTTGTAGGCTAGACATTTAAATGTATTTCTAAAACATTGCAGAGACTCTTATTTAGTGAAATTTTAGATAAGCTTTTCTATACAAACACACGTTAATGAAGTGCATACACATATAAACATTACAAAATTCAAAGAATGTCTTCTCTTGCAACAAAACATTGCTTTCAAGCTCAACCAAAATTGAAACATCTATTTCCATTTTGAGAATAGTTTTTTATAAAAACAAATCCATCTAACCAGACTAAAGAAACTAACCAACTAACACAAAACAAAACCAAAACTCAAGCAGCCAACTAAAAAAAAGTCAGAAGAAAATAACTTTTCAGCTTTTTCCAGATAAAGTATATTTTCAAATGTGAGGACAGAAATCAAGATATATAAATGTCACAACTTGTTTCTACTTCTGTACAACTTAGGCATTACTGAGAAAAAAACATGCTAGATACAGAGAAAAGAAAAGCATCATTTGTCATGTTGACACTAGGATATTCCTGAAAAATTGTTTATTCCCTTTTCACAGTGTCATTTCCATCATCAGTTATGTTTCCACCTTCTGAGGATGCACTAGTGATAGGAAAATCAGAGGAAATGGTTACACCTACTTGATCTGTTCTGGTACAAGGCAGATGAATAATCAAGTTCCTGTCAGTTTGGAATTGCCGTGGTCCAGAAGTAGCTTGAATGCAAAAAGAACCTTAGTGCATACCTGCAACATGGTCAAAGCAGCTGTGGGTGGGTTCCTCTGCTCCATCATTCTATACAGCTTGAGGAGATTCTCAGCTTATCAATGATAGTGTTTGGGTAAACAAATAACACTGAATGTTGTACATATTCTGTCTTGTCTAGGCTTTACCTACCATACTTCATTCCTCTGACACTGAATAACAAAAAGCTCGTATATAATTGCAGTTAAGACCATTGTATTTTCTTGAGACAATATATCCGCCCTATGCTTGATGAGAACTCCATATGCACAATTACACTGTTTTTGTCATAGAGGCATCTAAATACACATTTCTTGTACACCGCATGTAAAACTTCATTCTGTCTTACACTGGGAACAGAAAACACAGAAAAGGAGCCAAAGTTTAGAAGACTAAAAAAGTTTAGAAGAACATAAGTACTATAATTTGGCTTCTTATATGTTGAAGACAGCTTATGAGCAACTTGAAGGCCTGTCATGTTTTCTGTCACTAGGCTTGTGAAGTGTTTGAAGTAATTATGTTAATCTCCCTGCAAGAAGCATGTCTTACTACTTCTCTGGCCATTTTGGATTAAGATTTCATAAATGCCAAGCTTTTTAGAGCTTGCTTTTTCCATTGGAAAGAATTCAGGGCTCTAAAGTTTCATCAGCCTTCTACAAATAGATGATACAGAACCCACAGTTACTTGCTCAATTTTCATTTTTATTTTCATTTTTTCAGGCAAAATCATAACGTCTAAATTTAAATTTACTACTCACTGTGAAGGATAGTCCTTGGACATGCTCTATATACAAAAATTTAGTGCCACATTTCCAAGAACAAATGTTTCTGAAGAAGCAAGGAATTTTCCCAGAATAACAAGTGTCTCTCCAGGTCCACAACCTTGGCCAATGTAAATCAGTATAGGAATAACAAATGAGGTTATGCTATCTACATCAGCTGAAGATGTACCTCACTGCACAGCACAGAGAAATATGATGAAGTCATAGCCATTTTATGATCTCACTAACGGATCATGTAGCCTTACTTCTGAGGTGCTTTTATTACTCTTTCCTTTGTGACTTTACTTGAAAAGCAGTAGCATCTGTGGGCCACAAACAGAAGACAAAAAGATTGAAGCAGTTCTCTGTTAGCTGTTTGGTAGATGACTAAGAGCCAGACAGAACACTTTTCAAGAAATGTGCATTAAAATAATGAGGATTTCCAATCTGAAAACAATGACATGTTCTGAACCAAGTCCCTTTCCAGAAATTATACAAAAAGTTACAAAATTCTCAGGCATTTTGGAATGACGACCGTTCAAGATTTTTGTGGTGAAAGCATAACCTTTGAAATTGTTATTTCACAAACAAATGGCAAGCTCTGTCCTTCTTCACACAAACACAAAATTTGATTACATCTGTAAAAACTGCCCCCAAAGCATTTCCTTTGGCTGATGTGGAATGCTGAATATTCACTAAATCAGACACAGAAAGAAATTTTTTTTTGGCTCTTATGAACTTCTGAAGCTTTGGGGGCTAACAGCTGCTTATCTTGTGAACAGAATTTCCTGTTAGTATCCTTCCAGCCTATTTGTTCACTAGAAGCACAACAAATGTCAACAAAAAAAATACACTATGTTCCACTTTTTAGAGACAATTGAGAAGTCTTGGATGTTTTACACTTCCCAAATACACTCCCGTTCTATTAATGAATGTACTATTATGGCCTTGCTCAGATCTTGCTCAGTTCTGGTGACTGTTAGTTGGAGTGAAATTATAAGGGTGTTGAGGGACTGACTATGAACATCATGTTCTTGTAACATGAAATGTCCTTCCAATAGCAGTACTAGCAATCATTTTAGGAAAGACTGGATATTTTTAATCGTCAAAAAAAATGGCTTTTTTCTTGCTATGACAGTCAGACTCTGAGTAAATCTGTTGTTCTAACTCCCTTCAGGTTAGCTAATAAGTAGCGATTCTTTTTTGCTGACAAAATGAGATGTCTTCCATCCTCTACCTCATGCAAAGCTGCGCAGCCTCCAAAGCTATCTCCCTCAGCTACTTCCAGCTACAATATCAATGGAGGTGGACTAACCCATTATTGGGAAGAAAGGCAGCAAATGTACTGTGGCCAACACTCCTGATCCTACAAACTCTGTACTACAGCTTTCATTTGGCCAAGAGACAGAAGATGGGAACTGTTACTTACTTCCTGTGTGTGGAAGACTGAGTGGGCAGGGCAACGATTTTCCAGGACTCCCACTCCAAGATAAGGTATCGGAAGCCTGGGCATAACAAGAGCCCAGGACAGATAGACAATATTCTTTGGTGCACCTTCTGCAGTGCTCCTAAACTTGGGAGCTAGAATTAGCTACCAGATCCTGCTCTAGGAGCACAGGACCACTGCTCACCCTAGCAGGCAGCCTGGGATGTTTTAATTACTTGAGAGCTAGTTTTGGCCTCACTTGCAGGAGCTTAATATTGAAAACAGAAGGTATCAGATTCAAACAGAGGGATACTTTTGTAATACCTAAAGGTAATCATGCTAGTCCTTCAAGTTCACCAAGACTGCAAATAATTGAAATGGGTCATTCTCCTCCAGTCAAAAACATGGTCCTGATGGGATTCTGCTTGATTTGTCATTTGATAAATGAGCAGAAACATGAAGCTTTCTGATAACACCATTTGGAGCAATGCCTGCTACATAGAACTGTGCCTATCTACTCTCTCCAAGTGTACTTGTCATCAAGATTAAATCATCTGGATGGCTCACCAGTTTCCATCAAAGCAGGACACACAAATGCAGCAAACAGTGCTGCTTTACTTATTCCAGGGGAGGTAACTTCAAAGCTATGTCTGTTTTCTGAAAGGGGCGACCAAACACATGACAAATCATTTATTTTGCTTAAGGCACTACTGGAGAGTGTACCCATGCCACAGAAAGACAACAGTCTAAGACGACCCACCATCCAGGACCTAGACCTACATTGCCTTGACCTCTTTCGACAGCATTGTGTGATATTTGTAGCACACAAGTTTGTGGTGCTTAGTGATCCTACACAAAAGGCAGGAGCCAATTAGAAAGCTATGAGACTTATGCACTACAGAGCTTCACAGTGTTTGAAGGGTGTGATCCTCCTGCTGGCCTTGCAGGATTAATGATATCAAGAGAAACATTTTGTGCAAGAAAACAAGGAGCTCTGTGAGCAATTGAAGTTACTTTAACAAGCAGAAGCTTGGTTTTCCAGATCCCTGTAGCTAGTGTTTGGTGTTTACCACACACGTTATACTATATGTGCACACAGCAACTGCAAAGCACATGTAAAATCAGACCATTCAGCATCTGTGCAGCACATCTAGCCTCCTTTATATGAGACGCTGACTTGCTATGTGCATACGGCCCAAGATAGATGTTCTTAACATACCCTGGGTAGCTTTTTGCCTCCTGACTGCACTCTGTAACTAAAGATGTGTCCAAAGTTTTTCCTAAACCCAAGGCATTCAGAATGCTCATATGAGCACTTTCTGATGTGCCTGAGATACACGCTCACATTGTAACCTTTCCCTAAAGTGAAACAGAAATGGAGCTCCTCTAGAAAAGTAGGACATTTCTTAAATGGCCACATGCAAGCTTTTCATGTGAGATGTCTGTCCCTGTTTGATAAAACTGACCAATAGGTTCAAAGTTGTGGCGGTGGTAGGGAAAAGAAATTTAGACTTTGCATTTCTGCTTGCAAACACTGTACTTTCCATACAAAGCTTGCTACATAAAGATCATCAACAGTGGCACTGTTGACATTGTCCTGTACCCTGGAGTCCAGAAAACTTTTTCTTCTCACAGTGGGCTTCTTCTTGGGCTTGTCAGCAAATAGCAAATGCAGAAAACATAGCTGTCATTCACCCTAAGACTGAGACAACAAATCGTCATTTTGATTGACCTTAGTGATTCTTAACTTTTCAGAGGATATCTGCTTGTTCACACACATAAGGAAATAGGATTATAGCATCACAAGTTCAAGAGGGATCCACAAGCCATATACAGTATGAGTTACAGTTTATTACATGGAATACAAGTATTATTTTCCTTGATTGCAGCTGAAACATACTTCAGATTAGCTGCTTTTTAAATAATCAACCCTGTAACAAAATCCATGTGAGTACTAATGTAAAGGTGGCTCTGAATTCCCACTCATAAGCTCTACAGGCCAAACCTAATACATCTCCTATATGAAGGGGGATAGTCAGCCTTTGCTAAGGAAGCTTTCCCCTTACTGAATGCATAGCAGTGTCTTGGGTTATGAAGAATTTATTCATTGTGCTTATCAGCATTTCAAAAACATTTAGCATAAGCACTATAAAAGATTGCTGTGAATTGTATTGCTATATGTATATAGGCACTACTGAATACAATAGGAAATAGGATAAATTTACATTTTTATGAGAGTTTCCTGAGTTAAAGGAATGTGCTTACTACTTTGAAGTTGAGAGCAAGTTCATGTGTGCAGCATAACTGTAGTATCGCAGTGCAGGTGAAGTTATTGCTGTTCTAATCACTCCTGTGTTTTCCATGGATGCAAATGCAAATGTGGGTAGAAAACTGGATCTGATTGCTGAGAGTTGTCTGGTGGCTCATCCTGCCTCGTTTCACACCTGGTTTGTGCTTGTGAACCATGGCACAAGGAACAGCTGTGTTGCCCCCTTTAAGATCATAACTTCATCTGCCCCTGTTTGCATAAGGGTAAGGAAGACAGGTCCTAGATTTCTTTTGCCTCCAAAATATGAAACAACATTTAACACAGCAGGTTTTGCCTGACTTGTGTAAGCTAGCTATAAACAGATATCAACGTTGGTCAACTTGAATGTAGATCCTGTATTCTTCTCTTGTATAATGTAAAGCCCTGGTGAACAGAGACTGAAGTCCATGGTCAGACATGAGTAAAGGCTGTTCAGGAAGGACAAGTGGGGAAGAAGAGGAGGTGAGCTCATGAAGAGTCTGACTGTCCAGTGCTCCAGTATAAAGCTGGAGGACAAGCTCATTGAGCATGTCTTTGGGTCAAGAACAGAGGAGGAGTATACACTGAGAATGAATCTGTAAGAACTACTTGACCAAGAGGACACAGCAGATGAGACTTTCTAAAATGACTAGTAAATATCTACTGTTTACAGGGTCTCATCTTCATGTGGTTTTCAGCCCTCTAGACATTGACAACATGACATTATGTAAGCACGACAGGAAAACCTTAGATCGTGTTGGCACCTGTTTCCTAACACAGAAATATTAGAGGCTCAGCCATAGGTAATGGTCTACCAGCTGTGAAGAGCTAGTGGAAAATGCAGGCATAGTTAGCAGCTTGGGTTGCAGTAACCACAGGATGATTTAGCTCAGGATCTGAAGGAAGGCTGTGAAGGAAAACAGCAGGGTTAGCACTCCGGATTTCAGGACAGCAGACTTTGGCTTATTTTTAGGGAACTGCTAGGCAGAGTGCCCTGGGAAGCAGCCATGAAGGGGAAAGGTGCCCAGGAAAGCTGGCTTATTTTTAAAGAAAACTTTTTTAGAGCTCAGGAACAAACCATCCTGTTGTATAGGAAGACCAGGAATTCTGGCAGAAGGCCTGCTTGGTTATGCCAGGAGCTTCTCCATGAACAAAACCACAAAAAAACTTGAGAGTACAAGAAGTGGAAACAAAGAGAGGCAAGAAAAGAAGAGTATAGCAATATCGCTCAGCAATGCTTAAGGATAAATGCTGTAGCGACAAAATCAGGATGATCAAAACAGAAGGTGGGTCTGGAGCTAAAACTGGACAGGGATGCATAGGGCAATGAGAGATTATACAGGCACATTAGCTGGAAAAGGAAATTCAGAGAAAAGCTAAGTCAGTGGATGAATGAGGAGACAGTCTAGTAACAAACACAGAAATGACTGAAATACTGAAGCCCTTTTTTGCTCCTGTCTTCACAGACAAAACCTGCTCCCAGAGCTCTGTGCTTACCAGCACATATTGGGAAGGAGGTGGTGTATAGAGGCCATAACAATTTAGGGACTACCTAATTAGATGAGAAGAGGTGAGTGCTGACAGAGACGGCTGATATGATTGTGATCCCTCGTCCATGGAAAGTAATGACAATCAGGAGAGGTAGCTGAAGAACTAGCAAGAAGGTAGTAAGGACTAGTCAACATATATTTCCAAAGAGCAAATAATCCATGGCTAAACAGATTACTTTCTCTGACAGAATGACTGACTATGTAGGCAAGAGGAGCTGATTTTAGTAAAGCATTTACTCCTACTGTAAAGTAAACTCCTACTGTATCCTAGATCTCACTCAAAAGCTCAGGAAGCTTGGGCTTGAGTAGGGTAGAAATTGGGGGTCAAAGGGCAGAAATCAATGGCTTTAAGCCTGACTGGTAAGTAGTAGAATCCCTCAAAGGGCAACACTACAATCCACAATATAATCCATAGTCATGATGATGAGGCAGCACACACTGTTCATGAATTTGTGGGTGATGCTAAACTAGGGGAAATGACTGACCCAGCAACTGGTGGAACTTCAGTTCACAGTGACCTGAGAAACTCAGGAACTGGGGAAACAGAAAACTCATGGCATTCAGTAAGGAAAAATACAGCTGGGGCATAATAACCCCATACCTCAGCACTAGCTGGGAACTGGCTGGCAGAGCAGCAGCCTTACTGGAGAGGACCTTGGATTATAGGTGTTAACTGGTGCAACAGTGGATGCCAAGGTGAACATGTGCCAGCTGTGTGCTCCCATAATGAATAAAGCAAAAGGCTAAGGGTTACCTTAGGTGGAGTGTGGCCAGCAGATCAAGTGAGGTTATTCCTTGCTTTAATCTGCTGCTGAGAAGGCCATAGTTAGGCTACTGTATCTGGTTCTGAGACCCTCTACACCCTTCAAGAGGGAGGTTAAAGCTTGGAAACAGTCCTGTAGAGAGCTATCAAGACAGTCAGGGACACAGAGAACACGAGCTATGAGGAAAAACTGAGGGAGCAGAGCTTGTTTAGTTTGGCAAAGAAGAGGTGAAAGTGAGATTGAATAGTGATCTATGACTATATGAGGTGAAGTTACGAAGATTACAAAGCCAGACATCTCTTCACAGTAGCAAACACAAAGCAGACAAGGGTAGGGGATATCTTTTGTGACTTGGGTGGTTCAGATAAGACAAAGGGAAATATTATCCACCAAAATATAGTTCAGCACTGGAAGAAGCTATAAGAAATTCTGTAGAGACTACACCCTTGGAGGTTTTGAAGACTCAGCCAGATGAACCCATGACGGGCCTAATTCAGTGTTAATGATTGTCCTGCTTTAAGCAGAAAACCAAACTATACACCTCCCAAGTATTCCTCAATACAGCTCTTGTAATATGCTATGAAGTATCTCTAGTCCGAGCAGAAATCTTGCATTTCAAGTTTATTTTGCTTGTGTGGTGTATATCCATGAAGGTTATACAATTCAGATCATCAAGAAGACCTTCTAGCTAAGGAATTAATTTCAGTTTATTGGCTATTTTCCCCCTCTGTCTCAAAGAAGATTTTTTTTTAGAGTTATTTGTTTGGTAAGAGAAGTGAAATATTCCGGCTTTGTTTTGAAAGGTGTGGGTAACAAACAAAATTGGATTGCATATAAATCCAGAAACTGATAGTTAAGCAAGTGAATGGAAAGGAATCTCAGGTCAAACTGCTGGTATTTATTTTTTTGTTTACAATATTAATTCTAATATACCCTGGTAAAAATATTCTGGTTCAGCCTTGTCATCATAATAGTGCAGGCCCTTGCAGTAGGTACTTCCTAAGGTTCCTTTTAGCAGAACTACCTCCTGGTAGACTCAATATTCCTGTTATTTACTGAGTAACAGAGATAAATCTTGTTCTGTATTTCTTTTTTTCTTTTTTTTTTTTTTTTTGGTATAAGAAGGCTGAAAGAAGTGGAGGCACATCTTCAGCATCTTTCATTCATTGCCTGTTATTGGGAATGAGCTGTATCAGGTTAGAGTTTCGTTGCAGTTGGTTACAGGGAATGGGAAGAGAACACAGCCTTCCTTCAAGTTTCCTGTTTCGTTATCTTGTTGGAGCATCTACTGGCTCTTGTGACTAACTTGCTTCATGGCTATGAAATAAACTCCTGGACACACTTTAGTTCCTCCATGAGAAAGGTCTACACCGTGACTGGTAATTTTAGCAAAGGTTTTCAATGTTATGCTATAGTAAAGGCTAATGAGTGCTTGCTTCTAGGTAGAAGAGAGTGTTTGAGAAGGCAGCATGGGAAAGTTCATGTTTTTATCCTCTAAGATTGCTCAGAGGCTTAATTATTCTGGTCAGAATATAGAGTAATTTTTGCTTAGAACCAGTCTTTTTAAAAAGGAACACATAAAGAAGGAAGGCAAGAGGATTTGCTTTAAGTTTTGTTACTAATTTTCACAAACAAAAGAAACAGACATTGGTTAGAAATGGCAGAACAAGAAAAGCAGATTTAGATCATAGACTGAACAAGACTGGAGCTTCAGACCATGCACATCATTATGTATCTTATTCATTACATACCACCGCAAATTCACCATGAAATTCTCAAAACTAAGTCTGATGCATCTGTTGTAGAAAAGTAGAATATTTACTCAGAACATGACTGCCTCAATATGCTCTGGTCAGTTTTCTTTCTAAATTCAACAATAAGGATTTTTAATAGTAGTACTCATGGCTTCCATGCCAAAAACCGGGTGTAGGAAAGCATTTTCCTGAACTATTCTGATAGCCCTTTGACATCCTTCTATTTCTGCAAGGAGGAAATGGTTCTGGCATCAGTAATCTTCCCCGATGCATAATTTCAGTCACACTGACTTTGTTGGGACAAGCAGCAGGAGGTGCCTGAGCCAACTGCACTGTCATTAGCTACCCGCAAAACAGAGGGGGATAGCCCTCACAAAATCCAGCCTTGTTGCCTCCTAGGCTCTTTTACTCCCAGTATAGGGGCATTGCTCATCCTTATGCTTTTTTATGATCCCTACACTGTACAGGAGTCTAGCCAGCATCATGATCTTAATAATCTATTTGACTTGGCTAGAACCTACAACACATGGTTGTGTATGAGCCTGAAAAATTTGTGCCTTTGTAGGAAAGACAACACTGCAACAGGAGACTGCACAGATGAAATCACATGAAAGACTGAAAGCAAGACAGCTGTGGCGATTTTGAGGTTTGGTTATGACTTGATTTTACCTATGTTATAAATTCCTGCAGATCCCTTTTATTTCCTTTGTATCAGTGAAAGATGGTGTAAACTCCTACCCTTGCTTTCCTGAGTACTACAGCCTCTCTGGCAAGAAGCCAGAGTGCTGGTTTGTAAGGAAAGGAAAGGGAGAGGATGGGCAAGGGGAGTACAAAGAAGAGCTAAAGCATCTCTTAAACTCTAAACAATTCAGCATTCAGCTAACTGGCAACTGTTTGGCACTATGGCGTTGCCCAGTTTACTTTCACAGTTCCAAGAAATAGCTGCTCAGAAACCCTTCTGCTAATGTGATGGCTACCATATTTGGAACAGAAACTCTTTACTGATTTGGTTTGTAATCTTTGCTTATTAATAGCTCAGCCTCAGGCTTATGTAGCTTATGGAATTCAGGATACCTGTGACTTACCTCCAGGTGTGGTATTAGGCTTGTTTTCCTGAGTGATGAATTAAGGCACACAAGTATACTTGAGACTACAGAGAAGATGGGGACAGTACAAGATGGTATCTATGAATTTCATTGATCAGAAGTAACACCACATGCCTCTTCACAGAAGTCCTATCAGACAATACATTCAGGAAGTCTAGGCTGTAAGGTCACACCATGGCCCACTGATTAGCTCTTCTGGAAGGTGCTAGAGACTTCGACTATCTTGGAAACTGTGATGTTGCAGAAATACTTGGAAACCACTCCTTATAGAAAGTTACAACTTTGCACCCGAACAGGCTGTTTGTCCTATCAGCTTCATGTCAGACCTACCACAAATGAAGCCTCCTTTAGTGATTTTTGTGAGAAAAGCTGATGCCCTGATTGTCCCATTGGAAAGTTCATTCTCAGCTTTTTAACTCACTAAATCCAAAGTGAAGGTGCTGTTTGCACGGTCAGATATTGTTACTGCAATTAACCAATCTTAACTGAAGGACAGACTCACCAGTCTGGTGGTGATAACAGTATGTGGTGATAACAGTAGCCTGTGCCTGTCACCACCGGGCTGCTGGGCAAGCAAGCAAAGCAGTACCTGCCTCCATTACATGAAGTCATTCAGTTACACCGGTCAATGAACTGTAGCTGATAAAGCACGAGATGTCTTATACTTCCATGCTGGAACACAGTCAGCTATCAGCTTCTGGATCTCCACTGATCCCACTGGCCTGTATCTTTTCCTTTCTGAAGCTTTTCAGTAAAGCTGGAACAAGTTTGTGTGTGTGTTCTATTTATGCACTGTAAAAACCTTGATCCTACCATACCTCAGGACTCCCCATGTGTTCTTTCATTTATAGTACCCACAAAATTCACCCAATAAAGTCAAAAGTTATAGGCTGGCTACAGATCCCCTGTCATTCAGCTACAAACAGCTGGTAGTGCACATTACAAGGCTTATTTAAAGCTCAAGTACTTTCATCCACGCTCTCTGATAACTGAACTTGGCACGTAAAAACATGAAAATAAAAATATCAAAGTAGTGTAGTGTTTCAAGGAAGCATTCAGGAAGTAGACAGCATGTCTTGCTCCAACACAGAGAATCCTGTGGCCGAATGCATGGTGCGTGGTTTGAGAATGTACCCATCTCTGGAATGGAAAGGACAGGTCATCTAGGTGTGGCCGCATAACTCACCATGTAGCTGCACACACTTGTGTTCGCCAGTCTGAAGTGCTGGGTCCTTTCTGTGGTGACCTGCTGCTAACAATTCAGCTCCAGAGAAATCTCCACAATTGACTCTTGGTTGGAAGCAGAGGGGTGTTTTAATGGGAGTGATAGCAACAACTTGTGCTATCGACATGTCTGGTGGGTAGTTGAGGAATAACGTTTTTGAGGCTCTCATTTTCTGGGAGAGCCACTTACATCTCAACATTTACAAATATTTTGAGCTTTAACCACCTCTACTATAGTTATTTAATTAGACTCTCAAAAAGCCATTCAAGGCTTGTGCTTGGCACAAAGAGCACAGTAAAGTACAAGAGGCAGACAGCTTTAAATCTAATGCCTCCACTTTGGAGGAATAAAGGGTCTAAGAAAAGTGGCTGTATAAGACTAGAGCTGATGTAATTTATGCGGGTTTAAGCTCTCTTCCATGACCACTTCAATCACCAGAGATCCTCAGAACTTTCATTTCAATCAGTTTCTGACCTAGAAATGCACTTTATTGGGAGAGGGTGGTAAAGGATGGACAAGGCATATGATTGCTGCAACCTAGAGCAGTAGGAAGACAACCAAATGATCCTATAAATTGCTACTGTGCAATGAGCCCCCAGGCTTTCCAGCAGTCAGCTTCCAGGACAGGAGTAGCAGCAACAATTAATAATTCTTAGCAATATTTGCCCCTATTAGACAAATTAGAGGTGGGTGTCCATCTTGTCCTTTTTTCTGCTATAACTCTGTGGTGACACTGACACTGTTAGGAGAGTTTTAATTATAGGACTAAGTTTGCAAAAGTACAGATGCAAGTGCTTCTGCAGTGGCCTCCTGTGACCCAGTTTGAATCTGAAAGCAGTGCAGTCGCACCAATATCATGAATGCTTTCACCAAGCAATGTACCAGGTAGACCTGATGGCTTAAGATGGAGTTACCTCAAGGAACAGGATTTTGTGCTGACTTGACACAACTAACTGGGCTGCCAGGAGGCAGCTTCAACAAACCAGATATTGGGGAGCAGTGAGTGCAGGGGTGCTCTGCAAGGGAGGAGGATCCAGGAGTTGAGTGGGGCAAGACGGGGAGCTAAACCAGATCTAAGATCCATCCAGGAAGCAGCATAAGGTTGGATGAAAGACAGGGCTGGAAACAGGCACGACTGTGGTGTCACTGTGGCCAAAGGCTTGTGGCCCAGACTGAACTGAAACAGCATCCTGGGCCATGGGCAAGGGTGGGGGGAGGTCCCAGGGGAAGCCTGGAAGGGGTAGGGAGGGATAACAGTGCCCTCAGACCCACAGCCCTGGAATTCACAGTCAGAAGTTCTCTCTTAAGGTAGGAATCCAACTTGTATTTCAAACAGAGCAATGTTTTGGTCCAGTAAGTAAAGTACATAAGCAGCCTTCAGTGTGGAGATCAGAACATCAAGTACTGGAGTAGAAAATCACGTTTTTCTTCTCTCAGGGTATTTGACACTCTCTTCTGTGGGCCTCATTTCTACCTTGTAGGAGGTACATTGTAGCTGTCACATTAGTTAGATCATCCAGTCAATCATGCATTTGATCCTACATTACTGACATTCTTGTAGTTGAGTAAGAACAGAAGAAAATACTACAAGACAAGCCAATTCTGATCACTGTCAAGATATTGATATAGTCAATCCAGCTGTTAACTAAAAGACATTTTTGTGGCCATAGGAGCCAAACAGTGAATACCTTATTCAGCTGTTGCTTTGGTGAAACTTGCAAGTAAAAATGGAGCAAAGACACCAAGATGTAACCCATAGATCAGGGGTGTCAAATGCATTTTCACCAGGGGCCACATCAGCTTCATGGTTGCCTTCAAAGAGTCAAATGTAATTTTAGGACTCTATAAATGTAACTACTCCTGAAAATGAGTTTGACAACCCTGTTATAGATGATCACAGAGAAGCCTGACATAAATAGATCATAAGAGAAGCTTATAGTAGTTGAGCACATTTGCTTCTTTTGTCCATGAGCAACTTTAAGTCTTAAGGGTAATTAGGGTAGGAGACAGAAATAACCCAGATAATTGTACTGTCAGAACAGCAACTATATCCATCTTTGGGAAAACTTGCATACAGACTTCTGTGGAGCAGGAAAGCCTTTTAAAATCAATGGCCAGTGCAAGACCTCCTGAGAGGCACATATGCTTTGCATTAGAGATTGAGCTGAAGCCAGGAATGTTGGGGTAAAGCAAGGTTCAAAACCCACATATCCCTACCTGGCTATAGGCATGAAGCACCACTTTTTATGATACAAGCAGAAAAACTCAGTCTAGCAAAACTAGACCTAGCTATGCCCACCACCATACAACTTTGGGTTGTTAAGAATAAAATTGTTATCAGAGGATTGCATCTGTCTTAATGTCAGGACTTAAATTTGGATTGAGGTGTTCCAGTAGCATGTTATCGAAGTTGTTATTTTAGGATTTTACCATTGCTTTTATTTAATGCACTTCTTCTGTGATTCTGTGAAAAAGAATCTTGTTTCTACCTATGTTATAGCAATCAATTTTTGTAATTTGTGTAGTTGGTATTTACATTTATGAGGCAAATGATACCCACTGCAAATAGAATATTTTACATATGCCTTATACTGACATGTAATATGCCAGTTTCCAAAGAACAAATGACTCTATAACCGGGTGAATCAACAGGGAATTAGACTCTGATTACATTTTATATACTCATTATAAAACTTAGTATATGAGAATAACGCTCTTACGAAATGTTAAAAAATTGCACTGCATGGTAAAATAAAAAGTTTTATTAGGAAAATGCTTATTGAATAGACAGGCTTAGGAAAACCTCTACATACAGGAAACTCGGTTTATTGTCTTCATATAGAGAAAACTAGGTTTTGCCAATAAACTGAACAAAACACTCCCTCTTGTGGTGTAAGGCTGGAAACAGAGCAGCAGATGGAGGCTGCGGGGGCCAGGCTGCTCCAGCAGATGCAGCCGAACTCTGCAGGTTTGGAAAGCCCTGAGCTGTTATGACTCCCGGTTTGCTCTTGTTTTGTTGTGATTTGTTGTGCTATTGATACTAGCTTCTCCTGAGGAAAAAGATCAGACAATCCCTAGACACAGTAAAGGAGGTGCTGGGTGACAGGGATGCGGGGATGTTGGTAGAGTGGGAGAAGAAGAGGGAAGGTGGCCATGTGAATACTTCAGACTTGTGCTGCAATAATCCTGGACTAAGAACCATGGCTTGTGCCTCTGTAGTCACATCTAAGATAATCACAGAGCAAAAAACTGATTATTAATCAGAAGAACAAATTGAGTACAAGTAAAAGAAGAAAAATGTAAGTATTTAGGACTGGATTTTTTCCCTCATGGGGAGGATGGAAATATGACAGCGGGTAAGATCCAGAGGACAGACGGGGCTGAAGAAAGTTGTACCTGAAGTGCTGTTGCTGGAGAGAAAGGCACTGAGATGGAGTAACTGGTAAGAGGTGACAAGAGGAGCTGGCTAAGAAGAGGGAGGTAGCGTGGGTGTTTGTCACAGCAGAGTAACACTGTGGATTTCAGAGAAACAGTGAATTGTTATGATACACAGAAGGGTCTAGTTGTACAAATACATCCAGAACAGACCTAGTTCCCCATCGTTTTGCAGGTGTTTGTTCAATGTTTTTCTTCTTCCTGATACCAACTTTTTTTTTCCAGTTCCTTCAATATATGAGGAAAAGGTGGAGATACTTTACACACTCTTAGTTATAATAAAGATATTAAAAGGCTTTTTGCAATACCCATTTTGATAAATGTATCACATTTATTGAATATGACATTCAGACAGGTATGATATCTTGATGCAGCAAAGTAACTAAAGGGAGCATTTGATGAATTCTGAATTTGAGGGCATGTTCAGAGATGCATAATTTAGTATGTAGGTATATTTTAAAGAATACTAGCTGGTAAACCATGATTACAATCTCAGCCCTGTAGCTGGTGAAAATGGCAAAAAGATCAACCCCCCCTCTCAAACTGTTAGCAGTAATGACTATTTTCACACTACTTTTGGTTGTCCACGCTTTCCCAAGCAAATGACTCAGTACACAGTCAGGAATTTTATTTCCTTGATATACTGGGAATCCTGCATAACTTGTCTTTCCCTATCAAATCAGATGGCACTTGACTCCATGCAAGTGAACATTCACTGCCTAAACCCACCTTCAAAATACAGGCTTAAATGCTGGCCTTTTTCTTTCCCTCTACAATATTATTTCACACTGGTTCTGTAGTGGTTGGGCAATTTTACAGGTCAAACTGACACTCTAAATGTCATGGCCCTGTGGGCATCCTTAGCCCTGATTTTCCCTGCCCAGCCTAACCTGGAGCTTCCCTTGAGCCCCATCCATGATCCAAAACCCCATTTCAGCCCAGAGCAGGGCCTCAGTGCCTGGCTGAGCTGTTCTGTGGGCGTGCTGTGCTCCATCCTGCTTCCTGACTAGATTTTTGTCGCCTGTCACTTTCCTCCACTCCTGCCTCAGAACTACACAAGGCTCAGAAATAAACGTGGGAAGAGGGACTTTCCTCCTTGACCTTGCCGCAAGCCACCGACGGGTAGGCACCGGCGTTACTGCTCCCTCTACAGGGATGCATCCGGGAACACAAGCAGGCGCACCTCGGCTCGCCCGGGCTGCGCGGGGGCTGCGCGGGGGCCGCCGGCCGCCACGGCCTCCCGGCTCTCGGTCTGCCCCTGCCCGCGGAGGCAGCGCGGGGAGCAGGATACGCGCCGGATCTGTGGGGAGAAGCTCGTTCCTTCCCCCGACAACTGAGACGTGTCAGAGCGCTTCCTCGCCTCTCCACCCCTCCTTTTATTTTTTTCCTCGATTACCCAATTTAACGGTAAAGGCTGCTTGCCTCACCCGTGCGGCGTCGCCGCCCCCCAGCAGCCCGTAAGCAAGGAGATATCGCGGATGGGGGTGGGGCGGGGGTCTTGTCTGCTCTCCCTCCCCCAGCTGCGGCAGAGCGCAGCCAGCCCCGCACCGCGCCTGAGAAGGGGTGGGATGCTGCAGTTGTGCAGGTGTGGCAAGGCGAGCTGCCGCCCCCCGCAGCTGCGGAGCGAGGGTTAAACCACCGGTAAAAAAAAAAAAAAGCAGATGCAGAGGAGAATTAAGGAAAGGGAAAAATAAAAAAAAGAAAAAGGCAAATGGCTGAAACAAGGACTAGCATTTGAAGGTTTGCGCAAAAATACGGAGAATTGTCTGCAGTTTCCCGGAGAAACCGCCGCACCCGTGGTCGCTCCCTCCCTCGCTCCCTCCGCTCCCGGGGCTTTTGTGTGACGCCGGGTGGACAACGGGGGCTCCCGCCGCACTGCCCGCCCGTGTCTGAGGCCTTGATCGCTCACGGTGGCTCGGGCGGACTCCTCGCCCCAGCAGTGGCTGGGTGCTCGGCATGGCCGCAGGCTGTGGTGTGTGAAACACATAAACCCCAAACACATTTTATTGCCCGATAATTTCCCTGCGTGGGAATGTATGGGAAGCTGGACTCCGCGTCGCACATCGCACCGCACACCACGTCCCTGCACGAAAACCTCCTCTCCCCAGCCGCGCTCGCCGCGCCTGCCCCTCTCCACGTGCCCTGCGCCGTTTTCCTCTCCGTCTCTATCGAAAATGAAAACCGAGGTTATCCTTATCACGGGCCAGCTGCGGGTCTCGGACTCGGTACTCGTCCCCGCTGGGGATGGTGCTGGGGATGAAAGCTATGGGAAATAGCTTTCATTGTCCCCGCTGAAAGATGGTGCTGCTGGCTTTGCAAGCCGTGGCGCAGCCGGATCGCTCTCCCTCCCGCGCCCCCGAGATGCCGCCACCGCGGTTCGCTCCCAGCGGGTCCATTTCACCAGTCCTCCCTGGCAGCGTGGCCGGGGGGGCGGTCGCCCGTCCGAGAGACAGCACCCGGCCCGGCACAGCGGCCCCTGCCCGCCTGCCGCTCGGGGAGCAGAGGGCGCCCCAGCCCCGCGCATCAGCCGTGGCCAGGCTTCCGCAGCTCGGTGCGAGGGGCATGGCGCGCCCGGTCACACCGCAGCCGGGCTGGGCCTGGCGGCAGGGTTTTAAAAAGAGGGAGGTGGGAAAGTGCCCTGAGTTGTGGCGGCGGATGCGAAGGTGCTGTAGCGGCCCAGGGGACACAGGGGAGAACTGGAGCGATACCAGACTTCAAGCCCCAGCGACGTTCAGGCCAGCTCTTCAGCTGCAGTAGCACCCGGGAGAGGTCCATTCTCCTGAGAAACGGGTTGCTTTCCTCTATTGTTTTTGCCTTTTGTGTTTACCGGACAGATCCTCTCCTTAAGCGTGCCAAAAGCGTAACAGCCTGGGATTTTTCAATTTCTTCCGCCTTTGCCGCCTCTCTCCTGAGAGGTAGCGGGCTCCCACGGTCCCCGAAAGGGCTGCACCTGCAGGCAGGCAGCCCGGCGTGCCCGCTCCCTCCGCCGCGCAGCTTCCCACCTCCGCCGGGGCCAGACCCGCCGGCGCCCCACGAAGCACAGAGGGCACAGCCGCCCCCGCCGCGGCGCGGCTGCGGACGGCGGTGGAGCGCCCCGCACCTCGCCGTGCGGCCCCGCGTCCGCTCTCCTTGGGGCAGGAAGGCTGACTTCTCCCTTCCCGTTCCCTCCTCGACGGGATGCTCCCTGAGATTTTTTTTATAGGGCGGGGTGTGTGTGTGGGGACAAGGTTGCAAGGTGCGTTTGCGGACCTCCGAGTAAGTCCTCCCGCAACGCGCGAGGCTAATATTTAAAACCTTGGGTCCGTGCGCCCCCTAAGCGTGAACGCCGCGCAGCGCATCTCCTGCCTGCGAGCCTGAAAAATAAATAAATAAGTGCGTGTGGCTTTTGAACTGCCCACAGACTGTCACAGAGAAGGGGGGAGGGAGGGAAAGAGGGAGGGGGAGAGAGTGAGAAATGCAGAGGCAGCAGCCGCGGTAGCGGCGGCATTGCTCCAGCAGGCACTAGTCACTCCAGTCCCGGCGAGCGAGCAGGGGAGAGCCACAGCCCTCGGACCAAGCTGAGCGGGCTCTGGGCTACCTGGGACTCTCTTTGTGACACCCCAGCACACAAATACACAGAGGGGGAGAGAGGAAAAACATAAAAAGGTAAGAAGCGGTATATCTCACTTATGCCATTTACATAGCAAACCCCGAGAGCTTTGCAATTTTTATTATTATTTCCTCACCGGTGGTGTCTGGACTGTGGGTAAGGAGATGTGCGTTTGAACCGGGGAGAGCGGAGCAGACTGGGAGTCGCCTTTCCGGGCACATTTTAGGAGCATTGCTGCGAGGAGCTCGATTCCTCGAGGCAGACCGCCTAGGAGCGGATTCGAGGTACAAAACGGACTGAAGCCTATTCCGCGAAAATTAAATGCCTTTTTTTTTCGGGGGTGGGGGGAGGGGGGAAGGAGGGAGGCAGCGATGGGTGTGGTGGGAGAAATAGTGGCTTATGGCCGGTTTCTGTGCCTTGAATCCGTTTTCCAGAGGGAAGCTGCTGAAAAAAAATTGTAATAAAGAAAAAAAGATCCAAAAACGTCTCCACAAAACGAGGCGCTTGGAGAAGAGCACGCAGCACGCTCGGAAGATGGCAGGGCGGCTGAGCGGGGGGCGGTGGTGGTGCAGGGAGGTGTCGGGGGGGGGCAGGCAGCTTTTGCGCGGGGGTTCGGCGGGGCCGGTGCCGGGGGAGCGGGGCCGCGCTGCGGGGGGCGGCGGGCGGGGCCGGGCGCGCGGAGCGCAAGCCCGCGGTGGCAGCGAGGCGCGGGGCGGCGCGTGCCTATTGTGGCTGGTAACAATGCGATTGTTCTCTCGGCGAGGCAGCGAAGGAGCGGGCGCTGTCTTCGCCATCACGCGTGCCCGTGGACGCGACGGCGATTTTAATCACTGCTCTGGGCGGGGCGCTATGCCAAGGTTTAGGGGAGCTCAACTGCCCGAGTCCTGCCTGAGCAGGGGCAACGAACCAGCCGTCGAAGCAGGCAGGGACCGCCGCTGACCCCCACCCTCCCCGCCCGGTGCTGCTCCGCTCACAGCGCCCAGCGCCCCGATGCTCTTCTGTCATGAATATTCATCGAATGCTGCCCCGCTTTTCCCACAGACTCCCCCCTTTTTTACCTTTTTTTTTTTTTTCCCCACACCAAAGCAAGATACAACTTCCCTACAACGTGTTTTCTTTCTCCTCGCGACCCGCCTCGCTGTGTCGCCTCTCGCCACGCACACGCGTGTCTTTCAAACGCGGCTCTCGCAAGAAACTTTCCCTGTGCCTCGGCTGGGCGTGGTGGCTCACGCGAGGGAAGGGAGGGAAACGTGCAAACGGCACTCATCCACCGTCTCGCCACGCCGGGTGGGCGCCCCGTGGGGCTGCTGCCCGGTACCGGGGCGCGGTGCTGCGGGGGGATGATTGAAGCCCCGCCGCCCCGGCTCGCGCCTTTGTCTCTGCCCGGCGCATGCGCGGAGGCGGGGAGAGGCCGGCGGCGGAACAAAGGCGCTGCGCTGCGACCCCCGGGCTGTTCCATCCCCCCCCGCCCCAACCCTCCTCGGCCAAGCCGGGCCTTCACCCGGGAGATAAATAGCAGTAGCCCCGCACCGCTCCTGCCTTAGCTTTGGCATCTGGTACCATGCGCGGCGGCGGAGCGGACCCGCTCCGCCCCACCCCCCGCAGCCCCTTATCTCGCCGAGACAAAATCAGCCATTATTGGAGGGGAAAAGGAGGGCGGTGTTGCCCCCACTCCCGCAGCAGATTTTGTTCGGTGGAAGGCGAGTGGCTGCGGGGTGCCCGTCGAGCTCCTCCTCCCCGGGCTCCAACACCACCTCCCCCTCCCCGCCGCAACGGCCTTCGGGGGGGGCGGCGCAGAAAAGGGGGAGCAGGGGGGTCCTCTACAGCCGGGCGGGTGCGGCAGGTTCGTTGAGGGGTCCTTTTGGCCAAAGAGGGCGAAGTGGGTGCGATGTACGTGCCGCGGTTGGATGCCCTATGAAGCAGCCACGCCGCGGGGACGTGCTTGCTGCCGGGCTCCGTCTAGGGGAGACACGCGTGTTCTGCGTGTCCGGGCGCTTTCCTGAAGCGTCTCTCTCTGCCAAGCGGAAGCAATCTTTCAAGAGGAAGATTTTTTGTGTGTGTGTGTGTGTGTATGCTAGTGCGACATCTTGAAATCTCTTTTGTTCAAATTGTTGCATCTCGATGCTGGCATCGGTGCTTATTCCTCCTCCCCCCGTTTTCCTTCCCATTAGATGCTCTTGTCCAAAACTTGGATACATATTTCTCTTTAGGGTGAACATGCTGAAGCCTGTTGGAATTCGGTAATTTTGTAAGCTACTATCTGTTAGGTTCTGAAGGGAGACAACTGATGTATTTGTCAAGCTAGGGTTAAAGATGGTAAAAGAATACTGCAGAGGGTGGCAATGGGCTTTATTTATTCCTCTCTAGGGTGATGAACGTTTGCTGGAACACATACACTCCAAGGCCCCCTACATGGTGATTACTTGGTATTTCAAGTGTTTTCAATTAAGGTCCCCTTTGAAGAAGCACTGCCATCAGAGCCCTACAATCTGTCTTACTGTCCCCTCTCTGCTTGCCAGCTGCTTACCAGGCACCACTTAGACTGGTGGCCAGGCTTCAAACACCAGGAGCTTTCTCCTAGTGTAGCTGTTCCCCGCTAGCACAGGAGCAGCGAGAGCATGGGCTGGGAGTGCCCGACTAGGGGAAGATGCGGCATCTGCTGCTACCGCTGTCTCCAGTGGTGATACCTTGACCTGTGCAATCCTTTTGTATTCAAGGTTGTTTTTGAGGATTTGGGGCAGAGCCTCCAAGCTTTAAGGAGGAGGGAAGAAGTAAAGGCATGATGAAAGGTTTTTGCATTTGCTGTTTCTATTCATTGTCTCACAGAACTTCATAAGAGTGAGAAGATTTGCTTTGTGATCTTCCTACCTACAGGACTGTATGCAGTGAATATTTTCTTTATATCTGGGTGTTCTAATTTCACTGGAGAACGTCAGTTCTGGTCTGTGGATGGAACAAACCTAAAACATTGAGAAATTTGTGGTAGCTCTGTTTGTTCTTGTATGCTTCATGTATGAAATGGCTGATTGTGTAATTCAGGGAATTCGTACGTATCTGCCAAAAAGCAATCACGCAGCAGGTTTTATTCTGTTGATGTGAACCTATGAACATATCATATCTAGTTAAACTAAAATCAGCATTAAAAGGTAAAATGGAAAATTACTGTTGCAATTATTGCACAAAGCCATGATCAGGCTTTTTTTTTTTCCTTTTTTTTTTTTTTTTTTTCCTTCCCCTCCCCTTGCCTCTCTTTCCACGTTTCCTTGCATTTGAAATGCAACACTCACTGAAGCAATCTGGTAATAAAAGATTTGTTTATCTCAGAAAGTGTCAAACCTTTGGGGCACATCCTTTCCCTGAGATTATAGAGTGTGCACATTCCCTAATTTCAGAAATATCTCTAGATCTGTCTGTAGTCCTTCAGTATTTATTTGCCTTGGTCTTTCAACATTAAGTCTCTGAAATGGTATTTTCCAAGTGAAGCTTCTTGTGTTTGTGCTGTGTTCCACTGCTAGCTTTGCCCCATGCAGTGAACCATGAAGTCCTTCAGCAGAGCATCCTGCACACAGGACAGCTTCTGTCTGAACAGTGCTAAATTCTTCCCTTGTGCAGGCATTCATCCATGCCTCAATGGGATACACTGATGGACAGAAGCTGGTTCTGGGACAGAAACAAGCCTTCGCATGAAATCTTAGGACTGAGTTCTGTATGGCTGCATTTTCAGGCTAGCATTGAGCTACCATTGAGCTACTAATGATTAGGTAACTTGCCACTGAAAGCTGATTTAGCACTAATTTTGAAAACAAGACTTTCAGATTTATTTATTTATTTATTTTCCTCAATCTGCAAGAAGAGGATGCTACATTTGCATGTACACATTTATGTGCAAATCCCAGGTCTTGATTTAGGTCTGTAGGTGTGAACGTAGTGTCCTTGTGTGCACTGTACTGTAGGTTAAAATCTGAGTTCTTCAAGTAAGAAAACTGATGCTATTCAAATATAGAGTTATAAAGCAATATTCAAGGCCCCACCTTCATTCCTACAAGGGTAGTAAAGGCAGGCCATTTTGAGGTATTGTGTAGGTGCATTGAGACATAGTCAATAACTAAAGAAAGAACACTTAGGAAGGGCTTGGGTTGCTTTTTCTGTGTCAATCAGGAATGACAAGAATGAGGTAACAACTAGAGAAATCAAAGAAATTCCTGAAAGCATTAGAGACATTAAAATAAAAACCATATGCAGCATAATAGAGGTTTCATGCATTAGTAGGAAATGCTTTCAAGATTGAAAAAAAATGCAGGGGAAAGAAGGGGGGAAACACCTCGTACAGAATGGAAAGGACTTTAAAGTCTTCTCTACAGCATCCTGTATCTCCCAGCTGTCTTTCTTAAAAGCTTCTTACTTCAAGATGTACCTCTTGGTTATTTGATATGAAAATTCATAAGTTTAAAATAGAAACTGATTGATAGCAACATGATTCCTCAAACATGAAAGATTCCTGACTTGCCAGAATCTGAAAATGAAATCCTTTGACTTTCTTCAGCACATCAATAAATGTAAGGAGATACTGATTTGTAACACATGTGGAATGGTCAGGCTCTGCCTGGGAGCAAGATGTGTAGTAATTCCCTCTTAAGTATGGTTAATGGAATTTAACTCCGAGGAAATAGTTTTATTAATAAAAACCTTCTGTCTTAGGGTATAAATTAGAGGCTGATCTCTTTTGATGTGTTTGTTATTGTGTTCTGCAGAACAGAAATTAAGCAAGCTGTACAGTTGATCTGACTTGTGGGGTGTAGATTTCCAAGTACCTCACCAGTGCCGTAGTGTTGGGAAAGCCACATGCTTTTTAGTCACACGTTGCATAGTTTAGATTTTAGCCCGGTAAGTAGTGCCACATATGATTATGATCTGCTGAGCCTGGGATATTTTTTTTTAACCCTGTAGGAATTTGAATGTCTTTTCAAAAGATTTAATTTTATGTATGCTACCCTAGTAGTTCAGATCAGCATGCAGTTCATGCTTAATGTAAACCACAGAGTTGATGGTAATAGCTTCATTTTGATTAGAGACTTGCTGTCCATATGAAGGATACAATACTGAATGTCTAATAAGGTTGAGCCTTAACCACCTACCTTTTGCTACTTATAAAGTTATGTAGATAGACCCCTGCTAATGATGGCATGATGCTGGTTGTAATATTGAAGCATTGGCATGAAGATGATGTGAATGCAATGTTGAAGTATAACCTTTTACTCCAGGCAAAAGCATAGTATCTATAATGGCAAAGCTTCCCATAGGATTTATTTTAATGGCAGAAATCTATGTTGTCATGACTTTACATGACAAGTGGAAGCTACTTCTGTACAAGTAGTAAAATCAGGGGGCTACTGTTTCAGCAGTCCTTAAATACTTGTAGGACGTAGAGAATAACCCTTGCAGAAGGACAGAGCCTGGTTTTAGTTTGAGAATTTGTTTTCTGTTATTACCTTATGTGATTGGTTGGTAAAGGAGGGGCTCATATGCAAAATTACAGATTGATTACAACTTGATGTTATTAACTGTTTAAGGATGAAGTAGAAGATGGTCACATAGCAGGATGCTGTAGATGTGCATCTGCTAGACAAATAACAATTGCCAAACTATGGAGAAGAAGTGAAGCAAAGTTAGACAAAACAAAGAATGGATCAGTAATAACAGAACTGATACATGTCCCTAACTGCCTTAGAAAAGCACACACAAAGTAAGTGCAAATCAGGATGCAGAAAACAGTGAAAACACATTATCAATATGGGAGAGTAAAACCATGAGGAACACTTTGGTACATCTGTCCAAGATAGATGGGAGCCCAAAAACTGCTACATCAGCTTCCTGTAATCGTCCTTCCTCAAAGCAGTGAAACGTGGGGAGAAAGAAAACAAAAACAAAAGCAGGCTAGAGGTGGTATAAAACTAGGAGTCTGGAAAAAGATAGGGTGAAACCTATCATCACTAGATCTGGTGCTCAGATAATTTTGGCATTCTCCATTCATATGCAGAGTTTCGTGTTGCTTGTATTTTGACCAGAACTGGTAAGTGCATGATTGACTTCTGCTGAGCTGGTGGGAGGAAGCAAACTCAGTGAGCTGAGGTGGTGACAACAGCTCTTCTGGGTTTCTTGCCGTCACCACCAAAACTAAGACAAATGGGGAAGATATGTTAGCTGCTCTAACTGACAGGTTTCTGAACCAGATGGGCTGTGAGAGTGGGCCTTCTTCTCCTTCAGCAGCATTGCTCAGCCCTGTGTGCAAACTCTGCACCAGTGGATGTACAGCCCATGCTGGGAATAGCTGGTCTTGCTGAAGAGTGGGTGAAAGCTGCCTGTTGACTCTTGCTTTCCTTTTTGGATCTACAAGCCCTGTGAAGCAAGAGAGACAACAGCTCCCCAGAGTGTAAAAATGAAAATCTGGCCAGATTTTCCAGGCTTTTCCATTCTATACTTTGCTTGAGATGGAGTAGAGCTTACTGTTGGTTTCTAACAGTTTCACTAGGAGCTTTCACTTGGAGCATGTGAGGCCCCTGTAAGTGTACCTGAGTGCTCAGGGTAGCCCCATAGCCTATAATTTAAGTGCCTAAATTAGCGGACTAAAGCAAATGTGGGAATGTGGAAACTCTTTCCCTGTTTCCAGTCTATATGTGCTCTGCATAACTCCAACATTCATAGTTAAGAGCATCCTGGTGCCTCTAGAAAGTTGTGTGTGGATTGTGAGAGTTCAAAGAGTGATTCTGTGAGAGTGACAAATTGCCCATGCAGACAATTTTTTCTGATGGATCTGGTATCATTTGCAGGGAAGAATTTTGGTAAAAATGATTTGTCCATTCTGTGTTCCTCTATGCTGTTCACTTTTCTCATTTCCTACCCTCAGAGACCTTCACCTTGAAGAAAACCACCCCACAGTTCAGAGGTACCAGCAGAACCACTTTCAAACTGCTTGTGGCCATCTGATGTTTCAACAGTATTGTACATTCTAATGATTTCCTCTGCTAATTTCTCTAGATTATATTTAGAGGAACATTCAGCTTTATGCGTAGTGGCCCATGCTTTTCATCCAGTTGCTTTGAACTGATGACATTGCCTTAATGAATACTACTTTTACAACCAAGCTAAGTAAGACCTCCCATGTGCATTGAAATACTATAGCTCACCCAAGTGTAATATTGGATAAAAGCTTCAACAGAGCTCAGGAAAACTAATATTACAGTAGTTTTTTATAAGCACTAGAATTATTGTTAGGTCATTGAAAGTTGAGCTGTCATCCTCTTCTGTGGATGAGTCAGTGACAGACAGATTCATGCACAAATTATTGATGGTGATAGCAAGAGCAATGTGGTACGCCTCATGGTGTCTCAGTCCTGATTGAATAATACAGTATTGTTGGCAATCCACTAAGGCACAATGACTTGAAAGTGGCCTTCAGTGCTGAGGTAGCTTCTGTTACCAAGGCTTCAAACTATACTGCGAATCACCTGCAGGTGATTTCATAAAAGTCTCTTGAAACAATGCTGTCACCATGGCACTACAGAGAAAAGCAAACATATCAGTCAACAACTGACAAATACAATGAATCGTCCTTGCATGAAGCAGGATAAATATTGTGTCTTTAAATACTTGCCATCTCTGTTTTCACTTGGAGTTGATACATAGAGGATAGTGTTGAGGGAAACAACTGGCTTTTCATGTTCTTCCACGGCTATTGACCATGTGAGACAAGAGACTGAACATCTGAGTCCCTCACCATCTACAACACAGAGGTGATATGGTGTGAGGGAAGTTCTGCACTGACGGATTTATGGTTCAAAAAAAAAAAAGTCTGTCTAGGAGTTTGCTGTGAAACAGTGGCAGTAAAATTTACAATCTGAGAATAGAAATATTTATCTCAGCATTTTTTTTTTTCCTTTCTACTTAAAACCCCAAATTCTTTGACACATTTGTTCCTGGTTAAAGAAGCCATTCAATATATTTCTTGGTATAAACTTTGTATTCTAATATGTTGGGATACACCTTAATCTCTCTATGGATATTGGTAAATGTGTCACAGTAAAAAAATTCCAGTGTCTTAAGGTAGTACTTCTTACTTATTTTTTCAGCTAGCTCTGACACAGTATCCTTTTTTGCTGTGTCCCTGTAGATCATTTATCTTTACTTCAGTTAATTGTCACAACTGGTTACGTTGCTGTTTCTCTTGATTATCCTCTCTGGCAGTCCATACTTTCTGCTGTGAACTGACTCAACCTATTTAGAGAACACCTTGTTAATCACATATTAACATGTAATATGTGCATTATCAGACATTCAGAATGAAGCAAGATCTATTTCATAAGTTTAAGTGTGTGCTGTCATTCTTGTGTAATACAAAGCAGGGGTATAAGAACAGAATAACTTATTGCAAAACTTTAATGTTACTAGACCCCAACTGTTTGTAGGGATATGGCTCCCAAAACTAGATGTTCATTAGAGTGAGATCACATCAACGTAAGAACTTGATCTTAAAAAAAAAAGCAAATCCTGTAACCATATAGAAAACTTGGAGCTCTGCTAGCCAAAGGTATTCAATGTTTTAAACTTTTTATCACTTGAAGAAATATTAACATGATTTCTCTTTCTGCTGACCTAACCCAAACTCTGTATGTGATAGCTTGCATTGCCAGTCTTATTTTCAAGAACTGATTTATTTGATTCTTGCAGGAAATTAAGCAAATTGCTGCAAGATCATAATTAAAGTTACAAAACCTTCCAAAACACACTTTTAGGGAAAACATTTGCTATTATAACAGACAAAGGTTGTCCATCAAGCTGTGGCTTTGCTAGACTGCTTTTGTTGTGTAAAGGCCAGTAGCTGTCACAGTCATACTGGCCTGAGTTTCTTTCATAGAGAAACCCTTCTTTCAATCCACTTCTAATTGTTTGAGATTTTCATTGTGTCCAAATAAAGCACAACATCTATAAATTGTTAAGACAATGACATGATTGCTGTGCAAATCTGTTATGAATGCCATCAAGATGAGGGCCATGTTTGGAACAAATCAGTTCATGATGGCAAATACATACGCCTTTTTTTCTGAAGTACAAGTTTGTGGCTACAGATGGAGTGAAGACACAAAATAGCCTTTGGTTGCTGTGGAGGATCCCCAAGTAGGGGACTAGAGAACTGAAGTGGATTTAGATCATCTACTGTACATTGAGCTCCCAAAGCAGACCAAAAAACTCAAAGGACACTATTTTCATTAGAATTACAACTAGTCATCTCAGTTAACTATCTCCTTAAACAGAGAAAACTTACAGCAACGAGAGAACCAATTTAATAGATAAAAGATTTATTCACAGCCCAGTCTCTGCCCATGAGCCCTTGCAAGTTTCATATACTAATGTTGGTTTCAAGAATGCAGTGGTTTTCTGCATTGCAGCAAATTTCCACAGTTCTCCCTGCTCCCAAAGTTCCTTTCCAATGCTTTAAGGGCCTGACTGTGGGTTTGCTACGTGCTGCTCACAGCATTTTCCAGTTTTGTTCTTGAACTGCCAGTGCCCAGCTTGAATCTCTTGTCTGTCTCACCCTGCTGTCTCCAGAAACCTTCTTTCCTCTGAGCAGGTTCGGGGACTCTTCCAGGGAAAGACCCCTGCTAGCCTTTTGGTCTTCTTAAAACAGTTAAAATGAGACTGTCCATGGGAGCCTTTTGTGCTGTCCTGCAAACATGGTGCTTGGTGGGACTGCACCCCTGGAGCATACGTGGTCTGAAGTGCCAGTCGTCAGCTGCTGTGTTACGGATGTTCGTTGACTCCCTGTACTGGAAAGGAGACCAAATAGCTAACTTGATTATTACAAATGCCGTGTTTTATCTTAATTAATCTAGCCATATGATTCTGGTTCCCTGATCTAATTAGCTAGGGGGATAGTTAAACATAACTTTGTGTATCTAGGCACATTTAGCTACTTGTGGTTGAATCTGCTCATGGTTCCTAAGAGACTATATTCAAAGTTACAGAGTCACAACTGGGAATACCTCCCAGCTGCCCTTCATCTGAAATAAAAAACCAAAACAAAACAGAGAGTTCACCTTGATTAACATAGTGGAATATTTTTTATTTTAGCAATACAACTCACAAGTTACAATCACGTTATAGCCTTTCTTAGAAACAAGGAGGCATCTTTCTCTGTTCTGCCACTAAGGACTAGTAAGTAACAGTGTTGTACACAAGAAGTGGGATTTTCATTGTTTGAGTAGATAAACATAACTTTAGACTGTATGTGTAATATATTTGCCCCTTCCTGTGTAACAGATGGAAGATTATCAGTAACCTGAGTTAAAATAATTTGAATTATTTGAAATGAATAAATCATAGTAAAAAAATCCTTGTCCGTGGAATCATTTCTAATAAAAACAGTACATGGTAGCCATAAAGAATATGCAATCAGAATTACCAAAAAGAAGATTTGTTGACGAGAAAGGGACAACAATAATAACAGAGGGCCACTCCCTAATTGTGCTGTATGTTTGCTACCAAAATAGGATAAATTACTTTTTAACTGTTCTGAAATATACATCTAAGATTTTTTTTTCATACACTATGCATTGCACGCTTAAAGGTATTACTTGCATGGGTCATATGCCACATAAAAGAGAGATGCTATTCAAGTGGATGCACATGTAAACAATAAGACTGAACGATCACAGCCTATGAATGGGGAAAATGAACATATTGGTTTTGTGCAGTGTAAAGAAGAAAATTATTATTTTAAGAAGAGCTAAGACAAAAACCAGCAAGAAGTCACCTAAATGTGATTCATTCTGCCCTGGGGCAAGAAAAGGGACTATCTGGACTTCTCTTGAGGTCCCTTTCAGCCCTATGGTTTGTGGAACCACGCACATGGGAGACCTTTGGAGCAAGCTTTGTCTTGACTGCAGATAAATGAGTTCTGTTGAAACAAAAAAATTTCCAAGCATACTAATTTATTGTCATTATGCCTGAGCTCTTTTAAAATAGAGATCAAAAGATAAACCCTCTGCTAAGGTGCTTTATGGACATAGTATATGCTAGAAAGAAATATAAAAATTTTACATTTTTTCTAGAGCTGGCAAGAACAGATTTAATTTATTGATGCTGAACAGCAGAGGTTGTTAAACAGAGATTTCTCATAGTACTTCTGACAGAATTTCTGAAATGTGCTGTAAGTTTGTGACTCTTCTTTAAATAAGGGCTGATGTGCAAGAAGGGAAGTAAAGCTCAGAAAAATGATTGAAGCTTTTGAGTTCCTAAATTTTATTTCAAGACAGTGATATGTAGTCACTTGGGCTAAGTTTGAAAATTTTACTCTGTAAAACCGGGATGAATATTTGTGGCTGCATCTGAGGACAGCTGTGAAATTCTGATTGATATGACACTAGGATGTCTTTTGTTATTTAATCTATAGGCTGCAGAGACATTTGTTGGGTTGTTCCACAGATGAGTGGAGAATCTAACTGCGTAACAAAGGCTATACACACGTTTTCAACACATGGTTGCTCAAACTTAATGGTATAATAACAATAGCTTTGAAGGTTAAACCTGATATAAATTAGGCTCATTTCTAAAGAAATCCTTGGTCTGTATTCATAAATGGCTTTGAATAGACCTAATGTTTAGCTGAACAAATATCTTTGTGCAATCTATCTTTTGTGTGCAGGTGGGCAGCTGCCGTTGAAGTTCTTTGTTCAATACCAGGGGCTCTCCGTGCTGCAGCTACTTTGGACTACGTGCTTGAAATCAACCTTTTTGTACCTGAGGGCAACCTGAGATTAGTTTAGTTTCCATACATGCTTACTGGAAATAATGTTGTGCTCTTAAGAAGCAGTTGCAGGATATGTATGTATGTTTCTGTTTAATGAACTGGATTCTTTGCTAGCTGCCTTTATCTTGGTGTTGATAGGGATGAATGAATGCTCACCTTCGTTTAACTGTTAATTGTTAGATTATCCAGTGACATATGGATTTTGAGCCATGCACAACAGTGCATTGGCATTCTCTGAAGCAAACCTCTCAATGGTGTGTTTGGGAGCAGAACTAGAGCCATGGGCTTGATTCCAGTTTTGTTTACATTGTTGATCAGTGAGTATTTTCTTTGAAACTAATTGAGTTGTACTAATAAAGGCAGAGCTGTGAGTCACTAGAATTCCATAGTAATTTGGATCATTGGGCAGGCAGCGCTGATTGGGTCTGGTGCTCTTATGCGATATAACAATGCTCGTGTTCACAATCACAATACAGAAGCATTTGATGAAACATTAAATCCAGGTGTTCTGTCATGTTTTTCCTTTTTTTCCTATCTTCCTCATTGGTTACTTTAAGAAACTACTGGTAGGTTAAGTTGGATAGTGTTGATGTTGAAGGCAAATTTCTCTACTGCCTGAAGAGGAAGAGGGATTATCTTTTTAATCTGTAGAAGGTAAGAGTGTGCAGCAGTACAGTGTTTGTTTTGAGCAGATAAGTCAGAAAAAATAAGTCTTAAATTAGGATTATTTTGGTCAGAGGCAAAATCCCTGTTCATAGATCTGATTAATATTAATAAGCTTGTATAAACTGGCACAAAGGCTGCAGGGTAGTCTGTAGAGAATTGCTTTCAAGTGTATGGACCTGTACTTGGGAAACAGAAGATCTAGTTATTACAGCAACAAGGGACAGAAGCTCATACTACTGTGCAGTAGTATATACTAGAGCAGGTATGGAGCATGTACTAGTGTTCACATGTGCAGTGCTCTTGGTGTGGGAGCTATTGAGTGAGGATGGTGGATTGGAGTGGTCATGGGGCTTTCACTGCTTGTATTGAGTTTGACTCAACATCCTGCCTCAGAGCTGCCTTTGGCTGTGTTTTGGTGGTGAATCTGGTTTTAGTAAAACTGTTCAAAAGTGATCCAACCAAGCTTATTTCATCAGCTGCCACGTGAAGCTCTGTAGTATAAGCAACAGGTAAGCAAGGTGAAGTGCTAAAAAATTGCCATGTTGGAACTTCATTCAAGGGTTGATATGCTCTAGAAAATAGTTTTTAACTTCCAGTATTTTGTGCATGCTGATGTTTAAACTCCAGAGCTGGGCTGATTTGTCACAGAGAAATATCTGACGTGTATAAACCAGATATGGCTGGGACAATTAGTGTGCTTCTACTAAAACCTTTTCTACTTAAGAAACACGACGATAAAAATAAACATGAACTTAAAACCAACCCTAAAGTTTGTGTTTCAGGATTAGAGTATGCTTTTGAGACTACTGTCTGCAACAGTAGGATAGTAAAAACATTTAAATTTTTTACCATAAGGTAACTATGCACTTTTTAAAGGGTACAGTTCATAGTTCTGAGGTTTAAGACCTGAAGCGTGCAATACCATACAAAGCCTATGGACTAATGAGTGTTAATTAAAGAAAAACACGTATCACATGCCTATTGGTAAAGCACCCTGAGGATGTGTAGCAATAAGAAAGCTTGTTGCAAAAATGCTAATGTGAATTATTTGAATTTGAATATATTTTAATAGATTTTGTAGCTTCCTGTGTAGTACCACATCCTTTGTGTTTCTTTTTTTTTTTAATTTTTCACCGAATGTGAAGTGTAATACTGATAGAACAAAGTTTAAATATAATCCTCTCAGCATTTTCTAGTCAAGTGAAAAATACTTTTCACTTCATAATTTTTATTTTATTTCACTTTTTTAAAAAGATTGTCATAAAAATATTTGAGAGTTGGCCATGACAATGGCACTGCTGGGAATCTTTCCATGAAATGTTTTCTGCTGGAAAAAGTTGGAGTTCTTGAAGCTCAAATTCTATAGGAATAATCACACAGGTTTTTATTTCTAGCTGAAAAAGTGGACAGACTTAGCCACTTTGAGCTTATTAATCATTTAATGCATAAGATACCCATGTGGAGAGACAAAATTCAAATTTTTGCTCTTGCTGATTCCAGATGGGGGATTAGCCTTATCTCTTATAACACAAGTGTGTAACATATCCAGATGACGACTGTCCAGTTTTGGTTGGGTCACTCTCAGCATCTACTGATGAAGCTGGCTACTCTGTGCTGTAGAAACTACCAACTGGCAAGAGAACGTCTTTGGTCAGAGCGCTCACTGAGGTGTTGAAAGCTGATGTTCGGGTCTCAGCTGGACAGAGATGAGTTGAAACATGCTCTTTATAGATACAGGGACTCTCTTTAAGCAAACGGTTTAAACCTGAAGCAAATTATTTCCTGTTTGGCTACGAAAGCTCAGATAAAAATGTCATAAATACCAACTCTTTGGGGGACTGGACAGCTTTTTACTGTGTAGCTATAGAATAAAGCCAGTGTCTTTGTTGGAATTCATAAGTTAAATATCTTCCTTCTGCTGTTTTGCAGTATTTTCTTTGTAGGGGTTTCCGGGAAGATTTTCAAGTCCCCAGCTGCCAGTTCAGTGCCTGGCATGAATCTTAGCCACAGAGCTGGTCTCACTACTTTACATTAGAGGCAAATTACATAGCGTGAAAATTTTAAATTTATGTTACAATGTGTGGGATTTTTTCCTTATTTAAGAACTAATCCCATCTATGGTGTTAGATAGTTCCACTTCAAGGGTGCGGATAGGACAGCTGAACTGAATCAGTAGCTCCTTAGGGTGGGCCGGCTGTGTATGCTTCTGTTAGCTTTGGTTTTTTTTCTTGCTGGGCTCTTTTTCTCCTGGCTCAGTGAGCTGGATTAACTCACCCAGGGCACAGCTAAGAGCCAGACCAGGTACAAGGAAAGAGGAGTGTACATAGGGACCATCCCATTTGAAAGAGTGAGCTATTTAATTTGGCTTAGCTGTATCACCAAACTACACCTTCATTTCAAAATTTCAATCATTTTTTAATGTTATTTCTCTTAGCATGTTTTTAATCTAAACCCACATTTTTTAAGACAATCCACCTTATGTGTAGAACATGGAAAAATCACGTTATGGAATTAAAAAGAAATGCACCAACTTTTGCGAATTAAAACCAATTGTGGAAATCTTCCAATAAATTGCTTTTTGGTTTAAAATCTAGTAAGTGAATTGCCTCATTGCCAAAGGACTAAATCTACCCAAAGATCACTGTATGTCTGAACTAACAAAGGAGTTCCAGTGTGGGAAATCAGAAGTTAACTCAGGCTGTGACTTCTAATGGCTATCTACAGCTCTTACATTCGTATCTATTTTGCATAAATGAAGAACAACTCAGACCTTAAGCTTCCTTTTTTTTGGTCTTTTTCAGTTGTTTCGATTCCCATAAACACAAGCAATAACCCTTATGGTTTATGATGCAATCCTTTTGTTTACATCTGAGTGGAGACTGATGTGTAAAACTCAGGTGTGAGTTAAGTGGTGCAACTCAGGTGTGAGTTAAGTGGTGCTGTGAGTAAAGGGATGCCTTGGAGCATCCGAGAGTTCTGTGCCTTGGGCAGCAGCCAGTTGTCTCATGGGATATTGTGATCCTGGCACTGCAAGACAGCTGCAGAAGACTCACTAAATTCTTACTTTAATGTTGTCTTTTGATTCAAATATTAAAAATAGTGAGTAGGTTGTTATGATAAAACTGTTACATTGGACTGGAAACTTGGGTTCATACTTTCAAGTGTTTCTTAATCTTCCTTTGATGCTGTTTGGGGGAACTGGGGGGATTTCCATCAGTTTTAATCAAGGGAACTACATTTTAATTCCTAATACATATTTATGAACTGTTCAAAGGAGGGTGGTTTTTTTGTTTGTTTGGTTTTGTTGTTGTTCTTTTTTTTTATTTATTTTTTTTTTCCTAAGGAGATTTTAGCTCAACTGTTTCATCTGTAGTTCCAGATTCCCACTACAAAACAGGTCATTGAGACTACAGGTTGTACTCCTTGATAGAATTAGATCAGTAAAGTAGCAATCAAAACATGTTGTACATAAATTGCTACACAGATGCTGGTTTTAAGAAATCCTTTATATTGTAAATAGGAACTTAGCACTTCTGTGAAATATCCTGTGGTTAGCTGTCAGCATGAATGTGTGAATATGAATATGAATATGTGTAGTTTTCTCAGAGTACTTATGAGGTGGCTGTAAAACTGAGCTTCATTTTGTATGGAGCTTTCCTATTTATGTCTACTGTGTCAGCCATTTGGCTGCAGGAAAGCAGTACCACTTGCTCGTGAGAGGGGAAAGAAGGGCTGTTAGCCAAACACGAGATAGTTTGTCAGGACAGCGAGGTAGGTGCACTATTCTTATGTAAAGCTGTATTTTACGAGGTGAGCCCAGCTATCATATTATCTTTAATACTGTCACTCACCAGGTACTTCCTCCCTACCGAAACTCCCTGAGAAGTGGTTTCTGCCATGTCCTGAGGCAATACAGTAAAAAGAAAGGGCTATTGATGAGATTTTTAAGAAACCAAGTGCAAGTGAATTTCTCATTTTATCTGGAGGTGGATTAGGACCAGTCCTAATCCGTTGGATCTACAGCTATTGATCCACAATTTTATGCTTGTTTATATTGCAGTCACAAAAGTGAGAATATATCCATAGTGCATTTGGTAGCTTTAGAAGTGTGGGAGTTAGCTTTGTTCCCAGCAGCACCATGGCCAAGTTCATGAGGAAGCTCTGTGGGAGCTAATTTTATTCTTCTGAGAATGTTTAGCCAGCTCTTGCAGAATTTCACATGTATTTTACCCTGTTGCTTCTGCTAATATGGGCACTAGTATGTTATACTGCTCTGTGCCCCATAGCTCTGCCTTCCAACTGAGTGTTTCAGTACTAATTTGTGTTGCATTGCCTGGAGTAGTAAGTATCCTTGTTCCATTCTTTTAAATTGAATTAAATGGAATAAAAATAACATTAACATCAGTCTTAAATATACTAGTTTTATATCTCATTACAAAGATTTCTTTTTCTGCACATAGCTCTTCAGAAGTGCTTGTAAAAATCTAACAATCGCTTTTAACTTCAACCTCAAATAACTGAAGAATTACAAAATTGCAACACGAGACACAGCACTAACGATGGAGATCCCACTACCTTGTATTTGCACACTTCTACAAATGAATGGCACTATAGAGACTGAATCCATCATACAAGTGTTAATGGGTCCAGTGTCATTCCTTGAACACAGATATTTAGCATAAACACTCTTTATAGAAAACCGCTGCCCCCTCTTACCAGTTCATGTTTTTTAGTGGCTTTCCTTCTGTAAAACAGACATTGAATTGAAGAATTTAAGCTTGTAAAAAATGTGAGGAAACTTAGATAACAAGGATATGGATAAGCATATCATCCCTGAAATAAATGCTAAAAGCCATCAGGAAGAACAAGCTGAAAAAAGCACTTTATTATTTGGAGTTGTGATCTCATCAAGATTTCTGTCCCAACCACCCCGGGGTGATGCCATTTGCCATTTTAATGAGGGAGCTATATCACCATAGTGGGGCTGTATTAGGGGCTCTGGCTGTGAGGTTACTTGCTGTCCCTGCCAAGCAAGCTGCACAACAGCAATGCTGGATTGAAAGCTGCTTCCTTCTCCTTCTGCCTGTGAATTTTATGGCATGTCTACACCGCTGGTGCTGTTGTGTTGGCTCTGTGGTGCACCACTAGTTTTGAGTTAGCTCAAGGCATGTAATAGGGTTGCAAGGCAGCAGGGAGCTCAGCAATCTGCAGAAACCGCGCAAGCAGTGGTGTGAACATACAAATAGTTAGCCCACACTGTGCTTTGGGGTAGACTCATGACCAGCAGCACCTGGGTTAGGTGGTGTTAAAGCTATGCAGCATGAATCTGTGGTGTAGATGGTCTTATATGAACCTACGCCTGATGAGATGTTGGACCACTCCAGCTTCTCACCTAATGCAGGTCGGCTTGAAAACCCATTTGTAAAAAAGACTCTAGTGTCTACAAAGGCTGCTGCATCTGAGAGGAAGAAAGGTGACTCCTTGAGAAGAACTTCTTGAGACAAGGAAGAAATTGTTTTCATTTTGAGCTGGAACTCATTGCTAGTAATACCTAATTGCTGCAGAAATCTAATCTGAACATTAACATCCCCCTGTGCGCTTCTGCAAGGACATACATTTCTTTCTAGATCTCAACAAAACGAGATTCTAATGTGGGTCAAATGGAAATCCTGTTTATTAAAAAACTGCTAAAGAAAACTAGAACTTTAATTTCAATGGAAGAGGCTCCTGTGACCCTTGAAGCCATGCCAGTGGATTCTTCCAGCACATGCCTCAGCAAACAACAAATGAATCACTGAGGTGCTCTAATAAGGATTGATGTGTCCACCCAATTAGAGGGATATAAAGAGCGCTCCCTTGAAATTCTGGGTTCATTTGGGTTGCTCTGCTGTTTCTGCAATCTAGCGCTGAAGCATTGCTTCGGGGGTATTGTTGGACTCAACAACTGGCTTGTGTGCATTTTCCTGGCTAACAAGTGCAACTTTTGTACAAATATTTCTCCTATCAAGTACTCAAACACTGAAATACAAAAAAACCAAACAAACCACACAATGAAACAATTCTGAATATTGAAACCAAATCAGTCACTAGTGTCTACTTAAGCTATGAGCAAGTTCTTCTCCAAACTTAGCACTGCTACAAGCATGATTGTTCTTGAAACACCTGTTTTCAAGGGCTTACCGTTTCTGAATTTTACATGGGTTTAATTTTCTCATGCCTAAAATATGTGCAGTTTTTGGAGTTGAGAAGGTGTGATGCATCTTGTATGGAGTGATGCAACTCATCAGATGGAGCAATGCGTGGAGTATTCATTAAGTATTTTGAGACTGTTTCCTCTTTCTCTTGGATTAATTCTTCTGTTTTCCTCTTTAACTGTACTTGTAACTTGTACTGTTTCAGAAAGTATTTCCTCATGTTGTCTCAAAAGAAAATAAAAGATTAGACCATTTTATCACTCTACAGAATATTTCTATTCCAAGACAAATAGACCAATTGTTTGCACAGAACAACACATGGAGTAGCCAAAAGAAGGACATCATGCAGCTCAACAATAAAGCAAAGATCAGAGTATGTTTGGGTTTTTTTGTGTGTTTTTGTTTGTTTTTGTTTTGTTTTGTTTTGTTTTTCAACCAGCAATCCTGAAACACTTCAAGACTTCAGAGGATATCTTGCAGGAATTATTTAAGGAATCATTCTGAAAAAATATGGTGGCAATTTGAAATTCCCTGATCATGCTGCCAGGAAAACTGACATGTTATTATGTCTCAAGACAGTTACATACTGGCACCTGATACTTTATTTCCTAGACCACAAAGGAAACTCTGACTCTTTTAGCAAATTGCCTAGGCCAAGCAATCATGACAAAAAAGCTGATAAAGCTGAGCTAAATTATTATAGAAGATGCTTTAACTCCTTTCTTCTTGTTGCTTCTTTTTATGCCTTTAGTGTGACCTGGGCCTTATTAGGGGACTGTAACTTAACTGTGGTAAGCAGCTATTTGAATTCAACTATGATTACATGCCTGGTTTATATAGTGTTTTGAAGTCTCAGTTCATCATATCTGAAGGTCTTTGAAATGGAGGACTAGCAGTGCTCAGAAATACTTAATTATTACGTAAAAGAAGATTTTGTTCTGTTCTGTAGGTTTAATAACAATTGGAGAAATAGTGTTGCAGTTCTCATGGAGTAACTTAAGGAGCAAAGTTAAATGCCCAGATTAAAAGCCTTGACATCTAACATTGGTGGAGAAAGCCATGTTCCTCAGTGCTCTTAATTATCCACTGAAGATAATTAGCTGACCTTGGATGTGGTTATCATACCTCAGATACCACAGAGATGAAAGCAATCTCAGGATTTTTTTGAAGCAAACTAAAGGTGAGAAATGTGAAGTAGAAACAGGTTCTGTAACATGCTGCCTCTCTTCTTTGTATGGTCAGAATCCTAATATACCATGTGCTCAGTGAAGCTGTGCATAATATTTCAAAAAGCTGTAGATATTGAAGATTCATTTAAGCCAAGTTTATTGGAATCAACAACTTTAAACCTAGCTCTGTGTTGCTTTTAAGGCAGGAAACCTTCCTAGCTTTACTTTTGCCAATTCTTGTTTTTTCGTACCCAGCAATACTTTATTTTATTAATATGTCGGCTGTGTTGGGGATGATTTTGATCTCTTATTTCCACTGTTTATATGACTGAGTCACTGACCCACTGTGGAAATTCAGTAGCATGCAGCTGTGATATAGAGTGTATGTGCCTTATGTCACTGGCCTTCATGTCCACAAACTTAAAAGCTGCTGCCAAATCTGCCTGCTTGCCAAGTCCTTATGTTTTCTTAAAATTGAAGCTTTTGTTGTTGTTGTTGTTGTTGTTGTTGTTGTTGTTGTTGTTGAAGCTTTCCCTTTAGAGTGGGGAAAAAAAGAAAAAAGGAAAAAGCAGCACGTAAGAATATTCTGGAATGACTTCAAAAAATATCCCACTACAGTAGTGAGACCCCTGTATTTAAAATAACCTTAATAGAGTTAAATACTAGAGTGAGTGGAAAAACAGATGAATTCTGTGTTTGTATTTTATCCATTGCTGTCTGGCAATGTGTGGGTTTTTTTGCAGTACCATGGACTGTTTTGTTTCACCTCTGCTCCTCTCGGGCAACTGCATCAGGACTGGACAAATGTAAAGAACAGTCCTCAGTTAGCACAGACAATGGGAAAGGAAAAAAACCACAGATGAAGAGGGCTTAGTAGAGAAAAGTTGGACTGTACCAAGGTCCTTGATTTTAACTCCTGTTCTGTGCCAGACCTAATCTAGCTGCCCTTGAGCCTTCCCAAATCTTGACCCAGACTTTGTCAGATCTTCAAGAAGTGGACTGCAGGCACAGACACTTTTGCTTGCTGTGGAGATTGGAACAAAGACCAAAATATGGCTGTATGAATTAGGGATTGCCTTGCTGCCTTGAACGATCTTCTTCCCCTTTTGTCTTTGTCCACCTGAGCCCCTCCACTTCTCAAACACTAAACAGTAAACATTTTGTGGTAGCAAAGACTGTTTCCAGCCAGGGGCTCTCCACCTAGCATGTAATCTCTTCCAGTCTCCAGAAGGGTGATATTTCCCTCGTCCGGCACTTCTCTGTTCATACTCTGTGGACATTGCAATTGCATTTTGACACTATTGTCCTACCCCTTATCACAGCAATGGACTCTTTCAAATATGTTAATGTGCAGAGCCCTCTGTATTTCATTGTTGTCACTGAATTCTCTGCCATTAGAATCCCTCTTTTGTGGTTCACCCATCCTTCCCCCAAATCATCCACAGCTTTGGATCTCAGGGTTTTTCTTGTGGTCTGTTCCCATCCCAGTTCAACTTCTTGTGCTCTCCCATGGCGCGGGGTATTCCCAGATCCCTGCCTGACCGTAGGCTCCCCTTCGTGCTCAGCTCTGCTCCTTCATCCCTCTCTCTATGTTCGCTCCTGCCTGGGCACAGCTTAGGTGAGAGCCTGCCTGGTGCTGCCAGGGTTCACGGGAAATAAACTTCCAATAGACAGAGCAAAGCTTGCCAAAGCCTTGCACCAGGGCACAGGATAGTTTGTTCTGGCAGGCTATCTGCCCCGCAGTCTGCCAGCTGGCAAGGAGTCTTTTGTGTACTTGTAGTATCTACAAAAATACCGGTCCTTCCTTACTTTGGGTTTATTTTAAATTTCTCACTTATGTGGCCTAAATTTTATTGCAACAGTATTTCCACTGAGGGCTATAGCAATGCACGTAGCCTGGTAGGCACGCACTAAGTGCCGTTAACAAGTGCAGCACGTTCTTGAGCAAGGAGCTCCTTTTGTTCACTTACCATTAGCCACTTCTTCAGTTGTGCAGAGTTGAAGTTCTCTCATGGGTTAAGAAATTCTCTGAGATAGTTCATTCAGCCCTCACCACCAGACAGTTGGGTGTTTTGAAAATTGATACCTCAAAGCAGAAGCCTCACTCTCTGGACTGCCTCATTTGCTGGACTAGAGAATTCATTTTAACTGGCAAATGCTTTCATTTAAATAGTAAAAAAATTTCTTATGCTCTTCGTATGTTGGAAGTAATGAATAATTGAGGTATGTAAAATGAACAGAACTTACATATCAGAGTTTCAGAGGCCTGTGGGGAGACCTGAATTTGCTCAATCCTGCTCTGCTGCAAGACAGTCTTAAGTTTTTACCTTGCAAATACAAAAGAAAATGTAGAAAGTGTATCAGAACAGTAATCGCTTGGAAACTTCTAGATTTGTTATGACCTTTTTCCCACTGTCATTTCTTAGGACATTTTTCACTCTTAAATGAACATTTTTAGCTATCATTTTTGCATCTTGCTTTTGAGGATACATTCCTAGAAGTGAATGACTTCATCTATATCAGGAACTCCTAACTGTTTTCCTTCCCTTTCCTGGATCACCTCAATGCTTCCACTGACGGTACTGTGTAACAATGAGTTTCCCTGCAGTCTCTTCAGATCACTTACTGTAAGCAGTTTCTATTTGCATGCATTTGACTCTTTAAGGACTTTCTATTCTAGTCTGTTCATGCATATAAACAAAAGAATAAAAAAATTGACCTGTCCAAATGAAGTTCTTTTTGGTCATGATGACATGGCTTATTCCTCCAAATTAATACCGATTAAGTGTTGGCTACATTACTGCTGTACTTTTTTTAATCTTATTTTTCTTTATTGGACACACAATAAAGCTGAATCACATAAAATTGCAAGCTTCTTTTAAACTATGTCATAGCCACTGAGATAAGTTATCACTGGGCTGATCTCTCATTTGCTGATTCCTTACCAAAATACTGATTAAGACTAATTCTCTTGCTGACTGCTAGTTTTAGTGGATGGGTGCAGACCACCTGCTCTTCATAGTTGAATCTTCATTGCCATCTATATAAGCTTGATTTCTAACAGCAGTTACAGGGTGACAGGTGCTTGCTTGAGAAGCTCTGGAAATATTTATCAAATAATGCTGTGGCATTGATGTCTTTGCATGTTAAACACCTTCCTTCTCCTACTGCAGGTGGGCCAGAATAAGTTACTGAATTTCTTACAATAAATGCAGGATGGAAGTCATAAGGTTGCCTCTATCATGAGGTAGTGCTTTCTTTATCTTTCAGATTGCTGTGCTGAATCTCTCTTGCTGCAATGACAGTCCACTGCATTACTGGGAGAAAGCACTGCTTACACTGAATGCACCAGAATGCATATTTCAGATGCGTGGGAGACCTTCTTCAAGTTGTGCCAGGGATCAGAGTATAAAATTTAATGAAGTAAATGTAATGAAGAACAGAGGAAATGTAATCCTGGATCTGGCATTTGTGGTGTACAGTGGAATAAACACCATAACTGTTTTTAATAATAAGACTGGTGCCTCTTTGATAGAGTGGCAGTTTATTTTAAGTTCTTTTGAATCTGAAGTATTTATTTTTCTAAATATGTTTTCTATTTCACAAAATTAATATCTTGGAAGGGTTGAGTTTTCGGGATACTCCCAGATTACGATTTATTCCCCACTGTTAGTCTTCAAACTGCTATTCTGGCATTGGAATCCAACTCAACAAGGTGATTTCCATCTCTCTTTTAGGAAGAAGTAGCAATGGCACTCCTTCAGCTTAGCCTGCCTAGGGCAATCCCACAGCAAATTCTTTTCCTGCTTTGTACTTCACTTTCACAGGGTTTGTCTCTATTACCGAAATGGTCATATTGATTTGGAATTCCTGTCTTTGTCCCTTTGCAATGCCCAGCATGAAGGAAGGAAGCTTAGGTTTCTCTGGAACCATGGCTTGTTTTCTGTCATATGGAGACTCCTTGTTTCAAAGTCTTTTCAAGTCAATAGGGCAAGCTAAATCCAGATGAGGTAGGGCCAGTTTCTCATAACTTTTAGTTGTTGGTTTCACACAATGGACACAGCTTGAAGAAGAGGCAGCCCTGGTCATCCAGGTCATTAATTCTTACAGAAATTGATGTTAAAATTGAGGTGTGAACTTGTATGTGTTTAGGTCAGAGTACATGCATGCCTTCTGAATCCTCTTTTCTCCTTGCTTAGGCTTGTGCAAGACATGTTTCACACTATCCTGGTATGCAGATGGAATCTCTTATGTTGAAAGATAAAATTCCGATGATCTCCTACTCTGTCTACTTTTGGCCGCAAAACTTATTTGCGGTGTGGTGGCAAACGTATCTGTGGAGCCTTTAGGAAGCCTTTCCTGGTACTGATTGAAATTCCAATGGTTTCTGTGCAGCTGCTTATGTGGAGAGCTTGTATGGAGCAACCTATCTCCTTTTCTGTTGTTAATTCATTGAGAGCCTACAGTCATCCCAAATCTGTAGATATTGACGACTCTAGCAGTGCAACCTGGTAGCTAGCTTTAGTTGTTTAAATGAGTTGTGCTGCAGGACTTCAAAGGTATTACAGTACCGAAGTTAACGATGACCTGATGACCTACCAGACTCTTATTTTGTTAGATTGCCCAGATCTGATACAGTTTTTTAGATAAAAATGAGATTATTAGCAAAATTTCTTTCAAAAAACCCCTTAATACACATGAAATATCAACCCGTTTTTAAATTAGAGAAGTCCAGATTAAAAAATCATAAGTTCTTTTCTGTGCATTTTTCTCTCTCTTGCTACGTTGCATGAACCCTATCAACTCTACTTTTTTCCACTTTTCAGTCAGCTTGTGTCTATATTCAGCTCTGTATTTGAAAACTTGTGAACTTACAGTAGTTTCACTTCCTGCACAATTTCTCTCGTTCCAGGCTGGCTTGCGGTATGCACGCCTGCTCTGCTGGTGCCGTGTTGTGAAACTTTGCTCTTTCAGAATCTATGCCCTGGGGAGTAGGAAAGATATATTGGAATGCCAGGATGGGAAAAAAACAAACCAAACCAACCAACCAACCAACCAAAAAAAAACAACCCACAAATGAGCAAACGAACAAAACAAACCAAAACAACAACAAAACACCAAAAAAAACTCCAACAACTCATCTCTAAAATGGTCATTTCTCATAACCAGAGTGGTCACCTCCTCTGAAAAAGGTGAAACCTAGGCTGTGTTTGTATTCTTTTTTCACTTATTTTTAATGGAAAACCATTGAATAATGACACTTGCTAAAGGAGTAATTTTGCTTACATGCTACCTGTGCTGTACCTTTCACGGGCAGGAAAGAAAAATATCCCGACATTAACCAAATGTGTCCGCAAGCCTTAGCAATTCTGCACTGACAGAAAGATGGGGTCTGGAAAAACAATTCTCCACAGTATTTACTTGAGCCTTCATTCTGTCCACACAAGCCAAAATTAACAATGTCAGTGTAGATGTTGGTAGTTATGCCACACTTGGATTTATAAGCTTGCATAAACATCTTGTTATTAAAACTTTAAATATTTACACTGAGATTCTACTGCCTTCTGGACTCTTTTGAGATTATTTCTGAGCACTGAGGTTGGGATTTTTTTTAATTGAGAATATTCTAAGGTTGACTTTTTAACATAAAACTGCTTCAGTGCTTTTCTAATCAATGGTTACAGATTAATTTACACTATACCAGGGCTTAAGTGTTGCTTAATCCTTTTATAGTTCTGGCAGAGTCTGACCATTTGAGTAGGATTATGCAGTGTGAAAAAAAAAAAGTGGTTTTAAGTAGGACATTGAAGTAAAATTAAGTAGAACACAGGGTGCTGACTTTCACTGGCATCTCCATGTTTGGATTCTGCAATGACAGGGCATACTTCTGTGTAGGGCCCTTATGAAATCAAGGCTTGTGCTGACTGTTCCTCTTAAGGACCCAGGATAAATCCCTTAAGTGAGACACCTGTTGTTTTTGGTGAGACTCGAATTGGGGCATTAAAGCAAAAATCGTTATAGTAAGTTAAACTTTAAACTCTTTTCTGTTTAGCTGTATATACATGTAACAAAACATGGCCTTGGCTTGCCAAACATTATCCAGTTGGCAATCACCTGGTGAACGACATGCTGAAGGTTAAAAGACTGTGCTTTAAACAACACTTTCTATGCTTGATGCAATATTTCCCTTTTAATTATGTAGGAAACTAGCACTGTTAAGTGGAAGCAAATAATTGGAATGAAAATTTGCAGAATTTCTGAGTAGAAGTATTTCTTCAAAATAGTAGTGGTGTGGAAATGGTGGGTGGTGGGAGCTAAGAAAAAACTGAGTATACTTGACAGAAGGACTGGCTTATAAATGACTGGGCACTTTACTTGAATACAGTGGGACCTGGAGGATCTGCAGACTGCCAGACATGACTCATTGAGTAACACAGTGACAGGTCTCTTTTTAGCAAAACAGCAATGGCCCCCAGTCAGTATGGAGAGGGGAATCGTGGGAAGAGGCAGTTTGTGCCGGGGAAGCAAATCATGTCTCCAGTTGTCTACAGCAGATCTTTCAATTGTAATATTTTTAGCATAATTTAAATTCATTCCGGTAACGAGCTAACCCTATTTTCTTCCTCTTTTAGAAGTTTGGAAGAGGTAAAACAAGTTTTAAGTAATGACTTAGGAATTCTATATTGAACATGGATGTTGGCTCTCTGTTGCTGTAGCTACATCATCCACCTCCACATACGGTAGCTATGGGAACAGAGCTATTGGATCTTGCGAAAGGAATGCAAACATTTCACTGTTGATCTGCCATTTGTCAGAGTTCTTTTCTCAGAAGTCCTAACATAATTTCCATTCTGGTCTTAATTCATTCACACCTAAAACTCTAATTGTGGCATTTCCCTCCTACAGAGTCGGACTCAAGGCAAACAGGTCTCTTTTCTCCGTATTTTTACAAGTTTTTCTATCAAATTCTACTTTGTCGACATAGTTTTCTTTCTCCTTGACTGAGCAAGGACACTGAGTAAAATATATCTGCAGACGAAAGAGGAAACCAAATGGGCATGAGAGAGCCCCTCTAGCATCACAAATAACTTCACTGCTTAGGACATACCTGCAGTTGGGCAGATCAGTCACAGAATCCCATGGGTACTGCGAGCCCAAATGCTTTGTTTACCCTGGATCTCAGGGAATATGGTAGTGGTGAGCAATTTAGAAATGCTTGATAGAATAGCTTATTAAAATAAATAGATAAAATAAATAAAATAAAAAAAACTTACTGTGTTTCAGACAGTGTAGCAATCAGCTGCAAGGAATAAGGGACATTAAGCAGCTGATCCAAGAAGAAGTTTTGTAAACAGGGAGTGTTCATACTCAGCAGAATCTCTATATTTATATATAGACATATATGTATTAATATGTATACAAATTCTTTACAATAATGTAATTTAAATATAGATACAAAAGAAAGTTATAACTGTTTAGTGCCCCTTTTCTACACAACATCCTGACATACACTGCAAAATTCCTGGCTAAAGAATTGACAAAATTAGGTATATGGGTCCTTGGGAAGGAACAGAAGTACCGTAAATATTATTCTTTCATAAAGCTGCAGGAAAAGAAATGGGGCAGTTGAAGTAAGATACTTATGTTGATGAAATTAATGTTCACAGCATGACTCTGTCAAAAATTGGCTTAATACATTATAAGCAAAGAGAACTGGTATATTTAAGATAAGGACCGCCACAGTGTCCTGGTTTCTGAGAGCAGAGTATAGTTGAGTTCGAATCTCAAGAACTTGATCCAGGCTTACAATTTTTGGCATCAAATCAAACCAGTAATATCCTACTTCCTAGGAGATAAACTAAAATAAATCACCCGTGGAGCCCGATTCTGTTTCTTGCTTCTATGTATTCTACTGCAAGTAAGATTTCTTATTAAAATCGCCATGGATACATGATCCTTATAATCCTGTGGGTCTTTTTCTGATTGTCTCCTTAGCTACAGAAAGTTAACTAATGCTGTGCCCAAACTTGGAGAAACTGTTATGTAGGTAAAAATGAGATTAATATCTTCAAAGCTTCAGGTGAGAAAAGGAAAAAGCAAATTCTTTGTGCTTGCTTATAAGATCTCAGTTTCTCTGCCAGAGACTGGATAGCAAGCTGGCAACAAGATGGAAGAAGATATTTGGATTGGTGCCATTGTTTTTTTTGCTTACAGAGTTGGGGTTGTTCTTTCCTGTGAGCTATGAAATTGCTGCACAGTTTTGTCCTTTTCCACCTATTCCTCCTCCCATCAGAGTAGTGTGTGAGAAATAGCTGTATGCTTCAAATTAAATGTAACGGCACTCTTCGTTTGTGGAAACACGTCTGTTTTTACTCCCAGGGTCATCTCCTGTTGTGGGAAGAGGGAAGATTGTCTTGCACATGTTGTACACGTGTGCTAAAGAACAGATTAGGCTGTGGGAGATCCAAAGTTCAAGCTGTTTGTCAAGATAGAGCTCTTTTATTCCTGGTCACTCTCAATTAGGCAGAGCAGGAACTTGACACTGAATCTCATGTGTCACAACATACTGCCTTCTCAGACCCCTTAATGGTGACTATAGAAATGAGCTGCTGCTCCTCTCCCAAAGCCCCGAATCAAAGCAGCTCACTTTTGACTCAACAGTGGGCATTTTTATCCAATTCCACTATAGCAGATGCATTTGACAGTGCTTTGTGTCCACCCCAGTGGGATCTGGGGTGTGTACCCCATGCTGCGTGGCGTTTTGCAGGAGACAAGAAATAAAATGTGGTGCAGGAAGTTGCTTGGACATCTTTGGAAAGACTGATGTAGCAGTTTAGAAGCAATTGCCCTGACACACAGCTCTTCTACATAGTTGCATACTGCAGAAAACAAACAAACACAACAAAACCAAACATGTTTATTCAACAAAAAGTATGATTGCTATGGATCAGTTGGCTACTACTGGTAAACTGGTAAAATCTGTACTCTAATTGGTATTAGCATCTCTCTTCTTTGAAAATAAGAATGTGTAGTCTCTGATTTTCTGCCCTGTTGCTTATAAGCATGAATTTGAGTCTCTCAAACTTGGTGACATACAGTACATTGGGTAACTCAGTTGTTGTTGAGAGCTCTCCTGGGCTGTCCACAGCCTGGCTCCTGGATGTGTGGTGATCAGAAAGGAAGGGCAAGGATTGATGATCTTGGTTTAATAACTGGAGCAATATTTTGTACATCAACATACTGCTGTCATTATCTTCTACTGGTATGGACTTTCAGTAAAAGGTAGCACAAATTACTTATGCTGCATGTGTCCTTTCTGTGTTTCTTAGAAGCACAGATGTGGTGTCATTATGTGTTTCTCAGTGAAACAAGCTGTATTAAAAATGACTTCTGTTACTGTTTAATGTATTGCAGCAAATGCCGTGTAGATCTGTAAATCAAGACATTTGTTCTTCATTTTTAGCAATGCCCTTTCCCTGAACTCATTTAATGAGACTTGAGTTGTAAGATGTTTGTATGTTATCCAGCTGGACTGGGTGCACAATTCTTGAACTTTGATTCTTACTACATTCTCATTTTAAAGTTTCCCGTGTCAATAGACAGTGGCAGCTTTACTCTTAAGGCAGCCTTATTTCCCATAACACTGCTCTAATGTTGTAAGCAGTGTAATTGACAGGAAAATGCCTGAGACTGGGAGAATTTGGGAATTTCTTTGTTACTTAAGTCCTTGACAGCTGTGTTTCATAAAATTAAAGGGGCACTATAAGTGAAGGGGTAGGATAATTTATGAAAGGTAGTGTATTCACCAAAATGTGACGTACAGCAGAAGGTGATGATGAAGAACAGAAGACTATGTGATTTATTATACCTGTTTGTCACAGCAAACATGCCTAGAAATCAGTTCCAGCATATAAATGTGTTTTATGTAGTTATAACAATATAAACAGTTATAAAAGTAGTTACAGAGGTGCAGATTATTGCCTCTAATTTCAGATATCTGTTAATAATAATAGTAATAATAATAATAATAATAAAGATATGTTGCTGTTTTTCATCTACTTTAGATTAAACTCAAGGTGAGAATTTTTTTTTTTACTGTTTAGCAATTTTTATGCCCCTTGCATGGCAAATGTAAGTGTCATGGCAAATGTAAGCTACTGAGATTCCTAAGTCAGCTATGCATTTCAACCCAACCACACTGAACAGCCATTTGCCAAGAATGAGTTCAGTATACTGCTTCTTTTTCTGTACAGTTTGCTGTTAAATTTCATTTGCTGTCTGGCCAGGCCTAGTGTTGTGCATTCAGACTGTGCTGCTGGCCCAGTGACACCAGGCACTTTGGGCAAGCCGGGCTTGTGTCCAAACAGATGCTGAGCTCTGGTACTGGAGTTGCTGCTACTGGTCTGAGAGAGCTTTTGTTGCTTGCTACTTCGTTTTGGTCTTTTGCTAATTTTGTACCTTTCTTATGTAGTCCAGGGCAACATCTAATATTTGTGTACAATAGCCTGTGTAATGGGACATTATCTGACTTACAATTGTGGGTGGGGAGAACTTTTTGTTTGCAAGGACCCCATGGAAAAGGAGGTGAAGGTCTTGTGGCGGCATGTTCTTGCTCTTTTTGAACATGAGGAGAGATTTCATATATATACTTTTATTTAGTCTTCTAGTCTCCCTTCTGTCCCTCTCCTTCCCTTCCTCACAGTATAAAAGTGAATCTCCTCCCCCGTGTGTTTTCATCCAGCAACTCCAGCTTCTTTCCTGGAGTCTTTTGCTTCATGCCAGTGCAGAGGTAGCGGGAAGAAGATGCTGACTGGTGCCAGTAAAAGGAGAAGGGGATACTTCCCGTGCTGAACATGCACAGGACACCTTGAAGCCCAGGTGTTCTGTCATGGTAACAGAGATTCAAGCAGCAATATGAACCATACTGACACTGTACATGAGTTGCTTTGATTTCTTAGTTAGAACAGTGGATGTCTTGCCTTCTCTGTGTGATGGTACACACTACCTTGCATGCTAAGATAATTTACTGGATATTCCTTCAGTGAGGAACACAGTAAACAACAGAGGAAAGACAGTAGGAGGGAGGTAGTCTGGTGTTTTCCAGTATCTGACATAGAAGCAGATAAGAGACATCCTTTCTTCAGCAATGTTCTAAAGGGAAAGGATTGCCCTTTTGTCCTTTCCCCTTTTCTTGCAAACTTTGTTGGACAGAAAAGCAGTTTCACTTATTAGCATTTACACAGATTGACTTCCGAAATAATCAGTGGCATCCGAAAATGACTGCTAATCCTGGGGGCTGCAAAGATGTCTACCATTTGTCAGATACTTACACAACACTTGAATAATCAGAAAAGCACAAGGACCAATTTAGTAACATTTTCCTGACACTACTTGTTACACCTTTGCTGTTAGACCATGCTTACTATGGACAATGGCAGTGAGTAACTTAGTTTTCTGAATTACAATAATTCCTCACGCTTTGGTAGCTCATGTTCTGGCTAATGGTCTTTGTTTAAATCTGTGTTTTAATTTTCCTCAGTACCTTCAACTCTCAGATTCTACACTTGAGCTTTTCTTGGCAACTATGCTTGTAATGTCCAGATTGGTTCCCTAGTGTCTTAAGATTTTGAGAGCTAAAACACTGCTGTATAAAAGAAATAAAACATAGTCTAGAATGAAAGAACTATTTAACAATTTTTATGCCACTTTCACTTGGAATTATTAGCAAGTATGGGTTGTTCAGACTCCTAGGTTTGTTATGTGCTGTAACCCAATGGTAGTGAATAGTTATTTACAGCTGAGATGCAAAATCCTTTAGCTTCTTGGGGAAAAAAAAATGCTAGGATTACTTACTTTTTTTTTTTTTTTCTTTTATTTTCTTTTTACATTTAAAGTAGAGTTGAAACTTTACATCTTGGGAGGATTTAGGTGAACAGGAATAATAACATCCACAAACCTATTGTACCCAGTTTATAGTAGCATCTGATCAGAGATTGAGTCCTATTAGTGTTATAGAAACCTCCCAGCGATATCATGTTCCAAGAACAAAAGCACAGCTTTGGGATAATACAATAATTATATGGAAGTATCTTAATCTAGATGTCGATGTTTCAGGCTATGACTGACTATAAATCTGCATAGCATCCTTGAGTGCTGGTGATCTCTCGAATCTTAGCAAGATCAGCCATGAAGCACGAAGCCTTTCAGAGCTGCAAGATTGCTGATCTTTCCAGGCAGGGTGTTAAATGGAAAATAAACAGTTCTCTGATTCATTCCCATATTCTGTAGGCAAAAATTGATTGAAATTGTGGACAGATTGATGGGCTCAATGAAGTTCCCACATCTGAATGGGAATGTAGAGTGACTTTTTTTTAAATTATTTTATTTTTTTTTTTTTCTGTGCCATTCCAGTACTAAATAAGAAGGGGAAAGAACAACTTATTCTCAGATCTTATTACCTCTTTACAGACTCCAGACTTTGTTTCCTGGCAAATTTAATTGTAGTCATGGTCTAATGTCTCTCTTTTTAACACAAGAATGTGTATGTGCAGAAAATTGCACTCCTTCTCCTGTCTCCTGTTGCTCCCTTCTCCTGTCTATTTATTAATAGAACCATCAACTGCTTGATAATGTCACATGAGGGAAGACCGGGCTTTATATTTTCTTAGACATTAGTCCAAGGTAGGGTGCTAATGGAAAGTCAGGCTTTTAATTTCATCCTGTTGTAGTCAAATATTCAATTAATTGTTGCATGTTTTTGCAGCTGAACATTAAGGCTTTTGTTTCACAGCCTTAATCACATGCATCAAGCCCAGTGGTGTACTCTCCTCTGCAGCATCATGCTGTGGTGCTAGTCAAAAGGAGGTTGTAAATCTCAGTAATTTACAGTGGGGAAATGGTATTATACCTTGTAAATGTAAAGAATATGCTCTCAGTAAACTTCTAAACAATGTTTGAAAGTCGTTAAAGCAGTCTGAGGAGGGTGATGCTCAGTTGAGAAAACAGTTAATTGCTCTCAATCTGTATAGGCAGGTGGATGTGTATAACTGTAATGCTTCTTTTCCCTGGCTATTAGCTTACAGATATTGATATCCATCCAGTTTTACCATTGATACTACTGTTTTCCAGCTGCTGCTTGCTAATATGCACATATTTCTGGTAACTGAGGATCAGATTTGAGTAACTGTAGATGTCATACAGTTGAGCTGCATATGAAACACTTGATTTTTGAAAAAAAAATGTTGAATGTGAGGTGCAACAAAGCAAATTTTCTTCAGGGTTTCTGGTTCAGTATTCTTTGATCCAGCTTCTAACTTCATTCATAGGGCTAGCAAACAGTGCCAGAGTCTTTCTGTGTCTCTCCTTTGTACTTTTAATTGGAAGAGAATTGTACTGACAAATGCTAGAGAGATGATCAAAGATCTCAGCTAAATTTCACTCTCCTAAATATAAAACTTAGTATTTTAATACTAATTTGAAAGTATTGAATTACAGACAGTCATTGCAGATTAACTTTTGCTTAGCATTTCTAAACATTAGTTTGTAGTTCTTTGAGCAAAACTGCAAAATTATTATTAGTAATGGTGCCATTTCGAAAAGACCGAGTTCTTGCTTTGCACTGTTATCTATAGTTATCTTTGAGGGAAAGATCATAAGGAAAAACTCAACCAAATTTTGAAAATGTAACTCACAGAAATAAAGTTTGGAACTTAAAAATAAGCGAGAAAACTCCCATTTCTTGAGCAATACTGAAATTGCACATTAATTTATATCTGAATTACTCAGTACAGCAGATAATATCACCACATTACTCCAAACAAGTTTTAAAACAGCTTTTGTTTTAATCTAGCTTGATAGCAAATAGTTGTTAAAAATAGGAAAGAAATAGGAAAAAAAGATGGATAAAAATATCCAGGCAAAACAGCCAATTGAAAATTTCCATGTTTTCATTTGTGGATTAATTCTATGCTATAAATAACATAAACAAAATCAAATGATTATTATACTGTTCCAGCTGGAAAACAAGTCAGAGCAACAACAATATCAGTTAAGTGCAAATGAGCAAAAGAAATCATGTCAAAACAGTACAGAAGCTCAGTAGATGGAGAAAAATAGCATAAATCATCTTGCAGTGATGCACTGTAGCTAGCTTGTAGAAAACAAAACTGTTCTTGTCTTTTTCATTTTAAAGTTAATTTTTTAGGAGAATTTTGGATTCTCCATATAGGTTTGAAGTGGAAAAAAATTGTTGGGAGTGCCTCCTTTCTCTACCTGTACTAATTTTGACAGACTCCCACCTCTGCACTCCTGACACACCAGTTAGCAGAAATTCAGTGCTCTTCTTTCCCATCCACAATTCTTCTGATTGTTTTGTTTTCCCTGTGGCCTTGTTATACCGTCCTTTATCAGATTTATTTCAAATAGTGCTAGACATCTTGACTCCTGAATATGTAAGGTTAAATTGTCAGAACAAGAAGAAACACACAAATTTTAAAATAAATTTAAAGAACTCATGTGTTTCTTGAATTTATCTGAATACCAGGCTAACAGGTATGAAACAATGAAATAAACTGACATTCACTTTTTATTGAATGTTTCAAATACCTTTGTCTCCTTGCAAGCATGCAGCTTTCCTGGCGTTAAGCATTTAAAATGAATTATGTCATAAGAAACCATGAGACAAAAAATGCCTTCTGGGTTTAGGACTTTCAGTACTTTTCTTGCTAAAATGAGGATTAGAAATGAAAGCTTAGATTATTTTTGTAATAAATAATGGATCTGATGTTTTAAAGAAATTCCAAATACTCTGAGGTTATAGTAAAATTATGAGCTGACAACTTACAAATGTAAGAGTTCACAGAAACTGAGTTCATTTGAAACTGAGTGTCACGGTTATGATCCCATACTATGTAGTTACTGTAACCACACTCCTTTCTCAGGCTAGAATCTTTAAGTTTTTTTGGCACACATAGCATTTTTCCTATCTGGCCTCTGATGAATATGACAGTGAAAGTAGTTTTCTTTTATTAAAACAAAAAAAACAAAACACACCTTTTTTTTTCTTTTCTTTTTGTCCTCTCTAACAGTGGTTTGAACTTTTTACATGGAAATTATGCTTACTTTTGAAATTCTTTCCAATAACTGTTTTTGCTTTGAAGATAAATTTGTTTTCCAAGCAGTGACTACAAAACAGGTTGTGAACGTTGTCAACAGACAAGATTTTATCTAAAGCCTCGTGTTTTTGTAATTGCCATGATGTAACCTGCATGGAAGTAGAAGTCTCTGTAACATGTGTATGCCCTTCATCTACTCATAATAAAACCAAACCAAACCAAACCAAGCCATTACATCAAAATGTACCTTAAAAAAATTACATCAAAGTCAATGAGTACCAATTTAGAGGTTCACAAAATCAGTTTGTGACTTTAAGCCCACAGTGCAGGCTTTCGTAACAGCTTGTCCCTCGGTGCAGGTACTAAGACCTACAAGGATGTTCTTCATTGCCTTCATATTATTTATCTGGTCAAATTTGCACTGCTGATCTTAGTTTGCTTACCAAGGCTTCTGAAACTCCAGAATACAGACTAGTTTGAATAGACAGTGTGACAATGTTGCTACTGAGGGGAATTTACCTAAATTCATCACCCTTCAAATTCCTAATTCCTGCCGTTCCTTGCAGATGATTCTCTTGTATCCTGCTCTGTTGAGCATCATCTCCAGCAACACTGTGTTGCTTCATCTGGCTGATGTTTAGTCACACATTAAAACAAGATGCTTCTAATTTTTGTTACTCTCTATGACTGTAATAATGTAGTTGCTACAGCTCAGATCTATAGCTAGTAAGGAAAGGAAGCTTCTGCAGCATGTGACAAATTTAACTCAGAATTTTCAAACTTACATAGTCTTTAAAAAGGTCTTGGAAAGTTAGTGAACCAGTTTAGAACATCCTCTTGCATCTGTTCAAATTTGAATAATCACTTCTAAAAGGGATATCCTTTCAACAAGACATGCATTTAATTAATAAACATAGCATTTACCATGATGTGTCAGTCCAATATCTGAAAACCTAATGAAAGAAGGTTAGAGGGGTTTATCGTAGTTTTTCAGGTGTTCACAATGTTCTGTTTAAGCAAAATTACTTTGTTTTCTTACATCTGTCTTTAATAAAGTACTAAGATGGCTGCCAAGCAGTAGCTTCATCTTTATCCAGCTGGATACACCTGAGCTTTCTTAGCTTGAGAAAAAATCCTTCTCATCAAGTGAACCGAAACTGAGCGAAATGTGCATATTGGGACTATAAATCAAAATGTCCATGTACAGATGTTCTCAGCCTAGAGGCATTAACGCAAAGCATCTTGGTTCCAGAAGGAGCTTTCAGCAATACCTGAAAATGTTCAGAGGTGCTTTACAGCTCCATATTACAGTATTAACACAGTACTGTAAAATCTGGATGAGTGACTTGCTCATTATGCAGTTCTAATATGTGGGATATAACGGTAAGCTTCAGAGACAGTGTTTCAGTACAGTGCCAATATGCAGAAAATCAGCCTCCTGTGACAGGGATTCGGGGTGAACAAGTCATATGGAACGAGCTTGCTTTTTAAAACAAGGAAAAATATCTCCAAGCCTTTCTAGCATCTGTTGGTATCAGGCAGAGCTTTTCTGAGTTTGGAAAGTGATATTGTTTCACTTCGCGATTGGGAAGTTGAGTTGCAAATGACATGACCTTCCATGCAACAGCTGGAACAAACTGAGTAGATTCTGGGCTCTTGCCTCCTCTGACTCCAGACTCCTGTGGACCTTTGAAAACAGGGAGAGATATTCCTGTGATTTCATACTACATTACAGTTTTATTGCAGTACAGAGTGTTTTGAAAAGATGGACCCAATTTGAAAACACTACAGCTTTGAAATCAGGTCCATCTTTTTGAAACACCCTATAATATGTTTCTGCATTTGGGCTTTGAAAGGGAAGATGTCATCTGTCAGTTTTATCATGGTACACCTTGTACGATGGTGGCTGACAGAAGCTTAAACCAAGGGATATTGTCTCGCTGCTCTAGGGTGGTAATTTCACCTTAAGAAGATGACTCCTGCTCCAAATGAGCACGTTGTGATTTTAGGGACATGAGTTTGGTTCTTTAGTCTTGCAGAAAGATGCAGAGCTGGGACAGGCTTCACGTGTGAAGCTATGTGTGAATGACAGGCTATGACAAAATGTAATGCTGTGATGGTAGTTTTGCATTACTTATCTAAGTTGCCCTGAATAAAGAGAATAATTCTTTCGGTATTTGATTTCTGTGTTTGAATGAAGTGGTTCATGTCAGATTCTGTCAGAAGTGTGTGACATGAGAGAAGTTTGTAGTCAGTGGCAACTAGCATAAAAGGACCCCTCTTTTTACGCCCATGTATTCACACAGAATGGATTTTGAAAATAAACCTTTTTAAATAATTCCTTTCCAAAAGCTAATAAATATTTAAATAGAAAGCTTGCCCTTTTATAGTGAAGAATTGCTGAGCTGAAAATGTGTAGAGAAATCGGCCATTTATGGAAGAATTTTTTATTATCTTTAATACATAAATCTTAAAATAAACTTAACTGTGGTATTTCTTGCCAGTTACCTGTGATGAAAAATAGAAGAAATACAAAAGTATAAGAGATTGAGATAGGTAAGAGACTTAAATGAAGATTTGGAGCTGTAAATAGTCTTAAAATAGTTACGTGTTTCTTGAGACGTATTTCTTGACACTGGCTCACTTAGCATTTTCTGAAATAGCATGAGACCTTCGAAAGTAATATTTCCAAACATGAATATAAGGCTCCTATGCACTTGAATCGTATTTAGACCCGCCCCTCCTTGTTTGAGATGTATGAATTTAGTGCTTGACATGTGCATGTGGGGGAACTACCCAGAAAACTGCAGTGAGCAGAACTGCATATATGATTTCTGCAGAACTGAAAATGCCTCTTGGGTTGTGACAGTCAACATCTTAAAGTTTATGCAGCACAGCTCCCTCTCCCCACCCCTAAGCAAATGAATTGCCAGACCCTGGAAGCCAGAGCTGAGGCAGCTGGACAGAGGCACTCATTGGGTTCCCATTCCTAGATGGGATCTTGTAGGGGAAGGCAGGGGCCCTGTCCCACCAGCTAACCTGCTAGTGCAGAACACAAAAAAACCAAGCAGAAGTGCTGCTCAGTCTGACTTTTGCTGCCACACCATTCAGGACAACTGATTACAAATAAAATGCTGGAAAAAACAGTTATTGTTGGGAGTCTTGGAAGCTGCATTCTCTAAAATGTGGACATCCTGGGGCACAATGTGCTTAACATGGAGGACAGAAAATGGGACCCCAGTGCTGGTTTGAAATATGGACTACTGCTGAAAGACATTAGTGATGAAAGAGCTAACAGAACCTTTCTAGTAGTATTTTTATTTATGGCTCTGTGTTGAAGAATGAAAACAAATTTTCCATACTTCTCAAGACTCTATTGCTTTGATAGACTTCTGTCATTTTAATCCTGAAATAGCTCTTGAAACTTTAAATTGATGTCTGCCTGCCTTCTTTGGTTAGAATAAATAATTTTTCAAATGGCCATGGACTGAAAGCTATTTAAACTGAAGGAATTACCCTAAGAGTTCTCTATAAATAGCTTTCTGTACAGCATGCGGGCCTTGGACTGTAATCTCTTTTCTGTTACATGGTCCAAGTTGATGAAAATTGTAACTTGGCATACACACAGCCTTGATGGAGTGCCAACCTACATCAAAAGTAATATAATCTAAGGCAATTGATATGCATTCTGAACTGCAGAAATTGAATTGTGTCCATATTAGGTATTAATTACATTTGTTGACACAAAATGCAAGTCAGTGCTCAGGTGAGGAGGAGGGAAGGGGACTACATCCAACTCCACAACTATCCCTGCAAAATTATTTTTTTGCTTTCATTAAGTGAGTTTACATTTGATAGTTCTAAGATGGATAGATCTCCCACTGATACTTAAATGGGAAAAACAAGCTATTTTATTGAAAAGAGATATGCACTTGATCCCCTTTTCTGAAATCTAGTTTTCATTTCGTTCCTGCTGCCTTGTTTGTTCTTCTCCTTTTTGGGCAGCTGCTGGCTTGGAATGGTTCTGACTGAGTAATTATTAAATCAGATTTCTGCCTTGTCTGGTTTGAACATAAATCTCTTAGCGCAATTCATGGATTGCACTAGCTGCTCAGTTCACATCTTGCCAAATGGGCTTGTTAGCCTCCAGCCTTCTGTAACCTTCTCTCTAGCAGAGCTGATCAGCCATCCCAATATAACCCGAACCAAAATCAAGTAAAAGAAATGAGAAAGTACAGTCACTGAAGATGTCAGAAGGAAACTTAGGCAATTAATCCAGATCTGGGTGTCTTGAATTCCAAGGTGATATATCTAACAGCTGAACACATGATCTGATATAGCTTATTGTCTGGCATAGCTCTTTGGGATTATTAAAAACACTTTGCATTTTCAAAGTGGGTTTCTCAAAGGAAACCATTATCATGTCGTGACACAACACAAATCTCTCTAATAGGGATTGGTTTTATTCTGCAGCCCCCTCTGTCAGCTTGCACCACTGAAACGAAAAGCAAGCTCTGCTTCTTTTCTCTCAAACTTCTATGGCACACTCTGAATTATGTGTTAGTTTATTACCAAAATGTGGCACTGAAGGGGTGTAATAGGCTCCACATGACAGCATTCTCTGATGCATACCTACAGTTCTTCATCTGCGTCAAGAAATACAGCTCTCATTTCTTAAGTTTCGGAGAATATTGCCAGTCTTCATAAAAGATTGCCTAAGATGTCCTGGTATTTTGAACAGCCATTAGAAGAGTGTAAATGAGTAGTGGTGAAAAAGTTGGAGAGGCATAATTGTAAGACACAAATAGATATCAGATGCTTAATGCTCTTTTCTTGCCAGTGATTGTTGTGTACCAGTTCCTTGTTATTTTGATAATCCTCCCCAGTGACTAAAGTGAAACTAGTAAGCCTGGTGGTTTGAATGCAATCCTTTGTATTAAAAATGGAGGGGGGGCGGGGGGAGCAGGGAGGAGCAAAAATCCAGTATAGACATGCAGATCAAAAAAGAAAGTCTGGAACATGAGATTTTCTTTTGTGTTAAATGTACGTTGTTGAAAAAAAAAACAACATATATTGTGCTACTGTGAGAACCAGAAAGTGAGAATGACCCAAGTGACAATATAATAGGCCAAACTAAAATCTGGTAGAAAATGCATATGGCACAAATGAGTGTCCAGGAACATGAATGCAAAAATGTTTCCAGGGTGTTGAGCATTCAAGCTTGCATTTCTCTTGCTTCTTTTGAGCATGTCTTTACTACAAGACATGATTGCAACAGAGCTGTGAGAAACAGAAGAGCTGATAAGGTGCCCACACTGATACTGTGGTCATGAGGAGGAGTTTTTTTCTTAACAACATGAAAAATATTTGTAATTCAGCCCAAAGTCTTGCAGGGTTTAATTATAGGTAGTTCTGATGTTATGCAAAACATGACTTAACTTGTATACATTGACTTCAGTACAGGATTTTTCATTTAAAATGAAACTTCATACATAAGACTAAAAGTCAACAGTTGTTATTCCAAGGGGAAATGCAGCAGCTCTTCAGGAAGCTGGCATAAAACACCCTGTAAGTGCTGCTGAGGTGGTAAGTAGGTTTAATTCTATCAGGGGCATGATGTGTAGTACTGTCCTACAGGGGTAAGTGCACACAACCTTCTAATGCAATGTTAAATTTGAAGGTATTTTCAAAATATCATTCCAATTACTAATTTAACTGTCATTAGCAGTTGCTTATTAACTGGAGGATGAAATTGGTTTAATCCTGTGACTCTTGCATATGCTTTTATTTCTGAGGAACGCCATTATGGTGTTCAGGGCCAAAGTTATCTAGAAGGTGGGCACATCAACAGTAGCTGAAGCAGCTGCCTTTTTTGTGATGGAGATTTGGGATAGGAGAACTCTAGGGTAGTTTGTTTTTTGGTTTTTTTGGGGTTTTTTTTTGGGTTTTTTTTGTTTGTTTTTTGGTTTTTGTTTTTAAATTAACCAGCCTCTTCCAATGTCTAAACCTTAAGCTGTGATACCTGCTCAAGCGTCATCTGTGATCATTTCATTTTGAAGAAAAATAGAGAAAATATAGTGCTGCAGCTTAATACAGAGCTGAAACAGATAAAAACAGATAGAGAATGTGTTATCTAGATCCTGAACCTTAAAATACTTCAATAGTTAGGCAGTATTTAGTCAACTAAATACTTTTTTTAAATTTATAATCTTTTGGTTTGCTGTATAAACTAGATACTGTGTATTTTGGAAGGAGGTGTTCCTGTGCGACCTCACCTAGGTGTTCCTGCTCCAGCAGGGGGATTGGACTAGATGATCTTTTGAGGTCCCTTCCAATCCCAAACATACTGTGATTCTGTGATACTGTGAGGTACTTGTGATGATCTCATGAACACCATGACACACACCCCAACAGAGCGTATTGCCTTGAGTAGGTAACAGCTCATCTTGCTTCCCCATTTTCTTCTTTTCTGTGATGCAATTGTGGAGTCATGTGCCACAGTCAGTAATGGTGTGCAGTCCATGTAGCTTGCATGTAAAAAAGAAAAAAAAAATAAAATTGGATTTAATTCATAATTATAGATGTGGTTTCATTGCCTGTAGTGAGAGTGTCATGCAGACAGAAGAAGGAAATACATAGTCTAAGGATAGTCATGATCTACCATAGGTCTGAGCTGTCTGTTAAGAGTCTTATTCCTATATATAGGTTTTTCTTACATCCAGGGCATACATTTTCCAGTGCTTTTTCCAGTGAACAGCACCATGAGCAGCCTAGAAAAGGGAAAGAAAAATGCTGAAGAATTTAGTAGTTACTTGGAGAATCCCTTTTCAAAGTAAAACTGGTAGTTTCAAGATTTCAAAGTTAATGTATCAGTTTCTTACATTTCTGTAATTTACATTCTGAGGACTGTTTAATTAAAACTGGTTTGACCAGTTAAATGAACATTAATGTAATACAGCTTTTTAAAGTGCAGAATGTAGAATAGATGTAATGTAATGTAAATCTCTATAGATAATTGTCTCCAGTGACAGTTCCCTAGTTAAATACCCTAAAGCCTTTTTCAAAAAGTGAATGTGGCTCTCTATGTCCTCATTAAGGAAATGGCAGGAAAGTTTGCAATTTATGCAAATAGTAACTGAGAACCTTTGCTATTAAAAAAAAAACAACCCATGCAAATAAGGATTGTATAGTTATAGCTTAAAATTTATTTTTCATATGAAAAGCATGAATTTGAAATCTCTTCATGTTCCTCATACTTTACGTTCTTTGTTCAGGATAAGGCTAGAGAGATACAAGCTATAGGTATTAAGCTTGAAAAAATTTCCTTTCCCAGTGTGCAGTCCCTCCAGGAATGACGTCTTCCCACATCTGTTCTTCACTAGGACTGTAGTGTGGAGGAGGCTAATCTTTTCATTGCTTACTAGGATATGACTGTTACATTTTTGGACTATCTCTTTTGCAGGCATTCAGAACCATCCAGGGGTCTGCAAACCAAGCGTATTTGTGGTATTGAGATCCCTGATTGAGATAGCACTGGAGGGACCAAATTTGAGCAAAATGTGAATTAGAAGGAAATGGTCTCATTATCTAGGCTTTTATCACCTTGTGTGTTTTTGTAATTAGACATGGTAGTCTTAAGTCTTAAGTATTAGAGGGAGGCAAAAAGTGGCTGGCCGTAATTGGAATAATATGTGTGGAATCTTGCCTCTCCCTTGGCTGTGCACGTTCCAGGGACCTGAACAGTTTGAAAGATGTGGGTAATAAGCACCTTTGAAACTTGCTTGGTTTCCTGTCTAGGAACCTAATTCCAAGCTACAGATTAGAAAGCTTTGTCTAACGTAAAATATTTATTAAACTGCTTCCTATGGAGTCATACACAAACCCCAAAGTGATGTGGCAACTTAGTAAGAATAAGAAGGAGACACATGCTTATATTAATATTTTTGGCTTAGTCTTCTAAGTTATTTTGAAGCCTACAAACTGCAAAATGTTTCTACAAGAGGTGTTCTTGTAAAACTAATCTCAGTCTCTGCAAAACAGGTGTTTACAGCAGATTTTCCTCTTCCAACCGTGTGCCCAACAATAGTGTGATTAGGATCTCAGTCCAGGGCAGACTGACTTTTGGCTTCGTGTGTGTACCTGCATAAGCATGTCTGCAAGCCTCTTTTCTTATTCAATGAAAAGTACATATGCAGTTAATCTGAATATAAGAGAAATCCTTTGAACATGAGCTGGGTCTAAAGACTGTAGGATGTCTGGTAAGCTGAATGGGGCAGATATGGCAGCATTTTTAATTTAACAAATCAGAGCACTGGATGAAGTGAACACAAGGGTGAGCAACGCACACAATGCACTGTAAAAATAATCTATTTTATGCTTATTCTGTGTTGCTCAGTTTTTAATATGGCTTGTGTTTCTGTTATAAACAATGCAAAACAGTCATTCGGGAGCTGCCAGGGACGAAACTGGAGGCACAGGCAGTTGTGTCTACCCTGCTGGGCAATGTAGTGGTGTGTTTGATAACTGAAAACCAAAAACAGTTGTGGCAAAATCAGTGTGATTCTGATTTGAAACCAACAATAAGAAAGTATCAAATAATGCTAACACCTAAATGTACCAGCTGTAGACAATTGCCTAAGGAGAACACAGGTGATGTTATCTCTGTCCATATTATGTGGTCTAATAAAAGATGTTAACTCTGCCTACAAACTACAAAGCACAGCCTTGCCTGGGGCGAGTAGGGAAGTTGCACCCAGCAGAGCATTTCTTCCATGCACTCGTTGACTCAGGAAGGCAAGACAGTATGAGTCCATTTTCTGCTCATGTTTTCTGCAAAATCTGTAGCTGGAGAAGCTAAGGCTGTATTGGCTTAAAGAAGTGAGGTATATTACATTCGGGAGCATGCTCCTACAGAGAGGCTCTGCAGCACTTGAGTCAATACTTCACTAAAGTGTCTTTAGTGTAAGATGACACAGAGAGACTGCAAAAGGTGGTACCTTGATGTATTTGTTTCTACAGACTCTTCTATAGCTAAAGTAGTACTGGTGTCTGACCAGAGTCAGACTGGGTGGTGGATCCTCAGTCAAGATATCTCTCCAGGTTCTTCAGCTGTACAGGCCTCCAAGTCAGGAGGACCTAGGTCCAAAGTCTTTTGACAGTCGATTTCAATGTAGCCCACAAAATCTTCATCAGTCTGTGATTGAATAATGGATACATTTTATTTTTATGCAGGAATTCTGTCTAGCTGGCTAGCTTTTTTCCATGTAGGGTGCAAAGATGAATGACACATGCAAAGCACTTGTGGTTTCAGTCGAATGCTAATATGAATTGATAATTTTGCCAAAACCTTTGCCTGTAATGAAGCTGCTGATATTCATTCCCATTCTGTTTTTGGAAAAATAGGCTCATAATTGATAATCTAATGCATACCTCAGAGCTCAGGTATTTCACATGAATCTTAGTAATATCTCAGGTACAACTTTTTAATTTGCTCTCAAAGTAATTGTCATGTGATTATTAACTTTTCTGATAACTTGCTATATTATTAGTAGTTATGCTTCTCAAATCAAGCAGTTACTCACCTACAAGTTCTTAAGTAGAAATGGTATCAAATTTATTGTACTTCTCACTAGAGGAAAATAGAACTGAAATCTGCCTGAAAATTAAACCCTTAGACCCAATAATATTACTTCTTAGAATTAATTGATTAGCTGCATATAAAAAGCAAGCAAGACAGTACCAAAACTGGAATAGGCTTCTTTTGACAATCTAATTTAGAAAATCAAGTGAGCACAATGTCCATGTTTTAAGTATTCACTGTTTTTTTACTCTATACTCCTTTACTAAAACTTGAGATTAATGAGGTTTTGGAGGAAGGAAAGAAGCCATAGCAGTTACAGGGCTATGCACATGCTGTGGTCCATGAAGAAAACAGTATAAGTGCCAAGTGGAGATGTTCCCAGTTTAATTTTGTGTGTATCACAGCAATAAACACACACAATTGTTCAGTGATAAGGACTTGGCTTGAACAATCAAGGCATGGGGAGACCACAGGTCATGTTTTGTTGTGTGCATCTAATGAGCTGGCATCTTGATACTTTGGGACATACATGACTGCTGTGGGAAGGCTGCTCAACCCCCACAGATGTGGCATTGCATGAGGGGACTGGGCCTTTGGGGTGCAGCCCTGTGACACCCCCAGCCTTCTCTTTGGAAGGAAACAGTGGAAGAGAAGAGAGAAGAGAAGAGAAGAGAAGAGAAGAGAAGAGAAGAGAAGAGAAGAGAAGAGAAGAGAAGAGGAGAGGAGAGGAGAGGAGAGGAGAGGAGAGGAGAGGAGAGGAGAGGAGAGGAGAGGAGAGGAGAGGAGAGGAGAGGAGAGGAGAGGAGAGGAGAGGAGAGGAGAGGAGAGGAGAAGAGAAGAGAAGAGAAGAGAAGAGAAGAGAAGAGAAGAGAAGAGAAGAGAAGAGAAGAGAAGAGAAGAGAAGAGAAGAGAAGAGAAGAGAAGAGGAGAAAGAGAAATTTGATATTAGCAAGGTGTGAAGAGGCTTGAACCTCAGTGACAACTAGCATTGCTGTTTTGTTAATTCCAAGTAACATCAGAGGAAAAACAAGGTGTCTGAGGATAATTGAGAAAAAAACCAGAAAAATATGGCTTTGTTGCTAAAAAACAAGGCTAGTGAGTAAAATGTTATCAAGGGGTACACTTCAGACATCTTCTAACAGTAACCTGGTAAACTAATTGTTCTGTGCTGGCGAGGGAGGAGTGTCTGTGTGTGTGTAAAGGGAAGCATCAAATCATACTGCATATCTTGAGAAGTAGTAAGGTTTTCTGTTTCATTTTCTTTCATAAAAATTTCAGAAAATCTTTTGAAAATTGTGTCTGGAAATCTCCTGTTTCCTCAAGATCTTATATACATGCCTTTATAAAAATTTGTATTTTTGTAAGAAAAACAGATGTGTACAGTGAGGTACAGAAATACAATGGTTTCTTAAATATATTTTAATTTATTTTGAGCAGGTGGGGGATGGGGCAGTTCCTGTGATAGTATTTCCTTCGGTTTGAAGTGTTGAAACCCTGCCTTCAGAGGGATGTGCATTTTATAACTCTCGTCTGCAGGCAATGTGAGATAACTTGTGCCTGGGAACAGGCTTGTGCAAGGAATACTTTGGCCCGATCTACTACATGTGCCTACGTTGTACTGAGTGCAGCAGGATTTCAGAAAATACCTATTGCCTTCCTGAACTGTTTTTTCCTGTGGGTGGACTGAGCTCCCCACACTTTGTGTGAAGCTGAACAGGAGCTTTGGAATTTTAGCTTTGGCAATCAGACTATGGTAGTATAATTTACAGGTGATCTTTGTGCTTTTGTCCTTTTCTGATGTGCTATTCTCTGTACTGAGAATGAGGGTGCTAGAAAGTCCATTCCTGAAATAACCACATCCTTTCATGGGATGTGAAAGTCTGTTCTAAATGAAACATTTAGAAATGTATTAGCACATGGGAAATCTAGTTGAGCAGACAAATCTTTATTGACAGAAGACAGAGACAGTAAGATAGATTCAGTATAGAAGCACAATTTGCAATGTAAAACATTGTAATAGTATTTATTATCCTAAACTCTACAAGTGTATGCTGCCTGCATTCCATGGACTCATCTCCATCAGATCTGAACTGTTCTGTGTGTTCTTCATCCTGCTTTATTATGGTCTTACGGACTATTTTTTTTTTTTTTTGACACTGTTATCCCAGAAATCCTGATTATCATGAATATTCAATTTTCAAAGTGCTTAACATGCTCTAGGTGACCTGTAGACATTGTACTTTATAAAACAACTAGGGTCAGATTATTTCTTATATAGAATTAAAAGATAACTGTGCAAGCTCTCCAGGAGCTTGCGTTCTGTAGATGAATGGAAACTTCAGGATGAGCACAATGACCATTGGCTCTTAGAAGCTGAAGCAATCCTTATTCCTATCATAGAAGACCTCCATAGTGGTCTCTGGATCTGTTTCTTCTTCTCTGAAAAAAGCAATACAGTCAAAGAGTACTGAGCACACTGAGAAGCAGATGAAGTCTCTTTTAACTTTGAAGTGTTTTATTTAACATTTCTCTTCTGACATGCTGGTCTGCCAACTGGTTCATCAAAATTCATTGAAAATCACTGATATGTTGCAACTTCTTAGATAAAATCTTCTTCTAATTTGGCTCTCTCTAGACCTTTTTCTTTCCAGTAGCAAAGAGGGACAGCTGTCAAATGCTGTGCCATTTTACAGGAACAGTGCTCAGCACCAACATTTTCAAGTATTTTCTTTTTTTTGGATGTGCTTTGCTCTCGGTAGTTGCTAGAGCTAGATCAGAATCCTTATATGTCAATGGTAGTGCAAATAACTGAAGCCATACTTTTTTTTTAATAGTTGTAGGCAATTTTTTTTTCTGGGTCTGTCATTAACAAGGTGGATGCAAGGGTCGTGGGAGTTAAGGAGAGGCAGCAGAACATACTTCAATGACTTAATGCATTTTGCTGTCTGTTTCACTTGTGAGACATTCCACTGTGGCACCAGGCAGGGTTATCTCTGCAAGAATAGCCATTGCTGTCACAGAGATGGTTAAGTGACTTGATCTACATGCTATATTTCTTCCAGGTATAGCTGGTTGCAATTTTAAAATATTTTTAAAGTTCTGCTTTGAGTCTGCTGCACCCTGAGGCTCTTTGTGCTGGGCTGTTCAGAGCTGTGCCTCAGGCACAGTTAAGGTGGGACAGGGGCAAGATCAACATCTGTGTGAGGCAATGAAGCATGTGGGGGCTGCTTCTGGAGAATGTGACAGGGCAGCCCAGATACCTTATCAGGAGGCTATGGAGAGGAGGAGGAATATTTGTGATTCAGGTATAGGCGAAAGGAACATTGTAGCATTGCTACCTGCGGGCTGGGTGATGACCCTGATGAGTGCTATGCTTTTGCATGATAGCCTGGCATAACTATGATGATGATGATGATGATGATGATGATGATGATGATGATGATCTAAGTGGCTTTTAAATAGTGAGATGTGAGATGTGAGATTCAGTGTCACAAAGAAAAAAATCTATTGTGTTATAACATCGTTGAAGCTATGCTGGAATGTGGCAGTCCATTCGTAACTGTAAATGTTTACTAATAGAGCCTCTGCCCCATCTTCTGCTCCAGCATCTCCAGCCAGCTGGCTGTGATGCAAATGGAGACACAGCAATTTCACAGTATACCTCCAAGCAAAGACAGTGCATGTTTTTTTTCATGGTTTGGGCGCACATTTCTCATATGCATGCTTCTCTGCTTATTAAAGGTCCTTTGGCATACGCATTCTGTACCCAGCTGTAGCCGAGTATAAAAGCTTTTTGTGGAAGAAAATATACATTGTGATGGGTTACTACTATCCATGAAATAGCAAAATCTGGAAAAATACAGAAGATTCAGCAAATGAAATAAAGCTTGCAGTATCTGGACTTTACTGGAAACAAATATAGTCTTAATTAGGGATTCAAATTGGGATACACATGACTTCAGTATAAATCTCTGATCCTGTGGACTTGCAAAAGCCCTTTCAAAATATTTGGTTGTAACTGTACATAAACAATAAGCTGGAGTAATACTCATGGAGTATCGAGAAGCCTGTAAATTTGTCAGATGACAAACTAATGCCCGTAGGCTAACTTAAATACCTAAAAAGCTGTTATCTCTGCTACAAAGGTAGAGATTAGACTGCTCAATTGTGGGTCTGTGGAAATTAATCCTTTTATTGCTGTTCCCCATAAAATTTCAGACAACAAAGCAGTGTTTCAGTAACATTACATTACCATTTTGCAGGGCTATGTGCTAAGCCTTTAACAGTATTTGCAAATGGTTCTTTTTGAGAGCCGAAATCAGAAAGGTCTCTGCTGACCATAATAGCTCGTTTCTACCCAACACATACGGAAAAATCTGCTGTCGGGCTGTGTCTGGGCCTTGTATCTCTGTTAGTGAAAAATCTACTGAGAGGCAGCTATTTCTAAGTGGTACTTAAAATTATTTAATATTCAGCCTTCTATAAGCACTCCTATGGATTTTTACTGGTTTGAATTCACAATTTTGGCAAGTGTGTGAAAAATATAGGACCTTTGAAAAACAGAAAATTAGAATGGTTCAACTTCCTCGAAGAAGCTCTTAAATCAAACATTTGTTTGACAGTACTTTGAAAAGATCACCTTCTCTACTATTTTCAAATACTACCAAACTAATAAATTCTTTTTTTTTTTTCCTTAATCTTTCATTGAGTATGAATGATATAATTGTTTTAACACCAGAAGTGTATTTTTCAGGCAATCATAGAGGTTTTCACATTCATTAATGTCACAATTTATCTGTGTCTCTTCTTGTTTCAATAGACAAAGTTTGCTTTGAAGTGCTGTGGAAGATTTTGTATATTTTTAGTTAAGACTCCCACACAAAAGTTATATAAATACTGATATGGTTACACATGTACTCAACTTCTTTTAAACAACTGAACTGTGTACCTGATCACTTGTGCTTGAAAACCTTGAACAGAGGCTACAAAGCATGCACCCCCTTTCTCCTCGCCCCAATTTTTTATTGCATTATGTCATGTGCCACAGACAAGCCTGCACTTGGAAGTGCTTATACTTTTGTAGTCTCACGGAGTGCTCACAGGCTTGCTGTGTTTCATGCCCTGTGTTTCCCCTCCTGCTGTGGGGCTGTGGAGAGATGTCATGTGCCAGAATCTGAGGCTCGTGGTGGGTGATCCCTGTGGAAACTATAGGCTGGGAAGGGGTCATGGGGGCTCTGTGTGTGGGGCTATCGCCACTCGAGAGCTGCTCCTGTTTCTGGGGCTGCTGGAGCGTGGTGTCCACACCTCTCTGGCCTCTGGGTACCATCAACCCTGTGTGTAGGTTGTAAGTATCATGGGAGCTGGCTGTGTGGGTAGCAGGCGGTGGGAGTGGAGTGCGTAGCTGCAGTCTGCTGTCTGACAGAGAACATCAGCCTTCTCGCTAACTCTCAGCTCTCTTCGATCTTTCGAAACCTTAATGCAAACTTGTTCATAGCCTTTGCTAGAGTCATAGTGTGCTTTGTGTTGGCCAGGGGTAGATGCCAATATTGACTGTCAAATTTTGTTTGTGCCCAACCTGAATATAAATATGGCTTTTTCTACTTGCACATTTTATTTCCCTTTCTCAGGACACAAGAGTGTTGGTCCTCCATCACCTTGTTACTCCCTCCTTCCCTTCTGAAAAGTAGCCAGTGTTAGAGGGGTTCAGAGGACTGTTCACAGGGGATGTGGCAGAAGAGGGTTTGCTCTCTGAAATGCTGCAGGGTTGACTGGGACATAAGCTCAGCAGCAGTGGTGCTCGGCACCATCAGTGTGTTCAGCTGATAACCTCTGACCAAAGTTCTTGTAGTGTCCTTTTCAAGGAGCCATCACCAATTTTTCTCTTGCACCTCAGCTGACCTGATTTTGATACTCTCAGTGATAAATGCTGAGCTTTGGGTAACCACCTCCTTCTTTTTTCTGTTACAGAGCTCCAACATGGGAGGCAAACTGAGCAAGAAGAAGAAGGGATACAGTGTCAATGATGAAAAAGCTAAAGACAAAGACAAGAAGGCTGAAGGAGCAGCAACTGAGGAAGAGGAGACTCCAAAGGAGGCTGAGGATGCCCAGAAAACCACAGAAACCACAGAAGTGAAGGAGAACAACAAGGAGGAGAAAGGTGAAAAGGATACTCAGGTTGCTGCCAATAAGACAGAAGAAAAAGAAGGGGAGAAGGAGAAAACAGTGACCCAGGAAGAAACCCAGAAACCAGAACCAGAGAAGTCGGAGTCTGTTGTTGATGCGAAAGTGGAGCCACAGAAGAGCAGCGAACAGGCACCCAAGCAAGAGGAGCCAACTGCAGCCTCTCCTCCCGCTGCAAGTAGCGAAGCACCCAAAACTTCTGAGCCTAGCAATGATGCAAAAGCTTCCCAGCCTTCAGAAGCCACAGCTCCCAGTAAAGCAGATGACAAGAGCAAAGAGGAAGGGGAAGCCAAAAAGACTGAGGCTCCCGCAGCGCCTGCAGCCCAAGAAACTAAAAGTGAAGTGGCCCCAGCTTCAGACTCAAAACCTAGCAGCAGCGAGGCTGCGCCTTCTTCCAAGGAGCCCGCGGCAGCAACAGCAGCACCTAGTTCCACTGCTAAGGCCTCGGACCCTGCAGCCCCACCAGAGGAAGCGAAAACTTCTGAAGTTCCAGCGACTAATTCGGATCAAACCATAGCAGTGCAAGATTAAATTGGACAGCCTGTTGAAACAACCACTTAAAACAACCTGTGTCTTTTTTTTATTTTTTCAGCTATACTAACTCGTTTCAGATCTGAAATAACAAATATGTATTGCCCAGAAAGAAAAGGAGAAAAAAAGAAAAAAAAAGGATGTCCCATCAAGCTGGGAGGGAGGGAGGGGGGGAGAATCCAAATAGTATTTTTGTGGGGAAATATCTAATATACTTTCTGCCAACTTGACACAAGTCCTGGATCAAAAAAAAAAAGTTAAATAAATGGATGTCTGAAAGTACAGCACATCTTTTGTATCTGAACTGCTGTAAATGCACTCCACCAATGTATCAAAATCTTCTTTTTGTTCTGTAATGGGGTTTGGGAGTGATGTGTTTGATTCTGCCCACTGGGTTTGTGCCAAGGCAATCAGATCTTTATGAAAGCAGTATTTTCTGTGTTCTTTTTTTTTTTTTTTTTAATTTTTATTTACAGCCTTTCTTATTTTGATATTTTTTTTATGCAGTGGATGAATGCCAACTTTCAGACAAAACCCACTTAGCTGTCCACATATTTCTCAATGCCAACCCTCCAATTCTTCCTCTCCAAATATTTTTTGGGAGTAAAAAGCATTCTCATCCTACTTAGCCTACCTAGATTTCTCATGACGAGTTAATGCATGTCCGTGGTTGGGTGCACCTGTAGTTCTGTTTATTGGTCAGTGGAAATGAAAAAGTCTGCGTTCATTGCAGTTCCAGTTTCTCTTCCATTCTGTGTCACAGACACCAACACACACTCATTGGAAAACAAATAAAAAAACAAAGTGTACAATGGATGCATTGAAATTATATGTAATTGTATAAATGGTGCAACAGTAATAAAAGTTAAATAATTTAAAAAATATAAAAGTGTAAAGACTGATTAAATCTTCACTTTTATCCGTTATGAGCTTGATGAAGAAGATTCTTATGCTCAGAGAAGAAGCATTACATCTGGGGGTGCTTAGTTTCCTATTTATTGTGAAGTAAAGGCAAAGAAAAAACCATCAACCTCATGATCCTAGAAACATGCTGCCATAAACTCCCACTTGAACAGCCACAAACATTTGCAGGTGAGGTTGGCAGAAGTGGCAAATGAACAGCACATCTCATATATATTTTAACCTAGCCAAAGTAAAAAGGCTTTTGCCTGCCTTAACATGTGAAATAAATGCTCTCTTGCTATTTTAAAGAGCCAGAGGCATGCTGACTGGGTGTTAACTGGGAGTAAAGCAGTGGATTTGATAAACTGATCTTTTAAAATGAGGCAATTACATTTAATCCTAGTCCTATTCAAATATTCCCAGTGCTGATACACTTTGTTCTTTTCCTCATTGCCATTGTGTAGGAGATGAACCGCAGCTGCCACAAAAGGCCAATTCTGTGTATTTCAAATATGGGTAACCTTGTGTAGCTGAGCACAGTGTAGCCCAGCATAAACAACAGTTTTCAATAGTTTTGCTTGTTTGCCCCATTTTTATTCAACAGAAATGCTGAATAATGGCAGTTTCTGCTGCATAGTGTCTTTACTGGATACAAACAACAGATTTCTACACAGAACCCAGGATTCACAAAACTGGTTAAAGAAGCATATTAAGTCTGCCCATCAATAGGCTCTGAGGCTGAGCAGATGTTCTGAGACAAGTGGGCAACGGTAAATAGAAACACAGCTTACACATATACCGAAGGGATGAGTGAACTTGTGTTTAGTAAATAAGGGAAATGGTGTTATAAATTTATATAGACGATTTCACATAGCCCCTCCATGCTGTGAGGAGGATTCACTCTGCAGACTTACATAATTCCTGTCCTTTATTTTATTCAGAAATACACGGTTCCCATGCTGTGATGGGCACACTGATGTGCATGTGTGCACCTGCAGAAAGCTTACTAGAACAGGCAGGATTAGTTCTGTTTGGTTTAGATCAGGTCATTCACTTACATGAATCTTGCACCACCACCAAGCTTTTGCATCCTTAATGTGGAAGGAGTTAGTTTCATGCATAACATGTCAAAATGAAGTGCGTTCTTTTGCACAGATGAAGGTCAGCTAAGTACTCTGAATTAAAAAGAAGGGCAGGCATTTTTAGATAAAATAGCTGAAGCACTGCCGGGGGTCAGGCAGATAACACACTCACAGTAGTTCACCAAGCTTTGTGCTTATATAAAACACCTGTTACGATCTACAGCATCTTTGTGTGACCAAGTCTGTGGCTTTCCTGCAAATCTGTAAGACCCCTCTGCTATCGTTTCCCAGTGCAGACGTGTCCCGGAAAGGGAGAACTTCTGTCCACAACTCCCACATCATTTTTTGTGAGATGACTCCAGGACTGAGAGGAGTAGTCCAGGGATCCTGCAGTACTTCGTGGTGGCATGGTGCTGAATTGAACCGAAGCTGATGGGACTAAGTCTGTGCTCTGCCTTTGAGTTGGAAGTAGCTGTCAGTGGAGAATAGGTATGTAACTTGATTACTGAGATGGTATGCCAATGTGCCTACTAACAATATCACACCTTGTCTAGTACCACACCCATTCACTTCCAATATAATGTTCAAAATGGTATTTAATCTCTATTACTAAAATAGCTTGACAATCAACACATGCCTTGTTTTAGCCTGAGCTTTCTTCAGTGGGGACACTTAGAGCTCGCGAGAAGCTCTTGAATGCAATCTTACTTTAATTCTTTGAGGCAATTAAAGATACCCCTATGCTATACAGCTGTACCCAAACCCAGTGTCTTCTGCTGCAGCTGACAGCAGACTCAACACATAAGCTGCCATTCTCACAACCTGCTTGCTGATGGTAATTTCTTCCTGACAGTGTTGATGGTGCAAGGGAACGTTATGCCTCATGTGGCTGGAAATCACTAGCACATGGACAAAGAAATATGCAGTTATGTTTGAGAAGCTGAGAGGCAGTACAGCCAAAGACTGATGTACTTAAATAAATTATCAAAAAAAAAAAAAAAAAAAAGCTTCCTCTATAATGCTTTTAATTCTTTGATTAGTAAAGGGGGCTGCAAAATTTTGTCATAGTAGCTAAAATGGTTAGTGCTAGTGTGTTACTGACAGTGACAAGACATTCTGGCTCAGGCCATTGTTCAACAGTGCTGCTATTCTATACCTACATACGCAAGGAAAGAAATAATCTCTGTTTAAAGAGCTTATGAACTAAGCATATATGGTTAATAGAAATGCAACACATTACTTGCCTGAAGTGGCATGAGAAAAGGTTAGAGCCTAGAGCCCTGCTTTTCCTCAGCTCAGTCCAGTATCTCATCTCCAATTTCTCTTTTTCTGAGTTATAATCACTCTTTAATAACAGTAAAAAAAAAAAAAAAAAAAAAAAAAAGTATGCTAAGGGTACAGAGCTAACAGGCATGTTAATGCTTTGAGCGTAAGCACATTGCAGATAACCTCAAAGGACCCAGCCTTTTTGTGAAAGCATGCCAAAGGAACAGAGAAATTCAACCCTGGGAAAGAACCTTCGCTATTGTTAAGAGACCATACAGAGAGATGTTTGCAAGGTCTCCCATGTTTTGCCTTGGAGACTGTCAAGAATGTGTTGCACTCCCTTCAGCAATAGGAAGGTCAGTGCCATTGGCTTTGCTCATGCTTTGCTTGTACTTCATAGCAAGGAGAAATGCAGTTGCTGTTACAGCAACTTAACTTTTTTTTTTTTACTGTACTGAAACGTACCCAGTGGTATTTTTATAACAACATTGAAAACTAACTGAAGTTATGTTAAAATATTCATAACAAAATAGCTTCCTAGGAGCAATGCTTACCAATTGCCCTGTAGCTGTTTTCTGTACACTAACATGTGCCTGTACAGAAGAGACACTTCCACGAAGAAGCAGTAAAATAAACCATTATAGGATGTGCTGGTGTCTTACGTGACAACACTTGTGTGCATATGACTGTGTGACTACCAATATCTAGCCAGTCAGTGACTCCCAGATTTCTTCTGGCCTTTCCTGCGTCCTAGTACTTAACTAGGAGGTCTATCCATTCTCTGTCTCAACAATTATCTTCTCCAGATTGACATGAAATTAAGCTTGGTTCTAGTGTACTTAAATTGAGCTTGAAACAGTGAGTGAATCAAGCCCTCAGCCTTGTTTCAGAACCTTCTTATCACTAGATTGCATTTCTGTGAATTTATCCTTATTTAACCAAACTGGAGAATGTGTCAAAGAAATGCCTCAGATTTGTTGCCAGTGCTGCAGAAGGCATTTTCTCACAGTACCTTTCTTCAGTACATCTACTCTACTGTAGATGTACTGTACACTTTTGTTGCTGTCTCCCTGTACTGAATTCATAGCCTTTATACCTCTTTTTAATGATTTCTAAAATGCTAATAACTTGGTTTCCTGTATTCATTTATTGTTTATTTTGCAGTCCATATTTTTTCCTGCACTAGGCTCTCCACATTTATCCAGAGTCTGATTTGGTTCACTTTTGGCCTTTTTTTTTTTTTTTTTACTTTCTGTTTTATATTTAACCTCTCCACCATATTTCGTGCAATATGAATGCATATTAGCTCTTAAGCAGTCAGGTTTTGAAACCATGGCCCTCCAGCCAGGGGAAAAACACAGCACAAAGAGCAGCATCATACATGTATTTTCCTTCACTGCTGTGAAAAGGAGTCTTCTCCAGTACCGGCAGAGCTTTGCTTGCTGTTTTTCTCATGATGGGCTCACTATCTGGCCATAGAGCCAGGGAAGCAGAAGGTATGGTTTGTGGTTTGCCTTTTTGTTGTTGTTGTTGTTCTGTTTTGTTGGGGGAACACTGGGAAGGGGCAGATATTTCAAAATACGGCCACAGAAGTTGAAAAACAGGACAGATGACACAATCTTTTTGTTTCCTGGAGACAATAGTACTGTATGTTGACTGGCCACCATAGGGTTACCAAGTCTCTCCAGCTTGCCAGGATACCTGTCTCTCTTTTAGCATATTTGCTTGTCTAGGCAATAAACATTAATTCCTGATCTCACTGTCATGGGTGTTTAAATGTATTGCCTCCATCTTTAGCTTGTTTTTCCTCCACGATACAACTCTTACATCTCTGAGAGTCTCCCATTCTATCAGGACACTGAGTTTCTTGATTGCTGGGCTTGATCAAGTTGTCTTTTTTGAGATTGTTCAATCAAGCGACGTGCAGATTTGACCAAGTTACAGCTTTGTTTAACTCACTAAGCAGAAGTTCAAAGGCTTTACACAATGTTCCTGATGAGGGTAAGATGAAATCTTCCTACAAGTCCTACCAGTCTGTTATTTGGAACGTCATCAGGTTGCTGCAAAATGAATAACTTGCTAAACATATCTGCTGGTTCAGCTGGCCAGTAATTTTAGATTAACACTTGGTAAAGTTCAACATTCATTCTCGTTTGAGAATTGAATGAATTGTACTGGACTCAATACAAGGACAGAATAGAGCTGTTCACATTACGAGGTGGAAAAGTAATAGAATCCAGTATTTTTCCTCCATTCATTTCCAACCAGTTCAGAAAACCAGCGTGAAACAGAAATGTGTCCCTAGATGGTCTTTTCATTTTGGGAATGGGGACAAACCTGATAGCAGCCAAACTGAAAGTCATACTAACCAAAAAATGGAGAATGTCTTTAAAACTTAACAGTTAGTATTTTAAACCTTAGACCTGAATAGCAGGTGTTTTAATCAGAGGCTACATAACCCCCTGAGAAGCTGGGTGCTATAGATACCTGGTACGGCAGGAAGCCAGCTGCTGGGCTTCTGATGTCTCTATTCCAATGGCTCTGATCTTTAGCACTCCTCTTTGCCCTATCCCTGTTTTATTTGCTTTCTACCAGTTTTAGGTTTATTATGGGTTAATGAGAATGGTGTACTGTAATGACAGACCATACTGATGATCCATTAACAACATTTTTATGGCTTTTTTTTTTTTTTTTTTTGTAGACTTCTGTCACTACTTGCAAGATTTTGGACTAGGTCCATAAAAACTTATATGTTTACCAAATGAAATATGAATTTATTTGGTAGAAAGGAGAAGCTGAAAATAATTATGTCATTGGAAATCAGTGCAAGCCTGAAAGAGTAAACCCTTTATTCTGCAACATTGCGGGATTCTGAAATGGCTCACTGTAAGCTAAAAGACCCTATGGAGATTTCAAAAGCAATCACATGTCAGTATACTGAATACATTGTTGGTTTAAGCTCTGCTGCTCTGTCCAATTATCTGAACTTTGTCAGCTGCACTTCATTTTTTCATTTTTAAATAAAAGACAGCATTCCCAAGCTAGCATTTCTGTTTCAAAAGACAAACAACAGTAGCTCATAATGAGTATGTTGCAAAGGAAAATTCCAATCCCATTAAACCTTGAATAACCTTTCCTGGTAGAAGAAGTTCCAACACTACATAGGAATCTTTTCTAACATTTTATTTAAAAGAAAATGTTTCCTGATAGCCAGTTTTTCAAGGGTGTATTCTTAAAACCATACTTTCGTAGCATAACTGTTGATTATAAGCTAAATGGACAATCTAACAGAGTCTGGCCACACATCACAGGGTATGGAAGGAAAACCTGGAAAATGAGAGACCAGTCCATCAACTAGCAAAATTATTGATTCAGGTCCACTGGACGGTATGAAAATTATTTTATTTGCAGTTATTCCATATAGATCTGAAAAAAAGAAATAGAATGTCACTTTATGGTAAGTAGCATTGAATGGATAGATATGAGAGATCTAAGTTGTTAACCTTAGTATTAACCTAACAACAGGCAGATTTGGATTTGAATTGAAGCAGGTATGAATACCAATTAAGAATGTAATGTAAGTTGTGAAATAGTAAATTTAAAGGATTTATTCAAGACTTTAAGCTGTCAGTTTTTATGAATGTTTCCCAGTGTTTCTGTGAGACAAGGGGGACAATATAAGGATCAGCATATTTCTACATATGCCCATAAAAATGAAATGGAGATGAAAAAATTAATGATAGCAGGGAAGAGTGGTATATACTTTTCAATAGCTCTTAAATTTAAACTGGTGCATCATGCTGCAAATACCTTGGGCTTGAAATTTGTCTTGCATCATATTTTAGTGTTCTAGCTAGGCTGTATCACACACAAGTTGGACCAGAATTTCAGATGAGATTTGAATAACACCTCTGTTTTCATTGCATTACCACTATTTTTGTAGGCATACTTGACCTAATTTTATACCATTTTTTTCTAGTTTAATCTGTCAGGATGAACATGGTTACATTAGTGGAGATCTGAACAGGTGATGACACAAACTCTTAGATAGGCCTTTCCCATGCAGACTGAATTCTGTGTTACCTACTGTGCTTCATCTGAGCATGTTACCTTTGGCTTTGATGTGTCCATACCAATGGCAGTGACTGAGAAAACCTGTCAGTGGGTTTTAATGTGTGCTGGATGTCCTACATCTCACTGATCCCCTTTATTCCCCGTGCTCAAAATGTAAGGGTGGCTGATACATTCTAGTATGCTGAGCTGAAGTGTGCTCCTCTGGGTTTCAGCTGAAAGGCCAAAAACTTGAAAAAAACCAAAAAGCTATACAGTTCCTTGGTCAAGAGAAGCAGAGAATGGAAAAGAAGTTTGAAATTATGATAGTTGGCATAAAAGTGATATTTAATTTCATGGTAGAATTAAGGTGACAAAGACATAAGCTGTGTCCTGAAAAGAATAGCACCTTACAAATGGGATCACACACAGTACTGTAGAGGAGGAAGCTGAGGACAAAAATGTAGCTAACATGAGAACATATATTGCTTTTAGGCAAAAGTGAAATTTGTGATAATTGGAGGGACACCTAGTTTGACAGAAAGACATATCTGCTGTTGTAGCCATTTTTAGAGAAGAGATCATATCCATAATCTGTTCAAAGAGAGCTTTTTGTGTGATACTTACATTTCTGAGACTTAATTTAGATTGCAAATGCAAGAAAATACATTTTGGTATACTCAATGAAATTTTGCAACAGCATAAGCAAAACCTTTCCAGAGCAGGATATGGGAGCATAAAAAGAAATGAACTGTGGTGTCAATGAAGGACAAGTTCCTAATTAGTGCCCTGGATACATGCAATGTTTCCAATAAAAATGAGAGGATGGGATGGGAGCTGTGGTTCTACACAGTGATCAGAGCTCATTTTCAGTGAATGGAAAGTCCTGTTTTAGTGAGAGTATCATGAGATATCATCAGGTTCAACGAAACTATCAATCAGATGCAAGTGCAATCAATTGTAATCATAATGTTTCAGCTTATATATGACTTTTTGAGGGAGCAACTTTTATACGAATGGCTGCTTCCATTGATTTTATAACTCTGCTGTCCAGCTTGAAAGTCCCAGAATTAGTTTGATAGCATTGAAAGTAAGAATCAATCTATCTGTTGCAAGTCAGTGAAATAATAGTTGTAGAGAAGACTAAAAAGCCATTCCAAGGTCAGAGAAGCATTTGGGAAGGAGTTAATCACAGAGGAAATGTCAGGAGAAGTTTGCAGTCAGTGTACAAGTTCAGAATAATGATTTTCAGAGCACTTCTTTGAATGGGTATGGAACAAGGTGCAAGCTGAGAGTCTGGAGTAGATAGAACAGATTGCAGGTTAGTGATGTTATGCAAAAACAAAGTACAGGGTTTTTACCTGCATGTGAAAGCACAGAGAAAGTCACACACTGCTATTCTTTTTTTTTTTTTTTTTTGCTCCCACTCTCCCATATCGATATTTACTTCCTCCTGCTGGCTTAATTTTTCCATCAAGGGTCTCTTTCTTGTCCCCAAGATGATATGCTTTATTCAACAGGCAAACACCCATTTAACAAGAATGTGACAAATACCACAAATACCACGTCTCCTGCTTCTGTAGAGGCTTCACATAAAGCCTTATGCTACAAAACATCTTGTATGAAATAAAGATGTACCACCTCACCTGATATCTGAAACCATCACCAGCCTTACCTTGTTAGTACATCAGTTTTCTCTACTGTTTTATCACTATGAAGGTACAGATGGGTGTGTTGCATTTTAGTACTTGCCTGAAACAACAATGGTCTTGTTAACCCAGAGAGATCATTTGATGAGCAACTTTTCTGTCTGCCTTGTGTGCTGCCAGGCCTGGATGAGTGCATGGGTGAGGAGAGCTGCCCACCTTTGGCTTACCAGGGCTGTCTGCAGGTGAACTGCCTCTCCTTGCCCTCCAGCTGCTCCTTCTTCTGTTTGTGGCATATCTGCACCGGTCTATTGCTGAATAGACTTGGCTTGGAGGACAACAAATCATCTGGGGAGGCCATGGAACCACTGTGGGAGAGCTTAAGGACTGGGAGGAGAGCTATTTGTCAGGAATTAAATGGATATGGCTGCATCTTCTGTAGGGCAGGGGAATGGGAAACCTTAAAAGACTTTGAAATTCAAAGTCTTTCAAGCTTTCTGTGGCTCTGTGATGATGAAACATTGTCCCAGTGAGAACTGTTTTGCTTCACCTGAATAAGAGCTAGGCTATATCTGCTTTTGTGGAATAATAATTCACTCTGTGCCGCCTGTAGCAGGACTAAGGGCAGTACAAGATATCATTCAGTCTTAAATAACTCCCACAGTGTAGTACTTCAATAGCTGCAGACTGTTACTCTGGGATACTGAGTAGCCTGTATTTAAATGGATTTTTGAAGTGTTGTCTGAGTGCCCAAAATGAAACGTTTTTCAATTTTGTCCCATTCCCCCGTCCTCTTTTACATGATTTCATTCCAGCCATTCTTTTGTCCATCAGGCCATCAATAGGCAAAACTGTTTACCTTTCCCTGTGTACATCAATCAAACCACAAATGAGAAACAACAGCACGTGTTTTGGTCACGGCCTTCCCTGGGATATATTTTTGCAGCACTTCGGTTCTTGTCTCAGCCTGTTATAGGCAAGGACCAGATTGCTATTTCAAGAGGGCAAAGTCAACAGTTGTTATAAATCGACTTGGGGATATGTAGATGTCCAGCAGTGGTGAAAATGTTCAGATCTTTGTGTGCTTTATTTAAAAGTGCAATTCACAGTGGATCTCTGATGAAAAGTGCTAGTAACCCTACGAACTCTCAGAGTGCTGTCTGTGCAAAACTGGGTGAGGCTTTTTTTAAGAAGTACTTCTGCTGATTTGGCAGAATTGGACTAGTAAATTGTAGTGATGAACTGGATAAAAAAATCCCTGCCTCATGTACAGCGCTGACTGCTGAGCAATCATTGCTGTTCTGTGCTTTTTCCTTTGTGCTGGCATGTGCATAGATATAGTAGTCCTGACTTAATTTGGAGCTGGGACACACATAAGGGAAACCATAAAGTTGTAAACTCCCTCTTTTTATCCAGAAGAGAAAATTATTTTCTAAGTCTTTCATTTTTGTTGTAGGGAAGGAGCAAATGGATTAGAAACTGAAAGGAGATGAGACTTTCTCAAGTCCTTGTGCATCTCCACACAGCCATGTTTGGGCACTAGAAGCTGCTCAGAAGTGACTCAGCCATACGCATAACAGGAATAAGATCCATTTGTAACTCAGAAACTAACAATATTGAAGATTCTTTCAAAGTCTTTCCAGTTGAAAATTCCATGAGTTTGTCTCATTCTGTACTCTATCTTGACTTCTGGCATCTATTAACATCTAAACCTCAGAGGAAAATATATGCAAACTGCTGGATTTAATATTAAGTCTCGGAAACCACCAGTGTTTCCATGCTCACCCCACACCTCCCATCTTAGTTTGATCAAATTCATCAAAATTTCAGTGAACTTAAGGATCAAACTACATATAAAACTTCCCATGATTTTGGCCAGGATAATTATGCTGTTAAAAAAAATAAAAAAAATAATAAAAAAAATTAAAGCTATTAAAATGAAGGGAAAAAGAAAATGAAAGTTTGTTCAACTGGAGCAACTGCACATATGCAAGATACTTGACCATCTTTTCCATTATGAAAACTGGAACTGCTAGGCAATCAGCCGCACCCTTACACAAAATCTGGACTGTTTATTCATGGGTAGTTCCTAAAGATTCAGCTCACCTGGTATCTGAAAGCAACAGGGTGTCTTACCCTGTTACCATATATCTTTTTTCCACTGTTTTATCACTGTGCAGATACAGGTGGGTGTGTAGCGTTTTTAGTGTTTGCCTATCTCTATAATACTTCCACAAAGTCTCTAATCCTTATTGAACACCTTTATCTTTTTCAAATAAGAAATACGAGTTTCTTGCAGAGTGAACAATTGGACTCATCATAAAAAGTTACTGAATAGCTAAGGGGAGAGCTGCCGTCCTTCAGCCATTGTATCAAAACTAAATACCATAATAAAAAGAAAAGAGCTCCCTTTTCTCTTCCTGATGCTGTTAACAAAGATCTAAGAGGCATGAAATGACAGTATGGTTTAATTTATTTTCTCTTTGGAAAGTTACAATATTTTCAGTTCTCATAATTTTATTTCAGGGAAATGTTCTGAACTTCTCCGATGGATAAAATATTTGGGATGACAATGGTTGCAACTGCTCATAAGACTCATTATCTGCACTCGTTGTGCAGAAGTGATTCTATTTTAAAACATTAATTGAATGGAACTATATAATACATACTTTTTAGCAACATTCACTCATGGACTACAAGGTACGTTTGAGCAGCTGATTTCACTATGAAAAATAAATGGCAGTATATATATTTCCACTACATAGAGCTGTCAAAGTGTGACCCATCATTTTGTGTAGTACATGCAACTGGAATCCAGTGGTGCCACATGGTAAGACAGATCACTCCTGCTATGACTGACAATCTACACAATCACAGGTATCACTACTACGTCATAAGTTTAGGTTTAAAGAGCTATTTTTCCACCTTAGGACAGAGATAAAACAATTTTATAAAACTTGCTACCCTGGATTAGCTTGGTTTTAAAGCAATTGCTGAAGAGGATAATCACAACAGCTCCCAGGAGATGCTGGAGACTTGAGGGTAGGGAGTAGAAAGGTAGGAACAAAAAATATTATTATTATTATTTTTTAATCAATTTCTTATTATGCAACATTTGGGAACTTCTTTACTATTATATTTTATTTTGAGGCAATCACTTTTGTGTTCAAGATTTTAGAGTCTGAAGCTTTCTGCATACGTTCTTAAATGCGTGAACTACTTTCCAGGGGAAAATAACATAGAAGATTAAAAAAATGCTCTCAGTCTAAAACAAAGTTTCAGATAAGTTTGAAACAATTACACCTAGTTCAGGCTTTGGGTGCACAAGCAGTAATGCAGCAGGTAAAGAAGTAGTGTGCATTCCATAGTGACAGTCTAATTCACTTTGGATTTGGAAAGCCAAACTGAAAACAACACAACCTTGTCCTGGACGAGATAGGCTGTTCATTATAAACTGCTGTTCTGTAATCAGGCATACACATGACGTGGTTGCTCTGGAGTAACTGTTAATACAGTTCTGATGAAAGAGGGAGAAAAGTAATGCTGGTGAGATGCAAAGCTTAAAAGCTTACGTTTTTGTATTTTTGTAATAATACCAAGTATATTAAATTATCTGAAAGTATAAGGATTTATTAAACCTCTATGCACAATGCTGTTCCAACTGGGTATTTTGGTAAGCCGCCTTTTTTTGTGGATATCTGTACAATGTAAGCTAGTGCTCCACTAAGAAAGAAAATGTTTGGGATTATCCTGGAATGATGAAGAGGCATTGTGTGAATTACAGTAGCATAAATTACTGTCTGTTGGTTTAATTAGTCGGCGTGTAGGGGGGTGGCTAGGTTGCCTGAGAAGCACCAGGGAAACATTCAGTGAGAGGATTTAAAAAGCACTAGCTGAACTTCAGAGATCAGGGAAGCATGTAGAATGGAGGTTTTCTCTGCTTTTTGTATTCATTTTCTCTCTCCACTTGCAGACTCAGCAGTTTTTGCCACTTCTCCCTTTGTAATATTTCTATGATCCTCTGCTGGTGGACATCAGTGACATATTGTAAGTATAAAGTCTCTGCTGTGCACCTTCTTTTTACTCTGTTGCTCTCCTGACCAGCAATTCTTTTTAAGAATCTATCAAGTGTACTCTAAAAAAAAAAAAAAAAAATACATCGACATTGATCCTTTTACTTACCAGCCTCCCACTTTCCCCCCTTCTCCAAGTAGTACAGTAGTGATCTCAGAGAGAGATATCTCTCGCTTATTCTTTGTATGTTTTTAAGGCTTTCTTCTTTCTTACTCTTTCCTTTTTTCTTCAAAATCTTGATGGAAAGAATATGACCTCTTTCCTTTTTGGGAACAAAGACCCCTTCTCAATTATGCATAGAGTAAAAGAAGTCACTGATTTACATGGTAAAAAAAAAAAAAATCTATATACATATATAGATATTTAATACTGTTCTGAATTAAACTGAGGGAAGTTTTGGGTTGCCTGCTAATGATTGCAGAACAGGGCCCTTGCAAATCAGGGATCAGGTCTTACACCATACTGAATGAATTAATTACATCACCACTGATTTTAGAGTGGAAGAGGTCAAGGTCAAAGTACTATCAACAGGTGAGTTTTCAAATCACCATTTTCTCTGGTTTTTCTCTTTGATTCAGAAGAGCCACTGCTGTGAACAAACAGAGAGGCAGAGAGATTGAGAAGGAAAAATTGCTTGAAGGGAATGACTGACAAAAATTTTCATTTTTCTCTTCAAAAGACAAACACACTTTGGATCCTGTTATGGTAAAAGACCAGTCTAAAGCCAGCACAGTGACTACCCAAGCACAGAAATAGAGACTTAAATTCCCATGAAGAAAGTTCACTCCCCTCATCTTTCACGTACAGCTCACTGTACAACATAGCCTTTCTTTTTAGTTGCTACCTTTCTCTCTTTGTCACTTGCTTTTCTAATTTCTTTCTGACACTAGGGTTTATGTAATATTCCAAGTGTGATAAACATTTAATAACTCAGCTGTCACTCAAAATAAACACAGTCCTTCAAATCTGCATTTGTAAAGATGTGGGGAAAGCTTCTCGTACAAATAACTGATAGGTAATATTTGAGTCCTTCTATTGTGAGGGCTGTGGGATAAGAACAAAATGTATTTCAGAAATCCAAGGTATTTCAGGGAAAGCAGGGTTTGGATGCCAGGCTCCATACTGCACAAGGACTGCCCTGGCAGCTAATGCTACTGCACCTCTGGGCAGTGGCTTTAGTAGTCCCTTGCTTCTCCCTCCAGTGTCTTCTGGAGATGGAGGCAACAGGCCCCTTAATCCCTCTGGTCAATCTGTGCCTGGATCTGAAAGACATGACATGGCCTGTGTACTCTGATGGCACCAGTAACTGTGAAATCTTCATGTGATAAATCTGAATTCTGATTAGATTTTGTCCTGATCCCTCCAGCAGGTATATCCTATGACTCAAACTGTTTGTGAAGCTCATACTTGCTTCTATACCTTCTTGGGTGCCATCTCCCCATCTCTACCACCTAAACATCAAGGATCTTCCTAACTGCTTCAGTGAGAAGACAGAAAGAAAGAGGCTTTTTGAAAACTAAGCGACCACACAAAATACACTGAATATATAATATTAATAAAAAAGATGGTTCTTCTTCAATTTCTACTATTCAGTTTTATATTCAACTGAACACATGCACAGCTGCATTGAACCAGTATAGCTCATTAGGCTTCAGAGCTTCGGTGGCCTTAAAACTTTTTAAGATTCAACTCTCAATTTTTGTATGTAATGAAGCTGCCACTAAATGAACAAAATGCTTAGAAACCAGAGCTCTCCTCTACAGACTTTAGCTTAACTTGTCACATTGCATACAAAGTTCATTTATTTAACTGCAAAGTTATTTAAGGATGAATTCATTAGTTGCTTCAAACAGGCAAGCCAAGGTGAAAGTGCCATGTTTATTCGTACTCACTAATCAACAGAATGGTGATGGTAGAAATCTCTAAGTTTGAGAGAAACTGTTATTAGCTGTGAGCTTCCATTTAAAATGAACATCTGATGCACTGTAACTCAGAAGATTTATTTATGCAAGTTGAGTATTATGTTCTGATGTTGGCTGTATACATGACATACAAGTATTTGTAATAAAGGAGGATGTTGAAAAGCGGATTTTCATGCTTGCTAGTAAAAGGTCAGAGGGAGAAGAAAGTATAAAAGCTACATTATCTGAAATATTCTAGAAGACATCAACAGAAAAATGAAATTTTTCTTCTATGGGAAACTGAACATTTAGAAATTTAGTTTTAATCTGAACTGAAAATGTTTCTATTTTAAAATTTCCAACTGAGCACAAAGTTATGAAAGTTGTAGTTCTGAAAAACATTTTTAAACTATATAAACCAATGGAAGATTGTAAATATATACAGTAGTGTGCATTCGTTTTCTGTATTTATACATGTATATAATATTGCATGTCCTGAAGATTTGTATAAAAATACAAAAATAACCTTAAAATTATAAAGCTGCAAGGGCATTTATCAGCCCTAAGGTTATATATTAGACTGGAAACTATTTCTTTTTATGTTTCTCATAGGAGAAAATGAATGGTTTTGAAATACTTCACTTTTGACAAGAGTACATTTAAAGCAACAGTGAAAAAACTCTTCTGACCTTTCAGGGAAGCCTTAAAAAATTTATGTTTCTCTGTTGAGAAGAGACAGTGAAAAAAAACCCCAAAGAACACATGTCAGAGCAAGAACCAAAGTTTGGCAGGAGAAGTGCTGAACTTCACACACTCAATACCTCCCAGGAATCGGCTGGGAGCCCACTGAAGTCAATGGGAAATTTTGACTGGCTTCAATGTGCACTGGATCAGACCCAAGAGGGCTCCCTTCAGCAAAATACTTAGGTGGATTTTACTTCAGGCATGAGCTTAATGAGACTTTAGCAGTTATTTAAAAGTCATGCACACTTGTATTTTTTGAATGCACACTTGGCTTGAATTTTTTGAATTTGTCGAGATCTCTGCCATGTAAATTCCTGCAAGGTAATAATAAGGAAAATCTTGAAGCAGTGGCCTTTAGTTGTCTAAATATACAAAAAAAATGAAAGTTCAAGAGGAGATGCTGGGCTACATTTCTCAAAGGAACCACAAAAAGACAACAATTTCAGAAAAAAAAAAAAAAGGTTGTAGCAGAATGGGAAGTGAGAGAAACCAGACTTTACAACCAGGGGATTTTCCAAGTTTTAAATATGAGACGAAATTTACAATGTGGTAGGACTGAAAGATCAAAGCCAAAGGTGGTATAAATTGACATATCAATCACTCAGATTAAAGGTTTGGTTCATAGTGTTTCTGCCCTGGAAAGGAAAATAAATGTGAAACAGCATTTAATAGAATTTTTCATTTCTGCTTTCTAGTCACTCCTGCCAGTGCCTGCTTCACCTACAGTAGAGCTATTTGTAAGCAAGCAAAAGATGATAGCTTTTTATTTAAAAAATAGGAGTACAAGAACAGCTTAAGTACTTATAGAAATTAAAATGCAGTTTTAAAGGCAGCCCTCTGGATTTCAGCAGCTAGGAGGTATTGAAATAAGACTGAAATTTTCAAAGACAGCATTTCTTTTTCACATTAAAGAAAACATATTCTTGAGGTGCAGGGGCAGAAAAGCAGATGTGAGGTGGGTAATAAGACAAGATGGGTTCAAACCAAACCTCAATCGAGACAGGCTTCAGAATTTGAACCTTGTATAGGCTGAAATCTGAGGTCTGAAGACACAGCATTTTAGTAAGTTTGGATTTGCATTTAGCACTCAGAGTGATATTCTGAAAGGATATTTCTCACTAGCTTTTAGCAAGGGTGATCCTCCAACTTTCTATATGGTTTCTTCTGTTTTTATTTTAGCCATTTTACAATGATTCAGTCATGTGGACCTGACTTACTGTTCTGATGTAGACATCTTTGATACGCAGTGAAAACATAATCACAAATACATATGAGGTTCTCTTAATACCGCATTAGAAAGCCCTGTAAGTGTAGCCACCATGTTAGCATCCTGCTTATATAGTAACCAAAACATTTGTGCAATTTTATCACACAGGAATTATGCATCCATCACAAATGAATCACTGGCCAATCGTGGGGGATGTTTCCATCAGATGCATTGTCATTTTCTGGAAGCACAGTCTCGCAGTGTGAAACCTGAGAAACAATAAAGCCCTAATGAGGGTAATCAGAAAGCCCAGCCCTCGCAGGCCCGTGTTCTGAGGTCAGGTGACTCATGTCAAAGCAATCCAGGCTGGTCATGAGACTAAGTTTTTGTAGCCACATCAGCTTTCCAGTATTTACTGCAGCTCCCGAGCCTGGCTTGTGCTCATTGTGTTATTCATCAGATTTATGAATGCATTGTTCTGAGCTCTAAATTACAGCCCTTAGTGGCTGTGTTCATGCATATCTCCTAGTGGCAGGCAGCAGAGAATTCTGAGGAGCAGAAATGAGCACTGGATACAATCTCTGCTCTCTGCAGGAAACTGCTCACTTCAAGCAACCCTATTTTAAGGTTAAAGCTTTCTATGGAAGCAGCTAGTTTCTCTCTCTCGTTTTCCAGTTCACAAGCCCACAGTGCAGTTTTGGCATGTGTCTTTTACCCTCAGGAAACAACCTGCCAGACTGCTGTGAGGATTGAGACATTCTCCAGGCTGGGTTTCTGCCTTGCTTTCTTTTTACCTCAAACCATTTCCTAAACTTGAACGTACTTGTTGAAAGACTTAGCTCTAAAGCATGAGCCAAACTATTTACTTCAGGGATTCCAAATCAGGAATTTTAATCGCGTTGATTATATCCAATTTAATTTAGGAAGGTCTTACTTCTTACTCCTGAGTTTAACTGGGGCAGTTTAAGACATGCCAGCCTCATCCGTCCATGCTTTCTCTCTGCTCTCTCTGTTTTATCCTCTTCTCCTGCTTGTGGTAGCAAAGACAGCATGACTGATTGTGTTAGATGGTGACTACACCACTCTCCATCACATTCCTGTGTGTTTAAATTGTTGAGGAAGCTGCGTATACAGTATGAGGCCGGAGTAGCTTGGGTATGGATGTATAATTCCCCTGCCATTCATTTTCTGGAGGACCACAGTGACTTACACTTCTGGAGATGAATCACCACAGACACTCAGAAACCTTAGAGTTACATTTATTTAAAGAGGCTGAATAAAACTAAGGATATCAATAGTTCCTGCAGGAAAAACCTATAAACCATAGTAAATAATTGATATCTGTTCCTTAGGTCATACACACAAATCCACACACTGTCAGTGGAAGTTCTGAACCAGATCGAGAGTGAGTGGCACATGGACTTTTGTGCTGAAAATAAATTAACTTGCAGATGTCCATTGGTGACACTGGGTATTTTGTGCATAATTAGGGCAGCTACTTCTTTGTCTTTCACATGCAAGAGAGCGCAGCAGCCACTGTCTCAGGGTGCAGTGGTTGAGGCTGCTGACCCAACTTCTCAGCTGCAGCTGGAATTTCCAGAGCAACCACGAAGCACCAGGAGAGGGGTATCAGGAGGTTTCCTATCCCATGTGAAAGGAGAAAGGAGATTTTCATCTCTGGGACCATGGAGTGGCAAATTTGAATGCACAGCAGTTACTAGTACTGGTTACTAGTACTTTTTTTAATGAGTATATAACAATGGTCAAAGGAAAGTAGGGGATGAAGCAGCATTCATAGCTCAACCAATGTGCTGTGTCTTTCAGATAGTCATTATGCTGGACCTCCTCATCCCACAGAATTGTGACTTGGAAACTTTACCAAACCTCCTAATTGGTGCACTTTTAGGAAATAATGCTTCGGCTGGGCACAGCATGGAAAGAAGGAGTGAGGAGGCTCTCAATGACAACTCTTCTCAAGAAAGCTTTTAGTGGGTGTTACCACTTTCAGTAGCTCTGAGACATGAGGTACAGGAAAGTTTTCCATCTACTAGAAGCTGACCCATTGTGACCAATACATTTTCACTTCACATGCTAAGTTTAAGGTATAAAAGATGCTACCGTTGTAGGGGATGTGTATTTGCAAGAAGTACCTGAGATGTGTTTTTCATTTAGGCACTAAACTTGGGTTTTAAACCACTCCTCTCATAAGTATGTGAGTGATATCTTTTAGGGCTTAGCCTTTGTGTGTGAAAACAATATTTGGACCTAGAATGGACGACTGAAATCTGGATTTAGCTTACATAACACTAAACTAGTCACAAAAATCACAGTCCCAAATAATTACTGTCCAAGACATTCATTATTTTGTCTACTGTATAGGTTCTGAGGGTACTGATCCTGCCTGGCCTACCCCAGGGCTTTCTCCATGCTGCCAATGGCCCAGGACCTCATTTCAGCTCAGCCTGGGGCCCTCAGCTGGTGAGCTATGTCACCAGTGGCCATTTTGAATTGTTCGGATTTAATGGCCCAACTTGATTCATCCTCCTGCCTTCAATAGATGATCACTAAACCATCAACGGGACCTGCCTCTGTCACTAGCCTAGCCTCAGTCTGGTGTCACGGACTGGTTCCTCCTCAGTAATGGCATGGCCAATGTTGGGTTCACCTGCAGCTCCTGGCTTGTACTCATGTTCCTGATCCCAGGTGTCATTTTTTACTGACCCAAAGCTAGATGATTTCACAGAGTTTTCTGTGCTCACTGATTATCAGTGTCTACAAAACTGAGTTGTCCTCATGTTGAAATTTTAAGAGCGTCTTTATGTTTATGAGTGGAAAGGCATAGATTTGGCTTAATTCTACATGGCTCACTGATATTTGTATCCTTTTAGCTCAAGAAGAAAACAGAAACTAGTGCAGAGTGTGATTGCAAAAGGCAAGTGTGTTTAGAATGTGTAATTTCATATTAGACGCAGAATCTGTATCTATAAAATGATGATTAAGCATGTTTTCCAAGTACAGAATTATCTTTCCTTATTGTGGTCATACTACTGTACCCTTTCAAAATTTGAAGCCAGTTTCAAAATGTCTCAGTCTAAGGAGTTTTGCACATACTTGGTGTGTAACTTTGAAAGGCACTTCCCTGCTCTTAGTTGAGATTATAATGCAATGTAGAAACAACCCCTGTTAAAGAGAAGAGACTAGAGAACACTTGTACTTCAAAGGAAATTAGAAAAATTATCACCCTGCAAGCTCTATAGCAACACTTATGTGAAAACTGAGAAAAGCCCTTTCAGATTTTTTCTTTCAGCACACTTAACACCACAGTTAAATATGGGATCATCAAAACCAAATTAAGGATTCTTGATGGTACTTTTCTCACACGGAACAGCTTGTAATTCACAGCACCTGGAGGCTGTTGTTTTCATGCTGTTTTGTAAATGACACCATAGGAAAGTGATAAGCTCTCTTCTAGAAATGGAGCTGTGGTAAGGAACTATTTGGAATTAATTTGAAAAAATGTTATCAGCAGTAGATGACTGGTTAATCAATGTTTTGTTTTTGTTTTTGTTTTTGTTTTTTTTTTGTGGAGCCATATAACTTGGGATATATCTGTACTGCAGTGACAGCACAACTTTTATCCAATAGTTGAATACCCCAGGTAGTGTTATAAATTTAGAGCTGGGACTGGTCTATCTGTAATGCAACTGCAGGCTAACTCTAGTTGCTTTTTTGGCAAGTTAGTTACACAGCTATGCCCTTAAATGCCTGAATTTAAATGTTACTTCTCTGTCACAATAATTTTGTGACTTCAGTCCTTACTGTCCTTGGCCCCAATTTGGCTCTCAAATGTATGAGTGCAACTGTAGAATACATTAGCTGAAATCAATTAAGTATCTCTCAGTTTGTAGCAACTGAAAGCTGAATTTGACCAATATTCTCTGCTGACTTTCTAAATGCCTGTATCTTTACTGGTCGAATATAGTGCTGCTGGGCTAGTTTGAGCCAACAGAGAATTTAGCTATGTATCATGAAATCAATTAAGTGAAGCCTTCAGATAATCTGAGCTAACCTGTCAGCTTGACAAACACATGGAAACATGGATCAATGCTATTATAATGATAATGAAAAATATGAAAGTGGATCTGAAGCTATGTCATTTGTATATGTACACTATTACTTTGGGAATAGAGAAGAATGTCTGTATAAGACTGCTTTCTTCTAAACAAATTAATTTCACACCGGAGAATATCATATGAAAAAGATCTACCATGTTATGGCGTGTCTCTCTGATGTGACAGCTTTGAGACTCTGGATTAATCAGAACTCTTTGACTAAGCCTACCTGCAAAGGAGTAATACCCTCAATTTAAAGATGGCAAACATCTTGCCAGAGGCAGATGTCTCAGAATAAGGGGAAAGTTAGAGAACATAGGAATGTGCTCAGGTTTAAATTAGGAGTGGCTGTGTTGAAGTGTAAAGTACAATATCAGGCTCAGAATCTCCAGTTATCTCACACCATCACTCAAAGGGTGGTATCTTATTCAGTAAAGCCCATGGCAGTCCTTGTATTTCTTTCAGCTAGCAGCTTCTGTCTTTAACTCACACACTAATTGTTAGTCCTTTTATACTTAAGCTCACATACTTTCTTCTACCAAGAGTAAAACAGGAAGTGTTTTCGCTTTGAAGAGTGAGTGACAATAATGCTTTGCTTGATTTTGTGGTGTTTCAGGAAGGGCTTCAGAAAGCCTTGAGAGGCTCAGTGCTTCCTGAGATTAGATTTACCGTACTCTTCTGACTACAGTGATGTAATTAGATCGATCTTTATAATAAAGAGAGACATACGAAACCCAAATTCAACTAAACAAATTATTTTGCTACTCAATGCCTGGCTCATCAGCTGTTTAGTAGCTAGTTGTCTGGAATTCTGCTTCTCCAAATGGCTGTTTGCAATAAAAGAATTGACTCCTAGTGTCCAGAGAATGAGAATGGTGTAAGGCAAAGATGGATCACTTGGATGGCTTAGGTTCTGGGCAAAGGTCCTATAGCAGAAGCTACAGCACTCTGTGTAATTTTTGTAGCCAGAGGCTGCCAACTGCACCATGGATATCCAGAGACTTTTCTTGTCCTTTTCTCCTCTGCCAGGATTGCAGTCTCAGCTGATGAAGTGATAGTTATGCACATAACCAGATCTTCATATTCACCCTTCTTCTATGGCTTATTTCTGTATCTGTTGAAGTCAAATGGGAGGTTTCCACTAAATTCATTGATGCAGAATAAAGCCTTTTCTTGGGGAGTAGGGGCTGCAGGTTTATATACATACATATATATATATATCACAGAGAGGTCAGTCTTCAGATGTGTCAAGTCAGAGCAAGGCGTTTTTTGTTTTGTTTTGTTTTGTTTTTTTTCCCTTTCTTGAACTGTTATAGCAAAACTGATGAGGATAAATGTTTTCCTCCAGCATATCCAGATATCCAATCACATCAGACTGTAAAGCATGTGAAACAGAAAATTGTTATAGAAATGAGTGAACTGATAACATGATTGTAGTATACATTTCCCAAAGACAAACAGCTGGTGAATTTCATACAGAGTCCCCTCCATGCTGTGAAACAGCAAAAGGGCACATTTCAACAGTAAGATAAGGCACTTTTTAAGAGCAAATTACATGACAACAAGATTTGTGAAAAAGATTGAGAAGAATACATGTCAGACCAGTCCTGAGTAAAGTCTGGGCCATTTGACAGATGGAATTGAGGCCACTTCTTATTTTTCAGAAAAAAACCCAAACCAAATCAAACCAAACCAACCAAGCAAGCAAACAAAAAATCAACACCAAAAAAAGTATATTTAGATGTCCAGCAGCCAGCAAAATCAATTCTGTGGAAGTTATGCACCTAAATTCCTGTAAAACTGTAGGTCAAAACGACTGTGCTGTTTGTTTGAAAGTGTGCGACCTGAGATATCTGTAGCCATCATTAGATGCTATCCTGAAAGCTTCTCTTTATCACAAATTAAGTAAACAGAATTTGAGGACCACCTGCCACCCAGTTCACAGATACATATGTGAACATATGCATTTTTTATAAAAGTAAATAGATCTGTGCAGAAGTACATATGTACACATGTCTATTTATTCAAAGTAAATTCCATAGCAATAGTGTTCTGCGTTAATAGCCTTACCAGAATGAAACTCATTTGTATTAGCTGTGTCTACAGACAGCAGTCTTTTTAATGAAACAAATATATCTCTCATAACTGATTAAAGTCAAATATGATACTCAAGAGTCTTATTCTCTGCAAACATTTAAGCATTCCAACATGAAGCACTTTCCAAAACACTGGTGTCTGCAGTAGACTCCTTCTTTAAAGTTAGCTAATGTTTTAGCTCTAATTGGACATTAGAGCATTAGGAATATTTTGTGGTTTAAATGTTCTTATCAATATGTTCACTCTCTGACAGGAAAATAATGCTAGTAAAATTAGAATACCATATCACCTTGTAAAATGCTTACATCTTTGCTTTGGACAAAGAGAAAATAAACACTTGAAATATCCATTATTATGATATTTTTTCCAGCTTTCTTCACCATTTCCTATAGTTCTGTTGTTGCTGTTGTTTTCTTACGGGATATTTTCTAGTTTTTCTGTGATGGAGTATTTGACAGCAAATTCAAAGTAGGTCTCAATTTCATGGCTGTGTTCTGTAAGAATTGTCTTTGGATTAATGGTCAGCTCAAAAGCTTTTCAAAACTTTCTATGGACTCTTTGCATTATCTTATCTGATCTCTTACTCAGCCTGAGCCAGAAAATTTCACCTGGTGCTATGTACAATGCTCTAGGATGAAAACCACATTCTTCTATGCCAAATGTGATTTGTATTAATTAAAACCTCCTTTAGATATAAATGCTGATGGAAATATAGTTATTTCAAGTGTGTATGGGTCAGCAGCTCCTCACTTCTGCTGGTTCAGCAGGAATCCCATCTGAACTTCTGGTAGGTATTTCTGGCTACCCCGATGGGCACTCAGAAGCCTCCACAGGGACATGCAGGACTGTTACATACTCACCTTCCTTCCTATCATAAGGCCTGGAAGAAAGTGCTTACTGTCAAACACCTGCTAGTGAGTGACAGGAAAGTCTTGATGACACAGGATTTGAGCAGATATGGTTTCTGACAACCCACAACACTTTGTTGCATTGCTTGTGTTTATGTGGAGGGAAACCAATCTTTTGAAGGAACAGCAAAGTGAGACATAACAGAGCAGTCCACCAAGTTATTCAAGGTATTTCAGTGGAGTTATGGAAAAAAGGGGAAAACCAGTTATTGACTCAATATGAAATGTAACTCGTGGCTTCTCAAATTAACCTGTTTTTTTTCTGGGAAAGAAGGTGGAAGAAAGTGTATGTTTTTCATTTACCTATCAGCATAAACAGCTTGGTTCTAGCTATAATATGTACTCAAAGTAATTTAAAGAAAAGTTTTTATTTAGAATAAAGTTGTACTGGTGACATTATTGACTAAAAGTATCTCTGCCACTTGATTGAACAAAATACAGATGCCTTGGAACTAATGGGTGAAGTAAAACCACAATTTCATTCTAAAATTGACTCAATTTGTTTTGTTTTCCAAGACACTTCTCCTCATTGTAAAATTACATCAGTTGGATTATTATTCCTACATTAAGTTTTAATGTGCAGAACTGTGATGTAAATTTTATTTTCCAAAGATCTTGGAGGTAATTGACTATTATTCATTTTTTTTTCCCAGTATAATATTGTTTTTAAAAAATGAATGGAAATATTTCCATTGGTCTCTTCAGTTATTCAAGCAGACTGGAAAATTGTTCTACCTGTGTTCCATTAGTTGAGCTTTGATTTCTTTGTCTTTCTGTAAATCAATATTTCTTTGATATTCAAATGAATAAATAATAAGTTGACTTGTCCTTAGTTTATTCTCTCATGCAATATCTTTCTGGATATATCATGTGAACCAGTAGGAACACAACAACATTTCTATACTGAAAAGGAATGAAACTTGCAAATTCCTTCTTTGCTCTGAAGTGATGCTCAGACAATATATTCTAGCCTTGACTTTGTGCTACACAATACAATTTCTTTGGGGGATATAAATACTTTTAACATTTTCTATCCCTTTGTATTCCGGAACATTACAACTTTTAAATTTTATTTGTCCACCTTCTCTTTTAAAACCCACAAATGTTGGTTACCAATACTCTGTATTTAGTCACTGCCTTTGTTTCCAGGTGACACAGGTGGTCTGAAAAGATGGGAGTAATTTGTAAAAGTAAAAGAATCTTCGCTCTACTGGTCTAAGTTAAGCACGTTTTCTATGGGACAAGAAGAGATGTTTAAAACAAACTCTCTAACTTACTAGTGGTAGAAAATTATGAGAAAAAACAGAAAAGTTTAAATTTCTTATTTTGTGAGCATGAACTTGCACAAGCAAAACATAAAGGACAGCTTGTTATTGACAGGCAGGTAATAGTCCATATTCTTCAAACCTTATGTTCTGCTTTCTGTCACTTCTGTGCCTGGAAGAAGAAAGTAGGGGAAATTTCAGTATTTGTGGGGATACCTTGGAAAGAGCAGGAAAAAGAGTAGAGAGGACAGTTCTGTAGGAAATTAAGCCCTCATTACCTATGAAGAGTTCCCCAAACACCTGAAATCTCAGGTAAACGGTTGCTGCCTTGCTAGTGTTTCTTCCTTCTATGTGAGAAATGTCTTGTGCACTTACATTTTTAAGGTGAAAATATCTCGGAGTATCAATAGAATATTAAACATTTTAGAGAGGTGAGTAAATATCCAAATAGCATACTTAGTCTTTTTTTCTTTTTCATTTGCATTAGTTTCTTCATAGAGTTTGGTGGGGGTTTTGTTGTTGTTCCTAAATCAGTTTCAGAAATGCCAATGAAAGAAAATAAAAATAAAAAATTTAACTTACAATCAAGCTATATTCAAATTTTTATTTATTTATTTATTTATTTTTTTAAGAGTGAAATCTGTAGCCTTTTATCCAAACACTTAGATAAGCAGACGACTTTATGCAAAAGAGATTAATCTTAGGACTCTACTTCTAAGGGTAAGTTAAAGCCCTGTATTCATGACAAGAAGTAAAATCAATGTTGTTTTATTTCCAGAATTAGTGTCTCCCTCTTTGGTTATTTGAATTTCCTTTGTGAGCAAGATTTTTTTTTGCCTATTGGATAGAGAGAATCACTAATTTTGATGAAAGACATGGGTTTTAGAAGTCAAAGATTTTAATGTTAATGTGTCACTAGAAACATGAGGTTTTAATTTGCACTGCAGAGACAATAGTTAAACTCTTTATAGTGAAACATATAAAGAGATATAAGGCATAGAGAAACCTATGTCAAGCCAGGAAATTTATGGACTATGATGTAGATATATACAATCAAAATAAATCTATTTCAAAACTAAGTAGTTATGCAAAATGAGTTTATGGTTTCCTTTCCAAACAGGATACACAAGTTAAGACTTTCGTTTTGTCATGAAGTACAGCTTTTAGTTGATCTCAGACATTATTTTGTTTTATTTTGTTAGTGATCTTGCCTTTTGTTGACTTCCATATCTGAAGCACCTGATCAGTCATGAACAGTTCATGATCAGTTCATGAGTCATCAGCTACTCTGAGATGGCACATTGGTCAGGTTGGGTTTTTTTTGACGGGCTCTTCAGTTAGCCTGAAGTGAGTGGGCTGCCTCATCGCAGTTCCTAAAAATGGAAAGGGAAGGTGCTGTGATCCTTGAGGTATGCAGGTGAAGGGCAAATTCCATAAATGACGCAGAAGTTGGATGCCCTCTTCTCTTGTTTATGTGCAATGGCCTACCATCTGTTCTTCATTGATCCCTGAAGATTACCTCCAGCTTTGGACCACTCGATTTCTGATGCTGCACATCTCCTCTCCAGCAGATATGAGCTCATCTTATCCTGAGAGAAAATATTTAAGTTCTTTTTTATTGCCAGAAATAATAACCTTGACTTTTTCATTTTTTCCCCTTCAAATCTAATATTGATGCTGATTTGCAGTGCAAAAGTACATTAGTTTGTTGCAAACTTAAACCAGAATTACACTAGGCTGTAGCTAATAAAAGCTCAGTGCTGAAGTAAGTTATGATAGTATAAATTACCATGTATTGTGGCATGAAGGGAAAGTACAGTGTAGAAACATAGGAAAAATCATTTATCTTATCTCTAATTAGATAATGACAATAGGACAAAAGTGAAATGCATTAAAAACAATTCCACAAGGTTTCCGGATTTCCGTGTTCAGAGGCATCCAATTTTCTTTCACTGAGGTGATCATAGGGTTATTGCTATGGTATTGTTATTTGAAATTGCTCACTTGTGTTTCTCTGAAGCTGTGGAATTGGCTTATTCCTGCTATTTGAACAAAATTGGGCTGTCATGCAGCAATGAAAAGCAAAATGTTGTGACTATAAACATTTTAATTAACATTTTTGTCTCCAGTCTCCAGTAGAGACCGTTTTCTCATTACAGTAGTCTAAATCTTCAGTAACTCAATGGATTACTTCCAATTTTTTGGTTTGTTTTTCTTTTTCTGGACTCAGATAGGTGAGTGGAGCCATGCTTCCTCTCAGCTCCCACCACCAAGCTGCTGGTAGTTTTACCACAGCACTACTCACAGAAATGCAGGAGGAAATGGTAAAAATGTTCCCAAAACTCTTTGGTGTTCCAAAAATTCTTCTCAGCTGGCTCAGCATCTTCACTTTCAGGGGGACTCTCAGAGACAGAGACTCTTCTGCTGCAGCATGATCTCTTTCCCCCATGCTACTACACTGTCTCCTGCTCATTCCTAGAGGCTTTCTGAGCTTCCAAGTGAAAGTGCACAACCTATGCACTCTATAATGTGCACTATTCATTTTCTATGGTGGTAACCCCAAAACAAACTGGTTTACTGTGTATAATTACTGAGACAGCTGTTCTCACTTGGTAGCATGTATTGATTTTATTAAGAGTTTTGCTTTCCTGTATCAAGTAATGGTACTTTAATTGTGAGCAGTTAGATATGAAATATTTTTAATTATTATTTTTCTTTCAATTTTTGATGTATGTGTTTGGTTTCCTGTTACCTATCCTATGCTGCTTTCTGATATTTTGCCATATAATGTCTGATACTAAAAGCGAAATTAAAAAAATGTCATTTTCTTACGGTCTTAAGAGAGGGAACTGGATAACTTTTTGTCTCTGAGCATCTCAGTTGTTGTTTTGCCTTAAATGTCCAGTCCTTCACTACATGGATGCAATAGTGTACTGGCCACACAGGGTATGCTTTTTATTTGTGTGTTTCTGGTAGGAATCATCTGTAATTTAGGTTTAATCTGCTGGGGTTAATAACCCTCTTCTTTTTGCTAAAAGTCTCTTTAATGTTTGCACTACCTGAACATTCACTTTATCTGCTTCGTGACATTCTGCTCTTCATTTATTTGGTCTCATGGTACTGTGATCATATTATCAGAGAACTTAAAATATGGTTTGATTATATTATCTATCAGATGATTTAAAATTTAGTTCTGCAATTCTCCTTCCTATTCATGCAGACGTCTGAACAGGTCTTTGTGCCTTTCACACACATTGATGCCCACTGTTCATTTGCATTCTATTTCTTATTATGTTCTGGTGCCTTGTCTTTGCATCTGGTGCTAGTCTGAACTTCACAGTCCATTTATTTTTTGTTGTTTTACACTGCACTGATGTCACATACATGCAAAGATCTCTGAGTCACTGCTTACATTCTCAATATGGGGGCAATTTTTTCTTATCTGCAATCCTTTGCATAATGACTTGTCAGAATTTTTGCATGTGACCCCATATAAAGGGCATTTCATTATTATCTTTTTTTTCCCCCACGACAGCCATAGATCTTTGGATTTTATTCATCTCTTTTGCTTTGTATTTGTGTGTCTTCCTTTACTGAATTTTCAGTACATTTTCATGCCTTCTGAAATACCTATGTAACTGCTATGCTTATATTGTCTGTTTGCATGTGAGCTGTTCACTGGTCATGCACTTGTCTTTAGTCTTCCACAGAGTTAATGGGCTGTCCAAGCAATCTCATTTGAGTGCTTGGATTTTTGTCCTGTCATTATTCTATCGCAAATTAGTTCAGCCTGTAGAGTTTAGTAATTGCATGAATCAGTCATCTTTGTGTAGTTTGCCAAAGCTCTGACCCATTGTTCTGCATGTACTTGATTGATGGAAAAAGGAGTCTTCATGTAATGGGATTTTTTAATGAATTAAAATGCTCAGGACCATTATGATTTTTCCCTGCCTGCTGCTGACGTAGTGGGATGTCACTGGAGTATAAGTCACCCTTTGCCCGTAATAACTGTGACAGTCTGGTCCTATTATTTTGTTTTCCATTTTCTAGAGCCACATTGCAATCTGTTGTTTTCTTTCTGTGTCTGTGTAGTTCTAGATGTTATCTCTTCAAATGCTCATCTGGCCAGGCACTGGACTATATTTCCCTTAGCTTATGATTTTCATCAGCTGTAAGATCAAATTGAATTTTGATTGTGTAATTGTCTGTAAGCCCAAGCAAAGAAAGTAAAAACATGACCACATCAATCTTTTGTTGCTTCCTTTACATGTAAGGTCTTCACCACTCTCACAACTTTAGCACTTTGTATTTGGAAAGAGCTCTACAACGTTGTTCTGACGATGTTACTCTCTGTCCCCTCCATCTCTTCAGTCTGTGTCTGACCTCTTGTTGCTTGTTCCTAATCCCCCTGGCTCTGTTCACAATCTCTCACAGTTTTGAGTTCTAATATCTAATATCATCCCCATGCTCATGTGCTTCATCCAATCTGTCTCACCTGTATCTAAGGGGACCTTTTCAGCGATTTGAAGGTTCAAAGCTTTTAGCCACCTTTTTACTACTCCTTGTAAAACTTCTCCTTTTCTTATCTACTTGCTTATCCTATTTTTTATTCTTCCTTTGTGTAGGAGTCAGGTTGATTCTTGTTCCTTACTCGGCATCTGGCATATGTGATGGGAAACGGGTGAGGCAAAGAAGGTATTGCTTTATCCCTGGAAACCGAGAGTGGAACAGCAGTTTTTTAGCTGTTGAACCCTAGTTAACCTCTACAGCACATATGTAAAATTCAATTATTCCCTCAGTACCACAAGGCTTGTAGCACAATCCTTTTGAATGCTTATTTGCAAAGCACATTTTCCTGATACAAAAGCCATTACCTTGTCTCTTTGTAGTTTCTTCTCCAAAACATGTAACTTTCAAATATAAGATCACCAGTTTTAATATTGAAAAAATCCCATGCTGTTCTTTCTTCAGTATTTCAAAAATGACTGATTTATGGCAAATGGAAAACTGTTCAGAAAAAAATCAGTCTGAGTGAGTAGCAAAAGAGAAAATTGTATCTCCAAAACTTAATGAGTCAAAGTCACAAATAAAACAGAGTAGAATCTTATAGAGAAATAAATAAGACAACTATAATAACAATTGATGATAATAAATTTATTAAAAGAAATCTTCAGTCAGCATTTAGGAAAAAATTGAAGTATAGGATGCATTACTTTAGCTGAGATTGAAATGAGGAAGAGTTGTATGGGGGAATAGTTTCCTTTAAATCCACTGAATCAGTATGCAAGAAAAAAAATGTCATGTCAATAAGAAAGAAATCATTACTTAAGGAGACAATCTTTCCCCATCAATGAAGGAAACGATGTGAGCTTATTGTGCACATGAAGAAAGAAAAGAAATAGTGTCAGCATCTGCCATGGGTAACCTTAAGATTCTGAATCAAAGCGGTGAATAAAAACTTCCCATGTCTCAAGAGCATTTTACTCTCTTTGTCTTCACTTAGACTAAATAAGTTTGTTCAAGATGAGATCAGTTTAATTCATAGGTGCAAATCTGTCTTGTGAGCTCAAAATATATATGAGTTCAGTTATACTACAGTAGTCTGGATCTGATTTGCCAGAGACCAAAAAGCCTCAAGAGGAATGGCATTTTATGACTGACTTTGCACTTTTGGATAAAGCAAAGTTTACTTCTAAATATAGTGTCACATTAATAACTTCTATTTCCAATCTATGCACTAATGGGATAACCACTAAATGAACAGATAAGGTTTAACCTGTAGTATAATGACGTCTTCAGTACCTTTCTAGCACCATTTCTATTGACCTTGGCAGATTACTTCTGTTCCACTCCTGAGTCCTCTGTGTTAATTTGTGTGCTTTCATTATAATGGCAGACCAGGTCCAGACACTATTTCCCAAATGCAATAGGCTGTTTGGTCCTAGGGCATCTGTTTTGTTTGGTAACAACACTGCACAAACCCAAGAGAGGGTACAAACAGGTTCACTGTGTATGCAGTAGAGTGAGAATTTTTTCTGAGCATTGACTGTGAGTATGAAGTTGCAGATAAAAAGGTGCTACCTAAACCAGATGCAATCTTGAAACTTCGCCCCATGTACTTTTCCATTTATTCCTTTCCTCTTGAAATATTCAAAGCAAACAGTTTACCTCTTAGATAAGTAGTCCACTATTATATTGGGTTCTTCTTGTCATTCTGTTTGCTTCCATGGAGAAATGCAGTGAAGCTGGCTTCACTATAAATGAAGCTGGGCCATTATTTTCTTTAAACTGTGACATGGATGTGGACATTCTACTTCTCTATTATTAAACCACATGCAGCTTGCTGGATCACCAGAAACTATCAACAGAAAAGGGCCAGGACTTGTTTAACAGTGCATGTCCTTCCTACATATCTCTTCAGGTTTAATTTGTTTTTCCCATATAACTATCTGGTTTTCACTGAAGTGTTCTGATCTTGCATATATTTGTGACTTTTAGCTCTGCAAACACTTTTAGACTTCACAGCACAGGCACTGATAATCTGTATCAGGGAAATTATACTTCAGGACAGGACTGGCAAAACTTGAAAAAGCAAAAAGTTGATGAATGTATTTAAAGGTAGCTGAAATAAAATAAAAAATGCAAATGTGTAAATTGATTATTTTCTTGCAGCCCCATTCTCCCCTAGTGGGAGCAAAACACTAGTTAGGTTTTAAAAAGCTTCTTGATAAAATGCCACTGCTTACTGACTATTGTACTGTTGGTAAGGTATCATAGGGTAACTTGTAAAATAGTAGAGAAGTCACTAAGTAGGAAGTCAGCAAACTGGCTGTAATGTATTATACACAGATGTACCTTCTAGTCAATGTCCTCTTTAATTTACTGACTTTTATGTAGGACAAAAGTTCCTTATCCAACATGTAATTTTAAAACCAAAAGGAGAGTTGTTTACTTACAATAGTCTGCAATAGCACAGGAAGGGCTTATTGTTTTTAGAAAGAGCCAGCAGCAAATAAAGATGTCACAGATATAAAAATAAACCTATGCAAAGCTGCATACAAAGTAAATAGCCAGAATAATTTGGTGTTGTATGCCCAAAGAAGCATTTATGTCATACATTTGAGTCCCCTCTTCCTCACTTGAAATCGAAGCAAAAATTCCAGATGATGAAGACAGAGAACTATTTTTTGTGGGACTGATTTAAGGCTACCCTATGACAACAGACCTGTTTTTGTGCTTTCAGTCCAGGTGCTTGTGCTTTCTTATTTCTGCAAGTACAGCTTTCCTCCTTGACACTTAGTATAAAGCAAAGATAGCTGAGTAGCTCCCATAAAAACAAAATCCCCAAATGTGTGGCTGATCAGTCAGAGGAGTCATAACCTATAAATACAACTACCTGTACACATCACATGCATTTTCAGTTCCTCATTCATTGTGGGAAATTCCAGCTTATGCACTGGAGGTCTGTGTAGGTGGATTCAGCCCACTTTCATCAGGCCCTACGTGAAGACAGGGTTTGCTGATGGGTAAAAGTGGGTAAGAATAGCAATGCATAGATATGGGACAGTACAGAGAATCACACCTTCTATATCACTTGAGGTTGCTGCTCCTTCCTCTAGTGAAATATAATTAAATCCTTTTATGTAGCTGTTCTGGCAGAATGCAATCACAAAGAGAAAATCTGCCTGTAAGAAGTCTAGAGCAGTGATTTTCAACCTTTTTCAGTGAGCAGGAAAAAATCCTGGTACGGGGTGGACCCCTGGATTGTAAGCTGATTAGCTTTCCCTAATAATCTTTAGGCCCCTGCACACCAGGAGTGATGTTGAAGATCATAGGGGTAAAAAAATTTCTGAAGCACAGCCATTTCTTCTCTGTTGTTTTGTAACCTGTTCTATAGCATCAATCTATTGGACCTTCTTAACTGATCACTCACAAGATAATAATGAACCTGCTTGAAATAAAGCAGGGTCAGTTTGAATCACAGCAATTCTTTCTTTCAGATAATTTTCCTCATAGAATTGACTTGTCTTTGCTAGAGAAGGACACAGAGACAGGTAAATCAAGTAGATCTTGTACATCCTCCTGAGATTCTCTTCCACCACAATAACCTACTGAAGATCAGTGTACAGGCAAAATTTCCCATCACCTTCACACAGGGTTTATGAGTGACATGGCATTCCTTTTAAAACATTAAGAATGTAGGTGCAACGGCAGTGAAGCAAAAGTATGGCCTGAAATCTTAGTGTCTCTGTGGATTGTTGTAGCTTGATGAAAGTATGTAGGCATAAGAGACAAAGTTTGAGTTGAGAGAGAGGTGGTCCCTATTTGGTCAAGGATGGGTATCGGGAGAGCCTGATGACAGGAATATGGTTTCCTGTGCTTTGCATTAAAGAGTTTACATTTGTCAATTAAAAATGTTCATAAAAATATGTTAGACTTTAAAATAAACCACAGCACTGTAGAAGCCAGCTTAGTTTTCTCTGTGTTTAAAAGCTCTGTCTCATAGTTTGGCAGGGCAACCCCTTAATCACCTGGGTATCTTCAAAGGTAACCTCTTGTGAAGTAGTGGGTAGTTTCTTTGTAAAGTGGTCTTTGTAGTAAACTGGAGCTGCTTTGACACCTTAGTGGTCATGATGCTCTTTGCCAGTTCACCATAAACTGCATAGGAATTTTCTGCTTTCCTTTTAATTGAACTTTCCATAAGAGGGTGTGGAAACATATGTTTTCTGAAACAGCCATATTCATTAGTTTTATTGTGTGTGGTGCACTGTTCTCAGATACACAAAGTTAAAAATATTGGAAGATAATTTCCATGGGAGTTCCCTTGGTAATTTCCCAAGTTCCTCAAATAGCATAGCCAGAAAGCCACCAGAATTTTCTGCAGAATTCCCGGGGCTGAGAGAATGCACAGAGATTTCTTTCATTTTGCTATGCATGAAAGAATATTTAACTGAAACACAAAAGAAAATAAAAAGTTGTTTGAATGAGACATCTTTTATCTATACCATTGTTTCCAAGTTTATATGTATGCTTGATGAAAGTGCAATGCGACATCATATAAGGCTTATAAATGGTGACATTTTTGCTCCATTTGTGCAGGAGGCAGATTTGAAATAAAGTCAACTGGTTCAGGAAGCTTTGTGATCATGCTCTCTGTTCTGGCACTGCCATAGCTGCTGGTGAGGAGAGTCAAGACAGCAAGGAAGGGAAAGGCTTATGATGGCTGAAGCTGGGTAAGGAGGAAGGAATGTGACAGCCTGGGAAAGACAGAGACAAGTGAGAAGGCAGTGACAGTAGCTGTAATTGGAGAAGGAAAGAGATGGAGGAGGACTGAGAAAAGAGTGTAATAATTTGTGTGGGGTGGCAGGAAATGAAGCAAGAACAGATGGGAGGATGCAAATGAGAAAGAGAAGGCAGAAGCAGCAGTCAGGCTCAGCTGCAGAGAGGTTGAAACTGCCACCTGTATTTAATATAATCCTCTATTTGACTCTTACTTTGAGAACCGAGATATCTGGAACATGGGTTATGGAATGATTTGGGGTGTATCTTTCTATGTGGCAACTGACATCTCTTCTGCAGCAGCTGGCTCAAACCCTCCAGCCCAGACAGAATGAGCTATGTAAATTAGTGTGAAGTCAAGGAATTGCTCCTCCTTTCTATCTGTCTCACACCCTTTCTCTGGCTCAGCTAGCCAAAGAACTGCCATCCTGAGGGGGGCTTCAGCATCTTGCCAAGAATACCTAGGAAGCAGAAGGGCATTGGAACCATAAATCTAAAAGTCTTGCAAAACAAAATCTGTGGTGGTATACATGAAATCCATACTCCACAAAGAGGTCTATAAATTGAAATTCACCGTTTTCTGTCCTCCTAGAAAAAGTACATATTGCTTAAAAATTTCTAGAGAAAGGATGCCATTACTTATTCGTTTTTTGAAGATAGGTATCTAATGAACCCTATGGACTTAATCGCCACTGCATTCCATTGGATTTTTAAATATGTAGTTTATACATATATTGGAGCCACAGTAAACTGTGTGCATAATTTGCATACTTTAGAGTGTTGTTATAGCTTAATTCTCCTCATGGAAAACTTACATATCACTGAAGCTGATTCCAGTACAGTTAAAACTGGCTTAATGTGAGAAGTACTGAGCACATTGTTCTCCTTTACTAAAAGGTTATAGTTCTTTGACCCCAGTGCCAAAAGTTACATGAGGTATAGTATCTTAAAATACACATCATGTCTGTTCCTTGAACTGGTGTAACAGAAATACTGCACTTGCTTTAAGTGGCTATACACAGTCTTGCCCTGTTTTGAACCTTGAGTTGGAGGATATAAATATTTTGAAAGGAGTTGTTGGCTTACAAATGTGACTCCAGCTGAGACTTTAAACATCAAAGAGAAATGTTGATGGAGATCAGTAAGAATTTATAAAGCGTGTGACTTGGAACATGTCAGCCAGAGAAGAAAAAGAGATTGAAGTCCTGCGATCCTTTTCTATAGTATGTTGCCTTTTCCTGGGGATGTTCAATTGCTATTAAAGACAAAATAGTACCCTAAATCTTCATTTTCCATTCTGTCTAATACCAGATTATGTCCAGAGAGAGATGAGCTATTGATGATATTTTTATTATTATGCCAGGATTAGGAAAGACCATTGATCTTTTTTCAGTTACCAAGAGAACAGCCCAGGTACTACAGTTATTCAGCACTGGACAAGCAAGGTCAGGTAAAATAAATCAGAATGAGACTTCTGCAGGTAAACTTGAGCGTATTTCACCAGATGTGTTAGAGAAAGTTTAGTACATGCTCCATCTTGGTGAGGTGGAGTAGGGGAAGGCAGGTGGTATGCAAGGAGCAGTTTCATGAGGAGATGTGATTCGGCTTTTCAGTGGATGGTAGTAGCAGCAACTCCTGTGTGTCCTTTCTGGGAAAAGGACCTTCCAGAGTGTCTTTATCTTAAGTTTTGTATGTGCTTGCAGCAGAGGATTAGTGATTTTTTTTTTTGTCTAGAGTTGAAACTCTTGGTTTCCACACCATTTCTACCTCATGTTTGTTCTCCACTTTGTATAATTATGTGTTAACTCTTACTGGCAAAAAAACAAGTGTAGAAAGTCACTGCATTATATTCTGATATCATCTGTTGGTGCCTGTATGAAGAGAAAAGCAGCAGAAGATTAAACTTTTTTTTCCATCACCTACAGTTCTTTCTGCCTGTAATTAAACTTGGCAGTAAGTGGGTCTATAACTCACTTGTAGGCTTTGAAGGTTGATTATTCTTTCTCAGTAACTGACAATAGAGCTTGTGCACCCCCCCCCCCTTTTTTTTTTCCCTAGAAAAGCCTTTCATCTTTTGCTTTTAAAATGGCCAAACTTGAACCTTTAGTGGGGCATGGCTTATTTCTGCAATGCAGCCATCCCAGTGGTGCCAGACTCAACCTTTTCAAAACAGAATGTATTATGCTAGGAAATCTATGGTGAGGTTCAATCTGATTTCTTCACTGAGGAAATATGTGAAAGCAATCAAGATTGTGAACATGCCCACGTGCCATCTGAGCTTCACAGTAGGATTTTCTGAGCAGTTTCTTTTTAACTGCCTCTTATTCTTTCAAAAGTGAGGGTTACAGTCTATACAGTATCCTTCACAGATCTCGACCTGAATTTTCAAAAATGAGCATACAAGCAGAATTTCATTCAAAAACTAAAGGGATTTCTAGGTTAAAAATCCCCAAAACACTACCTTTAGTAATTTCAAGAAGGAAAAAAACCAAACCAAAACAAAACAAAAAAATGAAAACATTTAAGATTGTTCTTGTCATTAGTTTTTTCATGGAATCCTCAAAACTTGACTTAGTCACCTAGTGGGTTCTTAGTTCCTGGGCCATTTCTATGCCTACACTTGTAAATAAAAGAGCATACATGTAAATTCTTTTTCAAGAAAACATAGGTTTTGTTCCACTTCAGTCCCAAAAGTTTTGAAAAGGACAGGTTTCAGCTTCTTGATGGACATTCAGTTGTCAGAAAGAGCTCCTAATTTAGGTCTGACAGATAGTCCAAATGTTGGCAACCCTCACCATTTCTGAAGGTAGTGTGAAAACTGTCACCATCCTTTTTTTAATCATTTGTAAACTTAGTGGCTCACCACAAGGAAACCATTTAGGTCACCTAATGATGTGAGAATTAGGGAAAAAAACTGCCATACATACATATTCCTATGTAAGAAGGATGAAACCTTAGTCATGCTGAGTCAATGGCCTAAGATTCCCTGTTAATACAAAGAGATCACTGCCAAAAATCTTTGCCTCAAATTAGACTTCAAAAAGAGTTTTACAGTCTGGTTCTGATACCAAGCATGGTTACTGATGAGCAATAGAATTGGCCCCATATTCTTCATGAAGATATTTGCTGATTATGGTATGGGTGAGCCTGAGAAGGATTTTTCATTATTCTTCACCTTCTGATCACAGCTGAAAGCTAAATACTGAAAGGAACTCTGAATGGCAAATCTGTTACAAGAGGTCTTCTGCCTCCATTTTAAATTTTGCTTTATTTTTAGTGTTTCTGCATAAATTCTTCTTTTCCTTGTTTAGATTTTGCTCCAACATGCCAGCAGCTATGTATCGAACAAGGATACAATATCATAAATATACATTGAACATAGCATGCCCATACAAGCACTCCACAAGAATTGCTCTAGATGATGTTTCTGGGCAACATGCACAGCCTGACCTTGTAGAAGTGGCTGTTTCTATGTGTCTTGTTTATTATCGAAGGCAGCACCATAGACACAATGGTCAAGTGATAAATGTTCACTTTATAGTTCCTAGTTTGTCCACTCATGATTCTGGAAACAAAACAAATCTCTTGTGAGAGATGGTTTTATAATTTTTGAGGCTAGTTATTACTATTTTTTTCCTGATATCTGACAAATTCTGTATGCAAAAGAGTTGCAGGACAAGTTAGCCAACAAAGCTTTAAAATAGTACTACTTAAAGACTGATAAAAAGGAAGCCAGGAAATTCACAAATTTGCTGCTCTCTCTGGCACCTGAGAAGCTTCACACAATCTGCTTACTTCTAATATTATTTATGTTCCTTTAAAAATAATTCTTCTGCTTGCATTAATTGCTGTCTCTGGCATTCATTTAATTTCCTTCAGTCTTTGTTACCTTAAATGAAAATGGTAGAAAGAGTATTTGCTAGTGCTTCTTCCTTCTCCTCTGTTCTAACATTTTGGTCATCCATTTTCATCTGGGAACTGAAAGATGAAGAGATTACTAAATTTTTGTTTGGGAGTGTGCTCTCCACCTGACCCCTACTTGCTTTAAATATTCTTCTTCCTGCACCTTATGTTTTATCATATTACACATTTCCTCTTTCAACTAATGTTTGCAGTTTGTTATCCATACCTACCAGCACTGTTAGGACTCTGGTATTTATTTTTATGGGTGGAAAGTGTATCTTTTAGGAGTAACTCTCTTGTTTGAAGTAATTGTCCCTTCCTCTCTCTTTTTTCCTCTTTCTCACATTATTTTGTTTGGTTGACAAATTCATTTTTAAGACTACCTGTGAGCTCTCCCCGCTTTCTCTCCCCTACCATGACATTTATGCAGAACTAAACTGCATTTTAGCTATTACTCAAGCTATTCCCTGTGATTTCCTTCCTGTCTCTGTTTCTTCCTTTGGTTTTGTACAAGGAAGCATTCTGTTGATGTGTGTACAAACACCTCTCTTTCTGCAGTCTTTGCAAATACCCATTCCCGTTTCTTTAGCTGAGATCTCCAATAGTATATACCTACTTCTGAGTTTCACCTTACTTTTATCCAACACCTTTATTATTTTATTATATTGCTGTACACTTGGGTATAGAGGGTTTAGAGTAAAATACCGTTACACCATATTTTAGGCTGGATTCTGCTCAGTTTTTGTCTAGTTTACCCTCTATAGCAGTCCATGAGAGGAGGTCTCTTCTGAAGAAAATTCCTGTTGAGTTTCGGCTATAATACTCAGATCACAACTCCAAGTCATAACTTCAAAACTGGGATCATGCCAAGTTCCAAACTCTTTTGTTTCAGGAAACAATTCTAACTTACTTGTTGTTTCCTGCATACACTGAACCACCTAGCCATGGTAATTTGTGTTCCCTCAATAGCATATACTTGTTGCTTCCCTTATTTTTCATTTGGGTTTTCTCTATTTACATATGAGTACAATGGAAATCTACAGTGGTTAATTTTATTGCTGTGTTGAAAAAAGGGAAAAGAGAACATAACCATCTTTCCCTGGATTAGAATAAAATTCTCCACAGCTACCCCCTGTAGGAAATACTTTTCCAGTTCCATGATTCCAATCCTTTTGTTAACTTCTTCATTTGACAGTGCATTTTTCCATTTGTATATTATTTTCCCCTCCCATTCTCCAGTTCTTAAAAGATGGCTTTTTATCTTATAGTATTTGTCCACTTCCACCTCAGTGACCTGTCTCAACTCTGTTTCCCTTAATTTTACATATCCTTTATACAAAATTAATGTATTTCAAGCTAAGATACTTCATCTTTTGGTCTGGCTCTATCCTTGCAATTATAACACATATTTAATGCCCCTTTTTTCAAAAGGTCACCAGGTAGCCTCAAGACTAGCCAAGGCACCTACATGGTGAGGGTCTGTGGGAAGCAGCTGCTACATTTTGACTCATCAGCACAGCACAGAAAGGAGAGGTTGCATAATATACTGTTTGAATTTTAATGTTGTTAAAAAATTAAATATATTATCTTAGGATGTGTCTGAGGGCACAGCTAGCTAGCAGTGACTGGTGAAGTGGGGGTTTAAAATGCAATTCTATTCTACTCTTCTGCTCAGGTCTTCATGCTGAAGGCAGTTCAGCTTCACAAAAAAACCAAACCAAACCAAACCAAAACTAAACAAAACCAATCCCTAAAAAATCTTCATTTCCAGTCAACAGAGAATGCGTTCTGGTGCAAGGTAAGCTCTAGCTGAAAGACTTGCATCTAAAGTTACCTCCTGAGAGCAGCTGCCTCTGCAGAGTAGTTCTCTGCTACATGTTATTTTCTAAACATGGTCTTTTTACACAACATTAAGTAAGGCTATCAAATGAGGTATTTTTATATGGTGAAATACATACTGATAGCTGTTTACTTTTGTTTCAAGTAATAATATATAACTGCCTCTACAGTGCATGTACATTCCCAAATACCAGTTTATGAACTATACTGAAATGTCATCCTTGTCACTTAATTGTTCACTGCTCATTAAATCCAAAATATGCCTACATATGCATGAGCATGTTTCCAGTGCTTCCAAATGGATTCATGGGGCTTATTTGTGGATCAAGGCTAAAACATCATAGGCTGAAAATGTGGATCTTCAGAGGTACAGCAATGACTTATGAGTTCTCATGACTTCATACGAATGTAGGTAGTGCAAAGAATTCAAGTTTTACCCTTGCAACAAAAAAAATCCTTTTGTGTTCAGTTGTTGTTTGTTTCCTTGTAATAATCCCACAGTAGGTATGGCAAACAGCTTGTAAAAATACTCCAAAACACTCTAGTGTGTTTTGATTTCTTTTGGATTATGTGTCTGCATGTTTCATTGATTCTTTGATGCTGAAAGTGCCCATTTAATTAAGGGTTGGGTTAATCCCTGTTAAGTGACAATGAAAAACATCCATTTAGGTCTCTTGTACCTTACAATGGAAAAGTCTCTACAGGCATTATCAAATGGTTAATACCTTTAAATCCTCCTGTATTTAAGCTACACAAATGCTTACACTTATTCCTCTATTTTCAGTATCTCCCAGGTAACAATGTGATTGATGACAATTTATTAGCCAGTCAGGGCAAGTTAACCAGTATCTAAGATAAACACTTGATTTTCCTGAGTACCATTGCAAGTTCTTGGAGTTTCAAATTACTAAATAGGATACCAAAGTTTGAACACAACTGCTATTACTGGTGGCATGTAGACCATAGCTGTAGTAAGTTGACAGGACTGATGGAGGAGGGACCAAGAAGTCATTCTTAGATTTTTGCTGTTATCTATCTGTTTAGTTGTGATTTCCTGTGCTTAACATTTTTATTTAAAAACAAGGAAAATAAAAATGATGACTGCTCTATAAAGTCATTGGGAAGAGTTGAGAGAGGTGCTCAGTTTTGTGTGTGAAAGAGAATTTTTTAATAATCTTACTTTTTAATTTTAAGAAACTTCTAGTGTTTCATAACAAATTATTTTAATAATAAAAAAGGTAAGCGACTCTCACGAGGCTATTTTGACAGGATTTAAAGGCAAAATACAGGGTGTTTCAAGAAGATGGACCTGATTTGAAATCACTATATCTCTGTAATTATGAACTATCAACTATTATCTTGATGTTGTCCATACAGCAGGTAGAGGGAATATAGAGCATTTATAAAAACATTACTAAAACTGATAATTCATTAAACTGTTTGTAAATTTTTGTATAATTTTAACATGTTTGGCCCATCTTTTTGAAACACCTTATGTTGTTAAGAATTTCGTTCCCAACCACCAACCTCTTGTTTAGCCTTTTTCTTGGATCTTTGCATCACAAGCATGTGACCTTTGTAGGTGAACATGAATGGGCAGCTACATTGTGTTTGAACAGTTTATTTGACTTCAGGCTACAGTGCTCAAAAGCCAGGAGCTGCTGAGGAAAGTTGCAACTAAAACGGAAACAGCATGCCCATCAACTCTGTGTAGCTGGGAACTCCAATTTCAAATTCAAAAGTCCTGTGTACAGACAAACATTTGCTAATTCAAGCCGTGGAAAATGCATGAACTGATATAGCTAACTTTGTGCAAGTTTGTTCAGCATTCTTTCTTGTGTTCAGCCAAGCCTGAGTGGTGACCTTGACTTTTGGGTCTAGCACTGATCTTACTTGTATCCCATTAAGTTGTCCGAACACTCAGTGGAAAGAAACAGGGCCCACTTCCTTTACTAAGAATAAATCTAGAGGTTCTCTTATGTTGCAGTAATTTGTTTGGATTTAAATAGCAATATTTTTTATGGATTTTAAAAGAAATTATGTGCTCTGTGATATAACACTTGGAGGCTCTGTCTTCTTTTCTCATATCAAGAATTTGTTTATGTTTAGTACTACACTGCATGGACATAAACACAATGTTCCAATTTAATCTAAACAATCAGGGACTTCATTTATGAAGAACTGTGAGAAAGTCTGACAAGAGAGGTTCAAGGGAAAGTGCATAAAGACAGCCCTGGAATCTACCAGCATATCTAAACTTGTTGGTAATTAAATTCAGAAGCTGCTGGAATTCTTTAGAAGTTGAGTAGTTGGGGGAGTATTTAGTTTTTCTCCCTTAGTGGATTGATTACTACAGTATTTCTGTTACATGTGAAGAAATCGGTTCCTATGTAAATCAGCCAAAATGCTCTAGGACTTGTTTGGAAATAAATTTTGAGTCCTGTTCAAGTGTGGTTAGCAGAAAGGCAGACTATTGGTTGGCATAATGTTTATATTTTGGCATTGTAAATAGGTAGTCAGTATATGAATTTCTCTTTTCAGGTAGATGACAAGATAAGCTCAGTTGCTACACACTTTCACAGGTATGCTCACAGGAGATTAAGCCCATTTTTCTCATTTCAACTCAAGAGCGGGATGAAGGAAAGAGACAAATATCATCTAATAATATGAAACAAAAGGTCTGCCTTCCCCAAAAAGTTGCTAATGCAGCTAAATTAGCATCTAAATGTAGCTAGAAGGAAAGCTGTGTACCTGATCTGGGTTATCATCTTTTCCTGAGCCCAGACATGTCTCAGTTCTGGTCTGCAATAATGCCTGAAGGAGATCAAGGTCTACTAATACAAACCTTAGTTTTTACTTTTGAGGATTCTATCATAATTACATACATACATTTATATCAGAAAGCTTTACCTGAAATCTCATTTTGGTTTTGATATATCAGGTGCAATTCTTTCTAATGTAAATTCCCAGACATTAAAACCAGGCCTATCCTGAACTTTATCTTTTTCTGCAATTTTTTTCCTAACAGTCACTCTTCTTTTTCTTGAACACAAAAGACATTTTTGAGTGAAATGTAATCTGCTCATGTTCTATTTTTAATTTTAACTTTTAATTTTTATAATATATATAGATCTGACTTCACAGAGTTAATATTTTAAATTGGCTGAAAAGGATAAAACTGCTTGAAGTCTAGATTCATTGACTCAATGCTAATAACATATTTTATAGAGGAAGAAAAGGGACCTAATTTTTTCAGACACTGAAGTCAATAGGTCATGAGCAAAACCTACATTTACTTCAACAAAACAGCAGTGAGCCTGTTAATGCTAGACCATTAGAAGTAGAATTACATTCTGGACAAAGCAATATTCATTATGCATAGTAACAGAAAATTAAGTAAATGAGCAAAATGGGCAGGGAATGCAAGACAGGTGAAGTGTATTGTCAGAAGTAAAGTGCACGTGCATGTAACTGCTGTCCTGCATAAAAGCTGTTAATCTTTTTGATGTTTTTACTTATAGGAGTTTTAGTTTTGAGGGGCAATGTTTTGAGAGGCAGTATCAGAAGACTTCTAATGTTCTCATCATTGAACTGTATTCATGTGCAACTGCAAAACTTCAACAGCTAAAAAGAAAAGTCCTTGCAGTGGTTAACTGTTGCCAACTCTTAGAGTTTTATTACTAATTTTTCAGTGTTTAATGGTCTACTTTTAAAGCCTCAGTTCCTGGAATCAGCTGACTAAATGAGTAAAGATTCCCACATTAAAACTAAAAAAAGGAAAATTCTAATATTCTTGACTATATAAATAGTCAAATAAATGAACTCCGAAAGTATACAAACCAGAATGAAGGATCAAATATTTTTAATCCTGTAGTGCTTTTAAATCTAATGCTATATATTATTTAAGGGAATATCTACCACAATCAACCAAAGAGTAAAGAGAATGCTAATTGAGGGCTTTTTATTTTTTTACCCTTTCCCTTTTCTTCCTGACATTCAATGTATTTTTACACTTGTGTTCAGAGACAGAGCTTGCAATTTTTCTATCCTACTAGAGTAGACAGTTTGACTTATTTTTCACAGTGTTTCTTATAGAAACAGGACCTGGGAATGTTCTAAAAGCACAGTGAAGAACAGTCTGTATTTAGCCCTCTTCCATTTTCCTGCATACTAACTTTGGACAAAAGTCTCCTGTGACAAAAAGCTATCTATATATCAACTGCCAATTCCAAAAGGAAATTTTGTATTATGCAATCAATGAATTTCACAGTGCAAATCTATATATAAATGAAGCTCTTCTGAATTATGACAGCATGCTAGGAGACACTATTTCTTTTAATGACAAAAGATGTTGTCACAGGCATCATGGATGTTCAGATTCCTCATGCTTTATTGATGTGTTCTTCCAGTCCAGGATGAATGTGAGCAGAAGATTCCGACCAAATTTCTGTACAGCTGCTCTGTGTCGGGGTGCAGTATGGGCCATGGGGTATGGACAGGGCTCAGTAGGTGCGTGACTGCACCCAGCCAGGGTAGGTGCCCACAAGCTTGCAGGGGTGTTGCATCCCTGGCTGGATGCAGTCACAAGATGCCCCAACAAGGTAAGCAGAGCAGGGATGGGGTTGAGGACAAGGGACAGCTGAGGGCCTGTGATAACCAACTGAAGTCATGGTGACAAGAGAGGTCTCAGGGTGTACTGGGCAGTCAATGTGTCAGGGTCAGGAGTCCTGCCCAGTGGGCTACATGGCCAAGTGCAGGCGTTGCTATAACCAGTAGGACTAGAGAAGTGATTGTGCCACTGTACTCGGCACTGGTGAGGCCCCACCTTGGATACTGTGTGCAGTTTTCGGCCCCTCATCAAAAGAAGGACATTGATGTACTAGAGAGCGTGCAGAGTAGGGTGATGAAGCTGGTGAGTGGCCTGGAGCACAAGTTTGATGAGTAGTAGCTGAGGGAGCTGGGGCTATTTAGTCTGGAGAAAAGGAGGCTGAGAGGAGAAATAGTTTGCAACTACCTGAAAGGAGGTTGTAGCATGGAGGGTGTTGGTCTCTTCTCCCAAGTAGCAAGTGATAGGACAGAAGGAAATGACCTCAAGTTACACCAGGGGAGGTTTAGATTGGATATTAGGAAAAATTCTTTATGGAGAGGGTGGTGAAGCAGTGAAACAGGTTGCCCAGGGAAGTGGTGGAGTCACCATCCCTAGAGGTGTTCAAAAGGCATTTAGATGAGGTTCTTAGGGATATGGTTTAGTACTAGAGTTAAGTTATGGTTGGACTCAATGATCCTGAGGGTCTCTTCCAACCAAAACAGTTCTATGATTCTATGATTCTACAATGCAACCACTGTATAGCCCAGGCGGAGGCCAAGGGTGACAGTCATAGCTAAAAGCACCTCCCAAGGGAATGAGGGGCAGCATATACTCAGGCCTCTTCTAGTTTTCTTTTGAAGTCAGTAGCTGTGCTCTAAGCTGGCCCTGAGCCCAGGCAACCAAATCTCCAGGAGCAGGGGGATGTGCTTTAAGCCCTGACACTACCTGTTTGCATGCTGCCATTAAAAACAGAGATCAGATCAAATAAACTACTGGTAGCAGGTCAAACCAAAGTTGCCTCTAGCTCAGTTTGCCACAGCTGTTAATAGATGTCTACTGTAAAGAATATAAGGACAGGACAAGTATATAGTGATGCTCCTCTAGGGACTTGTCTAGTCTCCTCTTGACTTCATAGAAAATTTCAGTATCCTTAAAGTTCATTACTTTTTTAAACTTATTTTATCATAAATCCAGATTTATAATGTCCTTGTCTCAGTCCTGGAGCATTATATACCAAAATCTCTCTACTGTCCTGCTGCTCACCAAAGACTGTTTTTGGCTGGTGCTGGTCTCTGGAGGGATTCCTCAAGTAGACCTGTGTGTTACCAACTTCTAGGTTGGCTGATAGAAGCAGGGGAAGACAACTCTTTCTTCTTTAATATCATGGAAAAGACATGAGCTGGATGTGGTTTCTGGATGGATAGTAATTCTAGAGGGATTTCCCTTGCATAAATTTGATTAATATTGTCTTCAAACCAGGTAAACTTTGGGTTGACAGATTTTTCTGTCAAGGAGTTCCACTAGTTAACACCACCTAAGTGAAGCATTACCTCTGTTTTGAAGTGTACTCCTTCATGTCTTTTCAATGACATTTAGTTCTTAAGATAAAAGAGAACATGATTAGTTGATCTCTATGTGCCAGAATGACACAGCTTAATATGCAGGGGAACCTTGATTCCTTGTGCTGTCATGAGGATATTCTCTGTTTTGTTTTCAATTTCATTCTTAATAATCATTAACACTTCATATGTTGCAGCTCCATGGTCACTCTCCTGAGCTCTAGTGATTAGCTCGAACCCATGACTTCATATATGAAGTTAGAATTGTTCTTCCCCTTGTGCACTTCTTTACATTAATCTATACCGAATGCCATCTGCCTTTTCATTATCCAGTCTGAAAAGCACCTCTGCTTTCTTGATCTCTATTGATCTTGTTCTGCTCTGTTTTCACCCTGCTTTCTGCTTCCTGTCTTTTAAGTAAGTAGTTGTGATGCAATGCCATGGTTACATTTTTTCCAGCCATTTGCTTGAGTTACTTGGTCATTTTTGAGTAATACCATCTTAATCCTGGTGATTTCTTACTGGTTATTTTGTTGATTTGTTCCATTGTAACTTGTTCTGTGGCCCCTTATTTGAGATACCTCCTCTGAGTTGCTTACAAAAAGTGACGATCTCTCAATTTTTTTCCCCAATCAACACTTCTTCTGTTCCTATCCAAACAAAAATTCGCCATCTGGTAAAAACTGTCTACTTTATGATTAGGTCAAGGAAGAAGCCTCTGAAATTTCTCATCTAGGTTATGAACTGACACTAAATCATACCCTGGCTAATGTTGCAATAAAAGTTTCCGCTCAATAGTCTAAATTTTTTATTAAATGCTTTGTGCATTCTGTACAAAACATAAAGCTTGCTGTTGTACCTTATACAATCAGATAAAATGAGTTCTGAATGATTCTACTTGCAACAGCCATGCTGGAAGACAATACATTTGGTTCATAATAAACTTATCATGCCTGATGCCTAATTATATCATAAGAAGAGACTCTGATATTTTGCAATTATATCAATAACAGTGGTTCAAAAAAAGGTACCAATTAGGATGTTGTAAAATAGCTGTCGAGAAAGGCAGCATTCTGCCTCTAAAAAGCACTGGGTAAAACATGAGCAACTGATGGGGAAAAAAGAAAGGATAATAAAAACGGTGATTTCCTTTTGCACTTTTTTATTTTTTTAGTGTCTTTTCCACTGAATCAGTGAATGGCATTCAGCATTTTTTATCTGGAACTTCAAAGAAATTATTCTTTCTCCCCTTGGCTACTTCAGATCCTCCAGTGGTTATAAAAAACAGGATCTGCATCAGAATGGAAGTGAAACTAGCTTGTGCTTAAGCAGGCTGCTGAATAGTCAGAATATGATGCTCAGATTCTGTTGACCAGGGCTACCAAACACCCAGTTTGTGAAGCATCACATAGATGTTGAAATTGACTGTACAAGTGGCAGCAACAGTCATTCCTGGCTTCATTTGTGCACAGCAGGAGGAATTTCCAGTTTGCTGATTTCTTTGTTACAGCATACTCACTACTAGTGACAGGCACACTGAGCTGGGGACTGCCAATTACAGGCATTCATTTCTCACTCTTCTTCCTTATTATTTTTACCTTTTGATATCTTTTATAAAGGCCAAAGATATTTCATCTTTATTTTAATATTTTTGGAATATAATTACTATTAGACTGTACTCAAAATTGGTTTTTTACCCTTTTTAGGGGCCTAGACTTAAATTACAAAGAAGCAAACTCTATGAAAAAGATGGGCAACAAAAGCTTTAGGGATAAAATGAGAGCAATAAGGCTCTTAGGCTGGATGGATTTGGATCTGATTTTTCCTGCCACCTTGAGTTCATCATTAGCAAATGAGTCCTGTTAAGAGCTGCAAAGTTTGCTTGGGTAGTTAGCTCTGAAGGGAGGTTGATGCCACTTTTTAAAACAGATGTAGCAGCAGCAGTGCTCAGTTCCTCACGTTCCTTGTCATCATATCCATCTTCAACCTGGAGGGCTTGGCAGGGCTACTTGGCTGCTGTTCTTAGAGGTAGCATGCAACTAGCAAATAGGAAAGAAAAATAATTGACTTTCTGGTTTGCTCACTTGCTTTGTGATCCTCAAGCCCTGTGTTTTCCCCTACTTTCTTCCTTAGACACTGACATTTACTTGTTGTTTCTAACCTTCATAGAGCTCTTTTATCATTATTGAGATTATCAAATGGTTGGTTGCGTTAAGTCTTAATTATTCAAATATAGGATTGCATGAAAATGGAATATGACTATCTGGCATTGGTAGGGATTTCCTGCAAAAGAGTGTCTGCAAGTTTTGGGCTTCTAGTTGACAGCCTGGGTTGTGAAATACAGCATATCCCATTAGTAGCTGTTTAAATTTGCAAAACGTATCATGTAAGTATTATTTGTGTTGTATTTAAATCCATATATGCAAAATAAAAATAAACTATAAGTAAGAAAAAATAAGAACAAAGTCTCTATTCAGTCCAGACTAGATCCCTGCACATATACAATATGACATAATTTTGAATTAATAATTATTTAGTATATTCCTGCTTTGATTTCTGCCTCAGTGCACAAGATGGTAAGGAAATGACCATATTTTTTCTCCTTTATCACTAGCCTTCAGTGTTCAATGCCCTTTGTTTGCTGTACATTCAGATCCAAGCCTGTTCTGTGTAAATAACCATTAATTTCTGTGTGGGTTCTGCTGCTGATAATAACATTTCTGTGTACTTCACAAATATTATTTAAGTTACTGTCCCACGACCTTTGGGAGGTTGAGGTACGTGACTGCCATTTTAAAAGTAGAGTATCAAGCCACAGAGTGCTCAAGATTATATGTGTGTGTATATGTGTGTGCATATATCCAGGCAATTTGGGTGACTGCCTTGAATGCAGTTAGAGTTCATCAGAAAGCTTCACATTGGTTGCAAAGCCAGTTCACTGAGCCCACAGTCTGAGAGAACTGAGATGTTTCCTTAGTACCCTGCAGTGTGGGCTTTATAGACAGTGACATGGCAAAAAGCTGTGCAAGTGCTTGCTAATGTGCTCTACATCCTCACCCCTGTCAACATCAATGCTTAGGTGCACAGAAGCATATAAATAGACACACTTGAGTACAAAAACTTACATTGTTTTATGGGATGGCTCTGATCTCCAAACTAAAGATATGTATAAGGAATTTCAGGACTGTGCACAGTGTGGGCTAGGGCATGTGGTCATTTGAGTGGCGGAATATGGAGCAAGAGGGAGAAAAGAACAACAATAATAACAACAAAAAAGGCAAATAAAAACAAACAAACCAATCCCAACAACAACAAAAATTAGACACATAGATGGCCAGGCACGGTCAGGCACTTGGAACAGTCCCCTGAGAGATGTCCTTTCCATGGAGAGCTTGTTGACTGGAAGATTTGGAGCTGTGAGTAGGGAGATGATCTCTAGATATTTGATCTTTTTTGTGTTGAAGGAAGCAGGATATTGCACATTCCTGTGTTGTATCTGGCCTGCATCAATGACACCTAACCTCCATCCATGCATCCTCCTTTTGAAGAGGTAGTTTTCAGACTCTTGGTTTTGTTTTATTTTGTTTGACAGAGATGCTTCAGTTTAAAGGACTAACATGGTTAGCAGTGCTCCCACAGGACTCAGATATGCATAGAGAATACTCAGCAGTCCTGCAAATTAGATTTTGATGGCCTCAACCAGCATACAGAATAAGGTTTGGATATGTTTGCTCTGATGGTACTTTCAAGACATTTTTTTTTTTTCCAAAATTCACTCATAGGGAATCATCCTTACCTGGCAAGGCTGGATCCTCTAGAGCAGGGGTGTCAAACTCATTTTCACTTACTTACAAATGTAGGAGTAGTTATTTTAGGACTGTATAAATGTAGGAGTAGTTACATTTATACAGCTCTAAAATTGCATTTGGCCCTTTGAAGGCAATCACGAGGTTGATGTGGCCCCCACTGAAAATGATTTTGACACCCCTGCTCTAGAGATGCAGCACAGATCTTTTCCCACTCATATAATAGAAACAGACTGTCTCCTACCAGTTTGAACAGTCACCAGAGATGGGAGAGCTGCACAGCTTGCAGTTACTGGGTTGCAGCATAGACCACTCAGCGCTCAGGAGAACACTCCTTTGGTGGTGCTCAGCTCTGCCTCATTTTTCTCAGCTTCCTCATTTCCCAGCCTGAGCCCTTTTTCTCCTTCCCTGCCCTCTCTCTGCCTTTCATTCAGCAAGGTGAAGGATGGATCTACGCTAGTATTTTAGCTTGGATCAGGAAAGCACTTTTCAAGTCAGACTCCCATGCATCTCCTCTTACCATGGTTTGTTAGCACTGCAGATATGTTTTGGGTATATAGACTAGATTCCTTCTGGAGGACATTAAAGTAGCAGATATGCTCCAAGCACCTACTGCACCAGTGTGCACTCAGTCAACAGGACTAGGCCGGAGATAATCCAAAGAAATATCTCCTTTACATCCAGTAGTCCTTCCTTTTCTGTTGTGTCGCTCTATTTGCCAAGCCCTTGTCCTACTCTCCCTATTTCATTATATATTGTAGTTCCTGTCTCCTGACATTATCAGCTTCATGTCTTTCCTCAAAATTAGAAAGTCCAAACTTTCAACATTATGCTTATATTGATCAGAAAACACAATCCATTGATTCAGTATTAATATAGCAATGGAGTTCACATCCTGTGAAATGAGTGCTACTGTACAAAGTAGGATTAGAGTCTGACTGAATAAATAAACTAGTAACTGTTGTGTTCTCAGTTAAAAGGCTTTTCTAGTAACAAAACCATAAAAATCTTACTATAAATATATATGTTGTTTTGACTTGGATAAGTAGGATCTGCAATTTCTCACACAAGTATTTTCTAAATTGTGAAGGAATCCTTTGAGGGACAGTTCTGGGTCAAGAGATGTATAACATTTTTGCTTACTCTATTTACTAAAAAAACCACTCCACTCTTCTTTACCTTGTCCTAATACACTTTAATTCCTTACCTTTCACCTGCTTCCTCAGTTTGCATTCTTTTGTCCATAAGGTTTGTCTACATTATTTCCCAATCCTTTCTCTCTCTCTGTCACTCTGTTGCCTTTTGTTGCACTGTCCTTGGATACCTCTTCTGTTCAGTTTGTTTGATTATGGGATTCTTCTGAAGTCTAGTTGGGAACAGATTATGCACATTGTCCTTGAAGCTTTGCCAAGCAGGTAATCTGGCTTCTCATTCCCTGGTGGTTAGTCAGTTTTACCTTTCAAAACCACATCAACTCTGGAAGTCTTAGGAATCTCTTGTATAGCAGACAGATACAAGTTCTGAAAGACACAAACACGCACATTTTGACATTATATGTGCTCTATGTAAGGTATGTGTACCCTACATAATGTATTTTTTAGTAAGAATTATTTATTAGCAGAAAGCACCTGCACTTTATTTACTGGTGGGGTTTCAAAATGACAGTTGTTTCATTGCAGAAAATATCAGTGTAGTTGCATTTGATTGAGAAGCTGAGCCTCTTTCTCTGAAAAAAATATTTTCCCTTGTCTGTTTCTAGAGGTGAACTACTTCTGTTTTGCCTTAAGAGAAGAGATACCACTTTCAAGCTTTAAAAGGGTTAAAGGGAGAAAGTGAGATTCATATAATGTTCATATAATCTTTGGGCTTTCAGGTTATTTGGAGTTTTAGGGTTTGATTCATCCATAAAACAAGCCAGAATGAGTTTTGTAATTTCAGGTGGGCATATGGAAGCTTACATGTTTGTGGTTAAGGGGCCAAGTTTCTTATTCTGATTTAGACTATCAAAGGGAGTTAAAAAGATGTGGAGATGTTAATTTTAAAATGTGACACATTAACAAACATCATATTTCCCTTTCATTGAATTTTGTATTCAGTGATAGCAAAAAGTTTAGAAATATTTGTATTCTTAACCAGACTTTTTAAATCTAGTCTTGTGAAACCTGAAGGTTTCAGTTTACTTTTGATCAAGGCTATAGACAAAATCCTGTTGGACATGTCTTTACAATGCCTTTTTTGACAGGAGTGAAAATTCAACATAAGAGACCTCAAAACAGATTCTTAAGACTGGAATTTCTATGTGTAATCTGAGACACTACATTTGTGTGAATTCTAACCCACTCAATAATGTAATGTACTCTCATATAATTTAAATAACCCTAACAAAATAAATAAACTACCTGATGTTATTGTTACTTTCTGTATTCCATTCCTATGTTCAGGTACATCTCAGACGTATCTGATTAGATTTTTAACACCAAACAGTTTTGAAGAGGACTTTGTTCTGCTTAGATTAAGAAAGTCAAGAAGTGAAGTTCAATCAGAATTGAAATTACGTTTGTCTTCCATCCATAGCTATGCTTATTCACTGATTTGAAATTTGTCTCTTTCTTTGGTGAAGGAGAAAACTCTAGTAGAGAGATTAATGTTAATAATAATCTGACCCAGATTCAAATAGTATGACTTAGTCATAGTATCTCTGTCTATTGATGGCAGTATCTTGAATGACAATAACTCATAATTTTATCATTTAATTTGCACATTTTTTTTCAATTCTCAGATAAATATTAGTGCTATTATTGTTGTTATGATTTCTACTACTTACCCCTGTATTGAATAAAAAAGGTGTCACAATCAGGTATAAATCTATTTATGTCAGAGGCAATAAATTAAGAAAATGTTTTAAAATGTTTATTTTCTTCATTTTGTCAGTGTAGAGATTCTGTAACCTTGATTATTTGATTAGTTCTTAAGCTATAGCAGCATCTTCCTTGTTCATTACAATTTGAAGTTAAAGAAATGCGAGATATTGATCTGTTTTGTGGGCAGGATTCTTCATTTCAATGCAGCTTTAGGGAATTGAATATGGATTTGAAAGAGATGTCCAGCTGCTCATGCCATTTGGCAGAATCTCTCTGAACTGTGAAAGTGGGGGATAAATGCAGATCTTTTGAGCTCTTCTAACCTCTTCCTGACTAGACATCTCCATCCATTATGAATCCCTTGGGCCAGATCCTCACTGAGGTAAACCGGCACTGTTTCCTTAGGCTCATTGCTTCTGTGCTGACTTACACCAGCTGGGCCCTGCATTATTTTCTCATTAAGTGGACAAAAGTAACCAAAGCATGTCTGCAGGATGCAGAATTGAAATGTGTTTCTGTAAGTACTGCCCTGCTTTAGTAGCAGCACTAATGCAATGGAGGCCTCCTGATACCCTCTGTAGACACACTCACAGGGGAGAGAGTGAATTAGGGTAGCGTACGCACAGCTGTGAACTATTCTTCATTTGAACAAGAGGGGACTAGCTGAGCTGAATGACACAGAGGAATGATGAGCCTTATCAGCTGATCCTGGGCCTGCTTTATGGCAGCACCAATGTCCAGACTGTTCTGCTGCAGACTCTTTCCTGCTCACACCCTGGCTCTCTCATGACCGGATCCTCATTTTTCACAGACAGATGCTCTTTTCCCACCTGCCCACTGCAGAAGCTGTGGAGAGGTTTCCGCAAGAGAGCATGGTGCTTTTCATGGTGTTATACCTCATGTGAAGTTTTACTGTGACTCTCTCTTGTTTTCTCCCAAACCCGCAGAAGCTGCAAGCACTGAATGGAGACAGTAGTGTAGATATGGTTTAGGAGTCTGCATGTATGATTTCAATAAAATTCCCTGTGAGAGGGAGAACGAGACATTTTTTATACCTGTGGCATACTATTTTACCTGAGGTCGGAATAAGGCCAGTAAAACACAGGGCTTCTTTTGTAAAGGATCTCAGATTTACTGTTCTTCTAATGGAGTGTGAAATATATAGGTTAGTGCCTAATCCGTATTAAATACTAATAAGTTCCTAGACACAGTTCTAATACCACCAAGACAAGCTGTCAACTGGATGCAACCTATCTGGAAGAGCTAGAAAAGCTACTGTTTCTGTGAGATTTAAAATGAGCTCATTGTTCTCACAAGCCTTCCTCCGTCTGTGTCCTGTGTATGCGACCTGTGGAGAGGAACTAGAGTCTATAGTACATTACAGCATTACTGTTCTGAGCTTGCAAATCTGGAAAAAGAAGGGAATTGCGTGGTACAAGTTTGCTAATATATGTAGCATTCAGCATGGGTAATGACTGTGTAACTGATGGATGCATATGTAAGATTCTGTTTAACATTAACCTTAAATGAATGAATGTTCTTAAAAAAATGAAAAGGATTTTTTCAGAAGTGGCACAAAAGCCTATGAACTAGGAGTTTAAAAGATTTTCATTGCCAAGGGAAAAAAGACAACAACACAGTATTTGGAAGTGCTGCCTGATTTTATTAGCTGATCTCTCAAAACACTACCAGCATGATATGCTTTTTATTTGCTGAGTGGCCATTTTGAACTTGTCTCTGCTGACTGTATTGGGCTTGGTTTCAAATCTCTCTTAATCCTGCAGTGAACCTTTAATAAAGCTGGATTGACTTTAAATCAGTACTTAGAAACATTAATTAAAATAAAACAGGAACCAAAAGATCAAATGATCCATTATGGTGATGGTGGTGCTGTTTAAATCAAAGCTTTCTTCTCCACCCCTTTGCAGAAAAAAGCAAGCCTTTGAAGACTAAAGCTGTATGACTTCCAACATGCTTTTTAAGCTGGCCTTAGGTTTTAATTACTTTTGCTGGTTTTGGTTGGCATTTTCTGTATTTTGGAAGAGCTGTTAGGGTCACGTTTTTTTACCTTTGCCTTCAGAAAAATCGGAGGATAAAACAGGAAAGACTGACATGAAGAGTATAACAGGACATGGCAAGCCCATTCATCCCAGTCTGTTCTGTGTTTCAGAGAGCACAGTCTCCTGCAAAGGCTGGAAATGACCCTGGAAAGTTCTGTTTCCTAAGCCAAGTTGTAATAACTAGCATATCCAGTGCTACAGCTCTGGCTTTTTTTTTTTTTTTTTTTGTTTCCCCCCAAGGTTTGTTTTTATTTTTATTTCCAAGTGACCATCCAGCAGTCTCTTTGTTGCCTTTTCCACAACCAGCTAGCAGTGTACTTCTACAGACGATGCAGCCTCTATAGCAACAGCGCTGCACTCCCTGTTGTTCTGCTCCGCAGTGCCTCGAGCCTGCAGAAAGACTCACTGATAGCAGGAGGAAATGTGACTTGAACAGAAATGTTAGCCTCTCTGAGGGCTGATATTAATTACACGGTATGGTTACACTTCAGGAGCTAGTTCAGGGACACCTGATCCTTGCTGTCAAGCCTGCTATTTTATAAGTGAATGATCTCATCAGTTGTTCTCAAAGCAATTGATCTTTAATCTTTGTGTTGTTCATCAACTCCTGCGCTCCCTTAATATGTGTTAGATTTTGGAGCAGTTTTCCTGTACTATTTTTTTTTTTTTTAAATACAGTTAACAACATGAGAAATCTGTCAGCTTTGTGAGAAGGAAACCTGATAATCTGCAGCTAAAGCTTTGCCTCAAGTGTCTTTCACCAGCTGGAACTGGAGACTTTGAAATACTTGATAGCATTACTGAAAGGGAAGTGGAGGAAGAGGGGTCATGTGATTTCCTCCAGCCTCTGATAGGTAGGAGGTCAGAGATCTGCCTTCCAAGTCTGTCTTCCAGGAAGATAATGTAAAAGTGATATAAAATGTGTGATTTCAGACACAGGTAAGGGGGTCCTTTGAGGAGGGTGAAAGATGTTTAAATTACAGCTGCTGTATTTGGATTACCTCTGAGCTGTGTAGCCCGAAGCCTTGTAGGGGTTCACTCACCATCCATCTCCCTCCTCCACAAGGACCAGAGGTCCAGCCTTCAGGACATCCACAAGGACAAACTCGCGAGGCCTCTGCTGATTTCTCAGTGTTACCACAATATCAAACACCACTGCAGCTACAAGCAGTCACATCAGAATGAGTACTGTTGTAAACTAGGCAGGGACATGGCCTGTGTAAGACCACTTGCAAAGCAACACTGCTTTTATTAATAGCCAATTTTGCAGTCCAAAGTAACTGCTACCGATGAACTGTCAAATGGAACCATTTGGGATGGTCGTTTTACATTGGGGAGAAACTCTGCGGGGTGGTTATAAGTGAGAAAGGCTTTAATATCAAGCCAGACACACTGTCACTGGAATGGATAAGAATTTTTTTCATTTTTAGAAAAGTGGATATTCTACTTTTGTATTACTCTATTATACCTCAGGTCTGGGGCTTCCTTGGGAGGAGGAGAGGGAGAACGGTTAGACAGAGAAGAAAATATACAACTGCCTGTTTTTTTGGTGTAAGTGCAATGCTTTTTCCACTGCATTGCTTTGCACTGGGCTGAGTAGGAGTGATGGACTTGTCAAAAATAATCATGGAAAAAAGGAAGCAGCAAGCTCAAAAAAAGATGTTGAGACCAGCTGCAAGCTTAAAAATGAGAGTTCAAAGTGAGTTCTTATATAGTAATGTGTTAGCTTCTCTAGTGGGCAAACTGTTCTCAATACAGTCACACTGCATTAGTCATATATACTCCTGCTAGGCATCAGTCTGTTAGGTCTCGTGTTACAGCAGTTAATTGCTTTTTGAGCTAATACAGACAAATATAGTTACTTAGTTAACCTCTCTCTCTCTGCTCCCTCTAATCCATTTGAAGTGCCATCAGCATTATGAAAACTTCCTGAAAATATCTCTGACTTTAAGTCTTACAAGTCAAAAAGAGGTAATAAGAGGACAGGAGTGTAGCGGGATAGGGGAAGAATGATGAAAAAGGAGATTAAACCACCCCCATCATCACTTTCTCAGTAGATCAGTGTAAAACTATATGAAAGGAAGTTTGAAGATTTATACCTATGGAAGATGTGATACATTGCCTCATTTCAGTTTGCTGTATGGCATGATTTCAACTCATTTAGAAGATGTTTTAAAAAAGTGCTGTCACAATCCCAGAGGTTGTGACAATAAAGTTATATGTGAGTTGAGGAAGAAAAAATAAAATAGAAATACATTCTTCTAATTAAATAGAAAAAAAAATGACTTTTTTTTTTTCTTTAGCTTTTATTACTCTGTACTAGAAATAAATGAATACAATGATTTCAACAAATGAGACATAAAGCCTCTCTTTATTATTATTATAGGAAAGTAGGTGGTGAATGATGGGCAGAGAATGCATGGGAACGGAAAGTTACTTCAAGAGCAAAAGTAAAAAAAATAATGAAGGGAAGAGGCAATAAGAACAAAAGCAGCAAAGTACAGCATATAGAGAGATTTCTGTGAGACCTTGCAGTTTATGTTTATATGGGTTTGTTTTAAATGTATGTACTTCCATTTCTTGAGAACTGCTTGCTTTAATGCTGAAATGACTTGAAGTGAAACTTGGTCAAAATCAAGTAACTCTGTTTTTTACTGGACATACTCAAGTCATCTGTTTGACACAGTATTTGACATCCTATTTTTAGTAATTCTTACTTTGTACTTTATGAGTAAAATCCCAGCTGGAGGTTAGAGTGCCATTGCCCTTTCCAGTGCAGACACTCTGAGTTCCTCAGTGTGTTATTAAATGTGTATTTTCCTTCCTGAAAAATCTTGCAACCTAAGCATGTGCCAATATTGTAGTCACTGTGGTTAATAAAGGTCTTTCCAAGATAACTTTAAAGCTGGCTAACTCAAATACTGCTCTCAGTGTACTCATGGTGCTCAACTCAGGTTGTGAATCCCACCTGAGAATTTAAGTAAATGTTTGAGCTATTTAGTACCCTTTGAGATTTATGGTGTGGCTACTTCCTTGCTTGCAGCATCTGATCTAAGTATTTGAAAGCTGTCTCTAAAATGTTTTTCTGGACAGCAGTGACTTCTGTGTAAACATTTTCTGAATAAGAACTCATAGCCTCTGTTGCTCAAAACTGTCTCTAGGCTCAACAGTAGGTGGTTCAACCACCCATACTGGTTTATTCCTGTGTTTCCTTAAAATGTGGACAAGTTACAAGGTCTTAATGAAATGGTTGAATCTGGAGAACTAACTCATTCTTTGTGACTTTACCTGACCCTGGCAGATCTATTCATTAGGAGCAAATTGCACTACTCAACAATTGTCTTTGGCTAATTCTTATAGCACATGGGGCACACAAGTGGGCTATGGGTATCTAGGTGTTGTTGGAGCACTTTGTAATGAATTATTATGACACTGGTCATTGTAAAGGCTGTTGCTTCTGCGTGCTAAATACGAGGTTTCTTATCAACTGGACTGTGATGTTTGGAAATTCACAGCAATAAACCCATCATAAGAACCATTATCACTGAAAACATGGCCAAACAAGCAGGGAAGATGGTTTAGTCTGATCCAAACTTGAGCATGTGAGAGGCTAGAGCCTTGGACATCCAGTGCCAGCTTTTATATTCTCTTCCTCTTTATACATAAACAGTTATTTACTTAGGAGTCTGTATAGTCTGCTTTGAAAGAGATTTCCTAATTTTAATCCCTTGGAACAGAAAATTAAGTACCACAGAGCATTTCAAGATCTGAATTCTAACATTTGGAAAGCACTTTGAAGAACAAAATACACCTTAGAAATACAGCACAAAAATTTCTTCTTGGATTAAATATGGTTTTCAATGTCATTATTGCATTAATCCAGTCTCTTATTTTCAATAAGAACTGAGACAATCTGCTTCTCATTTATTTTCACCACTACTAGGAGATTATTTGTGGAAGACTTTGTCACTTGATAAGCAAAGAAATCTTTATGAACATTCAACCCCCAGCCTTCCACAAATCTATGGAAAGGAAGTAGACAAAACCAAAACACGATTTATGCCCTCAGCATAGCTTAGTAAACTGTTTGCATCATTAGCTTGTTAGAAAGAATAATTTTGCTTGTTTTCTCTTTTGTTCCAATGAAAAATAACTACTATTTTTGAAACCAGCTTTGAATTCTGCTGTGAAGCTTAGATGGAAACAATTTTAATGTAAGGTGGGCCAGTTACTACTGTCGTAACTCAGAATTTACTACAGTCTGTCACCAAGTTGAACAGCTCAAGTCATTAGCAAGCTGAGCTAGCACTTTTTCCATGCCTCCTCCCACCCACTCATCTAGGGGCATGACAAGTGTCTCAGCTCAGTGAGGAGAAAGAATAGCCAGATAAAGAAAATAAAAAGGTTAAAGCTGACCTGCTTATCAGACTTACACAAATGGGTGCATCTTTGGGTTTAGCTGTGTGATACAAATAGTTAAATGTGTCGCAGAGTTTTTGTCTGATGTGTTTGAAAATCTCCATGTCTAAAACAGTTAGTGCTGACCAACTCTGTAAGGGCCAGACATGTTACATGGAGAGCTCTGAAAGTACAGAGTTGCTGCAGTGCAATAGGCAGGAGGGAGTGTAGAACTGTGCCCAGAGAGATAAGCACAAATGTATTTGTTTTACATCAGGAACCATCTCTGTAAAACTCTTAAATAACCCTGATCTGTTCATTGTAAAAAACCAGCAAAATAGATTTGAAAGAAAGAAAAAAAAAAAAAAAAGGAGGGTGGGGGGGAAGAGCAGTTTTATTTTCTTTGATTTATTAGATATATTATCTGTGAATTTGAACTGTTTTGCCCAGTTCTTCAATGTCTGAAGAGGTCCTGAATAATAAGCTCCTGAATCAGGTCTGAGAATGTCACTATATTTGACTCTAAATTTGACTACAAGCCATCTCAAAGCGAAACTGTCAAATGTTGTCTGGCCATGTGTGGGTGAAAATCCAACAAATAGCTAAGCTGCTGCAGCTACATTGAACCCAAAAGGTAAAAGTTAACAGTGTTCTTAATTTTTCCTTGAGACCTTGTAGCAAGTCTGACCTGGGTTTTCTTTTTTTTTTTGCATTTCTACCTTACTCTGCCTTATGCCTGACCTTCTTGTGGATGTTTCTGCTGTCTCCAACTCTCATAAATATTAAAGATTAGGTTGATGGGAAAGTCTCTGACAAAATGCTCCTGCTACCTTTGTCTGTAACCTTCAGGAATGCTTGCATTGTCCTGTAAAACAAAAGGCAGTAATGAAAACAGTGATTTTTCTTTGTTTCATTTTGTTTGTTTGTTCCAACAAACATTTTTTCAAATACACAGCATCAAATTAGCATAGTAGCTTCAAACTGTGAAAATGGGGGCTCGGAAACTCTTGATGGCACAGAGATCCAGCTGTTTTAAATACATGCACATTTTTGTACATCTTGAAGCATTTAGTGCTAGTGAATGAACTGTCAGAAATATGCATTAGAAATAGCTAGTTTTAGTTAAAATCCTTGCCTTCTAATTCTGGTTCTATTTATTTAACAAGAATCACTTTCTTCCTAGCTGCTGTGAATGCTGTTACTTACCAGGCCATGATGCTCCAGAATGTGAATAGCCATCAATTACTCAGACCCTGGGTGTGCACACTGTGGCTGATGAAAGCGAACAGAGAAGATTTCAGGCGAGGATATCTCCATTCATGGACATTACTCTTTGTTTGCATAAAGCAATTGAGACAGGACTATAATTCTGTGCTGGGTTAGTGTCCATGGAAGAGGAAGATCAGGCTTCTTCCTGTACTTTTTTATATTTTTCCATTTTGTGTGGGAAATCAAGAGTCTCTTCCTGCTGGCTACGTTTATTTACTAGCCTCTGATTTTTTAAGGTCTTTTCAGAATGTGGAAATGCCTCTCCACTGTAATCCTGTAATCCACAGTCTATCACATTGACAAGTCTGAAGATGCCAGGGTTTTGATTACTCAGGAAGCCTGTGGGCTTTTTTTGGTTTTTTTTTAGTCAAATCCCCAAACCTGTGCCTTTCTACTTTTTTTTTTTTTTTTTTAATTATTATTATTATCTATTTTTTTCCCCTCTCTTCTCCTTACAAAATGGGCAGCCTAAGAAATAGCTACACGAGATCATGTGTAGGCAAGGGACATGTGAACCAGTTAACCCAAGGCAAATAGAGCTGTCCTGATTTTTGAAAAGCAGCAAAATCATCATGTGACTTGTATACAGCTTGGAGCTGTCCCCAAGCACCCTTGGATGAGTCAGGGCTATGTTTCTTGCTTGATCAAATGTCTTTCTTTGAGCATGCAGTTTGCTTCTTTTGCCAGCTTTCAAATGCACAGTCTGCTCCTTTCTCAGGAGCTGCCATGGCATCTTTTTTTCTGTGGTACGGCCTCTTTGATCTCATAGCCATAACCACAGCCTCAGCTGAGGGTGCCTATGACTGCCGTGGCAGGACTTCCACAGCTTTCAACCAAAAAGATTTAAGCCAGTACAGCAGCATCCAGAAAGTGCTCAATTGATGTATTTTACAGACTTTTTTTTAGCAGTCTCTTGATCACCACTATTTTGTTAATATTTGTCTCAAAGCACTTGAAAGCTAATGGGGTTTGTTTTGGACTTCACCTACTCATGCAGTGAGCTGCTAGGTCTATCACAGCTAGTCTGTTAGAAGAAGAGGATTATCATCTTTCATCAGTGGGAAAGCTGCAGCAAAGAAAATAAAAATCTTTGTCCAAAGTCACGTTCAGAAGAACCTGAACATTAACCATGAGATTGTTCTTTCTCTTAGTATAATGTCTGCATTTTCTTTTGCAGAGCAGGAGCTTGGGAACTTTCCAGGTAACCTAGGGAATTTTTCAAGGCATTTCAGGTAAGTCCCTGGAATAGGTCTGGAAATGGTAGCAGGTCATATTGGGCACCATTTTGTAGCAATGTCTTGTTCCTCTGAATTTTGAAAAATATTGATGTTTTTATGGATTCTACTTGCAAAAAGCCCTCGAAATCTTGATTCATTGGGTTCAGAGCAAAGAGCTTGCAGCAGTAGTTCTGAGAGGTGCGAATGGTCCATTCATTTCAGCAAGATAACTCAGCTGGCTAGTAATGGTAATTTAAATGTCAGACTTGTTAGCAGTTTCATTCCTAATGAAAGACCTGGCTTTACAGATAGCTTTACTGGATAACTTTCCCAATAAAACCCTACTAATGGAATCACAGCTACACTAGCAAAAAAGTGCTAGGGCTAGCATAGTTTACAGTGGTTCAATGTGTGAAATGAGCTATACTGACAAAAGCACTTTTGGACATTATAAGTGCTTCTGTGGTATCCAGCAAATTTGTGGCAATGGATTAAAACTAGATCGTTGAAAGGGTTATTGCCCACAACTTTGATTTAGGTCTATTTCACTGCCTACTACTATCTGTCAGGAAGGTGCAGAGGGACACCTGGGTCATCTAATTTTAATCTGTTGTCACAGGTGTGTCAGAACACCAAGCCAGGAATTTGGATGATTTTTACAAACCAAACGCACACCTTTGGATTGACCAGTATAACTAATTCATCTAAAATTTCTTACATAGTTTTATGTAAGGAGATATCCACAAATTTGCATAATATACTGAAGTTTCAAGGTTTTAACTCTGATTCCCAGTGTGCCATTTTGGGTATATCACAGCAATGATTAAAAATCTAGATAACCTTTCCTTGCATTCCATTAGCTGTTCCACTCTGCAAGTCTAGAGGCAATGCATGAATGCATTGTCCTTAGGCAGAAAGTAAAAAGTCTCAGTACTGCTCTGCCCCTTTCCAAACTTCTGCCAGTGTGGCTCTGGGGGGACCATTTAGGGCCAGCGCCCTCCAATAATGAACAGTAGTGTCACCCTGAGTAAATCACTGAGGCTGTACCACCAGCATACCATTCTGTTCCTCCACAGAAGTGTAAACACTAGTCCTGGACATACAAGCCTTCTATAGGCAGAACTTCAACTGTCATGAGAAGCAGTCACGTATTACTCTTTGTTATTGACCTCCAAGGAGGCATCTGTAACCTTTCTTCTTTTACAGTGAAATGGTAGTTTTTCCTAAGTTGGCTTCCAGTCTTAGCTGCCATCAGAGCAGCATATGCACAAAAGGGAACAGTGTGGTTTATCTGCTAATGCAGAGGACTGGGATTTGAGAACTGTGGATTTGCATCCTGGTTTTGTTACAGGCTTGGTAGGTGAACCAACAGCACAACAGTAAATTGAACTCTTTGAGTTTGTTGTCTGAGGAAGGGGAAATACTACAAATGGCCTTATGTTTTCTAAAGCATGCCTTTGGATATTGATTATCTGTGTTGCAGAGCGTTGTTAGCTTTTGTCAAAAATGACAATAGAAAACAAATTTCTTGCTCAAGCAGTCATTTAATTTAAATATAGTTTTGTTTATAAAAAGCATGATTTTAAGGCCAACCACTATATTTTGTACAGTTTTCACTGAACACTGACATTTTATTTAATATTCTTTTGTAGATCATCTGTCATGCATGAATTACAAAATAGCCTTCTGAAACTGAAAATACAGGACTTTAGTGTGCAAATATTTGAAGTGCATGACTTCCATTGGGAATTTTGTTCAGGGAGGTGAAATCCTAACTATGTTAAAATGAGCAAGGCTTTTGCCATTTGTTCCAGCAGGCTATTAAATTTTCAACTGAGAATAGTTTACCAGATTGGCGCAACCTTTTCAGCTTCTTTGTGGTTTTAGAATTGTGTCCAGGCAAAGCTAGATTAGATGGAGCATGGCTTTTAACTATCAGTTTGAAAAAGCTTTACTAATTCCCCTAGCAGTTTCTGTGCATGAATTAGTGTTTGTTCTCATTTTATGGGTAAGAAAATGAAATAAAACCCCTCAGTTGTACAGAATTGTGGGTCAGAATTGAGGGACAAAACTATGACCAGTCGTAAACTCTGGCTATCACAGTTCTTCTTGACTCAAGAGAAGAAAGGAGGCGTTCATGCCTTTTATTGCCAGAGAGGCTGGAATTTGCCTGTAACCTCCAGTAGATATGAATAGCACATTGAAACATGGTGTACATTTCTTTCTACTGCTGATTTTCTAGTTTGGATTGTCCCTTTTCATATTGTCTCAGCTATACATGTTGTTTCTTTGATGCCCATGCTCCTCCTTTTAGGGCTGTTTTATGGATTTAGAGAGCACTGAAAAATCTACAGTAACTTATTTAGCAGTAGACATAAGTGATGGATTTGAAAAGCAAAAAGGTTAGATAACTATAATGGTGCATATATATAAATAAAACCTATGAGCAATAGAGGGTTGTTTGCCCTCTGCCCTTGGAAGTGGGATGGAGGTGGCTGCAAATCAAAACAATATAAATGAAAGGTTAAACTGTACAGAAAATACATTGTTTCAAACCCACTTTTAGCAGAAAGAGCAAAAAGCTTTTTTTGTCAATTAGGTTTTTTTTCCCCCTTTAAGCCTTTCTAGAAGTATCCATTTACACTCCAGCCTTCTAATGCATAAAGCACAAGTCTCAGAAGGTCACAGCTGGGTGGGGAGACTATGTTTTCCTTTGTTGCTCTAAGAGAATTTGTAGCTCCTGCTATATCTGACTGTTGTAGGAAGGGCAGCTATTTAGAAAGCCTCCAAAGCCAAGGCTTTGAAGCTTAAGGCACTGCTTTAAGAGGGCTCCCAGTTTTCAGAACAGAATGATGTCTTGACAACTGCCATCGCTGGATTTTTTTGTCAGTATGTTGAATGAGGCTGGCTGGAACAGCTTTGTGAAAAGCAGAATCTTAAACAAAGCTTCTTCAGTTAGGATTTATTGTCTCTAAGGCTCATTAGTATTAAAACACTTTTTGTTCATCGGTCTGTATCAAAATCATCTGCTTGTGGCAGTGCCTGTGGCTTAAGGAAGTGATGCCGGAACTGCAATTCCTGTAAGGAAAGATAGCTCAATCCCTTAGTGTAGCATTAGTAGGCTTAGGATGGAAATGTGTTCCTTACAGTAAGTTTACATTTTTTTCCCCTTAGAAAATCATAGGTTTCTGAGCCAAAAAGAGAGGAGGGAGAATTGCAAGCCTATAATTCAGGGTAAATTAAAGCAGATCCGTATGGTTAATCTGTCAGCTATTGCTTTCCCCTCCCATCTGGTAATAATCAATACCAGGCATAACGTAAATAACCCACAGCATATTTTTGTGTATGCACGTGTGCATGTGCGCATGTGTGTGTCCTGTACTCTGTTCCATTTTGAGACCACATCTGTATTTTATTAGGGAGTTGCTTGGACAGGATCGTTACCAGCACTCCAGACTGGCAGCATCACTCTGCTCCACAATGATAAATATTTAATGTGCTTGACTGTGTGCATGCAGAATAAAAGGCTGTGCCAGAAATGCAGTTGAATCACTCAAGCTTATAGAAACCATCACATGCGCGGGAACGGCTGTGTACACACACACACACATATAGAAACAGGATCACTCTCTGTCTCTCATTCAGTCACTGGATTTAATGTTTAGTATCATGGGAAACACTGTTACACTATTTAATCCTGTGTAGATGGCTCTAGAATTTCAGATGAATACCCTGCCTGAGAAAATGTAATCCAACTGTACTTTGTTTTAGGGAGCTGTTGAATGGGATGTATCAGACTAGTTCTGCTTTAGCTATTAACTTTATTTTGTTCATCATGTTGATTGCCTTTTCTTCCTTCAGTGTTCCCATATAGACTCTTGCTGCAGTGACAGCAAGAAGCATAAAGGTTGTGTTGGACCTCAGATCTCTCTGATTTAGATTGGTAATTAATTTAAGTAGTGTTTTCTGAGCATAGATGTGCAGCAACAGGAATCATGGTGCATTTAACTTCAATCACTTCATCAGCTTAAGAAAGGACTACTAGAAAATGCAGAGAAGGTGTAATATTCCTTTTGAATCTCTGTCATGGAATTGTTGCAGACATTTGAATTACTCCATGACTATATCCATAAATAATAATTTTTTGAAGGCAGCATACTAGGAATAGCTGAGCTATGTGGTAATGAATTTACAGTGAATTAAGCAACTTGTCTGAGGGAGAGTAGGGAACTAAATTAAAATAACCTTTATTTCTCTTCTCCCCTCTCACCTGCATGCCATACTCCAAGGAAAGAACCAGTCTTTTGTTTGACAATAGTGCACACAATATGTCAGGTATTTGCTTGCAGAGAATAAAGTGTGTTGCTCTAAGGCAATTGAATATAGTTTGCAAAACATGATAGATTTGAAGGTCAATGGATCCAGCATTCCATCTAGCAAACAATCTATCCAGCTTGATTTATCTGTCAATATTTAGAGCTAGTCAATATTTTCCTTCATGAAGAAGCATTTGTACTTAATGTTGTTTAACTAAATTAGTTTCGCCTGTAAAACCGAAGCATTTGGCAAAAATCATACATTCTGATTTTATGCTGAAATGTTAGTTCACTTCATACTCTAGTATGAATACATTACTGTGGGCTAAAATGCCTCCAACTTTATACTATTTTAATACAAAAGTCAGAAAAAAGTAAATCCATTTTTTACAAAACAAGCAAACAGACAAGCCATTTTCTCTGTTTCGTAACAGAGCAAAGAATGCAAGAAACATCAAAACGCGCAAATATTTGGACCTAGATTTCATACTTCAAGTAAATGCTTTTAGCATCTGTATCACAGAAATTCACCAACAATTATCAACTATTAGTAAGGCTGTAAGTTACCTTTAGGTACTGTCCAAGTAACCTATTGCACCCTAAAATTTAGTTATAGATTCACGAACAGGTGAGCCTTGACTACTCTCATCTTTCTCACCCAAATGGGAAAAGGTCTGCTCACATGTATTACATTTATCAAGTGACCAGAATGCTTACCTTTTTTTTTTTCCCCCCCCATACCAGAAGCAGAACATATACTGGATTGACAAAAATCCCCAAATCCCAACAACAACAAAACAAACCCCAAACCATACACTCTCCTGTTTAGCTCTTTTCATGCACTGGTTGTATGTTTGGGAAACATCGGTGTAGGAAAGACAATGAGCAAAAAGACAGTGTATGTTGTCTGGTACTAAGAGTGATCATCAGGAATAGGTGCCCTGGATTTACAGTGCATACTAAAGGGTGACTCACCACAGTGAGTCCTGAGGTAAACTTGGTAACGGACATTGTGTGACTCTGTTTTCTTCAGTGCAAAGTGGACAGCAAGGATACAATAAACCTGGAATAGGAGATGCACTCAATAATAGATACAAAATAAAAGAGAGCCATTGAGCTCTGAGCATGTACATTAGTGTACACAGATTAAATACACCACTGGAATTATTGATTTGTAATCTGAAATGGCAAAGGGATACATTTCTTATGCACTCTTACTTTGGTATAGTCAGTGACTAGAATGATAACGGATCTCAGTCTTTGTGTAAAAGGCTCATCCCTTAAAACAAACAATGAAATGGTGCCTTTCTTCCCCTGCTTCTTCCAGCACACAGAGAGAAAATAACACTTCAAGCCTCTTACTATGATAGTTCTTTTTCTGAAAGCATTTATCCTATTACTGGAAAAAAATCTCAGTCAATAATTCATGGAAAACACACCCGTAGTTCACATTATGACCTTCCATTTTGGTAACAGATCTCCCTCCAACTCTCACAGGGCCAGCAGAAAATGTTTTATCTGGTGCACAGGATAGAAGCCTTCTGCCACCACAAAAAGGAACTTCAGTATATGCTTTGGTCTTTCATTTGAGTTGTTTATTAAAATTGTGTATTAGGCTTTATATTAAATATTTAATGTTGTGGTTTTGTGTGTGGGGGGGAGGGGATTTTTTTTTTTTTTTTTTAAGTAAGATTTAAGACATGAACAAGTTGTTCCCTTGTGCTTCTCTGAACATGGTAAGAAGAATCCTATTAGCCAGCAGTACAGGCTAATGTAGTCAGAGCCTGCAAGTCCTTTGCACATCTTATTTAATGAGAGTTAATGCACACTTACATGTTGTATTGATCTGGCATAGCTTGAGAAATGAATCTCAGTTAAGTACAGTTTTACACAGTTATTAATACTTCTGCTCATCCCAGAAAGTGGCACATTCTGGAATTTTAGATTTACTCCTGAGCTACAGAAAATACAAGAGGTCTTGTTTTTGTTTTTGTTTTTGTTTTTGTTTCTGTTTTTTCCTCTTTTTTCCTCAGGAGCGTGGTCTTGTTTGGAGGGTCTTAATCTGTGGAGCAGGGTGGTCTCACTCCCAGGACCTGGAACCGTGTGTCTCCCTCTGTTACAATATCCAATTTATACAGCTTTGGAAAGGTAAAGGAGCACATGGAGCTCAAGGGAAAGGGGTTTTGTCATTTTAAGGAATACAAACATTAAATTAGTACTCCCTCAAATGTCATCTATGGTCAAACCCTGGATGCAGGTGATACTACCTAAGATCAAATAGTTTTACTTCGTTTCAAAGACTAATAACTTTTCTAAATGTTGGCTGCTCACCAAGATGTGACTGGAGAAGTCTTTTAGTTGCTCTTGAAGGTTTCTTGTAAATTCATACTCTACGTTATGCATAAAATACACTAAAAACCTCAAACAACCCCATCTGCCAGAGAATTTTTTTCCAAGCAGTTTTTATGTAACCCAGTAACTACTTGTTACTCAGTATCTAAAATAATTACAAAATGTTCACTCACTCCTGTTTATTAAAGAAACAAAGTGACTGTGGGACCTAAAAGCACCAGCTTTAAGTGGGTCATTTCCTTTCTGATTTGAAGTGGTTCTGCTTTGTTGAGGTCAAAGGACTTCAGCAGTTTCTCTCAGCTCCATAGTTACACAATATGTACTTTGATGATGTAACATGATGAAGGGATCTTAGAAGTTTATGTCTATGGTGACATAATTTTAAAAGACCAGAGGGTTATTCTGTGAAATGCTAATGTTGCTGTTATTCAGCGACATGTAGCTGTATCAGGATAATCTCTTCAGGTGATTCCTTTCCATGGACCCCTTTAATATGCTTCATATGTGGGGTTACATTAAATAAATGACTGGGCAAATATTGGTGTTAATTCCAACCTTACACACCTGTTTTGCCATATGGTTAAAAAAATTTTTACAAAAATTAAAAAAATAAAAAAGTATATATATATACACATATATATATATATATATACATATATATATATATATATATATATATATATATATAAAACCCAACCATTAAAAAAGCCATGAGGAATCAACAATTCAGAGGGAAAAACAACTGTGGTGTGAGACTCTTATGCTACCCACATATTCTATGGTAACCTGAATGCTCATGTATAAAGGATTGTCCATAATTATTAAAATGATGTATTACTCTTTGTGTGTGTGTGTTTTTCTTTTGCTTGGGATAGTATAATACAAGGCATGATATGACTTCATTGGGTGTGGGGGGTGGTGTGTCAGGGAACACCATGCAACGACACTCTGTGCTCCTGCATTGAAAACCTCTGATATATATCTGTGAATTTTTGGCATAATAACCCCACTACCTAATGAGTTAATTAATTTATCTTAGGTATTTATGAACTCTCATGGAGACATACATGCAGATTAAATTCCCTTGTAAACTGTTGAGCTGCACCAAAGTACCACCCTGGATAACCACAGTGCTGACATTATGGAATTGTGATATTACTAGTGATGTTGTTCACATTTTTAGTGTGAAGAATTATATTACAATCAGCGTCAGTCCTCTGACAATGTAGGAAATAAAACAGATTCCCTGAGATGGACTTGCTTTGTTGTGCTGGATTTACAGACCTTTTGGATAGGTGTTGGAGCAAAATTAAATTTCCAGATGAAGAAATGGAAACTTTTGAGTATGACTAGAAGTTGTGCTTTGTTCTGCATGCTACCTTGCTGTTGTCCTCTCTTTTGCTACCTAAAAATATTTAACAACACATGAATTTTTCTGAAACAAAATGGCAGAATAATAACTAAGAAATATCTTACGGCATGAAGCAGTCTGGGTAGTACTTGCATTTAGATAATATTAATTTTGCCCCAAAGGCAAAATGGTCCTCATTTGCTCATAGCTTTCATTACTAAGTCTATGAAAGTCTCCACATGAATTTTCAGTAAATTCTTAAACTCTATAGGAGTGGTTACTACTCTGACATTGCAAGCCAGTTTCACTATATAAAATTCTCATTATAATTGATTTCATTATGAACCTGTTTGCTTATGCTTGATTTCTGACACATCCCTATTCTTGTCATATCTTGAATACTGTTGTCCAAGGTCTTCTACAGATCCGAAAGGAAAGAGGATTCTTTGGCTTCCTAGAGGCAACAGTGACATTAACATCAGCTTGAACCCCAACTCACTGATAACAGTAATTCTGGTAGGAACTCTTAAGTTACTTTTTGCTGTCCTAAGAGATTATGATTTCTGAAGCACTAGGGCACATTTGATTACTTCAAGTTACCTAATCTACTAATTTGGTAATTGGCCTCTCCAATATGTTTCATGATGGTTAGTAACAAGCTCATCTATATAAGACACTTTTTTACTGTTATTTATTTTTAAGTAGTAGATTTATGTCCCTAAATCCAAGGGAAGTCCATGATCTCTTCTGTGATTTGGATAGCTGTAGAAATGCTAAGATTTTTGAAAGATTCCCATCAGAAGGATGACTGATGATCATTTTAAAATTGTTCAATATTCGCTAGTTATGTCTAAATACCCAAGATCTGTTTTACGTACAATGGTAAGAATGTGTGTTTGTATAGAAGATTTTTACTAGATTTCAGATAATGCTAGTTTAAATAAAGCAGTTGGATGCCATTTATGAGAAACTTGCAGATCTCACCTCTTATTCTAGTTAAGTACCATGGTTCTCTGAGGGCAAAATGTAAGTGTAATGCTTCATTGGAAACTTAGGTTTCCATTGGTAAAGTCTAATTTAGCACTGCACTGCTTCTGAAATGATTGCCTGTAATCAGCTAGATCTGTTAAACAGGGGTTGACAGATCGACAGATGAATGGTCCTAAAAAAACTTAGATGCTATTCTGTTGTATGCTGTAAAAAGCAAAAGCAATATTGAAGAATAAGGAAAAAAAATCAGTCAGCAAAATTGTGAGTGAGAGGTAATTCTGGCAAGGGTTATATTATGTGTTGTTATAGTGACAATTAAGATGAGAGTATATGATCTGTTCTGCAAGAATGAGAAAATAGAATCCCCATCCAGAAATTTTTTCTACTGCTGGGTCTTAGCAGGTGAGCAACCTATCTATTCAAGTGGGCTGCCTGAAGCACTTTTTCATCCTTATCTCTTTAATGCATCCATTTCCCCCCTCTCTTTCTTCATCACATTATGCTGTCTCCTTCTGTTGCAGGATGCACCCCTGCCAGATTGTCAGGCTCATTTGTCACTAAGAAAAGAATAGACTCCATGCAAGGGCATCTGACTTGTGAGTAGCAATCAAGGAGTATAGTGTAACAGTCATTCAGATATCCTTCATCAGCTCTTTGTCGAATACTGTCAGTAAGTGGTGGGGAATCACTCTTTTGACTCATATTAGTTATCCTATTCACTGTAGTTGAGGGTTTATGAATCTATATCTATCTCATTAACCTCCAACATTCTATTGACACTGGCTTGTTATGATGTCTTCCCACCTACTCCCCAAAGAAAAGGGAAAAGCAGATAAGATTAAACACTATGTAGAAAAAAGTGGACTAAATTGTCTCTGCCTTTTATAACAGTCATAAACTCAGGGAAAGTGCAAGCCTTCCAAAGAGACCTTCTGAAAAAATTTAGTACATTCCAGATCTCTACTTTCAGCCAGTACAGCTACTCCATAAGTTGCAGACCAGTAGGGTACAACTATGTTATTAGCGTGGATGCCACTGCAGAAATGTATAAGTGTGTCCAAGCCAACTTCAACCTCAATGTCTCAAGGACTAGTACCTGATTATGCATAATCACTCAGAGTAGAGGTTAAGAAGGGAACAAATATTCATTTCCTTTTCCACTACAAAAACTAAGTCACATTAGATGAAGCTGTCAGGTGTCAAGATCAAACCAAACAAAAAGGAGGCAATGCATTAGAAAACATATAATAAATCTGTAGAAGCTTGTGCTGTGGGATGATGTGCATGTTAAAACTTAATATAGGATTGGAATTTGTACATCCATATTTTGTGGAAGAAAAATCCATTGTAGGCTCTTAAACACAAAGATAACAACTCTGACTCAGGAACTCTCTGGCGTGCAAATTGGTAGTGACTTGGTAAATATTTAAGGCATTACTACATGCCTTCCTTATTTCTTCACTCTTTTTCAGGCATCCACATTTGGCCACTCTTGGAATAAGCAGAATAATATACTGTGCTAGTGGTAATTCTGTATAGGTAGTAGGAGCACAGGCTGGAAAAATCTGTCCTTTGTGGGAAACATAGGCAAGGAGACAGGGATCAAAGGCACTTCAGCTTCAGCAGGGCAAAAAAATAGCATTTGTGGCAATATCCTGGCAAGTAGAAGGCTCACAGTGTGCGATGAAAAGAGGACCAGGGGCCATAGAGCACAGTGATGGGCTGGCAGTCTCCAAAAAAGCCCTGAGCAAGGCCAGGAATCTCAGAGTCTCAAAATAAACAAATGATAAAATGAGCCCTGAAGGCTACTGTAATAATCTAGGACCTATCATGAAATGAACTGGCTGTCTGGAATTATACTAGTATTTTGTATGAAACTTACACTGAATCACTCAGTCAGGACCTGAAACCTGTCACTTGATTGGTGGGACTTTAATTAGATAATTGCAGAGGAGGACTTAAAATGATTTCTTGAAAAATTCTTTATTTTTAGAAATCCCTGAAGCTGAAGTTACATGAATATTATATGCAGTGTTACTCTGAAGAATACATAGCATGTGAAATTATCAATGGTTTACTGTGAAAGGGTCTTACTGGACTAATATATTCAGTCCCTGATGAAGTCAATGCTCTTGCCACTAAAGTGGTAATTTTTAAGGCCAGGCTTCTCTGCAGAAAAAGTCTCATCTGCAGCCAGCACACGTACTGTGTTAGAAAGGGGTTGGGATGCTTACTCCAAGCACTTCTAAACAAGGATTTGAGTTTGACTGGGGATCTCATGACACTTGGTATATGACTTGTCCCTCTTGTGTCATGGCTCCAGGGCACTGTAGGACCTGTCTGACCCTACCAAGGCTCATCTGCTCTACATAACCCACAGCCCAGGACCCCATGTGAGCCCCCGAGTGCCATCAGCCCCTGGCACAGTGGTGTCGCAGCAGGGCTGGTCTCCAGCTCCTCATGGCCCTGACCTGCCAGGCCATGAGCCCCACCAAGCCAGGCCAACACATGGACCCAGGTTCCAGCCTGGCCTCAGTCCAATCCCATCCCCAGGGAAGTGCCTGATGCCAGGACTGGGGCTGCCCTGCTGCCCCCCAGCTGCCCTGGTCCTGGATGGGGAGTTGGGATGACCCATGGCTGCCAAGACCAACCATGACTGATTCAGGGGGAGACCTGAACACTTTTGTTACCTGAGCTGCTTTTAAATGAGCACTGCCATGTGTTCTTTCTTGCAGGTAGAATTTTAGGGTGTTACAGATCAAGAAGTTCAAGAGTTGTTATTGAAAGCTGAGACCTTTGGTTAAGAGAGTCAGGAGCACTCAGGATACTAGATGGTTTTAAAAGCATGTATAGTTATTTAATTTATTGCTAGTGTTAAGATTTACTTTTATTTGGTTTTTATTTTATCTAGGCAGAAGTGTGTCAGAAGTACATAGAAACCTCAGCATTCATGTAATGTTCTAATATGTCATTAAAGAAAAACTACCACAATTCATAGACCCTAAAATGCCCATGACAGTGTAAATATTGATGAGAGAGGGAAACAGGAAATAACAGTGTAACTTGAACATTTTCTGTAACTTTGTGATATGCAAATTTGGAGATACTCTACTTTTGTATTTGTCATAGTTCTAATCAATTTCAATAGTTTTGTTCAAATCTGTACTGTCTGATGATCTGGCCTGTGCTTTATGAATTGCAATGGTTTCAGAGAGAGTGAGACTGAATTTTTGACATGTATGTTCAGGTAATCTTCTTATGTAAACAGTTCCAATGTTTTCAGTGGAATAAGGCCTGGAAATGAAGATTTTTTCACATGACTGTGAATGTGGTATTCACTTCATGAAGAATTAACTTCCAGTTAAGTTCCATAAATGTGGTCACAACCCCCAGCATTTATGTCTTTTGTTCTAACAAAAAAAAAAAAAAAAAAAAAAAAATAGAAAAGGAAAAAACTATTCGAATATCTGTGAGGGAAGACTTGAGTAGAAAACATCTTCAAAGGGCTTTGGGATCCTCAAAACAAAATGCAATAAGATTATTATTATTACAAGAGCAGAAGGCTAATTGGAACATTACATTTTGCTGTGGGCAATAAATTCATTATTGCTACAAAATGATTAACACTCTTACCATCTGTTACAGGTGTAATGATAATTGACTGTTTTATGCATATCTAACATTGACATGATCTGGATGTGCAGTCCTGAGTTTGCTATTTAATTTTGTTATTTTCTTCAAGCAGTAGCAACACATTCAATTTTATGGACACAAACAATATATATTTTTGATTAAATTTAGGATTTCTTTTCATGTTTTCCTTCTTTACTTATTACCCCCAATCATAACCCTGAAGACTTTAAAATAAATAAAATATACTACTAAATGCGAAAAAATGCATTCATTTTCAAAGATTTTTTTCTTCTAAAGTAGTATGTCATATAGGCTAAGACCAAAGGCCTGTTTTTATTACTGCCTCCTTTTTGATGGTAACTCACAGATGGTGCTCAGAGGCAGAAAAGGAGTCAGGACAGGCACAGAATAATACTCCTTTGAAAGCTCCTAGTTTAAGACATTTAACAGGGTAGACTATGAGCCAGAGGCTGTTATTTGTCCATTGTGTTTAAAAGCTTCCAGTGGACCTGTCCTCTGTGATTTTTGTCCAGTTCTTTTTTGAACTCGTTCAGACTTTTGGTCTCCACGATTTGCTGTGGCAATGAGTTAGACAGTTTATTATGTAATGTGGTTTTAAATTTGGTACCTGGAAATTTTGTTGAATACACTCTAGTTTCTAAATTGTCAGAAAATACACACTGAATTATCTTGTCTTCATTTTCTGTGGCTGCCATCACAGTTACTGCAAAGCAAGCATTCTTCTGGGGTTTGAATGAGAACTATAATGTAACTAAATAACATTCAATTTTATTTGTTAACACAAAACTTTTGCAAAAATCCTTGATCCCAAGAAACACAGTGAAAGTATTTTCTGTCCTGTGACACAGTTCTACAGTCAGAATGTGGTCAAAACAGTAATGTCTCTAACAGCTGACTGTTGGGCAAAGAATGATGATGGTGACAATATATTTCCTAACACATACATTTCTTTAACATGTCTTATGCAGATAGCCTGCTTTAAATGCATGAAAAGATAAGAATGTGAGGGGTATACCAGTTTAAAATGAAAGAAACTTGTGAGATATGTGCTTATATTAGAAATAGTTCTACTTTGATTCTGTTCCCTGTTTGCAAGTGTTTGGCTGAGTCTTTGTTAATAATAATATGGGGTCTTTCCCTAATTCCACAGTAGAAATGGCAGCATAACTGAGGACAGCAGTTAACGGGTCTCACACCCCTATATCTTCCAAACATTTTTGTTGCAAAATGTTGATGGATTTCCTGAATGTTTCTTGTATTTTTCCTATATTTCCCATTTTTTGTCTGTGTTGTCGTATGTTCAGAAGTCTTCTCCAGTTTAATAGCCTTTTAGTGCAATGTTGAATTCCCTAACAGCTCCTAATATAGCATGAACTGCAATAAGTACAACTGAAAGAGAGAAACAAAAAGTGCAACAGCAAGGAGCTATAGAGGGAAGGCTACACTTTCCCTGTGATGGCTTTTTACAAGAGTTTGAGCTGGAGGGTGCGCTTGTACCAAACCAACATCTTGTCTCTCCTGTGCTGCTAGTGAGCCCCTCTCCCCTTTCTGCTTTTCTCTTTCTATCTAAAAAATGTTAGATCCTGAAAGCAAGAGAATGAAAGCCAGAAGGTTTAAAAAATTTATGAGGAAGACAAGTTCTGTAAAAAGACTGTCTGGACTGGGCAGAGAAGTTTGTTCACTTCCTGTGACTGCAACAAAGTACAAAGTGTCTGTGACACTTTCTTTCTGTCAAGGACAATGTGGGATAATACATAAGCACAGAGATTGGGGTAGCAGGTGACCATCTGCCTCGCAGGGCCATGACCTCCCCAATGGGGTGCAGTTCTGCAGTTCTCAAAGAGCAGAGCAGGTCTGGGGACAATAAAGTCCAATGTGGTCCAGACTGATGGGTAAGTACAAACTGGTGAGGTCCCAGTGTGGTCAGACCGTGGGTCAGGATCAGAGGTCCTGATCAATGGGCTACATGACCAGGTGCAGGCATGACTACCAGACAGTTGCAATGTAGCATGGATGGAGGCCAGTGAAGATAGTCATGGCTAAAAGCAACTCCCAAAGAAAGGGGAGACACCTTGCCAAGGCCTCCCCACAAAGCTTTTCCTTCACAACAGCTCTTTTCAGCAAGCTGGCCTTGCATAGCCAGTGAAACTCCTAGAAGTGAGGCAGTGCACTCAAGGGTCTGATACACTATCAGCAAGTGTATGAGTAGGTCATTGTTAAAATATGTTTTCCTGTTTTTCCCTTACAACGTTGGGGAGCGACCTGTTAGAGAGCAGTGTAGGGGAAAGGGACCTGGAGGTTCTGGTGGACAGCAGGATGACCGTGAGCCAGCACTGTGCCCTTGCGGTCAGGAAGGCCAATGGCATCCTGGGGTGTATTAGAAAGGAGGTGGTTAGTAGGTTGAGAGAGGATCTCCTCCCCCTCTACTCTGCCCTGGTGAGACCACATCTGAAATATTGTGTCCAGTTCTGGGCCCCTCAGTTCAAGAAGGACAGGGAACTGCTGGAGAGAGTCCAGCTCAGAGCCATGAAGATGATTAAGGGAGTGGAGGATCTCCCATATGAGGAAAGGCTGAGGGAACTGGGTCTCTTTAACTTGGAGGAGAGGAGACCGAGGGGTGACCTCATTAATGTTTATAAATATGTAAAGGATGAGAGTCAGGAGGATGGAGCCAGGCTCTTCTCAGTGACAACCAATGATAAGACAAGGAGCAATGGGTACAAACTAGAACACAGGAGGTTCCACTCAAATATGAGAAGAAACTTCTTCTCAGTGAGGGTGACAGAACACTGGAACAGGCTGCCCAGGGGAGTTGTGGAGTCTCTGTCTCTGGAGACATTCAAAACTTGCCTGGACACCTTCTTGTGTAACCTCATCTAGGTGTTCCTGCTTTGGTAGGGGGATTGGACTAGAAGATTTATTGAGGTCCCTTCTAGTCCTTAACCTTCTGTAATTCTGTGTAACTGGAACTATAAAGTTGGTCTCAGATTCGAGGTGTTTGCCAGCTCTGGCTGTCTGTTTGCTGAAAGACAGAGATTTATGCAGTTAAAGATAAAAGCCCCACTGATGATTCAATGTCACTGTGTTGCCACATAATCACATACAATTTATGCTTTTAAATGCCATGAAATATCCCCAGCTTAACTTGTATTTGTTCATATCATCACACATTTAATGGCTCTGTGAAAGGATAGCTACTGCAAAGTAAAGATGCTTTATAATTTCATTTTTGTACACAGTTATGAAACACATAAAAGAAGAAGATCTTGATTAATATTTGTATTTTATAATTATCATCTTTGTGTATGGACTAGGCTTCAGTTATTGCTGCAGAGATTAAAGGTTGTTTATATTGAACATGAAAGACATCCAAAGAATGAGGGAAGGGCTCACAGGAAGAAAAAGGATATTGCTGGGTTAAAACAGTTGGATTCTGTGTAGAAGAATTCTCTCTGTCATGGCAAGCTCAACTTACTCCTGTTAACTATAAGACAGAGTTTCAAAGAAAGTGCTAAACATACACAGCTGCTACTGAATCCATTGGAAACTGAGACTTGGGCTCAGAAATAGCTTTAAGAATTAGTACTCTGAAAAAAACAGATACAACTCATCCCTGGGTAGCACTTCCACTTCTGTAAATGCTTTGCTTGCCAATCTCTAAATTGGGTTCAGCCCTGCTGCCTTTCAAACAGCAGCCCTCTCCTCGTTCCCTAGCAGTAGAAAAGTGAAGATAAATTCTATTTTTCTAGAAGCACTCAGATATTGTAGTGAGCAGAACCATAAAAAAATCCATAATCAAATTAATAATTTTCTATTTAGAGCACGTTAATCTATGTTCTGCACATATTATAATAATGAGGACCAAGTATTCCTTTTGCAGCCTCTTGTGTAGCCTGATAATTTGTGTCCAGTTGAGGCCATACCGTAAATCAGCCAAACAGCCTTCAGGTCGTTGTTAAAGCCCTGAAGAAAGCCCTTGCTTCTGACTTCTAACAAAACCCATTAGCACATTTTGTTTTTCTTTAGTGTACATAGCAACATTGGCCTTTCTCCATTCTCCTAACCCAATATTTCGTATAACATACTTGTCATTCAGAACATGCTTCTTCCTGCTCCAGCTAATGAACAGAAGCACAGCACCAACTGGAGTCTTCAAAAGAAGTCTTCCAATAAGGTGTGCAGCTATTACTGCCTGAATTCGTATGAACAGCTTCTGTATGTCTTATATTTTTAGGATCAATATGCTTTGAACACAAGCTTTGACAACAGAAGTCTGGTTTGAATTATTCTGACCTTGTCTGTGTTGAACTGAAATGTCCTTGAGAAGTACATGTTATAAAACCTGTTCAGGCTTCACCTCTACTTTTAGATTTCATAATGACAACAAATATTGGGAGGAAATGAAGTCTATGTTGATCACAGAGAATTTAATAGTGTCCTTATCTTATTTAAGTCTTGCCTTTAGCATGGAAACTGAATTTTCGTCTGTTTGACATGCACTACTTCAGTTTAGATCTAACATAACTACCTTGGCCTGTCCAAAAACAGGCTTTGAAAGTCAAGTTCAAATTAAAGTGTACTGTCAAAGGTGAATAAATCACATAATGTTGCTTGTGTTTATTAGAAGAGACTGTAAATGTGATAACTTAGGGGTCGAAATTTAAAATTCAGTCCTCATACAAAAAGCCTGATTATAAAATACATTTATAAATGACCATGAAAGTTAGGAAACCTATACCGAATAGCTTTAATGAAACAGCAAGGGAACCTACAGGAGAAGCTCATGCATCAGTCGCAATGAGATTTCAAAAGAACAAATGAATACGTCATAAGTCAAGCATTTAAATGCTTCTAAATTACTTTATTACCCTATACTTGCAAAAATTCTATTTGTGGTCTCTGAGACTAAGCTTGCTAGTTCCGAGCAACCTGTCCTAGACATTTCTTAATTGATAGGTCACTTTTTTAACAAGGTCAGAAAACCATTGCCTTAATTTATTTTGTTTCTGGATGTAACTGTCTATAGTCCTTTTTGGACATTACTGGAGACCCTCAGTGTTTGGTGTTATACTTGTGCTTGAATGTTGATAATTTCAAAGTTCAGCTTCTGCTTTTTTGTTTATTTTGCTGTGGTTTGTCCCAGGAGGTCAAATCTCTTCATAGATGTTATTGAGAAACTGGAGCCCTTTGAAGATCACTGTCACACACGATGGAAAAAAAAAAGCAGCCCATAGGCCAAAGTATTCTTGGGCAATGTTCTAATTTATTGATAATAATCAGTGTTTCATTCTTGAGAGATTTTGTTTACAACTTTTCAGTCTAAACTTTATGAGTGAAAAAAAAGCACTGCTGAATACTGACTGTCACTATGAATTTGAATCATATCATGACTTCTCCTTCTGATCTCCAGGTAATGTCTTATCACTTTTTGTATTACTTGAAGGACTATTTCAACACGTTGCCTAACGGTGAGGTTGAAAACAGGTTTGGGTAGCCTATCACACGGTATTGACCTTAACTTCTGCTCAGACTTTGGTATATTTCTTGACTTGCCCATTTCTTCCTTGATTATTTATGTTCAGAGTCTTGGCTTTCATCTGATGAATGTTTTTAAGTTCATATTTAATATTTATGATTCTAATTTAAAAGTTGGAAATCTACTTTTTTTTTTTTTTTCCTGGGTTTGCACGTTAATCATGACCTGGTGACTGAATTAAGCCTATTAGGGATAATAGTGACATGAATACTTTGACAATAAAACTGAATGGTTATAACATAAAAATCAAAGCTCTTAACTATTTACCTGTTTAGATTTTCAGCAAAAAAAGGCTAGCTAACTTGCTTGCTCACAATTTTCCTTTTTTCTTTTCTAAACAGGTGACACAAGATGTCAAAATATAAAACTTCCTAAACAAGAATTAGAATTCTTCATAGCAAAGTTTTATTGCATAATTAAAAGTAAAATGATTTAGTGGCATGAGCATGAATAAAGTCTATTTTTAATTATTCAAATGTGTTTTTCAAATCTATCCATTTGGTTTGACATTTCTTGTTCTTAAAATTGTAGAAAATATATAAAATAGTTAAACCTTTAGCTGTCTGTCTGTTCTGCTAAGATGAACTCCAGATGTCCATCAAAAGGACAATGAAGGGAAGAGGACCTTGAATGTATTGCTGAAGTTCACTGCGTTGACTTTGTTCATCTAAACTGGAGCCAATACATCATCTGGAAAAAATACACTGAGCATCTAAATAAATGAGAAGGAATCACAAGCATATACAGGTAGGGATTGTTTGTATCCTTGTTTGTTTGTTCCTAACCTTTTTTTTTTCTTAAAGGCTGGGAGCCTTTAACATCTTCCAGTCTGTCCTTACTAAGGAAGTTAGCAGAAACAGGATCTTGGCAAGAATACAGACTTAAAAGGGCAGAGCAACAAGGCTAAAAGGGAAAAACAGCAGGGAGTAAACTGAGGAAGAAAATCCCTGCTACTGTAATGCACTAATATGTGCTGGTCTGTATAGCTCTCCTGCTCCTGGGATTCAGCATTATGGTGTGTTACAGAGAAACAGTGTTGCTGCACGTGACACTGTTTGTCGTGGTAAGATCAGAGCCATTTACATTCTTTGACCCCACACTTGTGGAGTATCTAGCATTCTTTAACCTTTCCATAGAACTGTGGCTCAAGATAAAAATGTCCAGAGTTTTGCATACATTTTCCTCCTCATGTGGCCATAAAAGTCTTAACCATGAATCACCCAAGGACTGATATTTTACTAATGGTTATGTCTGTGCCATACAACTGAAATGACTAAGACATGTCTCAAGTGCTCAGAGTCCATCTAGAGACTGAATAACCTTAAAGTTTGCCAATGTGAACATAGTTAACTATTTCACTGAAGGCCATTTGGGCTAAAATCCCTTTAATTGCTTTTGATCACATAACTCTAAACAGCTCTATTACCTTTCTGAATAAATTGTCTCCCTGCTGTCTCCAATATCTTCTGAAGGTGGATCTAGTTAAAGTAGTTATTGTTTAACAGCACAGACAATTTCATACTTCAAACTAGAGACAGCAAAATAGAGCCCAATGATTTGCTGGTTTCCATAGATGCCATTCCACTTATTTTTGTGTAACTGTATCAATACACATACTTGCGGGTGATGCGTAGTTTGCCATAGGTGGCAGAAATCATAAGAAATGCTCACTGAATTTTTTGGGTGGGGAGTAATTTACTAAAATAGACCTTAGGCAAGAGATCTGGGGCCTTGCTGAAGCACTTAGGTTTTATTCAAAGCAGAATATCAGATTTTTCTGAGGGCTTATCTCTAATGATGAATCTGGTCATGATACCAAGTGTGAGGAGAAGCTCATAGGTGACAGGAACAGCTCTGTAAGACGTCATTTCAGGCCCAAAATATTTCCCTAGATAGATGGTTTTATGCACTGATTTTTAAAAGTGTGTGCTTATAAAATAGCAACTGCTGTAGCCTATGCCAAAATCTGAGCTTAAATTGAAAGTATGCATTAAGAAGTTTCAGAGTAAGTTTAGGAGTAAGTAAATGTTTCTGATGGTTTGGTTGCAATGAAGACCTTTTAACGTAATTTAGTTCAAACAAGTGGAGGAAAAGCAAAATAACATCAACAAGTGATGAAGAAAAGCCTCATTTTAGAGACAGTGTTAAAAAGCTATCTGCAACTATTATTTTGGTTTAAGGTATTTTTAGCTACAGGAAGATCAAAGAAAAAGGGACGGGGTGGGGTGGTGTTCCCATTATGCCCTGCAATGACACAATGGAAGTATAGAGATGGACTTTTTTTGACCCCTACAGCGTGTAACCTACCTTATTATTCAATAGGCATGGACAAGACAATATTAAACAATCAGAAATAGCTAAATATATTTTCTGGGTAGACTGTGAATTTTCATCATGTGCTAGAGAAAACCTCTAGAAATACATTCTGAATCTTCTGGTTCTGTGCTGTGTTCTTCAGTACTCAAATGATTAAGTGCATTCCATAAAAAAAATACATTAACACATAGAAAAAATAAAATATTCTTTCTCTTTTCTTCAAGTAATCACTTCACTGTCCTGTAGAATGTCCCATGATCACCTCATAAGATCAGAAAACTTACTGTATTCTTTGTAAATGTACAAATAAAAACATAGAGGGGTGTTATCAGCTCTGTTTTTCCAGAGTTTTGTTTATCTCTTGCAAATAAAACTATACCTGTCTGTTTTCATTCATGATATTTTTCAAGATAAAAGAAAGGAAGATTCTCCAGTCTTATCAGAATATAGTTGCAAGTGAGTGCTGAGGTACAGCAGTGAGAACATAATATCACTTTAAGTGGGCTGATTTTTTTTATGATGTTCTGTATGTCATCATTTGGTGAGAAAATTATGGGAATAAAGATTAACCAGTCCAAGGCTTTGAGAAGAATTATGGCTCTGGGACAAAAATATTAAGGATTTTATGCTGCATAGTTTAGTGGCCAGATTTGAAAAATACTTAGAGGCAGAAAGACGCAAGGAGGCTCTTTAATCCCTCATTGAAATAAACTGAAGTGGATTCCTAGGAATATTTTAGAACTCCCATAGATGTCATTGCCTTGACTTGAATGGCCTAGATGGTTGAGTTCTTTTTCAGAGTTACTTAGTCAGTTAACTGTTCTAACACTTTGTCCACTTTTTCCTAGATACATAGAAAAATACCTTGAGGATAGTGGAGCCACTTTGAAAGATAAGATGCTCTGCTCTGCACTGGTGCAGCCTCACCTGGAGCACTGTGTGCAGTTCTGGGCACACAGTATAAAAAAAAAAGATATAAAGCTACTGGAGAGTGTTCAGAAGAGGGCTATGAAGTTGGTGAAGGGCTTGGAGGGGAAGCCATATTAGGAGCAGCTAAAATCACTGGGTTTGCTCAGCCTGGAGAAGAGGAGACTGAGGGGAGACCTCATCATGGTCTACAGCTTCCTCACAAGGGGAGGAAGAAAGGTAAGCACCAAACTCTTCTCTTTAGTGACCAATAACAGAACCCGAGGGAATGGCAGGAAGATGTGCCAGGGGAAGTTTAGGTTAGACATTAGGAAAAGGCTCTTCACCCAGAGGGTGGTGGTGCACCGGAACAGGCTCCCCAGGGAGGCAGTCACGGGTCCCAAGCCTGACAGTGTTCAAGATGAGACTGGACAACACCCTCAGATACACAGTGTGAACTGTGGAGTTGGACTCAATGATTCTTGTGGGTCCCTTCCAACTTGGGACATCCTATGATTCTATGAATCTATGCTTTCATGTATGGACTATCTTCAGAAATGTGGATCTTAGTACAAGAGCAGGAACATGTTTATGGAATTACTCACCAGGATAGGCTTAAACCAGTTGTTCCTCCACAAAGAAAAGAAACATGGAAAACAAGAAATATTATTAGCTGTAAATGGGCTAGACTCTCAGGTATGCCATGCTCATAGGCCGAGTGAGTTTTTGGATGGAAACTCCAAGAAGCAAAGGTAATAAAAATCTGTATACTATGTAGACTAATGAAACTGCCAGACTGTCAGCAGATAATACTCTGCATGATACCTTATCAGTTACTAGCCTTAAGGCATTATTTCACTTTATACAGCAAGTTTGTGCATGGTCATTGTGAGCTGTCTGTATGAAGAAGACTAAATTATTAAGGGATTTAGTATCGAACAAGTCAAATCCTAAAGAGTAGGAACTGGTTAATTTAGACAAATAATTAAAAGCAAAGTGTTGGCACTGACTTGCTCCCCTTGGAGAATTTTGTTTCTGTTTACAGAGTATGTACTCTGACTACAGTAGGTATTGTCTCCAAGCAGAAACCAGATTATACTGTGTAAACAGAGAGTTGCTAAATAGTTGATAGCAGATAACTGTCTGCACCACACTTGCCTGACACATTTGTTAGACTGTACCTTTGGAAAGGAATTCCTGATCTAGCACTTTGCAAGTGGCTTGTTTAAACTGAAAGGGTGATTGCACAGCTACACAGTGACTTGGCTGGTCATTTTAAGGGCAGGTAGGGCTTTTCTACATACTTTTCATCTCAAATAGTTGAATTAGGGAAACATCAAAAATCTTTCACTTGGAAGTGCTGTTCCAGCCCTGCCTGTTCTGAGGTCTTTTCCACAGAGGAGAACTATCTTGGAAGCCTGAAAGGCAGATGTTTGGTGCTGTTGTATAAGAGAGAGATGCAGCCCTCTAGCCTATAAAAGGAAAAAAAATGATGGCCAAAAAGGAAAAAAATGATGGCCAAGAAGAAATTCAGCAATATTACTTTTTTTTTTTTTGTCTATTTGTGTTTTGTTTTGTTTTTGTTTGTTTGTTTGTTTGGTGTTTGTTTGTTTGTTTTTACCTTGGATGAGTCTGGTTCCTTTGATTCTATCGGAGACAATAACATTGTTAGTATTTGGTAAAGGTGTTTATCTATTGATTTTCACCATGGTGGACTTCAGCAGAGTACAACCAACACAAGGATGACATCAACCATTGTATCCTCTCAAATACCCTCAGACAGTGGAAAAGCAAAAGGGCTATGCAAACATCCAGCAAGGGACCCCGTGGGAACGAACATGAAAGGGAGGAGGAATCTTCATTCTTCACTCTTCAACAGTGACTGGAGGAATTATCAATATTTTATTTGTTGAAATTTTTCAGAATATTGAAAAGCAAATGGAAAGCTTTTAATTCAAGTCGGGTTTTGGGTGAATGTCTAAACAGTGATTCTTATTTTATTCACAGTAGGTCACCAATTCATTGTTTAAATGGCACAATAACTTTAAAAATCCAATACAGGAGGCAGTACATGGGAGGTAGACAAGCACATGTATAATAAACGTCTGTGGGAAACAGAGATGAAATTTCAGAATATATTAATTTATCCCTTTGCAAAGAATCAGATTTTAGATCATGTGCAATTGTCAGAGATCTAGTAAAACTATGACGGTAAGAAACAGGTGTTCTATAGATGATCAGTCTGGAAACAGATCTGAGTCTGTAAAGGAAAATGATAATTAACAGCACTGGAACTTCCTTTCCTATGACACCATTTCAGATTCAATACTTTTCCTGTCTCAAAGGAATGGTACATTTTATAGCTATCTTTATTGTAGTGCATCAACAGAGAAGGTGGACAACCAGAGAATTTGAAACATAAAGTAAACTGATAAAGAAAATTGGTAGCATAAGGCACTTTACAATCTGAACACAAAATAATTTTTATCTTGATTTCCAGTCTTTATAAAAAATTGACATTTTTACATAACACAGGTACCTTCCTTGAAAAATTATGCTTGGTAAAAATGTGCTTTTCTGCAGTAGTAATTTCCATTAATTTTCTTCACCCATTGATATAGCCATCAAATGGATAAGGACTTTAACTGAAAAGTCAAAATAAACATTTATCAAACTTTGCATTAAGGCTTAATAAATTGTTCGGAATAGGTCAATAATAGACCTTGCAGAATTTTAATAAAGTGCCATTAGAGAGCCCTAGAAATCCATGCATGATTTATAACAATGCATTGCTTATAACCAACTATAGCACATGCTATCAATGCCTGTGACATGCTTGGAACTGCTATTAAGAATCTCTTAGTTATTCATAAACTATTTGTAAATAGGATAATAAATAATACATGCCTAAACCTTCTCTTTATTCTCAATGACATCATCTTAATCATGATTAGCCAATTACTCACTCCTGTTAGTGTTACTCCTTTTGTGTAAATACATTTTAGACCCTTTCAATGCTGTGCAATTTGGTTTTAGCTGGAAGGTTGGTTTGAAATAAGTTTCATGTTTTCAGCTATAGTCAGGTGTTTCTAGTTCTCAGATGAAGTGTTTCTATGAATTCAACTTATGTCATCTCTTCTGTGTTATGGGGTGATATGTAACTGTAAGTAATGTTTTAATCACTGTAAAGTGACTAGTATAATTGTTGCCAACACTGATACCAATTTTGTGCTTCACTGCAACAAGATATTTATAATTGTCATTCTGTGAAAATCATGACCTAATATCTTCAGCTTAGAGCAGTCAAATCATTCAATGTGTACAATCTATGCCGTTTTTTTTTTATCTGCTTTTGGCTTATTCCTCACCATCTTTATATAGCAGGACTTTCTTCCTGATCTCTGCTCTCCTTATTATGACCGCCACCACATCCTCCAAGTTCCTCTGCTGACTTCCTCTTCTAGTTCCTCTCCTTGGCTGGTAATTTCAGACCCCAGAAACTGAAAAAAACCAAGCCATGATCCCCCCCTCCCCCCCAAAATAAACAACAACAAAAAAACCCAGCCCAAACTGAAACCCTGAAGATCCTGCCTTAAAGCAATTTCCATGATGAGTTTTCAATGTGAACATGAGAACAAGGATTCAGTTCATAAGGAAGTCCCTGTTGGATGGCATAAATTACATTTAAGCCTGTCAAACTTGTCTATCTTCCATCTGCTGGTGTATTGGCAAAGGAGTCAATAATTCATTAGGAACATCCCGAGGAAGGTAGTTTTTCTAAGGATTAGTGTTAAATCCTTGTCTGTAAGTAGTGGGATTTTTTTAGGTAGGTAAAGCAAAACGTTATAGAGAAAGTTTTATTGAAACAATAACCAGTGTGTTCACAGTTGCTTAACCTTAGATTTTACTAAAGCCTAAATTAAATAAATTTTCTTCCAAGTTAGATTTAAATAATTGAGCCAATCCCAGGTCCTTCAGGAAAACACAGGGTTCTGACGTAGTGTCCATTTCAAGTGTTACTTCTGGCATTCTGTGCTGGGCATTACTGTTCCTAACACACATTCAGCAGAAAAACAATCTGTATTTACACTTTCCACGTTCCAGGTTTTAATTGTCATTTTAGGGCAACTCACCTTCACAGGTGGTTTAAGCAAAGATCCAGGGGTGACTGAAGCCTAGACACAATCACTTTCTGCTGTTGTTTTTGGCTTGGAGCAATGGCATAGACATCTGGCAACAGCAAAGCTTAACTGCCACCATTAGATAGATGGTCTGTCCTTGATCCAGTGTATGGCATTGCCCTCCTTGCTCCAGTTCTGTCTTAGAAGCTCGTCCTTTCTTAGATATATTAGAGGTCATGTATTCCTCTTTTTCCTTTCAACACGTGGCCTTCAAAATCAGCATTGTACATCTTATTAATGAGTATAAGATACAGTTTGTGGAGAGTGTTTATCTGTTTGAATTACCCATGGGGAATGATTCTCAGACTTCAGCATTTGAGAGTGTGAGATTACATCATTTCCACTGAAGGCCTCCATGCTTTCAGAAGGATGTGGTATCCTGCCCGCAAACTCCCGTGTATGGTCAAAGTGACAGAGAGGAATATTAGGCTTATGCAGTAGAGATTTACTTTATTTGTAGTTTTGTTTGTTCTTGCCCGAAAAGCCACAAGACAAACTTGTGAATTAACTTTTACATTGAAGAGCAACCAACTTGTATTTCCAGATCTGTTTTTTAAATGGCACGTGTTACAATAGTAGTTATTTTTCTCTGGAAAATAAGCAAATTCATGTGACAAAGGAGGTAATATAGTATTACTAACTTGCAAGGAAGGTGATGGAGGGCATATATGTTAACAGCAGCCACAAGAGGTGCTGTTACCAGGACCCATAACTTACGAGCTTGGCTTTGAGAGCCCATTCCTGTGGGTACCCCCTCTGCATACACCAGAGGGGGACTCTGTGGCTTTTCTTATTTCCTATAGGGCATTTTTTTGTGTACTGCACTATCCCCAAAACACACACAAAAATATTTGCTGTCTTCCTGTCTTCTTTCTTTCCTGCTCTCTCTCTATCTCCTTTTGCTTTTAAGACTGATGTGAGAACTTTCAGAGTAGGAAATAAAGCAACGTTTTTGCTAAATTTATGAGAGTTAGCTAATGTGACAAATCCAGGATTCCTGCTTTAGGCACCATTTGAAGTTTGTTTGTTACACACCCAACCAAATGTGTGTGCATGAAATGTGTACCAAGAAATGAGTAGCAAACATAGGTGTTAAAATGCAAATGCAGTTTTGAATACTGTTAAAAGGCTTTGGTTATTGTTTTATCTGTCCATTTGAAATTTAATTTCATTGTGAAGTATAAATGTGATACCAGTTACGGGAGTATGTAAGAAATTTTTTATTCAACATGGACTTTGTTATCACATTTTATTTACAAACATTTGCATTTTCTATTCAAAATTTATTGCTTTTTCCGCATTTTCAGAATGTAATGTGCTGCTCAGATTGCAGAATTTCTGCTGAGTTCTACAACTGATATAGTGAACAAATTTTTGTGAACTGTATTGTATGAACAAATCTTTTTGAAAAAGGTAATTATTTATAGTTAAAAACAATTCTGAAAACAGTTTTGAAATATAAAATCCACCAAGACTTGACCCTTAACATTCATTTATTCTTTGTGAATTTTTTTTTCTATCCCTATAAATATGATAATCCTTAGGTTTACAGCTCTGTGCTGGTTATGGGTATGTAGAGATACAGCACTGTGGAAATAATATGAAAAAAAAGTTCTGTAAAATGTAAAACGTCATTTGTCTGGCAATATATTAGATGAAAATGTTGGAAGACATAAGACAATACTAGTGCATGTCCAAACAGCTGTATTATAAGAGGTGTTCACTGACATGTTTTACTTAACCTGGGGTTACTTCTTAGGGTAGACAAGGACAACTGAGTTTTAGAGCAGTTTAAATTTTATTTATCCTTTCTCTCATGATACATTCCTCTATATCCTGAAGTTCCATCAGCATATCATCATTAGATACTTATTATTAATAGTCTTCTCTTGGTTTCAGGAAGATGGCAAAAGAGAAGAAACAGTGTGTCCAAATTTTTGTTGAAAACTGAGTGATAATTATATTGCAGCAAATTTAAGATAGGATAATTCACAAATTGCAGAAAGTAATAGATATAGCACTGTTAGACAGTAGCAAATCAGGGACACATTAATAATGTCCGTTATTCCCAGCTGTTTCCAATTTTATCAGAGAATTAATGTGAAATACCACTCTCTTGCTTTTCTGTTACAGGTAGGTTTATGCTGAGCTGACTCCTCTATTCTCTGTTTATAAGGCACAAAATATCTTACAGTTTCTGACATGTGGCTGGGTCACTGTTGTGATTACCTAGTGGAGCTGATTAGTAATCAAAATAAGCCGTGAATGATGGATAAAAATTATTATTTTCTTGATAGTCTTTGCAATACTTAGTTCAAGATGACATGGACGAGGGCAAATGTAAGCATGCTGTGCCTTGTTGTGAGGCACAGCTGGCCTGAACTGGAGTGTTGTTCAGCCTCTTAGGGGTTTAGCTACCTCCATTAGCTAATTTTGTTATGCTCTGATGTATGGCTTCAGGATTAATATCTAAAGTGACATTTGGTCTTAAGTCAGATTGTCCGGAAGCAGTTCCATCCTTTAGACTTCTACACTAGGGAAATCTCAAGGCAGTACAGGAGCAACCCCTGAATTACTTTGTAAATAGGCCTGGATATAGTTAGGTTCTTTTCGTTGGTTGGTTGGTTTGTTTTTGTCTTTGTTTTGTGTCTGTTGTTATTGTTGTTTTAATGTAAACCTTACAGATTTCTAATTCAGACAAGTCTGAATAGCGAATGATAAGAATAGATCATAGTTTAACCTTCCTATTGGCTTCAGCCTCAGGAAGTAATTAGACACACTTTTGTGAAGGCAACAAAGCTGTAGTGTTTTTCACTCTGAAAGCTGACACAGCATTGCTTTTACTTCTAGGCTTAGCGTGAACACACGCATTTGTAGTTTACTGTCATAAAATAGGTCAAGGATTGAAGCATAATTAATTATATGCCTTTTCTATAGCAAATCTGCAAACCCTGTGGCTGAATGAATTCCATTAGGTATACACACCATTTTTACAGATTCAGCCTTATCTTTTATCACAGACAGTGCTCACAGTTCCTCAGATCTCTGGATTGATTATGCCCATCTACCCTGTTTTCACCTGCCCTGTCTACTGAGATTAATTTTCTTTATCTGTCTTGTGACAGATACATAATTGGCTTTGGCTTTTTATTCCTAAGAACTGAAAACAAATTTTGTACTACACGTTACTGGGCTTCCATAACAACAGTTCTACCAGTATAACAATACTTTTATTATTATCAAATGCAATAGGCATGTAATCTTTAAAGGTGAGAGTGTTTCCCTTGGGTATTGTACTTAAAGAGGGAACAGTTGAACAGCAGCATAAATATGCTCCCTTGCAGTATTAGGCATCAAAGTATCCTGCTTCACAATGTGTTCACTGCACTGCCTGAAGATTGCAGTGCACTGGAGATACAGAAAAGCTCTGTGTCTAGCTCAATCACCCCTAGCAAGCCAGCTATGCTGAACCTGGAGTTCAGGGTGGGCTCAGGGAGTGTTGTGCTCCATTAAGTGACAGGACAAACCAGTCAGCTTTCACCTCCTGCATGAAGCACAGACACCCCTGTGCTGTATGACTGTCACATGGCAGGGAAAAGCAAGGGTCAACTCATCCCTCTACTTGCTGCCTAAATAGATCTCTGCTGCTGCTGACTCTTCCCCAGGGCAGTAATCAGGGAGCTGGAGGAGAGCCTTGATGCTCGGCCTCTTCCCCAAGTAAGGAGGGGACAATAAGGTTGGGGGGTCCCTGTTTCTTCTGTCCACCACATGCTGCTGCATCACATGAAACAAAAGCATCCAACTGTTTACAAACTGCTGTATGAGTAATGTCAGTGTGTATATGTCTATGCCTGTATGTGGCCTTCTGCTTATGCTTTGCACTTACCCTGTCCTTGGGGTCTTTAGTGTGCACCCAGGAATGCATTCAGACTTGTGCTGCCTGAGTCTGTTGTTTAGTGTGGCGTGTACAAAAGGCTCATTTCAGTGAATGTCTTCTGGGCCTTAGTGGTTTTTGCAGAGTTAGATGAGTGCTGTGGATTTATCCCCAGTGTCCTGACCCTTCTGCCCAGCAAAGATGATAAAAAAATATTCACAAAACATAACTTCCTTTATTAATGTGTTGAATTTTTTGGAATGTTTCAACTGGCTCCACTACTGAGTCCTCATCTGTTGTAATTTCTCCTTCTGGGCAGGAGAAAACCAAAAGGCCAGCCTTTGGACTGGGAGCCAATGGGTTATTTTGTAAGTTTTCCAAGTATTGGGTGTTGCAAGACAAAGAGATTTTGTAATAGTGCTGGGCATCATATAGCCCTTATGAACAACCTCACTTGTTAGAATTATTACTTCCAGAACTCATCTAGAGAATTAAAAGCTCTAGTTTTCTCTGTCTAAACAGAAACCTCACTGCTAGAGAAATGATCTTGTGAAACAGCTCCAAGCTCTTAGTTCCTATTTTTACCACCAAATTTGCCTGCAGCTGCCAGTTTGAATTACTTCCATCTTTTCTCTGCTTAGAAGAACCAAGGGAGTAGAGAAAAGACAAAAAGAGATTTTGATTCTTTAAGAATCAGTAAGAATGTGTGTATCTGAAAGCTCGATAGGCACAGAGCCAGAATGGACAGAACAACTGGTTCTTTCCTACTTCTGGCCTTGTTGGTTCCTCCCTTTTCCTCATGTAACCAATTGGTTTATGACCATTGCCGTGCAATTCTGTAGACTATCTAGGACAAAAATGCAAGTCCGTTTCCAGCACTGATTTTATTTGACTCTTATGCATCGTTGGTTTCTGCAGGGTTGAAGAGTTCACGACTTGGAAAAAGCTTTCTACATCCTTATTTAAGAACTCAAATCTATGTTCGGATTTATAAAACTAGCAGTTATGCATTTAATGTTTTGTGTGATGAAGAAAAAGAATAGCATAAAATAGCATGAGGCAAGCTAGTTTTGATTTATAGAGTCTGATATGTGTTGACCTCACTCTGTCTACAAAGCAAAAGAACGTGGGGTTGTCTCCTCTTATCACTTATATTATGGTGATCAGTCTACTGTAATTTTTATCTGTTTCCTGAGATACTGACAGTCTACTCTTTCTTAGTTTTCATTCCTCTGTGAGGTAAAATATCGTGTTAAAATAAGCAAGTGCCAATTGAAAATTTCATGGTTACATTTAAAAGTAGACCCATTCTTTTCCCTACAACATGTTTCTTTATCTATTACTGTAATTGTTGTTCCAAAAACTGTAGTGGAATTACAGGAGTTTGGTAGCAAGTGTCTCTCAAGCTTGGTCGTGTCATGTATTAAATTTGGTTCCTGCATTTTCTCAACTGTGCCACAGAAAGGGAACTGTTATGTGGTTCTCTCCCATGATGCATTCACAGTAAGGATGTTCAATAACTGTGCTATTTTTTCTCCAAATTCCAGTCATGTGACTGTGCTAAAAATAGCTCTGCCTGTAACTTCTGGATTTACAGATTTGCTATATTTGAGTAAGATGAAGAAGAAGAGCAGGGGCTTGGAGTCAAAATTGATTGCTCAGTAGAGGGTCTTTCTCACTGAAGCTGTGAAATCTCATATGAAGAAACTGATAATAATTAACAGAACTAATTCAAATTAATACAAGATTTTTTTCACATCCTAATAGCATGTTCTACATGTGGACAGATTGGGAAAAGTGGACGTCTTCAGATATATTGAACATCACTCCTGATGATTTCTATTTTAAACTGTTAATTAGCCTTTTAAAATTACCAAAAGGAGAGCTATGAAGATGTGTGCCCAGGGACTTTAATGCAAAGGGCACAAGACACAGCAGGCAATACACGAAAAGATAGATCATCACTTTGTGAGAGACAGATTTACATACCATGAACCTACCACTTTCAGATAGGGATTATTATATCTTCATAACCCCCTGTTGAATTGACCATCAACCTGAGGCTTTGCATTTCCTCCCAACTGTGTTCTTGCTACTCACTTAATGAAAGCTAAGGCTAGGTAGAAGCATGTGTTAGGGCTGATTAAGAACAAAATCTGCTGCACAAAATGTTTTTTGGTCTGCCTCTATTGAAGTCAATGGAAGACTGTTCGTCTGAGTTGAACAGAATCTGTCTCTTTTTCTAGACACAAGATTTATTGTTTCTAGCGATTAGCTTTTCATGGAATCCTGGTTTCTAATGAATAAAAATACAGTGTTGAAATTTAATTTGAACTGTGGTATATGATATTCTCATGCATTGTTGAGGAATCTATTTGGTATATCTTTTGCACACTAAAATATGAACAATGTAATATAAGTGGGTCTCACTGTGAATGGAAAGCATACCTGTACGTGTTTATTTCACTTGTAAGCTTTGTATTTTCATAGATATTCCCTCCTGGTGGATAACACCAATTTTCAAATGAAACTGCAGTGAACATTTTCCTAGATAATACTTGTTAGTGCTGTCCAGTTTTTTACACACAGCATCAGTGAACTTTGAATGTTGTGACAACAGAGGAAATGCAAATATGTACATATACAACATGAAACACACTTGGTGTTGTAATTTCTCTACCATCAGTACATATAAGAACTTTTCTGTCATCTCTCTTACCTTACATTCTAGTGCATATCTCAAGAGAATGTAACACAGCACTGACAGCAAAATGGCCTTAACTCTCAATGTTCGCTTATTTGTGTGGAAGCTCAGCTGAATGAATTCAGTTTTTTGTCTTGTTTTGTTTTGTTTTGTCTTTCTATTAAAGCATTTTTTCAATTCTGAGTTCTCCATAGAGATAACTGAATGACAAAGCAGTACTTTGACTGCCAGGAGAGGAACCCCACAAAAGAAGCCTGAGATTTTAAGAAATCATCTTAGCAGGACTTTGAAAAACTGAAAAGAGCAGGAAAAGAAGGAAAATTTAAATGACTGGTGGTGACACAAGGAGGATGGTCTCTTTACTATTGAGAAGCCAGAAGAGGGGAGAGGAAAGATTCTGGATACTTCATAGCATCCTGAACTAACCCAGACGATACCTCAGAGTGGTCACATGGGATGCAGGAACATATTGAGAGGCACTTTTCCTGATGCAAGACAAAATCCAATTATCAATTTGCTATCAAGTATCCCCGTAAATCTAGAATGTGTGCATGACTGGAGGTCTTGGGAAGATATCTGTGCTTAAAAGACATTGGCATATCCACATTGAATTTAGGGTCTTCAGATGCCTAGGCTAGGAGGTGCTATTTTCACAAATTAGAACCCGAATGAGAGTTACTAACAGCGAGACTAAGAAAAGAGTATCTTGGCAACTTTCCCAAGGGGAGCAGAGAGAGAAAACTGCATTGAGAACACCCTGCTTTTCTACTTGTATTATCTTGGATCACATTATTTTTCAACATAATTCTTAACATATTAGCCAGACAGAGTCCTCTGATCTGTTTTCTTTTCTTTGGCTAGCATTTCTGTCTCGTACTATTTCTAATAAGTAGTTCAGAGAGTGTCATATAATTTTAATATTTTGAAGCTCTGCAAACAATCTACAAAATCTTGAATGCTATCCTTACAGAAAATACCACCACTGAAAGTCATACTCCTAGGAGAAAATGTGTTTGTAGTTGCTGGTTCATACTAGTCAAAAACATTATGATATTGTAGAACTATTGCTTTCAAGGGCCAAAAATGCAGGAGATTAATAAATCTTACATTTTTATTTTAACAGCTTCCCAGAAGACAGTATAAGGAGAAGATATATTAAACTTACAGAAGATATTAAACTCCAAGCAAACACAACACTGTGTGCAGAAGAATTAGGGAACCACACCAAAAGGCTATAACAAAGGTAGTGTCTGATCTTTAGTGATATATGGAAACTGAACATATGCACAGGAGAGTAGAATATCCAGATTTGCAGTGATAACATTTTGGAAGTATATTTAACTTAATGATTCTGTCCCTAACTAACTATTAAAGATTAGGAGCACCCTAACATAGGAGGCAGATATCTGATATGAGACCATTTTTTTACACATCATTATATTATATACAAACTTTTGCAGGGTCCCTTTTATGTCCTCTGGAGGATCTGACCTCTGGCCAGTCCCTGGACTAAATGCACTCCCAGATCTTCTATGGCAATTCTTATGATTCTGCACTGTTTGGAACCACACATATGGCTGCAGCTACACATTGTACAGACATTGTACATTCCAGAGTGATGTCCATTGACTAGAGAGGCTTGGATGCTGGGCCAGAAAGTGGAGATGTAAGTTGAGCTGTCATCCAGTCCTTGCCTCAAGGGGCAGTTCAGAACGAGGAAGTAGTAAACAGGGAAGAAAATTCCAGTGCTATGGCAGAATTGCAAAAGCTAGGTGTAAGAGATAATATCTTTCGATATAGGTTTCTTACTTACAAGATTCATCAGTTTAATAAATAAATCTCTCTTTTTTTTTTGAGAAGCATTGACATATGTAAAGGGTGTACTAAAGTCAGGGCTTTCATGTATCTTAGGAATGTGGTGATGTACAACTGAGCAGTGGGGAGTGGACAGAAGAGCACAATGAAAATCTGTGTTTGATCAAATATGGCTCAGAATAAGACTAGAACTGTTGAGGAAATGGGGCTGGCAGGGCACATGAGAATGGAAACTCTGAACAGCTTAAATAAAAGAGACTGATGCAACTGGAACACAAGATTCATGGATGCCACCAGAGATGTTTTGCTGAAACTATTTCAAAAAGCTATTGAATCTCTTACCTTTCTTTATGTTCATCTGCCATATAGGGCTAGCCAAAACTGGTTTTCTTTCCCCTGAAACAGGTAGTTAATTAAGTCATATCACAACCTTCAGAGAGTGCTCTGTCTTTACAACACCATCAGAAGAAGAGCCTGTGAAAGCAGAAGGGAAGAACAGAGTTTAGAAAGTCCAGCCTCACAGGAAATATTTAGCAGAACATTTCTATTGAAATTGCAACAACAAAGACGAATCTGGTGCAAATCAAAGCAAAAATTGTCAGTATGGATCATTAATTATAAACTTCCTAAAATTCACGGTCAGTCCACATTTCCTCAAATGAACACAAAAGCTGCTTTAATAAGGACAGTAAATAAGGTTTTGATTGCCTAAACCCATTCCATTACTTATATATGCAACAAATGAGATATGTCCCAATGACTGTGTGGATCTAGGAGTGAAACTCTGGCAACTGCTCTGTTTAGCTCTTGTGTGCATATATTGTGTTTCTTCTTACAGCCATGCTCAGTCACTCCCAACAAGGGAAGGGAACACTCAAAGTTGTGTTTTATGAGAGAGCTATGGTTATGAAATTCAGAGATGATTTTCTGTAAGCACAACACATTGATGCACCACATGCAGGAAAAATAAAAAAGAAATGGGGTGAGGACAATCCTGTGAAAGGCAAGGCAGGTTTGTTGTTATTGTTGGGGTTTTTTGTTTGTTTGTGTGTTTGTTTCCCCTCCCCCCCCAAATTCTGTCGTTCTCATACAGATTTTGCCCAGTAGTTTGTGCAAAAAGGTATACCTTTCCTTCTCTAAATCAATAAATCATTCTGGTTTAACCCCTTTCTTTTTGGGGAAAAGTTGGTTTATGTGAGTGACCTGAACCTCAACTGTGAACCTAAGGCTGCAAAGACTTCTCTTAAATCTGAGTATTCAGGGAAATTAGGAAATAGTGCAGAAGGCACAGAAAATGATTTTTTGGGCTACCTGAAACCTAGGCTGGTGAGAGAATATTATTTGCATGAGTTCCCTAGGCCTTGACTTTGGGTCCTTATGTCCCACTTCTTTGCAACTCCAGCACCTACCATCCTTTTGCAATTCTCAGAGATTTTTAGCTGAGGCTGGGGACAGTTTTGTAATAATATTAATTTTTCTGTAACTCAGGTCTGTTTGGGGAAAACCTCTTCTAATTCTGATCTGTCTCACTTCCTCTTTCTTTCAGTGATCAGTCAAGCCTACATCCTTACAGATATTTAAATGTTCCTAGGTAAGAGCTTAACTCTCACTGAAGTAAAAAACCAAATTGTATTATTTCTTGGACTCTTGAATTTTGGGAGTTTTTTGGTTGATATTCTTGGTCTCTATTTACCATGTCCATTTAAATGTCTGCTGCTCTGAAGATCACAATGTCTGTCCCTTTCTGCAAGGCTCTATGAATATTTCGTGTGGTTTATATTGTCAGAGCAAAGGATCTCTTTGTAACAGATAAATCCACAGACCTTGACTCAGCATGATTTATCCCCTTTCAGAGTGTTGAGAATGTATAATGTTTTAGTTAGTATAATGTTTCTGTTCATGGTGCATACAGTTCTGGCAGAAATTCCAGGTCATATGGAGTTCTGAAATGCATAACTTTGACCAAAACCCACAGAACCCACATTTTAAACTAGGAACACAGGCAGGAAGAGGCCAAAGAGAACTCCAAACAAACCTGTCCCAGCATTCCCTTGGCCTGAATGCTCAACCTTTACTCTTCCATGGATTAGACTGGGAAATTAAACATAGAATACGCTGTAAAAAAATATTGCCGATCCTCAGCACAAGAACACATTATTCCACTCTTGGAAAAAGATGTAATTAGTGTATAAAGCCTAGTGGTGATTGAAGTGTTTAAGTTCTAGTCCAAACTATGTCAATGGATGACAATGAAGGCTAGATTCACTAACTTTTTTCTTTGTAGGCCAGTTTATGCATGCCTTTATAAGACAGGGACACTGAGTTGCTTGCCAAACAGGCAATCAAGTGATCACCGCTTGTCATCTTACTGCTTTCTGTATTAAAGCTCAGTCAAGGAGAGTGGCCTGTCCTCACTTCTTCCTTCTCCTTTCTTGCCTGATGAAACATAGGTTTAGGCATCTTTGTTGATCTCAGTACAGAAAACAAAGCTCTCCACATGGCCAAAAATTCAGCCATAGTACCTAACTAGTATAGATGTGCCTATCAGCTCTTCCAGTACCTTCAGTTAATAGGCAAAGTGTAATATTGATACTCCTTCCCAAAACTCTGGCTGTTCTGTCTACCAGCTGCTGGTTGTGGTAGGTCTACCTAAAGCTTCCAGTTACAGGGAAAGTAGCTCAATGAAAAATTATTGTCATTAACATCTCAAAGTTATGAAAAATGTCAATCTCAAAAATATTATGGCATTTTCAGTAACTGATGTTTTGAAATTATTTCATGGTCCAGAAAGTTTGGAGCATGTTTTTTTCTTTACATTTTATAGCAGTCATTTCAAGGGTGGAACAATAGTAGTTCTGCAAAAACATCTAATAAGATTTATGACAATTTGTGTCTTGCAGATTGCTTGAATAGGTTAATTTGCTAGATTTTCCACGTGAGTACTGACTTTTGCATGTAAGTAAACTTAACTGACATACGTTCACCATTGTAATGTAAGAATAAAAAAAATAAAAGAAAGATTTAAGGATCATATTAGACTATCCCTACACTTATCGATTGTATCTTGATTAGTCTCATTGATTTCAGTGAATCTTAAGTGTCATCATTTAGCCCTCACTAATTTTTGTCTTCTGAAGCACATTGCTTGAGTTTGATACTGCAACAATTTAACTCTTTTCATCCCATTGTGTTAAGAGATTCTAAAGACTAATCTCAGATCCTACGGATCAGGTGGCTGGCAGTGTGTCTGTACTTAATAACAATTTACACACACCTTTGCCATTAAAATCAGTTGTGACTCCTTTGTGAACAAGACAGTATCCAGAAGATTCTAATGCCCAGTCTGTCTGTGTTCTTCAGCAAAGTGGGTGCTATCTTCTCTTCCCTGTGTCTACTTACTCTTCAGGGCTGTACAAGGAATATGTTGGACAGTGTAAGAATATTATTTTTGCCATTGAGGATTGTCTTTAATTTACTTGTCTCAACTGTGGACATCCATTTTTCTGATACATTTCTCATAAGAGCAGAAGAAAAAAAAATGCATTAGTTTATTAAAGGGTGGTGTTTTTTTAAATCCAATTTCTTTGCTATAAGGAACACTTTTCTTAAGATACAGACAGATACACAATGATTAACTAAGTTCAGTGTTTGTCACTTAATTTTTATTCCTTTTGGCAGCACAGCTATTAAAGAAAAAAGCTTAAAGACAAAATCAAGTAGATTTGAAACTATTATTATTGTTTCTTCACAAGACCCATTCATTTGATGACTACAATCTATTGTAAATCCACTCTTGCTCATAAAAATCACAGCCCTCATATTTGAATAACATTTTTTTCTCTTAGTACTTGTGAGGTTATTTATTGTATATCTGTTACCTAAGCACACCCAACAATAAAATGAGTTACAGTAATATTAGGATGAATAGCTATCTGTCAATAAGTAAGAGTGAAACTTGGCGTTCCATTTTTATTTCAGTGGATGGACATCTTTTTTACATAAAAAGAAATAGTTTCCCTGACTCTGTTTAAGACTTGTGTATATACATTGTGGGAGATGAGTGGGCTGGTTGGTTGACTTCTGTGCTTTTTTTTCAAACTTTCTGTTTTTCCCCTAAATATCTGAAAAATCTCAAAGCAATATCAGATTTAGGTTATGGCTACATAACTCAAGTGTATGAAGTGTCGATGTCCTTTTTTTGCATCTTGATGTCACAACTAAAGGGAAGGATAGACTCTGTAATGTGAGACGGGTAGGCATGAATATCTGGAGTGGTTCTAGCAGAAACCTTTTTGTCTTCTGAACATCATCCTGGATACCATATTGCACTCAAGGTAGTAAGGGATGCAATCTGCAACAGGGATGTACCACCAGCAGTTTTTGACCTTTTAGTAACAAAGGTGGGGAAGGACTCTTGTTACATTTGTCTCCCAGCTTTTCCCTAATAAATTTGCAATATTTGCTCTTTCCTATAAATACTAGGAAAATAATTATGATATTTTAAAAAATTATTTTGTCCATTCTAAGTTTAGGTAGATACCAGAAACTTTTGGCTGCAGCAGTTATTTTTTTAAAAGAGCTGTGCAGTGCACTTGAAATTTTTTTACACTATTATGTAAGAATAGGGTGGAAAAATCAGCAGTAGAACTGATAAATAACATCTTCCTCTGTTTGCAAGTCTATGGAAGGCGCTTTTTTTTTTTTTTCCCATTTCATCAACCTAGTGGTGCAGACAGCAATAAGGCTAAAATGAGGTTAGTTCTGAGATAGATTGAATCTGTCAGTGTGCACTAAACTTTGGCAGGATTCCATAACAGCCTGAAAGTTGGTGAACAGAGATGAAGAAGCACTTTCATCGCTATAAACTAGACATGTCAGCATGCTGATGTCTAGCACCCAGAAAAAACCCTGAGCTTTCAAGAGATACCACACCTGCTTCTAGTAACAAATGAGATGTTACTTCCTAACTATTCTCTTAAAGTGAGCTGTGTTTATCTTCTACCTGACTCCATGATAACTTTGAAGCTTGGTTTAAAAGCCTTTTTAAAAAGTAATTCCCATCCACAGGGCAGACCTTTGTCGACAATAATTGCAACCCTGCCAGCTAAAGAAACCTGTCTAGCAAATTTCATCACCAGCTTGCAGTAGCCAGATAACAGATTTATGCAGACATAGTTAATGTTGGTGTTTCTGGTTGGCTATTTAAGTTCACAAATGTGAAGCAGGATAAAACCACACAAAGCACTTATACTAGAATGATCTCTACTGTGAAGTGTGCAGTTTGTTTTGTTAAAAAGAGAATAGCATTGGATTTGCCATTTGCTACTTCAAAACAAATGTCACTGTGTCATGTCATCTTACATTCTAATTTTGAATAGTATATCCTGGCAAAATTCAAAGTAGTTTCTGTTTTGATATCCAGAGAGAAATATTTCCCCCCAAGCTAAATATCTACCTTTAATTTAAAATGTTTGAAACCCATCAGATTTGCCCGTAGAGAGTCAGGATCAATAATGACATAAGAAATGAACATGTTTTCTGTTGATCAGCGGGTATTCTATTTCATCAGCACTTTTAGGCATTTTATTGAGCTTTGTTCAACTCTGTTTTCATAGGTGCAACATTTTGTAGTATTAAGAAAGCTTGACAAATAAAACATAACTACAGGAAATTGCTATTAACAGCAGGTATAGTAAGGTGCAATTTGGAAAATTCATACAAACCATTAAAAAGTCATGAAAGCAGGAAAACAGATATGGAATAGATTAGTAGATTATTAAATTAAATCACACAGATTACTTCCTTTTTATTTTTCTCAGTTGTCTTTTCAAAGAAATTAAGAAGGATTTTTAAAGGTTTTCCTTAATATGAGCCCAGTCAACTCTGGGAGCTGAAATTATTTTTTTTTCTTTTTTTTTTTTTTTTTTTTCATTCTGATTGTGTTGTATCTATCAGAGGTGGTCCAGAACTAGAGTTTATATATGCTACTGATAATAATAATAATGATAATAATAATAATAATAATAAATAAATAAATAAATAACAACAACCAAAAGTGACTTAAATGTTTATTCATATACTTCAATTATCTAAAACCACAGTTAACGATGGCTCAGGCTTCTTCCTCTGTTTTTATAATACATTGAATTTTAGTATGCAACCTCAGGTCCTACTTCCTGCTATCTTTGTAATAATAAAAAGTTTTTAAAAAGTAGTCTCTCTTAGACAAATTTTAGTCTTTTTTGAGAGCTTTGGGGAGAAATACTCTGATTTAGCAGAGTGCAACAAAATTCAAACCAGGTGTAGGAAGCTGCATCACCATCACCTCCTTGGAGTTACTGCTTCCACATATGATCTTTATTTGATGCTTTTTGTCCACAAAACTGTGCTGTATGTTCACAGTTGGGTATTTCATAGGATATCAACATTTGCTTTTCTTTTCCAAAACTGGAAACACAAAAAGGACAAAAATGAGAAAAAAAATTTAAGGTCATAACAAAAACTTTACAGTCTCTAGCAATGTTAGAGCAACAAAGATGATTAAGGGAGTGGAGCACCTCCCTCATGAAGAAAAGCTGAGGGAGCTGGGTCTCTTTAGTTTGGAGAAGAAGAGACTGAGGGGTGACCTCATTAATGTTTATAAATATATCAAGGATGAGTGCCATGAGGATGGAGCCAGGCTCTTCTCGGTGTCAAACAATGATAGGACAAGGGGTAATGGGATCAAGCTGGAACACAAGAGGTTCTACTTAAATTTGAGAAAAAACTTCTTCTCAGTGAGGGTGACAGAGCACTGGAACAGGCTGCCCAGGGGGGTTGTGGAGTCTTCTTCTCTGGAGACATTCAAAACCCGCCTGGACATGTTCCTGTGTGACCTCACCTAGATGTTCCTGCTCCAGCAGGGGGTTTGGACTAGATGATCTTTTGAGGTCCCTTCCAATCCCAAACATACTGTGATACTGTGATGTTTGCTTCTACAAACAGGCTAAGGATTAGGCAAAACTGTGGCTTTTTGTATGATGATAAACATTCACATATCCTTTATCATTCTTGTCTTTTTCTGTTTTAATATGAAACATCAGATGAAAAAGAATATAAATACAATGTGAAAGGAAATTTTCAAAATATCCTTCAAAATTCTTCAGTTCTTTGTTCCACAAACAGCTATGCTACACTCCTCACTGGTCAGGTCAATTGGCTGCAGTGCATTCAATTCTGCTATTGACATCATGAGAACTCAGTTCACTCCTTTCTTTGAGTCTGTTACTTGCAGATGCTGTTACGAGGGGTTACTGAAGTGAACACATCTTCAAACCTATGTCAAATAAAAAAATATCCATAACCAGTATAAACACAGTTTTTGAGTCTTCTCATGTTCAGTGACTTAACTTGAAGTATTCTGTAGATTATATTAAAAAAATTGATGATTTTTTGGGCAGGAAATTAGCTTTATAAAACCTCATAGACGATTACAGTTCTGAAAAGCATTCTGAATAGTCAGTTTGTACTTTCAGTTTTGTTTTTTTTTTCCAATGGTTTATCATGAAACAAAATAAATTTTCAGGTATCTTGCACCCAGTCTTAAAAAAATGATGCCAGGGACCTGTAAATCTGGATTCAGTAATGAAATAGCGCTCTAGCAGGCCACTGGCCCTATGCTTTATTGTTTGAAACAGATCTCTGCAGCCTTTGCTACTTGAAATTGCATTTCTGAATATCATCTGGAAGAAATGGCTTCCCGACCCCAATTAAAAATGCTCTTGAATTTTAATTCCTGCAGATTTTGCTCAAACACATTTTGGGCACATTAATTTCAAGTTTACAGGTCTCCACTGTTGCTCCTTTGAATTTTATTTTTGGCTTTGATTTCACAGGGAATAGAGCAACAGCCAGATTTTATGTAGTACCACTTTGTGTGCATCTGTGAGAGACTGAGGGAGTATTAACATCTGTTTAGCATCTCCTTCATTGTAATTGTGCTAGAGTATTCTCTGTTTTCCAAGTGGGACATTAAACTTAATACTGCCATTGGCAGCACTTCAAATTATGTCTTTAAGAGATACATATATGTGATTATATGATTTCTCAGCCTATATTTTCATTTTATCAACCATATGACACACACAAAAAGTTCTAGGAAGAGATAATCCTCTGGAAACTTTCTGTGGAATCATATGGCTGATTCAATGCCTGACTCTTGTTACTGCTCAGGATAAGCCACCAAGCTTTGCCTCAGTGCATTCTAAGGGTGGTATTTCTCATCACATTTGTGTACACGAGGAAAGTTTAATTTTCCCTTTCACTTGTCATGAAACTACTGCCCATGGTTTCCATTCTAAAGATTAGTTGTTTTAGGGAAATGAGAGCTTTAAAATAGCTCTAAAATGTTGCAGTGTCAAGCTTCTGAAAAAGTGAACTGAATTCCTTGCACTCTTTGGGCACTCTGCAATGTGCCCATGGGTCCGACATAGGTTGGCAACATTGAGAAAACTCAGACTCTTCTTTCAGTCCAGCTGGTAGGTTGTGTTTTATTGCTCCACTGTAATTTCCTAGACAGTGTCAAGATGTCCAGCCTCAACTTCAAAATGAAATCCTAAAGCCATTCCACTGATTGACGTAGAAATATGTCATTCACAAAACTAAGGTGTGAATCCAAAGGAAAAAACACAAATGGAAACCTGTCGCTTCAGATGTTGAAAGAGAGACTGATGGAGAACTAGAAAGCATTTTGCCTGGCAGGGCAAGATGACCAAATAATATTTTCCATCTCTACCTTGTGGAAACATAAATGTCTCCATATATGAGAGTAACTTAAAACCATTATCCTGAATATCAACTTAAGAATTGCATAGCAGAGTTGAGATTTTACATCTAGCTGGGGGATTTATAACACTACTTTGGGCTTTTAAATCATATTTCACCCTAATATCTGCACACCGTTTGTTTTTCAAAAAGTCTTTCTGAGTAAACAAAGGAAAAAAACTCTGGGTAGAAAGAATTGAGTTGTGCATTCAAAAGACTGGCCATTTCATTGGCTTGTTTGAGTCAGGTTAATTTTGTGGATTTATAGCAGCTGGGTATCTGGCCCAAGCCCTGATAGATACGGAATTCTCATCAAAGCTTTTGAAGATCCTTTTTTGTTTGTTTGTTTGTTTTTGTTGTGTTTTGTTTTGTTTTGTTTTGTTAGGAGGCATCTGCAAAAATAGGCTGGAGAAATCTGAATGGCCTAGATTTCTTCTTAACAATAATCTGTTTTCCTCTATTGCAGCTACTATTTAAGGACATTCTAGATCTATTTCTTATTTGATAGCTAGCACATAACAATATTTGCAAAGCGAAATAGTGAAAAGGATTATTTCCTTGGGGCTCCCAGAAGAGGACACAGGGATAACCATGTTGCAAGGAGCTTACATTGTCATAAATTCAGCTGAAGTATTTGGTTCATGCTCTTCTCACTCTACCAGCCCTCAGTTTCAGATCCCTGTTTAATTTTTTATTTAACCCTTACTTCTTTCTGTACTCATGGTCTCTCTCAACAGTGAAAACAGTAGATCTCCTACAGAATCAATTTCTTCTGCATTTTTGATTGCAAAGTGTGTGAATAGCTCTGAAATGACAATGTGATTTATCATGACACGTAAGTGTCATATATTGGATTTATGTGACAGTGAAGTGAGAGCTTTTGTATGTTGTAATACATCAACAGACAACCAGCAAAACAGTTTAATTTGTCTCTGCGTGTATGCACAGAATCATAGAAACATTTGGTTGGAAAAGACCTTTAAGATCTTTTAGTTCAGCCGTTAAACAAACACTGCCAGTTTCCTAAGTACCTCATCTACACCTCTTTTAAATATGTCTAGGGATGGTCACTCACTCCATCACTTCCCTGGGCAGCCTGTTCCAATGTCTGACAACTCTTTCCATGAAGAATTTTTTCCTAACATCTAGTCTAAACCTCCCCTGGTGCAACTTGAGGCCATTTCCTCTTGTCCTATCATTTACTACTTGGGAGAGGAAACTGACACCCACATTGCTACAAACTCATTTCAGGTAGCTGTAAAGATTGATAATGTCTCACCTCAGCCTCCTCTTCTCCAGGCTAAACAGCCCCAGTTCTCCCAGATGCCCTAGACCCTTAACCAGCTTTGTTGCCCATCTTTGGACACACCTAAGCACTCAAAATTGAAGATTAAAACAAAAATCTCCAGACACTGTTCTGTTTTACTTTTTTACTCTTTTTCAGAGGTGCTGAATTCCCACAACTGGACGGATGTTAAAAACATCTGAAATTAAAATGATCTAATTGAAAAAGAGCAGCAATCAATTCGCTGCAGTTTTGAAATGACACAGGTAAAATGCTGATTTCTTGAAAGGTAGAAATATGCAGACATTTTTAACTGTTTTCAATCAAAAGTTTATCTACCTTTCTGCACACAGAAAGAGAAGAATATCTTAGTATTGTTATTTATGTTAATATATATACAAAGATGTGATCAGCTGTTCAAAAAAAAATGTAAAAGAATGTATTTTTCTTAGCAAAACAACTCCTATGTCAAGCCTAAATATTGTATTCAGTGAAGCTAGGATAATTCTCACTGTGTTTTTCTTTTGGATTAGGCTTATAGTTTACAGACATGCATGGGGCAGCTGAAGTGTGGACAGGCATCTGTTCTGCCACCCCCACCACAGCTGGAGGTCATGGTATTCTGAATCTGCCTAAACTCATCTTTTAAATCCTGACCCTGTAAGATTTCAAAGATGTGTTGTTTTGAGGCATACGATCACTAGAAAAGTTGATGGGATGGCTTAGAGTGTGCAAAAGTAAACACGTGTGCAAGTCTTCCCAGCAACAGGCTCCCTGTGAATGGATATCCTTGTCTCACTTAATGGAGCAGGTGACAGAATGATGCTGGATATGTTAATGTTCTCATCACTTTTGTAAGTAAAAAAATGCCATACATCTCTGACCATTGAGAAATGTTTGGGTAATACATTTGGAAATGAGCAATATTGCTTATAAGAAAAGAGATGGAAGGAGTGAATTGACATAGATGCATGTGGAGAAATTGGTGAGTGCATTTTAAGTGCTTAAGAAGCTCTGGGCAACTGATGTTTGAATATTTTTGAGAGATTTGCTATAGTATGTGTCAGCCTCTATGAGACAATTTATCTTGGAGCAATGTCAGAGAAGGATGCCTTGAAAGAAAATTCAGCTGCAGTGATTAAATGAATCATTCAGCTAACATAAAAGGAGGTACCAGGAGATTTAGCACAACACTGAAACATACAGTAAAGAGGATCTGATAAGAAGGCAAGGAGTTCTACTTGTAATCTATTGCTAAAAAGACATTGGAAAAATGCTTATTTGGACTCTTCTTGCCCTACTAAAATGATTAAAGGTGTTAGAAATAGAATTAGCAACTTCTGTGTTATGCGTTAGAACTGCTGGTTGACTGAAAGAGAAGTTCCACTTGTGTGGGTGCAAATCCTCTTTGAGAATGATTATTGAAGCTCTCCTATGAAAAGCATGGAGAAATGAAGGCTCATTCTTTTTGAAGGCATATTTTCTTCAACATCCATATTGCTGGTGACACAAAGTTTTTCGTGAGAAAGTTGGGAGTGAAATATTTGGTTGAAGCTTATCTTTGTCTTCACAGATCTTTTTCCTTTGTGCTCACTGTTGCTACAGAAAGCTCCCTAGCAGCTCCTTTACTGATTCCTTGTCTCTGGTGAAATTCCAGGAAGCAGTTTGCCCTCTAACAACCTTCTCTCACACAATAGAGTAAGCTGCTCATTCCCTTATGTTTATTCCCTTATGCTTCCTATGAGGGAATAGATAGATGAATGGGCTCTTTTAATGTGTTCTTTCGTCTTTTCTTGTGACTGAATTTCATTAACTCCTACACTGATAGCATTACAGGTTTGTATCAGCTTCATTGTTAAATCAGTGCAAAAAATGTCTCTTTAATTACTATCTTGTATTTAGAATTCTTTTCCAATATTAGGAAAGATAAAGTGTTGTAATCAGCACTTCACTGGATTTGAAAGCTTGCTGTCAAAAGGAAATTAATTTAAATTTTAGGACTGCTCAGTAACACATCAGGACTAGCATTATACAAATTGTCATGAAAGCATCAGTCATCTAACTAGTTTTTATGCATATGGACAGACTGTGTGTCCTTGGAAACCTCAGTTGCTCAGGTAGAATGATCTCAGACAGGATTTAGGTTTAGGACATGAATGAGAACTTAAACCAGGGTTTAGCAGAGTTGGTTAAATATAGGGTTAGGAGAAAGGAGATGTTTGTACCTAGTAAGAACATAGCAAAAGTGCTTGTTTCCTGAGCAGTTTCCAAAAACTTCCTGGTGATGACCAGGTCAAGTCAGAATGTTGCATGATTTCTGCAAATGCTGAAGGATCATCCACAGCTTCCAGGTCTTTGACTGTCAATGCCCATTCCATCTTCTTACTAAGTTGCATTTCTTGTATATTGTATGGGTGTATTGGGTTTGCATGGCATGGTTTTGGTAGTGGAGGGGCTACAGGGATGGCTTCTGTGAAGAGCTGCTAGAAGATTCCTCTGTGTCTGACAGAGCAAAAGTCAGCTGGCTCCAAGATGGACCTGCCACTGGCCAAAGCTGAGCCCAACAGCAACGGTGATAGAGCCTTTCTGATAACAGATTTGAGAAGGGGAAAAAATGCTGCGCAACAGCAATTGGAAAAGAGAAGTGGAGAACATGTGAGAGAAACAGCTCTGCAGACATCAAGGGCAGTGAAGAAGGAGGTGGAGGAGATGCTCCAGGCACCGGAGCAGAGATTCCTCTGCAGTCTGTGGTGCAGACCATGGTGAGGAAGGCTGTCCCCTGCGGCCCATGGAGGTCCATGATGGAGCAGAGATCCACCTGCAGCTGTTGGAGGACCCCACACTGGAGCAAAGGGAGGCACCTGAAGGAGGCTGTGACCCTGTGGGAAGCCCGCCCTGGAGTAGGCTCCTGGCAGGACCTGCAGCCCCATGGAAACAGAAGCCTACACTGGAGCAGGTTTGCTGGCAGGACTTGTGACCCCATGAAAGACCTGTGTTGGAGCAACCTGTTTCTGAAGGACTGCACTCCATGAAAGGGACCCATGTTGGAGTAGTTTGTAAAGGACTGTCTCCTGTGGGACAGACCCCACAATGGAGCAGAACAACAATGTGAGGAGTCCTCCTTCTGAAAAGGAATGAGTTCACCACAACATGTGGTGAACTGACTCTAACCCCTGTCCTCCTGTGCCTCTGGAGGGAAAAGGTAGAGAAATTGGGTGTGAAGTTAGCCTAGGAAGACGAGAGGGGTGGGGAGAAGGTGCTTTAAAGTTTGGTTTTATTTGTTGTTACCTGACTGTGATTTGATTGACAATAAATTAAATTCATTTCCCCGAGACAAGTCTATTTTGCCTGTAAGTGGTGAGTGATCTCCGTGTCCTTATCTCAACCTATGAGCCTTTTGTTATATTTTCTCTACCTCTGTCCAGCTGAGCAGGGGAGTGATCAACCAACTTTGGTGTACACCTGGTGTCCAGCCAAGGTCAACCCACTGTGACTGGCACATCATGCTTGCAGTTGTATCTCTCATGTAGGTTAGGTAATGTCATGACTACTATTCACAGGACAGTCTTACTTGTTCCCTGGAAGGTCCCATGTGTGAAGTGGAAGACATGTAATAAAGATGAGGAACAAAGCAAACGAGAAGTCTAACATGCACTGCAAAGGAAAACATAATAGTCTTGTCATTATGTCAGATGGTTTTGGTTAATTCTTGGATCCAATGCACTGACAGTTAGTGGGCACAATATTCAGGCAGAAAATTAGGCAGTGCTCATAGGTTGCAATCTTGGTCTCACAAAGTGAGGGTGGGAGCTGATCCAAGTCAAATGATATGCATTATACTTTTCCACTATGGATGGGAGGTAGTGTGCACTCAGGAGCAGCAAAGAGATGTCCCTGCAGGGAACGAGTGAGGAAGTGGGGATTCTCATATCTTCACCTGGTTAGAGGTCACTTCGTTGCAATGCAGATATTGGCATGACCCATTTGAAGTCAGCTGAGCTGAATATAATTTATATGCATTTGTTGAAGATGTGATCCTTAAACTTCCACTGTAATAGCCAAAATTTGTCTGAGGTTCTTTTCTATAAAATACAAATGCCTTGATGTAAGTGTGAAAACAACTTCGTTTAGAATCCAGGTTCTGAAAGAGAGTATTTTTCTAATTCTGCAGGTTATTGTGGAGGTTGTTCTGCTGTTATTTTCAGGTATTTAATCAAACTATTCTGCTTTCTTGCCTGTTTCAGATAAGGATTTTTGTGGTAGAGGAAAAGGTGGGTGGTTTTATAAGGTTTTTTGTTGATACAGGAAGACATAAAGCTTTTGAATTGGACATCTTCTCTAAACTTTAATTTCTTTCCAGACAAAACCAATGATATTGTAAACACAACGATTCTGGAATTTTTCTGAGATTTTTCAATAGTGTCATCTTTCATTTCTAGGCAAGTTCCAAGTATGTATAAAAAATCCTAACAACAAAAACTCCCTTTCCCAGATGTACGACTACAATATTAAGGTATTTAGAGGAGGTCATCCAAGAACATGAAAACAAATGCAACCTTCTCCCTGTTTTAGTCAGCACTCTTTTATCATTCATGCACTTTGTGTTATCATAAGGAGAGTAATAAAATATCTGCAAATTAGTCAAATATATAGTTATATATTTATATAGTTATATAATTATATAATTATATTTATGTAATTATATAGTTATATATAGTTATATTAGAGAATTTTACATAGCATAGGGATTTTTTTCACACCAGTTTGCATGTGCTGTTTTGTTGTTTGTTTTTTTTTTAGAATGCCTTTGTAATGTCACTTACCAAAGCACATGACAGCAATAAGTCATGAGAGATCAAAAGTCTGCACTAAAAGTAATGAGTCAATAGCGAAGTTGAAATGATTGTAAAACTTCCTCCATAGGCAATAGAAATAAAACTTAAAGAAGCTATTACTTATCATCAAAATCTCTTGTACTGCACATAAATTTCTCCTGTCTCATTGTGTCTCAGTTTAGGTGCAACTTTTAACATAGATTTTGTGAGATTATTTTAATCTGTATATTTTTCATTCTATTCTATTCTATTCTATTCTATTCTATTCTATTCTATTCTATTCTATTCTATTCTATTCTATTCTATTCTATTCTATTCTATTCTATTCTATTCTACTCTTTAGGTCTTCTGAGTTTATGAGAGCCCTGCAGCCCAACCACTTTTCCTTCCCTTCCTTTCTTCAAATGAATGCTGGCTTGTATAAATCACTACATTTGCCCTCTCTGGGGCTTATTTGAATATTGCCATTGTCTTTGATGTAGAAAAGTCACAGGTACTGCTGTCTTGAAAATCCCTGGCTTCTCGTTGTTAAGGAACTCTAGTTCCTTAATGTCTAGTAATGTCTAGTAATGTCCTTAAGTTCTAGTAATGTCTAGTCTCTTAGCATTGCCTCTACATGGTTTGTTTGCCAAAAAATGTGAAAAATACATTTAATTTCCTTGAAAAGAGATGTTCACATGGACAACTTATTTGAAAAACCCAGATAGACGTCCCTAGAGCAAAGCTCACATGATGCAGAAAAAGAGTCGAGTCACATTGCAAGCTAGCAAGCTGGCTTGCTTTTTTTTTTTCTCTCTCCCATTAAATGTTACTTTCAGGCATTTCGGTTTCATACATTTGATCTCTGCTTTTGCTGAAAATTTTATATTGATTTCTTAGACATCAGTATCTTATGATTTCTGACATTAACATTTGTGGTTATAACAATAGCTTCCACAGTTTCACCAGAGCTAACATTACTCTAGAAGCAAGATGAATGTAACAGAAATGCTGTTAATCACCAGTGGAGAGAAAGATCTTTTGTCATCAGGTTAGGGATCTGAATGTTGCATCACTTTTAACACAATTTAATGTAGGTATAAATTCATTAGTTTAGAGGAATTACTTAAGTTTTAGACTGGATCTGCCTTAAGATGTACTACGCGATCAAAATTTCATGATATCTTTTCATATAATTATTGCCAAGCATGACCTCCACCATTAATAGGCTAAATTCTGAGTTTTTTAACTTAGAAAAAAATCAATTGTTAATGGGCATTTGCCTGATTAACTTCACTACGAAATTTGTCTTACTGGGATTAATTAGGAACATCAGTCTAGATAATCAGTGTTGTCTTTCTTGTAGAAAAGCTCTCTTACTCAGAAATAGCCAATGGCCAGTCTTTTTGATTGCAATACTACCATCCATTCAAGCAGAAGTGGAATGGAGATCCAATATACAAAAGTACAAAACCTTATGTCTTGTCTTAGAGAGTTAATAGATGTTGACTTACTTTTTGAACTACAATTACTATTTTATGTGGTTTTCATTAAAAGAGGTACACAGTTTACAAAACGTATATCTTAGAAGACTGGTTGTCAGATTTTTAGTTAACATGGTTTCAGCAGGACATCCACAGAAAGGAATGATAGCTGTGAACGTCGTCCCTTTGTGAGGGAAATAGGAGATAGCCTCTACAAATTTTTGCAGCTATTTTTGACCATTGAACTTACCACTCTGCATTGGAGTCATCTTTATGAACATGGAAATGTTAAGAAAACAAATCAAAAGCCAAGATGGGACTATGGGACTACATTTGTGTGTGGGATTCTTTCTTGATGGAAGTATGTAAACAAACACAATGTTAAATTAACACAGAAGCATATTTGGCAAATTTAAATGTCGAAGCTTTTTAGACTAAAAAGGACTACCCTTTTTTTTTTTTTCCTAAGTGTGAAGTATTGGCAAATACTAGTTTGCATAATTTAATTCAATTTTAAGAGCCCTAAGCACATAGGTATGATTTGAAACTTAACCAGTATATTTTTCTCTCTTGTACCTCCTGATTAACTTGTATGTACCAGAAAATTTTTTTTTTTTTTTTTTTTTTCACGTGTATTTATTCTAACACCAAACAAAGTTGTTAGTTTTGAGGAACTTTATTTTTAACGGCTAAAGCAAAGCATATAAAATTACACTTATTTGTGACACATATGCCTGTTCAGAGACTTCTTTGAAAGACAGTGGTAGTAGGTTGTTCTATAAGAGAAGTCTGCTAGAGTTTATTTTTCTTGTATTTGTGCCATGAAAGCATCAAGGAATAGCTTGGAGAGAACAACAACAACATGACCACTGACTTTACTCAAACAAGTAAGTTCACTTTCACTTCTCTGCAGTCACGCACTCTGCTACCTTCAGGCAAGAAGACCTCCTACTATTCCCAAGGTGGTATAAATATCTCTTTTTCTCTTACAATCAGTGTTGTAAAAAAGCAGTTAACCTTTAGTACTTTTTGTGCTCACACAATCATGGGGTAGAATGCCAAAAAGTGCTATAAATTGTTGGAAAAAAATGTGTTTTCAACCCATTCATAATCTCAAAGCCTCACAACCAGAAATTAGAGGAGCCATTAATCTAAATAATTATCTTTGCCATGGGTAGGTACCTTCCAAACCATCTACTCTGCTCTATAAGTATTAAACAATATTGTTTCAATAAAAATCTATGACTAATTTCCTTCCTTAACAGACAACAAACTCTGAAGAATATGAGGAGTAGGAGTATTTGAAAATAATCAGACTGGTGCATGTTGTTTAATGTTTTTGCTGACACAGAGGAAGATTGTCAGTGACACTTTCAATGCTTTTGTTAAAACTTGGGTCTCTGTGAGAGGTTATCACAGATCATAGAATGGTTTAGATTTGGGAGGGACCTTTAAAGGTTATCTAGTCCAACTGCCCTGCAATAATCAGGGACATTTTCAACTAAATCAGGTTGCTCAGAGCCCTGTCCAGCCTGGCTTGGAATGTCTCTAGGGATGGGTCATCTACCACCTCCCTGGGAAACCTGTACCAGTGTTTCACCACCCTTGGTCAGCAACACCCTTGCCTCACTGAGAGCCCCAAGCACCAGTGCTGTCTGGGGAGAGGAAGTGGCACAGGCAGTTGTTGATACTGGCCTGGCACCCCCAAGCAATTGTCAGGACCATTGTTCCTCATGCTGCTGCGGCTTCCAACCTTTTTTTCTCCTCTTGATCACCCTGCTTTCAACCTTTTCTACCCCTCATGCTGCTGCTGCTTCTTGCCCTTTTCTCCCCCCTTGCACAGCTTCCAACCCTCTTCTTCCCATTCGCACTCATGCTGCTTCCCTCCCTTTATTCTGTGATTTATGCCTCATCTATTGCCTAACAGATGCTATTGCCTTTTATTTTTCTATCAACATTATGGGACTAGAATGACAGGTTTGTACGAACACAGTGAAGTTCAAGCTCTAGATTCCCCTAAATTCCTGTCCTTAGATGTAATCAGCTGCCTTGCTACACATGAGCAAACAACCTGGGCATTTATGAGAAGTTCAGAACATCCTGACAGCTTGGTCTCCTTGCAGTTGTACCTGTGAATACTTTACAAGTTTGCAGTGAACCTGTCAGGACAATGTGAAAATGAGATAGGTTCTGTTTCGGACATAGCGTCCGAAAAAAAAAATAAAAAGGAGCTTTTAACAAGAATGTTCATTTCTTTGATACTTTGGGAACAAGTTCTTACTTTCTGGAGGAGAAATAACTGGTTAAAGCACAGATCCTACAAGACAGTGAGTTTCAGGCTTTTCTCTAGCTTGATCTTCACACAGAATGGTAATGAGTGGATCATGCAAGAGGTATCAAGCAGACCTCTTGTAAAACAGCAAATGATGAGCCCAGGCTAATTCTTCTTGTCCAGGTACTTGGAATTGTGTCTCTTGTTTGCTGTGCCTTGTGACACTTGAAATGAACACCATCGCTGGGAGAAAAGATAACTGAATCATCAGGGCACTAGCCTTATTCTACTCATTAATATCTGCACTGTGACTTTGATGAATCTATTTTTTTCATTCTGGCCAAGATTATTAAATAATAATTTAGATTATAGCTAGTTTATATGAGCAATTTAAGCATAATTTATGTCTTAGCTGAAGTGATTCTTGTTATTGCCGCATCTGCCTTTTAAAGCATCTGATCTTTTGCTGGTGACTGGCAAAACTTAGATGACCAAAAGAAGATTTACAACTGCAAGTTCACTGATTAAACAAGAAGCCACTAATCCAGTCCTAGTTTATGCTTCTGGATGGAAGAATGGCTTGTATATGTGAAGAAGTCAATGAATAACATGCAGTGACAGAACAGGAAACAGAACCATGAGGTCTGTATGCTTTTTGTGCCAAATCTAAACTCCTTACAGTGAAATCATGTGGTTTCCAGAGGATACGTAATGATGCTGGCAGTAGTTGAGACACCATTTGCTAGATTGCTAAAGTAAAAAGGACAAATGTTCCCTTGCAATAGAGACTATATTACTGAGATTCTTTCAGAGTTCCTCCAGATTAACAGAATTCCTACAGAGTAACAAACTCTCTTTTAAAGTATTATTTAATTTTTAACTCTGATCAACCAAGTTTCTTCTTTCATTTGTTTTCTCTCTATAAAATTTTAGACTGTGTCTAAAGCTTATAAAACTTGTTCAGAAACACCACATTCAGGTAATGCAAGCATACTGAAGTCAGGAGTATAATTCTGGATTTGTGCCATTATAGTCAAAATGAGAATATAGGTTCTATTGTCATGCAATATTAGGAAGGTTTATGAATGTAGTTTTGTTTCTCTGTTGCAGCTGAGATGGACAAATGACGTAGATCAAGTTCTTCTGTACAAACACCAGTCTCCATTTATTGCCACAAACATTTTTGTTATATAGTCATTACCAGTTCGTGTGTCTTTTTGCTATTGGTTACAAGTTGCAATAGTAACATCTCATTGGTTAATTTTGCTGTCATCAATGTTACTCTTTTACTCCCTTTTCTCTCAGGGGTACACCTTAATATCTCTGGATACTCCTGTACTCCCATCTTTCTCACAGGTAGACCTTAATATCTTCAAGGTGAATCTCTGTTCCCATGCCCTTTGTCAGGGAATCCATGGACCCACCGTAGTTCCCCACATTTCTCCTTTCTTCTTTCAGAAACCAGGTAATCAGTCTAATATTACTAGTACAAGAAAGCACTGGACATGTGAAAACTAGATCAGTGAACCAGGGCAGCTTCACAAAAATGCATATGATGTGAAACTGTACATTTCTGTAAAGGCTTCCCAAGGATTCTGTATAATTCTTTTTTAGCAGTGAGTACTAATTTCTCTACTTTGTGAATAAAAGAACAAATCACATTTTATTATGACCAAATAAATGTTTGCTTGGATATTGCTGTTCAGCTATTGCACCCAAACTCTTACATGTATAGATATGTCTGTTGTTAAAATCAAAATAGTTATATGTATCACCTTGTAATGTCCTATCATTCCCACCCCCCACCAAGCAGAGTTATTTTTGTCACGTTCAAAATTAAGACTGCTGTCTTCATTAGTGTTGTTGGTTTGAAGAATTTTGAAATGTTAGTAGTGAGTTCAGCAAGTCAAATCAAAATAATCTTGAATGAAAATGTTATCTTAATGTCATGCTAGTTGTGCTGGTGTTTCAGGGTATTTAAAACTGGCTGAAGGTTAATATATGTTTTGCTACTAGAAACCTTCAGCTCCCTCATGTTGATAACCTATGTTTATATTTGTAAGTGAAACATACCTTTTACTTTTGTAGAAAAGTGAAAAGCAAAGAAAAGCTCAACAAACAGTGATCTTGGAGTCAAGCAGTATGATTTCTTCACTGTTACTTGCCAGAGTAGAACCATGCCCTGCAACAAGAGTTTTCAATAAAATCAAAACAGCACCACCAGTGCAGGCATTATTTAACACCGACATATACACTACTGTTGCAATTACCTTGTATTTCCCCCTCTGTGTGGCTGCCTCACATAATTTGCAGCTGTTACCTAAACCGGACTGAAGTGAAGTCTTTCTTTTTTTTCAGGCAGCTTGCGCTCACTGCACTCTGATGAAAAGGCAGTATTGCCTATCTGGATTTATCTAAGAAAACCTTTTTTATAGTTGTAGACTTTTGTCAGAAGTTTCTTGAGCTTAGGTAAAACTGTATGGCATATAATAACAAATATCTGAAGAGCTTTAGAAATATTTCACCAGGCATTTTCTTCAAAGGGATTTTTTAATTTTGAAAGTATTTTAAGTAGCTTGAGAAGGTTCCTGTGGTTCTTTGCGATGGACTGCATGTTAAAATTGTTTCCTGCTCATGGTCTTCATGGTTTTATCTAGAAGGAGGTAAATGGGTAAGTGTTCAGCTTCAGTTTGAAGCATGTTATTTACATTAGTTGTGTTCAGGTGGGCATAGCGCTCTCTTCCTAAACTGTTTGCCCAGCCATACACCAAAGTAGTTTAGTAAAACAACAGGCAAATTATACTTACATAATCCTGTGCTACGTACAAAGAAGAGGGATTGGGTTATTCCAAAGAATTTCTAAGGCAGCAGACTGAAAAACATGTTTTCAGTGGCAACTACCTGTTAACACACCATTCAGAAATTCAGGGTGTATTTCAGTCTTGGCTGGTGGACTGTCATCCCTTCCTAGCCAAGGAAAAAAGGCACTTCTGAAAGAAGATTCAGTCTGTCTGCCTTAAGACAGTGTGGATATTCCTCCATCTTCCAGTGATGAGAGAGGTCTTAGAAGTTTTGATGAGGAGCTTAAATGATGCTTCTAATATTTATGCAGTTAACAGTATATGAAATGAAATCTTCCATTAAAGATCTCTACCTGCTATAGATCCGTGTACTTTTTTTGGTAAGAAACATTGATCAGCTAGAGATAGAGGTAGAGGCTGGTGTAAATCTTTATGTAGCATTAACAGTAGATATAGATGTGAACTGTGAAGAAATCTATGCTACCCAAGGAGAGGCACTGATGAGCTGTGCCTGTCTCTGACATTTACATGTTACAGAAGCTGACCTATACCACAAAATAAAAGCATTTGAGACAATTTCTCTTCCCAGTTTAAAAAAAAAAGAAAAAAAAAAAAAGAAAAAAATCAAGTCTGGCAAGTCTGGCTCCTGTTAAGGTAACTAAGAAAATACAAGAGAGCTACATTATAGAAGGAGGGAGATTTTACCTTGGAATAGATTAAGTGATAATCATGGCCTGAAAGAACTGATTTGCATTGCTGTTCATTTAAAAAAGTGGAAATAAGTGTGGTAAGAGCTGCTTGTGGGATAGATAAGCATAATCTGATTTTACCTATGCTTCTCTGTTCAAGTTTTAGACATTCAGCTCTTCTGTTTTTAAGGAACTTGCAGCTTTTGGACAGTTCCTCAGAGAACTGGAACCTTTTTTTTTTTTTTTCATGTGAAAAGTTCATTCTATTTCTCCAGCAACAGGAATTAGCCGTTATTATAATGAACTTTGAAAACTGTGAATTATGAACTTTAGAAATCTCATTCATTATAGAGTAACAGCTGAATGAGGATTATATTTTCATTTTTTTGCAGTTTGTGCAAAAGGAAAATTGCCTGAGTATATAAAAATAATATAATAAAACTGAAGCTCTAAGGAAGTATGATAACAGCATGCTGTAACTTACAGCAAGAAATAACATTTTTCTACTGCAAACCTAAGAAAATATTTAACTGAGAAAAAATGAATCTATTGTCTTCCTCTCTGTCTTACTTAAACATACTCAAAAATACCAGTCCCAAACCACAAATCCTAAATAACATTCAAAGGACAGAGCACCAAGGATATAGTGACTAGAGGAAAGCTGGAAGAATTCTTAGTATAACTAAGATGTAATTCAAACTACTTAGCTCAGGTACTTTCATCATTTCCATGTAGGCTTCTCTCCAGAATGTAACGGAGTGCTGTATAAAAGCAGATGCTCAGGTCATGAGAACAGTATGGCTGTATCAGTGTTGCTTTAGGCTTTGCAGTTAGCTTCTATTTTGGCACCATGCTAGCTGTGCAGTAAAGACTTGATCTCAATCTTCTGCCTTTACCTGCTCAGGAGCACACATAGTAATTGGCATAATCATAATCAGGCTGATATCCTGGTCACCGTTAGCCAGTCTTCCACCTTTTGATGAGGACAAGAAGAAAGAGCTAATTCACAGTTTACTATCCTATGCAGTGCATTTGGTTACTCTGTTCACCCCAAGTTCAACCAGGTACAGTCAATCTTTCTGTTCACAACAGGATACCTCACAGCTAATGAGGTAAAGTGAAATGAGCTTAACCTTTCTTTTCAGCTATTCAATTTTTAGCTTTGCCCTCTTGCTACTTGCAGTCTCAGAGCACTTCAAGCTGCCCTTTTTCCTTGGGGAGTAGTCATGGTCTTGGAGACTGTTTCTCTTTTCTTGCTGCTTCTCTGTTGGAGGGAGAGAAAACACTTCTAGTAGTGTCGTGTGCTGGAGAACAAATGAAGCAGATATGAAATCTTTCTTGAAATGACATCCAGTTTTCTGATCTGGGTTGGAAAAGTTGAACAGGGAAGATTTTTAGGGGTGTCTCACAAATCCATGTGTGAGGAAAAAAGACAAGTAAAATTCTTCTAGGGTATCAATCTGACCTCAGAAAATACTGGAGTCTCATAGCATTCCTTTTTTATTTGGCTTGATACAATTTTCTCTTCTTCTTCCCTTTTTCAGATTGTTAACAAAAAAAAAAAAAAAAAGGTAAAATCCTAGAGTTACACATTATATTTAAAGCAATGCAAATCTAGGTCTTTGCCTAAAAGCTTTTGGCAGGTACATGAGGTTCATGTAAGCTGAAGCTTTTGGTATAAAGCCTTCTTGCCAAGGATAGAGATCGGTTGCCAAAAACTGTTGAGTGAACAATGCTGCTTTGGATGAAAATGAAACTTCTCTTGAAAACTCAGTTCCTATGGTTATTTGCCTGTTTTATGTTCATAAGTTGCTTTTGGGATGCTGAGGTCTCTGACTGGGTGCTGAAATCCAGCAAGGTACTCAAGGATGCTTTAGTTTTACTGATTTCAAAAGAAGGTAGAAGGAAGCACATATGAATAGAATGGCTATGCTGGCAGGCACAGATGGAAATGAACAAGCTCTGAACGCCCTGCTCCTGCCAAGTGCAGTTTGAAAAGCATGTCAGGCCTTGTTGAGAAGTACTTTATCACTACACCAAAAGACATGAAGCTGTATCAGCTCTCATCTAGGCGTTGTGCAGGCTGGCAAGCATGCAAACCTCTGTACATTCCTGCAGACATACCTTAAGAAGCATTTTTAATATCTATGCCTTAATATATGTATGAAGATCTTTTTGTTTAATTTACTTTTTTCCCTGAATACCATGGTATTCTTGTTCTTTGAGGGTTTTGCCTTTCAAACACCATGATGTAAGAGGGACCTACCATAAGCAGAGCCTGCTTGGTATCACAGATATTGAGATGCAACAGAGCCTCATGGTTTAATTCTCCTGCACTATAAATTGAGGATATAGTTTAGGCTCAGAAATCAGGTTTTGCCAGATTATAGACTTCTTAAAGTTTTAGTTACATAGAAAGATCAATACATATATTTGCATCGTTTTCTTTATAAAATCAATATTTCACTGTGTTCTTCCAACATCAGTATCAGACACATGGATATCTAGTACAAGATTAGAAATAATTTGTAGATTTTTCCCACTTCTCATTTTTTGATACTTCTAAGTATCTTACCTGCTTCCTTGTTATTCTTAGTACAATATTTTAGCTACAATTTAATCAGTATTTCAGTGTTTTCCAGTTTGTTAACAGTCATCTATCATATCTTCTGAAACATACAGGATGTGGTTTTTGGCTGTTGCACTAAGAAGCTTTTTGCAGCTTTTTGCAGCTTTAGAGAAACTTTCAGTTTTAGAGGACTGGAGATATTTTCCTTTGCATAAGAAATAAAATAACATATATGTAGACAATGTTGTGATGTCTTATTAAATTATATTTACTACTATCAAACTTTAATAAAAGTGACATTTGTTGAAGGATCTTATACAATTTACAGAGTGTGAAAATTCCACCTAAAATCATGAGTTTAATGTTTTCCCTTGGCAAGACCCAAGTATCAACCTAACTGCCTTATTTTAACACTTGTCACTTTTTAGGTGTGTCTTTTTCTCTCTTCTGGCTGGAAACAGGAACATGGATGAAATTGAAGCCAACTGAATATAATTTTCCAAGTCAGAAGTATAAATTTACAACCACGTGTTTGGAAATAAAATTATTACAGTGTGTCTAGATGCGATGTATTTCAAGAAAGAAATGCTAAACATTGGTAACCCATCTAGAATGACAAGAAAAGGCATCAGGCCTGAATTTTTTCCCCTAGTTTAGTTTGTACCTGATTTGTGCAGATGAGAAAATTGATAGTACATTTCAGGGAACAAACTGAAATACTGCTTTAGAAATACTCTGAATTGTGAAGCTTGAATGTAAAGTGAGATCTGAATGTGAGGTATGATCAGCAACAGATCAAACTTTAAGACTTTTGTTTTTCCTCTTTTCTGGTTTGTATATATCTTTTTGAATAAATTCTTACACTCCATTTCTTCTCAACATTTTTTTCTACCTATTTCCCATCCTCCTTGAAGAGAATTATTGGATCATTCGGGACTGTTTGCATTAAACAAACTTTCTGCTACTTCAAAATTTTTGATTATTCTGGGCTTTCACCACCATAAAGAAAAAAAAAAAAAGATTATAAATAACATATAAGAAGGGAGCAAACACTTGTTTTGGATGCTAGAAAAAATGAAGGAGCTTCTGTTGGTTTTAAGTTGCAAGTATTTCAGCTATGAATGTTTTTCTAAACTTAAACATAAGATCTCTTTTGGCTGGCTCATCCCCTGCTAATTTTCCTATTCCACTTCTGAAACTTGAAGTCTGTCTTGCAAGGACTGATACCTTGCCTGCAAAGCCAGATGGTTCCATAAGGGAATGGCTGCTACTTGATAAATTGTCTTCTGCTTTCCTTATGTCATGTTGACCTATAAAACACAAATGGCAAATGGCCATATAACAAACTATGCTGGACACTTGCAATCCTGCCAAGATCACTGCAGTTGAATCTTCATTCATCATCAATGCATGTGGTCTAATAATTTTAATTTGGTCATTTTAAGTGTACCATTTTTCTGAGCCAATTTACTAAGCCAGGCCTAAATATTTTTTGTTTCTTACAGTATTGTATTTACACATTCACATAAAATGTTCTGTTGAGATATGGCTTTGTCCTCAGTGCAACAAACTAAAACCTGAATTTTTGGTTTTATGGTGTTCTACTGTTTTAGGAAATTTTATATGACTGCCACCTATATTCATACAACTTTCACTGCAAAATTGGAACCTCATATTCACATTGCTATAGACTTGCTTCCTGCCATTGGAAGTTGCATCACTAGAAAAAAGTGAAAATATGTATTTCCTAAACCCCTTACTTTTCAGTTGATCCTGCTTAAAAAACTTAAAATTCTTGCTTTCGGACCTAACTTGCCATCTAAGAAAGAAAAAATAAACTATAATTCAGTAATGTGATTATAGAAAACATGTATTTTCTTGGATCATTTAAAAATACAAACAATAAAAAAGGTTGAAATTCACACTACTTTAGTTAATTATTACATTGAAGGTATTCACAGTGTAGATATTTTTCAGCATTTTTTCAGATTTACTTCTGTATTTTGCATCATTTCTAGTGCTTGATTTACTCTAGCTGTGGATAAGTCTGCAGTAATCTACTTCAAATTTCTTCTCTGCTTAAAAAATAGCCTCCTGTTCCCCTTGAAGAGGAATTTTTTCTCTTCAAACATGAAGTCCTGGCACCCTTAGTCTAATATATTTCATATATGAAACCTGGCTTTCTACTCAGAATAAAATTATTATTTTTCCTTTCCTAAACTGCTGGATTTCTGGGGCCATATCTGTTCAAATTGCTTTAGAGACGGGGAATTCAGTGGGATGAGGAGGTTCAAGTTACATATTTTTTCTCTTGTTAAACTTAAGATCTTTTCAACTTGTGGCGTTTCCCCAACCCCTTAAAAAAAAAAAAAAAAAGAAAAAAAAAGAAAAAAGAAAAAAAAGAAAAAAGAATGTTAAGTGTTTTTCATTTGGAGGAAAAAAAAAATCAGTATATAAAATCACTTTTACCTCACACAGTGCTGCAACCTAGCTGCTGCAAAAGTCAGCTGGGTGCAAGAACTGTCTTGTTAATGTTCCTGTTTTGGTATTTTTATGTCTCATGGCTGGAGATTTAAGTCCCTAATCTGCAATTTTTCCATTTTAATTGTTTTTCCTGTTTCCATTATCCTTCCATGACAAAATAATTCTATTTTTCAAGTAGCACTGCAGAAAAATCAGTCAACCAAACTTGGATTTGTGAGAATACTCAAAAAGTGCTCCATGAGCAGTGCAGTTTTTCTATAGCCCATCTGATGGCCTTTGCCCCTCAGTGAACGGGGGCTTTAGACTTAGTAAAGAAGTCCTGTAGGGAAAAAACTGGGAGCTTCCTAAGCTAGTTATGAAATTCAAGAAAAAGCACAAGTCTTAGTCCTGCAGTACACAACTAGAAAAGTCAGTTTCAGGTAGAATTGTAACCAGATGGACAAACATCTGCTGCCAACAGAGAAGTTCTGTTTTGCAACTAAGTCAGCTCAATTCCTCCTTCACAAGGAGTGGAGAGGAACAAGAAGAGGGAAGTTGACAATGAGGGTCCATGCTTCAATAGACCAATGCTGTATGACAGAGATACGCAACTCAGAAAAATGTAATAGTTAGGAAAAATCTAAGTATTAAGGACTCTGTTCTGTCTGGCTGGAAACAAGAATATAATATTCTTTATATAACTTGTTTCCTTGCAGAATCATAAAATTATTTAGGTGAGAAAAGACCTTTGAGATCATCAAGTCTAAGCATAAACCTTTCACTACCAAGTCCACCAATAAACCATGTCTGTAAGTGCCACATCTATATGTCTTCTAAATATCTCTGGGGATAGTGACTCAACCACTTCCCTGGGCAGCCTGTTCCAATGCTTCACAACCCTTTCTGTGAAGAAATTTTTCCTAATATCCAATCTAAACTTCTGGTGCAACTTGAGGCCATTTCCTCTTGTCCTATCGCTTGCTACTTGAGAGAAGAAGACTGACATCCACCTTGCTACAACCTCCTTTCAGGTACCTGTAGACAGCAATAAGGTCTCCCCTCAGCCTTCTCTTCTCCAGGCTAAACAGTCGCAGTTCCCTAGGCTGTCCCTCATAAGACTTGTGCTCTAGACCCTTCACCAGCTTAGTTGCCCTTCTTTGTTCATGCTTTAGCACCTCAATCTCAATGTCTTTCTCAGAGTGACAGGCCCAAAACTGAACACGGCATTTGAGGTGGGACCTCATCAGTGCTGAGTATGGGGGACAATTACTTCCCTAGTCCAACCGGCCACACTAATTTGAATACTATATGGAGATGCATTTATATATGCAGGAGATGTGTATACTTTAGTGCCCAACTGTCACCTGAGCCAGCTATATTTAATGAAGGTGTATTCAGAGTATTTTCTGGCTAGCAAGCCAAGGAAAAAGGGATATCTTGAAGCTCCTGCTATGACAGTTTCAGAGTTCGTCTTGCACTAGATCTTTGAGTAACCTGCTAAATACGAAACTCAGTCAGTGTAAAGTGTTTTTATACACAATGTGTACACAGTGGCTTAATGGATGATACTTACATGACCATCACTGATGCCCAACTTGTGAGTAGGCGCTAAGTATAATAATACCTTATTATTAACATCTTTCTTCAGTTGTGCTAAGACACAGGGAACTACCTGGACTATATATGTGCAAAAATAAGTGAAAGGAAATAGAAATTAAGAGCCTAGATACAGAATCAAAATGCAGAGCATCTTGGAGTTTCAAAAGAATCTCCACCAAGGAAAAAGAAGCTTCAAGTAAGCTGAGCTTTTCCAGTTTACAAGGCACTTCCCTCAGCTTTGACTTCCTGAAGGGTCAAAAGAATGGATCAGACTTCCTGTTCTCTCTTTCCTGCTTCTTTGGTCTATATGGAAGAGTGGATTAATTTTGCTGCATTTTACTCCTTGTTGAGACAAATTATCCTGGTGCCTACAGCTCTATGTTTTAGTTATCCTACAAATTCATCATGAGAACAGATTCCCAAAGTCTCACCCTCTGAATGGAAACCAGTGAGCTGAAATGTGTCCAGAACAGTAACCAGTGTCTTCATCTTGCAGTAAGTAGTAATTTAGGTGGGTCTCACACTAGGATTTAGGAGCCATGTTTAAATGCAGTTTGAGACATCAGTCATAATGCAATCTAATGAGGTGGAGAGTGCAAATTGAACTGATTGAAGATCATTCTATAAACCTGTATGACATGGAGTCTATAGAAGCAAATTCCTATGGCTATTGTGAACATCAGAAAGGTCACCAATTGAAACAGAAGCTTTGATTCACTCTTTTACCTCAGAGAACATGCCCTAAGGATAAGGTTGAGGCAGATTGTTTGAACAACGGAGTCAAGTTTGAATTACCTGTGCCATGGATGACTATGGAGTTATAGTTTTTTGTTCTGCCAGTCTGGTTCATTTCATCAGCAATAAATTTAAAAGAAAAAAAAAAAAGAGGCATAAAGGGCAACTGCAGTCCTAGTTTTTTTTTCATTAATGAATGAGCTTTAAAAACTTTTTTATTCCTTTCTGCCTTTGTATCCTCTTTGTTAATCCTGTATAGTAAGAAGTGTAACTGAAAAAGAGAAACATTTTTTTGTTTATTAAAAAATGGAGTTGCATCTGTATCTACCTATTAATCAAAGAAAAGTTTTTCATGTGTGTCATGAAACAAAGAGGGAGTTATGATTTTAAACTCTAGTTAGTATAATGCAGCAATACATACAACACTCTACTTAAGGGCTTCTATCAAAGAATACATTCCTTGCATAATACTTCTAAAGAAGTAATAGTCTTATGACTGATCTGTACTTTCACATGACTGTAGTTGTTCATCATTGAATTTAGCATCAGATTTTTAACTTATTTAATAAATAAAAGAATAACAAGAGTCATAGATAAATCAAAGTGGAGATTTGTGAGGATAGAACTAATATGGGAGACTTTGTGATACATATTTCTTTGCCTTTGAGATAGAGAAATATTTCAGCTCTCCTTTAGAAAATAAAAGTATGTACATAATTAACAAGGGTGACTTTTATGCCTTTGAAGGTTCATTTGAAGTTGGAATTCAAATAATATTTGTGGTATGTGGTAGTGTATCCTGAAAACTCCTAAACAGAACCTAAGAGGGTAAAGCAGTTGTTTAAGGATGAGTAATTTGAGAAGAAAAAAAAAAAAAAATTATTTTTTTTTTTTTCCCCCTGCAGCTAAGGGAGCTTTTAAATATTGCACAAACGAAAACATTTTCAAGTGCTTTACTCAAGAAATCTCCAAAGTACTCTCCAAAACAATCTAAATATGTAATGATAATCCAAAAATGAAACTAGATATGAAATTCCAGCATTTGAGTCAAATTACATTCTGGGATGAAAGTTATTTCAGATGAAGAAATCACACCAAAGAAACAAATGCAAAAATCTTTAAAAATGAATCTATAAACATTTACACAAAATGAACTTGTAGAAGCAGTAGTATACTTACTGACTTGAAGAATTTACATATTTTTGCAAAATACTGCCCAAAATGTTTGTGCATGTCTCTAATGAGCGTTCAATCAAGATTCAGAGTAGATCTATGCAGTCTTTGCATTGCACTTATCAACTGATTTTTATATCAGATTATGTTGCCAGGGTGCCCTTTCCTGATGATATTTTACAAAATTAGTATTAGATCACAGTGTATTTCAATACATTTTACTCTACTCTGCTAGATTAAAGAATGCTTGTTCTTACAGAATAGATTTTCAGAAGTGGTCAGTCTTCAGTTTCGTAACATGTTTTCGATGAGAATCTTAGCAACTACATAGGCTCTGAAGTGGATGGTTAGAGCTTTACAAGGGTCCTACTGCACTGTAAGATTTTTCGTATTCTGGTTCAAAATCTCACAGTGGGAACATCTGAGACCTCTTTAAAACTCTGGACTTATTTTTAAAAGTTGAGCTATCTTGAAAATCTGGTCATGTTGTTTCATGATTTGATTAATGATATGTATAGGCTCAACAATGGCATACAGATACAGCCACAGGCAGACTTGAGTAACTTGTCACATCTGAGTAGTTCCTTGGGATGGATCATATTTGTAACTTCAAAATGCTCCCTAACACAGAGGGCTACTGCACCGCCTCTTTTTCCTTGCCTATCTCTTCTGAAGAGTTCATAGCCATCCAATGCAGTACTCTAGCTGTGGGAGTCATCTCACCATGTTTCTGTGAAGGCAACTACATCGTAGTTTTTCTACTGCATGATGGCTTCCAGCTCCTCCTGTTTGTTGCCCATGCTGTGTGCGTTCATACAGATACACTTCAGCTGGGCTATTGATCCTTGTGATCAGCTGGTGGTTGATCACGTTTAAATCTCCTGGCATTGCTCTGGCAATGCCCAGGTCTCTGCAGACTTCTTCCAGGCCTCCTTACAGGCAAGATGAGATTTCTTAACTTTAGATGCAACTATGAAACTGTTCCACCTCGTGCTCCGTGTGTCAAATGCCCTCAGTTCTGTTAAATGTCACATGTCCCAGTGGGCTCCAGGAGTGTGAGGCTGTCTTTCAAATACCTTGGCCTTGCTTCCACCAGAAGTTACACTAAGCAATAATTAGGCTTTAAATTGGATCAGGTAGTTAGTGGCAGAGGGTTGCAGAGCCCCAGCTTAGTGGCTTCATTCTGTGTCGAGGGTTTAGATTGCGGGGTGACAATAAAACCCTGGCAGATGTATTGTTAACCCCCTCTTCCCTCCCACTTCCCCTTTTTGCCCCTCCCTCTCCCCCATTCCCACTCAGGACAGGCGATCGGGAGGGAAAGAAGGACAGAGAGAAGAGAGTTGGAAAAAATTAAAGATATTTTACTAATGCTACTAATAAGAATAGAGAAAATAATACAAAATATACAAAACCAATCTTGAAAGTCTCAGCAACTGCAGAGCTGGCACCCAAAGTCCTGGATTAGACTCTGCAGCCAACCAGAGCTGGATTTAGTCTGTCACTAGGCTTCAGTTCGCAGGCATGACTAGCAAGGTCCTCTCCTAATGTCGGCCATAAGCAGAAGGGAAAAAGCAAAAAGGCAAAAGGGAAAAAAGAGACGAGATCCTTGTGATCTCCCACTTTTATATGGAGTATTCATGTGAATGGAATATTATACACAGTTGGACAGTTTCTTGGTCACTTGTTTCTCGTCGCCCCTCTCACGAGATGTCCATCCATGCTTATCAATAAGTTTGCATTCCATTGCTAGGTTTACCAAAACATGTGTCTGGTTCTCCAGGAAAATGCAGTTAATATGAAGGCTTTAGCTGACAGGCAAATTCACTAAAAGAGAAACTTATTTTTAACAAAATCAGGACATTCTGGCTTCTCATTTTCAGAAGAAGCACAATCTCTCACTCTGTTTTTTGGGAATATTTTGTTAAGAAACAATTTTATACAGCCCTCATCTTCTCGCAAGTCCATTTTGAAATATGAACTGATGGTTCCTTTATCTGCATAGAAAGCACTTCTTAAGCCTGTAGTCAGCATTCATTTTTTCTTGACTGAAGAGAGCGAATGAGACACGTATGGCTGTGTTTATTACTGTACATGAAACCAAGATCAAGATTGGCCTTGTTTGATCTAATGGATGTGTTTATAAACTTCCAGATCACTTTCCCAGTCTTCTTCGTAAGCAAATAACACTTTCCAAACATAAATATTTAAAAAATCACCTTGTTGACAAGTGTCCTACTTTTCTACTCACCAAATCTGTGGATTGTCCCCACTGGATGACTGAAAGTTATTGACGCTTGTCTTATGATCAACTCTTTCTAATTGCTAAACCAAGAAATGAAGACTGTTACTGTGGCATGCCCTTGTGCAGAGTCCTCAGGTGGAAAAGGTGGGACAAGGAGGCAGAGTGTCACTGCACTCAGTCTCTCATCTATGAGCATTTGTACAGGTTTACTCACAGTCAGGATGTAGTCTAGAGTATCTGGACTGTGATGGTGATAACTGAATTTTATAGATCCTTACTCCATGATCAATCTAATTTAAATAAATTGGAAGCACTAAAAACACAGGGGACCACATAAAAGACCCTAAAAATTATCAAGACTTTATGCATCAGCTTCTGACCCTCTGTTCCAGTACCATGATTCTTGGACTGCATTAGCATTCCTGTGCAGTGAGGTCACTTCAATTACTTATATTTTTCAGACTTAAAACTAATGAGGTCACTACTCAAATGATATATCTCTTAATTCTGGGGAATTATACAGTTAGAGTCTGAATTCAGGAAAACAAGGATGACAGGAGACAATCTAATTTGCTCTTGTTTTATTTTTTTGCTGTATAAACCAGTGATTTTCTTAAGTTTAGGAGGGTGTCTTTTGGAGGGAGACACAGTCAATACTTCCATTACATCATCAATAAGCATAGTCATCACACCACTAGTTTTAAAGACTGGAACAACTAGTCTATAAAACAGAAAACTATAAAATTCAATATGTTGATGTACATCCTCTGTTTCAGTCATCTTTGCTCCTTAAGCACGTGGCACACCACAACCACCAAAGCCTCTTTACTATCCCCAGTAAAACCATAGTCATGCTATAAACATGTGGAGCTGAACTAACAGTGCAGCAATAGGAACAACTTCACTGAATAAACTAGTAATATGTCTACTTCACCACTAAAGGAAAACTTTCCATGTAAATCAAAACACAAAGATCCCTATTCAAACCAACCAGAGCAATCTCTTCCTTGTTCATGTGCACTGCTGTTTTTCTGCTGGGAAACACTTTCATATTTTCTTGCAGAAATTACTGACTCAATATTATATTTTAATTTACTTTTGTTATGTGGATTTAACTCTGAAGGAAAGTGCCATATTCACAGCTGTGGAAGTCTGGTTTTCTGCCTCAGAAGAGATGTTGCAGAGTAAAGTAAGTAACGTTGATTTCTGAAATGTCTTAGTCCTGATGTAAAAGGTGAAAACAAATCCACCAATAATGGATTTCCGTTAATGCCACTGTGGCAATTTTTTGATTTAAAAACCAGTTTTGACTGAGAAGATGCATTGCCTTGTCATTGTCATATGTGATTCAATGGAATCTTGTGGCAAACTGTGCCATTGATTGTCGTGTCTTCTGGATTTCAATAGCCATCTCTGATACTGCCTGACTTCAAATACTCCACAAAGGCAGGATAATTTTATTATTTTTTGCTAATTTTGTTTTCTTCATGGATTTTCTGTCTCACTAATAGATATAACATTTTATTATAATGAAAAAGGAAACAATTCATTATTAATATTAAATATTAATTTTTAATATTTTTTGAGAATAGGCCTTGACTGCATTGTAAGTAGTTTTATGAAAAGCAGAAAAGTTGTAGGCCATCCTGTCTACAAAGTAATTCTTATTCTTAAGAAAAGACATTACCTTGTACATCACTAAGTTTATCTTAACAGCCTATAGATCTGCAAGGTCTTTTACTATCTTCCTGAATCTCTTTCAGTAGGCCACTCTATTCTCAGAATTCTAGAGACTGCTCTTAGAAACATTCCTGTAGTATTTTTCTCCAGTGTTTTCAGGTTTGTGTGTACCTGCTGAGACCTCTAACAGAACTGCTAGAAGGTATTGTTCACATTAGTGCTTCATGAATGCACCCACCATCAGGAAATTAAATATAGTAAAATGGGAAATCTTTCTCTTTGTCAGTACAGCATGCATTTGAATGAGTATTATCTCATGTAAAGGTGCTGTGTCACCAGCTGAATCATCTTATTGCTAAAATCATTTTTATGAATAATACTCCACATAATGGACCTGATTTATATTGTTACATTCTAAGTAAAGAACAGAAATTGATAAGGAAAAAGATTTTCTGTGATTCTATTGTTGCAAGGGGATTTGATAAATGCAATTTTTATCAGAAAGGCTATGGTATATAGTTTGACAACTAAGTTACTACACTGACTGAAGAATTCTTTTCCATATGCTGTGTTGTGTCAAAAGAAGCATCATCTGTAATCATTGGTATTGGGATTGTCAGAGGTGCAAGGTCAATAATCTAGCTGAACAGTTAGAAGAAATAATCGATTTCTTCTACTTCAGATTATGATCATACAGACAGCATCACATGGGTTGTCATTTGAAATAGTATAAGTTGGGATAAGTCTTATACATTACAAAAATAGACCTCACCAAGATGCCCTAGAATTGCTAGTAGAATATGAATAACTAGATCAGGATATTTCTTCTACTGAAACATGTTTTTATACCAAAAAGCATCAAAGTGAGGACTATATAACCTGGGATGAGGTTGTTCGATTTGAAGTCAAGAACCAAACTTTTAATTATATTCTATAGCAGACATTTCCTATGTTTAGTTTCCCCTAATGTTATAAAGGACAAAATCAAATAAAATCTCCACAGAGCAGAAAAAATCCATCCCTACAGTCTCTGTGAGTCATAAATCCAAAAAGTGCCTAATAAAGGATTTAACTCTTTTACATGTTTTCTGATGCCTACCTGCATAATGACTTAAATTTCTATTTATTTGTGAAATGAAACTGCTTGTGGTTAGAGTATCAAGTAAATAAGTAAAATCCTGACTTTTTTCACCCACCTACCACATTAAGCACAGTTTGTAAAGTTTAATCTAAGAGTACATAAGATTTGACAAAAGTAACTTACACTTGCTTATCCACCCAAACCTCCCCTACCCCTTGGGAGCTTCATCAATTGAATTTTTCTAAGGTTTTGAAATGACAAGGGGAAAAACACCCAACAAACCTTCCAGCTATCAGGATGCTGACTTTGTGCAGTTCTATTTTTATTTTTAATTGAATTTTACTTGATTGGTGGAAGTGCAATAAAAATAGTACTCCACTTAATAGAACAAATACAGGATCACATCAGCAAGAAAAGTATGACAAAGTATGATTTTTGCCATTTTGTGCCTACAGTGACCTGTGATATGCTCAACATGTAATTCATTCTCTGGTTTCTTTACCAAGACTGTCAACAATGGGGTAATTAGGACTAATCGTAATGGTGAGTTCAATTGTCTGGATGCTAGTGCATTATAAAGGGAATGATGTGCATAATGACCTTTGGTTGTTAGTGACCGAATATTTTGTATCACTCACAGCTCTGTGTTTTATCTGCCTAACATTTTTAGGTGAGATGAGGCCATTGAAACCATTTTGCCTTTCTCTGGTGTAGTCTCTGCCAAAATCTTCAGCAAATAATTTCTCCCTCGTGTATAATTCTTGGATGAGAACACATCATCTGGAAAGATATCTCACTTTGATATTGAAGCACCAAACAATCCTTTTTGTCTATTAGGAATATTTTAATGTGATTAATATAAGTATTCTTAATTGTATTTCAAGATAGCTTTATAGGTAGTAATAGTCTGAAGACCTGAGACCTGTTTCAAGGTTCTAAATAGTTCAGCTTTATTTTTTTTCCCCTTCCCTTTCCTTTCCCATTTCCTTTCCCATTTCTTTCCCATTTCTTTTCCCCTTCCCTTCCTTTCCCTTCCCTTCCCTTCCCTTCCCTTCCCTTCCCTTCCCTTCCCTTCCCTTCCCTTCCCTTCCCTTCCCTTCCCTTCCCTTCCCTTCCCTTCCCTTCCCTTCCCTTCCCTTCCCTTCCCTTCCCTTCCTTTTTTTCTCTATTTCTAGTCTAAGATGGCATGATCAAGGCAGAACCTCTGGATCAGACTACAGCTCCAGGATAATGATCTCCTGCTGCCACACAAATATGCAAAATCTGAACTAAAGACATTTCAAAGCAAGAGATACTGATGCTCAGATGTTTTAGTTTAAGGATTTTCTTTTCTGCTGTGTAACTTAAAGGTGACTTTGTGTGATGAAAGGTAGTGCAGAAGAGGTAACAGTGTTTTTCTACACTGCTTATTATCCTAGCAGTCTCTTTGGGCAAGAAAAAAAGAATTTTTTTCCTTGTTTATTTTCACTAAGCTACTCCATTATTATCATATACAATTACTGTAATTTTCACTACTAGAAAAAGGAATTCAGAGATTAGTACAAGACAGATGCTCTAAACAGCTGTAATAAAGGTACCTGGGCATAATATAGTGGACAATATGTATGACTACTAGTAGCCATTACTGGCCAAACCTAAATGATGTAACAAAAAATGATTGTAACAGAGACCAAACACAAAAATAAATGGTACCTAATTCAAACAAGTTCTATTCAAAGCAATCTCTGAGGGAAGGTATGAAACAAATTGGTAGACATGGTGGGAGAGGGGAAATGAAGTGATGAATAAACACTTCTAATGCAAAGACCCAAAGTCACAGTCAGCCAAGTGATTTAGAATAAGTTGTATCATCACAATTTGAACATATATACATGTAGCATCTTTCCCCCTCTTCTGGAAATAGCCATAAGCAGATCAAAAAGTTTTCAGTTGCAAGAATGTCATAATTGCAACTATTAAAAATATTTTTGTAGTGTTCTATAACTGAGAATTGTATTACTTTCTTGCACTTGTCAAAAATGTGACACAAAGTAGTTTCTGCTCTTTGACTGAATGTATATAAAATCTTACTTGCAAAGTCTTACACATGAACAATAAAAGATATGCCATTTCAATAACTTTTTCTGGAAAGAAAATTTCAAAAATATACCTTTCATAGAAGGCACACACAAGTTCTATACAGCTCCAGTAAATAGACACTTAAATGCCTGACTTAATTATTTTTCAGTGCTCACCTAACTTTAATTACACACTCTAGACTCTGGAGAAGCACACACTCTAGGCCTCTAGAACAAGACGAATATATGTGTATATAAGTGCACTATTGAGAGATGTATTAACCTTTTTATAGAAATAATGGGCTCAGTTTTCAAGGAGGTGTAGATCTGGTTATAGAGCTTTCAGTTTTGTTGTCTTAAGGCACAGATGTGTAGTGGTGTGTGAATGCAGAGAACATGCAGATTTGTGTCACACAAGGTATCGCTGAAGGTGGGGAGGGCAGTGAGAGCTGGCCCTAGGACTGACTCCACATGAAGCCTAACTTTTCTGTCAAGAGCTCATTATCTCCATGAGGCTCATTAGCTTAGGAATAATACTGGATAAAAGCATGTGGAGTCCGTTTGGATCTGAGCTTGTACATCTATGAGTGTGGTGAAACTTCCCTTCAAGAGCCTTTGGCTCAAACAAGATGTTTGGAAGGCAGTGGACTCAGAAGACTGCTGACATCTCGGGGAAAAAAAGGCAAGTCTTCTATTCATTTTGGTACCTTGTTTCTGATCTAATAAAGCTTGGACGTCACTGCAGGAATACAAAATTGTTCAGAATAGGGACAGGATTTACACCCAAAGTTGTAATGATGAGTCAATGTGTTTGTAATATGTGAAGTTTACCTTTTTAATTTTTATTCAATTTAGCTTCTTTTTGGTGTATAATCTTATCAGTTCTTCCATAGGCAAAATTTCCATTAATCTGAAGAAGAGGTTTTTCCATTGAAGATGCTATAAGCAGGCAATGCTTTTCCATCCAACAGACTGCTGGGTGCGTTTAAATTCTAATCAATATGTGTACTGAGATACGTGGTTATTTGCAAGCAAGACTTCTCCGTGTGCCTAGGCTGCTATGAAACCTTACAGAAAATTAAACAGAAACTGGGCCCTGAGCCCAGGAAAACCAAACCACCACTGCCAAAAAACAATATACTGAAACATTATACATCTGACATAATACCAAGTACTCTCATTAGCTTTGTGTTTGCAAAAATACTTTCTTAGCAATGTTGTTTTTTAAAGCCACCTCAGACTGATTCTGCGTGTAAAAAAACATATAAGCCCCTACTGTAAGCTGTCCTGTGCTGTTCCAGTGCTTGGGCCTGCAAAACCAGTACATTACAATTTCTTATCTTTTGCTTGTGAAATATAGTTAAAATCATGTCTCTGACCTTGAGAATGACTTAGTTTAAATACCCACACCGCAGTCCCTTAGAAGAAAATGAAGAGTAGGCACTACACATAGTTCAGCCCCTTCTTCCAAAGGGAAGATCCAAAGCATGTATAATCTTTTCTTGAGGTGTAAATAATTTCTTAGTTCAATAGTGAGTGGGGCTAGCTGCAGCCACTGCCAAGGTTGTCCAGGAAAGATCACGTTATGAATTTTGTTCAATAAATAATTATGCTCCTTTTGCACAGTTTCTTTGAGGCCTTTGATCACAAAAATGAAGCCTATGGTTGTCTCTGTACATTTGGGGTTTTCTCTCCTTTTTACAAATGACTGACTCACCACTGTGTGATCCTGAGAGGTGCACAGTCCAACAGCAAAGTGCATCAGCCAAAACAGAGTCATGTCCTGCTTTAAAAGAGCAGGCTGTGTATGTTCAGGAACACCTCAGCTTCAAAAAGCTAAATGCTTGCATTACTGTTAGAGTGACAGAGAAAGGAGTTTGCCTTGTGATAAAAAGCTAGCGGTACACACTTCAGTAACGTTTTTGATATTTGAGTCCTAGGTTATGTGAAAGCTACTAAGAAGTCTTTCAGGAAGCAGATATTTTCAGGTGCATTTGAATATATGGAAACCTGGCATAGTCTGTCACACAGTGTGAAATCAGATTAAATAGAAATACTGAGTTATGGTGTGGCAGTGGTGGATGATGAACACAGAACAATATTATCTAAACAGTGTTGGTGGTAGGCAGGTAGGCAGACCATGTTTGACATAGTTTGGTTTCACAGGAAGATAATACCAGTTTTGTTTGTGACAATGTTTAATTCTTGTCTCATCTCAACTGTTCATCATGCAGGGTTTTAAAATCTCTACACAGCCAAAGCACAACAGGTCTAAACCTGAAATTTCTTATTCTGGTCTCAGCAAAGCATTTCACACAGTTTTAGTCTTAAGGCCTCATTTCTTTTTGTCTAATAGTAACATTTACAAGAGTTTCACTTTTCAGTTATGATTTTTTTCAGTGGCATAGAGTGGATAGATCAGCTCTGGATCAGTACTTCATTGGCATCTCATGATAATACTAGCTAGAACAGGATACAAATAGCAACATTCAAACAGAATATCAAAACTTGATAGGATAGAGGCACAACACCAAATGAATATAGCACAGCATAGGTCTAATTTCACTAGTGTCTTGCATCTTGTCAATATGAATGTTAAGTGAGCACAAACTACTGTAAAATGCTGCTTATCAGAATATGAATATTTTAGATAAAATTTGAACAGGCAGAAATGATAAAAGTGATCCCAGTTTAAAGAACTGGACAAACAGGTCCAGCTTTAAAAGATTGGTTTCAGAATCCTTGCAGCTTCTTGAATGAACATTATACATCAGAAAATAAGTGTGTATTTAAGAGAGGCTGAACAAAGAAAATTTCATCCTTTAAATCAAGAAGAAGAATCTCTTTTGCTGCTTGTATATTCTACTTCAAAGTCCATATTTATGCTGCTAAACGGGTGGTTTTTTATACAAGATTTTATGAAAAGACTAGGAGAATGACATGTGAAAATAAATCCCTGGAGGTTTCTGGTATGACCATATGAAGTTTAGTGACTTGAGCTAATCTTGCTGTAATTCTTCAGAAAAAAAAACAACCAAGAAATGTTCACTTGAAAACTCTGGATGAGCTATCTCAAATTAAATCTGACCAATGCAAAAATTATTACTCAGCTTTATATCTTGACATTTCAGACATTTTGACTGCCTTTTTTTTTCCTTTGATTCTCCTTGCACAAAGAAAAGAATGAAGGACAGTTATTCAGAGAGAAACTTAAAAGACCACAAGCTGCACTAAAACATTGGTTTTTACAGTGTCATCTACACCAAATCAACTTAACGAAGCCGTAGGACACTAATTTAGTAATTTCAAGACTTCTGCCTTCATTGTGTTTGCCAACACTTGAAGGCTGTCATTCACAATTTCATGCCTTTTCTTCATTACATACCAAGGACTGTTCTTTTTCTTTTTAAAACTAGGAATGTGAAAAACTATTCACTCATCACTTTAAGAAAAATGTAAAAAAAAAACCAAAAAAACATTTAATTACTAAGGGGAACTTGCTGATAATGTTTCTTTGATTTTTCATGAACATCCAGGGAACTCAATCAAGCAGTATGACATGCACAAGCAAAACTAGCCCCTGTTATGAAGAGCTGAAAAAACACAGCCTGTAGCAGGCAGATACTGCAGACAAACAGCTGAGAAAGGGCTTATGGAAGAAGATGTTAAATGACCTCAGCTAACACAAGCACAGCCCTGATCACCTGGAAATAGAGAAACAACAGCAGTGGTTCTCATTATCAGGCCATTTCTGTGTAAAGGTGTGACTGACTGGCCCACTGAAAAGCTGCTTCTAGCAGTTCTGTGTTGTTCATCCACCCTCCTGAGATCCCCTCACCTCTGGACTGAACTGTAGACTTCTGCAGGTCCAGCAGCCTCTCCTAATACAGACCTGGCTCCAGAAAACTCACTTTGGCCCTTGCCATGTCCATATGTTCGCCACTTCCTCCTGGGCAACTGGATGAGTCTGATGGGCCCTGTTGCCTGCACACAAGTGCTGTTTTGCAAGTCAGTCGCTTTGGCAAAATAATATTGCATTATCTAATTGCAATCAAGCCATCAGTCAGTATTCTGTTTTTCCAAACCTGTTTTATGTTTTGTTAGGCAGAGACAATGCTTTAGGATGAGCTGCAAAGTCTTTCTGTCAAGATTATCTGAGGTCATCCAGCAGACACCTTCACAGCTTTTAAGCATGACCAAATTAGTTTGTGAGGCCATATTTGCTTATTTGGGATACAAGGGAAGACTCAGCACCTTGAGCTATTGGGTAACGCAATACAGCCAGACACATTTAGAGAGAAAACAGCAGTCCTAGACTCTAGTGACTCCAGAATTGTTGCACTAACAACCTCCACAAAAGTTGTGTTTTGATTGAACTTGATTTTGTTAGTGGCCAACTGCTTACAGGTATCAGCTGTTTAACATTTACTGTTTCCCTGGTTGCTCAGATACTGGTGTGGTGATGTCTCTCTTTTCTAGTTGCTAGTTACAATTTGTGACCAATTTGTTCAGAGAAGAATTAACTGGAAAAATTGTTTCATTGTGCAGGCTTAAATCACAAGCAGTCTTCTTAAAAACCTGGACAGTTCATTTTTTTCATCTTACAAGCAGACGCTCTGGTATGTCTTTGTGAAACTGTCATTTGCAGGGACACTTTGTCAGCATATATGAAATCCTTCTTGTGAATCCTACCTTGCAAATATGTATTTCTGGCTATTGGATTACATCACATAGTCTAACAGATTTAATTTCCCAAACCCTTGTGAAAGTGTTGCAGTTTTTTTCTCGCAGAGCGCAAATTACGTTCTCTATTCCTTCATGCATTTAATTCATCTTCTGTCATTTTCCCAGCATTTTCTGCAGTGGTAGAAAAGTGAATGTTGATAAGTACAGCATTGTGAGGTCCCCAAAATCAGTTGTATGTCTCCTCTTTCTTTTATCCCAATGGCAACAGACTTAAAGAGTTCTGAAATAGTAGCCTGGCCCTCCCTTTGGCCTGGTTTGCTGTTCTACACATGCCTTCTCCATCTTCTGCTTTTTACAAACATTTCTTCCTTTTAATAAGTGTATTTACACTAACTTTTCTTTTTTTTTTTTTTCCTTTTTTTATCTTTTAGCCCAGTCCAGCAACAAATACTCTGTGTGAGCTGGAAAGATTCAGGTCGCTTTTTCTTTTTGAACAGTGTAGTTTAAGCCACCTTTCAGCCAAATCCCTCAAGGACTTCTGGCAGCAACCTGCATTGCTTAGTCGTACTGCCTCTGGCCAATGCATTCTATTCAGTTGGTACATCTCCTTAGCGCTCTTGATAGGACTCTGTCTCTGAAGAGGCATAATTTAGTGACAATTCTGTCACTCTGCTTTGTAACTTTTGTCTAGATTGAACTAGTGTCTCTGCAGGTGGTCTGTCTCCTGCTACACTGTAATGAAATGGAAAAGGGCTGAAAACAAATAAGTGCCCTAATAATTTTTCAGGGGAAACAGCTAGGCCAAAGTACTCTCCCTAAATAGTAGAGCTCACTCAAAAAATCCCAGTCACAAAAGCATTATTTTTCTACATCAAAATCATTTGCCCTAGTGTTTGATGGACTACTGGTAGTAATCTGGGTGTATTCAGATTGGTTCTTGCACCCAGTGTCTTCTTGGAGTGCATAAGTAATGAATAACTGAATTTTCATCAAGATTGGGGGAAAAAAAATTTGGGGACACTTCACTGCCCCATAGAGGGGATTTTTTTTTTTCCCCATCAACTTATATCGGTCTCATTAAGTTACGGAAAACACCTCAGCTACTGTAAACACCTAACTTTATCTTAGTCTAAGAATGGCTTCTTGTCACCCAGCAAAAGTGAAAAAATAAGTTATTTTACAGCCCTTTGAACACATTATTTGAAGTAGTTAATGTGAATTTAAACTTAATAATGTTACCTTTTAAGTAAAAAAAAAAAAAAAAAAAGCAGAAAAATAAATTATTTAACCAAAACTCTATGTGAAATCTTAAACCTAAAGAGTATAAGTTGACTTCTTTGAATAAAAGTGCAACAGTTTCGCAGAGTGAATAGGATAGGTCAATGAGTTTTCCTCTGGGCAGAGTATGACCTATAATCCAGAAGGTGAACGGGTACATCTTCAATATTTTATTTTTCTCCCCATTAAATGGTTACTCTCTGGTAAATTTGTTTTAAAGCACTGAAGAAAATATTATTAGGTTCTTCCTAAGTATTTGGTGCCTTAAACACTGAACTATCTGAAAGCTTCAGTAACATGATTTTTTATGAGAAACCTTTGGTATAAATTATCATCTCTGTTTTACAGATAACTTCCTAAAATAGAGAGGCATTTAGAGGAATCCAAGATTATTCAAGGCAACCACACTAGGGAAAAAACCCAACATATACCTGTTTGGACTTGTGTTTCAGGCCTGGAATATTTTAAGGTGCATTAAATACACGTGGACAACTAAAACTCAAATCCAAGTATCCTTTAATTTGAGCTGCCAACCTGAAAAATACCTATGACCCTGTTTTGACAAAGCAGTTTCAATCATATTAGCACTTAGTTTGTGCACACCAAAACTTCTGTTGTTGCTGATTGCAGGTATGAGTACCAGGTCCTCAGGGCTTTCAGGTGGACAACCAGAAGCAGTCATCCATGAGCTAGACCCCAGCTGTTCCTTTGACACCGCAGACTAAAGGATGTGCTTCTCAGGACTCTGCTTAAGAGTCACCCTAACCTAGAAACACCTGAGGTCTGCAGGCTGGCCTTTGTGAGGCTTATCAAGGAACGGCTTGACTGAGCCCAGCAGCTCAGCCCCTCCCAAGCCTCAGGTCTAAGCGCTTTCAGAACATGAGAGCTGCTCTTGCCCTGTTTGCAGAAGATGGTTTCCTAGGTCTTCTCAAAAATCCTCACAAAAGACAGTTACTGCCACAGCCTTGAGGGCACCACCAGCTCTGATCATCCCTGCAAACTCTAGGCCTCCCCCCACCTCTCTACAGCCCAGGACTCCAACTCCCTCAGAGTTGTCATCCTCTGCACCAGTGACACAATAGCGGGGCCAGTCTCCAGCTCCCACAACCCTGACCTGGCTAGCCATGGGTCCCAACAAGCAGGGCTCCAGCCTGAGATTGGCTTCCTGGCTTGTCCTTGGACCTGGCTAATCACTATGGACCTACCCAACTGGGTTCAGCCATGGTTCCACAGCATCCTGTCCCTTGCTGCACAGTGACAGACACAGAGTAAAAGAGAGCTTCTGGCCAGATTCCCTTTATTAGGAGTGATAACATGCTCAAATACCATTTGTACTAATGTTGGCCCGTTCTTGTTTGCCATTTTCTCTGATTTCACACAGCCTAAGTATCATTCAGCTCAAGACAATAATTAATCCATTTTCTTTCCACATAAATGTCATCTAGAAAAACTGGACTACTGAAGTGTGTGCAGGAAGCGTACAGAGAACTAGTATCTTCCTTATATTAGACTAAGATGCCTTCTGGTATAGGTATGCCCTGTCTCATCAGCTGAAAAAACCCAGCCTTTTCATGGCATTGTTAGTACAGGAGTAATTAAACAACAGATGAGTGTGTGTGTACACGTAAGTGTGATTAAAGACATCAATTTCTAATTCTTTACAAAGGACAGTGCATTTAGGCTGGCTGTATATCTTCAGTGTGTATTCTCCAAACACCAATTTACCATTTGAGAAGTGTGTGCATGGGGGAAATAGTATTTTTCAGTCATCCAGTAAAAGACTCGATCATTTTTCACTTTCGATTTTAAAGGGAAATTCTTAGGCATCTGTTCAAAAGGGCTCTCAAGACTGTGAAACCCAGAGGAGATCCTCAAAGATACTTCTCTACAGTTTAAAATAAAATGTCTATTTTGTAAAAAGAAGTGGGAGTAAGAAATATACCCATTGGTACAGTTCCCATTGGCTGCCTCTTCAGTGTGCTGCCTTTCTGTAGCTCCCCTTTAGAGTTTTAGCTCCCTCCTTGTATAGGGAAGTGGATGCTGAAATGTTAGGTGACATGCAATTATATTATCATGTTTAAATTCCAGCTGTAAATTTAGCTGACAATAGCACATCTTTTCCTTTCTGAAACCCAAGCAGGCCTGTTGAACACCTGGGTAAGCCTCAGATTATCTTGCTTTAATATGGTCCAATTATTAGGTAGTATATATGCCTAAGCATCTTAATTCAGTTTGCACTTTCAAACAGCCTTACTTTGGCTTGTTTAACTAAAAAACCTGATAATCCTCAGAATAATATTTTGCTGAATAATTTTTTATGAAAGTCAAATAACTGATGGAGGAGTAACCAGACAAGAAACATACCATCTTAGTCATGAAAGTTGAGACATTTATTTCATAGATTTCATCCTCGTGCCAGATTATTGATAGGAACACACATGTTACAGAGTTTGGAACTTTTTACTAAGGTGTAATTTTGCACTTTAATCAAGATCTTTACTGAAAGATTCGTCCATTCTACAGCAATTAAACAAATTTACACAAATGGCAATAAAGATTGATATACTACCTCTATTAGTGTAAACTGTGTGATGCTGAAATCCCAGGGCATCAGGACAAACAGCACTCAGGGGCCACCAGAGGCAAAGCGTGTCCCATGTTGCATCACAAAGAGCACTGTCTGCTTCAGATGATGCTACTGAAGAAAGGATGGGGCAGGAATTGTTGTGGTCCATGTAAATACAGATTGCACATTATGTTTGCATGTATGATCGATGCTTGTGTAAACCTTATTGCAAGATTGTAATTAATTATTTGGCCTCATTACAAATGTTTCCTTAATTCAAGAGGTAGGCAGTTTGCAGAGAGAGATGTCAAATTTCACCTCCAAGGTCCTCTCTCAGGGTTGTAACCTGTGTTTGATCAGTAATCATTTTGAGGCTGTCAGTTCTGTGCTCCCTACCTGTCATTTCTGTAGGTTTTTTTTTTTTTCCGCTCAAGCTCCCTATGGCTTTATCTTTGAATTATTTTTTTCATTTTCCCAGTAGCTTTTTTTCATGTTTCTTGCCTGAATCTCTCAGGCTTCCAGAGCACTGACAGAGAAACTAACAGCTGAATGACAATGACGTCCAGGGCACTGTATATGTTTAGAGAGAGAGTGAGGAGGTCTGATAAGGCTTGATACAAAGGGATTTTTCCTTTCACAGAATGGTAGGGCACAATGCACATATCTTCCTTGAAGAGATGTGGGCTTCAGATAATTATTTAAATGTTAGTAAAAATACTTGTATAACAAAAACCTTACATTTTCTTTGCAATAGTAACAATTTACTCTAAAATGCAAAATTGCTTTTGAGAGTGCCCATCTCTTTGTGCTGAAGCTCTTAAAGGACAAACTGCAACAGCAATTGCTTTTGTGCTAATGCTCGCTACAAGGAAGGATTTAATTTTGTGATTCATAAATATCATTAAACCCTAATTTATAAACATAATCCTTATGAGATATAAAGTAACCAATCAGGCCAAAGCAATTAGAATTTCTACTTTGTTGTATTTTTAGTATAAATTCATTATGTTTATCTGCACATTCTCAATCTTATGGTTGCCATTAGACTGTATTAATGAGAACACGACACTGAGCCAATCTTAGCAACAGCAGCTGTACCAACAAAATGCTCTCCTGAGGAATATTGATTTCCCTTCTTGGATGTACTTAAACAAAGGCTGGTATTGCAGACATCTTAACCTGTGTGTGCTCTAGTCTTCTGAACATTATTACATCATAGCCTTTTATTTATGAGAGAGAATTATTCAACACTTTGACAGAGGTGTGGTCTGAGATGTGTAGCCTTACTAGTTTGCTGGATAGTAGCTAACACATGCAAAAAAGTAGTATTAAACATTTTTCAAAAATATATTTTCCTAAGCACACTAGTTCAACAATTACATTTCTGACATTAAAAAAAAAAAAGAAAGTAGGGAACAGAATACAGAATATTACTGAACTCCTGGTAGTGGAAATTTGTCTTTTTCTCATTAACAATGTGTGGCATTTCTGTAAAAGCTTCAGAGAGGAGGCCAAAATGGCTGCTTGGGATTCTCAGTGCTTACTGCAGGAGACACACTGTCAATTGTGCCTGTGTTTAAAGATTGCTGGAGATTTGGGCAAACAAAGCAAAGCAAAAATTAATAACTCTTCTTGAAAATGCAATCCATGCTCTTGTCTTTCTGGCATTTGTAACACTCCTTCTTCTGTGTACAATGTGAGCATGTATTGCTTTATTTGATAACAACTTTGTAAGACTGAAAAATGCCCTAAGTGTCAATGAGAATTAAATATGCTCTTCAGAAGCCTCAAATGTTTCCGCACAGGTATTGACATGTAAGATCTGTAATCAAATTACCCAATGAATAAAAAGTGGTTCTGGAACTGTTCTGAAGGGGGAGCACCATCAGAGTGGGGGCATTTGGGTGTGCTCATTCTGATAGCTGTTTATTAAAACAAGGAAAAAATCAGTGCTTCTTGCTGAACTGAAAGAGGAGCAAAGTTCAAACTCATAATTAAAATGTGTAGTGAAGATCAGATTGAGAAGTGGCTGCCAAAGCAAAGATCTAGGGTGATAATATTGGGCTACATTTTGAAGTTGCAGTAGGGACATTCTTGTTGTATTTCATGTGCTGAATTACTATTGTCCAAAGAGGACTACTTGAGCTCTCTGGCAGCAGGTTAAATATGTAGTCAGCAGGAACACCACTGCTAGAGGGAGGACATTAAAAAATTATGACATCTGTCAAATGCCCCGGGGGACAAGATGGAGATGGAGAGGACAAAATGCAGGACAAACGTCTTTGCTGCTGGTTAAAGTTACACCCTCATGACTTCAGCACAGGTACCACAAATTCAAAGGGGCCACTCAAGTGATGGAAAATCACGATAAGGTTCATGGTGGATGCTGTTCATTATGTATCTTTGGTTTTTATTTTGTCAAACAATGCTTACGTCTAACCAGAGGCTGTGGTTAACTGTTGGGGAGGGTTTCTTGCCCTGGCAGCTGCCTGTTGGGTCGTGTGGAGCCTGCTGGAAGGAAGGCGAGACTGACCCTCCAAAGTGAGCAAGCATTCATAGCTAAGGGGCACCTTTGCTGACAGTGAAGTAGCACAGACAGAGCATGTGAAAGACAACAAAGAATCAGGAGCCTGCAGCAGAGCAGACAGTGGAAGACAGCTGGGAAAAACAGGGAGCAGAACAAGCCAAGCCCCAGGGGTCATGAGATTTTTTTTTTTTCTGAGAGAACCAAAGGGGACTGTGCAAACTTCTGTACTGTGCAAATCTCAGCCTCATCCAAAAATCAACTGAGTTATTGAACTAAGAACAGGCCTAGAGCCAAAGGATCTCACTACAGGGACACAGTGGACAGGGGCTCATTTATAAAACATTTTTATTTATAATCCGTCTCATTCTGAGCTTTCTCTGTTTTAGAAAGTTTATTCTTGTTCATGTTGTGATGCAGCCTGGCTCTGGAGCTTGCAAAGCACAGCATGGCTCTGGGGGCACTTGCTCTGAGAAATGGGTGCTGTCAGACCCACCTCAGGGTACTGGCAAACTTGGGGTCGCTTCACAGCTATACAATGCTTAGTGACATCCTGGCAGGCTAGTTCCTGCTCCAGAAGGAGCAGGATATCAGAAGAGGAAAGAAAACATTAATTTTATTAAGGTTCTATGTGCATGTTACTGGGCTTTCCAATCGTTACTAATTCAAGCGTATGATTACTTAGATTTGATATGAAACTTGATAGTTGTCTTCTTCTTCCTATGTCTCCTCCCCCAGTTTCTTCTGCATAGCTTTCTCAATTTCTCAGTACATGATACCTATATCTATCTAAAATAGAGGTTCAAGTTTGGATTATAAATTGTTGCCTTCTAGGGATGATTTGTGTCTGGGACTGTTTTTACTTACTATAAATATCTGGGCCAAGGTCTATTGATACTACTGTGCTTTCATTTAGTACACAGAAGTTTATTATTCTGCAAATTCAACAATGGAAGGCAGTATATGATAATTTTACAGATGTTTTAATAATGAATGAAATACCATCTCTGACATTATATACTGAATTGTCAAGACTTAGCTTACGTTACAAGAGCCCTCTAAATTTTTTCCAGTAAAGTACTTTTAATGTTAAATGCTGACTCCACAGCTTTTTCTTTATAATCAACTACAATAGAAACTTCCATGATGTCTTGTGTTTTCCTGCCTGTTTGGTTGCAGAATAGCTCTCGGGATTTCTTTTTTATAGTTTTCAATGCATGATTTCTCTGCAGTTTTGCTAAGTCTGGTTTAGTTGTTTGCTCCCTGAGCAATACAGGTGACTAAATGTAGTGCACACATAATTTTCAGTTTCAAGAACAGTATAAAGAAACAGGTCTACTTAGAAGATTAATGAGGTGAGTACAGGTAGGAGTAAAAGTAGCTGGTGGTTCTGTATTATTTCATCAGATGGAAGTAAAATCCTATAAATTATAGTCATGAATTTGCAGTCATTTCAAAGAGGCACAATACACGTTTGCCAGCCTATTTACATAAGTATCTGTGAAAAAAAGAAAAACAAACACACTCAAAAGAAACAAATAAACAATTACAAAAAACCACACCACAACCCAAAAAACTAAAAAAACAAAACAAAACAAAAACCCAACAAAACCTCCAAATAATGCCCAAAACCTTATGAGATCATTCTTTCCTCAACAATTAATGAGCGGATGTTTAAGCTGGCCAGTGGATGGGGTCAGTAGAACATAATGACATGTCCTAGGCTGTTAAATAAATTGAACAGTTAATGGATGTTACCTAGTTATGCTTTCTGATTGAGAAGTTCTAGGCTCCATCTCTGCTAGTGTGGTGAACCCAGAGGCAGACATCATGTATTTCAGTGACATCTGAGACAACCAGCATGCATAATGGTTTGTTAAAACACATATTCCTTGCTGGTTTATCCATACTTCCAGATTCCAAACCAGGCTGAATCAAGAAGGGCATATACCTCTGCACTGTTGTCTCTGAATTAGTATTTCCAGAAAGCTTAAAACCCTAAAATATTCCAATGACTAGTTTTCTCTGTAATAGAAACCTTTAGATATTTTCATTCTCCCTGCTTCCAGTGAGTCTTTACAAAATCAGCCTTCTAAATACGAAAGGTATCCCCATGTAATCTGAAGTAGTTACTATACCTTTTCAAGGACATCCTATGTAACAGCAGAGTGGGAACATTGCATGAAATATGTTCGACTTTTGAGCTGTGACAAAATTCCTGATTAATCTATTTCTGCAACTGCAGTCTGTACTATTCAAGAAATCAATACTTTTTATTAAAGAGGAGTCATTAATTCCTTTTATAGAGAAACCTGAAATATGTAATAGAGTTTTACTTGAAGAAAATTAAAATGTGTCATTGCATAGCTTTAGATCTCTGTGAATCCAGTTTGCTAGTCCCATGATGGACTTTTTAGGTAACTTTGAGAGCTGACCCTGTTAGTCATTTCACTTAAATAACTGTGTCTGTTCCAACTTTTACCTTTTCCAGCATTTAAATCATACAGTAAAATATTTAAAAGCATTATACTGAAGCAAAGTATTGTGATGCTGTTATTTTCATTAGAGTACTTTGTGTTCTGGAGCACGTTTTAGATGTTTCTACATGTCAAACGCATGAACTCAGCAGTAACTTTCATTTTACTTTGGAAAAATGTGAATTCGGTCTTATGAAAATTTGAAAGGGTTGTCTGTTCTGGAGGCTATTTATATGTATAATCAACTCTCTGTATCACTCTACAGTCAATTCATTTTTTCTTTTCTTTCTTTCCCTAATCCTTCCTTGTTCTCTATTCAAATATAGCCAATCTGCCTGTGAATAATCTCAGTTCTTTAGGCTGCTAAACCACTCGCTTCTTCTCCCCTTAAAACTGCATACATCTATAAATACTTATTTCTATTTCTGAGTTTAGGAGTTGCCATAATGTGTGAATGGTCCATTTTAGACAGCTACCAACATTAGATCCTTCAAAAGACAGGAATCTCTCAGCATACAGGCAGAGTATAGGTTTTCTGCACCTCCCTTCCCTATTAAAATTCGGCAGGCCCTTTCTAATGGTTAGAAAAGGGCATAAGTCCAGAGGCAAAATCTAAAAAATCTTTCTACCTTTCACATATTTTCACTCTAGTGATCTCTATGTGTGTAAACAGCTTAAGAGTCTGAAATCTTATGGCGTATGCAATGCATATTTCTCCTCTTCTTGCAAAAAATATATACTATGTTTCCAATACATATTGTCAAAATAATAGACTGGCACGTGGAATTCTTGCGTATTCTAGGTCTGTAATGATAACAGCTGTTTTATTTTTCACAGGAAAATGTCATTGATGCTCTTCAAATAAAGCTCAAAACTTTCTTCCCAGATCTGATAAAGCAGCATATTGTGTGGTTTTTTGCTTGTTTGTTTGTTTGTTTGTTTAATTTTCTTTTAGAAAGAGATACAGGGTTAAATTGAATATGTTTTTCTCACTGGTATGTTTTTAATAATTAATGGCCATGAAAATATAAAATATACCATTAACTTCTGATTAAAATTAATCCTTCTTTTTCAGATTCAAAAGCTTCTTTGTTGCCTCTGTTTTCTTGTTATTAACTTATTTATCCACTGTAGCTCCACTGCCAGTTAGACTTTTTGAAGAAAGTTCTTGTAAAGGCCTATTTTCAAAGGGCTTTTTAAATACTTCTGACTCCTAAACACAAAGCAGAAGAGTGGTTTAGTTGGTTTTGATTTGGTCATATATCAAGGAGATATATATATTCAAAGAGAGGGTCATCATCATAAATGTGGAACTGTTCATTATTTGTTGATGCCTAATATGACATTTTTGTTATTTCGATATCACACAATTTTTGAATTTTAAAATATTTCTCGTTTTCTTTTTTTTTTTTCCTTCTCCTTCTCCCCCCCCCCCCCCCCCCCAATCTTTCTTGTCCTTTAGGTTTCTTTTCTTTTTTTTTTTTTCCTCTAGTCTTAAATGCGTTGTTCAGTTTCTGTCCTTCCATAACATTTTCCTTCCTCACTTTTCCCCAGCTTCATGCATATATTATCTCCTTCATTTTTCTCCATTTGCTTATTTTTCAGTCTCCCTGACTGATCTACCTTTTCTTTCAGCCAGCTCTTACTTTTCTACTTATTTTTGATTGTTGCTTGAGAGATAATGCTATGACCATTTAATGGTCCTTTCACCTGGCAATTGACTGTTGCATCACTGGTGTCAAACTTCAACATGTGAGAGATTTCAAGCTAGGCTAAAAGTGTCATCCATTATTTTCCTCATAATTCTATCTGCTTTCCAAAATTACCCTTTCTCCTCTTTTGTTAGTTCCAAATTCTTGCACTGTCTTAGACTAACGTGTGGCTTCTTTACTTTCTCAACACAAAGAAAGAGGAGCTAAAACTGAGAAGACTTCTGTGTGGGTTTGGTGGTTTTGTTTGTTTGTTTGGGTTTTTTGTTTGTTTGTTTGGGGTTTTGCTTTTGTGGTTGTTTTTTTTTTTTTTTGTAAGGAAATAATAGTGAGACTTGCTCACTGGGTCTCAACCAAGGAATCTGAGACAGCTGTAGTGCTTTTGTATCTGCTACATACTCTTGAAGAGATATGTTTCAAATGCTGTCAAGCCTCAGACCTTAATCCAGAAGCTGGACAGGACATTTCAACCACAGCTTTTAATGAAAATTACATTCTTCATGGCTCAGCTCTGCACCATGCTTGGCATATTCTTTTTGTTTGGGTACCAGAAGAAAGTATTTCGTCCAGAGAATACAAATTCAAACTGAAATTCTAGAGAAAGCAGCAGCTATCCGAGAATTTGAAATAAATTTGCAAGTTCAGCCAGTTCAGTAAAAAAGACTATAAGCCAGACTGGTAAAATATCTCAACAGTAACCTTGTGTATAACAGGCTCATGAAGGAAATCTGCTTATGTAGTTTGACACAGTTGTTTTTGATGGAGATGGAAAGTACAAGAATGAAAATAGATTAACTGGTTTATACATAGCAGATCTCTGCTTTTCACTTACGTGGAAGCTGGGACTTATTTTACCTACACTAATGTGTTTTTACTACAGAGTGTTTTTTTCTGAACATAAAACAATTAAAAGTCCTTAACATTCCGAGTATCATTGGTCATGGAGTTTTTCTCTTGTTACTTGGTATTAGGCAAAATGTTCAGGGGTCTTTGAAAGCTAGTCAGGCTATGTTCACAGAAGACACGTCAATTTGTAGGAAATAAGAGAATCACCTCCTCTCCCGCTGGTTGAAGCCAGCATGGAATGGTGACTACCCTATTGAGACAAGTGCCAAAGAAAGTAAAGAAATAGCAGAGTTGTTTTCTGAAAGCTGTTGCTGAAACATCATCTGCAATGAACTGGCTTGCTCTACATTTCTATTTTATTTCCAAAAGCTAGATAATCTGACCCTAAAGAAAGAAGGAAAAGGCAAGCCAAAGATAAGGTGCCACAGGCAGCCGGCAGCCTTCCCTGTGGACAGAGTGGCACCATTCTAATCTTCCTCTAGAGAACTCTCCTCTGAACTAATAAAAAAAATCTCTCCTCTCCTCTCCTCTCCTCTCCTCTCCTCTCCTCTCCTCTCCTCTCCTCTCCTCTCCTCTCCTCTCCTCTCCTCTCCTCTCCTCTCCTCTCCTCTCCTCTCCTCTCCTCTCCTCTCCTCTCCTCTCCTCTCCTCTCCTCTCCTCTCCTCTCCTCTCCTCTCCTCTCCTCTCCTCTCCTCTCCTCTCCTCTCCTCTCCTCTCCTCTCCTCTCCTCTCCTCTCCTCTCCTCTCCTCTCCTCTCCTCTCCTCTCCCCTCCCCTCCCCTCCCCTCCCCTCCCCTCCCCTCCCCTCCCCTCCCCTCCCCTCCCCTTCTTCCTTCTTCCTTCTTTATTTTTGCTTCACAAACTCAAAAAGTAAGACTCTAATCTTACTGCTACTGATAGAGAATATAACTGAAATCCAATTTGTAGAACACTCTTTGTGCTGTAAGTTTTGGCATCTCTTCCATAATTAGAAAGATTACAGTTTGTCCATAGACTATCATTAGTATTTGACATGCTTACACCTGCATTCTAGAAAAGAAATCTGTCCTCCAAGATGACCTGACAAAGATATGAAAAACAAAAATTGTACGTACCCTTTTTTCTCTTATAATTTATTTCCCAGCATAATTTTTCTGTTTATTTTAATAACTCAATTCTTAGGTACTCCTCATTGAGTTTAATACAAACAGATTACAAATAAACATGATAGAATTGCTGTTGCCCCTGAGTCTATGTGTCATTTGTACCTGTCTATTGAGGCTATCTATCTATTGTTTATGATTGTTGGAAGACTGCCAGTTCCTTTCTTTCTTGCGTAGCCCTGAAAGATCTTTATCATTGTAGAAATATGAATATTATTCTAGAATTAATGCTGGAAATATGTTCTCGGCTAGGCATGTTCCATTGTTCTTTTGGTTGACACATTCATGCAGAGAGCGTATAATTCATCCCAGATCATGAATAAGTAGTAGCTGAGGTAATATGTTGTAAGAAATCCAGACACAGAAGTTTTCATTACAATTTACTGGGGTATTTCTGAGTAAACTGACATATCTGTAGAAATATGCTCTTGTGGTTGTCCTGATGGCTGTAAAGTTTGTTGTAGACAAACCAGAGCTACCTATAGGCCTGTTGCTGAAATCTTGTTGATAACTGATTTCAGTTCCAAAAAACAGGTATCTTTTTGTGTAGTTACTTAAGGAGTGGACTTGAATTAAGTAATGACTGTCTTTAACCTCTTTTATCTATAAGAATAATTGGTTTTTGGGTTGTTAAGGTTTTTTTTTTTTTTTTTTTTCCCAATGACTTCCTGTTAAATTTTTCTTGGAGTTCCTTGCTCTTTGCTCTTTTCTGCCACAGATGCAGCTGGTGCTTGTCTGGAAAGTCTGGAGTAGAAAGAAGCCGATGCTAAATGTCCAGAAGCAAGATGAGAGTATTGAATAGATCATAATTCTTGGCACACTCTAACGAATGTTACAAATACTATTTATCTTTGTATTTCCACACTTTGTGAAAAGATAACATTTTTCACATCCTTCTACTGCTCAGTTTTGACTCTTTGGGTGGGGGAACTAAACAGACAAAATTAAGATATATTGTTTTGAAAACACTGAAAAAATATATTGACTTTTCAGACATATTTGAGGACAAAATCTTGTCAAAATTTGACCCATCTTTATTGAACTGCAATCAACCTGTGCTATCATGTATATTATCCTTTCCCACCCTTTCCTCAGATAATATCAATCAACCATAGAGAGGAGAAGCTCTAAAAATTAAATCCCAAAGGGTGTTGGAATAAATCAGAGGTATGCAAACTTGTGAGAAAGAGACATTCAATGATATTTAAGACTGCTGTGAAGTACTTACAAGTGTAAATGTGTGGATTAAATACACATGTAAAATATGCTGTTGAGCTGGGAATACGTCGTGGAGTGGTCATGGTGCTGGTGCAGGTTACTGAGTAGCCATTTCAAGGGCTACGCAAGTGGATTATAGGGTCCTCAAAAGTAACAGATGTAGTACTCTTAGTAACTATGTCTTTCTTAGCCTTAGTCCGCTGAGGACATGTAGATCGAGTACAGCACCATGTCTACCAGGGTAGTTCACTAAGGGCTTTAATATAGTGCGACTACAGTGAAAAGGCTGAGTTGTGAATTGTGGTAGGACCTTAGGACCATTTTGACCTCCCTCTTGTCAGAAATATGTGGTATTTGTCTATTTTTTAAAGACTGTGGAGTCTCCAAATTAAATAAAACAAAGAGAACTGGTTGTGATGAACACTAAAATATGATAGGTTGCTTTGTCTTGTTTTGTCAGTATTTTTTTATCATTAACAGTCATCTAGATTTTGCAGGATTTCTGTCTCTTGCCTGTACCTCATCTGTACCTGCATGTGCTACTACTGTCATGGAATAATAGAGCTTACTATAATGGAGGAAAATGATGCTGGATTTTCTTCTGATACTTCGCCATTAAGGACCAGGTATGAAGTGCTTACCACTGTCTCCAAATTTAAGTTGCTTTGGAATTCATGTTTCAGTAAATAATCATGAGGAGAGTCATTGATCTAGGTCATTCAACTTGCTCCATAACTTATTGAAACTTACAGTTACTGATGAGATTTTTCTATTCAAATCAATTTTTGAAGTCACATTGATTTTAAATAAAAAGAAGAGAAAATAACCCCAGGCATCCACACCCATAGATGTGCCTTCCATCTAGCTACCTTTAGGTGACCTCTCCTTTACAAAGGATATATGATTGTTGGTCATGTTCTTAAGCATGCCTGAAGTATCTTTTTAGACTTTTACTTATTTTAATCTGCTTGTAGGTTTTGCATTTTATTGCTCACTGTTAAAACAGTAAATAAAAGGGATGTGTAAGAGCAATGTGTTCAACAGTGTTGGACACTAGATCCTTGAATGTCTTTGCTTGCTAATATGGTGATAATAAACAAATAGTTTTAACAGTTTTGTCATTTAAAAGTTGCAGCTATCTTTTAACTGGCCATTGTATTACCATTATTTTAAAATATTTGCTATGCATCTCCATATGCTTGTGGACTTTATACAGGAGTTGCTGGTGAAAACAATTTTGGCTAGGCAAGACTGACTACATGAGAACAATCCCTTTGGATCTCAAATTCTATGACATTTTTCTACTGACCTTCTACTGAGGTCAGTCAGATTTCTGACACTGACCTCAGTGAAAGAAAGAGATCTGGCCTTCCATAAATCACTCCAGCCTCTACTGAGATAGTCACATTTAGGATAAAAAGCTACCATATTCTTAGGCTTAAAGGACACATGCTAATTTGGAGTAGAGGAGTTTAAACTAAAATAGGAATATGGAAATCTTTAGACTGGAACGGACAAGCCCCAGAGGCAAATGAGAAGGCATGATTGCTGAAATTGCAGTATCAGTTTAACTAAAAGGAATTTCCATTTATATTTATCTGAATGCCTGTGCTGTAATGTATGACATTACAAGGCCATTCATAAAAGGCTACTGCTAAACTAAAAATTCTCAGTTAAAATGACTAGGAAACAACATTTCAGTGATGAAATGTATGCTAAAAATATTGGCAAGAATAAATCCACACTATTATTTTAAAATGCTTAACATTCATCTTCTTGGAATTTAACATTAGTTGAGGCAAATGACAGGCAAATGAAACTGTGAAAAATGTTTTCCAAATATGTATCACTTACAAATAAAATTCCTCTTCTGTTGAAGTAGTTCTTGTTTTATCAACTTCGAAACAATGCTTAGCATAACTATCAGCAATGAAATAATAAGTATTTACAGTCTCAGCCCTTTAACAGTGAACTTGAATGATAAGCAAATTTCAGAATATTCAGGTACTGATTACAGGGTTACACAATGTAAGAGATTTTTTTCTCATTTAGATTTTGCAATTTAGACCAATGAAATGTAATAAATAGTGTTTGTTTCTCCAAACAGCAGTACTTTTTATTTTTTCATTAATCAGATTTTCAAGCAGCCTTTTTGACATCCTTATTTCTCTTTTGTAACCCCTTTCAAAGATACAAAATAGGTAGGCCTGCTGCTATAAGGTGAACTTTGAAATCCATACCAATTAAGTGCCTTTTTTGAGCTACTTAGCTTCCTTCCCCCTTCTATTGATTTACAAGCTGGCAGTGTTAAATATTCTCAGAAAAAAAAACCCCAACAAACTAGACTACATATTTTAGTAACATTTCTGCCAGTATGCTCCCTTTTGCAATTCTTAGTACATATTTTTTCACTTCCTGCTCCAAACCATTGTGGGCTGTTAACATTTGCTATGTTTGCTTTAGAAATGGCTATAATTCAAAGTAAGACAAGGTGTTTAATCTCTATGTTACCAGTAAAAGCTTGTAAAATACTTTTAGGCACATTTTTTTTTTTTTTTTGGAAATCATTAGGCAAATGTCCTACCAAATATCTGAGTACAGGTATTTTTAAGACTTTTTAAAGGTGAACCCACATGAAGAATGTGAATTATGCACTTCAAGAAGCCAAAATGTACTACACAGGGATAAAATGAGAGCTTCTCTAGCTGAAGTTTAACCTTGTTGTTGACTGATAAGTAAAGCAAGTAGGCAAATGAGGGGAGCTGTGGGGAAGCTTGCTAGGTTGCTTTCTTCAAAGGAGAAGTTGAGGATAATAACCAAATAAATTTCATTTCTATTTTCACAGGGAACACTCACAGTTTTGGCTCTATTAAACAGTTTCCTTGGTAAGAAGTCCAAACTTGTTTCTCAGTTTGTCCAGTATCACAGGCTCTTTGCCTATACCTAGCTGCTGGTAAATCTCTGGTTTTCTGTCAATACTTGTATGAATTCAAACTGACTTGGATGCTGCTAACCTGGGTTAACACAGTATTACCCTCTGCTGTTCATCAAAGCATTCTGCAGACCATTGTTTTGATTCCTCCTTAACCCAGCTCTGTGGAGTGAATTTGCACTAAAGAGCATTCAGAAAAATATTTATACAGGAGAATGGAGGGCAATAGCCTCAGAGTGCATGGAGGTTGCCCAGAGCTGTGAGGAGGAGAAGTAAACAGTCAAACCATATCAGTTTATAGCTAAGGATATCAGCTTTCTGGTTTTGTCAGCCTCTAAAATTCATCTCAATCAACCAGTAAACGAATGAAGCTTCTATTTTCTCTGGGTTAATTAACATTTGTTCAGGCCTTCTTATGTGGTCCAGTAACTCAACAATGGATTATTTTGTTCCAGCTCTCCTCTTTTGCAAAGAAGGGTCAATTACTTCTCCCAGTTAGCCAACATGCCATTTATTTTTGGAGAAGTTCACAATTCTCCGTTGATCAAGGATAGTCTTTGCTGGACAATACCAACCACCTTCAGGATAAGAATTCTTAATATATGGGAACATATTATAGCTGAAACTGTGAAATTTTTGAAGATTGGTTTAGCGGTATTCAGCCTTCTGTGCCTCAAGAAGTGTTTAATAGCTGAATTGTTAAGAGAATTTGTTTTATTTTTGACTATGTCTTAAAATACAGCTTCAGAAAAAACTGTGCCAGGACTTCTTCTGGATTTCTACATGTATTAATGAAGATTAAAAATGTTGTTATAGATCAAGAGCTAGATTTTAATTTTTGTTGTAGTGCATAAGCTCTACATAGCAATAGTCAATTTTTAGCATGGCATTGAAAGAGGGCTGCTTCTAGAAGGAATTTTGGTTTTGTTTTTCAGTTTTAAAAATTAAGAAGAGGCACCAGTTCTAGGGTCAGAATTCCTGGGGTATGTGCTCTGATAAAGTATGTCATAATTCCTCTTCAAAATGGCTAGAGTGGCTTACAAACATTTATTGTCTGCTGATTTCCTAACACTGCTTTTATAGTTTGCCAACAATGAAAGAAAGGGATCAGACAACTGAAGTTCTGAAAGGGCAGTAATATTTTACACCCTCTTGCCTTTGAGAAAGGTCTTAACATGACTGGGATAATTAGAACCATTCTGATCTTATGAGTAATCTGAATACCAGCAGCATTTACGGTTTTCATGGCTTTTATTACATTCATTTTTTATTCCACAAGTATCAAAATAAGGGAGAATTAGACAACTGTATCTTTGAAAGTAATGTCTTTAATAACAACAGATCCTCTCTTTTAATGATGTTGGACTCACGCACATTTACTATGCTCTCTGTGAAGGTACACATCAAACCTGAAATGAAAAATAAAATACTTACTCATGACTGCAATTCTGCTTGTTTACAAAAAACCCAGAAAATAAGTAGAAGTCAGGATTTGATGGGACAAAGCCCAATAGATCTCAGTTTAAAATATTTTGGAATGATCATTATTTTGAAGTGCTTACCTCAAAGTCATGTTACAATGCTACCAAGAGGCAAGAAGAATGTGATAGCACTGTGGTACATTAGTAACCAGACTGCAGCTGTGTAGCTCATTAAAAACTGTGTCATTTAGAGATATTTTGAAAACACAGAGGTCCATTAAAAAGACTGACAGTGTATGGTTGTCAAACAGACATGCAATTATTGTCATAATATTGCTGTCAATTGGATGGGACAAATTACATGATAAACTGAGTAGCTGTTTTATACCCTTTTGAGATTTCCCAGCACAATTTTCCCTTTGTTCAGACCAGCCATCACCCATTTTTGAATCTTTGAATATGAAGTTTTTGCTGGAAACTTTCATGAGTACAAATTATAACTTCTTCACTCTGGTTTCTGAGAGCAACAGTATTTTACTCCTGCGTTCATACTGCCAATATACATCCATTTGCATTACCTTTTCCAGTCACAGTTTAGTTATCAATTAGAAACATGGCAACATTTTTGCTTGACATCCACTTTGTTCTCCAGAAATGTTCTCTTCTTGCCATGCTGGGATTGCTGGGAGTAACTGAAGGTGGAAAACTCTTTTCTTTCCTCTGTGAGAGCAACGAAGCACTCGTAGTGTCTGACTCACATAGCACAGCCCTTGTATGACTACAGTACAAGCTATGCACATTTTATTGCTTCACTGACATGATTATTTCCAACAGTGAGTAAAGTCCGAGAATGAGTAAAGCTTGTCAGCTCTGCTCAGGTACCAGGCTAGAGCTGCCTGAGCTGCCACTCACCTCCTGCTGTCCACTTCTCAGTGTGTTTGTGGTTTGTGTACACAACTTGAAGGTGATCCCTCTTCTGGGGCCTGTCCAGGGTTCCCTTTGCTGACCAACTTCTACCTCTGCTCACTGGAAGCTGAGCTTTATGCACCTTCAGGTCTCTCTGTTCCTTATCATTATAAACAGTGCCCATGACAAACAAAACCTCCAGTGGCACCCAACTGACTTCTGGCTCCTGCTTTGCAATGTTTAGAAGGTGCTTGTACCTAAGGAGGCTGGGCTGGGTCACAGAGGGAAGCAGGGCAGGGGACAAAATCACCGTTCTGATGTCTGTGGAAAGCATCAGGAAGATCTAGGATGACTATACAGCATTACTAATGTGATTACAAACACAAGCTTGGAGTCTAAATTTCTTGGGGAAAACACTTGGTGTAACTAAATGCACAAATCTTGCCCCAAAGCGTCCTTTTGGGAGAAGAAGATAGGCTCAACCCATTGACTGATCCCAGAAGTCTGCAGTGCTATCTCCTTGACTTCTCAGTGATGGTGTCTTCCCTAAATTTCTCCTATTGTTAGGGCATTTTATACTATTTTCTGTGTTTAGGTAGAGCTTGAGTGACTCTAGTCATACATACATTTGTTATTAATTTGTGTAAAGCATCTCACTTCATTTTTTTAAGGTAAAAACTTCACAGTGCTTACTCAAGGGAGTATAGGGTCATGATGGAGGTGTATATCTTTTGAGATGGAGGTGTGTTTTCGTATTATTATGAGATTATAATGAGCAAAGTTCATCTACAGGACAAATGTTGAGACATCTACTGTCTTGGTAACTGGCATTTTGGATGGCATAGAACATTGATCTTTTTTAATTGACAGCAGCTATACCGTCTGGTTCCTGTACTTGCCTTGTACACAGAGCCAGGCCATGGTATCTCCAGACCACTCCACTCGCCCATACTCCCTAGAGCCACCACACTGGGCTCCCCCCATGCATGATTATACATGAATGTAGGTCAAGTTGGGAGGGGCAAACCATGCAGAGCAGATTCCTTACCCACCTAGCAGCTGCCTTATATGCCGAAGATGTGGATATAACTTTATTCTCAATAAGTGTATCCTCAATAATTACTTTAAATAATTTGGTGCCTCAGTAATTATTCCACACTCAGCCAAAAGAGATACTTTTTCCGTGTTCTTGGATCTGGCTATTCTTGAACATCTATTCATGCAGAGGTGAAAGAAGAAAGAAGATCTGTCAGTGAATGTGCTTCATGTAGCAGGAATTTTGCTAGCAAGGAAAGAAAGGAAGATTTCTGCTTTATGTCTCTGAAAATGTACTTGTTCTTCTTCAGGTAGTGTCCGCAAGTCAAGACTGTAAGTCACAGTAAGGACATACAACCTGATTTTTTTTGTTGTTGTAGCTATTGACATGGCTTTTACCTGTACCAGGTGAACTCAAAGATGTCTGTCAAACAGGGAAAAAAAGCTCATTTCAATAGTTCACCCCATCCCAACATTGTACTGTGATTACGATTTTATTTTATTTACTTCATTTTAATATTTACTTTCTAGGGCTTTTATTTTCTAAAGGCAGTGGATTTACTAAAATGTGCTGTCTTGTCTTACTAGCTTTGCTTCTGCAGTTTGAAAGAGTCTGAGTTCGTAAGTGAAAGACACAGATACAGAAAAATTATACCAGGTCAACAACTGCAGCCCTGTCTTCAAGGAGAAATAGATTGGATGGACAGCTGACATTTTTTAAAAGGAAAATAAAAAGATGAAAGAGCACTTTCATTGTTGTGAGCGTCCTCTGAGATATGAAGGTTGAGTCTTCCTGTTGGTGAACCTGAGTGTCTGGGTTACCCCAGAGAAGAAAAGAAGGGTGCTAGATAACATCAAAGACATGTATTAGATAGTTACACATTTCTGGAGATGAAACAAGGATGGGTAGGAGAGGAGCAGAAAATAATTGGGCAGGATAAGACCTGAAATTATTTCAATAGGAAGTAGGACAGCAACTTTATATCCCACCTGATGGTTCTGGGTAGGTTTCAACAGCCTTAGCTCTGTCCAGAAGGACTGGCAGCAGTGCAAATCAGAGATCCACAATATCCCTTGCCACTAACCTCGCTTTTATGTTAAAGGCCTGAAATTTTTGGAGATTCTTGGGAAATGGAATCATCAGGATGTGTAGGTAAATATTGTCCACATATGCAGGTCCTGTGTGATTCATGAGCCATGTGAATGTTCAGAAGCAGGATGGAAATGAAAAATAAGAAGTTACAGAAGCTGCCTGCAGGGCTCACTTTGATGATTTGTTTGTGCAATTCCATAGCACCTCTTTTAACAGTTTTAAAATTTGATGGAAACTGATATAACTCATTAGCTATCTGCTAGTCCAAGTGCAAAGGTTTCATTTTTCCTCCAAAAATATACCTGTAAATTAAATTTAAACTCTCACTTGTATAAGATTCTTAAAGACAGCTATTCATGTTATAGGAGTTTGAAAAGAGGAAACAGAGATTTAATCCAGTTGATGTCACTGAACAACTCTTTTCCTGAAAGTCTCATTAAGACATTGAAGTTCTTCTGTAAATCTAGCCTCTAAATAGTGAGATTGCTCTCTTCTTTTGGCATAAGTTTCCACTTTAGCTCATCTTGATATTCAGGACACTGTTTCATCCGCCTCTAATTGCCTATAATCTAATGTCAATAATATTAGTTCAGTCCTGGAAAATCCAGGCTATTACTTCTAATATAGAATCTAAATGTACAGCCGAGACTGGCAATTTTCTGTTAAACCTTAAACGGTTCTGATAGCTCCTCCCTCAAAACCTATCATTTAATAAAAAAAGTTATTTTCCCTCTCTTCTCTAAGCTTCACCAACATTCATCATCAATGTGTTGTTGTTTGGTTTTATTTATTTGTTTGTTGGTTTGGTTTGGTTTTGTTTAAGCACCTGCCTCCAGTAAATATCAGCACTATGTGGTCTGGACAAGAGATAAAATCTCTAGAGCTCCTATGCTTATCACAAGCTTTTCTGTATCTTTTAGTATTACAATACTTCTGTCTTTCTTCTTGCAGTACACCTTAGTAAATATTTTTAAAGTCATGCAGGAGATCTAGCACTCCCATTTTGTGAAAAATAACCACAACAATAAAAGGGATTCTTGTTTACTTTCCTTCTACTTACCTGATTTTTTTTTTTTTCTATTTTTTCTATTATGCTTGTAGAATCACAGAATCAAAAAGTAGCTGAGATTGGAAGGGATCTCTGAAGGCCATCTGGTCCAACCACCATGCTCAAGCAGTGCCGCCTAGACTGGTTGCCCAGGAGCATGTCCAGATGGCTGTTGAATATTTCCAAGGAGGAAGACTCCATAACTTCTCTGGGCAACCTGTGGAAGCGCTTGGTCACACCTTCAGTAAAAAAGTGCCTCCTCATGTTCAGAGGGAACCTCCTATGTTTCAATTTGTCACCTCTGGGTCTGTAACTGGCCGCCACAGAAAAGTGTCTGGTTCCCTTTGCTTTGAACTCTCTTTTCAGGTGTTTATACACATTAATAAGAATGCCCTGAGACTTCACTCGTCCATACTGAGTAGTTCCAGCTCTCTCAGCTTTTCCTGATATGAGAGATGTTCCAATAGATTGTATTTACATGTGTTTTGTTATTTTCTATTAAAGCATTTTTACGGTGTCAGTTAAACACCAGAAACAGAATTAATTTTTCATTAAAAGAAAATCAAATGTGTATTTTCAAGTATGAGGCATAATTTGTTATTACTATGCTGTCACTATTGATAAGAAAGGGCACAAATAATTTCAGTTAGTTTATTTTTAAGCTAGAATTTTATTGGAGCTTTTTTCTTTTTTTTTAAGTCCTCCAATAAAGATACTGTTTAGTTGGTAATAATTTTGTCTTCTGGATAAAAACACTAGATAATGCTAGTTTTAGATGTTCTGTTAGTCTTATGCTGAAATTCTTTGTATGTCCATTCAGAGATGTAAAAAATTGCAGTCCAAGGCAAAACACTCGCTTTATTTTTTTGTTCTGCTTTTTAATCATGTGGATTCTAGCGTAAAAGTATGTTCACAATGTTACTGCAGTATTAATACCAAGACACAAAGGTACACTTTTGTGTTTGTGGTAGTGGTTTATATTATGTACTAGTACACAGAAGTCTTTATATCATATACTAGTACACAGAAGTCTTCTAGATTTCTCACATCTTCATATGCCCTTACTGTACAGTATAGTTTGAAATTATATGTCCTTTCCATGTTTTGCTAGAAATAGTTCTAGTCTGCTCCCAAAAACCATGTAGATATAATAACATGATCTGTGTTCTGGAGAATAATCAATTCAAGTGACCATCCCACTTGAACATAGAGTCTTATCTTCTCTGTATTGATGGAGTATATGTTTTCAGCTCAGCGTTTTGAGAAGGTTCAATAGTTACATTGCACTCTGTGTGCTCAAACCCAAGACTGGCAAGGCTGAAGTTCAAACTCCAAGACTCACTCCTACTTGCACTTTGTTTGCATAAAGTTAGATGCTTTGGGGGCCGTGCGGTCTGGTAATTCTCACTGTGCCTATCTGTGAGCACATTTTGCAAAACTGGTTACCCTCTAAAACTTTAATGAGACTGAATAACATGTGGATTTCAGCAGAAGACGTCTGTGATGCTGAGCAGTGACCATGCCTTGGCTGAGCACGTTAAGGTTAGACAAAAATATACCCACCAACTTTCAAAATTATGTCTTGTGACACATTTGTCGTTTGTTAGGCTCATAGCATCAATCAAATCTTGCAGCCAGTGACTGGAGTAATTATCTTGTCCAATGTTGTCCTATCTAATTATTTTAAGAGACATTTTCAGGGCACAAAAGATGTAAAATATTTTAAATCATAATTATATGGAAACAAATGGTTTCACCAATACAATGTCTTTAAGATTTTGTGCTTTTTATTTATAATACATTCAATTATATCACCTGTTCTTCCAGAGTCACTATTTACTAATACATGCATACTTGTCTCCACTTTTTGTCAAATATCTTTCTCTTTCCCTTTACCTATTCTTCCTTTTCATGCCAGTTCTATGTATTATGTGAACACAGATTTTAGGTTCCCAGGAAGAATCCTTCTGCTTTGTATATTACCCACTCTACTCATTGTGCCATCCTTGGTGACCTCCATTCTCTGACATTTGGGTTTAATATTTTGTATTTGAGCAGGACTACTGTAAAACAGTTTGACTGCAAATAAGGTTATAATGTTTTCTTGTACAAAAGCTTCTAGCACTTTTCAAAAGGCATAAAGTCAATCTGTCCTATAAAGCAAGCAAAAACTAGCAAGTGTCTCTAGTTTCTATTTAGTAAACATCAGAGCAGAAACTGTTTGGCTAAGGTGTGGATGAAGATATCATGTCAGTGAAATTGCTGGAGTTTTCTACCATGTGGAAGAGGAGCCTTAAGCAAAAAGGAAACAGAAATCTGATTTCAGCATTTTGGGATTAGACTCAGTGCTCATTTCCCAGAAAGAAGTGTCATGTTTTCAAAGTGCAGAAGTTCATGGCACTGTACTGATTAGATGGATCGTGGTCCTCACAGGCCTTTCATGTCAGGCAAAGAGGAGAAAAGGGAGGAGTTTTGAGAAGCACGTTTCATGGAGCCAGGTGAGTATCTGTAGATGGAGGCCAAACCAAGAACAGCTTGCTTACAGACCGGGGGAAGTGTGGTTTGTGGACAATAAAATAGATGTAAAAGTAAAATGAAGTGGAATTCATTTTTGTTCCAATCTCTTACTATTCTAATGTGAACAAAGGAAATGATAAAGAATCTACTTTTAGCTTTTAAGGAGGAAAGAGGGACAATATTGCTAAATTACACATCCCATTCTGTTGCTGACATTCCTATTCCTATGGTGGCCTGTTCCCATATCACTATGCAGTTTTCCATTAAGATTATTGGGCTGCCTTTAGAGTTAGCACTGGCAGTTTTGAGTCAGTAGTCTGAGTAGTCAGTACAGGGATACAGTAAGATCCCCCAGTAGGGGGTCACAGACCAGACTTTGATGATGACTGAAAAATTAGCTTTTGGAGAAAAAATGAAATAAAATGAAGGGAACTGCACCAGACTTTTGACTCTTGACTCAAGATTGATCTTATTTGGATGTGTCAGGGGAGGAATTGAAAGTGCAGGGTTGGCTTTGTGTAGATAATTAAACAGTGATGATCTCTTAGGGTAGTTTTTAGCTTGAGCGAACTTCAACATTAATAAATTGAGATTTAATAATGCATTGATAACTTGTACTGTAAGGATTTATGGATCCTCCTCATTCCCTGCTCTTTTGGGTTTTGTACCTATTTGTCATATCCCTTTTCTTCTCACCTACCGCAGCATGGAATAGAATTATTGGGACCTTACTCTTTCTCCAAAACTTTTGCAGATTTTTGTCACTCTATTGGCTAAATGAAAGAACATTGGTTTTATTTTGAGAGAGCAGTTTAATTACCTCTGTCCATCTAGGCTTATTTTCCAGGCTTAATAAAGAGTATCTTGTCAGGGAGAATTATTTACATATCAGAACAAGTATTCTGATACCACACTTGCTTCTACTCACCCTGAAATAATGTGCAGTGCGAATTTCATTTGATTGTATAATTCTGATTTCTAAATGTCATTTGAGTGCTTCCCACAGTGATTGGTTTTATCACAGGATTAGGTAAGAACCTGATTTAAAAAACACAGCTCTTTTTCATACTTATCTGCTAATTAATCATATGTTCTTGGAGAATGTTTATGCTAGCATTTTAAATACACAATATATTTTAAACAAGATAATTAGTATATTGAAAAATTGTTTTTTTCATAATGATCTAGTTCCCAGATGCTGGCCATTTGGAAACACAGATCTAACACAGAAAATATTTTGAAACCTTAATATAGTGACTAGCACCAGCAGAAATGCAACAAATGATTCTCTTTGAGTCCATTGTCCACCCTTGCCGGTGCAAGACTTTGTAAAGATTCTTCAGAAGATTTGGTGGCTAAAATCTGGATACTATCTCAACCTGAGTATGAACTGCAATTATATGAAAAAAGGTGATCTTGGCTTTCATGTCTTCAAGGCCAAACCAACCCAGTCTTTGTGCACCTACCAAGGAAAACACTTACATATCTGTCAGTGACAGTGAGAACAGAAAACAAGCATTAATTTATTTGAGCAGCATTAGAGCACAGAACTCCTGCCATGCCCACCAGTTACTCACTCTGCACAGCTGCCTTCTCAGCTAGGGGCTCTAAACCCACACTGTGAGAAGAGACAGAGATGACCATGATGTATTTGATCACGATGGCTATTTTCTTCACAATGGTAGGAAGTTAATACTACGGACTTCTGTTTTCCAATTGAGTAGTTCTTACTTTTCCTTATCACTTCATAAATTCAGCCAACTAAACATGCCTTGACTGTGTTAGGGGTCTGATCTTTAAACAGCTTTACAGAAAACAATAAAAGCACAGAACAATTCATCACAATTCATCACAAAACTGATGCACACACTTCTTGCATAGTGTGCATTTAAAGTTATATTTGGTAAAATTCTACTGAGATACCAGATCTAGGGCAGGGGAGGGAAGAACCTTTGAAACTCATGTTAATCAGCTAGAAACTGTTTGGGCAGGGTAGATCTCTTGCTATTCTCTTTGCCAAGATCTGCTTCTCTGGGAGATCAAACAGGAACATGGGAGGTGGAATTTGGTTTCAACAAATACTAAGCATTTACCTACTAGCTCTGAAGAAGTTACCTGTATTCTTTACAGCCAATGAAAAGAATACTTCTAGAAGCTATTCATCTTTCATCTGAACTTCAGAAATCTACCTTCAGATGAAATGAGTTATGTCTAATAAGTTCTCGTTTTCTGACACTGACTACAATAAAAGGAGAGTTAGTGGTGAGCTCAGGAGTAAATGTTTAGGTTAGGTGACACAAATCTCTCCTGAGGCCCTGATACTTGGGTATTCCTCCTCAATGGAAAAATCTTTATTGTGTAAAGAGTGGCAATTCTGCTCTTTGTATGAATAAGAGGTGGTGTAGGTGGTTGGCTGATAGATATCCCTTTGGAAGTAAAGCAGCTGCTCTCCATAATGTCACTCACAGATGTTGGTGCTTTAAAAGTTAGGGAAGGATGGGGTACTACTGAATAAATCCCCAACTTGCTCTCCCAGTCTCTGTATTTCTGGTCAGGCCAAGACATTAGAACGATTAGGAAGGATTTTCTAGCTTTGCATAAATTGAGTTTGGTGGTGAGGATCCACTGGATGTGGTCACAGGTTTTGAGGGGGTGTGGATATATATCTTTTAACAAAACATATTTTAAAACTAATCGATATTTAAGTTTTACTTCTATATGCAACATTTGCAAATATACATAAGCATTATCTACCAAATTGTTTTTTGTCTTTCACTTATACTGGTTACCTTGTTACACAGCTGATGTTACATTTTGATATGTTCTGTAGATGGAATTTTTGATGAGTACCTGTCATTTATTTTAAAAAAAGTTTGCCTAATCAGATATATGTCATACCATCCTTGAAAACCACTTATTGTGTCACTAATGGCTCAGATAGCAAAATACATAACTAGATGGTCTTCTAAATAAAAATATAATTAAAATATATTAAAATATAAATATAATTAAAGCATCCGATTAATGTTTTTTCCAAAAACAGTGGTGAGACTAACTCCTATAATCTACACTTAGGAAGAACTTCTGCTCTTTACCAATCCACTGTAATGTATATTTTCCTGAGCAACCTAACACTCCTGCCAGGAAAGTTCTCTGTGCTTTTGTCTTGTTAATAGTGAAAAAGAATGAAAAGTGTAAACAATGTGTATCAAAAAGGTGTGAGAGGCAACCACAGGGGCATTAATCTGAGTCTCAGGAGATCCTGTTTATGTTCCTTGCTCCAATGCATATTCTCTGTATGTTTCTGGAAGCGTCCTTTTGATCTAGATTCACTCAATACATTTGCTTTGGTAAATCCTGAAGAAAAAAGCAAAAATTTGACCTAGTTTCACTTAGGGTTTTGGTTTCATTACAAGACTGTCATAAGGTTCTGACTCCTAGCCAAACCTTAGGTAAGATTCCACACCTCACTGAGATAGCTTGTTAATACAGCATAAGCAGCTATTTTTAAAATTATTGCAAATCACTGAAAAAAAAGACCTATATCAATAATATTGTAAGACACATCCTCTTGACACCAAACATTCAGAAAAGGAAAAACAAAATCCAAGAAACTTTCAAATCTTTTGTGGCTTATCCATTATGGTATGTCAGAATTTTCACTGAGGGTCTGTTTGTTTTTTGTTTTGTTTTGTTTTGTTTTGTTTTGTTTTGTTTTGTTTTCCTGCAGGGTCAAGCTTAGCATTTGTTGTCATGCTTAAGTTTACCTTACAGCCCTTCTAATCTTTGTATTCAAAGTCCTTCATTTTTAGCCTCAAGTAGGTGGATGAGAAGTGCTTTGCTGTATAGAGGACTTGTATAGCCTATGATTAAAACACTCTGTTATGTATCAGCAACGAACTGCATCTGCTGAAGAGGCAGGGAAAAGGGAAGAGAAAAACCATGAGTGTGTTGAGGTTATAATGCCATGTTGGGGTACATGTGCACATGTTAGATGGCAGTTCCCACAGCATTTCTGGCTGAGGGGCTATGGTAGAGAAAAAATACACTAACTGCATCTCTGCCAGCAATTTTTGTCAGAAGTTTCCTTTAGTAACTTATACAGGAATCAGTCCCAACATTAGAAAGAAATGAAGAGTGATTCTGTACTATGGTGATACAGTGTTTTTGAAGCACGGTGTTGCAGGACTCTTCTGTGCGTATGGTACTTCCATGTGCCCTGCAGATGTCAGACACACGGTGGGTTCTCAGTTCCTGTTGTTCTCTAGGTCTGGCTAAAGCTGACCTGGAGATGCTGCAAAATGAACTGATTTGGAATTATGTTTGTAAGAGCTGTAAACTGGTATATAATCTGCTTCCAAACTGCTCCAAATTCTTGCGCTAGGGCTGAATCCCCAAGGCAGAGACTGAGGAGGATATAAAACATGTTCAGATTTGTTGTATTTACAAGGAAGTTGTGGGGAAAAGGTGGAAGTTCACTTTAATTCAGAGGTGAGGGCATGAGGAGAAAGCCTTGTGAAGTGGTACAGAAAAGGTCAGGCAAGAGAGCTCCAGCACCCTGTGAAATCAGGAGAGCAGCACAACAGATCACCCTATCGGTGGGAGGCAGCTTGTAAGCCCCAGTAAAGATGGCAAAAAACACACATCCACACCCCTGTTTCAGCCTATGCCTGCTGGGAGGAGTCCTTCCCCCCTCCTCGGCGTGGCTGCAGTCTGGCAGGACTGCAGAGAAGGAGCACTACTCCCTCCTACCCCGCTTTGCTTCCTTTGCTGTTGCAGTATCTCCACTGCTTTGGGGGTTTCACAGGGCTGAGTTACCAGATGCTATTTATTTTGCAAAACGTTGAAGATAATTGCATTCATATATAAGTACACAGATAGATTTTGTGTATGCATTCGCGTGCGTGTGTGTATGTAATATTTTAAGCTGTCTGGCACATTAATTTAGCCACCTGTTCTAGCCTCTTTCTGCTGCACAAATTAGATTGTCTCAAGGGAGCCTATGCAGCTGATTGGGTCTGCCTCGTTACTAAGGCAACCGTTCTCCTCTCCACTTTGTGCTTTATAACTGAGATTCACCAGGGAAAAAAAAATGGAAGGGAAAAAAAGAAAAATTGCTTCAGACCCTGGGGATACCAGTACTTAATAGACACTCTTAGCAGACTTATTTATTCAGACAAGAATACAGTTTCTAAATGTGGAAGAGTGTTGAAGCAAGCAAAGTCAAATATAACAGTGCTGTATGAAGGGGATGATAAAGACCAAATTACAGACTTTTGCCAACACTGTATGAATCTTAAATTATCTATGCTATATGTAGTTGGTATAAAGGTAACATGGAGGTCCCTTTGAAAGTCATTCCTGATTAGGAACAACAACAAAAACTCTCTATACCAAAAAAGCACCAAAAGTAGGGAGGAGTCCTTCTGTCAAATTGTCTACAGCATAAAATACATTTTATGTTCATTTTATGGATCAAAATGATTAGTTTGTTTCTGCTTCCTGCTTTTAGGTGATTTGTATTGATTGAATATGCCACAGATGTGGTGCACATTTTTTGCTGAAACAAGGCATGATTTTGTCTTTGAAAAAGGGCTTCTTGATTCATTAGTTCTTCAACAACAAAACTAGCGATATGCTAAGCAAAATAAAAGTGATTATGCTCGAGGACGAATAGCTGATTAAGGTAATCATGTATGCAAATGGGAAGTAGGGATGGACCTGAAGTGTTATGTCCTCACCTTCCCCTTGAGGAGTTGTGTTCTAACATGTGCATTCATGTTCACACTGGCACAGGCAATGTGCACTTATGTATAGTCTATTATTTACATGTTTAGCTCTTCATCTTGCAGATAATGTCCTCTGTAATTTTATGCTGAAGGGATCAAGTGGAGTGTTGCTTAGATATTCAAAAAACTATAGGATTACAGTGAAGATTTCCAAGGCTTTTTCCTGTTTATAGATGGATTCAGATGTTTCTGTCTCAGGAAAGGGATCATACACTGCAGCTGCTCTCAAAAATAATAATAATAATAATAATAAATATATATATATATATACACAGTGAAAAAGTGCTTAAGAAAATACAATAGGTTGGATTTGGGGGGGAAAGGGTTGTTTTGCAGGCTATCAAATAGCCAAATCCATCCTCTGTTGTTAGATGTTCTGGTATCACAGGCAACAACCAGCTCAAAGTAGAAACCCTGACAAATCCCACTTTATTTGATTTGGTGAGAAGGAACATCATCTTTCTCACGAGCAGATATTCTGATCCTACTAATGGAGTCTGTCACCCCTCCCTTATCGTGTGTTCACTAGAAACTAATGTATAGGGCAAACACACTATGTGTATTTGTGTGATTGATTGATCCTGTGTCTCCTAATGATTCCCTGAAACACAAGATAATCTTATTCTTTCATTTGCAGTAATGCAAGTGGTACTGACCATAAGAAACTCAAGCTTTGTTAAAACTTTGTCACAGCATTTGATGTAGTATCCTTTCCATAACAGGCTACACAGAGAAATATCTGTCTATTTGTTTGGAAGACATTATGTGCTAGTTTTAATAGGACCTTTCATTTCCAATGCAAGCCAAAGTAAATAAAATGCTAGTGGATTCAAACTAATATTTCTCTTCCCGTTTTCCCCATATGTAAATTTGATTTCTGCTACTCATTTCTGGCTTTACTTCTTTAAGTTTAAAGTTTTTTTTCAAGCACTAAGAGGAAAATAGTTTGATTGTGAGTGATATTCTGCAACTTGCCTGTTGTTTCCTGAATTTATCATGGTGTTAGGTTTTGTGGACTTCTTTATTCTTAGCTCTAGCTCTGACAATTTGACAGACTCAAACCTTGAACACAGTAATTGAAAGCTTGCTTTTTTTTGGCATTAGTAGATTCTTTTATTCATCTTAAATTAGTATGCTCATTCTACTTTTAAAAAGTTAATTTGTATACAGGAGGAGTACCTTCATTCAGGCAACTATTATTAGTGAAAACAAACCTGAAATTGAATTTTAAAATGCTACTATTTTCCATGAAGGATTAGAATCCTACACTACTTGATATTATGCAAGAATAGCTTGAAGTTTAATGGTTTAATTACCATTTAAGAATACCTACATTTTGTTGATTAAAGCTGCATCTCATAGATGGTTTTAATAGTTAAACTGGTTGGTTACATCTGGACACAACAGACTTTATAGTGTGGCTGCCTTTTGAAGTAAGCTTCACATGTGCCTGACCAGAAATCATTCTAGAAGTTTCAATTCTGATCTACTCTAATTAACAGTTTAAGGCCATCTTCAAGGGATTATGACATTTCATTTCTAAATGTTATTCAGCATGAATATTATAATGCTGTTATACATAGATTCATATGCACTTTCAAATTTCTGGGAAGACATTACTTTTGATAGCCCTTGTATTTCACAGTTTAATGTTGCACACACTCTATAGAATGTAGGATTTTCTGTATTACGCACTTAAATCCAATGTCATTTACTAGAGGCATATAGGATATTACTTGCTCCATCTTTTCTGGTCTTGTTGGCTTCTGCTGCCTATGTTACTCTTACTGTTCTGGTGGTGAACTTTTGCTCTGTTGCTGAAGCTGTTGCTCTGGGATCAAGTGCACCCTTAGTAAGTTTGCAGATGACACTAAGTAGGGTGGGAGTGTTGATGTGCTGGAGAGTAGGAAGGCTCTGCAGGGAGATTTGGACTGGCTGGATTGTTGGGCTGAGGCCAATTGTATGAGATTCAGCAAGGACGAGTGTCAGGTCCTGCACTTGGGTCACAGCAACCCTGTGCAATGCTACAGACTAGGGGAAGAATGGCTGGAAACCTGCCTGAAGGAAAAGGATCTTGGAGTGCTGATCAACAGCTGGCTGAGCATGAGCTAGCGGTGTGCCCAGGTGGCCAAAAAGGCCAACAGCATCCTGGCTTGTATCAGGAATAGTGTGGCCAGCAGAACTAGGGAAGTGATCATTCCCCTGTACTGGGCACTGGTAAGGCCCCACATCAAGTACTGTGTTCAGTTTTGGGCCCTTCACTACAGGAAGGACATTGAGGTGCTGGGGAAAGTTCAGAAAAGGGCAACAAAGCTGGTTAGGTGTCTGGTGAACAAGTCTAAGGAGTAGCAGCTGAGGAAGCTGGGGCTGTTTAGCCTGGAGAAAAGGAGACTGAAGGGAGGCTTTAGTGCTGTCTACAACTGCCTGAAAGGAGGTTGTAGCATTGAGGGTGTTGGTCTCTTCTCCTAAGTAGTAAGTGAGGAAATGGCCTCAAGTTGTGCCGGGGGATGTTCAGATTGGTTATTAGGAAGCATTACTTCATGGAAAGGATTGCAAAGCACTGGAACAGGTTGCCCAGGGCAGTGGTAGTGTCACCATCCCTGAAGTTGTTTAAAAGACATATAAATGAGGTTCTTAGGGACAGGGTTTAGTGCTAGAGTTAGGTTATGATTGGTCCTGATGATCTTGAGGTTGTCTTCCAACCAAAATGATTCTATAATTCTATGATCCCCCTTCTTGCCCAGTTCCTTATACCTTACTCACTAAACAGTTTAATGAGTCCTTGAAGTACAAATGTGTATGCTGCTCTGGTGCACAGGGATTCACATAGATCCTTGGCACCCTGCAGTGGTTTTTACTTCCTTTTATCTTTTTCCTTCTGCTTCCTCTCACTGACTGGAGCTACTTCCACCTCCTCTTTTTCCCTTCCTCTCCTTGCTTCCCCAAACCTTTCATCAATCCATCAAGCAGCTTTTCAGAGGTTTAATCTCCAATCCAAGTACCTAATATGACTGATACCTTTGTGTCAGGTTTATCATTTCAGTATCATTTCTCAGGCACTAAAGGTAGCTGTGCTTGCGTTTTGCTCAACAATTATTCCGGCAAACACCTTGCATGGCCTTTTCAAACCTTCAGTAAAACAAACAAACAATCAAACAAAAATAATAAGTTGTAATCTGTCGGAGTTGCATCATGTTATCCTCTGCTTCTGTGGGGCAGTAGGAAGAGTTTAGTATTGGCACCAGTGTCAGATACATTATTTGGGTTTGTTTGGATTGGAATGAAGTTGGCACTTTCCAGATAAGCAATAAAACAGGTCAGAGGAAAATTAATTCCCTTTAAAATTTCCAGTAAACAGCTTCAGATGGTTGGAAATAAGAAATTATTTGCTTTCCAGAAGGGTTATGTTGTATTTCCTTACAGGATTATGCACTCATACAATGTTAAAATATGGGTATATAAAATACCTAGGGTATTTAGGTGCTAGATATCTTTTTCCTGAGATCTAGCATGGGTGCATTCCTGTAGCTAACATAGCTTCCTTTCTTAGTATTCTACTGTCAACAGAATTTTATTTGACTTGATTTTTTTTTCCTATGAGATAACATGGAGTGCATAGGTCATAGTACTTTTTGTTGGTTTGTTTGTTTTGTGTTTGTTGTTGTTGTTTTATTTTTTTTCCCACTTAGCTACATACACATTAATGAAAAGTGTAGTTGACTACAGCTATACTTTTTGTCTAATGGGGCAGTATATGTCAAATCTGTGTTTGTTGAGCTTCTAATTAACTGAATCTCAGCAACTTACCCTTTCAACTTCAGAAGAATACAGAAAGGTCCTTACTACAGACAAATTTATGTTTTAAGTCTGAATTCAAACTCTATTTCTGCTTTGAAAGTGCAGGGAAAAAAAAGCTTTAGAAAGTTACAGGTGACTGAAGTTCACTGTGGATTAGAAACGAGAGTCATGCGGTGGTAACTGTAATGATTGATGTTATTTTCCTAACAGGCACACCATCTATATGTTATTTCTAGTCTGAAATCTTCATTAGGAGAAAAAGCTGACAGCTGCTTTCAGGGAAGTGTTGAAAGTGAACCACTGCCAGATATTTTTGGAGACTAAAGAAATAAATGATAACTTTTAGGTACTTCCTCTGTATGTTCAAGAGAGAGGGTTTTATCTACAACACTAATGTGATTTATAAAAGGGAAGTTTGTCATACAAATGTTTATGTGTTATGCTATCTGTTAACTTGTCTATTTCAGAAGAGGTTATATATCTGATTGTCTTCCTGATTCCTTGGCAAATACATTTAACTCTGGATGAAATATTCTGATTACTTTTTGAAGTGCAGATTACCAGTGAAAGTCTAAAGGAGAGCTGGAACCGTTGAGCGATAAGTGTGCCGTGCTTATGGAGGTGATTCAGCAGAGCAGCATTGAAGACCTCACTGCTGTATCTGTGGCTCCACAAAGGTGGGGAGAAGTAACATAAGCAACCTGAATCAGTGGAGAAAAATCTGGGAAGCTGTGATACAAGTATGGTAGCATGAATCAGGTCCCATTTTGAAGCTGTGTCGTTCTGGGAGGTATATATAAGAAAATAATAGGCAGAAGAAGTCTTCAACCTCTGTAGACAGTGTTGCTTGGAGAGATACTGAACCACCAAGCCCAGTTTTATTGTCTCCATTTTACAAGAGGTATCAGGTGGCTGACAGGTCTTAGAGAGAACTGCAGAAACAACTTAAATGTTACATATGTTACAAATGTTACAAAGAGGTCAGTAGTGTTACCTTAGTCACAAGAGGATGTGAAGGTTTAAGGCTAGTTTAAAAAGTTGACTAAGCCTGGAGATTGAGCTCTGAAAGTCAGAAAGAAAGAATGTATCTGGAAACTGTAAACAGTTATTAAAATGAGCACTGTGCTTCTTTTGGCTGGGGTAGAGTTAACTTTCTTCACAGTAACTAGTATGGTGCTATGTTTTGACCTTGTGGTGGAAACAGTGTTGATAACACAGGGATGTTTTCATTATTGCTGAGTAGTGCTTACACAGAGTCAAGATCTTTTCTGCTTCTCACACCAGACCACCTGCAAGTAGGCTGGGGGTGCACAAGAAGCTGGGAGGGGACACAGCTGGGACAGTTGATCCCAACTGACCAAAGGGATATTCAACAGTATGTAATGTCATGCTCAATGTGTACAGCTGGAGGAAGAAGAAGGAAGGAAGGGACATTCAGAGTGATGGGTTTTGTCCTCCCAAGTAAGCATTATGCATGATGGAGCTTGGCTTTCTTGGAGATGGCTGAACACCTGCTGCCCAATGGGAAGTGGTGAATGAATTCCTTGTTTTGCTTTGCTTGTATGGACAGCTTTTGCTTTCCCTGTTAAACTGTCTTTATCTCAACCCATGAGTCTTCTCATTTTTACTCTTCTAGTTCCCTCCTCATCCCACCAGGGGGAAGTGAGTGAGTGGCTGTGTGGTCCTTAGTTGTGAGCTGGGGTTAAACCTTGACAAGCACAAATAGGTCAGAGCATGATTCATTTCCACTTGGAAAAACTATTCTATCTCTTGATTTCATCAAGGCATTGTTTTGAAGACAAGTCTTCGCTTTAGTCATTTATATATTATTGAGAGTATTGTGAAGTGATATGTGCTGGCCTGCTATGTAGAAAAGAGCAAGTTAGAGATACTGCTTCTTTCAGACTTCCCTATTGATAAATATAAATTCCCTTCCATAAGGGTAAACTGAAAATCCTCATTTTTGGTGGTAATGAAGATACAAATTATGCAAGTTCCATTTCTAGTGATCTTAAATGAAATCCAGTTTAGCATTACTAAGTCTGTGATTTTTTATCAGAGAATTAATGAGTCACCTTGAAGAAATCACTCTTTTTCAGAGCCTGCTGAAATATCAGAAGCCCTTTTTATCTTGCACACTGGTTTATGTATCAGTTTCGTGTGGTTCTGTCTTATATAAAATGCTTATTTTTTTAATCAGAGGCATTTATTATTTAGCAACAAAAAAGTGTAAAAGGATAGGGGCAGAGCTGCTTGCTCAGGTCTCAGTTGCTTGCTGTTACATCACTCTGATAATGTGAGCAAACACTACCTTGAAAAGGCATTTTTAGTGTTTCTTGCTCCTTCACCAGATTCCAGTTTTATGAGTAAATTGTTGTACAGGTTTGTTGTTCTGTTATGTAGAAACCATCTAATTCCTATTGAGTTTGTGATCATTTCTTTTTGTGTCAACATAGTCTTTTAACTTCTCTCTGTGCTTAATCACCTGATGCATCTATAGACACTAAAGCCCTCTCAGCCTTTAACCTAGCATACAAAGTGGTTTATCTACTCCTGTAAACATACACTTTTTCCCAAATAACTTGAATACATCTTCAGGTACATGGGCAATCAGAAGCACACACAATACAGCTGGGTCTTAGTAATGTGTAGTGTACTTAAACAAATATTCCTCTAAGTCTACTGGGAAATACCTCATCTAATTTGTGCCCAGATGCTGAGACCACATTTTGCTCTCCACTGGCCATGTTACAGTCATCCTTGAATTTATGGTCTTCAGATTTTATTAGCTGACCATCTCCAACTGAAAAGTTCCCATAGCCACTGCATGATGTGACATTTAGTATAATCAAGTGGATTTTGTTTCCTATCCCACTCTTGCTAAAGTAAGTTCCTTTAATTTTGTCACTTACTAATTTCAGTAGCAAAGTCAGACTTTTAAAAAATCTAGGTGAAGAGTAAAATTATAAATGAAGCCTGGGTTGTGGCACTGTAAACACATGAAGATCTTTGTGAGCAGGATTGAACTACATGCTGAAACAATTCAGAGAGACATTCTCACCACCTTTGCTAGCTGCATTCACCTTGCAGCACCTTCTTCCTGGTAAAACTCAATGTCTTTGTTGGTAAACTCAGTCCTAGTAACATTCTTTCAGAAGAAGCTACAATGGTTTCTTCCTTCACCCAGGTCCTTGTCTACCTTATAAAACTTATTTGTCCCATAATCCATGGCTAATAGCTGATTCTTTCCCCTACACTATAAGTGTTAAAACCCTCAAAGAAGTTCAAATGAAATCTTAACCTCCTTTATTTTATCTAAAGATAGATTATTTTAGCAGACATGTTTGTGTGCCCTAGCATGTTTCATCATATTCTCCATGTCATACAACTCTGGTTTTCTTCAAAACTTGTTTTAAACCTTACATACTAGGGAAACTACTTTAGTTGCCTTGTAGTTGCACATTTGTTATACTCAACACTTTTAGGGGGTTTTACCAAAATGTACGAAGGTTTGCTTAACCCAAGTCCTATAGTGTTGCTTCCCTTTCCTCATTAAATGGGTCATTAATAATTCTGCTTTCACAATTTGCAGGAATATGCACCAGTTCTTCCAAGAATTCTAAAAAAAAAAATATTTTTTATATATATATATTCATATCCATCTGTCTCAATTTTAGCACACAAAACTTCTCAGCTTTGTTTCCACATCAGCTTGGATAATTTCTGTGTTGAGGCTACATTTCCACAAACTATTTTATTTGTGTCCTAGGTTCAGAATTGCTCTTGTTTAAAAGCTGAGGTAAAATGTTCACTTACAATCATACATATATTGTCCTTATCTTAATTTTTGCTGCATAATGGTCTGTCTTTAATTCCTCCTTAACTCATGTGAATTATGGCCATTTTGCTAGTTGTTTTTCATATTTTTAGCATGATTTAGTTCAGTCCAACTTCTACTGATTCATACTTTTCTCCTATACTTTTTGAACTCCAGAGCAGAAGTCATAGAATCATAGAGTGTCCTGAGTTGGAAGGGACCCACAAAGATCATCAACTCCAACTCCTGTCCCCTGTATAGGACAAGCCCAAAATTCACACCATGTGTCTGAGGAAGTGGTCCAATTGCCTCTTGAATACTGTCAGGCTTGGAGCTGTGACTGCCTCCCTGGGGAGCCTGTTCCAGTGATCCACCAACCTCTGAGTGAAGAATCTTTTCCTAATGTCCAACCTAAACCTCTTCTGGCACATCTTCCTGACATTCTCTCGGGGTCTCTCACTGGTTGCCAGACAGAAGAGATTAGCACCTGCTCCTCCCGCTCCCCTCATGGAGGAAGCTGTAGACCGCAATGAGGTCTCCCCTCAGTCTCCTCTTCTCCAGGATGAACAAACCAGTTGACTTTAGCCACCCCTCATATGACTTCCCCTCCAAACCCTTCACCAACTTCATGGCCCTCCTCTGGACACTCTCCAGTAGCTTTATATCCCTTTTATCCTGTGGCACCCAGAACTGCACACAGTTCTCCAGGTGAGACTGCACCAGTGCAGAGCAGAGTAGGACAATCACCTCCCTCATCTGGCTGGCAATGCTGTGCTTGATGCATCCCAGGACATGGGTAGCCCTCTTGACTGCCAGGGACACTGTTGGCTCATGTTCAATTTGCCATGGACCAGAACCCCCAGATCCCTCTCCATTGAGCTGCTCTGTGGCTTTTCATTCCCCAGTCTGTATGTGCAGCCAGGGTTGCCATGTCCCAGGTGCAAAATCCAGCACTTGTCCTTGTTAAAATTCATGTAATTGGTGATTACGCAGTTCTCTAATTTATCTAGATCCCTCTGCAGGACCCCTCTGCCCTCAAGAGTGTCAACAACTCCTCCCAGTTTTGTGTCATCAGCAAACTTACTTAGTATTCCATCAGGTCCTTCATCCAAGTATTAGTACTATTAGCCATTTATTATTATTATATGCCACTTCTCTGTATTTTGCCTTCTTCTTGCATGGTAGTTATTCATCCTGTATTCAGATCCTCTTTGACCAGTTTTTATTTTTTAGGCATCTTCCAGAAAAATGTTTGTACTTTCTATTTGAAGAATGTAAAACCTGAAATTTAAATGCTTGAACTCTTCAGTCTCCTTAATTTCTGACTGTGCTTTTTCCCAAGAAAATAAATTGTGTTATACGCATGTGCGAGCGGCGGAGGAACAAGCCGAGACGACTCAACGTGAGTGATAAAGCATAGTTCACTTTATTAGTTCAAACAGCGCATACTTATAGAGTCTACAATAATTATGCCTACTTGTCACTCACTAATTGGCTTAAGCTCTAATGATTACATTTGCATGGTCCTCCTACTTGCTATGCATGTAGCTATGCATGTTTTCTTAAAGTTATCTATGAAACTCTGCCAAGGTCACAGTGCCCTTGCCGTTCCCTCATGATCAGCAGTTTCTTCTGAGGCCTATTGAGGCATTGAGGCCTAGTTATGCTAAGCCCCTAAGTCATGTCAAACCGCTAACTTATTAGAACAAAACTCTTATTAGAACAAATATTAGAACAAAACTCTTCTTAGAACAAACTCTGGTCGTGCAACTGCTCCATGGATTCATGTCCTTTAACTTTAAGCCACTCCCTAACATGCATGATTAATTTTTTTCATGATTCGACTTAAAGTGAAGGAAGTTCAGTTCATCATGGCTGGATTCATAATTATTTTTCTGTGCCTGGCTTTTTAAAAAATCCTATTTCCTTCATTTATTTATTTGTTTATTTAACTTGAAATAACTTCATTGTTTGTTGTTCGTTACTATTATCACAATGGTGCTACTTGTCCTCTCTAGCTCTGAAAAAACAGTTTCTTAACCTCATGTAGTTCTTGATACTCTTTACATTGTCAGCTCTACCCTTAACTCCATTTGATCACAGATTCTACACCAGACATCATCTACTGTTCCAGAAGAACGGATTTGTGGTTTTACTACTTATTGCTTTAGTTTACAACATCATTAAAGAATCACAGAATAGTTGGGGTTGGAAGGGACCTCTGGAGATCTTCTAGTCCATCTCACATGCTGAAGCAGGTTCACCTAGAGCAGATCACACAGGAATGCAAATTGTTGAATTTCATCAAGTTTTCTGCCCAGTCCTCCAGCCTCTCCAGATCTCACTGAATGGCAGCACAGCCTTCTGGTGTATCAACCCTTCCCCCTGTTTTGTATCATAAGCAAACTTTCTGAGGGTGCACTCAGTCTCTTAATCCAGGTCATTGATGAACAGGTTGAAAAAGACTGGACCCAGTACTGACCCCTGGGAAACACTGCTAACTACAGGACTCCAATTAGACTCCACACCATTGATCACAACCCTCTGAGTTCTGCCATCCAGCCAGTTCTCAATCCATTTCACCATGCACTCATCCAACCCACACTTCCTGAGCTTGCCTATGAGGATGTCATGAGAGAGTGTCAAAAGCCTTGCTGAAGTCAAGGTAGACAACATCCGCTGCTCTCCCCTTGTCCACCCAGCTGGTCATATAATCATAGAAGGCTATCAGGTTGGTCAAACATTCCCCTTGGTGAATCGATGCTTACTATTCCTGAAAACCTTCTTTTCCTCCACATGCTTTGAGATGACATCCAGAATAAGTTGTTTCATCACTTTTCCAAGGAGGGAAGTGATGCTGACTGGTCTCTAATTTCCTGGGTCATTCTTCTTGCCCTTTTTTGAAGACTGGAGTGATGTTGGCTTTCGTCCAGCCCCCAGGCACCTTTCCTGTTCTCCAAGACCTTTCAAAGATGATGGAGAGCAGCTTAGCAATAACATTTGCCAACTCTTTCAGCACTTTCAGTTGTACCTCATCGGGGCTCATGGATTTGTGGGTGTCTAATTTGCCTAAATGATCTCTAACCTGATCCTCCTCAACAAAGAGAAAGTCTTCCTTTCTCCAGACTGATTATTATCACAATGCTGTTTCCATTGCCATCACTTTTTATATATTTTTTCCTGAAGTCCATGTAGTTTTCACTGGTTTTAGTCTAGTCTCACATACATCTCTGATACATCTCTTTCAGCCCTGCAGTACTCCATACTTACGGGACATGTACGTATTTCTAGTCATTCTCTTTTATGGCCTAATTTTCCTGCACTGGTATATCAACATTATAATCTGGCTTTGACATAATCCAAATTTTTAAGTGGATTAAGCACAGTATTTCATTGCCTATAAAACTGACTATAGACACTTCAAATGCTTTTTAGAAACATAAATGTATTATGGGAAACTGGTCTTGCTTTGACAAAGCCATTACTTGGAGCTATATCAAACTTGTTTCTTCATCTTGTTATCAAAAGTAGATGTGGAAAAATTCTCTGTACTGTACAGTACATGTGTACTGTATCTAACAGAGTTCTATTTGATGTCTCAAATATAGTCAAGAATATCTTTCCTCACAAACTAGGAAAAACCTCTCTTCTAGTCTTTAGCAGCACAGAGTCAAAGTCAGACAATAACCTGTTCATCAGGAGGGTAAATGGTGTCATTTACTCCCTAAAGCTTGTCTTTGGCTACAGAACTCTTGATCATATAAGACGTGAATGGATTTAGACCTCGGATGAGAAATAAACACGACGATCTTTGACCAGGCTTTCTCTAAATTTCAGTCATCTTTTTGGTCCATTTTTCAGGTATATTTAAACATTATTTGCTTGGTTTTTTGTTTGTTTTGGGGTTTTTTGGTGTTATGTTGTGGGGTGTTTTTTTGTTTTTGTTTTTTGTTTGGTTTTTTTTTTTCATCAGAGTGTTGTTTCAGTGCTGCTGTTTAATATAAACACTGAGAGACAAAACAATGGCCACAGACCATAATTTAATGTTGATACACTGTAAGAGTTAGGCAGAGTGATTTAATTAAATTCTAGTGGAAAGGTACTTAACCTTTTTTATTAATGAGAAACTTATGCACAAAATGCAAAGACAAAGGCAGTTTGCATCAAACACTGACTTCTTTTAACTCAAGAGCCAAGGAGAGATTGATTGCATTTGCTTAAGAGGAAGCAGTGCTGAAAATGTCCTAATTCAAGTGGCTTCCATTTAATTGTCAAGTGGCTCCAGAAAAGGAATGACTAACTGAGCATAAATGAGGCTCATGCAGTCCTTGTACACTGCAATAATTGTTCCTAAGAAACCTTTGTTTCTGCTCCTTCCAAAGGTCCCATGTTTGTAATTGTGGTGTGCAGGAGATTCATATATTGCAAGTAAATTGAACTTATAGATTTGACATCTAAATATACCATATCTGTATCGAGAGAGAGAGAAACAGATAGACAGAGAGACATTTACAAGTGGATCTCCAACCATTACTCCCTTGACCACAGATGGAGAACATTTCAGCTGTGGGGTGTAGTTATCTTTCTCAGAAGCCCAGCATAAGCTTACCTGTCAGGCATATTTTCTTTCATCGGCCACAGTTACTAAGGAAACGACCTCTTCTGTGTGAGGGCATCATAAGTCCCCCTTTTGGGGGTCTGAATCTGGGACTGCAGCCAGACACAACCTGCAAATTGAGGACTGTACTGCAGGCTACTTAACCCTCAATGTGACCAGACATGTATTATGTAATACAATTAGTTTCTGCACAAAGGAAGCTGCTGAGGGATGAGTTCTTCAGTGAGGGAGTGCCAAGAAAAGCTCTCTCCTTCCCACCCGAAAGAGTGGTTGGAAATGCAAGCCACAAACTATGGGGCACTGGGAGGAGACTGATTTAAGTTCGCTTGATACTACAGCTATAAATTAGTGCAAAAAAAAAAAAAAAAGAAAAAAGAATAAAACATTAATAATAAAATATATCGAGACTGTAATTGTAACAAAAATCCTCACTCTTGTTGAACGTGTACATATGACATGACATGAGCTGACAAGTTCAGGAATATGATTATATATGAGCTTGAACTATCTCTGGTTTCTTAATTCGTATCGTGTTGCTGACATACAATCTCCTGTGATTCAAAATGTTGTGAATTGTTTACCATTTCTCTGTATTTCACTGTTGCTGCTTTACATGTTATCTATTTAAAATCCCTCTGTCCTCACATGAGTAGAAAAAACACTCACGCCAGTGAAATACATTCTTTAAGCACTACAGAAGTATGCACTGATATATGTACACTAGTACACACTTAACAAAAAAATGTTAAATATTAACTATAGAAAATTTGCATCTGAGAATTCTGGAAACACTGACGTTGCCGTCTAAATGGTACAGAGCTAACAACAATATGTATTAATTACTTGATAGGCAGTTATGAGGACATGTAGAAAAACTCAGATTGAATGAGTTCCATGGGGGCGAACAATGTGGGCTGTGGGCCCACATTATTCATTCTGCTAGAGGCAAAGCCTGGGCTTACAGATAGGCTGTCTGGGATCCTTCTCAGGAGGGTCAGAATTAGTTCCCTTTTTCTTACTCTATGGCTTTGGGAACAAAGTCCACAAAGATTTTTTGACTTAAACTCCTAAACAGGTGTGGAGCTTCTCACACATTTTGGTGGAAGTTCAGTGTTTTTTCCTTCAGCTTACAGAGAGGCCAAAGAAGGAATTATCACTTCTAATTAATGTAGATAGTTAATGCCTGTTTTGGTATTAGTGTTTTGCTAGAATCCAATAAGTTCCTGATGTTCTTAATATCCGGGTGGCTAAAATATAAATTATTCTAGCTTCATTTTGCTTAAGATTTCTGAAAAGCACAAGACAGAGCCTTACGGTGCTTGCTATATTCTTAAATAAATGTGGCATGTTAGGAAAAGTCTTTTGGAATCAATGATCAAAATGGGTAGGTATACACAGTACTGGGATTTACCTCAGTTATTAAATGGGAAGAATGATGGCATGCTTAGATCTTAAGCTAAACTGAGCCTTGTAAATGGTATTTAAGTAATAGTCAAAATGAGACTTAGTCCTCAGCAGGTCAAAGTTCTTAACGGTTAGTACATGTGCAGTCCCCTTGAGGAACCCTCAACATCTGTTTATATGTATGAGTAAAAATAAATAGACATTAAACCCTTTTCTCTTACCTTCTCTCTAATTAGATGATAACTCTTGAGGGAAGGGTTTGACTTGTTTGTGTGCTCATATGGTGACTAGCACAGTAGGTCTCTGACTTCAGCTGTGGCCCCTGTCTTTGCCACAGCACAACAGTAGTCTGCATGAAAATCAGTATTTCAGACTGAACTTTCATCAAAAATGGAAAATAATTTTAATGACTGTAAGCAGATTATATGTTTACATTTTCCTTCTTTCTGCATTCAAAACTTGCAGTATTTAATATGCCAGTTATTTCTAAAACATGTTATATGGCTTACATTTAAGGAGCATCAGATAGAGCATGCTGGTAGACTGATGAACTGAAATTCCTCTTTGGGCTCTGAATTTCTGTACCACTTTCAAATGTAAAATCCAGCTATAATAGTCTCATCTGATTCAAGAAAGATAGCCAAATGAGCCGTACAACCAGATGGTCACTGTTTACTTAGATCTTTCCTTCCCCATGGCTAGGAGATTTATAAACATAAATAATGAAATAAATTTTGTTTGAATTTTGCTATTCATAGCATGCAGAACTTATATATTAATCCCTTTATAATAGATAAAAGTGATTACAATCCCTACTAGCCTTTCCCTTTTGTGTTTGTTCTCTTGCTTGTTGTGTGGATGTATTCTGTGTGGATCATTTGGAACTAAATGTACAAGAGTACAGATGCATTTATGGGCAGATGATGGAGGAAGGGAAGGGTGGTGCATTGACAGCAGATCCTCAGCTTTTAGAAACAGATGAGTTGCTACAAATACTTCTGATGCCTGCAATATGTGTTCAGTGTAAACAAGCAGTTCTGTGAGCAACTAATGAACTAATGAAGTCAGATTTCTGTCTCTTGATTGACTTTTTAACTGAGACACAGTTTTACATTATGCCTAAAATGTTCTAACTGCAGAGGATGACAAAAGAGGCAGTCCTAGTTTCTTTATACACTGTCAACTGCTACCACCTCATCAGATCTAGCAATCACATGGCCTCAAGGTGAATTTGAAACCTAATTCACTTGTGTGTGTGTGTGTGTGGTGTTATTCCAGGTGGATCAGTGAGCTGATTATCTCCAAAATCAGTACTCCTTTGTCAAGTTTGAAATTTGGTCAATTAGCTCTAAATATTTTAGACGTGAATGTCAATATGTTGGCAGGTATATGCATGGGTTGGATGTTTAAGTGGTGTGACTGTGTACTGCAGCCTAATTTTTAAAGTAGAGTTGAATGTAAAGTTAATATAGTAAATGCACCTTTGAAATGTCTGTATAGCCTACAACCTGTGACAATTCACACCAGGGAAGTACAACATGTACTACAGGAAAGACACAGTTGGCTGTGCTACAATTCAGAATGCTGATAAGCAATGCATCAAACCTCTTTGGCGGGATCCCTATCATTTTGAGGGAAGTGGTATGCATTCACTGCACTTTGATTAGATGAATATGTCAATGTCACTTAGGGATATGTCATGATGTTGTTTCACTTGATGCACATGTGGAACAGGAGCTGTTAAAAAGAGTTTGCGTTTATTGTTGTGCCCACAGTAAAATCAGAACCAGCATCTATGTTAACTAGTAGCACACAGTCAAATTGATTAGCCAAAACGTCTTCAGGAACATCATAGAGCAGGAATAATCAGCTACTCTTAGGGTGATAAATGACCTTTGAGTCATCTGTGGTACTCAATAAGCAGAAAAGCAGACAAGTGTCTAAACTTTGATGGATTTGGTTTTATTATCTGCATGTGGATCAATGAACTATCACACTGGTTTCAGCAGCTGCCCTAAGAAATGTTGCTGAGTTTGTGATACATGATGTTGACCTAAGGCAATTTGGGAGGCATTGCTTTAGGCACATTTGCTTTGTATTTGGAGTTGAAGCAGAAAGAGTATCTAGACTATATACAAATGTGCACACTGTTGTGTTAATATTTGACATTTTATTAGTTCTGGTCCTTATTCCCTGACCACTTCCTACATTCTCACTACATTTGTGTCACGCTTGTCACTTGCTCTGATATCCACTAGGACAGCTCATTGTTGTCATGATTATCCTAGGTAGGTGTTCATTTGGAGAATGTTGCCTTGCTGCTTTTCTGGCTCCTGCTGTAGAAGTGCATGGTTCAGCCATTGCACAAACCATGTGCCCGCCCTGTCCAGTTCCGCTACCGCTGGCAGGCTGCACATCTGTGTGCTGGCATGTGTAACACAGTCTGATGCTTAGCTCAGGCTTTGCGGTGCCTAATGCAAAGTGAGTATTCAAAGTTGGCAGTTTTGAGGCCTGATGCGAATGTTAGTTTTTACCTTGGCAGCTATGTGACAACTGAGTAATTGTAAGGGTAATTGTAGTAGGCAATTCCCTCCTGAGGCGGACAGAGGGCCCAACTGCAGAGTTGATCCCCATCGTAGGGAAGCGTGCAGTCTACCTGATGCTCAGATCAGGGACATCACCAGGACGCCCTCCAACCTGGTGCACCCAATGGACTACTACCCACTGCTGATCTTCCAGACAGATGGGGAGGAAGCTGCATCCCACACTCTGAGGGGAATGAAAAGGGATTTCAGGGCCTTGGGAAGGAGGGTAAAAGAGTCTGGGGCTCAAGTGATTTTCTCTTCCCTCCTTCCAGTTTTGGGTGATGATATGGGATGGAATAGAAAAATTCAGTCTGTAAACAATTGGCTACAAGACTGGTGCTACAGGCAGGGCTTTGGGTTCTTTGGTAATGGCTGGTTTTACAAGACACCAGTCTAAACAGTGATACATGGGAAAGGTTTATCTCGCTGGTGCAAAAGGATACTGGGACAGGAATTAGCAGAGCTCATTTGGAGAGCTTTAATCTAGACTCAAAGGGGGATGGGGTTGTAGATGGGCATCACTCTAGAGTTCATGAGGGCTGGGAGGCCTCCCATACCCCTACGGTGAAATCAGTGTGCTCAGCTCACTCTTTGAAATGCCTGTACACCAGTGCGTGCAGCATGGGGAATAAGCAGGAGGAGTTAGAAACCTGTGTTCAGGCAGGAGATTATGACCTAGTGGCAATTATGGAGACATGGTGGGACAGCACACATGACTGGAATGTGGTCATGGATGGCAATGTCCTCTTCAGGAAAGACAGGCCAGCCAGGCGTGGTGGTGGAGTTGCTCTTTATGTGAGAGAGCAACTACAATGTATTGAGTAGTGTCCAGGCATGGTTGAGGAGCGAGTTGAGAGTCTATGGGTTAAAATTAAGGGGCAGGCTGGCAGGGCTGATACTATTGTGGGCATCTAATATAGGCTACCAGATCAGGGTGAGGAAGTTGATGAGGCCTTCTACAGACAGCTGAGAGTGGCCTCACAGTCACAGGCCCTGGCTGTGGTGGGGGATTTTAGCTTCCCTGATGTTTGTTGGAAGGATGACTTGGAGAGCCAGCCACAGTCTAGGAGGTTCCTCCAGTGCCTTGACGATAACGTTCTGATGCAAATGGTGGAGAAGCCGACCAGAAGAGGTTCACTGCTGGACCTCATCCGCACTAACAAGGAGGGTCTGGTTGAAGTGGTAAAGGTTGAGGGCTGCCTTGGTTGCAGTGACCATGAGATGGTGGAGCTCAGGATCTCATGTGGCAGGAACAAGATAGCAAGCAGAATTGCAACCCTGGACTTCAGCAGGGCAAACTCTGGCTTTTTCAGGCAATTGCTAGGGGAAATCCCATGGGCAAGGCTGCTTGAAGGTAAAGGGGCCCAAGATAGCTGGTTAGTGTTCAGGGACTGTTTCTACTGGGCACAAGATCAGAGCATCCCGACACATAGGAAGTCAACAAAGGGAGCCAGGAGACCTGCGTAGTTAAACAGGGAACTGCTGGGTATGCTCAAGTGGAAGAGAAGAGTTTATAGATCATGGAAGGAGGATCTGGCCACTTGGGGAGAATATAAGGCTGTTGTCAGAGGGTGTAGGGAGGCAACTAGGAAAGCTAAGGTCTCCTTAGAAGTAAATCTGGCGAAAGGGGTCAAGGACAACAAGAAGAGCTTTTTCCAATATGTGGCAGATAAAACTAACACCAGAGGAAATGTAGGCCTACTGATGAATGAGGTGGGTGCCCTGGTGACAGAAGATACAGAAAAGACAGAGTTACTGAAGGTCTTCTTTGTCTTTGTCTATTCTGCTGGAGGCTGTCCTGAGGAACCCTGTACCTCTGAGGCCACAGAGGAAGTCAGGAAAATGGAAGAGACTGCCTTGGTTGATGAGGACTGGGTTAGGGAGCAATTAAGCAATCTGGACATCCATAAATCCATAGGTCCAGATAGGATGCACCCATGTGTGCTGAGGGAGCTGTTTGAGGTCATTGCTGGACCGCTCTCTATCATCTTTGCCAAGTCTTGGGAAACGGGAGAGGTGCCTGAGGACTGGAGGAATGCAAATGTCATTCCAGTCTTCAAAAATGCCAAGAAGGAGGACCTGGGTAACTATAGACCGGTCAGCCTCATCTCCATCCCTGGGAAACTGATGGAACAACTTATCCTTGGTGCCATCTCAAGGCATATCAAGGATAAGAGGGTCATTAGGGACAGTCAACATGGCTTCACTAAAGGGGAAGTCATGCTTGACCAACCTCATTGACTTTTATGAGGACATAACAAGATGGATGGATGGTGACAGAGCGGTGGACATAGTCTACCTTGACTTGAGCAAGACATTTGACACAGCCTCCCACAGCATCCTTACAGCTAAACTGAGGGAGTGAGGTCTGGATGATCAGGTAGCGAGGTGGACTACAAACTGGCTGAAGGGAAGAAGCCAGAGAGTCGTGGTCAATGCGTGGAGTTTAGTTGGAGGCTTGTATATAGTGGAGTGCCTCAGGGGTTAGTACTGGGGCCTATATTATTCAATATATTCATCAATGATTTGGACGAGGGAATAGAGTGTACTATCAGCAAGTTTGCTGATGACATCAAGCTGGGAGGAGTGGCTGACACGCCAGAAGGCTGTGCTGCCATCCAGTGAGACCTGGACAGGCTGGAGAGTTGGACAGGGAAAAATTTAATGAAATATAACAAGGGAAAGAGTAGAGTATTGCATCTGGGTAGGAACAAAACCAGGTTCCAGTATAAGTTGAGGAATGACCTATTAGAGAGCAGTATAGTGGAAAGGAACCTGGGGGTCCTGGTGGACAGCAGGATGACCATGAGCCAGCACTGTGCCCTTGTGGCTAGGAAAGCCAATGGCATCCTGGGGTGTATTAGAAGGGGGGTGGTTAGTAGACTGAGAGAGGTCCTCCTTCCCCTCTACTCCGCCCTGGTGAGACCACATCTGGAGTATCTGCTTTGTCTCCTCAGGTGCCCCTCCATAATAGGTTTGAGGCCTTGAATCTGGAAGAAGAGGTAGGTGAGGAGGCAGTGCCAAGCCTGCCTACAAGATCACATAGGAAGAGGCGGTTGACTCCACAACTTAAGACTGCCTCTATTAAGAAAGAAAGAAGGGTGATAGTAATAGGAAATTCCCTTCTGAAAGGAACAGAGGGCCCAATATGCAGAGTTGACCCTCATCTTAGAGAAGTTTGTAGTCTACCTGGAGCCCGGATCAAGGATATTGCTAGAGAGCTCCCAAGACTGGTGCACCCGACAGACTACTACCCGCTGCTGGTCTTCCAGACAGACGGGGAGGAAGCTGCTTCCCGTAGTCTGAGGGCAATGAAGAACGATTTCAAGGTCTTGGGAAGGATGGTGAAAGACTCAGGGGCTCAAGTGATCTTTTCTTCACTCCTTCCATCTTCAAGTGACGATGTGGGATGGAATAGGAAAATTCATTCTCTAAATGGTTGGCTCCAAGAGTGGTGCTACAGGCAGGGCTTTGGATTTTTTGATAATGGTTGGTTCTATAAGACACCAGTCCGGACAGTGTCACGTGGGAAAGGTTTATCTCAGAGGGGCAAAAGAATGCTGGGGCAGGAATTAGCTGGGCTCATTTGGAGAGCTTTAAACTAGGCTCGAAGGGGGATGGGATTGTAGCTGGGCTTGTCCCAGTGGGGCAGCATTCTAAAACTGATGAGGACCAGGTGGCCTCCTATGCTCCTAGGGAGAAATGGGAGTGCTCTGCTCGCTCCTTGAAATGCCTGTACACCAATGCGCGCAGCATGGGGAATAAGCAGGAGGAGTTAGAATCCTACGTTCGGCTGGGAGATTATGACCTGGTGGCAATTACAGAAACATGGTGGGACAGTTCACATGACTGGAATGTGGTCATGGATGGCTATGCCCTTTTCAGAAAAGACAGGCCAGCCAGGCGTGGTGGTGGAGTTGCTCTCTATGTGAGAGAGCAATTACAATGTACTAAATTCTGCCCAGGAGTGGATGATGAGCGAGTTGAGAGTGTATGGATCGGGATCAAGGGACAGGCTGGCAGGGGTGACACTGTTGTGGGTGTCTGTTACAGGCCACCAGATCAGGCTGAGGAAGTTGATGAGGCCTTCTATGGGCAGCTGAGAGTGGCCTCACAGTCACAGGCCCTGGTTGTTGTGGGTGATTTTAACTTCCCTGATGTTTGCTGGAAGGACCATTCAGCCAGCCAGCCACAGGCCAGGAGGTTCCTCCAGTGCATTGATGATAACTTCCTCATGCAGATGGTGGAGGAGCCGACTAGGAGAGGTGCACTGCTGGATCTCATCCTCACTAACAAGGAGGGTCTGGTCGAAGCAGTAAAGGTTGAGGGCTGCCTGGGTTACAGTGACCACGAGATGGTGGAGTTCAGCATCTTGTGTGGCAGGAACAGAATAGCAAGTAGAATTGCAACCCTGGACTTTAGCAGGGCTAACTTTGGCCTTTTCAAGCAATTGCTGGGGGAAATCCCATGGGCAAGACTGCTTGAAGGAAAAGGGGCCCAAGAGAGCTGGATTGCATTCAGAGATTGCTTCTTCCGCGCTCAGGATCAGAGCATCCCCACACGTAGGAAGTCAAGGAAGGGAGCCAGGAGGCCTGCGTGGTTGAATAGGAATCTATTGGGTATACTCAAGCAGAAGAGGAGAGTTTACAGGTCATGGAAGCAGGGGCTGGCCACTTTGGAAGAATATAAGGCTGCTGTTAGAGGATGTAGGAAGGCAGCTAGGATAGCCAAGGCCTCCTTAGAATTACAGCTGGCGAGAGGGGTCAAGGACAGCATAAAGAACTTTTTCAAATACATAGCGGATAAAACTAATACCAGAGGCAATGTAGGCCCACTGAGGAATGGGGTGGGTGCCCTGGTGGCGGAAGATACAGAGAAGGCAGAATTACTGAATGCCTTCTTTGTCTCTGTCTACTCTGCTGGAGGCTGTCCTGGGGAGCCCTGTACCCCTGAGACCCCAGATGAAGCCAGGTCAATGGAGGAGCTTGCTTTAGTTGATGAGGACTGGGTTAAGGAGCAATTAAATAGACTGGACATCCATAAATCCATGGGTCCAGATGGGATGCATCCGCGGGTGCTGAGGGAGCTGGCTGAGGTCATTGCTGGACCGCTCTCCATCATCTTTGCCAAGTCTTGGGAAACGGGAGAGGTGCCCGAGGATTGGAGGAAAGCAAATGTCACTCCAATCTTCAAAAAGGGCAAGAAGGAGGACCCGGGTAACTATAGACCGGTCAGCCTCACCTCTGTCCCTGGGAAAGTAATGGAACAACTTATCCTTGGTGCTATCTCAAGGCATATCAAGGATAAGAAGGTTATTAGGGGCAGTCAGCATGGCTTTACCAAGGGTAGGTCATGCTTGACCAACCTCATAGCCTTTTATGAGAATGTTACAGGGTGGATGGATGACGGCAGAGCTGTGGATGTGGTCTGCTTTGACTTCAGTAAAGCCTTTGACACAGTCTCCCACAGCATCCTAGTTGCTAAGTTGCAGAGGTGTGGTCTAGACGATAGAGTAGTGAGGTGGGTTGCAAACTGGCTTAAGGAGAGAAGCCAGAGAGTGGTAGTCAATGGTGCGGAGTCTAGTTGGAGACCAGTATCTAGTGGAGTACCTCAGGGGTCAGTACTGGGGCCAGTATTATTCAATATATTCATTAACGACTTAGACGAGGGAATAGAGTGTACTATCAGCAAGTTTGCTGATGACATCAAGCTGGGAGGAGTGGCTGACACGCCAGAAGGCTGTGCTGCCATCCAGCGAGACCTAGACAGGCTGGAGAATTGGGCGGGGAATAACCTAATGAAATTTAACAAGGAAAAGTGTAGAGTCCTGCATCTGGGCAGGAACAACCCCAGGTTCCAGTATCGGTTGGGAAATTACATATTAGAGAGCAGTGTAGGGGAAAGGGACCTGGGGATCCTGGTGGACAACAGGATGACCATGAGCCAGCACTGTGCCCTTGTGGCCAGGAAGGCCAATGGCATCCTGGGATGTATTAGAAGGGGGGTGGTTAGTAGATCAAGAGAGGTCCTCCTTCCCCTCTACTCTGCCCTGGTGAGACCCCATCTGGAATATTGTGTCCAGTTCTGGGCCCCTCAGTTCAAGAAGGACAAGGAACTGCTGGAGAGGGTCCAGCGTAGGGCAACCAAGATGATTAAGGGAGTGGAGCACCTCCCTTATGAGGAAAGGCTGAGGGAGCTGGGTCTCTTTAGTTTGGAGAAGAGGAGACTGAGGGGTGACCTTATTAATGTTTATAAATATATAAAAGGTGAGTGCCATGAGGATGGAGCCAGGCTCTTCTCGTTGGCAAACAATGATAGGACAAGGGGCAATGGGATCAAGCTGGAACACAAGAGGTTCCACTTAAATTTGAGAAGAAACTTCTTCTCAGTAAGGGTGACAGAGCACTGGAACAGGCTGCCCAGGGGGGTTGTGGAGTCTCCTTCTCTGGAGACATTCAAGACCCACCTGGACATGTTCCTGTGCAACCTCACTTAGGCGTTCCTGCTCCAGCAGGGGGATTGGACTAGATGATCTTTTGAGGTCCCTTCCAATCCCGAACATACTGTGATACTGTGATACTGTGATATTGTGTCCAGTTCTGGGTCCCTCAGTTCAAGAAGGACAGGCAACTGCTGGAGAGAGTCCAGCATAGGGCAACGAAGATGATTAAGGGAGTGAAGCATCTCCCTTATGAGGAAAGGCTGAGGAAGCTGGGTCTCTTTGGCTTGGAGAAGAGGAGACTGAGGGGTGACCTCATTAATGTTTACAAATATATAAAGGGTGAGCATCACGAGGATGGAGTCAGGTTCTTCTCAGTGACAACCAATGATAGGACAAGGGGTAATGGGTTCAAACTGGTAGAGAAGAGGTTACACTTAAATTTGAGAAGAAACTTCTTCTCAGTGAGGGTGACAGAACACTGGAACAGGCTGCCCAGGGGAGTTGTGGAGTCTCTGTCTCTGGAGACATTCAAAACCTGCCTGGACACCTTCCTGTGTAACCTCATCTAGGTGTTCCTGCTCTGGCAGGGGGATTGGACTAGATGATCTTTCGAGGTCCCTTCTAATCCCTAACATTCTGTGATTTTGTGATTCCGTGAACTTTAGTGCTTGTGACTCCAGAACTGTGGTGAGGAGCTGATGCACCAGACATCGGGGATTTAATCACTGCTTTGCTGGTGGACTGCTTCAAAGGATTAGGAGAATCACATTGGCTCTATTTCAGCATCTGAGCATATGCAAAGTGGGTAAAGTGGAACCTGGTATTCTTAGAGCACATCGATGTGTACATAAGATGGGCTGTAAAACAGAAGAGACAAACAGCCACAACAATTACACTAGTTCTGTTCTATCTTTCAGATTTTCTGGCATAGCTAGAGTATGAAAGCAGGTATTTTGCTGGCTGGAGTAATATCACAAAGAGATTTGCTATCTTGCTGTTCTGGTTTCAGCTTGGACTGAGTTCATTTTCTTCCTGGTGGCTGGTATAGTGCTGTGTTTTGGATTTGGTATGATAAGAATGTTGATAACATACTGATGTTTTGATGTATTTGCTGCTTTTCACCTTCTGCAACCTCCTGTTTGAAAGGAATCATTGATGCTTGTTAATATCACAGGTTACTATTTCAATATTAGATTTAAGTCTGTATTTTACTCCAATTTTCATCTTGATAAGCAGAACTGTCCCCTTCCAGCCTCTCCTTCACCTCCTTTCTCTCCACCAAGATCAAACAATAAACTTCTAAGCACTGAGAGGGGTTTCTGGAGGGCCAGAGACTGGGGAGGGATATTGTATCCTGGAGTTATCCACTTCTCTTCACAACCCTACCAAGGTATACCACACAGTAAACGTTAAGTAACATTTAAATATTGGTCCGCTCACTTTTTCTTCTTGTGGTAATAATCTCAAAGGTAATTCTTTGGTATCATTTTATAGAATAAATTTGCTTTAGCTTCTTTGTGAAGAACCTGCAGGTGGCTGCTTTGGGTAGTCCTCTTAGCTTGGGAAATAAAAGCAGGCTATCACATGTATCTGTGCTGGCCTATTTGCCCTGATGAGAAAAATGCACTATAGATCTGTCCAGAGGGATATTAAATGATAGCCAGGTTTTCAATACTTCTCTTATATAAGCAATTTAAAATAAAAAATGCTATAGGATTTTGCTAGGTATAATTTAAATAAAGGACAATGACTTCCAGTGGCTCTTGCTTTCCTAGTCAGGAAGACTTACAGAGTATAATTTTTGGATTTTGTTTTATTAATATTAATTTTTAATTTTAGTTTAAAATGTCATTTTATTGTGGAGCAATAACTGACACCACAATATTTGATGCCGTGAGGAGGCTGTTTTAAAGGGAAATTAGAAAACAGGTTATTAAAGTATGTCTGACTGAGAGCAATGCTTTTCATACCCCCTAGTTCACAAAAATAACCCAAACCAAAGCCAGCCACATATGTAGAGCATCTTTGTGAGAAACTGCTATCATACATTACTGGCTATGTGTTAACGTCCAAGGATTCCAGGGGAGCACTGAAATAAGAAATGAACAAAACCCCTAAACATTTGTGTAACCTTACAGAAAAGAGTATTCAGTTGTCTCTCAGTACTCATGAACCAAATGTCAGTTGTAGCATTAACTCATGTATGGTTAAATAATCATTCTAGTCTTTTAAAATCCAAAGTCAATGCCAAGCTCTGTCCCAAGTACATGATCTAGACTACAGAATTCTGGAACAAATATAATTCTACGTGTTCATTGACGGGCAAGCAGTGGACATTCTATGTTAGTTGAGTTTTGATGGCACCATTTCACTCAGCAGCTCTGATACTACATGCAGATCATCTTCTGTTATTGTCAGTGAAGTCTAATCTTTCACTTCTGCAGTGATCCTTAGATCTCTATTTTTGTTTCAATTGTAGGATATCATTTTCACAGACACCAATGCATCTTTTTTAGCTGTTTAGTTCTGACAGGGAAGTGCCCTACTTTAGTCTTAGGGATCCAGATAAGTTTGCTTCTGCAGACTTTATAAAATCAAAGCCTGTATATGAAAAGAAAATGTCTAGGGTTCATTTTACCTCTATGAGGTGAAAAACAGCTGTCTAACAGCACACAGCAGCTTTACAAAGCAGTTTGAGACAGGAAGTTGCTGAGCTGAAATTAATGGGGAGGAGACAGATCAACTTTTTGTGCATAAGCAACCCAAAAGCATAATGGTGGGGGGGAAGAGAGATATGTCTACATATTTTGCTGGCCAGTACAGACAAGGCTTTTGGCACTCAAATGGAGTTTCCTTGGGAATTAATTAAAAAGATCTTTTTAGCTTCTGCATATGAAAGCAGATGAGGTGACCTGGCCGCTTGATCTTCCTTGTCAGATTGTTTTCATGACATATAATTGATAACCTAACTTGGAGGCATTATTTGTTACAACCAGTAAATTTGCCACATATTTTACCCTAAAGCTTGTATGACCTCACTTTTTATTTTAGAATTTCTACATTATTGTTTGTGTACTTACAGGTAAAAGATTGTTGATGTTCAATAATTATCTGCTACTTTTGAAAAATCTCATTTTCTCATTCCAGCTTGCTGCCTCTCATGTTTTCACACTAAAAGGTATGGAATTATAAAACTTCAGTTAATGTTGCTTTTACAAATAAAATTCAGGAAATGGCTATATGGTGCATAAGAGTGCTTTTGCTCTTAGCATATTTTTTTGTTTTTTTTTTTTTTTTAGTCAGTGAATATGGAATATGGATAGTATACTATTGAGAACTTAATTGTCAGGAAAGTATGATGTCCAACAGCATGGATTAAAAAATAGATTGTATGTATATCAATTCCACTTTTGTACAAATGCAGAAGACAGTCTGGAAGGTTACGTATACCGAGGTTAGCAAGATACATCTATTAACTTGTCAAGGTAAGTCCCAGTATTTGTTTTGAGGAAGCCATGTGTCACTTTCAGTAGTAATCTACTTAAACCTGTGCATTTTAGAAAACTGCCTGGTGACTTCAGTGACTATCTCTATATAGTGAGACAATATTAAGTTCAAAATTCCATTTCTAAATTGTTACCAACTATTTCAAATATATTTGTAGATTACTGCAGTCATCCTGGAAACACCACTTTAAGGAGCCAAACAGTCCAAAATATCTGCATCTTTGCTACCATGAACTGGAGAGCTGAAGAATCATTAGGGGCATTGTCTTAGCTTAGGTCCTAAAGAAACATGCTGTACATTGACTCAGGCCACAAATAACATATCTAGGAACCTTAAAAAATAAATTATGTTCAGCTTAATTATATACATGATCCTAGTTTTCTACTTCAGAGAGCAACAATCAAAAATAATTGTTTACAATCCTAGATTTCTCTCATTTCCATTTTCATTGTTTGACCAGGTTTGTACAGCACTATTGTCCTGTTTTGTTAAAAACAAGACAAGTTTCTCTTTTAGCGAATTTTCCTTTCAGCTAAAGTCTTCTTAGTAACTGCATTTTTCTAAAGTGAGATACATGTTTTGGTAGACATAGCAATGGAATGCAAGATCGTTGATAAGGATATATGTCCCGTAAGTGAGAGGGGCAAGGAGGAGCAAACTGAACAGGTGACTAAAACTGACCAACTAAGTATTCCATCCCATTCACATGATACTTCATATAAAAGTGGGAGATCACGAGGATCTCGTCCTCTTTTTCTCTTCTTGGACTATGGCTGACATTAGGAGAGGACCTTGCGAGTCATCCCTGCAAACTGAGGCCTAGTGACAGACTGAATCCAATTCCACTTTGCTGCATAGTCCAACCCAGGACTTCTGGGTGCTGTCCCTACATCTGCCAGAGCAATTCTGATTTGCCAGGACTTTCAGGATTGGTTTCGTATATTTTTTATCATTTTCTCTATTTTATTACTAACATTAGTAAAACATTTTAAACTTTTTCCAACTCTCTTTTGGTTCTTCTTTGTCTTCCTATCACCTCTGCTTAGAGGGGAGAGGGGAGCCGAGCAGTCTGGGATGGGATGAGGAGATTAACAAAACATCTGCCATGGTTTACTGTCGCCCTGCAATCAAACCTTGACAACTATGTTCCTTGTGAATTTTGCTATGAGAGTTCTCAGACTTTGACACACTGACAGTAGCACAATGGTATATCAACTGCTTCTGACAAGAAACAGAAATCCAAGACCTGAGATAAGATCCATACTTTTCTGAATCTCAAACAAAAAAGGACTAGAGACACTGCAGAAAATTAACAGAATGGTGATGTACACTATGCAGAATATCTGTGCCCCCATGCTGTGCTGGTTTTACCGTATGAGCAGCAGACTTTTCAGGTCTAATGGTTTCAGAAATACTGTAGTTCACAACTGACATGATGGTTCAGTTCTCCCTTACAGTGTCTGCTATAGATGGTTTCCCTAAAATTTCATTTTCTGTGACAATTTCTCTAATTCCTTAATTATCCTCTTGGAAAGCTTGAAATAAATATACTCCACCATTTTGGAGCCAGCCAATCATTTGAAATGAGTGTCATTCAGCAGTTGTCATTTTTCAAATTCCTTCTTTCCTCTTTGTTCTTGAGCAATTCAAGTGATCATAATTTAGACTTTTGTCTTGAGACAAGGCATTGGTGGGGATGAGGAACATCTATTCTGCTATATCTGTGTAAATAGTAAAATTATGTGTGTGATTTACTTGGTTTTGTTGCTGTCTTAAGTAGTGTAAGATACATTATAAAGCAATCCTAATGTGACATTTGTGTCTGCCATTTTATTTTTGACATGATTTAAAAAATAACTTTGAAAACCTGCCAGACTTTTAATTGGGCATTGGCACTTGCACATACAAAATCTTTGTTAGTTATCTAGTGCTTAACATTTGTGTCAGTACCAGTCTAATGCTCAAAGGTAAACTCATATGAAGCCTTGAGAAGCAGAAGTAATTATGGTCTACATGTGCCAGAGAAGAATCAAAAATAATTTGTAAGACAATCAAAAGTAATTAATAAATTGCCATTTGCAGATACATATGTTCATAGTATCCTAATCTCCAAGTTAGACACTATAGTTAATTTCTGCATCTGTGAGTGACACATGCTCTACAATCACCATTGCTTGAATTGGTATACCTAATGGCACTAGAGAGCTAAATCATTTCAAGTCTGCAGAAAGAGGTCAGGGAACAAGCATGTGGAGTAGCCATGTTCAGAGACAATTGTCTCTGACCATGAGGAATGTGACTGCTTAAATGCTATGAAACAACTTTGCATTTGTACTGACTTTGGCTAGATTGAAACTCATGAAAACTTAAACGACATCTTGGCAACAAGATCTATTCAGAGTTATCAATGTCTTCTAATTTCTATAGTTGCTTTTACTTAAGAGAAAAGCATGTTTTTAATATTGAGTTTAACATAATTTTCTGGGAATCATCCAATGGTTATTTTCTAGAATAATAATTAGACTTCAGTGCTTGGCTAAAACACAGAAACAGAATTTTTAATGTTTTCACAAATGGTATTGTGAGGTTAAGCTTCTAAAGATAACTTAGGCATATAAATTAAAAGAAACATCTCAGAGGGGAAAATGTTCAGGTACTGATAATCAGGTGATGTAGCTTGCTCTTTTATGCTTCAAAATACTCATGTTGTAGAACTTCAAAAATACTTGATTTTGCTATTTAAGTGTTTATCATGGAAAATCTGAACAATAATGTTATGATTAGTAAAATCAAATTTGGATATATGCTTGGGGATTTGAATTGCAATGTATGATATGTTAAAATGTGCTGAATATAAAATTCATTCTTACTGAGGTTTTTGGAACCATATATATATACAAACAGTAATGAAGCAATGTTTTGATAGGCCTAGTCAACTATTTTTAAAAATTTTCTTTTGTTAATATATGAATTATTAGCCCTTGTACAAAAGAATGAGATATATAACAGGCAGTTGCTTGCCAATGTTTCTCATCCCACCCTCTTCCCACCCAGAGACCAAGACTTTAAATTGGTCAACAACTTTAAAGGATATGTGGCAAAAATCTACTTCATTTGAATACAGATTTATTTATTGCTTTCAGTCTTGAACAAATTCTACAGAAAATTTTGAACTAGAGAATTGAGTGCTGAGCACTGTCTGTTTTATGCCTGGCTCTCTGAAACAGGAATAATGGCAGATTCCCACATATATCACCAATAAAAATGCAACAAGGAATTGTTTAATGAGAACTCAATAAAACAAGTAAAACCCAAAGGAATAAATTCCTAGAAAGACTCAAGATACTTTGAAATATGAAGATCCAGACTTGGAAGAGACTGAGTATTCTGAATTCATTGCACCAATAGGAGAATGAGGTAGCTGGCAGTCAAATAAGGTTTTCAAAAAAGTTGGTGGTTGCAATCTCACTTTGTCTTGAATTTTTTTGTAGGATTATTTTAAAGTGGATTCAAAATATGTTGCTTTTTGTTGTTTGCTAAGACTAGTGTGAGCTTTACTCTTCTTTATGAAGGCTAGCAAGAAGAGGTGTGATGTCTATGCAGTGCTATGTACACAGACTGAAATCATGATGACTTGAGAATCACTGTATGCAGGAGCACGGCTTCCATGTGATTTGCTTCAATATTCTGGGATAATACTCTGCTGAATGTGTGTGAACACTCTAGCCAAACAGTTTGTGCTGAAGGAACTGAATGTGCCTCATACCGGTGAAGGAAGCTGGACGGGTGTCAAATACTAAATGCCTTTGACAAACTGCCCTGAATAGGATATTAACTGTAATGTATATAAGTAAATTAACTGCTGGGTAGCTCAGCCTGTGTAGGTGTGTGGATATAGGTAATTCCATGTCCAGTCTATCCCGACTGAGCTCACTAGGCCCAACTTTAGTTTACAAACTTCATCAAAATAATGGAAAGAGTTCAAACTAGTAAGCTTTTTCTGTAACCATTTGCAAAGTGATAATAATTGTGTGATTGTGTAGAAACAATTTTTCTTAAATTTTTCACTGATGTACTGTATAAACTGATAACACACCAGTGTTTTGGCTACTGTTGAGCAGAGATTGCATTGTGTCAAGGTTTTCTTTCCATTCCCTTCCCACCCAAAGGCTAGGGCTAGGCAAGAGGTTGGGAGGGAACACAGCCAGTATATCTGACACAAACTGACTAAAGGGATAGTCCACACTATATGATGTTCACAGATTCACAGAATTACAGAATGTTAGGAGTTGGAAGGGACCTTGAAAGATCATCTAGTCCCATCCCCCTGCCGGAACAGGAACACCTATATGAGGTTACACAGCAATGTGTTGAGACAGGTTTTGAATGTCTCCAGAGACAGAAATAAAAGCTGAGGGAAAGGAAAACATTTAGGGGCTATTCATGGTTATGGCACTTGTCTTCCCAAGCAAGTGTAGACTGTGGGCATGCCATGTGTCCTGAAAATGGCTGGACATCTGCCTACCGATGGGAAGTAGTGAACAAGTTCTTCTTTTTACTTTGCTTCTGCACGCAGCTTTTATTTTCTTATTAGACTGCCTTTATGTCAACACAAGTTTTTTCATTTTATTTTCTCCCCCTTCGCTGTTGAGGAGTGGGAGTGAAAGAGTGGCTGGGACTGGCAGCTAGCCAAAGTAAACCGTCTACACAAGCTTCCAAACTACTGATCCCTCAGATCAGTAGGTAAGTAAAGAAAGATTCACCTCTGCTGCACTGTCCAATGCTTCTCTGAACTCTGCTTATTTCTGTCACTTGAATGACACAACCTTATAGTATTATTTTTCCTTGGTAGCATATCAAGGACAATATTAGATCCTATCAACTCACAAATGTTTCTAGTTTTGATAGTTTATAAGGCTTTTTGTCATATTATGGTTCTGTGACTATGTTGCAGCCCCAGTTTCTTACATCATTTTAGTCTTAACTCAAAAGTCGGGTGTATACTGTTAAATTGTGTACTGTATTTTACTCTGCCCTGAGATACTTTTTTGTGATTTTATAATGGGTATTTTGAAGATTTCTAAATTAAGAACTGCAATCCATATATGTCTTAACCTATACACAATTAAGATGTATTCGTCTATTTGTTTATGTCATTAGTACAGCCCACTTTCTCCTTTATGATTGGGTTTTTGAAGTCACAAAGGTATATTGATGTTTCTTGCTAATGAACTCTCTTTGTCATTGTGCCTCTAGTGCAATGTTTCTGTCTTGAATATTGGCAAATAATGAAGGAGGAGCTGATGTCTTAATTCAAGTTCTACAATGGAAAAGGGAAACAAAAGTGAAAGAGCTGAATATATTTAATCCAAGAACAGAACTGCCAAGTAAAAGAATGTTTATGCTAAAACAAATAATATGATATGTTCTTGAAGTCACTTGTGGGTGGGCTGTTCATTTTGCTGTGCTATGTTGCAATTATATCCTGCTGAGAGCAGGAAAAGTTAGCCAACCCTCAACCTCCCTAGAACAAAAATCAGCATGTTGCCATTTTTCTTCTCTACCAAGATGTCATTGTCAGCTCTGCTTCCAGCTTGGTTCTTGGATGTTTTCTATTTCATCTGATTCCTCACATCATCCAGAGTCAAAACTTCACTTACTTCCTTTTTTATCTTTGCACAGAGCTGGAAAGCATGATCTGTGTTCTGAATTTTCATGGTGCCTCTAGAGATATGAGCAAAAGTAAATGAGGTATTAATACTTTTCTCTAACTATCTCCTCAAATATACGGACTTTTTTTTTTGCAACTATACACATTTATAATAGAGGGAGATAGAATGCTCCATGTTCTATGAATTTTCTTCCAGTGGAGGTGCTGGCTGTGTGGGTGGTTTATGGTCTGGACAAGAAAATCCTGAAATGTGGGAAAGCAATTATTACATATGTGTTACCGGAACCATTACAGAAGTATTTTGCAGGTGAAAAGAAAAAAAATGGGCATTAAAAAAAAGAAAGGATTTTATTTGTTTGTTGGCTGTGTGTTTTTTCATTATTTTAAAATCTGTTTCTTTAGGAATACAGATAGTTTACACTAATCAGAGCTTGATTTACAATCACATACGGAAATACAAGTATATCCCAAAATAGGATCTCAAAGTGCCTTCCAGTGATGTTAAATAGTTTGTGAATGTGATAATTATTAAGTGATATTTGATCTAGTGATAAAAGTGAGAAAGAAACACCAATCCTTTCCTCAATTATAGTACTGGTAATACTCAGAAGTGACCACACATGCTAAAATGATGTGTCAAAGGGCATTTTGTCTCATATATTTAAGGTGTTGCTACTATCCAAATAAGAAGACATGAGTTTGACCTTGCAATCACTGAAGAATGCATTAACTGTATGCTAAATGCTTGTTATTGATCTCCAACTGAGTATTCACATCATTACTTTCCGCAGGTGCTAAAGTGTGTGCACGATTGGTGTTGATTTCCTTCCTTTTAATTCCTTTAAAAATAAACCACTGCTTCCAGGTTTGTTCATCTTTGGAGGAGTATTGTTAGAAAGGTCTGAGCTTGTTGTCAAATGTCACTAGGTACACTAACATGTATTTAAAGAAAAAGCATGTATATATTAATAGAGTAAGAAGTTTATGCAGAATCATTGAGTGAGTGCAATGAGGAAATGTCTATTCAAATTCTCAGCATTTTGTTAAAATGCAAATTAACAAAAAGGAGAACAAGTGCAAGAACTGAATGAAGTTAACTATGAGAAAACAGTCATAAACATGGCTTGCCTAAGTGCTTCAAAAGGCACTAGCAGGCAGTAGTTTTGCCACGGGTGTCTTGTGACTAATAGCACTACCATAACTATTAATTAATCTTCACATTTGTATGATCTATGGCAGAGTGGCTTAAATAGCATACTTCCTATGACAGGTAGTACCTGTCCTACCCCATTAATTTCACTTTCATCCAAGGGAACAGACACCGTGATCAGCAACAGTCAGCTGTTTTAACCAGAGGATGTGACCAAGAGTTTGGGCAGTACTGTGCAAGAAAAAGCAGCAGAGCACTCACTACATGTAACATTTGACATTTACAAAAAAAGAGGCAAATGCTGTTAAAATGGCAGGCGCCTTACTTCAGTCTTCTCCTAGTGCTTCTCTGGTATTTTATGCTGAAATTTGCTAGCAGTACTAAAAATCTTCAGTATTTTATAAGTCAATGCATAAATTGCAAGGCTATTTGTACTTTGTTATACTAATAGGCAACTTAGACAAATGCTTCTAACAAAGGACATACATAATCCACCTATGGAGTAAACTTGAAACTGTAGAGCTTTTTTGATGTAAAATATTTAATTTATTGTGAATGTTTCTTTAGGACTGATATGGAAAGCAATTAATGAAGATATTATTTGTTTAGAGCATAGTCAAGTTAAGATTAAAAGTGTGTCATCACACAAAATAAAGGCTACTTAATCAATAATAGATTTAATTTGGTTATACTTGTAACATGTTAGAAGGAAACAGGTGCATGAGACAATACAATAGTATTCTGTACTTTGCTTCTCTTAGTATGTGACACACTTTTATGTTTTTTGAACATCCAATGATACAGAATCTGGAATCCAGCAGAGTGGACACTATTGTTATGGTTTCCATTGTAAAACTGCTTGAAGGTCTGACACAGTTAATAAATAAGTGGAAAAATACACATAGGATGTCAACTCAGAAGGAACCTTAAAAAACCAAATCAGAACAAACCAAACCAAACCAAACCAAACCAAACTAAACCAAACAACATTATTTTAACCTGTAAGAGTACAAAAGAAAATGCTCTTGATACTTTTCACAGGACCATAAGTGGGAAAATGTTCTTTAAAAAGTGGAAATTAATTTGCCTATAATATTGAACTAAATGAAAACCAGTTGATAATCAGTTGAGAAACACTAAAATTCATGGTGGACCCTTTGGTGTTTCATTTGTGAATCAACTGCTAGTGCTACACATGGGACCCTGTCAAATAAGTGTCTGTGACACTCTTCAAAAAGCTTTCTCCTCCTGGTTAAGATGATACCCACTTCTATAGTCGGATCAAAAATATATTACTATTTTCTTTCCCCCCCACCCCCCAGTAGTAGTTGCTAAGGCCTATTTGGATGCAACACCTAAATGTGATCCTTTTCTTTTCAGTGCAATTGGTGTGCAACTGGGAAACACCATACCTTTAAGGTTAGCCCTGGTTGGGAAAGGTGTATTGCATCAGGTCATCTCCAAAAATCTCTTTTAACTGCAATTATTCTATGAATCTATGATTTATCATTCTCTTTAGTTTCTGTACCCAAAGGATGGAGTAGCAATTTCCTCTGTGTAGTATGAGGTACGCTATAGATTTTCTTTATTTTTCTGTGAAAAGGTTGACATGGAGGAGGTTCCTTCTCCTTAGCTCATTACTCTGCATTTGGGGGTTTACTAGAAAGAAAGAGATCAAAAAATGATGATTTCCATATGTATACTTTTCTGTCAAATGAGGAAAGAGAAAATCAATTTAGAAAATTATGAACAATTCCATTTGTATTTTAGCTTTTAATGAGAAGACCCTTCACATTATAATTATAGACTCTCAACTCAGTTATTAGGGAGTGCATATGAATGACTGAACCATTACAGCTATTTCACTTACAACATTTTGTTACTTTCCTCACTATGTTCCAACACCTCAGTCAAGTAAAAGAAATTCCATTCTTTCATAGAAGAGAATTTGAGCTCCTGTCTGTATGTATTAGGTGAAAGTTCAGATCACGAGTAAGGTTTTCTGCATTTGAATAAAAGTTTGCACCATTGTTTATTAATAACTTTCCCAGGTCTACGTAAATGTGTAGCTGATACTAGTAAATTAACTCCATTGAATAAGTTAAACAACTTGCAACATAGAGAAAGCTGCACTGCCAAAAGTTCTTTTACTAGCCTATCTGTTTTATTTAACTAATGCACTATATTGTACAAATCATTCAAATGTAGAACAAGCCTGGGAAATTCATCTGTCTTTTTTAACCAAAATAATAGTGAAAAACTGACAAAAATAAACTGGCCTTGTGTAGAAAGCAAGCAAGATAAGATTTTTTTATATTTTTTTTTTTTACTTAGCCTTTCACAATTTGTTCTTTAATCTGAAAAGAAGTGATAAATGAAATTTGACACAGAAGTTCTTTGCAGGATAATAAATAACACATGGGTGGCAGATTTAGGGGGAAGACAAGGGGAAAATCAAGCCTTTATCCAAATCCACAGAAGTCTCTGCATTACTGTTAAAATATGCTTTTCACTGCTAATGAGAGAGGTAATTTTTCAGCCAGCAGCTTATGAGGTGCTCATAAGTTCCATGAGGAAGAGAAGAAATTCAGAGAATTTGTCCTAAAGAGTAGGACTACACTCTACATAAGGCCAGATAAGTAGGTCCTGCCTACTGCATCTCTCTGCTCAGACTCTGCTCATGCGTGGAGTGCACTAATGCCTTCTGATGGGTTCAGTCACGCCATGTGGCAATTTACACCTCTGCACTTCCATTAAAATCAATGTCACAACCAGGATAGGGCTTGGCAAGAGAAAAGGTAGAAATAGTACTGCTTTCTGGCTTTCGATGAGCGGCATTGCCTGTTAGATTTGGGAACCCTAATTTACGTTTGAGAGTAGCATCACTGAAAGAAGTAACGGACACTGCTACTGTGTGTTTACACATACAAGTAGAGTTTTGGCTTTTTGACTTTTCATTACTACCTTTAGTTAGAATTCTTGGACATAAGATAGCAGAACCTGCTATCAGTGATTTTTGGTACCCTTAAACACAGGCAGCTAGAGTCAGCTCACTAGCTAGTATTGTTAAAGTGAGTAGGACTGTTTACAGACTAGGATACTACTCAACCTCATCCTTGTCAGGAAAGAGTCATCTTCTGAAGATACTACATCTGAACTCCACAAACTGTTAGAGGTATTGCCTTCTTAAGTGGATGCTTTGAACCACACATTTTTCTGAACCACACCTCTTAAAGCAGGAAGCTGAAAACTTTGCCTTAATAGTTAAGATGTGTTTACATACTGTCCATTAGACCTTCTGCTTGATTTCAGAGAGACAGTTGTAGCTAATACATAGAGTCATTTAAGAAGGGGTCTCAGAGGCATCTACTCCAAACTCCTTCTCGAAGAATGCTCAATAGTGAGATCAGACCAGATTGCTCAATACTTTATGCGGTCAGGTTTCAAAAAAATGGAAGGATGGAGACTACACAACATTCAGTCTCAGTTGCTAAAATTTATCAATAATTATGTTATCTGATCTGAAGCCTCTTCTCAGACACAGTATTTTCATCAATAATTTGGTATATATATCGGAGAAATAGATCACCTTGTTTTTAAAAAAACTCTTTGAAATTAAACACCATTTTTTCCTCCACTTCAGTGAATAGTCCAGAAGTTAGCAAACAAAGCTAGCTGGAAGATGAAATTTCTCTTTACCATGATTATTTGTGTAACTTTGCATACCATTCCTATCACAACATGCCTCTGTTTTCCAGGTGGGAAAAGGAGTTCCAAAAGTCCTATGCAAGTGGATAGATCAAATATTGTAAGACACCTGTCAGAATGGGACTTGGAGCCATAGAAGCACTTGCATTTTGTGGCTAAATGGTTCCTGGACTCTTTTTGTCACATGTGTAACTTTCTAAAGAGGAACTCACCCTTGGTCTGAACTGAGAGAAATGCTATACAGTAAATGTCAGCTATCTTTATAATTCCAATTCAAGGACATAGTTCTGGGATATTCAAAACTTATCAATTCTTTTGCATCTTCTCAGTGCACTTTTTAAAAGTTACAGAACCTTTTTTTTTTTTTCCCTTTTCCTTTTCCTTTTCCTTTTCCCGGTTCCTCTTCCTCTTCCTCTTGTTTCCTGTTCCTATCTTGAATAAGATTTGGTACTACCCTCCTCAAATTCAGGATGTGTATTTCTAATTAGTTCATCAGTAAACCAGGAATTAGTATTTTGTATCAGATATTATATGAACATCTGCTTTATTAAAATAATTAAAAAATATATAATGTGCTGAGTCCCTCTTTCAACACTTGAGAACATGCTTTTTCCCCCCTCAGGTCAGCTTTTCTTTCCAGCTGTGCTCCACAATTACTTTCAGAATTGATTAACCTCTAGTTTATAATGACATTTCTAGTGGTTGTGAAATAACCGAAGTCAGCACTGCTTCCAGTGCTGCATCTCTGTGAGCTGATTCAATCCATTTTATAGTTATTGAGTTGGACATTTCCTCATTATTCAGGGGCTGGTGCCAACCAAGAACTCTTAAAGAACCACAACCTTCAAACAAGCCTTATTTTATTTTTTCCTTGCTATCATTGTGAGTATTTGTCTACGCATTTATTTATTTTGTGCATGTGAATTTACAGTTAGGCAAAAAGCTGAGGTTTGTCATTGCAGGCCACGAAGTGAAATGTAGGAGAGTATTCCAGAGCCTAAAATCCTATAGGCAGAAAAGTAAATTCTGCTCCAAAAGGTTGAACAAGACACAAACATGATTTGCACAAATTTCTGTGTGCACTGTGGACAGGTGAGAATGCTTATTTTTCTTACAATAATTTTTTCCAGAGCAGAAGTCCACCATATAAAGTTTGAAATTTACCACAGCTTAATAAAGGATCATTACATATTTCTTTTTCTTTTTAATGAATAGCAGAGAAAGATCATGCTAAAACCTACATACACTGTGATTTCTTTCCAAACATATGATAGATAGCTTTAATTCTTATACTATTTCACTTTTCTGTTATGGTTATGTTATCCTTTTCCCCCCTGGAGTCCTGAGTTTCTTAACTCATTGTTTAGAAGAACCAGAGTTAGCTGAAAGAATCAAACCCTCAAAGAGACAATAGGCTTGTAGATATTGTTACAAAAATGTCTGTGCAGTGTAACTTCACTGAAAGCAACAAAAAACGTTTGCTCATATTGAGTTACTTTGAATCTATGCAATTTTTATTACGCTAAGAATGGGCCAAGGCCTTTGTTTCTTATTGTCCCTTAGGCTATAGAAAGACTAAACATATGGAAAAATTCAGTAAGAAGTATTTGTTAGCAGATTTTGTTTAGGAACTTATATGAAACTGGTCTGGGAAAAAAAAAAAAGAAAAAAAAAGGAAAAAAAAAGAAAAAAGAAAAAAAAGAAAAAAGAAGGATAATATTTTCTGTCCAAAACCACCAGATCATCTCTTTTTTGTCCAAATATCCTGGAACTGGGTGGAATTGGAATCTGTCACGAGACATAAAGAAGTAGTAGATTAATGTTAAAAATGGTGATAATCATCTTATTTGACTGACTGTGTATAGTGGGACCTTCTACACGAGGCATAAATTCTACTGAAAATAGACAAGGAGAAAGGAACTTCAGCAATAAACACTGCATTACTGCATAATTACTCATATAAACTCATAAACACATAAACACCTTATCAGGAAACTACTCTGTCATTTTTATTGAAATAGAACTTGGGAAAGAGTGTTAGTTATCATCTTTCAGTGAGATCTAAAAAAAAAAACCTTGGAAGGAATCACATGAGTTATTTTAACAGATTTTGCCTCCATAAGGCAGAAATCATTTCCTGTTTTCTGCTTTTGAAATGGTGATGAACATAGTTTTCTCTTTGTGAGTGAGTTAATGTACAGAAACCAGCAGGTGAACAGGTGTCATGTTGTAGTTTCTGGAATTTCCATATGACAGAGCTAGTAGTACCTGCAGAATTCACCAGGCTTGAACTAAGATATAACCTTTGTCCCTGTTTTAGCATCCAGAATGTTCAAATTAACACTTTTTCTCATTGCAGTTCCACTCATTATGAAAAATTTTCCAACACATCTACAAAGTAATTTCCCTAGTATTATAATAATAAAAGCCTCTTCTTTGAGTTTCCTGTGAAAACACATGATATCCAGTCTGTTCTAATCTATGTTATTGGCTATCTGTAGATTTTTACTTCTTGTTTTTGAGGGAAACCAACTAAAGATATTTTTCATCTTAGGCATTTCTGAACAACCATTTTATTTATCCAAACTGTTGCTGCTTCCATGCTCTAAAGGGAGAATGGAAGGCAGTACATTCTGATGAGAAAATGTAGTAGAAATTACTACAGATTAGCTAGAAATAATGTTTTACTGGTTCTTGCTGAGTTAGTTTTCATTATAAGTGACACTTCAGGATCCAGAGCCAAGAAATCCTATTATTTCTCATAATGGTACTACCATCGCTTGACAAGAAAATACACCAATTTACAGTGATGGCACCACAGTTATATAATAATAATTTGAACAGCTGTTAATATGAGATTCATCAGTTTCCTTAAAAACTAGAAAAAATATTGATGTCCAGGAAACTTGGGCTAAATCAAATATTCTGAAAAAAAAAGGACACCTCTGCTGTCTTTCAGTAGCTACTGGTCACGATTATTTTAGAAATAAACTATTTGTGGACTGACCATTTACATGCAAGGAGAATGACTGAGTACCCTCTTTCATCATCTGGACTTCAGAGTGAATCTTGTGATAACCTGTGCATAATTGCTGAAGAAAACCTGATGTGCAATAAGAAAGCCTTAAGACTTCAGTAGAGTACTAGTAAACAGATAGATTGACAGACATGTATTCTTGTTCTCAGCAGTATATGTGTATATGTTCTGTTTAATATGCAAACATAGGTGCAGCTATGTATATATATGTAAAAATGTGTATTTGGTTTATCTTTTTTTGAGCTGTTGCACATGCTTCGAGTAGAAGCTACAATCACTTCTAAACGAAACCAAGTTTTCTTCAAAACTGTTCTTAATATTTTATGTTCTTTTTGCTTTGTCTTCAAAAAAATAAAGGACTCAGTGCTCTTCAAAGAAGTCTGATGGGCAGAAGCAGTAAATACAGGTTTTTCATACTACTTCAGTATTTTGACAAATGGCAATATGTACATAATCCCAGTGTCTCTACCAGCCAAACCACAATGACAAATGTAAATGTTTAAGTACAAGAGAACAAATAACTTTTTAAATAAAGACAAATATTTTAAGATAAAATAAGCATATATCAGAAAAAAAACGTGATCTTAGATGAACACATGCATTGTGCCTTTGAGTGCTATTCCTGGTGACACACAAGTTGAATATGTACTTAGTGCAAGGCAACAGAAATTGCTAAATTATGTTCTTACATTCTGTGGAGCCTTTCTAACAAAAAGGCAAAGTTATGAGTACTAGAGGATGTCTATACATCCAAAATACATAATTTTGTATGCAATATCTTTTGCAAAATGTTTGTTTTGCAAATATACTCTATCAGTTTCTGATAATGATTAAGCCACTATAAATTTGCAAGGAGGGTAGGCACCTGGAAATTTAAAGGACTAAGAAGACTGAATTTCATGTGGTTTCAGTTATACTGAAGACCAAAAAATATGTTTTAGGCAGAAAGTTTCAAGTAGTAATACAATATTAATAGACTGGACTTTTCTGATCCAAGTTATTTATTTTATTAACCTCTAAATACAGGTTTCCTTTGTATACAAAATCTATTTTCTGCCATACTGCTTATTAAAAAAATTGCTTTGGAGCATGAAATTCAATTCAAATTATAATTTTGCCATGAAATAAAGGTTTCTTGAATTAGCACTGTCTAATAAACATTTTAAAGTAATATTTTATTACTAAAACTCATCCATTTTCCTCATATTTAATTGGATAAAATAGTCAATATTAAATTTATCTTAAAATTATTACAGCCCAATATTTGTCTTTAACACAACAAGAAATTCTTCTCACAGAAAAATTCAGAACACTTTCCCACCACATACTTTAGTAGTAGACAGTTCTGTTACTTCCAACAATGGTATTTTTCCAATTGAAATTTTTATTTCAGTATGTTTTAAAATGTGTTAGGGAAACAGCTATTCTGTTTCATTTCGCTCATCTATCAACAGAGTTAAGAATGTTGTCCAAATCTGTATGTACACGTGGGGGTAACACACAGAAAAATTGTTATGGATAAATGGTGGAAAACTAAGAATTTAGTAAAAACAGGAAATCTAATTTATTAGAATACCTAGTAGAAAGGATGTAAACCTTCAAAACTGAAATGACAATTAAAACAGAGGTAAAATTTTACTTGATCCAAGTAACAACTTTTGATTTTAACCTTTACACCAACACAGAAGAAAATCTGTAGCATTTCTATAACTGTGCGTGATTCTAAGGAATCAAAGGTACAAAAATCAGATCTGTGGATTCAAACTGTTGTCTTTCAGCCTCATCAATAGTACTTCTTTATATAAAAAGCATCACTGATTCACATTGCTCCATTTAGCATGCATTAGTGTCCATATGAATAAGTAACCGATGAAGAATTGGTACTTCTATTAATAGAAAGCTCATGAATTTTAAATGCAGCGTATTGCAGTAATCAAACACTGCTATATAATGTTGTTACATTGTCATTCCAGCCTGTCAAATTCAGTTTATAAAGACCATATATATATCTGGTAAAAATTATAGTTCATGTAGCTGACCTTGGGCTTTTTTTAAGCTCATCATAGTTTGTCATACATACATTACATATAAGCGATTAGAAATGAAGGTCAAAGATCATCTGTCTTAGCACAGCCTGAGAAATTACCTATTGAGATGGGGAAAGCGATGTCAAGAGCTGTGCTTATAAGAAAAGCTTCTCTTTGTGTGCTAAAACTAAAACAATTCTTATCTTACATAAAACTGACTAGAAATGGTGTAACAGTCTATGGCCTGTGCCATCTTCAAAACCATTCTTGGAAATCTGAGATAATGCTGGTTGCCATGGTGCTAAATCATGCCAGGTACAGTGCTAAAACTGAACATTGCACAGTCATATTACATTTGTATGTACATATAAGCAATTGTTCTGCCTGAACCCCTGCCCTGGTATTGCTTAGAATATCAGGAGAGGTTTGCACATAAAGGCCAGTAATATGTGCAAGATGAAATTGCTATGGTTTATTGTTATATTCATGTTCAGCCCACCAATACATCTCCTTGACATTATTATATAGTTGCAAGATGCATCAGGCACTCCTCTGCAGCATCTGTCTGTTGCTGCCCTTGTCACTTGTCCTTGAGATCTATGCTGACTCATTCTTGATTTTGTTTGCTCTACTCTGTCTGTGCAGCATTACTAGGTATATAATCATAGCTGAGGCAATTGAGACAGAATTTCTAATTTTAAAGGTGAATTATCCCATTGAATTACCTATACTGCAAATTTCAGGCATTGTGAAGGTTGTGATTGGAATCTTTATTTTTTTTTTTTTTTTTAAAGAGAATCAGACTTTATAAAGATAGAGATGTCATACAGCTGCCTAATTCTTTTTAATGGGATGGCTGTTTGGAGCCTTCTAGTTCTTAGTTTTCATTGTTTATGTTCATAAACAGCAACCAGAAAGCTAGTTACAGCTACAAACATGCACAAGCTCAGAGGCTGTACAGGCTCCAAAACCATTTGGAATCATCGTTTCCATGAAGATTCTTAACAAGGTTTTTACTTGCCTTATCTCTACAACTTCTGTGTTATTCCAAATATGAAGCTCAAAGAGAGTGTTTCTAGGTATAAAACTTATAGGAAGAGTGTCATAAAAAAGAGCAAGAAAAATGGCAGTTTTTCATCCATACATGGCAGTCCCAAGAAATGAATGGCATTATGTGTTTTATTTGTACTCCCTTGCCTTTGGCTGTTTTACATTCTGCTAGAAGAACAGTTGTCTTGGATTTCAAATCTGTCGTTTCTGTATTTAGATATATAGGGAAAATGCCTACCTTGACTTTATGATAAGCAAGTGCTGTTGATACAAAATTGCATAGGAAAAAAAGCAGTTTTGTACAGGGAATGCCACTGGTGATGAAATTATCCGGTTATTTCATAATCCTTACAAATCTCATTTTTATAATTCCACTTATCAGTTGTGACTTGACTCACTGTGCCTTATCGTGTGATGGTGGAGGGAAAAGATGGATAGATTAATATGTAATTAACGTATCCAAAATGGAATTAATTTATTTAATATGTATTCTCTCAGGACTTGCTCTATATAGAACTGGCTAAGAGATCACTACAGTTAAGGTTAGAATTCACTGTACACTCCTGATCAAGATAATTTTTAAAATGTTTTCCTGATATTGTGGAAATACTTTTTTAATGTCCTAGATGCTGCATGAGACATCTTAAAACCTCAGCTGGCAGATATTACAGGTGCAGCATATATAGTTAAATTTGAGGTGAAAACCGGAATTCAAGATATAGTCTCCTTAATTACACTGCAGGTTTTGAAAGGAATAAAATTAAACAATACTTCCTCTATATTTACTTGATAATGTGAAGTGATCTGAAGATCAGAAATTCTCTCAGAGTGTTACATCATCAATCTACAGTTGTATAGTTGTAGAAGAGAGTTGTACAATAACTTAATCAACACCATTGTGCTTTATCTTTCTTTGGAATCACCTAGTTGAGAAAGGATGGATTAATAATTTCAATGAATGCCATTTCTGTTTGAGGGTTTGTTTTTTCATTCCTCAGAGGCTTCTAATGATCCAGAAATATACAGTACAGTTACATATTAATTTATCAATAGAAGCTGATGGGAATATGGTGTTTTAAATTAAAGAGAGCGTTGATCTACAAAGGTTGGATTGTGTCCAGTCCTCAATGTTCCATTTTTCAGAAATGTGGAGAAACTGGATGGAGGAAGTTACTTTGTATCATCCTGCCTTAATTTCTTTCCTTCAGTAGCATTATGAGACCATACAAGCTCTCACAGATGAAGCAGTGAAAAATCAAACAAATGCATATGCTCTACCAGCTTGTACTGAAAAGAACTGTAATTCTCAAGTAGAGCTAAACTGCAAGGAATTATGCAAGAAGAAGGGATTCCACTTTTTTTTGTTTATTTGTTTTGTTTTGTTTTTGTTGTTGTTGTTGTTTTTCACTCCACATGCTTATGCTACTTCCCTAAGTGCTATTCCCTAGAAAACATCTAAAATCACTCAAACATCTCCAGTGGAGAGATGTAACTGAAAAAAAGTCATAGCTCTAAAGTGGACTAAATTTCCTACTTTTCCTTTCCTGTTCCAGGGAATCTGTTATCTCTGGGGATATAAGTACTCTCCTTTAGTTGCACTGAGAAATTTAGTACCTGTACATATGTGGAAGAGACCAGCACATCATTTAGTAATGCAATATTTTCTTTGTTTTCTGATTTAAATTTCCTTCATTCCTTTCCTTTAAAAAACAAAACAAAACAAAATATTTTTTTTTAATTAGATAATCACTGCTTACTGAACCATGTCATAGTTTGTTACATTGTCTTTCAGACCTGTCTTTGTAATGAAAAAAAAATGTTGATAAAGGCAAGTTATTTGAGTAGAGATGTTTTCTTCATATGTCTTTTTCTTTTTTTTTTTCTTTCTTCTTTTTTTCTTCCTTAAAAGTATTTAGGAACAAACCATTTCCTTTGAGATAAGATGAGATGTTACCCATTGCAGCTGAATTTGACCTTTTGTTCTTTTAAGCTTCATTGGAAAAATCTGAACATCTGTTTTGAAAAGCTGGGTCCCGCCCTTCGTGAGAAACAAGGAGGAACACATCCTCCATAAAAGAATAAGGAATTAAAAGGGAAATTTTCTGGGGGAACTAGGGTAGGCAGATATTCTATGATTATTTAACCAGATAGCAAAAGATGCTCAGGTAAAAATGAAGGTTTCTGAAACAGGTGAATGGGAGATGGGGGGTGGTGTGGGAGAAGAAACAGCAGGAAAAAATGTAAGATAAAATGAACAGAAGTCATACCCAAATGCAATAGGAATAGTACAGATGGGAGGCAAAAGTTATATGTAAAGCAGAAGTGCATAATGGTATTAATGTTACTTAGTAAGGGTAAAACATCTGTGGAATCAGAAATGAAAAAGCACATTCCTGATTTACTGCTGTAGGACATTATTACAGCTAGAGAGAAGAAACATGGCATAATACAATTTTTCAGGTATGAACCACACTGAAAAAATGTCGTTATAATAGACTGGAAAAAGTTTCATTCAAAGTTTCATTAAAAAGACCAAAACTAGGGGTTTGGGGTGGGCTAGCTACAGTTCACAGAGTAAACGCCAGCAGAATGTACATCAGGTGCCAAGGACTGGTACCATACTGCTGATGTAAATGACAATACGTGAATACTTGTATGGGTTGAGGAGAAGTAAGGTTTTTATTTTCACAAGATAAGCATCTTCACATAACAGCAATCACAAAATGTGGTTTTGAATTACCTAAGTATCTACAGTACATCCCAGATGTAAGACAAAAAGCAGGTTTGTTGATTAATGAAACAATTTTAATAACTCCCTAGCTAAACATCTTATTGCATTTCTGCATTGTTTTCAGTCCTAGAATATGTCAATAAATTACAGGGTATCAGTGATTCTGCATAAGAGTGCTCAGTTTCCCCTATGCTTTCACTTTGACAGAAATGGTGATGTAAAACAGGCCAGATTTCTAAACAGAAACATTATTTACAGGTGTAAGTTAAAGGATATTGCTGGGACAAGCACTCTAAGAGATCGGTTCAGATATAACTGCCAATTTGTGTCACAAAATGACTACCAGCCACTGCAGCAGTACAGGACAAGTGCCAAGGGAAGGCAATTTGCTTCTGGAAACAAATAACAATTGAAATTAGGTTTTAACATGGAAAGAAAAAAAAAAAAACAAATCAAAAAAAACAAATCACAACAACAACAACAACAGATAAGGATGTGTGGCTCAGTGCTGTAGGCTAATGATTTGACATTAGAAGAGAGATAAGATTTGTAGGGAGAAATAATGCATATGTATACACATGCACACATATCTTTATATGTAATGATAAAAATTAAGACAGGCTTTGGGATAAATAACATTCCAGGAACAATTGCAAAATAATTTCCTATTCACTTGAAATAATATGGAAGCAAAATTAATTCAGATTTCAGACATATTAGAAATAGACTGGGCTATTCTGAATGTTAGTTGGCAAATTCCACATGGTGACAAGCTATCTGTCTTTACATGTATTTGTAAGGCTCACATTAGAAGTCAAGCCTTATCATTCCTGAATTCAGTAAAATATGGCTTCTTATGGACTGAAAATGCCATTAATTATTATCATAGGTCTGCACTAGTATAAACAATCCTTTTTCTGTATTTCCATGAAACTCCCATCCCCAGACATCACCACCATCCAGAATTGTATATCCACATGGAAATAATATTATTCTATATGTGCCTTTCCCACTGCAATCTATAACGTAATGCACAGATAAATGCAAGTACAGATATTACTGCTTTTTGCAATCAGCGTCGTGCAAATGAAATATGCCCATTTCCTTCTTGTTAGAAAAAGGAAAAAGCCTTCATGCTTCCCATCTTGGCTGCATAGACAGCATCCTGATCTAAGTGAATGTATTAAATTAATCCTCCACTCATCTCCTGTGAGAGAAAGCCTCTCCAGTTATTCATATGAGATTGTGTGCATCTTTAATCATATGCTTATGTGCTTTGCTGGGTGATAAATGAAGGCACTATTTTGATGCAAGAGAGATGGGGAATTCTACATAAAAGGAAAAGAGGTTTCTGGGTTCCATTTAAAAACACTCATTTTCAGCCCTGAATACTTTGATAAAAGCACTTGGGCTACAACTTCCACTGCAGAGAAGACTCCTACCAAGAGTCTTGGTGAAGACATGAACTGGTGTAAAGCAGGAGGATGTACATCTCAGGTGTGACTGTTTGAGAAGTGCCTTACAGTTAGTTTTCCTGTCAGTGAAATTAGTGACATTGGTGTGTAGCTAGGTGTTAGGAAAACAGGTTTTTTTAATAGCTGTAAATTTCTAAGAACATTCCATTTCTATTAAATAATTAGAAAAGTAAACTGTCAAACTGCAAATATTCAGGTGTCTCAGGCAACCTAATTTTAAAGTGTTAGGGACGAGGCGTGGGGAGCACAGCACCAATTCATGGGCAGAGCCATGCAACAACAACTGAAGAAGGGCAATGAAGCTGGTGGAGGGTTTAGAGAACAAGTCTTATGAGGAGCAACTGAGGCATCTGGGGGTGTTTATCCTGAAGAAAAGAAGGCTCAGGAGAGACCTTATCACTCTCTACAACTACTGGAAAGATGGTTGTAGAGAGGTGGGTGTTGGTCTCTTCTCCCAAGCAACAAACAATAGGACAAGGGGAAAAGGTCTCAAGTTGCACTAGGGGAATATTACTTTGGATATTAGGAAATATTCCTTCACTGAAAGTGTTGTGAAGCACTGGAACAGGCTGCCCAGATAAGTGGTTCAGTCACCATCACTGGAGGTTTTTGAAAGACATGGAGAGGTGGCGCTTAAGGACATGGTTTAGAAGTAGACTTGTCAGTGCAAGAGCCTGCTCCACTGTGGGATCTCTGTTGTCTGCAGCTTTCTTCAAGGCATATCTACCTCATCTGGTATGAGACCACTGTTGGGCTCAGCTTTGACCACCAGTGACCATCTTAGAACCAGCTGAAACCCACTCTGTCCGACATGGGGGCAACTTCTGGTGTGTTCTCACAGAAGCTACTCCTGCAGCCCCCCTGCACCAGCCTGGCTAGTAAGGCTTTGTCATATAAACCAAATACAAAGTTCTTGAGTACTAGCGATTTTTTCTTGCCTTCTGCAGCACACTATTTCTGAAGCCATCTTTTCTCTGGGCAAGTTCAGCTGATCTCCAGAAGAAGGAATTCCCCCTTTTCTTTAAGAAGTGTCATCGCATCCAGTCTTCCTAGAGAAACAAATATGCATCAAAAAATGAAGAGAAAGAAAATAAAACAAGACAGAAATACTCCCATTAGAGGATACTAAAGTCTTGGCTTGTGATTTCTATGCATCTTGGTTACTCCTGGAAGAAACAAAGAGACAAGAAAGCTAGCAGAAAGTGACAGGGACGAAGACTTCTAAATGAATAGCATTAAATGAACTTTCTTTAAATGCTTTAAAAAACAAAACAAAATAAAATAAAACAAAATTAAAAAAAAAAGGTGCACACACACTTTTACACTGTGATATTGGCAAAGCAAAGGTCCAGTTCATAGGCTGAGGAAATGCACTCTGCAGATGGCAAAGGCAAACCTTAGTCCCAGTTCATACTCCGGCAGCTGGTATCCTAGGCTTTGTATCCCTCATTGGTCTCGCTTCCTTTCATTTAACAGCCAGACTGTTATTTATTTTCCCTTTTAACAAATGGGGCTTTTGTTCATTTCCTTCCTTAAAGCAGCCCTTTCAGTAATCTTTGTTTGTTCCTGAACTTAGGAGTAAGTTGCTGAATTGTCTTTGACATAAAACACAGCGAGGGTAATGTATGCAAACCAAAGGCTACTGAGTAGAGCATGATAGTGCTAATCCACTTGCATTTGTTCCTGAGAGGAAAATGCAGCTTGCCACTGCCAAGGTAAGCAGAGCACAAGTCAGAGGAACTGTACCAAAGGCTGCATCCCAAATGAATGCATGCCATAAACTTACTTGCTGTGATTTGTTGTGGGCATGATCAGGATTGGAGAATGGGTGCTCTCTTTTCAATATCTCATGTTAAATCTTGAAAAAGGGAGCAGCTGCAGAGCAGCCTGGTGACAGTGCATGGGAACAGATGGTAGAGCAAGTGTCTCTTTCTTTGCATTTACGCAGTCACTTTCTCTCCTCCTGCTTCTCACAAACAGGCTCAGTGAATTTTCTTAATAGTATAGAGATACTAAACCTTTTCTTTTCACTCGAGGAAACAATCACCCTTACTCTTTGAGGAGCAAAAAGAAAAAAGAGGGGAAAACTTAAAGTGCCCATTTTTCTTTCCCCTGCCTGTCTCTGGGTGGGGTCAGTCAACTGAAAAAAAAAGAAATGAGCTTTAAGATTTTTTTTCTTTTCCTGTGGATTAGTATATAGACAATCTTAAGAGCATTTAGTAGTTGCTTTGCTGTGCAGAAAAACAATGGCATAGTATAATTCAGACTACGGGAGCACTAGTGCAGCCATTCCTCAACTTCTGCATCAATGGTAGAATTTTTTTCCTTTTGTATCAATGATCTGAAAACATAAATGTTTAGTTTATAGACAAAAATGTTGATAGTTTATATAGATATAAGCAAAACTTCTGCACAGCATATATTATCTAGTGACTATTGTCTGTTAAATACCGCTAGATGAGGAAAAAACTTACAAATAAGAAGTAGATTTCAGCTATACACGATTGCCCTGTGATTTAGATGCACAAATCAAGTTATTGAAAATCATGCAATGACTCCCACCTGCCAAGAATACAGTTTATTTTTGGGGTCAGATGGACCCTTTTAAACTCAAAGTTACAGCAAACTCTGCTGGAACCAAATTAACATGGCTACATGCTCTGCTCTTTTGTAAGAGGAGTCCACCCAGGCGTTCAGAGCCTGCTGCTGACAGGAGTGCCTGGAGCAACTAGGCTTAGATGGGAGATGCTGGTGGTCGGTCACTACGCCGGGACTGATTCATTCGTGCTGTCTGCAGGCTCACTTAGTGCCACTGAGCTGGCTGCACTCTCTTTACCTTTGCAGTTGTGAAGTCTAGAGATGCATGCATTTTTAACAGGCTGTTTCAGATTCTGACATAATTCCAAGACCTCTGGGATTTTAGACACTCTCTAGACTCTGTCATGCCTAGTCTTTGAACCATGCTTGTTGTCAGGCCCCTATTCCTTGTGATTATAGCTGATCCTATAACTCTTACTGTCCCACATTTAGAAAGATTCAAATAGCAGCCTGATGCAAGACTCAAAATAGAAATATATATTGAAACAAACCAGAAGGTCATTTATTTCTGTACCTGGTAAATATTCCATTTCCTTAAAAAAAAATCTTAATCACAACTCTTGATACACCATGTCTTAACTGAACATAGATATTTTTCAATGTTCTATGAGATGAGAATATGAGCTATATTAGCATGGGGAAGCACTTGAACATATTTCTTGATTAAATACTCCTACAAGTCAAGTCTTTTCTCTTTATTTCAAGGTCTTTAGAACTTGCTTCCTGATCATCATTCCTGTAAACAAACACTGTTTACATATCCCATTAAAAGGTGTTTTGCATTGCTGCAGATAAATCTGAAGAGACTGGACCCTGGGAGACACTATTCATTACGTGCTAGTCTCTTCAGGGCTTTGTGGAATGTCACATCAAAAACATAACATGATGGAAATTGGTGAGCTGTGCTCTCTCATGCAATAGAGTTTACATAAACATTGAAATGTTGGTTTTGGTCGATATAGCCTACAACTTCTATGAACATTGTCCTCAAGCTACTATTCTTTAAATGAAGGAAAACACAAAATATCTTGCCTGTGTGCTCTGTGTTGTGAAATAATATAAAGTTGTTAATTCAATTTTACATAACTTGGCATTGAAGTAGCAAAACCAAAACCACAGCAAAAAACCTCAGGCCACAAGGCCAAGACAGATATTATTGAAAGTATTGATAACATGTTAAAGCTCTGTCACTGTTAATGGAACATGTAGCCAAGGTTGGGAGTATTTTTGTTTGTTTTCTTTATGGTGGCTTTTTTTTTAAAGTGTGAATGTTTTGTACATGTCAAAGTAAGCTATAGTCTTTAACTCAGTGAGCTCTCCATCAAGGGGCTTTAGATACAGTTGTTCTTGCATGAGAAATCCCAATGGTTTTCATTAAAGGTGTACAGAAACTGGGTCAAGGTAGATGGATAACGCAACAATAGATTTTTGCTAAAAAGCTGAAAAATGATTAGATCTCTGTTCTTATATGTAATAACTTGTTTCTGAAAGGGTGGGTAGTGCAACTTCTCCCATTGCAGACTAAAGCTCTGTGAAGTTTTGTGCAATTTCACTGCCTTCTCGGACTCTGGATTATATTAAAGAACAGAAATAATTACACTGAGGGGCCTGTCCTGCATTCCTAACATAAGCAAAATGCTTATTGGATTTGCAGTGTAGGTCTGTCTTTTGTTTAGGAAAAGCTTTGAAGCCTGTTGAACAAGGACCAAGTCAAAATCTTTGAGTGAGACCCAAGTGGTGTTCTGCATAAATAAGAAATGCACTCCACATACATGGAGCATAATTATTTACATTTGTTCTGGGGATCCTTTGTAATCTGTATTCCTTTGCCATGCACAGATTTCATAAACGTGAACTGACTTTTCAGATGGCAAAAACCACAGCACTTCATGCAGAGAAATTGCTTCATATATATAAGGTATCACTGACAGGCTTGATAGTGTGTAAATTCACCACTATCCTCTACTGGTTGAATTTAGAAATGTGCAGCCCTGTGTTGAGTAACACTGGGCAAACAGGAGAAAAATTGTTGTGCCATTCATTCAGATTTGAAAAATAGTTTTTAGTCAAACACCCATGCTCACGGCTGTTTTGTGTTCATTCTCCTATAATTTTATTTTATTTTTATTATAATCAGCTGTCAGGCTTATAAGAGCGAGCCAATATATTTTTCTTGGCTAGCTGATAACAGTTAGAAAAAAACCTGACAGGATTTTAAGCACGGAAGCCTGAATTGTATCTAACAAGGAAGCTGAAACATGCAAGTAAAGCAAGTGTTAAAAACAGGTGACTTGAGTTTAACCTAATTACTAATTGATTGGCTTCCTCTGAGAAAAGGGAGAGCTGATACCTTCAGGAGTATAGTGGCAGAGATGTGAGATCCCAGCTGAGAAACTGAGAAAGAATCTCTGCAGCTTCCAAATGCTCTACAGGGTCCTAAGGAAACATTAAATGCTGAAATTAGGTCATTTAAATATGTCTTTTTAGGGCTTAGATTGACATTCAGGGCTTTTGGGGCACTATGTTTTAATTTAGGTTTAGTTTTCTGGTCCATTAGTTCTATGTTAGCCAGCAGGAATACACACAACTATTTCCTTTACAGCGTTTTGTTCTAATGAATGTTAGATTACCTGTTGCTATATTATACTTCTATTAATCATAGAATGCGAGGAAGATTTTTCGATCATTGCAGCCTAAGCATATTATGTAGTTCAGTGTCTTAACACAAGAATCTTTTTCTAGAGGTCATACTTGAAGAGGAAAAAATACAGCATTTTCCTTTTATACTGATCAGCTCTAAGCACTTCTATATCCAGATAAGCTGGCTTTGTATCCCTAGTGAAGAAGTGACAAGGAAAACTGACCTTTTCCTTTAGCCCAGGAGAACCAAGTTGGTTTATTACAGCAGTATTTGTTCTATTTGTGTTTGGAAAGGCTGTATGTGTATGCAGCAGCATTTGGAAAGATGGCTGCTTGGAGGCATAAATCTCCCCTGAGATCACATTGTAGTGGTAGAGCTTTGATTTCTTTCCTAATACAATACAATATGATTTGTTCTAATACTGCTTCAAGTCCAAGCAACCTCGTACTTCATTTTATTTTCTGTGATAGAGGGTAGAAGAGGAGAAGAAATATAGTTGGGAAGGATATTCTTTCAGAAGTGTAATCCTGATTATCTGACACTTTTACAAGTTAATTTCAGTGGCAGAGCTGGAGGTGGTTGAGGACCACTGGCAGGAGGGTAGGAGTGTCAGGGCCACCCAGCCTGGCACAGGGTGCACATCCTGCAGCTGAGCTGCTTCAGCGTGGCAAAATGGAGGCACATCTTCACAGCAGTATGCGGAAACCTCAGTGAAGAAGCAGTCTGGTTCTCATGGTAACCAGGATTTCCATATACTGCAGGGGTACACACAGTCTGACATCACTTTGCTGCAGGGAGGATTTCTGTGCATACTCAAAGACTAAATTAAGCCCTTTGTAAATGGAGAATGTGTGTTCATTTTCATGTGTCTAAGTGTATGGCTTTCCTGGTGTGGAAAGGAGAGGAAAAGTGAGAGAAAAAAGGATGGAATATTATATTTCTCTAAGTAGAAATAGAAATAAACCCTGGCACAACTAGCTTCTCATTTTTAGTTTGTATTCTGTTTTAAAAAGCAATAATATTTTGCATATCTGGAGGGAATGAAGGATGATAGCAGCTTCTTTAGGTCTAAGAAAATTTGTTTTGCTAATCAGAAACATGTGGGGAAATGCATTTACTGAATGTTAGGTGATGCGTTTTGCTGCAACACCATAAATACAGATTTTAGCAGGGAAAGGCTGTAATGAAGACGTGATATTCATCATGCATGATATAGTGACATCTGGTGTAAGACGTGCTGTGCTGTGCACTGCAGTTCCCAGCTAGGAAGATAATCCACATGCTTTGGTGTTATCAGACTCTGCCATGGAGCCCAGTGAGAGGTTTTCTTGCCCCTAATTTAAGATGATTCATACTTACTGTAATATCTTCCAGGGCCCTATGTTATTCTACTCTGCATTCTGTCGTGGGGAATTATAATAGAAGAGAACCTGACATGAAATATCTATTGTTCTGTTAAGGAGATTGGAGTTCCTTGAGTGTGAAAGGTCTACAGTAATAGGCATATACATAGACCAAAAAAGTTTAAAAGTGCCTGGAAGTTGAAGGCATAGAGCATACTGAGGGATCTTTTCCATTTTTATTTTTTTAACAGTAACACCACCTCTGAACTGAAAGCACTTTTCATACAGCTCTTTTGGCTTGTAACAATCTAAAGAATTTTGAACCCTTCCACTTGAAAAGCTTTAGTAAGGGCTTGTGTGAACTCTGGTATATGAAGATCTTGCAGGGCTAAGGCAGATACAAGTTGTAATGCAAAGCTGCAGTTCTTCCCTTTTCCTCATTACAAACTCTTATCAAGTTCAATGGAAATCTGCATAGGAGTGATATCCACACCACCATCTTGGCTGTGTGATAAAGAAGTCCTTTGATTTGTTTGATTTTTTTGGGCAGGATTTTACTTTGCAGTGTGTTTTGTGAAGTGCCCAATATATTTCCAGATGATCACAAATTAAGCGACAATGTTAAATAAACATCAGCATAATTTTTGTTGATCTCATGTACTGTTAAATGATGCAGACCTTTCAACAAATTGCTACTTTTGCATGTTTTATTCGACAGATTTCACTTTTCTTCCTGATTATGATTCTCTTCTTTCTCCTTGGTTATGAATCACAATTTTATTCCATTACTATATGTGAAGTCAAATGTGAGATGCATAATCACAAATCCGATGATAAATGTCCTTTCCTGGTCACCCACATGTTGAGAGAAAAATAAAGAGATAAAAAGGAGAGAGATAGAATCCAGACGATGGTATTTTCACTGCCATATCCTTCAATGAATTGTTTTCTTGCAGCTTTTGGTAAATGTGGAAAAGAAAATTGGTGGTTATGTAATGCCTGGAGAGGAAAGAGCGCCTGCTTTGAACTGACAGCAGCCTTGACAGCTTGAATGTTGAAGACAGAAATATCTCGTCAGAAATACTGTTTTTACTATTGCAGAGCCCTGCTGGAGTCCTTCTCTCTGGGAAGGAAAGGCAAGCAGCACCTGTGCATGTGGCTATACGTCAACAGTGCAGGGCCACCTGCAACGGTTAATGACAAATAAAAGCTGCTGCTTTGATATCAGAAGATGCTGTGTGCTTCCATACCCCAGAAGGAGCTGATTTTTATGACCTTCATGTTGGAATATGGTGCAACCGCTGCAACAGTGAAATCAAAGGGAGGGCTTGTTTAACAAGGTTATCTGTGTTCCTTGGAACCAGAAGTCCTTTGCTTCCTTTTATCCAAGTGGATCCAGAATTGCATTTATAATTAATTATAATTTTCTATTGTGTTGTATAACTATAATGGAAAATATTTATCACACAAATAGGAGACCTGTCTAGGCTGCGATATAATTAAGTTAATACATCTCTCGCTACCATTCTCCATATAGTTTTTAATCAGTATGAGCCATTTTGGTGTATTTTTCATTTATTCATATGTAATACTGCAGTACAAGAATGCATGATTTTTATTGGGGTGTAATCATAAGCGAATTTGTAGGTCACACATGTAGAACTTTCAGAGATGTGCAGAATGTGCAGTCATCAGCAATAACCTGTAGATGGCATTACCCTGTGAACTTGGTGGACAGATGTGCTGTCTAAAACCAGCGAGTGAGAGAGAGAGCAAGAGAGAATCAGTAGGAAAAGATTAAAAACAAAAGAGAAGGTCCCATTACTCCATTGGAAGAGGAAATGTGTGAGAAGGAATTGTCGAAGTGCTTCCTTCTGGTTTTGGATCTCTTCCGTGCTTAAACAGCCCAGACTGATTAAAGCCTATGGCTGGGTGTGCTACCCAGTCCCTGACATCCTCTCTGGGATGTTGGACCACCCAAGTAACATATCCATAATGGTTCTGCAAAAGCAGCCCATACAGGCAGTACCCCATATGTTGCTCCATCGTGCTGCATCCAAGCTGGTTCTGGGATTTTGCATGCTTGGAGCACCAATCCCATTTAGGCACATCCTGTTAGCTTATGTGCTTGCTTTCTTGGGCAACATGGATGTCTGCAGGTTCCCCTTTCCACTGTCAAGAACAGCAGTAGAGGAGAGATCTTCAGCTCTGGGAGCCTGAGAGAAAGAAAAATATCCAACATGCCCCTCAGTTCAAGAAGGACAGGAAACTGCTGGAGAGGGTCCAGCACAGGGCAACAAAGATGATTAAGGGAGTTGAGCACCTCCCTTATGAAGAAAGACTGAGGGAGCTGGATCTCTTTAGTTTGGAGAAGAGGAGCTGAGGGGTGACCTTATTAATGTTTATAAATACATAAAGGGTGAGTGCCACGAGGATGGAGCCAGGCTCTTCTCGGTGGCAAATAATGATAGTACAAGAGATAATGGGATCAAGCTGGAACACAAGAGGTTCCACTTAAATTTGAGAAGACACTTCTTCTCAGTGAGGGTGACAGAACACTGGAACAGGCTGCCCAAGGGGTTGTGGAGTCTCCTTCACTGGAGACATTCAAAACCTGCCTGGACATGTTCCTGTGCAACCTCACCTAGGCATTCCTGCTCCAGCAGGGGGATTGGACTAGATGATCTTTTGAGGTCCCTTCCAATCCCAAACATACTGTGATACTGTGATGTGTACTGCATATAACAGCGGGCCTCTTGTCACCACAGGCAGAACATCAGCCTGACAAGTACTTCTACTAGCCAAGGCCGTGTCACAGGTCTGACTATGAATACTGCCAAACAGCAGCCCAAGGGGCAGCCCATCAGCTCCTTTCTTGATACTACCTGCTTTTCTGTTGCAAACATGTTGGGCAATGTTGGGGGCTTGATGGGATTCCACTAACAATCGTGAACAAAAAAATTATGTACCTGAAGTAGCTGTATTTCTTTATATAAAACTGATACTTAATGCAAATTTAGTAAAAATAATATTTAAAATATCATGCAAATATAGTACATGAACTATGTATATGAGTGTATGTGTGTATATATATGGCAACAGATAAAATTAAGAGCTAAACAAAGTATACTTGCCTGTTATCAAAAGAGTCTTGGTCTGCTCTTTGGCAGTATAGTTCCAACATTATTTCAGTCTCTGGATCTATCTTGCAACACTCAAGGAAAAATTACTTCTTGTCCTCCATTAAAATTTTAGATTGAATTTTAGATATTTTTTTTTTAATTTCCTGCCCTGTTATGAATCATGATGATAAATTTAAAAGCTTCTCCTCACCAAAAATCTCTGTGTCTCTCTAATGTAATTCAGAATAGTTTAACCGCTTGGTTCAGTTTTCAAACGTTTTCCAGTCTGGCTTAAAATTTGACAGATATCCATCACAAGTTGAAAATGGGAATTTTCATTCCACTGGTATATTTTTACACTAATAGATGATCTCATAGCTGAGCTCTAGTTAAAGTCAACATCCTGGCTAGCTGTGGTAAGTTGAGCAATCTTGCAAAATCTCTGACATCAACACCATCTCAGTAAGGAAAAGAGCATTTTAACAGTCTTGATAGTTGTACACGTTATATACAAGCTGCTGGGAGCAGCACATGGTGTCACATCTCAGATTTCTCAGAAACTCTTATTTAGGTGATACAGGCATTATGGACACAGAAGTGTTCTCACTGCCTCTGTACTCTTCCTCTCCTCTTTGCAGATGATAAGACTGTTAATTGTCTAAATTTCCATATCTTTAATGTATGTTATTGGAGATTATTTCCTTCTCCTGAACAAGCCTCTTCAATGGCACTTCTCTGCTGTATTTTTCTGAGGGAGTGAGAGTCTTCCACCCTCCCTTGCATGGTAACTTGAGCTGTTTAATTTAAAAGTTGATGACAGCCACGATATTGTGCAATTAAGTTTAACCAGGGGTTTGTTCTGCAGAGGTGTTTGACCTTTGCTCTAGGATGAGTTCTGTTCTGAGTTGTGTTCACCCCCTGCTACCACCAGAGAGAACTTTTCAGCTTTAGTTTGTATTTGATAATAGCCTGGTAATCAGAATTCTAGTACTATATTGGTGAACGAGTCCTGTAAAAAATGGCCTCCTCGTCCTCCTTCTGCTATTGTCTTATCAGGTCTCTGACTTTCTTGATTGATTTTTATTGTTTGCATAATGTTTGTTATATCCTACAGTCCGAGGCACTACGATGAATATAATACTTCAAGTGCAACTTTTACTTCACAAATACACTAAAGAATAGGAGCAAAATAAAAAATCGAGCAGTTTTGCCTCAGAAAGAAATAACCTGTCTGGTGAAAAATACTCAGTAGCATTCAGAAACCTCCCTTAAGTGGGATTTCCTGGAATGCTGAGTCAGACTTATGGGTTGGAGGTTTTATTCATTTCTAACATCATTATGCTAATGCATGTTTTTCTTTAAAATTTGTTCAGCTTTATTGTATTTAGTCAGGAAATTTAAGGAAATGAGATAAGACATGTTTGAAACAGATAGGAACATGATGATACTCTTCTTCAAAATTTTCTTTAGAATGACCAGACAAGAACTGAAAAAAAAATATTAAGTTTCAGAACCACTGGAGGGAACTTATTTTCAGAGTTGCTAAACAGGTGTGCTGACCACATTGTGCTGCATGTCTAGGATTTTTTGTTTCATGCCTCTAAATCATCATGAATCCTTGAAAAATTTTGTGAATTACATAAAGATGAGATCACAACATCATTTTTTAAAATTTGGAATATGTGTAGCAATACAAATATTATGGGTGTATTAATCTCAGTGGTTTTTGTTTAGAGATTGGGCTACAGTGAATTTGGGGATGCTTCCAAACACTGCATAAAATCTGTCGTATGGGGAGAGGCTGAGAGAGCTGGGCTTGTTCAGCCTAGAGAAGAGACTATGTGTATCTTACCCATGATTATAAATACTTGATGAAAGAGAATAAAGAAGACGGAGCCAAGCTCTTTACAGTGGTATCCAGTGACAGGACAAGAGGCAATGAGCACAAACAGAAGTCCAATAAGTTACATTTAAATGTGAGAAAAAATATTTCACTGTGAGCATGGCTATACGTTGGAACAGATTGTCCATAGAGATTGTGGACTCTCCATCCTTGGAAATATTCAAAACCCGACTGGACATCCTCCTGAACAAATTTTTTTAGTTGGCCCTTCTTTGAGAAAGGGGTAGGATTAGATAATCTGCAGAGGTGTCTTTCAAATTCAGCCATTCTGTGATTCTGTGATACTACTTTCAATCCTCCCAGCACTTGCTGAGTAAGCTTTCAATTTTTATTTATTTATATTTTTAATCTGATTAGTTTAGCTTATCTTTGAAGAGATATTCCAGAGTTTTAACAGTGTGTTGGTACCAGAATCTGTACAAAAAGATCTGACTACATGCACCAACAGAGTCCTCAAATACACAGCTATGCAGAGTAAAATTTCGGTGACATCGAGAATAAGTTTTACTAGTGTGTCTAGAGGATCTTGTCTCCCTCATACAGTGGTAGATTCTTCTGCTGCGTGTGTTTACAACCAAATGGCCAAGACTGCACCACTGACAAGTTGGGGCCCTACCCTTTAAAAACAAAAAATCACACACAAAAAACACCACCACCATCACACAACCCCCCCAAATCAACAACCAACCAACCAACAACAACAAGACAAAAACCAAAACAAAAATAAAAATTAATAGTAATAAAAAACACACACACACACAAAACTCCTAACCAAAACACAACAAAAAACCTCAAAAAAACAGAAAAACAACCAAACAAACAAAAAAACAAAGAAGGTAGAGTTCTTAACGCTTTCCTTTGGATGTCTTCTAGAAAGTACTTCACTTAGTAGGCAAAGAGCAATCTAATCCTGCTTGGTCATGTTTGCCTAAAAAAGTTTCTTCTAGAATTAACTGTTAGAGGTTGTCATCAAACATGCTACCATAGGCTTGAGCCTTGACGGTGACAACAAGGCTGTGTCTGTACAACTCAGGAGCTGCACACTGTTCTGTGCCTTGCCTAGCCCTCCACATAAACTTTAACAAATGTTTTTTATTCAATCTAGACAGTGTATATTCTACTTTGGTTTCAGAGACAGTCACAACGAGGAAATGCGTGGAAGACTGAGTACTTTGGCAGTATTTTTCTAGGAAAGTACGTGTTCTGACAATCTGCCATTTTATAATTTTTCTGAAAATTAGTCAGAGCAGAGTAAGGGCAAATTTTTCCTGTTGAACTCAGAGATACTGAAGGTACTGATCAGATTGTTTAGTATGAGACACTGTGTAAAACACAGGCCCCAAAAGGTGAACTTTTCCACATCTTATTATGCTTAGGGCAATGACAAAAAGGAGATTATTATATCTGCAAGTAGTAAAGAAGCAGCTTCTAAGATGAATCAGTAGAACAAAACACTTTGAGCGAAAGGTGGTTACAGTAGTGTCAGAAGCTGTAAATATTGCTGAGTTTCCTCTATGTTCTTGCAGCTCATGTTCTACATAGTCTGGCTGCAAATCCTCAGAAGCATCTGGCTAAGGGCAAACATCGAGCACTGAAGCTGACACAGAGCTTGGGCTGTGTGAATTTGGGCTTGCATCCCAGGCCATTGCATTTAGAGGTCAGACAGCACAGGATCACAAAGCTACATGCTGGTGCCTCAGGACTTGCTGGATGGATGAGATGCACAGTCCTCTCTGCCCTCCTGTTTCATTTAACAAGGAAACATTTGTATTGATTGCGGAGGCTGATGCTTAAATTTGGTTGATAAGCAATGGGAAACAAGGAAATCTGGCTATGAGCCTCATCTAGCCAGATAAATTTCTCAAGAAAAGCAGCACCTGCAGGCTTGTTGATAAGCCCTGAAGCATCGTTGTTCAGGAAATATTGAATTCAGAAACTGGCTGCCTGACAAACAGATGTTGCAGTAAGAGAAAGGGCTTGTTTGGCATTGTCTGCAGTATAGTAAGGGCACATGGAAACTAGCCCTAAAAAGACAAAAGAAGAATAGATTGTGAGCCAATCCCTGGGATGTAACTCTTCCTTTGATATGTCGTGCAGCAGGTGGTGATTATGACCAGTAAACAGAGGGATAAGGACACGAAGTTGAGCTCCTATAGTTTTGCAGTCCTACTTAGGAGGGCTTAGGACCATCCAGATTACACCTGTGATTGTTTCTGAAAATTCATGGAAGTGCATCAGCCATGCAACATACCATTTTATAAGCTACACAGCTAGTACAATCCATACAGGCAGTGTTTGTATTCTTGTTCTCCTTTTTGAGACTTAGGAGTTCTTTTGTTGCTCTTGTTTAAGTTCTACGAACTAATCTTACAGAAAATCTAACAGCTCATTCATATGAATTAATCACAATAAAGGAAACAGTCTCTCGTTTAGCCTCTTACTTCAGAAACATAATACACTATGCTCATCTTGATGTGTCATGGAAGGCTCTAAAGGCAGAATTATTAGCTGCTCTGAGAGGCTTTCCAACTGAGTTCCTGCTCTTAATGAACAGGTTTCATCTCTATTCAGTTTTGTAAATACAGAATAAGTTGCTTCAGAAGTTATACATATAGTATGTCATGATTCTCTTGTTAGACCATCAACATGCAGGACCTATATTCTCAATGCTATCCATAACAGTGGTAGGTTATAGAAAACCAGAACATCTGTATGGTTTAGTTGAGCATCATGTTGCCAAAGCAATATTGAACGTGATGAGCTTATTTGCAGACTGATAGACTAACTCAAGCCCTGTCTTTTCAGCAAAGTTAAGTGCCTCATACATTATGCCAGTATTGAAATACCACTTCTCAGTGTTAGTTCACTTGCTACTAACACAAGGTCTTGGCAGTATGGTTCATTGCATGATGTAGGCAAACCCAAAGTATTTCCTAAAATGATAAGGATGCTCCACCTTCTGAGAAAGGGAAGCAATGAAAAATAAGTGCCAAAATAATTGTGTATGTTCTTTCCATAGGCAAAGTTGGAACATGATAATCGTGTGGGTGGCTGGGGGAAAGGGAGACAGGAGAGTTACATGGCAGTGTGTTTTTAGGAAAAGAGCTGGAAACAGTTTGAGGAACATTGCCTTTGGTTGTCAGTACACAACTGACCATGATGGAGTGAGAAAAATTTTGAGATTTTGCCTCCCCAGGGCTAAACTAACACCATCTATTTGCACATGTGAACTTAAGACGACTGCCATCGAGAGGGCGAACACTTTGGTGAAAGAGGTTGCATTAACATGCCTTACCTTGCAAAAAGCTGGCAAAAAAGAAGTAAAGGCTATAGCTATCTGACAGGCAGTACTTTGCTAGTCAACTTTATCTGATTGCATCTGATTTGTGTTTCTTTACCCTTACTATGTAGTTAGTCTTCCCTTAGCAGGATTTGTCCTTAAAATGTTCCAAATATCCATGGAGCCCAGTTTAAGTGTGAGTGTAAAAAACTATTCACAAGGAGTATTTCAGATGGAAGAAAGCCAGAGTTATTTTTTGAAATATCTTCTTGATACAGCATGCCAGCGAAACTCACTGAAGCCTGAAAATATATGGAGCTTGTTTATTGTAGAACATGATAAATAATGACACACCTAATGTGTTACAGTGATATGATAAAGTACAAGTGATTTACAATAAACAAAAAAATCCGCTTCAGGTCTGCTTTTTATCAAAATAATGATTCATAATCACACACTAACAATGCTAATAATAGTGTCATGTGCTTTTGGAGAAAAGGGAATTATTTTTCATTAATTTTGTTTTCAATTAAGCAGCCGTTTTATTTATTTCTCTTGGGATACATGTATTAAAATTTGCAAATGTTCACTGTAATTTTTACTAATTTATCAGGTTTATCCATCAGTTGTATTAATGTGTTCTCTGGTTTTCCTTCATCCCTTATTCCCAAGCCTTAGTCACTGTTGCTTAAAATTTTGGGGAAGATGTTTTGTTGTTTGCTTTATAATTGGGAGTTCACTGATATGGTAGTTGTTGAGTATAATATTTTAATTAATTTCTTTTTAAAATTTTATTTTATTTTAGATATTGAACTAGAGAAGACGCCTAAAAGCTAATCTCCAGAGGAAAACTGAGGAAGATGTACAAAGTCAGAGATTAGACACTTGTGTCTATCAGCTTGCTGCTTGTACTGGGTGCTATCACTTTCCTGTTGCTGCTGCTTGACATAACTACTCTGCCTGTTCAGATGTTGTCAGTTAAACTTTCCTCCTTCCTGTCTGCTTCTGGCTATAACATGGAGACACTGCAGTAGTTTCTCCCTGTTCCTATGGCCACAGGCACACAGCAGGGCTATGCAGTGGTAGCAAACCTAGAGGAGTAGTGTCTGACCTCCAGTGAATAGTCCTGTGTTACTCTATAAAGATTTTTTTCTGACAGAAGAGCTGAAAGTTTAGTATAGTTTAGTTTGATACACTTAGAGTGGTTAGACCATCAGTTTTGGTGACAGAACCTATTACTTATTTGGATTTTCTCCTTTTTTTTTTTTTTTTCCAGAAGGTTCAGCCATGAAGCGGGTATTACACAAGGGTGGCACAAGGCTAGGCAGATATCTGTTCTTGCCCTTCTCAAAGCAGTTAAAAATGTTCTTTTCTAATATTGTCCAAAAAAAAAAAAAAATTAAACAGCAAGCCATTTAAAATAAACATTTTTTTTTACAAACAAATCTTAATAAATAAAGATTCCCACTGTGAAAATTTCCATGAAATTTTAAATATAAAAAATAGCAAAGAATACTTGTTAATCAAAAGCATTATTTGTTACACTTTGTCTATTAAAAAGTTATATTAAAGTATATAAAAGAATAATTATACAAAAGGAATAAAAATTGCTATTCTAATGCCACAACCACCAAAAGCAAACACCATTTTGTGTCATAAGAAAGTCCTCATCCCTCTTTGATTTGTAGTCACCAAAAGGCAATTGGATACCCACTATTCAGACACCTGGCTGAAGTCATTGATACCTTTCCTCAGTTCAATAATTTATTTGTCTAATTGCCTAAACAACTGACAAGAGGAAGTTAACTCTCAACATGACTCATGTTTCTTTTCCAAGTTTCCAAAGTTTCTATTTCTATTTTCTCCTGAAGACTCAAAGATAAAAAATATTCTTGCCTGAATAGGGAATTTCATGTACAGTCTTGAGAAAAAGTCCCGGAAGGAAAGAGAAAATCCACTGGTTTTGTTGGTTGCCTTCTTCTTTCATGAGCAGCACCACAATTTGGCAAATTAGATAGAAATCTGAGTCAGAAACTATTGTTTGCATCCTAGATAGATTTTCTGATGGGCTGGTAAGAACTGATTTTTATAGTGAAAATGATAAGGTTGTAGGAACATGGAACTGTAGAAAGATGCAGAATTTTGCCATCATCTACTTCAACACAGTCAGAGACACTAGATGCTAACGTATCCTGAGCAACAGATGTTTTCAAAGCAGACAGGCTGAGTGTACTCTGTGGGGGACTACGGTGGGTCTGTGGATTCCCTGACGGAGGGCGTGGGAACAGAAGTTAGCCTTGAAGATGTTAAAGCCTACCCATGAGAAAAATGGGAGTAAAGGAGTATCCAGAGATGTTAAGGAGTAAAAAAGTAACATTGATGATAGCAAAAATAGCCAACGAGATGTTACTGCTCTAACTTGTGACCAATAGTGAAGACACATGAACTGGTAACTGTATAAAAATGCACTTTTGGCAATAAATGGCATCTGCTACTTTCATCCTGGAAGAGCTTGGTCTGTTGTTTGTCCGTCTCAACCATGACAGTACTCCATATCGGAATGAACACACTAAGCACGTGCCCCTGGTTTTGGATGGTCTGGGAAGAAAAAGTCAGTGTGTGAGACTAAAAGTATGATGAATATTTCAAACAATAGGTAGATTAACAAACTTTATAGGGAAGTATTTTTGAAGGATGGAAAGGGAACTCTCTCTGTAAGTCTACTGCTCTTTCTAAAGAAAAAACAGTCTGGATCAGTCTGATCCAGAGGATACTACACTTCTTTCCAGCTCTTTGTAATAGACTTGTAATTATAAATTGAGTCTTTTCCTATGAAAGACATTGTCTTTCCACATTGGAGAATTTGGGAAAAAGAAAAAAAAAATAATGACCTCAAATGTTGGGCATGCATACACCTGTATACATCTTTGTGAGAAACTCCTTATATAAACTTTAGGATAAACATTTTGAGGCCTTCAGGGGCAAAGCTACAAAGAAATTACATATATATGGTTTGTGGCTTCCATGTAATATATGGACGTCAGAATAAGCAGGCTAGAACAAGTACTGCTTACACGATTTCAGTGCCTGGAGTTGGATTTCAATGTTTTAAAATAAAAAAAAAATAGGGGGAAGGGTAAGGGAACATGAAACAAAGGCTGGCAATGTGCATGGCTTTACTCTTGTGATGGTACTCAGAAAAGTGTGAGTAAGAATGCAGTCTTGCAATCTGTCTCCAAAACTCATGTTTAATGTGAGCTCTAACTGAAGCAGAGTCAGCAGTTGCCTATGGCAGATGCCTGTAAGGAAAATGCTATGACCACATGACCAATCATCACTCTACTATGTACAAAATCCCTCTTGCTGGTTAGAATTTATGCTGGCAAGTTAAATGACTGAGGTAATGGCTGTTTATGTCAGTAAATTTGTACTGGATCTAGTATTTGCTATCCTTTCAGGATCAACACAATCTCTGCATGACATGTTCTATTTCATCAAAATGCAAGAGCTCATTGATACCTGATACTGATAAAATTTTTGTTCTTAGGTGGTCTGGCATATACAGAAACAGTGCTAATGACCATGGCCTAATAACTAGCAATTTCTACTTCTACCCCTCCAATATTATCCCCTAGAAACAACTGGATTAAGTTCACCCACTTGCTTTCCCTTTTCATGGTAGTAGCCTCAGTCAAGTAGCTGAAGTTTGCTGATGCAAGAACAATTTTGTTTATGTTACTGGGAATCCAACTCACAGAACAATGGTAATATAAATCTTACTGTCTTCCTTATATGGAATTTGCATATAGGGAAGTCGGTTTCAGCAGTGTGGAATGCCAGAAGTGCAGTTAGGTAGTACTTTACCCTCTCTGACTAAATATGATAAAGGGGACATGCAATTAGGTCCTTGAATGGCTAACCTGTATCTGATCTGTCTTACATGGGCTTTATTCTTTAACAAAGAGTAAAAAAGTAAATGAAAACCAAGAAGAACAGAATGGAGTAAAATGTCCTTTAAATGAATCTGTGACTATGGAATCGCAGAAGGGTTGAGGTTGAAAAGGACCTCTGATCTAACTCCAAGGAGGGAGACTGCATGACCTCTCTGGGTACCCTGTGCCAGTGCTCGGTCACCCTCACAGTAAAAAAGTGTTTCATGATACTCAGAGTGTATGTCCTACATTTCAGTATGTTCCTGTTGCCTCTTATCCTGTCACTGGGCACCACTGAACAGAGCCTAGTTCAATCTTCTTTGCACCCTCCCTTCAGCTATTAACATACATTGATGGCATCCTCCCTGAGCCTTGCCTCCTCCAGACAGAACTGTCCTAGTTCTCTCAACTTTTCCTCCTAGGTGAAACACTCTGGTCCCTTCATCATCTTCACATCCCTTCTCTGAAGTCTCTCCAGCATGTCCATGTCTCTCTTTTACTGGGGAGCTCAGAATTAGACAAAGCACTCCAGATGAGGACTCACCAGTGCTGAAGAGAGAGGAAGGATTAGCTCTCCAAACCTGCTGGTAACATTTTGCCTAATGCAGCCCACAATTTCACTAACCTTCTTTGTGTCAAGGCCACACTGCTGGCTTACATTCAACTTGGTGTCTAGCAGGACCCCTAAGTCCTTTTCTGTAAAGCTGCTTTCCAGCTGAATTTTCCCTAGCATGTATTGGTGCATTGGGTAGTCCTTCGAGGACTTTGCACTTCCTCTTGTTGAACTTCGAGATGTTCCTGTCAGCCCATTTCTCTAGCCTGCCTGTGTCCATCTGGATGGCAGCAGCCACTCCTCCCAGTTGTGTGTCATCAGCAAACTGGTTGAAGGTACAATCTGTGCTATAATCCAGGTGTAGAACAGTTTTTGACTGAAGAATTTCCAGCTTATACTGTACCTTAAGAAGAAGCCAAGTGACAGTAGAAATCAGTGTGGGAAGCTTACATCTTCTTCTTGAAAGATACAAACCTGGAAATATAATTTTTTGGCTTGCAAACCCAGTTTAAGAAATTACAATATTTACTTCAGGGCTTTACACAATGTCCTAGGTACATAGCACAAAAGTGCATAATACACTTATGAAACATAGTTATGTTGATGGTGCTGTTGCTCTTTTTGAAAAGTCAGAGTGTGTTCAGTTTGAGCTATAGGCCTTTTGTTTCTGAAAACCTGCCATGGACTTCATATACTGACATCTTTCTGTTTTTACCTATCTGCTCATATGCTTGAAGTTCAAGCTTGTGCATATGAAAAGCATTTTAAGACAGGAGGCTTATGCTTAAATCTAAATTGAGACCAGTAGGGAACCTTGGATGTGCCTTATGAATACATTGGCTTCATTATTGGAAAGGTATTTAATAATAATGTAGGATTCAAAAGAAGGACCAAAGACACTATGCACATTTTGTGTCATCAGTTCTGCGCAACAGCCCCTTCTTATTTATTTAGTGTTTTTAAGGAGAAGAAGAGGGCGTTGTTTGTTTGTCTGGTTGGTTTTTGTGTGTGTGTTTTTGTTTGTTTATTTGAGAAAGGTAAAAAATAACTGCAAGACTTATTCAGCTATTGTAAGCTTTTGTGGCTATTGTAGCACTTTTAGCTGAGAGGTATGCAATAGTGTCATTCTCAGAAGTAGAACTGTTCATGTGCTTAAGCATCTCACAGTAGTGAGGCCAATTCTAGAAAATCAATGGAAAAACCTCATTACCAATCACTAATCACATCCGCAATTTCCTTCTGGTAAGAAGTGGCTGACCTGTAGATAGGCCTGATGATCAGCAGAGCAAAAGAGGTTCACACTTCAGTTCTTTCACAGGTTCTGGTATACAAAAAGGAAAACATATCATTATATAGGAGTAAGCTGCAGAGGTGAAGGGAAACTGTCTTTATGGTTTGCACAAGTGTCTATATGTGAAAGAAATGAAAAGATTTAACAGTCCAGATTAACATGTTTCTTTAATGTTTCATCAGGGAGTTAGGTGATATTTCCTTGTTTGGTGTACTGCTTTATGGGTAATACATTCACAGTGGCTCCTGAAATGAACAACTGCCCTTGAAACGTGATGGATTTCAAAAAGCACAATGGAGGAGTTGCTGAAAAAACGGTTAATAAATTCTGCTACTCTGAACCACAGTGTTTCTCTGCTTTATTTTTAATCTGATTGAACTTCATTGAAAACAATCATATGGAGAATCTTCCTCAGGTCAGTGAAAAGAAATGAGAACTGTTTAATCATGTTCAAGAAGAAAAGTGATTAGGTCCATTTAAGAATTTGAATAGATTCTTAGGCGTACTATGGACTGTCTCCCCTTCTTAGCACAGGACTGTGAGTGCAAGTTTTGTTTTGTTTTGTTTTGTTTTTTAGTAACTCAATGTTGTTTGACTCTTGTTTTGTTTGCTTGCTTGCTTTGGATTTAATAAGTTGTCTGAAAGCTATTTTTTTGTTAGGAGTTAGGCTTGATTTCTTGTAGGAGCAAAAAATGGGGAAAATTGAACACGATACTTCTAAACGGGATCTGAAAGTACATGGTAGGAATAATTATACATACCAAGTGCTTAACAATTTATAAAAATGGTTTTGTTTAATTCAGTAGAAGTTAGGAAATCAGTTATTCCTATTGTAAGCAGATACTTGTGCAGAAGCTTCCCAGGAATGAGTTCCTGGCATCTCTCCGTACCTTTCCTTTTGGAAATATAAGCCGTCATTCTAACTCTGCTGAGGAGGGGAGTGCACAGGAAACACACTAGTTAAAAATCAGGCAATTACTTTGTAACTCTGGGCTTTATTTTCTCCCAGTTGCTCTCTGTATTAAATTAATAACTGAACTCGCCAGATCTATATTTCATGCTTTCCTCTTAATCTTACTGTCTAAAACACTGAGAAATAACAGACTACATTTTTCTGTGGTGGATAGCTGAAATGCCTTTAGCAAGGAGTTCTGCTGTGTAAATGAGGCCAAGCCGGAATTACTGTGTGGGCAGGCAATGTCTAATAGTTTAAGAAGTATCTCAGAAGTCAGAAACTTTATACAAAGAGTATCTAGCCCATAGAAATCCTCTTGCCCTTGCTGCACTCTGAGGAAAATTGTTACTTCATCACTGAACAACTTCCACTGTAGCCGTCTGCCAAAATACTCCTTCATCTCGATGTTTGTGTGTTTCATGTCAGTCTCAATGATTATTATCTGCCATATAAAGCTTTTTAAGTAGATGAATTTACATTGAAACCTACAAGACAAATGCACTTAATATAATTTGTATGGTAAAATATTGCCACTTTGGAATTTGCTTATGTATCCTTCTATCAGAAATGTTTACAGGTGAGAAGATTTGGTTTTTGCACCGATTATAATGCCTATGCTTTCCAATCCTGTCCTCACCGGCCACCCCTTAAAACTTCTACCCTACCAAAGCCCAACTATGGATAGAGCCCTGATCTAGACTCAGGAAGAAAAAGTGGTAGAAGGGAGAAGACTAAAGCCCAAAATCTGTGCAAAAGCAAAGTAATGCTATTCTGCATTTCTTTTACCCTTCTGCCATGATGAGAACCACCAAAAAGGATTATGAAAGGCTGAAGACAGTTTTTTTTCCAGTATTCATTTTAAAAGTCCATTTTTAGGAATATGTTTGATTTTCATGGCTGGGCCAAAAAATCTTCTAAGTCATTGTCTCTATACCTATAAACCCAAAGATGAGTAAAATGTTAAAACTGTGTTAACTAGGTTTCTCATAACTGCACTGTTAAATATAGAGGCTTTGGAATGTGCTGAGTCTCAGTGTTCCTGAATGTGGAAGGTCTCAGTACCTCAAAGTTTTCTAGAATATAGTTTTTAAAAATTAACATAGCATACTGTATAATAAAGTATTTCTGGCTTGCTGTACTACATATGTCTCAAATCTTCAATGGTTTTCCTTGCTATATAATCTGAATGAACATTCTTCATCATAAAAGCAATACAAATCTTTACTGGGGAACAAATTCACCAGAGGGAATAAATGTATTGCTTATGTTTCCTCTTACAACAAACTGAAGATTGAGCTCTTGACAGTCAGCAGGAGTCCTTGCATGGTATTCTTTCCAGTGAAAGTTTTGCAAGTCAGAATTTATTTTATTTTTTTGCAGATTGTTGTCTATGTACAACCATTTTTCCTCTGGAGCTGATTGTGCAGGGTACTCCATTTGGCTGGAGTGAGGCACGTGAGTTTATTGATGTAACCAGTATCGCTTAGCTTGTCAGTAGTATTCCTTTCTCCTCCAGGCTCTGCTCCCCCACCAGTAAATTATATATCTCATTTTCTAAGTGAGGCAGTGAGCTTGATTTTATTTCTGTATGAGGAAACTTAATTTCCAGGTGCATAATAAGATAAATACCCTTTGTATGTATGTGTGTGTTTGTGCACCTCCAGCATTTCATCTGTACTTTAAAATGGCCATTGGGCATTTCAGTAAATCAGTTTTTCTTGAGGAGTGCTTAGAAACTGAATTGTGTTGCCACAGCTTCATTGTAAATGGAGTTCAGGCCCTATATTTTGTCTATTAACAAAATTATATAATGCTATGCAATAAAACACATTAGATAAAATACATCTTCTACACAATTCCTGTCAATAAAATTGCAGAATTTCTTTTCTGTTTCCCTTTGCTTTCTTTCTTTCTTGCTCCCATGCATACTGTCATTTTTCTTCCTTTTTCAATAAAAATGACCATATCTTTATAAAGCCTTACTTCCCATTTTATCACCTCCTTACTAAAATATTGCTATTTTTTTTTTCCTCCTTAATGCACTGTATTAAAATAAAGATGTTGTCTTTTCAAGTATGTTAAGAATGCAGTGTAGGAGCTGTAATTTTTTTCTACACATCTTGTTTTCTAAGCAGCCACTGTTATTTTTAAGCACTTGAGGGATATATATATGTCCATAGATTATTGCTTGGCCAAGTTAAAACAATATTATCAGTTTCCTGTTGAAAATTGCATTAGATTTTTCGTGTTAAAAGCTTGACTATTTATGCCATCAAAAAGCTTCAAAGCACTTCTAAATCTTGTTGAAGCCTTATGAAACTGTATGATGGAGTGATTTCTAAAGTACTTTGTTTGACCAAAGCATTTTTGTTTGGCATTGTGAAAAATGTGAGGGAAGACGAATACTGCTGTTTTAATCAAAAAGTATTATTCTATAATATTAGGCTAATTGATTCATCAAGTACAAAAAGCAAATAAATGAGAGACCCTTTCTGTATACGCTGCATAAAGATGCCTCATATTAGAAAAAAAAAAATATTTTGTTTTGACTGTTATAATTGTTTTAGCAATTTGGGATTAGTAAAAAAAAAAAAAAAGAAAACAAAGAAAAAAAGCCAAAGATATATAACAATCTTCATTGTGAAATTGTTTCAGCTTCTTTCCCATAGGAGTCGTACGAGCAGTCTGCTAAAGGATGTTATTCCTCTAATTGTTAGGAACATTTACGTTTCCAGCTTTTTTATTTCCCCCCCCCCCGCAGTTATTTATTTATTTATATATTCCTACGTGTTGCTGTGGCTGCCTTTTCGCCTGAATACCTGCTTCCTTTTATATCCAACCTCTCATCAGATATCATCGTAGCGGCCGCCCAAAGCTACACGCACATACCCGGCACTGCAGAAAGAAGCGAATGTTCCCGCCCCCACGGCAGAAAGCCCGGAGGGGGGGGGCGGAAGTGGCTTCATCGGCGGCGCGGCCGGGCCGGGGAATGGGGAGAGGTCTGATCTGCCGGCCCGGGGACCCCAGCCCCAGCCCCCCCAGCATCGCAGTGAACAGTAAAAATGCACCGCATACAGAAAACACGACAAAAAATGGGAAGGCATTTCCGTGAAGGTTTTATTCTCAGAATCACAGATTGAAAGAAACAGACATGATCTCAACGTCTCACATTCTGAAGAAAAAGTTGTAAAAAAATACAGAAGATTGCTGCAACAATCTGATTGAAATGGCCTCAAGTTGCACCAGGGAAGGTTCAGGTTGGATATCAGGAAGAATTTCTTCATGGAAAGGGTTGTGAAGCACTGGAATGGGCTGCCCAGGAATGTGGTGGAGTCACCATCCCTGGAGGTGTTTAAAAGGTGTATAGACGAGGCTCTCAGCAACATGTTTTGGTGGCAGAGTTAGGTTATGGTTGGATTTGATGATCTTAATGGTCTCTTCCAATCAAAATGATTCTATGATTCTATATGCTAAATAAATCAATCATACATATGAAGTTTGATACATTTTCCCTTTTTGAAAGTGAGCTATGCAGGCTTTTATTTTCATATACTGCAATATATAAAAAAATGCTAACAAAGTAGTTATTTGTTCATTGTCATTGACAAGATTCCTGAAAATCAAACCACTACCTTTAATATTAGTTATTTGAACAGGTATTAATAGGTTCCCACATGGTTACTTCCTAATTTTAAAAAGCTAGTCAATTTTGCTTCCTCAATGAAGTATCAAATATACCTATATGATTATTGATGAAATTTCTTTGGAATTAAGGAAGGGCATTTTATGGTCTTCTGAAAGAATTTATAGTAGAGCTGCTTAGTATCCTTACCCCAGAGATTCTGTCCCTGGGTAGTCCAAGGAAGTTTCAGAGAGGTGGCAATCACCATCTTTATCCTTTGCTTCTACACTGTCAAGAATAGCCAGTTCTACTGCTTGAAAGAAGAGATAAATGCTGGAAAAAAATGCTAGGCTGTAAAGATGAAAATCCTTCAAATGTCAGGACTCCACCACTGTAAATATAAATAGTGCCTGTAAATATAAGTAGTCCCTATGGTCCTAAGAATGCTCTTAAACGTCAGTATAACTGGGTAAATTTCTATGAACAAATGTGTTAATATTTACCATGGAAATAAAAATAAAATTTGAGGCTATAATAGTTGTGAACTTCATTAAAAGTAAGCATAGCAAAACACACATTGTACTATGTGCTAATAGGCATTCTCTAACAGCCCCTTTTCCAAATGGCAGAGCTGCCTCTCAAAAGGCAAACTTGGCAAATACCTTTAATTCCTGAATACACAAAAAGCTTTAATTTGAGATGCTTGATTTTAAGTCATTGAGACATTAACTCTTATGAATACCTTTTAGCTTGTGTTTATTCCTGAGCTGAGAGTGTGTCTGGTTAGGTTGCAGAGATATTATTGGATCCACATCACACTTTCAACTTCTAATAAGAGGTCACTGAGCTGCTCAAATATGGAAGAAGATTGTCTTGCTATTGTTCTGTCTTTACTTCCACCACCATATTAGTTGTAAAATTTGTTTTTAAGACTGGAATTGAAATCGACAACTTAACGCCAGGGAAGATGACTCCTTTCAGCTTAACTGTTGGTAAATTATTGATGTTCTTTTTTAATTTCCCCAGAATGTTGCTTTCTCCTGCCTGATATATTTAGCCTGAATGTTAAACCAATGAAGAAAATGAATGAAGAGTAGTGTGGATGGATCAAAGAAAGTAGAATTATTAACTGACCTATCAAATGTATTGCTAATTTTTTACACTCGGTTGCAGAGCAGTAATTATGGATCATTTTACACGGTGTATGTTTTTGTGTTATAAACATGACTTTGTACATGTCAATAAATAAAATGCTATTTGTTGGCAACATTTCAGAATTATACTTTATTTAGGCGTGTAAGAGTCGGTCCGAAGAACAGTATTTGCCTCAACATCACCAGCAGGAACTTGGAGAGTTACCAAGAAACAAATGCCCTGAGAGAAAGAACTGCGTGGTACAGGGATTCTCCAATACTTGGGACTACAAGTAACAATTGAGATAAGGCCATATGGCTGTTGTCCAGAAGGTGGATTTCACTTGCTGCCTCAGCTGAACTTGCCTCCACCTCCTCCCTGTTACTAAGGTAAATGAAGAGTAACATGTGCAGAGGCTCGCAGAGGGTCTTGAGGTCACCCAGCGGACATGAGAGGGAGGAAGTAAGAGACCCCTGAACATGAGGTGGCACAGGCGCAGACAAGTTTTTGCAAGAGAAGCGGAAGCTTTTCGGGCCTGCGCAGTTCAGTCTGGATTGTGAAACGAAGGTGGAGATTGGCCTCAATCCGTGGGAGAGAGGAGGTGTGAGGTACTGTTGCTTAGTTTAAAAGATGGTTCCTAACCAAACCTCAGTGAGATCTCCCCACCAAAGGATCACAGATCACGACGGAGGACTGGCAGGACGCTGTTTGGGACCTGGCACCATAAGAACACCTTTGGACCTGTGGTGGTAGCTATAATCCTCTTTCCTCCTTTTCCTTTCCCTTTTCTCCACTTTCTCTATCGTGTGCTGCTTTATACACAAAATAATAAAGTTACACTGTTTGATTGAATTACAACCCCTTGGCATTTTGGTCACTTTCATTTTGTGCTTTGAGATCAAGGTAAACGAATCATCACGAGCCCACCAAATGGACTGTGACAAGGTGGCCCACATATAGTTAGGAAATTTTGGAAAAAATTAAACTGAAAATTTTAGTGCAGATGATTAACATAGATTAATTTTTATGTATTTAATTATTCTTTGTTTAAAAATAAAAATCCTGATAAGGCTATCCAAACTTATATTTGTTTTAATCATCGTTAGTAATTTATGCCTTTTTTTTTTTTTTTTTCCTGGTAACAATATTACCTTGTTCATAAGAATGTCATGTATAGGAACAGTCAACAATTAATGAGCTTTTCAAATGGACTCTTTGATAGCTCTGTTCTGAAGAAGAATGAACAGGAAGATATTAAAGGTTTCAAATATTTCTTAATGAACTTCAGATTCTCCAGGTGCTTTTTCTTTTAATTTATTTCTGTGGCCAGATAATCATAAAGCAGAAAAACTGTCATTACATGCTTGCGCTAAAAAGAAGTTCTAAAGCATATATCAGCTAGAAGTACATATTGGAATAAATCAAGTTGTTTCTCCAAGTTTTATTTATTAGAACACTAGATTTGAGGATCTGAGTAAGAAAAAAACAGATACTATTTATGACGAGAAATTTTTCACTTTTGTACATGATCTAGTTATTAGAAACTGGAATAAAATGGAAAAGGATGTGTTTTTTTAGTGATTTTTTTTTTCCTTAAGACATGGAGCACAGTACAGATTGCTATACACAGGACTGAGCTGTCCTTTGCACAGTGCTTCGTTTCAGTGCCCATGAACTGTGTGATGCCCCAATCTGAATACAGGATGATTCTGTGTCACTGTGGAGATCCTACGATGAACAGTGGCCACATCGAGATTCTTGCTCCTTAGAACAGCTGCACACACTAGTGGACCCCTGTTTCCATTTCTGTACCTTGAATCCATTGTTTCAGTCAATCACACGTTACTGGAACAAGTTTATATAAGTTTATATAAATTTTATTGGGTATTTATTCAGAAGAATAGATTAACCACCACCTCCACTTCCCTCTTTCCCTCTGCTTATTCCCCCAAAGGGATACAAATATACTCTTTGCTGCAGCTTCTGTCATAGAAAGCAGCTAACAGCTTAGACAATCCCATGCATCAAGGGTTGTATTAAGACTGATATTTTGCTAAAATAATGTAATTTTTGACAGCTCTGGAATTCTGAATCAGAAATTATTTTGGGGTATGATAAACTGCTGTTCTACCTGAGGTCCTCAGAGCTCCTCTTCTTAGGGTTTCCTAGAGATACTGTAGATTAAAGTTGATTTAGTGTAGTACAATGATCAAGGGGAAAAAACTGTTGCCTTGGACACGAAGTGCTACACAATCTGGTTTCTGAGGATTTGCACACTTTTCAGTCTTTTTTTTTTTCTTCAGGGAACCCCTTCACAAGGGCATGCTTTGACCCTGGACCACAGAATCTGTCTTTGAGAGCAGTGTCTTTGCACCTGAATAAAGATGGAAGAACACAATTCTGTGTATTTAGACATCATTTTACATAAATGAACAGATCTCATGCTGCAATGCCTGTTTGTCTTTCTTACCCTTCCCATACTAGTTGGAAGAGATGCACATTCAGTCTGGATGGGATACTGTAAATGAACAAGTTTGAGAAATGTTGACTATATTAAATACAGTGAGATGGATCTTAATATATGTTAGAATTTGGAAGAAAAATCATACAATCAAGAGAGGTGGAATACAAGCAAGATGGAAGTTGCAGAATTACAGAGTGAGTTAGAGGGATTCCCTTTTTCTTTCAAGGGAGAGCCTGGCCAATGAGGCTGTAAACAAGAATCTGTTCCTCTCCTATGTGGTGTTTATTGTTTTGTCATTCTTTCTTTGCTTAATTTAGCAATTCACAAGCATATAACTGAAATGATTGCGAGTCTTATTACTACTGCTATAGCAGCAGTTACATGTCCCTCTAATTTGTCTCTACTTGCCTTACAAACCAAGGAGTTCTTCCCTTTTCTGTCATAGATCTGGTGTTCCTTTCTGAATTTAATTTTTTGTTTGCAAACTTTATCCACGTTCTTCGGTCTTCTTCCAAAAGGTCATTTCAGATACATCTTTTCTCATTTGAAGTATAGATTCAAAGGAAGACACAGACCAAGACCTCTGGCTTTTGAACAAATAAAAGTACAAATCTGTGTCCTGGCACCTGAGTGATCACTCTTTTTTATTGTTTATTTCAGACAATCAAAGTCATGTGTCACCTTTTCTCTCATGTTGAAGTTCACTTGTAAAGGCAAAACAAGTCTCTTGCTTAAGAACATGGTTTCCAGATCTTTCCCGGTACAGTACTAATCTTACCACATCTGTTCTCCATGCAGAGCAGCCAGATTCCTCAGTCAAACTTGAAATAACCTGCATCCTCTGCAAGGATGTTCCAGGTGACTGTCAGGATTACAGTATAGCTGTGATACCCAGTAAGACATATCTTTAAGACCAGGAAAGACACTACCTTGTCTGACTTACTGAAATAAATGGAAGTGGTTTGTAATGCTCCTCAGCATCAAGTAAATCCATTTTTTCTGAATTAGTTCTTGGACACAAAGAAATCTACCCTTTCAGTAAGCCCATTTTTTTCAGCTGTAAATGTACATGGATTATTTTTCTATACTTGTCATGAACACATTTCTGCAGTATTCTTTGTTCTACATCCAAAGTTCTTGATCTTCAGTGGGATCTGATTTTAGTTGTCTCCTTCCTGGTCCACAAAGTTTTCAATCCTATGACCACTTCCTCAGTGTTATGTGTCTCTGAAAACACTCCTGGTCATAAACACCTTCATGAGAAATGTGGGAGAGACACGGATTGTTAAATATAACCCTCTTTACAAACAATATCTATAAGAACAAGCTTAATTTCTGTCATTTTTGCTCAATATAAAGCCTAATTTTTGTAATCTAACACAAGCCCACATAATTTCATTAGTTAGTCTCTCACTTTTTCCTTAAACTTCTTGCTGCTTGTATCAAATAACACTGCATACTTAGTAAGTGATCTTTGCTTTGTTTGAACAGGATGACAGCCTTCAAAGCGTGTTTGGTTTTTGTTTGTTTGTTTGTTTGTTTGTTTTGAATTCATAGCAAAATATCCAATATAACTGATTTTTAATAATAAAAAAGAAAAAAAAGAAATTGCTTAAGTTCCCAGTTGTCATTTTGCAAGATCTTTTTGTGTCTGTTCTTCAGAGTGAAAAGAGCTTTGAAACAATGAGGGAGAGAGGAAACTAAAGCATGTACCCAAATGCAGTGAAAATAAATCTCAAACAAATTGTAGCTAGAAATGAGAGGGAAGCCAAGGCACATTTCTGCAGTTGGAAGATACACAATTTGGGCTTACATCGTTGATTGGCTCTAAGGCCCATTCTTGGATAATAAAGATACAGCAGTTCTGCTGTTCTCTTTGCCTTTTCCACAGCTTGCACATTGTGAGTCTGTCTGAGTCTAGTTGTACAAATGTGTGTTTTGGGGCTTTTTCCCTCTGTTCCTCATATAGTGAAATTTGAAATTATAACTCTGCTATTTGGAAAGAACAAGATGCAATTATTTTATTTATTTATTTATTTATTTATTTATTGCAAGTAGGTTTCAAAACAAACATAAGAGACTTATGAGCCCCGAAATCTGGGAAGAAGTAGAGAGTTGTACAACAGGCAGATAATTATACTGGAAGCTGTTGTGATCATGATGGTAAAAAGACATGTGTGATCCACAGAGATATGTTGACTATATAATCTTAGCCATGGGGTTTACAGAAAGTAGGGGACAATTTTTCGAAGGGTGACATTGTGGTCCCAACCTCAGTTTTCATGGCTGTGTTGCCTCATGTTATCATGCTGCAAATGGAACTTCTCTGGGATTGAATTCTGTGAAAAATAGTTTGGTCTGGTAAATAAAGCTTAGATAAAACTCCAATACATTCTGTTTAGATGGCTGTATTCAGGTAGACCTTTATAAATCTTAGTAAACTAATTCAGCCATGTAAAGTTTGGATTCCTAACCATTTCTCAACATGACACCACAAAAAATAGGAAATACTCTAGACTCACTGCACAGGAACAATGAATCAGAAAAGAGCTGGAAAATCCTTAACATCAGTCAAATAAATTTTTGTTTTTCTATTGTTTTATGCAGGGTTGTTTTTGTTTGTTTGTTTGTTTTTGTTTGTTTTTGGTCTTTTGTTTGTTTGTTCATTTTGGTTTTGGTTTTGGTTTTTTGTGTGTGTGGTTTTTTTTGTTTTGGTTTTGGTTTTGGTTTAGTTTAGTTTGGTTTGGTTTTTTCCCTAATAAAAAGGGGGAGGAATTTATTTTTGGGGAGTGTATTTTTAACCTTATCAGAAGAAAAGGACTGAAGTATCCTGTTCTGAAATTGCCAAATAGGATTTTTTTTTACAAATATTGTTGAAATGTGTTCTCTTTTCCTTCTGAGACCACATTCTAATGATGTTAGCAAGATTTCACAAAGCTTTTAGAGAATAAATCAGCCTAAATCAAAGAAGCTTAACACTACAGGGAAAATCTCACAGCACATCTAGATGATAAGGTTTTAATTTACGTGTTCTTTATTTGCTGACACACTGCAATACATAAAGAGGTTCCAGAGAGATATGTATGATGTTTTATGTTACTCTCTGCCAAACTTCATGTGTTTTGCTGACATCCCATGAATGTTCCAAACACAAAATTCGGAATAGTATCTAATCTGATGATTTTTATTTTCCACCCAGGGTTCCAGTATTTCCAAATAATAGTCTGGCTTGTAGAAGTGTCTTAACTCTAACTTACATAGAGCTGTAGGTAGTCCTTATTTATTTTATTTTATTATTTTATTTTATTTGTTTGTTTATTTGTTTGTTTTTAATTTCAATTTAGCACAAAGGAATAAATCTTTCTAAAGACAGTCATATTTCAAATACAGCAAAAGGTATAGTATTTTCAATAATATGAGGAAGTGGTCTCTGCAGCTTTGCTGGTTACTGGATGTCAACATTTTAGCCTCTGTAAACTTTCTTAAGTACTAGTCTTACTGATCCTAATGTTGATAAAAGACTATAACATAAATTTGGACCCACTGATTGTTTTCTTGCTCTCAAATGTCCTTAGAACCATGAAAGCCGGAAATAAATATCTGAGTTGTGTCTAATACAGAACAGATAATATAGCACCTTTCTAGTTGATTCTACCTTGGAAAAAGCTACTAGTGGTGAGAAATCAACCATATTTGCTAAGAATTGTCCTATTAAATGTACTAATTAAAAGTGATTTATCGAAATACAGCCATTTTTGTGTTTGTATAAATGGCATTATTTTGCACATTATGCTGATTTGTAGTGAGTTTATTATCCTAACTGAATAAAAAATATTGTCTGAATTTCAAAAATACTTTCCAACAATATATTGAAAATCATAGAGGAAGAGTCTGTAAGGTTACACAGCAAATAAAGATAATTTATAAGTATATTTATCTCTGAATAATATTTATTTTCCTTTCCTCCTTTAATTAAATGCTAGCAGGGTCTAAATAGTGGGATCATACTCTTCCTTTTAGATTGAATAATGGAGTCTCTGCTGCACACTGGACATGTTTATTTACTACAAAGAGCATAACAAAATTAATAGCAGCATCATGTAGCTGTGACAGCCAAGGTTATAAGACAGTCATTCTGACATAGTTTAAAAGAGTGGAAGGTTGAAGCTCTCAAGCCCCTTTTCAGGCCTGATAAAGACACAGCAAACATTAAACTAAGTGAGTAGTAGTTGCTCAGCATATTATTGGATTATATTAACAAGCTGGGAAAAATTGAGAACAATAGTAAAAAAGTAGAGAGACAGAGAAGCAAAGAGTGCCTATGTGCATGCTTATTTTAAAAATGGGTGCTACTTCCAGCACATTTGAGCTATAAATAGCACGCAAAAATGTAGAGGAATTTGAAGCTTATAAGGTAGGAAGGAAATTCTAGTGGACTATCAAAAACCCTCATACTTTAGGCCAGAATTTCACTTATCCTGTAATATTATACATACTGGTAAACAAACTAATCTCCTAAAAGTTTAGTTTTCAGTTTTGGAATTATTTTCTTTTCCCCAGGCTAGACTGCAGCCAGAATTAGTCTCTCCAGTGGATGCTTGGCTCATGTTAGGCTTGAAAAGGGACTTGTGTGCCCTAAACATTGATCTTTCCCTTTTTTTCTGATTGCACCATTTGTTCTAATAAAAGGTATTATCTATTTTTGGATGTTGATTTTAAGAAGTGACGAACTGAAAAGGGAGATGTTGTCCTCCTTTGTATCATGGAAATAAATTCTGAAATGACCACTGATACCTCTAGAAGCCTGGTCAAGTTTGAAAGACTGTATTTTTTTTAGTGCCTGATAATGACATTAGTAGTGATCACAGACATTTCTCATTTTTCCAGACTAGTTCACAGTCATGTGGGTAAGTACCATTAGCCTTCATACAACAGGGGAGATCAGCAGATTTGTAAAGCCTTTCCCAAGCTTAATTGGCTAGTTTTGTATTTTGCTGTTGTTAGGTTCCCAGATCAATAATCCTGTAAATGCATACAAGCAGTTCTGATGAAATACAGAATTTGTTTTGCTGCTGCTTTGGTAAGACAAATCTCATTTGCAATGGAAAATGTGTTGAATCTAAAGAGAATATGCCCTTGAAAATCCTCTTACCCAAGGGTAAATTATAAAACTGAATGCCAAGGTAGTCATGACAGACAACTTGTGCCTTGCAGAAAAGGAAACTGCTACTTTACATACTCCATTTTTTTTTTTTTTTAATGAAGCCTATCGAAAGTGGTGAGGTTTTTAATTTTTTTTATATATATATTTTTAATACATCGATTTCCAGTCCTCATGGCAACAGCAGCAGCTGAGGTGTGTAAATGTGGTGTTTTTTTGCGTTAGCGATACTGCAGCTGCACTGGGATGCGCCGTTTGCTGGGAAGAGAGGGAGGGTGGTGCGGCCGTTGCTATGGAAACGCTCTGGGCCTCGGGGCCGCCAAAGGGCTCTCGGCACCTTTGGAAATTGCTTTCTTCTCATTACGCTTCAGCAGGGAAAAAAAAAGTTATGCCTGCAGTTAAATATCAATAAATACGTTTAGTTTAAAACTTAAATTACATTTTAAGAATGCTTATTGGTGTGTGATTGAGCCACATAATAATAGATTGTAGGAACAACAATACAAGCAAACACTTTTCTTAGTATTTTTCAGGTTTGGTTTTTACAAGAAGAATAAATGTTTGTCTGCAAGCATTTCACACAATGTAATGCTGTAATCTTTCCAAAAAACGCTGACTGTCAGTATGGAACTTTAAGGGAAGGGCAGAGTACAAAATGAAAGCAGTTTAACATAGAGAAATGTTTTTATTTGACCAATACCAGAGGGTGAGCATGTGAAAATTAAGTGAAGACCTTGAACTGATTAACTGTCTAACAATTCTCTAGTAATGTTGTTGTTCTGAAATTATCCATGCTCTCAGTGTATGTCCTAGAGTGCATTATTTTTCTTCTCTTCTATATAAGTATTCTCTGCAGTGCTACACAAGATGGCTGGTAAACGTCTTTCATGTAAAAGAGTGAAGCATGGAAGTGCAATGGGCTTTTGGAATTTTTATAAATGGTTGTACATAGAATCTGACACTGGTTTAATGCTGCCTAGTGGAGCTGCTGGAAATGTATTCTATTCATAAATATAATCCTATTCAGAAACTAGACTGGTACATAATTTGTAGTGATCAAGATACTGCTTGGCTCTTTCAGAGCACCACACAGTTCTCTGGTTATTCTATTATTTGCACTCTTACTTGTGACTATCTAATTTGCATAACAATTTACAGTGACTTCTTAATAATGTCTATCATGCCAAATGTTACTATTGGATTATGGGGTAATCTAATTTCTTGAAATCCATGGACAATTATTCTCGGTAGCCTCAGTATGAACATACAGGATCCCCTGACCTGATTGTTTCCTTGTCTGAGAACTTTCAGGGAGGTTGCCCATGACAAATGTACCTAGCTTAACTTCCTTGCTCTCTTCCATTGAAGTGTTCATTGACGAGAATTTATATGAATGAATGAGAAAGAAAACCAAACAGCTCACGCTACCTAGTCATTGTTACTCCACTATCCTGGTATTTACAATACTGAAGAGAAGACATCTGACTTTCAAAGAGCAGAATATATGTATGCATGCACTTGTGCACCTCAGGTGTTTATGGGTGTGCGGGTGTTTATTTTTTTTAACTTTGAAGGTTTTTTCTTTTACAGCTATATAGCAGGGGGGAAAAGATAGTAAAGATAATAAATTGAAGTCTATTAAAACAAAACCATTGTGAAGCTGTCCCAGGAAGAGGAAGCCATACTTGTTCTGTGTGGAAGTGATCCTGGCATACACTGCCATGTCAGCTGTGCTCAAGTTACATTTTTGGATGAGACTGATCAGCTTGCTCTGGATAGCACTTTCTTAGTAGACAGCTTGGAAGAGAATTAGATGGTTTGTAATGCAATCAGCAGATTGTGAACCTGCCTGAACCAGCCCATGAAGTGAGGCTAATTGATAAAAAACATCCAAACACAAATAAAATTAAATTATTAGAAGCAAATGATGCAGTCATCTCAAGGGACGATTCTTGTTAAAATTGTTTGCTGGGAATAACCATAGAAACTGATGGGTTTATTTATCTGTCTTATAACAGTGTAAACTAACATCTGAGTCTGTATATGGACCCAATACATACAACTCTTCATCACTGGGCAAGGTCTGAGATGGTAAATGTCAAGGTCAGGCCAAGTATTTTGAATTGTGAATTAACATGAAATTACCACTTTGAGAAGAGAGGCATTAGTAAGTTATGCTGAATGAAAGACGTTTTGTAAATCTACTTATTCAAAGATTATAATTTCTTGTTAACATCTTTGGAAACATGTACATATTTTTTTATATGGATAACCTGTAAGCCTACTCTATTTATCCTGAGAGTAGCTCTAGCCTGATAAATGTCCAATAATATCATAAAGGTGTATGAGTTTGTGTGTTTGCATGAGAAAACCCAGATAAAAAAAATCTGCTGCAGAAGAAGTCCTGTGTTTGTAAAAAGACAGCTGATGAATAGAAAACATACTCTTGTGTAATATCCAGGTCTTTGTTGGTAGTGAACAGATGCTACACCAGCAGTCCTGGGACTTTCATGGAACTGCTATGAATATGTTCACAGCATGAGAAGATGGGCAACATGCTGTTAAAATGTTGCTTCCCAAATCCCAGGACTGCTATAGTGCTGTTGTTGTGTCTGCCTTAGTTCAAAGGCATGCTTAAAAAAGGCCCACGATGATGTACCGTTCTGAAATTGCATCAGTGATTTTATAGTTTAGCCCATTTAGAACTGAAAGGCTGGGAAGGAAAATATCCATCTTGCTATATCCTGATGTAGAAGAATCTATCTTTGGATTTGAGGTTCTTGGTTCAAGTACTAATGAAGATACATAAAGAAGCTGCCACTGTACAATGTCACAAGGAATTTTCTGTTTTTATTAATGATGCTTTAGAAAGGATTTATAGTTTCAGGCAAAGAATTTTTAAACAGAAACTATGCAAATTACAGCATAGAAGGAAATGTTTTGTTTACTTTTGCTTTTTACAGTTCTTTCAGGAACCTGTTTTTACTGCTTCACTCATGCTTGAATAATTTATGTGCTTGGAGTGGTAAAGACTTGTTGCATTAAGATAATTAATTTAGCAAGTTAAGCCCCGTGCAAGGCAGCTAGGTTGAACTCCTGAGTGATGTAAATAACCTCAAGCTGGCACTATACGTCTAATGTGCTCAATGGCCAGTCTGAGGTTTATTAAAGCAAGAGGTGCAAGTTCTTTTAGATGCTGTTGATAAATACACTCTCTGCAAAAACACAGTTCAGTTAGAATTAGATGTTAGTTGCAAGAAATAGGTATTAGTACCATATATATAAATTCTAAGATGACTATATAATGCCATCAATGTGATTACAAAATGCAAGCTTAAAGTCTAAGTGTCCTGGGGAAATCTTGGTATAACTAAGTGCACAAATCTTACCGAAGAGCGTCCTCCTGAGGGTGGAGAAGATAGGCTCAGCCTGTCAACTGGTCCCAGAAATCCTATTATGCTGTTCCTTTGACTTCTCAGAGGCAGTGTCTTTTCCCCACTCTTTCTCTATTGCTAGGGTATTTTACACTATTTTCTATGTTTAGGTGGAGCTTCAGTGACTCTAGTCATACATACCTTTGTTATTGATTGGTTTAGAAACCCTCACTTCAATTTTTAAGGTAAAAACCTCACTACACATGCTTGAAGGTAGGCTGAAGATGGGTATCCTTTGAGATGGAGGTGTGTTTTGGTATTAGAATGAGACTATAATGAGCAAAGTTCATCCATCAGACAAATTTCTGGCTCAGTAACTAGCATTTAGGATGGAAATGAACATTGGAACACTGGAACAGGCTGCCCAGGGGAGTTGTGGAGTCTTCTTCTCTGGAGACATTCAAAACCCACCTGGACACATTCTTGTGTAGCCTCATCTAGGTGTTCCTGCTCCAGCAGGGGGAGTGGACTGGATGACCTTTTGAGGTCCCTTCCAAACCCTAACATTCTGTGATTCTGTGATTTATCCTTTTTAATTGACAGCAGCTATACCTTATCTTCAAACTGTCAGCAGCTGTACAATCTGGTTGTTGTATTTGTGCCCTGTTGCAACAGGACCCAGCCATGATACCTTCATATCACTCCACCCCCGTAGCTTCCATACGATCATGTTTCCATTGGTCTGTGTGGAGTCCAAGTCAAAACCTTTGGTCAAGAAGTGAAAAGGTGTAAGAAACACCAGCTGCCATCTCCTTACTTTGAGTTCTCCTTTTGTTTTGCTGTGGATCATTTTACACAGTTACATTCCTCCTAGAAAACAGGAAGTGTCTTTTAGAGACAGACTACACTAATGGTAATGGTATAATGCAAACGATTTCAGTGGTGGAGCATCAGCTCCATGCAGGCTCTATGTGTGTGTATATATGCTTTCATTGTTGCATTGCACTGTGAGAAAAGCCTTTAATTCTTTAATTGCTTCATAAAGGAAGCACAGATGATCAAAGTGTGAGGGCAGGAATAGAGGGGAAATTACCCTATTTGAAGGCTGTCATTATCATGACAAATATTCAAAAGATTAAATGAAATTTCTACAAAGCATTATACTATTCAGATAAGCCAGTAGTGAAGTAACAGCTTACTAACAAGCAATATAGTCATAGTGTTAAAACCTAACTTCTGGAAAATGAATCCAGGCTTCTAGAAAATATAATGGTGGCTTTTAAAATAAATTTGTATTAGTCTAGAGATGGCAACTTCACAGCTAAGAGAAAGCTCTGGCATAGGCTAGTTAACATCTCTACACTAAGAACAGGAAAATTCAGCTACAAAAAGTCAGTATAAAGCAAGAAGCCACTGTCATAGGTTCAAAACAAGACTGGCTGTGAGCAGGTATTCTACTTTGATATTTTGCAACAAGGTAAAACCAAGGTGTTTTATGGAGGGTTTTAGATTGGTTAAATGATAGGAAAAAATAAAAAGATTGAATAACAGTGTTTGGAGATTCATTGGGAAGCAGTAGGCCTAGGTGCAAGGTTCAGTATTGCTGCAGGGAGCAGTGAAGCTTCTGCTTCTCATTTAACAGCTCTTTGTGTCAAAAGAACCTGGGCAAGAGGGCTGAAGAGAGGAGTTAACAGCTCTAGGAACTGCCGTGATGAGTGATTGTAGGGAATTAAATCCAGTACTCCTACGAACTGAGTGTATTAACCACAGAATTGTTGACTATTTTGAAGTGTGCGTTTTAGCTGTATAATCTACCCTGATCTTCCTGATGAAAATAGTATTTTCTAACTAAGAAGAGAACCTGAATTTATCTGAAAATAACAATCTCAGTAGCAAAAAAACCAGATGCTGAGGTAACAGATATCAAGTTGATAATTTGTGTACAGGAAGTAAAAATTACTTTTTTTTTTTTTTTTTTTTTTTCCTTTACAGTACTAACTTTTTACATTGTATTTCTGGCTTCCTGGTAGAGAAAGTGTGACTGTACTACTCTCCATGCTGCCATGCTGAAGCTCCTTCATTCTAGTTCGTATTTCTTTCTACTGCAGAAGAGTACAAATTAGGCAATTGCAGTACACTGCAATTATTTCTGAAATGATTGCAGCATAAACAAACTTCTAACAAGAACCAGGCTTTTAGGGAGAGGGGGATATATACATATACGTTTTCCTGCCCTGAAATGCAATAGCAGCTCCTCTCTGTACTGCTGGTCTTAGCACTTTCTGGATGTAGTTGAAGGTAGCAACCATAACTGCTTAACACACTGCAAAAACTCTCTGAACAGGAACATTATCTGGCACTGGAACATTATCTGGCACTGGACATTTTCTGCAATGGCTTATTTAGAAGTATACACATCAAAATAAGCTTTTTTAGCAAAGCCAGGACTTTTTCTTGGTTGTATAGAGAAGCATTTCCTCCCAAGACAGTGTCTCTCTCTCCTTTATTTCTTTGTTTCTGAGCTATCTGATGCTTACATTATCTATTAAATATATTATTTTGTTAAGGTAGTTGACAAGACACTTAAGACAGTCTCTGCAAGCAAATGGTGCAGCTCAATAGGCTAGATAAATGCTTGTTTCTGAGGACTATACTATAAACATTTCAATAAGGAGTCACTTGGTAAAGCCCTGGTAGTCCTGTGGACTCAAATGATCATGACTAGTTGGAATGGGATAGCCTTGGAGAGCATCTTTCAGTTTAGTTTCATCCAAATCAGATACATTTCAAACATGTTCAGGCCACTCTCTGCAACGTGAGCACACTCAAAGGGGATAATTAACTTGTTTAAAAAATGTAGTCCTCATCTGAACTGAAATGCTAATGTAAATATGTTCTAGTATATCTTATTACATTCATTAATACGACAGTCCTTCCCTATCATAATCAGATTCATAGTCATTGCAGCTAGCTGTACAAATATTTAGGAAACATAACCTGACATCATTCATACAGATTCAGAATAAAACATTCATTTTCCTTTGTTTACAGGCTGCTCAAACTATACTATATAGCTAATTATTATTCTTGTTACAGAATTATATGACCTTGCTAGGAAAAATGGAAATACTACTACCAGTGGCAGGATGTCTTAGAGGGCCAAGAGGGCCAACCATGTCCCAGGGTGCACGAAGCATGGCATTGCCAGCCAGGCAAGGAGGTGATTGTTCCATTCTAGTCTGCACTGGTGCTGCCTCACCTGGAGCATTGTGTGCAGTTCTGGATGCCACAGGATAAAAACATTAAGCTACTGGAGTGTGTCCAGAAGAGGGCTACAAAGTTGGTGAAGAGTTTGGAGAGGAAGTTGCATGAGGAGGGCCTACAGTCACTTGTTTTTTTCATCCTGGAGGAGACTTAGGGGAGACTTCATTGCAGTCTGTAGCTTCCTCACAAGGGGAGGAGGAAAGATAGGCACCGAGCTCTTCTCTTTAGTGACTAACAATGGAAACCTATTTTTTTTCCCTCCTCCCTTACCCCAAATCTAACTGACAAACACATCAAACTCCTTTTTATTCATTGCAAGAATAACTGAAGATTTTCTCCATGCTTGATACTGTTTCACTAACTTTCAGCATGAACTGAATTCAAATGTAAGGGACATGTATAATTTTTACATTTTTGCTTGCATTTCCTTATTTAGTAAACCCATATTTCAGTGCTAGTGTATATATTTGTGTATACATGTATACATCATATTGTATGTATGTTTGCTGCTAGAAAACTGTTTTAGGTTGTTCCGCACAGTCTCTGAGGGAGAATGGAAAATGAAATTGGATTGCAACAGCAGTGTTGACGAGGAATGGATCCCACTGCCTGAGGCCAACTTCGAGGAAGCAAAGCAAGTTGTAGTCTATACTGAAGCTTATTATACATTTCACAGGACTGCAAATTCCCATAACCTCAACTGAACTTTTGAGATTTTCTTGGTGTTGTTTTTCTAAAGCTCTGACTCTTGGGATAATGCATGCTTTTGCTTGAAAGTAACTTTTATCCTCCTCATGGCTGTACAACAAAAGCTTTACCAGTGATTTGACTGCAATATAGTTGTCAAAAGCCAAATAAGAAATACAACAGAACTTAGCATGCATTTGCTAAACAAAATATGTTTTGTGGGAGCTGGCTTGTGGTTTTTCTCTTCTTTAAATTCTCAGGATGGGAAAAAAAACTATACTAAAATTTGTAATGTTTTAGTGTCTACCTCCACTGCATGGAATCATAGTGGAAAATACTATTTCTGGTAATAAATGAAAGCATACACTTTTTATTCCTTTTCCTGTATTTCTTGGGTGTTTTGTGCTTGAGACAGACTGTGAAGTTTTCATGCCATAGCAAGTAACATAGGGTTTTCAGTGGGGATGTCAAGAGGATGGGACCAGACTCTTTTCAATGGTGCTCAACAATAGGAAGAGGGGCGATAGGCACAGACTGAAATATGGGAGGTTCCATCTAAACACGCAGAGAAACTTCTTTACTTTGAGGGTGACAGAGCACTGGAACAGGCTGCCCAGAGAGGTTGTGGAGTCTCCTTCCCTGGAGATATTCAAAAGAGAGAACTGGGTAATCACCGACTGCATGAAGTTTAACAAGAGCAAGTGCTGGATTTTGCACCTGGGACATGGCAACCCTGGCTGTACCTACAGCCCAGGAGACGAGATGCTGGAAAGCAGCTCCGTGGAGAAGGATCTGTGGGTTCTGGTCAACAGCAACTTGAACATGAGCCAACATTCATACAGATTCAGAATAAAACATTCATTTTCCTTTGTTTACAGACTGCTCAAACTATACTATATAGCTAATTACTATTCTTGTTACAGAATTATATGACCTTGCTAGGAAAAATGGAAATACTACTACCAGTGGCAGGATGTCTTAGAGTCCCTGGCAGCCAAGAGGGCCAACCATGTCCCAGGGTGCACGAAGCACGGCATTGCCAGCCAGGCAAGGAGGTGACTGTTCCATTCTAGTCTGCACTGGTGCTGCCTCACCTGGAGCACTGTGTGCAGTTCTGGATGCCACAGGATAAAAACATTAAGCTACTGGAGTGTGTCCAGAAGAGGGCTACAAAGTTGGTGAAGAGTTTGGAGAGGAAGCTGCATGAGGAGGGCCTACAGTCACTTGTTTTTTTCATCCTGGAGGAGACTTAGGGGAGACTTCATTGCAGTCTGCAGCTTCCTCACAAGGGGAGGAGGAAAGATAGGCACCGAGCTCTTCTCTTTAGTGACTAAAGACAGAACCTGAGGGAATGGCAGGAAGCTGTGCCAGGGAAGGTTTAGGTTGGACATTAGGAAAAGATTCTTCACCCAGAGGATGGTGGAGCACTGGAACAGGCTCCCCAGGAAGGTGTCACGGCCCCAAGCCTGGCAGTGTTCAAGAAGAGACCGGACTATTCCCTCAGACACATGGTGTGAACGGTGGGGTTGTCATATGCAGGGACAGGAGTTGGACTCGATGATCCTTCTGGGTCCCTCCCAACTCAGGACATTCTGTGATTCTATGAAAACCCTCCTGGATGCATTCGTGTGCAATCTGCTGTAGGTGAACCTACTTTATCAGGTGCGTTGGACTAGATCAGGAGTGTAAAACCCATTTTCACTAGGGACACATCAGCCTCATGGTTGCCTTCAAAGGATTGAATGTGATTTTAGGATTCAGCTCGCGGACTTTATGTTTGCCACTAGGTTACGTGCATTGTAGTCCTTTAACACTGACACTGTCTCATTACACAAAAGACATACTATTTTTTCTCCTTGAAACATAAACACGTATTCACTTTCCCATCTATCATTGCATTGCTTTCCTTCTACAATCTTTCTCTCACTGGACATTTGGGGATTCAAGTTGTTCCACCAAAGATGGCATGGTGCACCACCTAAGTAGAAGACCAAGATGTTCTTTAGGACTAGGTTAAATAATAGTCATGCCCTCTCACACAGGCTCACCTTTCCTTCTGACCCCCATCCCCATAAACAGCAGTCACTCTTTCTTCATCAATTCTCCCTCTCCATCTATCCCAGTAACTTTCTCCTTATTCCCTCATCACCAATTCCTTGGGCAGCAACATTATCTTTAATGCCATTCCACAGCATGAACATTTTCCTCATTCTTCCATGTAGAATAAGAAGAATGTTCCTTTGGGGGTGGACATGCCTACCGTTATTCTTTTATCACCCCCAATGAGGACCACTTTCCTTATTACCCCATATGCCCCCCCACCTTGGTAATTCTTGTCTTTCTTGTCTTTCAGTGCCCCAAGGCAGCTACTAGTGTCTCACATCAGTCTTACCTATCACTTTTCACGCAGGCTCACTGCTCTCCTGTAGTTATGGCCACAGGTCCCCATGTTCTCCTGCTCCTGCAGCCTAATGTGTGTTACACACGCTGCACACATGACCAGTGCGCTGGCAGGAGCATAGAGGCAAGGAGCTCAGCAATGCTGCTGGGTAGAAACAATGTGCTGCACCTGATAACACAAGCTGGAGGGCTGGATTTGGCCTACGGGCCTTGTGTTTGCCACCTGTGGACTAGATGATCTCCAGAGGTCACTTCCAACACCAACCATTCTGTGATTCTCTGATTCAGTACTGCTGGAGATTTCTGTAATCTTCCAGTGCAAAATTTATCCTAAAGCATTCTTCTTTTATTTTATTTAATCTAACCTAGCAAATATCTTGATATGAAAATTCAGATTCTGTTAAGTATTAGCACAATCAACTAAAAGACCTTGTTCTTGCTATGCTGATTTAATTCCTTCCTTACTGACAGTGCAAAAAGGCTTGCCATGGGATTTTTCTGTTTTCCTTTTTTTTTTTTGTTCTGAAACCTTGGTGGGATGCAGCAGTCACATTCCATGTGTAAGTGAAACCACTGTGAGTCATTAAGGAGAAATTGCAGTGCTATCACTGCCACCAATATTCTGATTCTTCTCTGGAAGGGTAGCTCTCTACCCACCTTTTTCCTTGCTTTCTTTTTTAAGCACTGATAATGTTATCAGTTGTCCTGCTGTTAAAAGGAAATTAATTCAGGAAGATGGAAGTAAGGAGATGGCAAATCTTTCAAATGACCTGACACATGTGAAATTGTTATATTTTCTATAAGAAACAGCAGGTAAAGAAAAAAAAAAAAGTTTCTTCATGTTTGCTTGTTTTGTTAAGGGACATATTGTACCCACTTTTAAAACAGCGTAATGTTCAATTCTGTTATGTCATATAAGGACTACTGTCACATGACCTGTTGTGTTCGATAGGCAGAACACTTGCAGAAGAGGAACATATGTCCATTTCTTAATCTGCTCTTGAAACAGAACAAAACAATGTCTTGGTTCAGTACTGTTACTTTTTTACTTTATACCTATAGAAGACTGGTTCTGACTTTTAAGGGCCAGAAGATATACATCCTAAGATTATATATATTCTTCAGATCTCTTCTAGGAAAGGTCCAGATTGTCTTGGGTAGTGCTTCAAATGAATTTCCAATTATCAGGAAAACTGGTGTCATGCAGGTTTGGAGTTTTTTTGTCTTATTTTTTCTGTCATAAGAGGTGAAACAGTTTTGTAGGATGAACGCCTGCACAACTAAAAGGGAATGAATGGCAAAAGCTTAAGTCCTATCCTAGTTCTGAAATTACTGCCTGGACTTCGCAAGAATGAACAATGTGAGAGGCAATGCCTGTGAAAATTCCATCCCAAAATTATGTGTGGGAGTGGTGGTGGAAATTAAACACAAGGGATTATTTTTATTAAAATCAAATATTTTGAAATTACTAAAAGGGAAAGCAAACCCAAGAAAGATCCCAAACTGTAAGATGCCCAAAGGAACTGTCTGTAAAATAGCAACTATCCTATTTTGGCATGGCTGAGTGAATAGACGGCTAATTCTGAGGATTTCAATCCAAACTTAAGAGGTCATTACACTTAAAATTATTATTATCATTATCTCATTTGGATGATGGAAGTAGGACTTTTGCAGAAACTCTATAAAATATCTCAAAATACCTTGGCAAGGTTTATAGAGAAAGAAAATATATTTGGTTAAACTTGTTGATTTGTGGAGTAGAAACAGATAAGCTTTTTGAGACAGAAGCATGTCTTCAGATCCGCTACCAAAATACATAGCTGTTTTGATGTTACAACTAGTGTATCTCTGCTAATTAGCTACATTTTCTCCCCTTTGTAGTGTAAAGAAGGTGAACTAGAGGTTCTTTGGATGAATGTGGCCAAAATGAAACATTTGAAGGTTCTGAATTTAGGAGCCTGATACCTTATTCAACTACAGATTTCTGAGATTTCTAAGGCATAGTTCTAAGGCCTTACAGAAAATATCTAACTTGCTTACTCTCTGCTCTATCATTTTTCTCTTCATTATTTGTCTGTAATAGCTTTAACTATTAGTTTCTGGCTAAATATTATTATATTGTCCAACAAAGAAGATTGTTCTGTCATCATCCTCCTTTTTTCCTACTGGAGCTGCAGAAAACCTGTGTACCATGACATCTACTTTTTAATATATATAAGCAAGTAGTGTCTCATAAACAAATAAATGTGTTGACTTTAAACTTCAGGACTAAAATGAACACTAGGATATAGTTTCTACTAAGTCTTCCTGCAGATGAATGAAACAACAACACTGATAGCCATCCTTTATTAAGTATCCAATTTTTGTTTGCTACCTCACTTTCTACTAGGAAAAAAATATGTTTTTATGTCAGCATTTTTGCATTTGAGTTAAAATCAGATACTACTAGCATCATGCTGTGTAGGCAAAGATATTTGTAGGCATAATTAGAATCTCTGGATGAGCTGTCTTCTCTCAGGTTTTGAAATAATTTCATTTTCAGACAGAAGTCAATTACAGTGAAAATAGTTAAAATTATCAAGTAGAAATAAGTATCTTTTTAAGATTGTGTATACTTGTCAGATGGATTATACATTTTGCTTGGTTTTTGATTAATTCTTTAGGTTGAGTATTAATGTGCACCAAAGGGAAAAAATCTGTGCAGACTGGATCTTTTATTCCCAGGATTTTGAACCATTAATATGTTCCAGAAGTCGTTTGTGAGCCTCTTGAGTGGTGTTCACCACATTCTTTTGTGTAGGAAATGAACTGGTCAAAGTAGAAGCTGACTAGTCCTCCAAAATGCTCCTCACAAACGCATGTGACAGAAGAGATGCTAATTGATTAAAGCAGGAGAACAAGACAGATTTACTAGAAATGGTTTTGTAAGTTTTGGAGTTATTAGATGTGAAAGCTTGAACTTCAGGGAGCTCTTGGAATGTCTCAGTGAATATTACAAGCTCCATTGGAAGTCTTGAAGAAGTTACAAGGTAAAGGGAGTATGTCTCTGAATTTTTAATGTCTGGGAACAATAATAAAAAAGAATGTTATTACAACAAGTATTTAGAGCATAAGCAAAACTTGAAACCACTTTTTTTTTTTTTTTTTTTTTTTTTTTTTTTTTTTTTTTTTTAGGCGGAAATATCTGGGTTATGTTTGAAATTAAATGAGTGCAGATTTTCTGTGAGGTAGAAGATGTGTCCCCATGTGTGTAAGTACTGGCAGGCACACAGATTACTGTATCAGTAGCAAGTAACATAGTGAGTATTCAGTATATTCTCATAAATTCCTGGACTGGTACTGTTCAATGTCTTCATTAATGACATAGTGGGACTGAGTGTATACTCAGCAAGTTTGCAGATGACACAAGGTGAGTGGTACACTTTATAGATTTGAGGGAAGGGATGCCATCCAGAGGGACTTTGACAGGCTTTAGAAGTGGGCCTGTGTGAACCTCATGAAGTTCAACAAAACCAAGTATAAGGTCCTACACTTGGGTTGGGGCAATTACCAGTATCAACACAGGCTCAGTAATGAATGGGTTGAGAGCAGCTTTGCAGAGAAGGACTTGTGGATATTGTTATATGAAAAATTAAGTATGATCCAGAAATGTGTGTTTGCAGCCCAGAAAGCCAATCATATCCTGGGCTGCATAAAAAGAAACATGGCCAGCAGGTCAAGGGAGGTGAATCTCCCCATCTACTTTGCTCCAGTGAAACCCCATCTTGAAGTTCTGTGTCTGGCTCTGTTGCTCATGCTCCCCAGGCAGCCGTTTATAGGCCTGGTCACCATTGCCCTGGCAACACCCAGGACTCCTCAGCAACTCCTGCGAGAGCTGCCGGGTCCTGGTGGGTCTTGCTGCTGCCCTGGTGTTCTCCTGCCTCAGAAAAACCCTCTCTGCACTGAGATCTACCACTCCGCCATGGATTAGGTCAGCTGTGGAGGAGCTTCCCTCAGCAACTAACTGTTAGTGTTGGTTATGCAGCCTTTAAATTCTAGGTCCAGGCAAAGCCACCTCATGAATTTATTTGGTAGAGGTGTCAGTTTGGTCTTCTCCAAAAAGTTCATCCCATCCTTCTCCTCCCCTTCAGAAATTAATGCTGAAAATGTAATTTTTAGTGTTCTGGTTTTCAGCTTTTTATTAGAATTCAGGTATTTCATACTAGAAATTTAAAATCTTAACTGCACTCGCATGTCCCATTAAAGTCGTTCCCTATTACAACTCATAAATCTGTGACTATGACTTTTGAGTCATTCATGATGGTAAATAGACCTTTTCACTATCCATATTGATCTTGCATAATGTGCTAGAGGCCAGAGACATCAAAATCTCAACTGCTAGATTAGATACACTGACTGTTTTCATATGTGGTAGATATTGGCCACAAATTACACTGCTTCATGCCCACCAATTTTCCTGGGGTTGGAAGAATCTCCAGCATTATGTCTGATTTTATTTTTCTATTTTCCTCACCCTGTGTCAATGTCCATCCTACAAAGACTGAATCAGCAACTGGCCTGAGGCCCAGGAGCACCTGGGTCTCTAGAGTTGGTAGGGATCATTTATTTTCACAGAATTGAAGTTTCATTTTAGTTGGAAGAGACCCTTAAGATCATCGACTCCAACCATAACCTAACTCTAGCACTAAACCATGTCCCTAAGAACCTCATCTACACATCTTTTAAACACCTTCAGGGATGGTGACTCAACCACTTCCCTGGGCAGCTTGTTCCAGTGCTTCACAAGTCTTTCCATGAAGAAATTTTTCCTAATATCCAATCAAAACCTTCACCGGCACAACTTGATACCATTTCCTCTCATCCTATCACTTGCTACTTGGGAGAAGAGACCAACGCCCTCCATGCTACAACCTCCTTTCAGATAGTTGTGGAGAGTAATAAGGTCTCCCCTCAGCCTCCTTTTCTCAAGACTAAACAGCCTCAGCTCCTTCAGCCACTCCTCATAAGACTTGTGCTTCAGATCCCTCACCAGCTTTGTTGCCCTTTTCTGAACTTTATCCAGCACCTCAAGGTTTTTCCTGTAGTGAGGGGCACAAAACAGAATGCAACATTCAAGGTGGGACCTCACCAGTGCTGAGTACAATGGGACAATCATTTCTGTAGTCCTGCTGGCTACACTATTCTCAATGCACACCAGGATGCTGTCGGCCTTTTTGGTGACCTGGGCACACTGCTGGCTCATGTTCAGCTGGCTGTCAATCAACCCCTCTGGATTCCTTTCTACCAGGTAGGTCTCCAGCCAGTCTTCACCAAGCCTGTGGTGTTGAATGAAGTTGTTGTGACCCAAGTGCAGGACCCAGTACTTGTTCTTGTTAAACCTCATACAATTAGCCTCAGCCCAGTGATCCAGCTGGTCCAGATCCCTCTTTATGGCCTTCCTACCCTCCAGCAGATCAACACTCCCACCCAATTTAATGTCATCTGTAAATCTACTGAGGGTGCACTCAATCCCCTTGTCCAGATCATTAATAAAGATATTAAGCAGACCTTGCCCCAGTACTGATCTCTGGGGAACACCACCCTTGACCAGCCACCAACTGGATTTGACTCGTTCATTACAACTCTTTGGGTCTGTCTATCCAGCCAGTTCTTAACCCAGCAAAGAGTATGCCCCTCCAATCCATGAGCTGCCAGCTTCTTCAGGAGAACACTGTGAGAAACAGTGGGAACGTTATTATGAAGTCAAAGTACACAACATTCTCAGCCTTCCCCTCAAAGAAGTGTCACCATGAATTGTATATCATTTTTCATTAACAGCTAATGACTTCCAAGATTATTTCTAAGTCTCTGCTAATTTTTTCCTAATTTCCATTCAGTGATAGGAAGGAAGAAGTTTACTCCTTTGAAGTACTACTGTCACTCTATTTCTAAATTTTTAAGTCTTTCTGGCTTTAGAAGTGCAGTGTGTTTGCCTTTCTGTTAAAGTCTAATTCTCAGCTTCAGCTGTAGGGAGCTGCCTTTCACTATGCGTCCTTAGCAGACTAGTTGGACTTCATCTGGTATTCCCACTGTGGGGCAGATGGCAGAAATGGCTGATATCTGTGCCGCTCAGGCGTGGTGTCTTCAGATCCCTGCCTCAGAACTGCATAATGTAGAGGGAAGCAATTTTTGGCTGCTCACTCAAGATAGCTCCCTTGAGTCTTGAGGCATGTAAGCCTTCAGGCTCAAACCACAGAACTGTTTTGTTTTCCTTGTCCCTGTTCTCTTCCTCCTCCCTCCCTTCCTCCCTCCATTCCTCCCTCTCTTCATTTTTTTGATGGATTGGGATGTTAGCTTATTAATTGTATTCTAAAGTACTGCTGAATGTAAAATAACATCAACTTAGTGATTTCATTCTGTTTCAACAATTAGAACAAAGCAGAGAATTATATTATGTAATCTGAATCTCAATGTATTACAGATGGCAAGTGCTTACAGAAAGCTTACTGACGTTAAACAATTTTATAGTCTGTAGTCAATGTCCTTTTTAGTTTCCATGAAACCTTAATGTCAGTGTGTGTCACACAAAAAAGTAACTATGAGTCTAATGTAAAATAAATCCTTAATGTGACCTTTCTTTCCTGCATGTTATTATTATTCTGCTTAGTTTTCTTAGCTTGTGTAGTGCCTATGCTATAAAGAATACAACTGTTTGGTCTCATTTTCTCTAATATTCATTGCATCTTGCAGCCATCAGGGTCAATGCAGACCATAGCAAAAGGCTATTTAAATTGAAGATTTCTACCCTACAGTCCAAAACTCTAATATTCTTATATGGTCTTTTAACTCATTTGCATTGAATTTAAATTCTGTATATTACTCCCTGAACTTTAGTTTTAAAAATCTAGTATAAGATAGTAGCTTTATTAAAATATTGTGAAATACTGAAGTTCTTTCCATGTTTCTTGAAGGCCTGTGACTTCCAAAGTTTGACTATGTGCCAGCTTTTTCTTTAATATTTACAGATGGTGCATGATAAGGACAACAAAAGACTTTATTTTCTCAAGCAGAAAGAAGATATTAGATCCCTAGGACTTGAGTATCATCCTTTCTGATTTAGAGAAAGATACTAAATTCTTACACATCTTTCAGGTGAGTCATTTTGTCATTAATGTGTTATTAACGAAGTTCTGTCCAGATAAATTACAAGCAAAGTAATTCAGTGTGTGGTTTGCTGTGAAGGTTGTAACTCCATTCCAAAATCTCTGTGCCTCATGTTTTTTAAATGCATTTATTTCTGGCTCTAACTGGCTTGTTGTCCCTCAAGCCACGCTGTTCAAGCAGCCTACTGCTTTAATCTCTAGATAGTTAAAATAGCCACCTGAAACTCTTGTAAAACGACATAATTTCCCACAGTTTGACTTAACTTCACTGTAGGAAATACAGGAAAGAGATATAAACTCCTAATTCCACAGCAAGACTTCTGTATTTGTTATGGATTCTGGGACCTCTTATAGCCCTCAATGAGACTGAAAAAAGATGAGAGAACAGCAGTGAAACTAGGGGAATCCTTCCTTAATAGCTTATTTTATAAAGTGTTTGCACATTTTAAATCAGAAGTTAATCTATAGAAAACAATAGATGTTTTCAGTTCCCTTTCCAAATCTTTCCTCTTCATTCTCCATTATCTTTGCCATATATATGCAAAGTATGCCTGCCAGGTCAGCTGCTTATCTGAAAGCTCCTATAGAAATAGAAACTCAGCCTTTGGTTTTCAGTCTTCTTCACACATTATCATGGGGACAAAAGGTCCTGTGGTGCAAGAGTAATGAAGAATTTTGCATATTGAAGGAAGGTACAAGACTGGGGAAGAGGAACCTTGGTTTGTAAAATATGAAGATTTATCATGGCTAAGTGAGGTTTCAAAATGAACTTACACAGACAGTTGAATATTTTTATATGTCCAAATTCAAACCTGTGGAAGTACTGTCAATCAAAATGTTGTCAGAACTTGACAATTTTCTGAATTTACCTTGAGAATTCAGAAGAAATTGAAGGTCTCCCTTGTAATAGGAACTATGTAATAACTCAGTTCCTGTCCTTTGGAGATCAGTCTCCAAGAAGAAAAGGAAAAAAATAAGTATATGGGAGTTGAAATTATTTACCAGGATTTATGGAGCTTGATTTAGAAACTAGGTCTCAGATTTCTCAGTTTAGGTTTCTGATTGCTTTACTATGAAAGCCCTAATGTTGTATCAGAAAGTCACATTTATGCCAAGTAAACCTAGAGGAGGAATCTGCAAGCTATTAAAAGCTAACGTACAGTTGAAGTGGAAGGTGATAATACAAACAAACAGTCTGTAAGTAGCTGTCGAGGGTTTAGATTGCAGGGTGACAATAAAAACCTGGCAGATGTATTGTTAACCTCCTTTCCGGCCACTTCCCCCTTTTGCCCCTCCCTCTCCCCCCTTTCCACTAAGGACAGGCGATTGGGAAGGAAAGAAGGACAGAGAGAAGAGAGTTGGAAAAAATTAAAGATGTTTTACTAATGCTACTAATAAGAATAGAGAAAATAATACAAAATATACAAAACCAATCTTGAAAGTCTCAGCAACTGCAGAGCCGGCAACCAAAGTCCTGGACTGGACTCTGCAGCCAAGCAGAGCTGGATTCAGTCTGTCACTAGGCCTCAGTTAGCAGGGATGACTAGCAAGGTCCTCTCCTAATGTCGGCCATAAGCAGAAGAGAAAAGGGAAAGGGATCCTCGTGATCTCCCACTTTTATACGAAGTATTCACGTGAATGGAATGTTATACACAGTTGGTCAATTTCTTGGTCACTTGTTTCTCGTTGCCCCTCTTGTGAGATGTTAATCTGTGCTTATCAATAAGTTAGCATTCCATTGCTAGGTTTACAAAAACATGTGTCTGGTTCTCCAGGAAAATGCAGCTAATATAAAGGCTTTAGTTGACAGGCAAAATCACTAAAAGGGAAACTTGTTTGTAACAAAACCAGGACAGTAGCCAGTCTGTAAGAATTCTGTTTTTCACAGCAGATTCGTTTATTAAACTGTATATATTTAATGATTTTTAATTGTGCTGGTTTGACTGAAAATGAGTTAATTTTCTTAGTGCAGTTAGAAACCTTTCTTTTTCATAGCTAGCATGCTCATTATTTGGACTTAGTTCGAGAACAAGACATAACACCCCAGCACAGAGTTAATATTTTCAATTGCTCTGGTCTGAGGGACAAGGACATTCTGAGTGCTCTGCCTACTGGTGCGAGGCATCGAGGAAGGGGGGCATGGATGGGGCAGAGCTTGATTGACATCCAGACTGATCAATGAGAATATTCCATCCTATTAGTGTCATGCTTCATATTTAAGGAGACTTGGTACCTTCAGCTTTTCAGGCGAGAGTGCGAACACAGTCCCCCACTACCACAAATAATGCAGTCAAGTTTCAACCACGACGTTAATGTACTCGATTAGTGTTCATTTATACCAAACATACAGAAGTCTGTTTTTACATCATATGTATACTTGATCATAAACTATCTACTGATATTTCTGAAGATTTTTAATTGAATTCTGCAACAGAAATCTAGTGTGAACCATTTATCATTGGAAGCCCAGGGAAGTTTCATGTACAGAAAACAAAAGTATAGTATGTATGTGTTTCAAATGTATAAACATAACTGAGACTGCTTGTAAATTCCATCAGTTTTTGAGCTAAGGACAGAATTGACATACAAGCAAGTTACATGGTAGTTTTAGATGAAAGAAATTATTATAAATCTCTGTTTCATGCTTTTCCAAGGGGGAAAAAAAAAAAAAAAAAAAGAATAAACTTTTGGATGTTTTCTTTGTAAAAACAAGATTTTTTTTTTTTTTTAAACAGGAAAAATGCAATTCACATAGATTTATAAATAATCAATGTTAAATTAAGATATTATTATTCTCTAATTCCATCAGTTCAAATTGTCATGAATTAGGAAGAATTGCATTCTGTTGTTACTGTTTTGACAGAATGTGTGGATGGCTGGCTGCAAATTTGCCTTTTTTTCCTAAACTGCTTATTCTAATTTTATATCAATACTCTCACTTAGTCTTTAATGAAGTCCAGGATAGTTATGGAAAGACCCATCCATCAGAAAAAATACCCAAGCTTCTGTGGAGATGACCAATTGCCCAAAACCAACCAAACAAAAAACCCAGCACCAAATACATAGAACCTTAATAGATTCTGCATGCAAACATATCTTTTTTCTAACCCTTTCCTTGTTCTTCAAGGCATATTTGGTCATTTGGTGGAAATATGCTTCTTAGGTGGAACAAACCAAAAGCAGCTGAAAGGAATTTACACGGGATCTTTCCTACCTCTTTCTCCTCATGCTATGCTAATGCAGCTATCGTTTTGTAGTGCTACATCAGTAATTTTTAAGACATCATCTGAGTTTCTTTCAAGAAATATGAAAATTCTTGAGATTTTTCTTACTGACTTAGAATCATTGAGTTTGTACCTCTGCAGTTTAAACAGAATTTTTTTATTCCATTGTTTGTGAGGGAAAGATTTCAGTTGGTGTTAAATGTTTTATGTCTGTTTGAATTATTTTTCTTTTTCTTCCTTCTGAAGATTTTTTTGTATCATTCATCAAATGCTGAAAGCTCTCAGTTCATGGATATTCTTGATTATTCTCCACTCTTATACTACCACTTTTTAAAAAATTATTTTTTTTAATCTTTTGGCTTCCTTTTCCTGTCTTTAGATGGTTTACATATTATTGGGAAGCAATACCAGCAGGGCATCATGTGATGTATATGGTGGTTGGTGTGAAACATCAAGAAGATCCCTTCAAATCTAAATACCTTAAGTGTGATTGCTTGCTATGTGAAACTCGATAATGTAGTTAGATCATAATTTTTGTCTTTAAAACTGAAATATAAGTTCAGAAAACCCCAAATACATAAAAACAAGCTGAAAGTTCTTTTACATTAATTTCTTTACACTAGTAACTGTAGTATTTTTCGACATATTGCTCAAATTCTGCCTCTCTCTTTAGCTAGATTAACTAGATATTATAATACAGCCTAGTGCCATATTCATGTTACTAACATAAAATGTAATTTTTGTAGGCTTCTTCCAGAGTAGCATTGCCAGGATTGGAACTTGGCACAGGAAGGTGAAAAATATTCACAAATCTGGGTATGTCTTTGTTTTGATTTCATTTTGGTGCTGTTTTAAGTAAATGTTTTTATTTTTTAACAAAAAGTAAACTGACTTTTTCTACATATATTCTGTCCTTCCCCTCAAAAATATGTGTTTCTAGACTCATGCCTAAGGTTTCCAGACTCAAAAAAATAGTCTCAACATTTTCACAGGGAGACATATGAAAACTTCAGAAGAACACCTTACCCCCTCTTCTTCAACAGACCACAAGCCAAATGTATTGTTGTGCTGTTTAGCACATTTACTTGTGTGTAAGAAATAGCTTAAATCATAGTTTTACCTTTCTCCAGCTATTATTAAAAACAAACAAAAAATCAAACAAAGCCAACCAAACAAAAACCTAAACAAAACTAGTTTGCTGTATATTCTTTGTGTCAGTAAAGGTAACTTTCATTTATGCAAATAGAGTCTTTTATTCTCATTTCTATTTCTGTGATACAGGGCCAAAGATGCAAGAAATCTCTTTCTATTCCTTTTTCATAAAACTTTAAAAGTTGTGCTGGTTTCCGTTGATTCTCCCTGTTAGTGTAACTTGGGGTTGGACTCTATAGCACGCTTCATCTGAAACCCAAGTATTTTAGCTCTCCAAAAAGGCCATCACCCCTTTAATATAGGATAACAGGTTTCCTGATTCTTTGTAGCCCCACTAAGATTCTCTCTTTCTTACCTATACAACTTTTATTTACTTAAACAGATCTAGAAGAAAACAGGTAGTATATTTCACTATCCAATGTGTTGGTGTAGGATATAAGCAGTGATTTTTTTAATTATTATTTTTTTTTAGCTCACATTTTGGATTTTAATTGTAAATCTTGACATTTATAGATACTGAGTTCAGGTATTTTCTAGCAAAATTTGCCAAAACAGTGAAGTACCAAAGTTTCAAGGAGTAATTTGTAAGCATCCTTAAATTCAAAATGAATACAATGAACAAGTCTTTTCATTATGCTGTGAAGCATAATAAAATGCTTTTTATTTGATGTTGAATTTAAAACAGCATTGAAGTTTGTTTTTCTTTTTTTGTGTGGGTGAAAAGACAGTAGGAGTAAGAAAGTAAAATACTATTGTAAATGGAGTAGAGATTAAATACGTAAGACAGGAAAGGAAAAAATGGAAATTACCTAAATACCTTGCATGCATGAATGTGCAGATTATATTAATTACTCCATTTGGATTTTATTCACTCAAGCTTTAGAAATTCAGTGTTAAGAACTTGAAACTTGATAAAATGTAATTCTTTTCAGTACTGTAGCTAAGAAAATAATTTAATAAAGTAGGTGAAATACAGGACATTTTATTACTACTTAGGTCTTGCATAAGCATAATATTTAACACTGTAGCCATCATAAGCAATAAAACTTGCACATTAAAAAAGTATAGCTGTATATTTATGATTTAGTAAGTCTGAAATATTGGTAGCTTTCATGTATAACCACATAATCCGTACTTTTAAGACTGATGTCTTCATAAAATGGAGTGTGTACACATATACATGCACAGACACACACATGCTGTCTATGTTTTGATCATATAGTTGGTGGTTTGATTCCAGTATTCTTTGTTAGTACAACACATTTGAAAAGATACATGCTCAGAACTAGATCTTTATTTTTTGACTTTTCTTCATTCTTCTTTCTTTGGAAGTTAATTTAGCATTATTTTTATTATTTGTTTGTTTTTAACACCCTTTCCACTTTATCAAGAATATGGGTATCAAAAAAGCCATCTTTGTTTCCCCCAAAATTTCATATCTTTTTGATTGATTAACTAAAGGGTGTCTTATTACAATGAACAATAGGCCTTAAAAACCCCTACTAGCTAAGGCAAAGTTTTTTTTTTTGTACCTCTGTTCTATCTCACAGGAGGTGTCATGTGAATTGTGTTATAAACCTCAGACTTTAAAGTTGCCTTTCTTAGAGACCTGAATACCTGTATCAGCGAAAGATGGGAATTACCTTAAACTGGCTGGCACCAGAGTCTGGAACCACTAGTTTGTGGCAAAGCAGTCATGATCACCAAAGTGAAGAGAGGGAAAGATGAGTTTTCCCTGAGCTCTCAGACCTTAGTAAAAAGGTCGAATCTTTCCACAAAAGGGCTGAACATAATAATCTTGCAAATGCATTTTTCTGTTTTCTGATTCTTGGTTCCACACTATAGTCATAGTGCCCTCTATAGCAAAAGTGGAGTGAGTTGAAGTCTACATGACTTCTTTTAACATTCCAGCTATGCAAGTAGTAGACAAGATTTTCTTACTTCCATCTCAGATAATGTGGAGAGTGATTTACATCACTGTACGATTGTGTGAGGGTTAGAAAGAGATTACTGTTTTGGTTTTTACTTAATCTTGTTTATCAGGAAGCAATACTAACCATGTGCTGTACAAAACTTTTCTCAGCGGGTCTGCAGCAGAGCCTCTATTGTTGTTCCTTGGGAGTATGATAAGAAACACGTTATTCACAAACATCAAAGCAAAAACAAGCCTAGGAAACTTGAAAAAAATGGGTCAAATTTGTATATAATATGTCATTAGAATAATTTGACATGGACACATATGAAGATGCAGATCTGAAACTATTTTTAATATTTGAAATTCTCAGATTGGACTTGGACTCCGACACACATCAGCAGCAGACTAAAACTAGTTTGTGGTATCTCACTAATACAAAAGTTTTACATAAATTCCATTATCTTTATTGCTAAAATACTTGAGTTTTCCAATAATGTATTAAAAATGTGACTAATATATTTGATGCATATGTTTCCCAGGAGAGAAAATGAGGCAGTATTCATGCAGTAATGTTTTGATTTGAGTAGCAGAGCTAACAGAATTTTCTCCAAAAGCCAAATAAATCTACCAAGAGTGAAAATGCTGATAGAAGAGATGAAATTTTTGGGAAAGTTCTTATAAAAATGGGATTAGTTTTTAAATATGATTATTCAGATGAAAAATTCCAGAGGAGCTATTTACCTGGTTTGTTTATTGTGTGGTTATGATGCAGAATGTCACTGAAACTAACAAAACAATGTGGCTCTCCAGATTTTGTTCTTATGAGATATGAATGATAATAAAATATTATTTTAGATGTTTTGATTTAAAAATTTTTAGAGACAACGGATAATTCTTCAAATGTAGTTTAAACAAGGAATAATAAATATGTTTAGTTGCTTACAAAAATCAGTGTGGTAAGATATGAACTGTGTTAAGAATGATTTAGAAGTACCACTCAGTACATATGTTTTTCCCTTGTAGTGAAGTATTAGACTGTACACATTACTCTTTACTTTCACCAAAGAAAATTTCCTATCCTTTTTATTCTCTCTATTCGAATTTTAGAGGGATATGTATTTTTCCAGGATACATGACTGAAAAGATTCTTATTTTATGTTACTGTAGGCTATATGCTGTGATGTGTGATCATATACTCAAAATAGCTGAAATGCTAGAAGTAACCCTGCATACATGCAGAGCAATAAAAATGTTTATTTACTAGGGACCATGGGCACTACAAACAGATAAGCTGTAATGTTTGACATTTCAAAGAAGTACATATGTCACAAGTACAGATCAGTAGTTATGGAAAAACAAAACAAAACCAAACACAAACAAAATCCAATCAAATAAACAAAACCAAACAAACAAAAAACCCCAACAGATAGTCCAGAAACAGGAACTTTTCTAAATTGCTACCTATCTTCAGAAACTCATGTAGACTCAAGCATGCAAAACTTCATGTTTGCATTGATTGCAGACAAAACTTTGTACGATCTTTACTTGCTTGTTTTCAGTAAGCATGTTTAAAACAGAGCTAAGGTGTGAAAATCATCCAGTCTGATTTTAAAAAATTGTTCATGAAAAGTTAGTTTCAAAACCAAGGTCCAGTCTTTAGAAACTCAAACACTTCTAATTTAAGATTTCAGGTATTAACTCTATTTACCTAATTATAATAAACTGTATTCTTTCAATAAGCTTGGAGTTGTATGCATAAAATAAAACTGAATAACATTAATAAAATTTGTTCTACAAAACAATAAAACTATTAATACATAGTTGTCAAAATATTTTAAAGCGCTTAATTTAAAAGAAAGAAAGAAACATTGGGAAAATTACAGTTCTTTTTGTCTCTCTTCCTACTCATTTTTATTCTCTATTACTTTTAGTGCTTTGACTTTCTAAGGTGCTGAACATCTCAAGTTGCCTGAAAAGAAAATAGACAAAGAATATTTAAACTCCATTCTGTTTCATATTGTAGTGATGATGACAGTGATTAGTGTGACTTGAAATAACATCTACAATATGAAACTAATGCGAAGGCATGAGCTGAGATAGGTAACATTTCACAGATACGGTTACAATTTGTCCAAGGGAAGCAGTGTCTCATATAATCCTCAAAATTATGTAAAACTCTCTTACTTGATTCAAATAATGTGTCATTTGTATAAGAAAACAACTAAAACCCCTTTATAACATGGACTTTTAAAAGATTATAGAATCATAGAACAGTTTGAGTTGGAAGGAACCTTCAAAGGCTACCTAGTCCAACCCCCTGCAATGAGCAGGGATGTCTTCAACTAGATCAGGTTGCTCAGAGCTCCGTCCAGCCTGGTCTTGAATGTCTCCAAGGATGCAGCATCTACCACCTCTCTGGGCAACCTGGGCCAGTGTTTCATCATCCTCATTGTAAAAAATTTTCTCCTCATCTCTAGTTTGAACCTCCCCTCTTTTAGTTTAAAACCATTCCCCCTTGTCCTGTCACAACAGGCCCTGCTAAAAAGTCTGTCCCCATCTTTTTAATAGGCCCCTTTTAAGTACTGAAAGGCCATAATAAGGTGTCCCTGGAGCCTTCTGTTCTCCAGGATGAACAAGCACAACTCTCTCAGCCTGTCCTCAGAGGAAAGATGAAAAAAAGATGAAAGATGGATCTTTAAATTCAGCAAAATAAAGAGCAAACTAATTTATTGATTTCTGTATCTTGATGAATCTTTTATAATACAGTATGTTCTGGTTTCCTGAGTTTTCCATCATCATGCTTCCTGAAGAAAATGTTACTGTTTCATAGACATTTCAGGTATTCATTAGAATGTTAATACATTTGAATGCAATTAATGCATTTTGTATTTTATAGACTTGTTTTCTATGAATTTACAAGCGTAAGATAATAAAATAAATCAATGTAAATAATTAATGTTTTATCTTGTTCTTTTACACTATTCAGATTATATTGCTACTCACAGTATTGGTTAGTTATTTCAGTCCTGATTATTCTGAAGTCTTGAAAGATTTTTGCCTAAGACTTCCAAGAACAAACCAAACTGTGTAGGAAAAGGCAACAAAATAGGTATACTTCACAGAGGATGACTACAACATGGTATCTACCTCAATTCTGACCTCTGCCCTTAAGGTAATTTGCCTATTATGCTATCCTCTTCAAAAAAGAGGCAGCTTGAAAACATTTGTCAGCTTATCAGAAGGCAGAACACATGCGGCAAAAAAGAAGAATACTGCAGTTTAGGACTTCCAAGGATGGATAGTTGTAGATAAATAGTGTGAATTATGACAAAAATTTAAGTTGTTCTTTCTAGTCACTCAAAGGGCTTTCTTAGTCTACGACAGCAAGGACAGCAGAAACCTATAGTGACTTTCCATATTTAGAAAGTAAATTGTATTATTTGCAAGCTAATTATAAGAATGCAATATTTTGGTAGTTACATTTAATGTACACTTTACAAATGTAGAATATTTTAATGTATTCTAGAAAGGAAATAAAACTTAAGAATAATTCTTCTAATCAGTAGTATAGTGAAATGATAGGTTTAATCTTTATGTGCTCCTGAAAACTATTGCTCCTAAAACTCTACTAAATGAAAATTGGCATGAAACCAATACGACAAATACAGTCTTTAATGGCAAGGGCAACTGAAGGAGTTGTAAGAAAAATTAATCTGGGCTTGCACCATATACTTGTAATATGTACTGTCTCTTGTTATGGATTGTTAAAGTCATTTTAGGGTTAAAAGAATGTCTAAAACTTGAGTCAAATTATTATAAGGATTTTGAGAATTTTTATATGACTTACTTCTAATCTAAATCACCATGTAGTTTCAATGTGGTGTCAGACTGTTTTATAGATGACTTTTTGGAGGAACATGGCTAAACAAATTGCATTAGAATAATTTCAGAGGGAATATGTTGACATAATCTTTGTGTGTGTGTTTCTGTGATATCTGAAACTCAATCTATTTTTCTGTGGTTATTTTCTTCTGTCTGTGACAAAATGAAGGGAGGTATCTTATTGTATCCATGTTCTTATGTTTTAGTTTAAGGAAGTATTTCTACCTCCTAGACTGATTGCAGCCTAAATTGTTCTGTATGTATGTACCAGACCCTTGCTATCAAGGCAAAAGACGTTTATTTCCTGTCTTTCCTTTTAAAGACTTTTGTTAGTTCATATTAAAAATAGCAGTAATAGTCATGGTAACTGAAAACTACAAAATACTAAAAAATACTAACAAAGTAAGCAGCTTCTCAAAAGCTGACATAAAACCAACTAATCTTCACAAAACTTCTCTGAAGTATAGATCTTTAACCACAGAATAAATCCACACCTGGTACCAGCAAAAAAAGTGATATTTCTAAATATGTCTCTGCTTTAGAAAAATATACATATTGACTATTAGCTGGTGTTAAGAGCGATTCATATTTAGCAGTAATATTTATGTCTGGTTTAGATGTAGACTTGCTTGGGGCTCATGTATTCCTTCTCTTACTTCCTACTTTACTCTTCCTTTCCATGCCTGAAATGTTAGCTTCTCAATATACATCATGGGTAATATAGTTCTGCAAAGTGGGGAATGCTCTTGCCCATTGCGAATCCTATATATTAATGTGTGCAATCTGGACACCATGTGGGAAACCAAATCAGAAGACCTTCTCTGGAGACAATGCCCTGGTTTTGGCTGGAATAGCATTAATTTTCTTCCTAGTAGTTGTGTTTTAGATTGAACATGAGAAGAATGTTGATAACACACTGATATTTTAATTGTTGCTAGATAATCAAGGACTTTTTTGGCTTCCCATGCTCTACCAGGTGCACAAGAAGCTGGGAGAAAGCAAAGCCAGGACAGCTGACCCAATCTGGCCAAAGGCGTATTCTTTACCATATGAGATCGTGCTCAGTCTATAAACTGGAGCTGGCTGTGGGGCAAATACTGCTGCTTGGGAATGAAGAGGCTATCAGTGTTGCAGGCAGTGAGCAATTGCATTGTCCGTCACTTGTTTTGTATAGTCTATTTTTATGATTACGATTATTGTTATTATTAATTTTCTCTTCCTTTGCTGTCTTATTAAACAGTTCTTATCTCCATCCATGAGATTTTATTTTCCCTTTCTGATTCTCTCTCCCATCCCATTTCATGGGGGAGGTGATCAAGCAGCTGCATGTCCCTAGTTGCCTACTGAAGTTAAACCACAACAGATAGGAAATAAAAGACAAGAAAAAGGACAAATGTGCGGAAACAGTAAGGAACCGTGCAAAGCAAATGCTACCTTTCTAGCATTAGGAATCTCTCATGGAGCCCCTACGAAGTGATAGGCCTGTATTCCCACAAAGTATGGAAGATAAACTTCTAAACAAAATGAAAAAGGACTAGAGAACCCCAAGTTGGCAAGGTACCAAATGTTTGAGTACAAACTGTCCTGGGCCTTTGTGTTTTATTTAAATGGCTTTACCTTCCTAGAGAGAGAAACTTGAGAAAATGTTGTTCCCGGTCCTGGCTGAGAATACCATATTGCAGGGGCGAAAAGTCATGGACTCCACATAATTCAATATTAAATCAAGCAACGCCATTTATTACAGAAACAAGCCTCCTTATATATTCAGTTATTTCCTGATCACGCGTCCACGCTCCAAGCATGCATTAGCTGATTGGATATTGTCCATGTTCATGAGCTGTCCACAGGCGCGAGTCGAACTGCTGTTTTTCAAGGTGCTGATTTTCAGCCTTCGGGCTGGCCTTGAGATGCCTTTGGCTAGTTCGGAAATAAATCTCTATCTAATTGAAACCCATCCACACAACAACCTCAAGAAAATCCCTCAAATCTCTCACACCATACTGTACTGCCAGTAGTGGTCAGCTGGAGTTCTCTCTAGGACAGCCATTTCAAACTGAACAAGGTGGTATGCTTGAGAGTATGGTGACTGGGCGTAACCTCACTACCAATTCTGGGTTTGGAGCCTAGGTCTTCAGCATTTTATGGCTATCACCCACTCTTGCTCTCTTTTCATCTTCTCTCATTATTCTGAGACCTATTGCAGTGCTGTCAATAGCTACTTGTTTAATCTTCCATGATAGCTGTTATCGTTCAGACTTCCAATCACAATTAAAGAAGTAAAAGGTCTCTTTCAACTCCAACTCTGTATCCACTGCCTCATACGTATTGTCTTGTAGTTGTGGAAGATGTATTTTGGTGCTATAAGAAGATGTGCGTGCTGCTGCCTTGTCTTCCTTCAGCTTTTCCTAATAATCCTACTTCTTTACCAAGAAAACAAATGAGTAGCTCAACCCACCTCCTCAGGCTAAATGCAGGTATACTTAAATGCACTAATAGATTCAGCAGATATTGTTCATCTAAAAAACCTTCCCCCATGTGCTGTACATGTGCACCAGCAAAGGAATCTGCATGGATGACTTCTCTTAAGAGCTGCTGATATTGCAGGGTGATTAACCCTTCTGTATGTGTTGAAAGGTCAGTGAAACAGTATCAGGTACACAATATTTTAAGCTTAGATGAACAAAACAGTTTATTCTTTTTCTGTTAAGCAAAAATATTATCATTATTTTTGTTATCTGAAATGCTAAGTATATACTGAAGAGTTCAGTGATTGAAATCTCTTTTCTGGTTTTATTTTTTGCAGTGTAGGTAGAAACAATAAGCTCTAGAAAGCAGGAATGAAAAAAAGGTCAGTAGTTTTGCATCTGCAGTTCTATATTTGCACAGGTTGCTAGGCAATGTGAGAAAATCATAGCTCTTAACTGCAAGTTTGTGTTTTCAGACATCAATTATTAAAAAGAAATCAACAATTGTACTCAGTAATACTATGCAGTACAATTACTTTTCACTAACGTTACTAATCCTTGCCAATTATTAGAGGTAATTAATATTGTATAGTCTGCATTTACTTCAAAATGGGTGGACCCCTCCCCCTCCCTTCATAGAGCAGCTTATATTTGTTTTATAATACAATGATAAAAATCTCTTTTTCCCTCTTTGATCACAGGAAATCAACTACTTTCTTATGCTTTTGTTTCAACAGCCATTAACTATAATGATATATGTAATGTGATTTATCAGATTTAAGGAATATGACCTCTTCTAGTTTTACAGCTGCTGTTGAAACAAAAAGCATGTTTCTGTCTGGCACTCAAGAGGTGTGAACCATTTAACATTTCTGTTAGGGTCTGAGGAAAGCCTCTGAAAAGACTACAAACTGTGATATCAAAGTATTTGGTCTGTGTTTTAGGATGGGGCTGTATAATGAAATTTCAAATGCGAAGCACAGGGAAAAAGAGAAGACTGGTATCAAAGGAGGAGGATGCTGCTTGCCTTGGGGCACCATCTGAGACTCTGCCTACTAGATTTGGAAGCATGGTGACTCAGCAGGGTGTCTGGGGGTATAATCCTGGTGGGGCAGAAGGTGAAAGAAGCTTGTTTTCTGGCTCACAATGTCACTTCATATTATACCTAATGGATGAACATGAAGAAGCACAAGATCTAAATGCTTTAGAGTCTGTGCTTCACTTCAGAATTTCTGATTCTGTTGTTGGTGATCAAGATCAATTCCTTTTTATGCTCCAAAATTGTACCAGTGAGGAAAGTGGAACTGGTTTTATGAATTACATCCCAATTTGCTGTCTCAATATTTCACATGAATAACTAGATGTAAGAGGAGAATTTAAAATGTCAATTCAATATTTTTGTTTCTGTGACATTATGCAAAATAAAGAATATTCCTTAACCCTTTTTGCCTGTTCAATACATTTCATTCAATAGCACACATGCAGATATATTCTTCTAGTAACTTGGTATCACGGACACACCCCGAGGTTAGTTTAAGGGACAACAGGGTCCAAAACAACTTTTATTAAACCAATGAGAAACAGGGTTTTAGCACTCCAAAAGTGACTTAAAAACAGGTTCAGATATCAGTTGAGGAAAATTGTTAAGGGACAGCAAGTAATACAACAGGCGGTCCACAGAGCGCATGCACAAGGCTTCTCCCAAAACAATGCTGGAGCCGTCCCTGAATCCCAGAGAAGTACACACTTGCCTAAACATGGTGTGGGATTATTTTTAACTGTTATTTTGCACTGTTTTGAGTGAAGCCATGTGCATGCGCTCTGTGGACCGCCTGTTGTATTAGTTGCTGCCCCTTAATAATTTTCCTCAACTGATATCCGAACCTGTTTTTAAGTCACTTTTGGAGTGCTAAAACCCTGTTTCTCACTAGTTTAATAAAAGATGTTTTGGACCCTGATGTCCCTTAAACTAACCTCGGGATGCCTCCGTGACACTTGGATTACACTAATTGTAATTAAATGTCATCTGAGACAAACAGGCCCTTATGATTTTTGCCCATTGAAACCAGGAGCTGTTCAGCTAATGCCCTGAATCTTTCTCTCTCAATGGCTCAGGTTAAGTCAGTTTCAAGCACAAATTCTCTCTCTGAATATGTGAAATGCTAGTGTGGCTATACAGGGTTAGAGTTTTCAAAAGCTTGAATTTATGTTAATGAAATCTAGAAAGTGAGCATGTGTTTTTCTAGGTAACCTGATCACAACAGTGGCCACAGTTCAGGAAATTTGCAACAAGGAGACTTGCAATGTAAATCACGTAAATCTTTCAGATCTTTGAATAACTTACAACTGAAATGTGAGTTTAGTTATTGAGGAAATAGAGAAGAAATAGACCTAAAAAATATATTCTGTTTACAAAAGGCCAGAAATAATTTTTAAAGTGTGAAAACTTTAACAACACAATAGAAATGAAAGTCCGAAGAAACCTCAAGTCTAATGTTAGGATTTCTTAAAATAATGTTAGTGAACAGAAACCTGGCTGCTCTGGTTCTCAGCTCACTGAGAGACTAATCCCTTGTATGTATTCAGATACTCTCAGTATAATCAAATGCAAAAATAAATGTCATTAAATATTTAAATAGAGATTAGATATTGCAGTCATGGTAAGCACAGTTTTGTAAAACATTTATAAATGTTGTTCCTTGTGAATTCTACTTTTTTTAACAAAAAAAGTAGGATTTCCTCCCTAAAGCAACCTCTATGCTATTATAAGAATGTGTTCTAATCGTTTACTATTCCCACTAAAAGATAAACTAGGCCCGTTTTCTATGTGCATGCTCGTGTGCATGGGTGCAGGGCTTTGCAACAATGATGTGTGCTCACAGGATCTTTCTGAAGCAAGTGACTGCAGAGGGCTTCAGAGGCCTAGCTGGGTAAACAAGATGTGCAAAAGCTGCTATTATGGCAGCTTGCATGGTTACATTCATCATCCCATTAGCTACTCTAAATTGCGAGTCTCATGGGCTTGTGACAGTCAGTCTTATTGACTTTAACATAGAAGCAAAGTACAGACAGAAAGTGGTATTAGAAAGAGTTGCATGATTTATTTTGTCAGCTTCATTTCCTTTTTTCACGCCTTTTAACCTGCCACATCTAACTTTGCAGTTTAAGACAGACTATGCAAATGCAAGGGGTCAGGGAATGTTTGGAAAAACCCTCAATGCAGTCCCAAACACAAGTAACTGGACATTTTAAGCACGTTCTCTTAATGGAAACGTACTGCATTGCTGTGTTATGCATTTTGATTAGGCATTATTGCAGTTAAGGATTATAATGCTCAAATTCCCTTCCTTTCTACCTTTCCTTCCACCAGTGCAGATGTTTCATCTGTAGAAGGGCATCTTGAATACCATCTAAGTACCCCAAGTCTGTTACATTGCCAGTTTGCACTGGGAAGCCCAGCAAGGTATTCTTAGCATGTTGTCAGTTCTGATTTGCCTTTGCATTTAACTAAATCCAGAGAGGAAAGAAGGTAGCAGTTTTTGTCTCCCACTGTTCAATTGACATATTATTAAGCATAAAACTGGACTAGCAAATTTTGCTAGATTGTGTGTTTATAATTCAAACAACTTTCAGAAGCTCTTGAGGACAGTAAACAGTGATAAAATGACAGAAATTTTTGTCAAGAAGAAACTCAGTTCTTTTTTCAGGCAGGTTTGTTTGTTTTGTTGTGGAGTTTTTATTTTGTTTTTGTTTTGTTTTTCATTTGTTTGTTTTCCTCTTCACTGGAGTTGGATTAAAGAAGTGTGATGATTTCTTGATTCAGATGTGGGAATATGTGTTCTCTTATTTGCAAGGACCTATTAATGAAATCATCAATAAACCCTCGAATAAAAATGGAATCAAGTTTACCGAGTCTTCTATAGGAAGCCTGAAGATGAAAGTGATTAAAAATGGGTAAATTGATCTGTTCTGACATGCAGAACTTTTGGACAAATCAATGCTAATAAAAGGCATTTACAAAATGGAAAAGAAGAATTTGCTTCAGTAAGTTTTCTTCTGATTTTCATTTTATATATAATTTTAATCCAGGAAGGAATTTAAATGTGCATACAGATTTATCCAGTCATTTACTTCTAGTTTGCTGTAAACTAAGAACAGCAGTTCAAAATTAGAATTAATTTGTATAATCATTTTTCAGTATAAATGTTTTTCTTTAAGGGATAGGGGGCAATTGATCCTGATCTTCATGGTCTCTTACCACTTTGTATCTAGGAAGAATCACATTTCAGATACATACAGATGTCTTACTCTAGAAGAGTGGCACTTTAGAAGAGCATAGACGAGGAAAACATCAACATTTGCTATACATCTGATTAATTCATTTGCAAAGAGAAATATTATAGAAATATTTAAGAAAACTCATAGATGCAATTATTGGACATGAGACAATTAAGTTGGTGTGTCCCTGGTAGCAGTTGATCTCCTGACAGCAGATATTTCTGGATACTGAATTTCATTTTGCATCGAAAAATATATGCACTAAAAAATAGAAAATCGTTAGTGGAAATAATTTGTTTAATCATGCTAAATGGCATTTTTTCTAACTGGATAAATTGCTGGGCTGCTCTGTCTGAAGTGACAACACCGAAGGGTCAATGTATGATTTGGTTCCCTTCTAAAGCAAAAGTTTGGGTTACCTCCCAAGAAAAAGCTGAAAATATCCAAAACAAATCAAGTTACTATTAAACATTCTGAGTGCAAACCAGGTACTTGCAGATTTTTTTTGCTATTGAATAGAACATTTTCCCTCTGTTTAGGTTTGTTGTAGTAGCATCAGACCATGCTTCCTTAATGATAATAGTTTTTATCACCTTTGTTCTTCAGAAGTTGTAAGAAATCCATGATTTCCAACATGTGGAAAAATAGAGGATACAAAGTACTGCTAAGTATTTATTTCCAGCAGAATAACAGAGATTTCTAAATATATTTCTTACGTATGTTGGTAATGTCTTTCTTCATCCTGTGAGACCAAGAAATACCTTGAATTGTGAAAAGAGGTTCCAAGGTTATAAAAACTGCAATTAGAGAGAAGATATTGAATCTTTTTACAAATCTTTTTGAACCTTTGTTGCTAATAACATGCCTGACTTTCTGGGTGTTGATAAATAAGTGAATAAAAAAGAAAAAAATTGGGGGACGTTTCTGCACAAGTTGTTATTTAATTGTCTAAAATAAAGCAATAATTTGGTTTTCCTTTTGTGTGATTTTCAGCTTCTCTCAGTTGTAGTAGCATATACTGGTTTCCTTCAACTGAGATGCCAAATTGCATTGCGGTTGCTATACTTTTATACTGGCTGGCTGCGTCTCCCTGTTGAGTCACAAAGTACAGGTTTATCTGTTTGATCAAAAAAAACTATCCTAAAGTTGCAATCACTGCTGTATCAAGGAGGCTTCTGCCAGGCATCTTTCACTTTTTTTATTCTAGAAAAATATGGTAATAATTCATCAGGGTAGTTTTTTAAACCTTAGTGCTAAGTAAATACATGCCGAGAAACTACACCTGGTTCATAACAACCTAGGAATATTTGCAACAGCTTTGCTGTTTGTGTGTTTCTACGATTTGGAAGACTTATGTGCTGGACCTCTGTGTTTATACATACAGTAAAAAATGAAGTGTGTAAACCTGCTAATCAGAATCGAAAAGCCACAGGCAGTTGACCTCTGATCCCTCTTTGCATTCCACTGGTTGTTAAGATCCACATGAAAGATTTCAATTAGGAAAAAATTATAGTAAAATAAAAAGAAAGAAAAGCAGCTTTGTAGGGAACGATCAGGGTGTCTTGGTAGACACCAGGTTGAACATGAGCCAGGAGAAACATAGACATACTAGAGAAAGTCCAGGAAAGGACCACGAAGTTGACTAAAAGACTGGAGCATCTCGTATATAAGGAAATGCTGGGAGAGCTGAAAATGTTCAAGCTGGAGAAGTCAAAGCTTAGGGGGCATCTCATCAATGTATATAAATATCTGAAGGGAGGGTGCAAAGAAGATGGAGCCAGGCTCTTTATAGTGGTGCCCAGTGATGGCACAAGAAGCAATGGGCACACACTGAAACACAGGAGGTGTCATCCGAATATCAGGACACACTGGTGGTTTGTTTCTCAGAGAGGCTGTGGAGTCTCTCTTCTTGGAGAAATTCAAGAGCCACCTAGAAATGACCCTGGGCTCTCAGGGGCCTTGCTTGACCATAGGGGATTGAATGACATGACCTAAAGAGGTCTCTTTCAACCTCAACCATTTTGTGGCTTTGTGAAATGATGGAGCTTAGACATTGACTTGGAGGTACTTAGCACACTTTGGTTTTACTGATAGCTGAGGTGATTTAACAGTTTACACTATCCAGTTAACTGACTGTTTAAATTGGTACTCAATAAATAACCCACATTTTTATTTGGTTTAACAAACTATGACATCGACATATTTGAGAAGCCACATTCTTTTGGCAGCTATTTTGTGAGAACAATTTAATGTATTGTAGTGAATGCAGTGAGAATTCCTCACTGTGTTTTCTGTCAATATGGTCTTTTCAAAATAAGGGGAATTTTACGATTATTAAAATAATAAGAGTAATCTGCGTAAAATAAGTAGTAGAATTAAACCAGTTAGATAGATCAGAGAGCAGAGAAGAAATAAATACTTTTCTGCAGCTTGTTGTAATGTAAAGCACATTTCCAAGACTACTTTAAAGAGCAATACTACTTTTCATATATAATATAGTACTGCCTGTTTGTGGGAAGACATACCATGTTAAATGTGCAGAAAATGCTGTAAAGTCATTACAGACTCAGCTTTTGACATCAGTATTACCTAACAGTATTTTAATATTATATGAAGCTTGTGCATTTACTTCCTCACACAACGTAAGTTTAAGAGATCTTACAGCATAAGTTAAAGAGTTTAGTTGCACCATTTGTTTGCTGTAGATGCATAAAGTGGGTGAAATCCAAACATTGAAAAAATATAAAAAGTACAGAAGCCATATTAAAGATCAAGGAGAAGCAACTTCAAAATGGAGGCACAATCTAGGGCACAAAAACCTAATACTTTCTGTCTGATGCTTCTTCATTTGGAATCACTAATAATTATATTTGCTACTACATATGTTAACCACTTAGTGTAAAAGAGAGTCCCAACAGAAGGGCTGCTTTTCTTCATATACTTTTATTTTAATAGTCATTGATACTTTTTGATATAACATTACTGAGTTGCAGTTTATAGTGCAATTGGTTTAATAACAATGTATTGTTTTAGCTTTAGTATATTGATCTAAGATTTTATCCACACTTGTTGAAGTTTCCTTATGTAATTATTTGATTTCAATAATTTCAAGGAAATACCAGTGTAAGATGGTAAGATGGGGGGATGAGATGTTGCATCATATTTTCCTTCATAGCATGAATTCCTTAGGACATTGACAGGTTGAAGATTTTAGGCTGAAATTTTCTAATTTGTCTGCCTGCTTCATGGCTGATGTATTTTTACTTGGTTTGTAAGAAAACAAGACCTATTCAATCATGCTGTCATATTAGCCCCTACTTCTTTTGACTCTAAATGCTGATTTCATGGGTTTCAGGGATACCAGATAATCACAGATTTGGTAAACCTTGGAACTGTGTGGTAGGTGGCTTCTCTCCAGTCCTATCTTTGGCCCTATCTCCTGGTATTCCTGACAGGATTCTTTTGCACAGACCCTAGCCTTGACTAGCTTCTTACTTTGTCAAGTGTAGGAGTGCAGCTAGGCTCTATTGCTGTGATCTGCTGTGGGTGTTGTAGAATAGTGCCCTATCTGTGGGAGCCCTACCTGCAGAGGGTCATCCTCAGTTCCTGATTCGCCTTGTCTCTTCATGTGGTCCTGTTTTTATTGGTGTCTGACATCTGGTATGAAAATGTGGTGAATCTTTCCTCCTTTAGTTTGCTTATCACAAAGGTTGGAAATCTCCTAGTTTAAAACCACTTTGAAAAAAGTTTAAGTTCAAAGTTAAGGAATATTAGAATTAAGGTTGTCTGTAAAAACCCTAATTTGTAAAACTCTTGTGAGATTTCCAGATACATCTGTTGCTATGATTTCTCTATTTTGCTTACGATGCAGTAGAATGTATTCAGCAAATTAACAGTCACATTTTGTTGTTTACTGTGTATCTTGGGCCTTATTTCAATCACAATATTTGAACATGGAGATATGTGAGGCTTAATTTTGCATGTATTTTTCTGTGCTAATCACTGTCATACTGTACAGGCACTGAACTAATTATATTAGATTTAACTTGAGTATGATTTTTTTTTTTTCCTTCCACGGTAACTGTCCAAATGTGCTTATCAGACAGATGTTAAGCTAATTTATTTCTCTTTTACTGGAAAATAAGCTGCTTATGTCTACCGTACAAAAAGAGCAGGTTCATGGAGACTTTAGATTAAGTTATTGACATGCAGCAACTTGTTGCCTTGCTTCATTGTATATGCCTTCAGGTTGCATCCAGACCATGAATTTATCCATTTCTAGCTCACTCTGTGTTTTATCTCTCTTCTTGCTTTTAAGCTCTCTCCCACTAACCTCAAATAGAGGAGTGAGTAGTTTGCATTTCAGCAAACTGAAACTCAAAGTCTCAGTGACAGGGAATTAGAAACATGACCTTTGCTGACCACTTGTGACAAGTTTTGGTTTAGCCTGATGACAGAAGCCCTGTCAACAGGCCTCTGAGGCAGTGTTAAAAGCATTTTGTCCATGAGCTCTTTTATGTAGCTATCTTTTCGTTATTCACATTTCCAGCACTTGTAACAAAAGAAGCCAAGCATCTTCTAGGAAGGCTTGTATTATGCGATGTGTACTTATTAATTTCTGAGATAATTCAACCTGGTTTTGATTCAAAAAAACAACAGTGTCCTGAATTTCTTGTAGTGTAATGTATAGAGAGGAGGGCGACTCTTGAGAAATATCATGTATTTTTGTCTCTCTGTGTTTTCTTTCATACTTTCCTGCTATGTATTGTGTGAATACAGATTGGCCATGCATGCCCAGAAGGTGTTACGTAGTTGGAAAAGGTTCTGCAGAGACTTTGGCCTCTATGGTTCTTCAGTAGGTTTGTTTTCTAAGCAAGGCAAAGTCTGTGGGTAAACGGAGTAACTTCTGTTAGGTCATCTTGTCCATCAAACACTGTAGCTAGCTTTAGTCTAAGAAGTAATTACTGAAAATCTCTTGGCTGAGAGAGGAGCCAGGTGGTGAAGGAGGAGCCTGAGCAGTGGCTGTTTGGCCGGTACACAGATAGCAGCAGATGCAGGGCCAGATGGTCTAGGGCATGGGTGTCAAACTCTTTTTCACCGGGGGCCGCGTCAGCCTCATGGTTGTCTTCAAAGGGCCGAATGTAATTTTAGGACTGTATAAATTTAGGACTAGTTATAGTCCTGACGTGGCCCCCGGTGAAAATGAGTGTGACATCCCTGGTCTGGGGAATGGGAAGTGTGACAGCCAGTGTGAGTTTGATGCAGTAGTGTTATCCCATGAGACGAGACAAAAACACATCCAAGTTGCCAAGTCATAGCCATGAAAAAAACATTAGGTGTTAATTCAGAATCATAGGACAGTTTGATTTGGAAGGGACCTCCAAAGGACATCTAGTCCAACACCCTGCAATGAGCAGGGACATCTTCAACTAGATCTGGCTGTTCAGAACCCCATCCAATGTGGCCTTGAATGTCTCCAAGGATGGGGCATCTACCACCTCTCTGGGCAACCTGGGACAGTGTTTCACTGCCCCCATTGTAAAAAAATTCTTCCTCATGTCTAGTCTGAATCTGCCCCCCTTTAGTATAAAACCATTACCCCTTGTCCTGTCACAACAGGCCCTGCTAAAATGTCTGTCCTCATCTTTTTTATAGGCCCCTTTTAAGTACTGAAATGCTGCAATAAGATCTCCCCAGAGCCTTCTCTTCTCCAGGCTGAACAACCCCAACTCTCTCTGCCTGTTCTCAGAGGAGAGCTGTTCCAGCCCTCTGATCATCTTGGTGACCCAGAGGCTTAGACTTGGCTAGCTTTCTTAAAGGGATTTCTGACTGATCCAGAGCTCTACAATGCAGTCTTCTGAAGCTGAGCTCCCTCTGTAGCAAAATGACAAAAAAGCCTTTGTGGAACCACCTGTAGTTTCAGTTATCTCAACTTCTGTAGAGGTTTTCTGATCACCCTCTCATTAATCCATCAGAGCCTCTGATGTGTATTTTTGTTTGGCTGATATTGCAAATATCACCTAATGAGTAAGGTTTGCAGAGATGTGCTGTGCCATTTCTGGGAACTGATCTGCTGGCTTACATCTCTTTCTTCAGATATGATGTACCCAGAGAATGTTACTTCTTGTTAATTGTAGGATTAAATTGGTTTTGTAGCTCTTCCTTTTGCAGCTGTTTTTCTCATAGCTCTCTGAAAACTGAGTCTTTTATTTATTTATTTATTTATTTGTTTGTTTGTTTGTTTAAAGCTGTAGGTACCAGGCACGTTTTGACAAAAGAGTTACTATTTCTATGAAACAGCAGTTTCTGCAAATGCAAGTTCAGCACAGTGATAAAAGACCCTATGGAGTACTCAAGTGGTTAATATATCTGTTGCATTAGCTTATTTCACATATTCCTGTGTATTGTCCTTGTTTTATGTATTTCTTATGGCTACAAGTGAAGACAAAGAACTAATATGGAGAGGGGAAGACTGGAAGTTGTGGGAAATAATTTCCTTAATACCTTTGTAGAGATTTCGCCCCTAGAAGAAATAAGGAATCTACTTAAATTCTTTGCAGTGTGGCTAATGTTACATTACATTTATGCTAACTAAATTTATGATGGGGTGCTCTCAAACCAAATACATTTAAAAAAACTGGCTGACAGATTCAGTCCTGTGAGGACTTAGGGTAGACTGATGGATAGATCTGGTAATATTCCAGACAATCTACTTTTGTCTTCTAGCATAAGTTTGTTTGTTTGTTTGTTTGTTTTCTTTTTCTTGAAGCAGAAGATCTCAAATATTAAAACAGACCTTTAAAAGAAAAACTAACAAAACAAAACACTCACATCAAATATCCTGGTTACACAAAAGGCAGGAAATGTGGAACTTATTCTGTGCCTCAGTCTTCCATCCTTTTTAAAAGCCAGCACGTTTATTTGTAGATTTCTTTTCTGCAAGTATTTATGGTATGAGTCAATTATTTTGGTTTTAGTTATTCATTATTTTACATGTCTTTTGCATATGTATTAATTTTTAATGTGACTTTTTAGAGATAAGAATTATCCAGAAAATCTGGCATGCACTTAGTTTTTGTGATTTGATTTTTTTTTCTGACTTTTTCTACCTTCACATCATAATACTGCTGAGATTCAAAATAACTGTATTATCAAGCCTGATACACTGAACATTCGTTATGTAGAAAAATTTTCATTTTACAATTGTTTTTATCTATATGTCCACCTGTACTGGAGTATCAAAATTGGTGTGAAGAGTACCAAACATAGCCTTTCTCCCTATTCTTTCAACAGAACCACATCTACAGCTTTGTATATTTTAAATGATATGAACCTACCATAAAAGGAAGGGTGATGTGGCACTGTTGGCAACTGTGCTAGTGGATAAAAAAAATAAAATGTAGTAAGGCTTTCTGAAATCATAATTTCCAGTAACTTGCATGCAATGCTTTCACTAGTATAAATACTTAACCAGCAGTTCTTGCTGCTACATGAGCCTCAGTTTACACCTACTTACCTGGGGCAGTCAGAGTTTACTGAAGAGCGCTTGTGACAGTTTGATGTTTCTAACAAAAGATGCCAGACATTAATGAGACTTGGACTATTAGTGCCTATGTAAAGTTAGAATAAATTTAAGGATACACTACTGTCATCACTTCTTCAAAGGAGTTATCTGTGTGCATGAGCTTAGTTCATGCTATAGCTCTGCCCTGGTAAATGCAAGCTAATGGAGAGAGAGGAAACTCCTACACTTGCAAGATACCTGTAAGTACCTGTAAGACTGGGAGTCCAGACTAAGTGGCAAGTTGTCACCAATGGTAAGTTCCTTACACACCCATTCCATGAAAGAAAGTTCCTCAAGAGAATTGGATCAGTCTGTTGGACTGCCTCTTTTTGACATCCTCTTGTGCAAAAGGCAGGGTAAAGCTGTGGTGGACCACCAGGAGAGCATCTTTGAGTTTGGTACTGGGCACACCTTAGGGCAGAAAAATCAAGGTCCTAGCTGCCTCTCGCCCCCTTATGCAGCACTGAAGGTATTTCCATGATGGAGGCAGTTTCTTCTCCATCATAAAGAACCCATCACCAGAGTGTGGTCTCATGTCACAAATGGGAAGACTGACTTAGTAAGGTCAGGTGTTTAAAAAGTCTAGCTTTGTGTTTAATGATGAAGAAATATTCTGAGCAGAAACCATCCTCACAAAATAAATGAATTCATCTCACTATCCTAGGGACTTCTGAGCACTTCTCCAGGGTGTTATGATACGCAAGTATCATATCTGGGATTTAAATATTTTGGCAATAACAACATAGGCCACACAGTTTGCCTCACTATCTGCTGCCAGAGGTGAGGAGAAAAATATATTCCCTTTATAATGACGAGGTTCAAAGCTAATAGTTTACTGTAACAGCTGAATAATTTATAGAAGCAAGACCTGCATGTAAGGTGTGCAATTTATTTCAACAAATCACTATGAGTAGGTTGGGAAGTAAGTACATTTGACAGAGATATGGATTTTAGAACACCTACACTACATTTAGTACTTGTAGTATCACAACAACTTTCATTACCACTACTTGCCATTTACTCTTAATGAAAAATTCCTTACTTTTTTACTTACTGAAAATGAGAGTTGTGGTAGGCAGTGGTGACTTTAGATGTATTCACTTGCACGTCCACAGATTGTGAACCAAGCTATTAGACAGATCTCCTTAATGTTTTGGCTAATCTGTATCCAAGTTTATTATACATTTACACGCTTGTGTTATGTCTTGATGGTTGGGTGGTTGGTTGGTGATTTGGAGTGGTATTTGGGTGTTTTTGTGCTGAGTAATCAATCTGAAGGAAAAAAGTAATTGATGAGTTTTTTATGGGAAATTTTGTCTTGCCTTGACTCAGATGCAATTCATAGATTAATTAGGCGCTGTTATTAGTCCAAATAACATGTATTGCTCCATTCAATACTAAATGGTAAATTCTCATTTGAAAGGTGTCTATTTTGTAATAAAAGAAAAAGTTGACCTGCTTGTTTGTTCTTATTGAAATGTGTGCAATTCAATCACATGTATGGCCTAAATGGCAAGAACACAGTAAATTCAAACTAACTTCATTCTGATAGGTTATGGTGACTGTTCAGAGGGGAAAGTAAATATATTATAACATATTACATAACTGCTTCTTATTTCATGTAGATCAGGATATAGAATATATCCATCATTATTGATTTATAGTATTCTTTCTTTAGCTGTGTAAATAAGTAAATAAATAGCCGTACTCTCTAAGTTTCTCTGAACACTATTATATTATAGTTTGAAGATCTTGACAAAATATTTGTCCAATGTGAAAATGGTTGGAGAACATTTGTGATTGCATGTTTGTGATTAAGCAAAGTAGCTGTTATATCAAATAACATTAAAAAAAAATAGAATTACAGATCTGTGGTATTTTTAATATGCCTGAGACAAAAGTGAATTTTTTTTTAATTAATACTTTATATCAGTTATATCTATGAATCTCAGTTTTGTGCGGTAACACTTAAGGTCTCCACTCAATAATGTTAACATAAGCTTATGGTCCTTTCCTTTTCTGTGCTGAAATAAACATTTATTCATCTATAGAAATAAAACCAATGACTATCCACAAGGTTGTACAACTGGACTGAATTTCCACTACTTATGTTACCATTTCCTACCAAACAAATAGCTGACTGAACCTGTTCCTTCCTTTTTTTTTCTTTTATTTGTCAGTGAGCTCATCAATGTTGTACCTGTTGTAAGAGAGAGCATCAATTCAGGGAGAAGGGGAAAAAAGAAAAAAAGAAAATAAAAGAAGAGCCTAAATCAGAACACGTTTTTATTTCCTGAAGAAGTGCTCATCCATTTTGAGATACAATGACTTGTGGACCCTATGTTTCCTTTTAGTCAAGTCCCATAACCAAGGATCTATTATCCAGAAAACCAGCAGAAGAGGCACTTTGACCATAGCAAGGTCCTTCTGGAAGAGGACAGTGGCAGTCTCAAGTTGGAAATTGGTTATTCTGATGTGGGAAAACTGAGTTTCCCAATTGGAACAGCTTGCTACTAGCAGCATATCAAACACTATTACAGGCTTGTTCCTAATGAAAATGAAAAAAGCTGCCAGGCTAGAAAATATACCAGTAAAAGCTAATCTTTCTTCACTGTCAAAAAGAGATCATTAGACAAACTTGACAGCATCTTGCAACAATAGCCTAATAATCTTGCATCAGATATTATGTGGAAGAGGACAACTGGTGTAGATTTCTTGGTTTTCCAGAGATTTATTTGAAACAAAGCATACAGACTTTTCCTCTGAAAATCCCTGACATATTGCCATTAAAATGAGACTTTAAATATTTTGCCTTTTGGTTATTTTTACACTGACTAGAAGTGACTAAATTTCATTCTAGCATGTTAGAGGACCTTCTGTCTTCAGCAGTTATAATAGCAGGAACAGGTCTGGGAGTGTGTGCTCTGGCTACTTCAGTGATGCCCCAGACAACTTGCACTCTGAATCTATAAGATTCTGTCTACAAATGTAATGACTTGAAAAAGCTTCATGGCAGGAAATGTTCAGTTTGGCAAAACAAATCCTCAACAAGCATTTTACTTATATATTTTTAAAAATAATTTTTCATTAATCTTTTTAAATTTCTTCTTTCTGAAAAGTGTATAAAGACAGATGTTTGTGATTGATCCTTTTGATACATCTAATTTAGAAACTTTTGTCAGAAAATTGGAAATGACAAATTATTTTTTAATGTTATTTTTCACATGATGAATTTGGTATTTAGGTAGTACTGAAATGAATTTTTAGGAGAGTTAAAGCTTTTTGCTAATTCATGACTTCTGGTTCACTCAATGTTTTAAACAATGGCATAAATTAATTTTATTTTATTTTTTTTTTTCTTTATAATGACTGGGCAGTCAGGTATGTACCATTTCAATTTTGAAATAAGAAATTATGAAATTGACTGTCAAGGAAATAACGATGAAATGAATTTAACTAGAGGTAATTATAGCATGAGATTGGTTGACTAGGCAGTTATTAACTAACTACAGGAACTTTGGGGAAAATTATGCCTTTTTTTCTGAATCTTAAAATGAATTTTCTTTACTCTGTGTATGCCTTGCCTACAATGTAGATTGTTGTTCATTAACTTTCATTCAAAGAATCAATGAGTTTGTATCATGTTTGCACACTATTTCTTTCCAGAATACCTGTTTCACTCCTTTTGGTCTCTGACATTAATATACTTCTAACTATTCATTTGCATAGGAGGTTAATTTTGATTGCATCCGTTAAAATGAGATTAAATTCTCACATGAAAAGATGCAAGTTGACAAAATCTTATAAGAGTTAAATAAAAACTGTGGGGTTTGTGTTTTTGTTTTCTGTTATATTTTTCATTCCAAACTTAATCTAGGCAGCATGACCGGTGTGTGTTATAGCAATAGTGATGCATTGTTTTGAAATTTCAATAATTTTAACCTCCTAGTTTTAGATCATCTCTAGAATGAAAAAGGAAACATTATTCCTGCAAAAAATATGCTTGTTTCAGCATGTGTTCCCTCCCCACACCTCTGAGATCTAGGAAATAATGGTTTAAATGTACCCATCTGTTTTGTTGAAAATAAAACCTGCAGTTAACTAAACAAAATTGGCTGTATTTATGATTGAATCAGTCTTTTGAAATAAGCTACGTTGTCATAAGAAGTTAGAATAGTCACAGTGTTTAATAAAAAATCAAGGAATTTCAGAATATATAAATGTTTATTCATACTAAAGATGTCTCTGATTCCTACTGAACAACCTCTGGGATGTGATGTCGTTGAGCAGCCCAGATAGTGACTGCTAAAAGTTAGGAAATACTTGCCAAACCTACTTAGAAAAGCATACACTATGGTTCAGCAAGCAGACTATTGCATTGAGCTGCTCTATATATGCTATCATAGAAGTTTGGACTCTTTCTGCAACAAGATGTGATTTGGGAAAGGTTGCATGTGAGGTAGAAAATGTATGGGATTAATATTTTGGCTGAACTAATTGCAGTTGGGTAGGACATCTGATTTATATACAACTCTGTTCCAAGCCTGTTGAAAGATCTTTATGAGAAATGAAACTTTATGGTAAATACAGTTCCATGAAGCATTGAACATATAAGTTAGTGATGTGTGTAACTACTTGCAAAATCCCTTCTCTGGGCAGACTTATCTTGTGCTAACTGCTAGATTTCTTGTTAGCAAAAAAAAAATCTGAGCTCTTATGCAGCATTCTAGCCTGAGGTTTGGAATAAACTTTCACCATGAAGTAACAATGGTCTGAAAAAGACTATGTAGTATATAACAAGACTGTCTGTCTGTCTAAAGATGTGGAAAACAAAATATATAAATTTCAGGCAAATGGGTTTATCGTCAGAAGTTATAACTGTTTGAGGAGAGGAAGATCATTCCCTTCAAAATATCTGTAATTTTTTTTAATTTAGTAAATGATTGTTTAAGTCTTAAATACTATATGGCCATGCTGCAATGATGTGACTGAACACTATCTGGAGTAGGAGATTGAAGTCAGGTAGTATTGCTAAAAGAGGATTTTGATATAGGGAGATGTCATGGTTGATTGAATAAATTAATAAAATTTATTGAGCTAAATGGAGTCTTGCTGATGTGTTAAGAAAGTTGTGTTTTCTAGGAGTGTGTGTGTGTGAAATCTGGCAGAAATTAACAATTGATTTCTATTCATCACTGTCTACAGACGATGCTCAGAAAGAAATGTTACTGCTCTGTAGCTGTTAGTCCTATGTAATGTCATATTCAGGCTACATTTCTGTGTTGGCTGAGTTGGTTTTGTTTTACTTGTGCTTGTAGTTTGAGGCTTCTGAGGGCTTAGGGAGCATGAACTTTATATGAACTACAGTTTTCTTGGGTGCCTGATGGCTGAGCTGCAAGGCTCTCTAGCTGCATGTAATTGAAAAGACAACATGTATTAGTGTGTCAGAAAATATCACTTACATTTTTTGTTGCATTTACATCCTAAAGAAACTTCTCAAGAGACATTCCCTCAGGTCTAGAATAGCTGTTATGAATGAGCTCTTATAAACAAGTGAAAAAATACAAATTTCAGACCTTTAAAAAAATTTTCTGCTCTGGAAAATGAATTATGGAACATCAAAGTTTTATTACAGTTAGCAAAGCATTTTTTCAGTAATAACTAGTCCTTAACTTTGAGGGAATGGAGGAGACAAATCTCCTTTTCTTTAATTGTGCTTTAATTACCACAGCTGCATAAATAAGGGGAAGAATAGAAACATGCTAAACTTTCCCAATATGTGGACTCCGACATCTTGCAAAGCATTTTCATAACAGTGCCTAGCACAACTATGAAAGTTTTTACCAAACTGCAGAGCTGTACTTCTAGGGTTCAAAAAGTGAAGGGGTCTTTTCTGTCTCTTTATTTCCTTAACAAATGAGACCTGTAGCTCTTTGAGGGTTTTAAAATTAAGCAGATGTGAAGTAATATCCTTCAATAGTTTTAGTGAGTTTTTTAACACAACACAGACCTAAGAGTGGTCAGAATGTTGCAGGATTAAGAGGCTACTAAGGGATCCAACCCTCCTTTGCTAAGGCTGACAAATTTGGAATGCCAAAAGTCTCTCTCAGAAAATGTTTGTCTTAACTTTTTTTTTTTTTACTGACAAAAGCTGAATGATATCAAGGCTGTTTTCTTACTGACCGATCCTTAATAGAATACTTAAAAAAAAAAAAAAAAAAAAAAGCAAAGCTAAAAATCCTCAACACCAGGACAACTGGATGACTGAGTGATGTTTTCCTGGTGTAGACAAAGTTCAGTTTCTCACTGGGAAAAAGTTGAATTTACCTTAATCCGGTTTGCTGGGCCTGTTTTGCTGACACTACATGGAATGTAAGACAGGGTCTTAACCATGGCATGGCTGACTGGTTTATGCAGAAGGAGGTGTGCAGTCAAATGCTTTCTCCTCTCATCTCTTACTGTCTTCCAGAAAATGGTAAAATAGTATCTCATTGGTGGTTCCTCTTTTCTGATTACTCCTTAAAAACTGATAGTCCAGAATGACTCAGGAAAATAATTTGAATGACAGAGGTGTTGCATCCTTATGGATAGAAAAGCCTCTAACAATTAATTGAAACTTAACTTCCTTTTGAAGCAGTATCCACAGTCCTCCTACCTGGATGGCACTTGTAACAGGCCATCTGGGGCTCATTAACACTAATTAGAAATATTGTGAAGAGAGAACACTAAAGAAATACGTGACACTAAGCAACTTGTATGCAGTGGATGATACCATGAAAGTATTGCCTCTCTGTCATGCCTAGCACTTTCATTTCTGGACTAAGCAATAATCAAAAATAAGTGACTATAAAAAGGATATCTGGTGGATGTTTTCAGGATGACATCAGTAGTCCTGTCTGACAATAACTTTTTTCTGGATGATGTAGACTTTCTAACTTTTTCAAATGTGGCACACTTGCATACCCAAAACAGTTGCACGTGTTTGTGTTTGTTTGTGTTTCATGGAATACATGGAATATATATAATCAGAAAAAAAAAAAAAAAAAAAAAGTATCAAGAGGGATGTTACTTTAAAGTATAGTTCACTTGATTTGCCTGTTCTTAATTTCAAGTCTTGACTGAGAGTTAGAATATTGTGTACAGAGAATATGCTACTAAACTTACTAGTAACAGGTATTTACATTGTGTCTGCCACCTGATATTCTTTATATGTAAACATAAAACTACTTAGCTTGAAGTATTCTGCTGAGGCTCTTTTGCAGATTGCTGGAGAGGGGTGGAGTGGGTGGTGCACAAAGCAAGCACAAAAACTCTAAAACTTCATTTCTTCTATCTCCCCAGTTTTTGCATGTGTAGAAACATTTAATAACCCCTATAATATTAATGTGCCTCTGTACTATTTTATTACTTATTGATTTTGCTACTCTGTGGTATGTGCAATACAGAATTTTTCCAACCTTTGCAAACTCTGAGAGATCCCACCATTGAATGGAGTGGGATATTTTTTTATCTTTGTGGAAAATAGCTGTTTATAAATAGCTTCATCAGCTGTATCTGCTTCATGCACAACTGCAGGAGCTTGTTTGTCAGCAGGAAACAGAACCAGACATTACCAGTTCTTAGTTTCCTTACCTCATATGCACTGCAGCAAGCCAGATCTCAGGGTGTTGCTGAAGTCTACGGAACAACAAAGAAATTGGCACACCATAGTTGTCATAAAGCAAAGATCGTAAGAAAGATAGAACTCTTTGCAAGTAGTAGCTAACACCACAAAACTCTTTAGCTATGTAAATAACTGTCTGCCTTATAAGTAATTTCTATTCATTTTGCTTTTAAATAGCAAAAGAGTGATATGCTTCATGGATGACAGCTTTTTTAATGCCCACTAGTTTTAACCAGCTGCTCACATATTAAAATCTCAAGAGACTAATACTTGAATTCAGAATATTTTCAGAAGAGCAGTGAAGGAAATCTCAGGAGACAGTCTATTTATGAGCCTAAGACAGCAAAATTTCCAGGTAAAATAAACTCAGAATTGTCATTAAACACATAATGCCAGATGGTTTTCTAAAGCTGTAGAAATAGGATACTCACTGTGGTTTTCCAGAATGTCTAGAATTATTTCATTAGTGATATTTTCTTTTTCGACTTTGCAATGAAACTTAACACTGATAAGCTTTATTGTTATAATGGGATGTTATTGCTTAAGGGAATGCAATGACCCTAGATCTAGGAAAGTTTTGAAGATAAACGAAAAATAACTTCCAACTTTTATATGGGTTTATTTGCTATAGCCTGTGCCAACATAACTGGGGGTGGAGAGGAGGGTGGGAAGCAAAGCAAGTACTAATCAATTGATGTGAATAATGCTTCATGAGGTGTCATAAAAGATGGAAAAAGTTTAATAGAAAAGCTGATAGTTATGAAGTGGATTCACTCTGATGTCACCAAAACTTTGTTGAAGAAAGAAATTGTGAGCATGAAGTTGCTGATAGAATTTAAAGGATTCCTTCTGGGATTTACTACTTTATTTTCTTCACAGGGAAAAACAGGTGCGTGGTTATGGTATTTGTTGTGTATAATGTGTCTCAGGTGAACTACAGAACTCTAACAGAAGTTTAGTGGTGATTAATACTATGAAAGGCAAGGACATGAACTTAAAAATCTAATCCTTGCATTTCTAGTTTTTATTTGGACATTATGCTCTGAAATTAAGACAGACCTGAGTGTGATAGGTGAACCCAAAATAAGTATGCAATGCAGCCACAGGAAGAGCAAAACAAATTTAGGTATCAGATGAAATTGAGGTGGTGTTGTCAACTGTACATAAGTCATACCATCTTGTCTGTGGTGTGACCAGCTGAGCTGTAGTAAGTCCAATGATGGCTGCAAATGGTAGTTCGGAGATTGGAGGAGGTCATCTCAGAAGGAAAACAAAGTGTGGCATGGTCAGCTAATGCTTGGGGCAATAGGTCTTCTGTAGAAAAGGAATCCTCAGAAAACTAGAGTAACAGGGTGGGAAACTCTATTAAACATCAATGCAATATTTTATGAAGACAGTGTAACCCAGTGACTAACAAAGTTAGGGAAGCAATTGTTTCTAAGATATTTAAAGGGCCTGCTATTGGAGGTAGGTTGTGTGAATCTGTATAGTGCAGGAAAGTCCTGATATTTAAGATAGCAGTTGATTAAATTTATGAAAAAGATCATATGATCTATGATTATATGTTTTACTCTGCTGGAGCAGTTGCTCATAGTCCATGAAATCCTTTACTGCTGTGTGTCTAGGTTAATTTGTCCTTTGGTACAACAGCAAATGTTTGCTTTGTAGGAAAGCAGAGTATGCTAACCCGTACTAGTCCTCTTAAGGAGTTGGTTATTTCAGTGTTTTTAGGAAGAAATCGGGCCAGATATGTTTACTTATTTTTAAAATGCTTAGGTTCTCTGAGACTTCAAAGAAAGGTGAAAAATGTTATTGCAATACTTTAATTTGTACAATAATTCAACAAGACTTTTCTGATTTTACAAATGTAGTATTCTAATTGAAACTTCTTAATTTCCATGCATGTGGAAATTGGTTGGATTTAAATTAATGGTCTTAAAGATCCCAAACACCTTTGCAGTTTCTGATGCCTAGTATTCTATGTCTGACACTTTACTGGACACTTTTTCCAACACATTTGAGTTTGTTGTCTCCAAACACACTAAACTAACATTTGGAGATTCTTTGATGTGTATCTAAAAAACACAAGAAGTGTTTCATTAATATAGAGATGCTAATCCAGGAGAAATGGAAAGCAAACATAAAGCTGCCTTGTGTTTGAAAAGTTACAGAAAATGCCCTTGCGATACATCATGCTGTAGTGTGCTAAACTCTTCAGGCGTTGGTTCATTTGTGGTTTTTTTTCTGATACTTTTTGTGAGGTTTTTTGGTTTGCTGCTTTCCAATCCAATCTCTGTTTTCCTCTCTGAAGCTCTTTAAAGCAATTTCCTCTATATTGCTCTCAAATGGTTTCAGAACCTCCGACAGTTCATGTGAGTTTGTCAGTAACGGGTATTTTAAATTCAATAAATTCATATGGATAATTGCATCCTTGTGTTTCATGGCAAGGAAATTACCATCCATACAGTGTATTATAATTTCTGAATGTATATGGGACTCTGTAAATTGCTCTCTTAATACCTGAGCTATCACATACTTTAAGAACAGTTCTGGTCAGCTTTAAAGTATTGCCTGATAGTACAGTAATCTGCTGTTTGAGTACAAACCACAAATTACAAATATCTAATGCACTTTGCATTAGGAAGAAATATGTTTATACTCTTTCCTTCTTATCTATCAAGATAGATGGGTGGACAAAAATCTCAGTTGCTTAGGAAAAAAACCACTTGGATACATGAATTGTACACAAAAAAAAAAACAAAAAACAAAAAAAAAACCAAAACAAAAAAACATAACAGATCTCTAAAATGTTTAAATGCAGTTATTTACTTAATCAAGCCATGGGACAAGGAAAGCTTATTGATGTATCCCCATGTATCTCCAGAAATCCCAGCCACAGGTTATCTTCTAGTAATTATTGAGAGATTGTCAAGAATGCTTCAACAACTTCTTTGAATAAAATACAAAATTATGGCACTGTATCAATGAGTTATTTCTCTGTTCTTTAAACACATAGTTACAGTTGCAAGTGTAAAATCTTACTAATTTCCCATGTAAATATTGCAGAGTGCTTTAACAAATGACAATAAATTTATATTATCCATCTAATTCTTAAGTTAAAATTATCAAGATAAGACATTTAGTTGTGAGGAAGTAACTAATCTATATGTGTTGTGGGTTTTGATGTTTTAATGTTAATGAACACTTGGAATGTTGGATGGGAGAAGGTATTTTTTAGATGGATATATATACCATGGTATTTTTCTGACATTTACAGCAAATGCACACTGGATAAATGTCTGAAGGTGGAGAAAGAAGCTTTATATGCTTACCACTTCCAAAGTTCATGCTCAGGTTTATATGGTGATATAGTCAGTGTCTTGGGATCACTCTGGGGAGTAACACCTGAGCTTTAAATGCATATGATGTGATTTTTCCCTGGCAGCTGCTGTAGCTGTTTCTGAAGTATGGTTAACTTTTTGTGTATAATGAAAAATAGGCATACTTCCAAAGAATTGACTTCCCTAATTTTGGGAAAGGAAGGCATGGTAGAATGAGAGAGAAACAAAACAGTAAGTAAAGGTAATAAAGAAGCATCTTCCTTTTCTATAATGTTCCTCATTTAAAAAACAGATAAAATCATCAATGTCAATTTTTGAACTGGTTTTTGATGAACAGACAAATTTGGAAATTTTATCTGTTTCTTTGATTATAAACCTGAGGTTAACTGGAGATTTTTCAAATAGAATTTTGCAAAGGAGTTGTTGCCTACAAAATAATAATTTTAAAAAATCCAAGCCAGTTAAACAGAAAATGACCATAATTAGATGTGCTACTAACCCTTGAAGTATAAACTTTAAATGAAATCAGGAGCTCTCTTGGTAGTACCATCAAGGTAAAAGAGAAGGTGTATTTCTTTTCCTTTTAGGAGATTATATAATATGATACTCTTTCTGATCTTGTCTAGAACATGTTTCTTTTAAATATTTCTCTTAATATAAGAAATTGGACCTCAGATATAAAGTGAGATTCAGTTAAAGCTTTCTTAAGTGGATTAATATTGATACAAAAGAGTATATGGATACCCAAATAATATATTACTTGCTGGCAGTCAGAAGGCTAACATATGCAGTTGAAGCAACCTTTGGAAACTGCTCTACTGCCTTACTGTTCACCAAAAACATTATATTAGTTTAAGATTAACAACTTCAGTATAACTTTTTTATTCTAGTCTCATTTGACTATAGAAACAGTTCATTATTTAATTTGGAGTTATTGGTCCATTCACAAAATGCTGGACATTTAGCCTGGACTCTAACCTCTGATGTATTTTTGTGGTGGTTTTTTTGTTGTTGTTGTTGTTTTGTTTGCTTGGGGTTTTTTTTTGTTTTTTTTTGTTTGTTTGTTTGTTTTGTGGTGGGTTTTTTTTGTTTTTGTTTTTCATAAATCTTTTAAATAAGCTATTACAATTTACTTGGAATGATAAGAATTAACTATAATTTGAAACTAGATTTTTTTCTGAAGTTTCTAAATACCTCTACAGTATGAATAAAACCTAAACCAGCGTATTACTTGGTCCATGTCCATATTGAGGAGTACAAGAGGAGAATAAGCATTTGTACATACTGAAATACAAATTACAGTAATTAATAAAATATAGGGGCTTTTGTGGCTCAGCAAGATTGATATGACTTGTAACCAGTGTTGTTTTAATATAGTAGAGCATAAAAATATACTTTTTTCTCTTTTAAAAGTGCTCCAAGTTCAAACAGTGGTGAACTTTTAAGTTCATTTTTATTGGGATAAAAATCATGTGTGGAAGACTGTCTAAACTAATGTATCCACAGAAGAGTTGCTACAAAACCAATATTCCCTATGACTATGCTGGCACAGCAGAAGGGAAAGCAGTGGTGGTGTCTTCAGGGCCAGTGATGCTTTGAGAGACTTTGAACCAATTTACTTCAAACAATAAAAAAGCTTACCTATAAAAATCTATGAATTTTAAAATGTTAGAACACCATGATATTTTTTTTTTTTTTTGTCCATGTAAGATTAAGCAGGAATAATACAAGTCACCAATATATATGGATAAAAATCTTGCAACACAAATTCAAATGGTGCCTTTTTCCTCATGTTTTATTTGCCTCTTTCCTTCTTTGTTTCAGTTGGAACTCAGCTCTTCTACCATAACTTGATGTGAAGTTGACTGTTTTCAGTGTTTGTTTTCAAATCCTTTTTAGCTGGAGAGAAGGACAACTGGACTTTTTTTTGATGAAATTTACCATCCTTGTTGTACTCCTGGGAAAGCTGAATTAAGTTCAGATGAATTCTCAAAGTTTTGACCTAGATCAGACCTCTTTAAGTCCTGATATACAACAAACTTCAGTGAAGGTCTAATTGTAAACCATTTGCACTGGCAGGAAACAAGTAGGATACTACTTTTGCAGGTGTGGTTTAACCCCAGCCAGCAACCAGGACTATGCAGACTGTCTTTCAGACTCTCATTCATAGTTTAATAGGACAATATAGGAAGAGAAAATAATAATAATAATAATAATAATAATAATAATAATAATAATAATAATAATAATAATAATAGAATATACAAAATAAGTGTTGCACAACACGATTGCTCACTGCCTAAGGTACTGATAACACTTGAAGCATTGTGAGTTACCACCTTATCTTCTGTATTGATTACCCTGATCAATCTAAACTGTATGCAAGGCTGAACCTCACATGCAAAGACATAGGGTGACAAAAAGTCTTATATTTCCTCGTTATTTGTCTCAGAGCTTGAAATACTTCGTCAAACCTGAAGCCTTTACACAACTTTGCAGGACAAAAATATGAATTGGCAACTCTGTGTTGTTCTATAAGCCGCTAAACAGGGAGTATGATCCAGGGCTGGCTTGGGTCTTTATCTGATAAATCAAATGTCCAAAAAAGAGTAGAATCTGGGAAGTGGGGTAGGGAGGAGAAATATGTAACAGGGCAGAAAGTTTGTTCTGTGTCAAGCCTAGAAAGAGAGTAATTCTGTATCTCTGGCAATATTAGAGCATACAAGATGTGAAACACTGTTACTACCTTAGTAATGACATGGAGAGGAAGGAGCACCTACAGAATCACCAGCCAAATTTCCAGTGTACACTGGCTGCTGGATGAAGGGAATGGGCAAAGAAAAAGATTGCTTTATTCCTTCAGATAGGCCTGCAATGTAGATATTAAGATAACTGCAGGTTTTGAAACTTTCTTGGAAGAAGAAATGCACTTAAAATCCAGGAATCTTGGCTCACATCGAGATTAAATTTGGGAAGATTATGTTTTAAGTCTTTCAATAAAACTAGGAATGTAGTAAAAAGGCAAACGTGACACATGTTGAGTCCAGATGTGGTTTTAGTAGAACCCTTTTTTTGTAGCAGCATAAATCCTAAAATTTTGTGTGTCCGTCCCCCCCCCCCCCCCGCCTCAATCCTGCTTGCTGCTAATCAACAGAGAGGTTTCTGGCTGTCAGGCAGCTAATATTGCAAGCTTCTTAATAGAGAATGCTTAAACCATAATCATCTCCTGTAAAAGAAAATCTACTGCTTGTTTAATGTAAGTTGTACTGATGAGACCAAGGAATTCAGTGGTCTGAGAGACATCAGTCTTGATGGATAGTTTTCCTTTCCTTGAGTTGTAGCACACTGCAGCTGCTTAGAAACTTGCTATAGAGGACTCAAAGGAAACCACAAAACCGAAGGCAGATTGCCTGCCACATTAAATTTTAGATTTATTTAGAATGTAAGTTCCTTACTGAGCACTCTGAAGATAAAAATGGTAAGCTCTCCCTCATTCTCCATCCAGGGGAAAGATTTGCCACTTCTCAAAAAAATATTATTTCAAAACTCAGCATACAGAAACCACTTAATTATTGTAACAAATTTGTTGCACTTCACTTTAGCTACCTGCTTTTTCCACTTCATTTCATACTTGAATTAAATACCAGTATAGTTTATTTGCATTTCACTCCCTGGGAAGTGGAGGAAGGGCAAACCATCTGTATTGACATGTAGAAGTACTCATGCTCTGTAAAAAGTAGGGAGAAAATAAATCTATCTTGCAAAGAATAATGTGTTAAGTTTCAGAACAATCTTTCTCTGCAGGATTTGGGACCTAGCTTGCTTCATGTTTAACCTTCAGTGCTTTCACAGAATCACAAAATGTTAGGGATTGGAAGGGACCTCAAAAGAGCATCTAGTTCAATCCCCCTGCTGGAGCAGGAACACCTAGATGAGGTTACACAGGAATGCGTCCGTGCAGGCTTTGAATGTCTCCAGAGAAGGAGACTCCACAACCCCCATGGGCAACCTGTTCCAGTGTTCTGTTACCCTTACTGAGAAGAAGTTTCTTCTCATATTTAAGTGGAACCTTCTATGTTCCAGTTTGCACCCATTGCCCCCTGTCTCATCATTCTCATACTTATGTTCTTAGAATGAGAATATCTTCCCTGCTTTCCACATATAGCTGTTCAAATGAAAGATAACAGTGGATTCAATAGCTCTTGGTAATGTTAACACTGAAAGTTTGTAAAGTTATTTGTCTAGTGGTTGTTTTTTTTCTAAGCATCCGTTTTGCTTTCTATAGCAGAGGTGTGTGCAGCTGTGACATGGCAGGTCATGAGCACAACACTGAAGTAAAAATCCAAGCTGTGATTTTATTTTCTTGAGTAGACACTGAACACAAAGAGTGTTTTCAAAAAATACATTTTAAGTGTCTCACCCTTCAGCTGCATTAAGCTGAATGAGGGTGGGTTCAACCCTTTATTTGGCAAAAGTCCATGCAGTCTCTTCCTGCTCTAAATCCACTGTTTCTCAGAGTTGTTTTTCACTATGGTTCAGTTGATAGCAGATACTGTTAATGCCCCTGCCAACGTGGGCCTCCCGTGAGAAAATATCTGTTGTGTACGTCTTGCATACTACAATAACTTTTTAAGAGCAAATACATAATACAACTTAAATTGCTTTCTGAGCAAGACTCCCAACACAAGTTAAACCAGCACAGAATTATTTAAAAGAAAAACAAACAAACCAAAACAAACTCAAACCTCACACTGCCCATATCCCCTCATATTTTGGTAATTATTTTAAACTTTAATGAAACCACACTTGTTGGTGAAGGAAAGGGCTGAACATTTCAAATCTAGACTAAAGGCTGTTGTTTTGAAGAATTTTCAAGTGGTAAGTCTGAACAATATTTTTTTTTTTATCTCTTGTTGCTTTTGTCCCTCTATTAGTGGAAGTATTTTCTTTTATGATAGTGTGACTGAATCCTTCTTGGGGATTGTTTTGCCTTTTTACTGTAACAAAATATGAGTAATGTAGTCAGATGTGCAATACTGGCTATGATTCAAAGTCATGGCTATGATTCAAAGTCACATGTTTTATAATGGGAGACTTCTGAGCAACATTTTTAGGATGGGTTATGGATACCACCAAAGATAACTGTTTTGACTAGAAATTTGTTCTAAGAGAAACTGTCACAGTTGCAATTTTACCATGAACAGAAAAGCTTTATTTGATACACCACTTCAAGCAAATTTTTCAGGATATTGGACATACTAATTTATTTCCTGTCTCCCAGTGTGGATTTAATTGTTGTTAAGATTTGATTTTTCTGTCTGCAGAACTGATTTTAGGGTTTGGGTTTTTTGCTATTGAAATATGATGAAATTGCTTAAGAGTACAGGGTATTCCATGGAAAATGTTGAAATGTTTTGAGAAATAGTCATGAAGACAATAAAGGTATAATTTTATTGTTAATGACTTTATAACAGCTCTAGTGATGTTTTCTGTAGCCATCACTAAATTGATCTGTAAGTCCATTATGAATGTATGAACTCTTTATTAGCTGAAGAAAGCAGTGAACAAGAATCTTTTTAACCTCTTAAGAAAAAGAATCATTTGAACTCATTCCAAAGCCAAATAACTTGTTTATACCTCTGTATTTTAAAAAGCAAAGAAACACACTGTAACAACTTAAAGTATGAAAATTCACAGGTCTTTTCACTAAAAGACCTAGTTATGCCTGATCTGGTTGGAGAAGCCTTGCTATTTACAAGACCAAAAATTCTGTTACTGTCACTACATGGATATCTAGACTTGGTAGCTGTGGATTTTTGACTTGCACCACAGATCAGAGTGTTTTATTAAAAATAAAATATTTTTCAAGCACAGAAAGAAATTGCTTAATAGCTATCTCACATTTAGAAAACTGAAAGCTGAAATTTTTTTGAAGAATGAAAGTGTTTTCTTAAACAACCTTGTTCCTGCATTAGCAGACTATGCACTATATTTTCTGTGTATAATAGAAGAATGTATTTTCTTTAATTTAGCTTTCTTATTTGAGGTTTAGAATATATTGAATGCTGCCGATGAAGAGATTCTGGCATTATTGGAACACCACTAATAAACTGGAATTAAAAGTAATGAGTTTGCTTTATTTCACACATGCAGTTCATTATTAGATTTATTTGACTGAAGAGACTAAAAGTAGCATCTCTGATGGCAAATGAAAGTGGTAGCATTTTTCACATATCTATATGGCTGCCTAACATCATGGAGAATAGTCTCAAACTCTTCTAGCATTTTTCACTTTAAAGTGTAAACAGTGTTTATGCAGAAGATTTGAAGAATGTTGACCATAAAAATAGCAAACAAAACCAGTTAAAATGTTATTCTATTAATAAAAAAGTGGCATGGCAATGAAGAGTTTACAGAGAGCTAGAGTTCTGGTTGTGGTTTATGTAGAAGAGAAAGGTGATCTTTAGATGATCACAGCTCAAGTCCTGCGATAACTTGTGTACTAATCATTAAGAAAACATGGAAGGTAAAGTGTAGGTAAACCAGACAAGACATAGGGAAGAAAACCAGAGAAGGGGAAATGGTATTAGCTGCCTTTTAGAGAAGGTAGCTGAAGAGCAGTGTAGTTAAGGAACTTTTTCAGCAATATGAAGGAAACTCATAACACGAGGAACTGAGTTCCCTCCCAAAATGCGTGCTTTCAGCTATGTATAGTTTTACCAATAGTGTTAAACACTTATTTATTACTATTTTTCTTTTTGTGTTTGCATGAAAATCTCTTCCATAAGTAAGTAAACTAGGTCAGCTCAAATAAGCATAAGACTTCTTATATTTATCCCAATGCCATACACATAAACAGTGTTTGAGAGTTTGGTTATAGTTTACAAATCAAGTAAAAACTTTTGTGCTTCATTCCCTGGTTCATATGTACTGAGAGAGAAGCTTATTTAGAGTGTCTTCAAAATAAAATAATTTTCCCAAGCAAATTGCAACAATAAGAATTTGCCCCTAGTAATCAGCACAAGAGTTAGCAGAGTAGAGGAGTAGCTTAATCTTTTCTGAAACAGCATTCTGTATCTTATATGGGGCAGCAGCTGCAGTATCTTGGAAGGTATCTTTTCAGTCAAATTTGAATCCTTCCTTGGCATGGATTATGTCTTTTAAGTGTCAGACATAAAAATTTCCAAAATGAGACAGTTCACTCTACCCCAGGTGAGAGCAGATGCTTTTAGCAAAGCAAGTCAGAATTTTTTAAAGGCTTTCAATATTGTGTGTTGTTTTTCATTTCCTCTTGATTCTGGAAACACCATTCTCCGCACAATTTAGAAGCAAGGTTGACTAGACTTAAATTAAGTACACCTCAGTGAAGGTCTGCAGGGTAGGTGGGCTGCATACAGGTATCATTTGCCTTTATTCTATTTACAACAACAAAAGTTTCCTGTTATAAGTTTTTCCTCTCAGAGCTTTTCCTAGTCTTGTTGATGTGCAATATATATATATATATATATATTTTATATATACATATATATTTCCTTGTTTTCTAATAATTGCAAAAGCTGTGTCCTTAGTAGATGAAATACAAGAATGTGGCAGGTCATATATGAAATAACTTTATTTTGTTTTATTAGATTAACTTAGCTAAGTCCTGCCATTATCATACCAATCTGTTTAATGTCTCACTTAAAAGAGGCTAGATTTGCAAGTTCAATCATGACCTTACAGTGAGACCGTACTGTTCAGATTTACTCTTCCATGTTTAAGTGTTCATTGCTGTGCAACCACAAATTGCTAAATTCACAGTGCTTTTTTCTTTTTTCTTCAGAAAAGCAGAACACGAATACCTAAACATATCACACTTCAAACAGCAAACTCATTTTGTCATAGTATTCAATACATAATTATTTGGGCATACACAGGCAATGTCTTAGCAATTTTTCTCTGTCAGTGTTTCTACCATTCTTTCAAGTGACTGCAACATAAGTTTCAGTGCTCCTTTGGTGGATCATATCCTCTTTTATGGAAAAGGAACATATACAGCAAAAGGTCTTGGCTATTAGGAGATTTTGTGTGTGTGTGTGTGTGGAATGTCACTTTACTTCAACAGACAATCTTTAAGAGGAAAAACTGAAATAAGAAAGAATATTTTATTACTAAATCAAACTAACCAGGAGGTTAGCATAGAAATGTCAATGAGCATCTAAACATCAGAGTGTCACATTCACAGAACTCTTAGATTCATTGTATTGTGTGATTTTTGTACCAATCTCCTATCTAAATGACTTCATGAACACTTACAGTTTTCCAAACATTTTTGAAGATCTGTTCCCAAGGGAGTACAAGCAATTGAAAGCAAACTTAAATGAATAATTTAATAAAATACACTGAAAACTGCTTGATATTAAGAAAGTATTTTCCACTATCAGAAGATTTTATTGGGAAAATGCTAATTGAGGATATTAAAGATGGAGTGTACAGCTGTGTTGCATCTATAAAATGTTATACCTAAAATATTTTTTTAGAATGTCATTACCATAGTATCAGTTGATGATTTAATTGAGCAAGTTGTCCTGTGCAGGGACAGGAGTTAGACTCAGCGATCCTTGTGGGTCACTTCAAACTCCAGACATTCTATGTTTCTGTAATAAACTTTAGGGATAGCTTCAACATAAAAATTCAAGGGAGAGGACAGAGAGCCTACAAAACTTATGGGAATATGTGTACTGTAGAAAGGAGAGAAGATGTGATCTTTTAATGATTTTGTGTTTATAGAACCTTGTCAAAACCCATGCAGTTGTAGGGAAGCTTGTTTAAAAAGATAAAATAAATTTAAAAAAAACAGATTTAGAAACTGCCAGTGTTTCACTTAGGAGTAGGTCATTCAGGAGGGAAAAGGGCTTGTTCAGAAATGTGGAGAAGAAATATCTGTTAGCTGGGGTAGGCTGAGGACCATCTTGTGGAGGAACACATCTGCAGTAAGATTAATAGAAGCAAATTTTGTGGGTGTGTGGCAGTTGCATATACCCTGAAAAGGTCCAGAGTTTCCAATAGGGCAGCTGATGGCTCTTTAGTACCTTTCGTGCTCCACTGTGACTGTTCCCAGGTATGCACCCTGGTTGATGCTGACTGTCAAGTCTCTCACACCCCAGCTTGGGGAGCAGAAGGGGCAGGACCCTGGTCAACAGACAGTGTCATCAACCGATGAGGTGTTTCAGATCCAGACAAGCTTCTGAACCATGTTGTAATGACCACAGCCAGATCCAACCTGGCTATAAAATGGGGCTTCTGCCAAAGCCCACTTTTGAGTGGTCTTCTTGGAACAGTGGGACTGTGATCAGAGCCCTCCCCTTAGATCAAGGATGCTGTCTAAGGAGACTTCCTGGGATTGAGAGCCCTTACCCTCTGCCTTGGTGACTGATTATTTCTTCTGGATAAATCCTTGGGCTTGCCAGCCCTGGGGCAACTGATTATTTATTCTGAGTACCCTTGAGTGAGAGAGGCTTCTCTTTGAATGTGTGCATGCTGTGGATCATCATTCTTGTGTGGTCATAGGATAATAATACTCTGACTGGTATATTGAACCTGCAGTTCGTTAAATGTTCTTGAAGTGCTGATTGATTTTTGGATTACCACCCTCCCATCCCACTTGCATTGGTTTCTGTCATTTGGTTTTAGTTTCAAATTAAAGTTGGTTTAACTTTACTCTTGCTTGGAGTCATTCTAGCATGCCTCTGTGACAGGGTGTGATATGATGACATCAAGAGGAACAGCATTATTGAATAATACAAGAATCTGGAAGGCCTACATTATGGAAAAATTAATGTGTTTCAAGGATGAAAATATAATAAAATTAAGGTAATTGCAGGAATGAAACAAGTTAGTAGCTGGCAGTGGTACAGTAATCAAGTCCTCAGGGAAATAATTATTTTGGAATTGATCAAGAGTATCTGAAACTGATCGAATGATGAAGTAATGATGCAGAGAAGTAATGTAGAAAACTTTTAATATAAAAATTATTAATGAGGTAAGTTAAGCTCATAAACAGATAATGCAATTAATTACAGGGAATTAAAAATGCTAACAACTAATTATGGAGTCAGATGTGCAGAGAAATGGTGATATGTCTCCTCCATTATAGTATTAATTTTAAAAATGCCAAATATTAATTATTTACCAAATTAATTATAGCAGGAGTGATCAAAGATTTCATGCAAGTCCAGTGCAAAGCCTGACTATACTGGATGGTTTTGGTGCAGACAGTTGAGACTGACAACAGAGAGCATGACTTTCTATGTCATTTAAGCCCCTACCAAGCCTTGGAAGTTCAATTTGCCACCCTCCACAAGGTAGCAGAAAATATGGTAATTGATGTTCATTAGAGCAAGAGTGGGTTTTAAATCCTCTCCTTAGCAAACCTGGGCCTAAATAAATGCAGAAAAACACCAATTACATCGGTACATTCTAGGAATACAGAGTTTTCAGAGAGACATGAGACATCACTTAAACAAATTCACATCCCCAAAAAATCTTCCCAAGTTTTCTTTGAGTAGCTGGGCCTCTCAAAATGAGAAAGCTATTCTTTCTCTATCTACTGCATATGTCTTGGTTCGAGGGACTTAAGCATCACCAAGAAAGCAGAGACCTCCAGGACTAAGACTGGACTCATCACACCTTCCCCAACAGTGACAAATTCTAATAAGAAAATGTGGATCTCTAAGACTTGAGTAGTGTCATTTTAACTGTTGTGGTCTCAGGATGGGGCATGGCTTGCAGAACCACCAATGTCTTAATTAGATCAACTGATAACATTAGAAAAACAAGCAAGTTGTTGGGTTTTTTAAAGGATGCAATTGTTAACCAGGATCAATTATTTCAAATCTATACATAAGTTGACTTTTTCTCTTTAATATCTGAAGGATTGAATGCCTCAAATTTTGTCCCTACTTTTCCTAAAACTATCAACTCATTTAATATAACTTTAATTCTCCCTACACGTCTTACCTTATTAAATATTCTTCATCCAAATAGGGTGTCCTTTCTGTAACCATCTTGACTATACTTGCAGCCAGTTATAAAATAGATGTTAAAACTTTAATGCTTTTACTTCACTTACATTTTCCCTTTCATTTCTCCTATACGTGTTCTCCAAGATGATTAAAATCTCAGTGTAGGCAGGTAGATTCAGGAGTAAAATGGATATTGTTGCATTAGAAAAGTTAAGGTATAGGAATCCAAATTATTGATTAAGCAATGTTAAAATAAGAAATTAATGAAGCTTGTACATAGAAGTGCCACTTTTGAGTATCATTTTTTATATATACATATACAGTTCTAGCTGGTTTAGATACATGAAATTAATATTGCAAAAAATCAATAGTTTATAGAAGTTTGATTTCTTATTACGCAGTACATGTAGGAAATGCATTCCACTTGCATGCTTTATAACTGAGTTAGATAAGAAAAAGCAATTTCCAGTTAAGTGTTTGCTATGGAAATGCAGGATGCAACTATAGATTAAGTTATCAGTGCCTAGCTCAGGTACTGGATAGACCAAAGATATTATGTTATTGAAGAACGCTGGTATGGTGAAGTGTGAAGGTTAACCAAGAATTAACATTGTTAAGCTTCTCCTCCCTTCCTGTCCTTCAGATGGATCTTTGTTTCATACATGCACCAATGAACACATACAGCAAAGGTATGTATGCTCTAGTAATGAGCTATTCCCAAAGCAAGTAATTTTTATTTTCTTTGTGAAATTCTATCTGTGCAATCTGCTAAGCAATTCTTTTCATGTTAAAATTTATATTATGAGCCTTTTGTATTCTGGCTTTTGTTATTGCTTTTCAGGAAAGAAATAGAGAGGAAATAACACTAATATGTTTGCTTTGGAAAAGAGAAAACCTGTATAAAAATTCAATCCACTGTATTAAATACAGAGGAGGTAAGAAAAGATAAGTTTAATGTTAAACTGACTGACCACCACAGTGTAACCTTTCAAAGGCAACACAAAGTTCTTTAAATTACAGACTTCGTAGCAGAAAATAACATACTTGTAGACAGCTGTTGACAAGTATCCTGTATGATATTTCTAAAGCTAAACTGTCAGCCTGAATTCTACATTTTGGAAATGGGCTGATGTTGCTATATAAACCTCAAATCCAGTCAGCAGGGAGATGGGTATTAAGTCTGCAAAATCAATTCCTATCCATAAATTTCATCTGATATTTATTAGGAAAACCACAACAGGAACAAATCAACAGCTTCCTGAGTTGAATGTAAGGACAGACCAAATTAAATTTTCTATGTATTACAAAATATTATCATGGCTTAGTGGAAAAAAACCAGGTTCCTGGTTTCATTTCTAATGTTACATTAAAAGTATTGAATTGCTTGACAAAAAATGTGCTTGTTCTTACAAAACCTTCAGCATATGGATGGTGTTATGGTTTATATATTGTGTGGTCTCTATCCCATTCTGAATTTCTTTGCATCATCTTAACTCTCTGTTCATGCGATCTTCTCTAACTCTGTGATATTCCCATCTAGAATATATTAAAAACAGCTTAGCTGAGAAAATTAAACCTAGATTCTTTCTAACTTGACGTTATATACCATAATGCTAGCCTAACTGAATTTACCTATTTTTTAGACAAATAAAGCTACATGGAGTCATAAGAAATCTAGAGATAGAACCTGTAGATCAGCTGTGTAATATAAGTCCATTTTCTAAAGAAAAGGCTTTCCAACTTCAGATCAATCTCTCCAGTGGCACTCAATATCCTGCTATTTTCAATATTTTTCCTTCAAGTTGATCTAATCAGAGAATTAAAAATGCTGTATAATGTAAGCCAAGTGGTTCTCAAAGTAGTCAGTAATCAGTGATCTGTTCTTGAAACTTGTGGCAAACACTTGACTATTTTTTTAATCCATGGTGCTTTTTAATGTACTTCAATTTATTGTAGTCACTTACACCATAGTTTTGCAGCTCTGTAGAACAATGAATATTTAGATACTAATTTAAATGCTTAAGAACAGGTTGCAAATATGGCAACTAATCTAGTCATATAATTGTGGATGCACTAAGGTTGAGATTCTTACCAGATGCACTTACTAACAACAATACAGTACTTCTAGCTAGTATGGGTAGCAAGGTTATTGTCTGGATTTCATTATTACTTTCTCCCTGCTTACATTTATTAAATTCCAAAAGCAAGTTATTATCCACTGTTCACCCTCTGTCTCTGTTGTAGTTCTCTCATGTTCTAGAATTGCCATTATAAAAACAGGTGGGAAATTATCATTGTGTAGACCGAGTGTTTCAATTTGCTTGGAGAATTAAAACTTTGAGAAGATCAGGAGTTGGATCTCTCTTCCTCTCATCTCAGTTCTGTTAAACTTCTGATGTAACTTGGGGTGAATTACTTGAACTGCTTCAGTTCCCTTGGTGGCACCATGTGGGAAGTATTACCTTCCTGTAGCATGGATAGGTTAATGGGTTCTTCATAAAGCCATTTAAATTGAAGAAGAAGTCATTAAAGGGCAAAATACTGTGGTTGCTACTGTGCTTGGAAGTTTTTTGGCAGTAAGGTGCAAGGGGCTTTGGTAATGCTACTGAGCAAATTTTGTTACATTTTCCTGTTTTCTGTTGTTTCTATAACTTAAATGCTTATACTTTCCCTGTAATATAAACATGGGATTATAATTTATCTTCTCAGACAGAAGAAAGGATAATGACAATTAAGACTCAGTTTTGGGGAATAAAGACAAGATGCCAACTTGCAACCCCAGGCTTTTATGGAAATACTTTAGACTACTCTCTTGATCCTCTGTGATGTTTTCTAGAGTGAAGGAGTGTATAATGCATTTATAAACTTTTCAGGGAGATATTCAACAGAACCTGCACAAGTGCCACAGATTCTGTTATATGCTGTCTTCTTCTTTCTCCAGAATAAACATTAGGCATTGTCTGGAAGCAGTCTACAAAGTCTGGTTTTTGCTTTTAAGATACTGAGCAGGGCATATTTTAAAGACAGACATAAACCAGTGGCAAATCTGGGAATGGTTACAAATGCTGTTAGTCTGAGCATTTAAAACTCTCAGTATATTTGAAATCAGCTTCTCATGTTTGGGGGATGAGGCCATGGAAAAGGGGAACATCTTCATTCCAAGTTTCTCATTTTTCTTCAATTCTCATTCACTGAAGTGTTACTTATTTCCATTCCAACCTGAATCAAGGAGCAAGTGTAATCTTAAAAGAATGTTCACCTATGTTGTGAAGAACTGCTGATAGAAGAGTGCTAACTATGTGCAGGGAATTTAATTTCATGGTTCAGAGTTTTGGATGAAGTGATGGTATTTGAAATGAGCTAGAAAGACTTTAGAAAAGAGTGGGTGGACTGTTATTGCCACTTAACTTTTGCGTAATCAAAACATGGCATTCAGTCTTTGAAGTCTCACGTAATTAGAATCTTTCTTGCCTATCCTCCCTTACCACATTTCTCAACAAGCAGACATGTCGTCTTCAGGCTAATATCTAAACAAAAAGCAGTGAGCTTAAAACAAGTTAGGTACAAAAAATGGAAGGGGAAGCATGCTTTCTAGTCTAGCGGTCCTCAGAGAATTTGCTGCTGCTATTTTTTCTATAGTACCAAGGTAGTGCAAAGTAAACTACCATTTAAGAATTATCTGGTTTACTGTACAAGGAGAAATGAGGTCTCTCAGGTAGTATAGTAGAGGAGAAAGCAGGAGATTGGAAGGGACCACAAGGATCATCTGGTCCAACCTTTCTTGGCAAAAGCGCAGTCTAGACAAGATGGTCAATCTCCCTGTCCATCTGAATCTTAAAAGTGTTCAATGTTGGGGAATCCACCACTTCCCTGGGCTGATTGTTCTTATAACAAAAAATTTTCCTCTTGTGTCCAATCAGAATCTCCCCATGAGTAACTTGCACCCTTTGCCCCTTGTCTCTTCTATATGACCCCTTGCAAAAAGGGAGTATCCATCTTCTTTGTAGCCACCCTTTAAATGCTGGAACATGGTGCTGAGGTCCCACTTAACTCCTTTATCAAGACTGAACAAGTCCAGTTCTCCAGCCTTTCCTCATATGTTAGTAAATCACACATACTGTAGTGCTTCCTCTAAAATACTTAAACTTTAATTTTACGAAAATGGTTCAATGTGATAGTAGTGGCATACTGCTGTAGTGTTGAAACAGAAGGGATTTTGAGCTTAGTTGAAACAATTAAGAAGTTACCGTATTTTGGTGGAGGAAATCTAGTCTTAAAATGAGAAAAACTACATCAACATTAGTGTATATACTAGTGTATAGGAAAAGTGTTATTGCACATCTAATTAGAACAACAACAACAGAAGTTACCAATTAGCCAAACCAAAAGCATGCCTATGTATAGGCAGCCTTCTGAGTCTTCTTTCTGCGATGATGAATAAGCCAAGTCTTTTTACATATATATTGTGAACTCTCTGACCTCTTGATTTAATTAGTTGACTTCAGTGCCTCCTGAGGGTGTGTATACCTTGAAGATTTAAATTGATATACACTGAAAGATCCACAGCAAATCTTCAAGACTGTGGTCATATTTTACCTCTCAGAATAGTGTTACTGTATTACGTAGAAACTGCTTGAAATACTTTTCCATAAACATTTTCAAAGCTATTACTTTATTTTATTTGCATATTTAATATTGTTTCCTGGAAAGGTTTTAGGATTGTGTGTGTGTGTGTGTGTGTGTGTTAAGGCTGTGGTAGACATGTCCCTGGTGTCATTTCAGTTTCTGGTACAGCAATTATGTTCCTGATGCTTAATAAGAAATAAAAAAAATTGAAAGGAATGTGCAATAATGGTTTGTTTGAGGCAGGCGCAGTTGAGTCTGGATAACTTTAACTGGTCATATTTTTAAATAACTAATCATAAAAGACAAGACAGAATATGTATATAGTGGTGGGGTTGGTATGTGCCTTGACAAAGTTGTTTTGTCTTGCAAAATAGCTGAAGCAATACATGGCTGAATGGAAAGTGGCATATAAACTTGTTCAGGTTGCTTGACAGCAGGTAACAGAATGGAGTTGTCATCTGGTGTATCACTATTATTGTCTACAGAAAATATATTAAACAAAGCTTTTCCTAGCAACCCCTGTGTTGATCTGATTGCACAGCTGAGGTGAGTTAATTGTTGAAGTGTGGAATCTAAGCAAGCAACACCATTTTTCTGCTGTGTTGTGGTTTAACCCCAGCTGGCAACTAAGCACCACACAGCCACTTGTTCACTGCCCACCATGCCCTGCCTTCTCCTCCACTGCCCACTGAGTGGGAGAGAAAATCAGAAGAGTTAAAGTGAGAAAACTTGTGGGTTGAGATAAAGACAGTTTAATAAGAAAAGCAAAAGCCACACATGGAAGCAAAGTAAAACAAGGAATTAATTCACTGCTTCCCATGGGCAGGCAGGTATTCAGCCATTTACAGGAAAGTCGGGCTCAATCACATGTAATGGTTACTTGAGAAGACAAATGCCATCACTCTGAAAGTGCCCCCCTTCTTCTTCCCACAGCTTTATATACTGAACATGATGCCATATAGTATGGAATATCCCTTTGGCCAGTCTGGGTCAGCTGTCCTGGCTAAGTCCCCTCCCAGCTTCTTATATACCTGGCACAGAATGAGAAACTGAAAAGTCCTTGACTACTTAGTGACAACTAAAACTTCAGTGTGTTTTTGACATTATTCTCATTCTAAATGCAAAACACAGCACTATACCAGCTACTAGGAAGAAAATCAGCTCTATCTCAGCAAAAATCAGGACAAGATATAAGGCCAGGCTAATTGTGCTTTATGATGTGTTTGCATGCATGGCTTTATTAATACTTTATAAGTTAGTAGGAAAGGAGTATGTCTATAAAGATCATGTTACAACTAGTGGATGTTTGTTGTTTTTTTTTTCCACAAATGTAATACATTAAGTAACTTTGCATATCTGTGAAGAATCGAGGACTTCCTCATTCATTTTGCTTAGAGACAACAGTAATGAAGATGCATGCATACAAATACACACAGTAACATTTCAAAAGCACTTATATAAGTAAAGTGAGCAATGTAGTTCTGAATACAAATGTGCTGTCTTGTTTGAAAAATAATTTGTAAAAGTTGAAGGTTTTTTGCATCAAATGTAGTTTTGGTTAAGGAAGCCACTTGGTCTTTCCTAGTACTTTAAACCTCACACCTGAAAGTTTCATTTCTTGAACGCAGCAGGATTTCATGTTTCTTTTAATGATTAATAAATTGTAAAAAATTTGAGTAGACCTTTGAAACTGAGAATGGTAATAAGCTGATTTTTTAAATTTGACATAACTGAGATCATCTAGTCTATTGCTACTAACTGTTAGACATGTGTTTCTGATAAATATTTTACAACTAAAATTGCACCACCGGAAACTGTTATGCTTCATATTATTCACTGGTTTGAAATTATTATTACTAAAAATAAATAGCAGTTACACACTGGTCTTCAATGATTTATTATTGGGTGGGTTTTATTTACTCTGGAGACATTCAAAACCCACCTGGACACCTTTCTGTGTGACCTTATCTAGGTGTTCCTGCTCCGGCAGGGGGATTGGACTAGGTGATTTTTTGAGGTCCCTTCCAATCCCTAACATTCTGTGATTCTGTGATTCTCTGATTGTTTTTTTGTGGGTTTTTTTTGTTTGTTTGTTTGTTTGTTTTTTGGTTTTTTGTTTTTTTTTTTTTGTGACATTCTCACTTTTTTTTAAGCCTATATCCATTTATTATTTCCCCTGTGTATGTGTAAAGCTGTTTAGATAAAGTATTCGATAGCTACTAGCAAGTATTTTATTGTGTAATTTTTCTTCAGAAGATTTGACATGCCTTTCTACATCCTGAATCACTAGTCTTGATTCAGTCACAACTGAAAAATGGGAGATTATCTTTGTGGGCTGTAATTATACATCCTCTGTCCTAGCTTCAGCTTTCAACTCCTTTTCTTCTGCCTTTTTCTACTCATAAAGTGGTTGTAAAGAAAGTAAAGATGAAGGATGTTCCCTTCCTTCCTTCCTGAGGATGGTGTCTCAACAGGTGCTATGCATGTTAGTGTCTCTCTGCACATAGCAAAATGGTGCTTTCAAACCTGAACTCTTTCAAGAGTGAAGAAGATGGAAGCATCTCTTTCTGCTTTTACATTATGCACTATAGCTTATTTTAAGGAAGATGCTATTGTACCAGAAATTCTAGGAATCTCAGCTGAAAGCAAAGTTCTTCTAGCTCTCATTACAGTTTGCTACTAGACACTGAGAACATTCACATTACACACCATTACCCTCTGGTCTGTCTACTGTAATAACCTCCTGGCTTTTGATACAATAGCATGTCGTAGGATATCTTAACAAAAAGAACACTTTTTCAATTGATAAGTATTTTTCCAAAGCTAGAATTTCACCTTTTTGTAACATATGGCTTTAGTAAAAAAGCAATAAACTTTTAGCACTTGTTATGATGAGATAGTAAAAAGACATCTATAGTAAAATTTCATTAGAACTGAACAATGGCCCGTCAAACTCAAATGCTATTATTCCTAGTTCATGTATCTTATTCTATGGCCTTTTTTTTTTTTTTTTTTTTAATATCTTAGCTTTGGAAGATGCATCAATCCTAAGTGCATCTACATCCTGTTCTCATTTGGAAAAATCACTGTCTGTAAGACATATTAGATTTACTTACAATAATACTTACAATTATTGCAAATGTTTTGTGTTAGTGAGTTTAGCATGCATAGATACCTAAATACATATTGAAAATGCTAAATTCATCTGTTATCCACATTTTAAACATTAGTATGTACACTTACTGAAGCAGTAGGAAATGTATTGAAAAGAAAATTTAAAAATTATTAATCCATTATTACATGGCTGCTGAAATCCAAACAAAATTTATTTGATGTTGTCAATAAAATCTTTAGATAAATGGTGACATATAACTAGCAGCTGATGAATGATATAATGATTTGTTTTTTCCTGATTTGAAATATTCTATTTTGTGAAACAGGAAACAAATTATTCAGAGGAATAATATTATCATAATATATGGTTTACTGTAATGCAGTGCTCTAGTTTAGGGAAGTATCTGACAACAGATAAATTGTTTTTAAAGTTGTTGCTGAAGACATTCCAGAAACATGATGTGAACCACAGCTTGTCGTGACTGAGTTGTATCTTTCCAGATCAGTAGAAATAAAATGGTAGAAGCCAAGGGGATCAACATGCAGAAAATATTTAGAAGAATTAATTAACACAGCAGCAGAAGAGCTATCATATATTACTGATATTATTTAGCACCTATCTTGGACATAGGAAAGCGAATGTCATAAAAATAGTAGGTGGGGTAGCAGAAAGAAGCAGAAAGGGGGTTTTGTTCAGGAGAGAGTCCTGTCTTAGATTTGCACCAGTCAATGGGAGTTAGCTAGTTATATGGCAGAAAAGACCATATTTCTTCTTTCCAATCAACTGTGAAAGATTAGAGTAGAAACTGAACAAGAAAAAACATCCTGGATTCCTCAATTCCAAAGGATTGAAACCTGACAGATGCTCTGGTGCAAATAAATAAAAGCAGATATTTGATAATTTAATCAAAATCTGTGTTTAGTTGATGCTAGGCAAGCTAAAGAGTAGGTGCAGGACCCTTTGAAAGGGCCACACTTCTAGCATGGCTTTGAAAAAGTAATCAGACTGAACAGTTAAAAAAAATAAAATGTTTCACTTAAGTGTGTTACAACAGTGTTAACTTCAACATTGAGACCATAGATGTAATTTTGTTCCCTGAAAAGCTGTTGTTCTCAAACTAAAATTTTGCCTTGATACCAACAAAAATACCATATAATAACTCTTCAAAGGATTTTACGATTTGCATAAGAGGTTGAGTGCAATTTTATATTTGCTGCATTTTTTCTTAGGATAAAGATTGAATTTAATTATTTCCCCAATATATACAATCTCCATATCAACTCCCTAATATGACATGACAGCATACTGGAAATATTCCTTGGGGAGAAATGCTACAGAGTATTAGAGGATTAAAAAAAAAAATTATTGACTCAAGTTGACACACCAGTTATTTTTAAAACAGCTTCAGACAACTTTTAAAATGCAAGCGATGCCCTTGCTGCCAAAATCTGTCCTGTGCTAGTTATTTCAGGAATATGAGTGTCTCGATTTCTGTTCTCTATCAAGATATTTAATTCTGGTGTTTTCTATTCTATTCAATAAAACTAAGACTTCAGAAAGGCATATTTACGACCCTACTTGAGTCAATATCATTGTGGCATAATCTAGGCTGTTAAAAAATACATAAGCTCTGGCAGAGTTCAAATTTACAGGTAGAGGTTTCCCTATGGCAAATTTTACAGAATGTAGCAACTTGTCCCTAATTATATCTACATACCACATCATTTTGTATCTCTTACCTCAGGATAACATTTTACCCACATGTATGAGCACACTAAAGAAGCTTTTCTTAGCCAAGACAATAGCTGCACTATATGTACATTTTCACTGCAAGCTATGGACAAGTTAGTAATTTAAGTTGAGGGTTTGGGTTTTGTGGATAAGGTGTGGTGGTGGTGATTGTTGTTTTTGAGTTTTGTGTGTGTGTTTGTTTTTTTCTTTTTGTTCCTCAGAAACCTAGGAGACTGATTTCACTGAAAAATTTCACTGACAAGAAAGTTTATGGAAGAAAGGCACTGCTGTAGTTATAAGAGATTATTTAATTAAAAAAAATATGACTAATTTAGTTGGAAAACCTATGAAGAGATAAAAGGTAATTTGTTGGCAATATGACTTATGGCAAATATTTTGCCCATATTTTAATGATGCTATTTTATCATTACTTATACCTTGCCTTAAAATAGAGAATTATGAGTCTCTGGAGATTTGTCTTTTTCCTTTGGTGCTTAAAGCTTTCCTGAAGTTGTAAATCGCTATGAGTGCTTGAGAAACTACCATGTAAAACTGTTCCTTTATTTTTGTATAGCATATTGTGTGATAAAGTCCTTGCTTACACTTTTTAGGAGCTCTCCTTACTGTAAATAGTAGGGGGAAAAAAAAATTAAGCAGGTTCAGAGATCTGTTTTTCAAAACAGGACAGATCAGTGATTGGACACTTTTAGTTTTCTTAAACAAAAATTTCTTTCTGTCATTCTTCTATGTGAGCTATTACTGCAAAATATCAGGCATATCTGTGGATAAATATGTCCAAAAAAAAAATTTAAAGGTGGCCTTTTTTAATAGGTTTGCATTATGAACTCACTATAATGTTGTGGGCACTCTTCCTGTTGCAGTTTTTGAGCTTCTGCTCTTTAATAAATCTTGAGTTCAGACTATTCAGTTCCATATCACAGCTGTTCCCGCACAAGTAAACTGAGTGGGAAGGAGGTCTAGGAACCTCTCCTTTTAGCAAACTACATGTGGCGTTTTGGTTGCCTGCAGACCGCAAAGGAACAAGGAATGACACTGATGGCTTTAGCAGGCAGCAGAGTAGATCTCTCCTGGCTTTGTCCTTCTAATCAAAGACTCTACTGGGCTGTTGCTACTCTGAAGAGTCTCCTGCTTCCACTGCTCAATTTCCTTTCCCTCCAAGTACCCTCACCAGCATTGTGCATATCCCTCCCTTCACCATTTTTAGTTAAGGAGCTGCAGGTACTGTCTTGTGATCTCAAGTCTTCACAGCAGTTCAGACTGTTTGAAAATTCTCCTAGTTGTTCACCTGGCACCATAGAATAGTTTTGGGATATATGAAACAGACCTAAATGGAAGTCTAGTCCTCCTCTTTCTCATTTGGACTTTCAATTTTCAGCCACTCAAAGTGGGATCTGGCCCCTTGCATATTTATTGGCAAGTTTCAAAAGTACACAGGTAAATAGTTTTTGACAGTTTATTTATGCCATAGGTCTGACTCAGGCTAGAATACATACATGTCCTTATGCACGGCTGGAAGTCAGGGTAATTCTCTGACTAAACATGAAGGTCTGAACATGACCTCAAGAAAAGCTTTTTCCATGCTTTGTGTCGTGCTTTGGCTGTCATTATATTTATGCTGGCTTAAAGATGGAAGATGCATCTTAGTGTTTTGGAAAGGCTGACTCAGCTGAATGCTGGGCCTGAGCAGAAATCAGGTCTACATGCTACACCAACACAGCAAAGTAATGCTCTGCATGGCCATGTAATGAAAACACAAACCAGAGGTAGTCCCTGTAGTTGCAATGTTACTTTTAGCTACTTGTCATGCTATTTTTAGGACAGCAAAAGTATGTAATCTTAATGTTTTATATGGTTTTATATGAAGTGTGGCTAGAGATTGCTAAAAAAAAAAAAAATTATCTCAGTATCAAAATAAAGCTCACATATTTGATGCAGAAAGCAAAGCAGCTCCATGTCTAATGCTATTGCAGTCCATAGCAAGACAAAGCTAACTGCCTGTGGAGTTTTTGTTTTGTTTTTGTTGTTTTGTTTGTTTTTCCCAAGAAAGTATCAATTTCCTTGCTAGTATAAAGATGGCGGATGTTCCAGCAGCAACCCTTTTCACAGTGGTCCCTTCTGGCTTAATTTTGGCAATGGTTCAGAGTTCTTATTTCAATGTGCCTGGATTTGTAGGCCACATTTGAAAAAGTGGGGTCATTCTGTCCCTAAATTACTGCCCAGTCCAAATTATTGTATTTTGCATATATAGCAGAAGCAGAGCCAAGGTAATGACTCGTTTGACATCCAAAAAACCCCTATGTCATTGTCTATTATCTCTGTCTGTAATGGCCATCAGATGGCTCTCGACTCTGACATGAATTTCTTGGCTACCACAGTGACCAAACTTGATTATATTAGGTCCTGTGACAAATACTGCTTTCACTTAACCCTACCTTTGTCACACACTAAATTAGTTCTTCAAAAGTGCTGGAATAAGTAGTGTGACATCTTTTTATAGTAGAGCTGTATATTCTGTTTCATGGTGTAAATCTTTCTTTAGAGGTAGAATATTTATCAGTAAGGTCCTCCCTTACCTAATCTCCATGAAACCTTGCTTAAATCCTACTGGGCTCCAGTTATTGCTGTAGCTCTCTGTGTCTTGGGTTTTTGCATTTGATCATCTTGGATTTAAAAATGAAGTGCCAAGTGGGAAGGAAAATGCTATTTGGAGTCTAACTGGAAAAATACGTTTGTGGGTTTTTTTTGGTTTTTTTTTTGTTTGTTTGTTTGTTTTGTTTGGTTTGGTTTTTTCTTGTTGTTGTTGTTGTTTTGGTTTTGTTTTGTTTTTTTAATTTTATTTAACCATTCTGAAGCAAGTATTTTCTAGCTTTAGCTGTTCAGACTAAAAACCACTGTGAAGGTAATAAAATGCCACCTTTTTTCAAAACAAACATTTAATGAATTGCATCTGTTCAACAGTTAGGAAATCTGTTATGTTAACCAAAACTTATTTTCTGGGGACTGTTTTTGAAGTTTAGTCTTCCATAGCAGTTGTCACAGAACTTCTGTGGCTAGAAAACACTGAATCAGCATGCAAATCTATCATTCTGCTGAAAAATAAAGTGGGAGCTAAAGAACCCTTTGATAGAGCACTATTATTCATCAAAACATAGACTTTGTTGCCAGTACTGTCTTGCCTTTCCTGTAGTGATTTCTTCTAGTCATGAAGGAAACAATTGTTATAATTTGCTAGTTCTTATTTTGCTTCTTAACTACCCTGATCTTAAATGGAATATAGTCATCTGCTTGACAGATTCATTTTCCTCTCCCAGTTTGAAAATGCTATATATAGTTTATGACTCATTGAATATGCTAAATCTTGTGTTTTTAAAACTATATTCATGGTTACTGTGTTGGACACATGTCTGGATGCAAACATTTCACTGCTGAATGATAAGAGGCAATCTAATGAGTAAAACTATTTGAGATCACTTAATAGAAGGCTTCTAAGTATGGAATGTGTCCAGTTTTAAATAAGAAATAACAAAAGGAAAGGTAAGATAATGCTCACAGTAAACTACAGCTGTTATGAATTTTGAAGCATTCTATCAATCTAGAAATATATATACACTGAGAACTAAAATCAGCAGCTGTTCTGTGTTTGACTGTTGAAGTTTACTCTATTGACTTATGACATATTGTTTCACCGAAAAGAAAGCTATTGACAAGCTCTCTACATTTACCTAACTCCCTCCTAAGTTATGAATTTCTATTACCTTGTGCATATAGCAGGCAAGAACTGCTACATATGTGTTCATTTGCATGAAACTCCAATAAAAACAAATGAGTGTGCATAGATATGAGTGGCAAGTAATTATAAACACTAGAGACTTAATTAAACCACAAAAGTGTCTGCAAAGTTCAGGATGGTAAACTTGTATCTTCCTTTGCTGAACTATGATAGGAAAAATTATTCTGGTTGCCTAGCAACTACATTGCACAAGGTAACTCAGTGGAAAATCTTTGGGTTTGACAGAAAATTAAAAATGGACATTTCATGTGAAGAGAATAAAATTTCTCCAGAACCTTTAGTTAACTGAAAAAAAAAACGTTGTATGTTATTACAAATTAAAATGGCAATGGGTCTACAAATATCTTGTGGGAAGTTGTAGATAGTCAATATGGCTTAACATCTCACAAACCAATTAATCAATTTTGTTAAGAACAGAGTACTAAGTGCATCCAAAACACACAGTGTTGATTTGTGGAGGAAAGACAAGGGCTGAGAATCCTCATGAGAAAAAAAGGCTATTTTGGAAGATCTTATCTACAACTTCTTGCGTTTCCTACACCCGTGACATGTTTGATTAGCAGTTCTTTTGCAATTTAGCTTTGAACAGTGAAGGAAGAGGAAAATGCTAGTGAATTCACATTTTCAAAGATCGGCTTCAGAAAGCTGTACTGCAACAGCCCAACTCTGTCAGGTGCTGAGCACACACCTGCAGCAGCACTTGCTGCTTGCCTGAGCTTCAGAGCAGTCCCCTGTGTCTTTGAAAGAGAATCAGCACAAGCTGTTCCAGAGATGAAAGGTGCTCTTCATATCATGCTGTGTTAAAGAACACTACGTTAATATAATGCTCATAGCTGATGTTATATCTATCACAGATAGTTTTCTTCCAGTTCTTTTTCTTTAGAAAACAGAGCTTTCTTACCATACAAGCCCTTTTCCCATTCTGTACAAACGAGGATCCTTTCTTTGAGTAGCATTCTTTCATAACTTCTGCTATAGTAAACAAATCACTGGTCAGTTTAAAATGGTTTTATCCATGGACAGAATATATCAGCAAAATTACTCTAGATACTACTGTGGGCACTAAGAGATTTAAATGTGAGAAGTTAAAATTAGGTTCAGCACACTGAAGTAGATCAGGGACAGTAGGTTGGAGACTATTTAGGACAGCTGCAGCATCCTATAGCAGGGATCTCTAGAGGACTGTGTGAAGTAGGTGGCTTTATTATGACAGCAGGTTGTGGCCAGTGAGCCCATGGGTATGTAGGACCTGTTCTCTGTCTCCCCTAAGCCCCTTGAATTCATACAACTCATGGGCATAAAGTACAACATCGTTTCAGGTTCCATTACATTGTACTATGAGACTTCTAGATATTCTAGTGGAGATTTATTTTTGCAAGGTTGCTGTAAATATATAACATAGTATTAAAAAACAAAACAAAACAAAACAAGCAAAAAACAAAAACAAAACCCACCTGATCTCTATTGCATTTATTGGTGTTTGTTTGGTGAGCAGGTAGGGCTGAACTCACCTAGCAATGTGGGGAAAAACTTGATGTGTTAGTGTTTCTGTTCAGAATACAGAAACAACTCTCTTCATACAACTGTAGCTGAATAACAAGGTAGTATATTTATCAGTATTACGTGTTCTCTACACTAGTTTGCAGCCTTTAACTCTTACAACCATTCCTGAAGTCACAGTTACTTGTGAAAGACCTGTTCTTCTGAGTGAATTATAGTCATGGTATCTGTAGATGCATGAGGAAATACATGAACTCAGTAGAGTGATGGTGAAAATCAGGCATATAGAGAAAAGATTATGATAGGATAAAACATAACTCCTACTTATATGAAAATTTTGGTATGGGGCTTGTTTTGGGAAGTATGCTGCTGTCTTTCCCACCTACGTTTGTGTTTGCAATTTAATATTCAGTTTAAAAATTTAAAGAATTTTAGAGTTGGATTTTAGAACAGACAACACAGAACAGCTCAGCTAGCCTTCTTTCTGCTCAATGTAAAGAGCTATACTTGCAAGTCTATGTCTGTTTACCTTTTGATTTTAAACTGAACATTACACTTTCTTACCTCATATCTAGACCAGCTGCAGTGTGCTCATGATGACTTTTATGTTTCAGTCAGTGGATGTCAACGATGTTAATAGCAAACTGACTCATGCAATTAAGACAGTTTCTAAAATGTTTTGGTGGCCTTCAATACAGTTATTTAAAGCATTACACTTTATCTTGCCTGCAGATTCCTAGCCAGAAAGAAGATGCAAGCGTTTTTACTTTGCAACATTTGTTTGTTTGTCAAGCATGAGAGACTATTATTCTTTATCTTAAAATAGTTTGAAATTTAAAGTACCAATCCCTCCTAGCAAATAAGTATTTTAAATAAATGTGCAGTTCACAAGCTGATAAAAAGCAAAACTGACTGTACTCATGTTAAGTTACAAATAAGCAAACCGAGTTAGCTTTTAATAATTAAATGTGTCTGTTCTTGTATGTCTTATCACCTGCTTTTAAAAGTCAGGTTCATCGCAGAATCACAGAAGACATCGGGTTGGAAGGCACCTTTGGATGCCATCAGGTCCTGCCCACTTCTCTTATGCACCAAGGTGAAAAGAAGGGGAGGAAGTGCTGCAGGTGCTGGAGCAGGTATTTAACTGCAGCTTGTGGGACAGACCCACAGCAGAGCAGGGACCAGTGTGGGGTGGGAGAAGTGGCAGAGAGGAGCTGTTGTGTACTGACCACAGGCCCAGTTGCCCATCTCTCTGTCCTACTTGGGGAGGTGGGGAGGTATAGGAGTCGTGGATGAAGAAGTGAAGTTGAGGCTGGGAAGAAGATCAGGGTGGGGAAAGGTGATTTAGTTGTATTGTCTTTGTTCACCATCCAGCTCTATTTTAAATTAAAATTAAAATTAAATTATTTTTCCTCAGATCAAGTCTGTTTTGCCCATGATGTTAATTAGTAAGTGATCTCACTGTCTTTATCTTGACACTCAATAAGTGTTTTAATCCTATTATATACCCTGTCCGGTTGAGGAGGGGGAATGAAAAAGAACGAGTGGGGGTCTGGCAGCCAGCCAATATCAACCCACCATAACGCTACTCCAAATAGGATCAATTTCAAAGTCACATTAGATTGCTCAAAGCCTTGTCCAGTTGATTTTTTTTATTATTAATTTTCTTTAATCTCCATGGATTAAGATACCCTGTGCACTTGTTTCAGTATTTAACTTCTCTCCTTTCAGAACACTTGAACTTCTAGTCCTTTACTACATCATAATAATTTGAAAGGATTCAAGCAGAATGTTCTTATTTTCCAGTCCTATAGTGCAGCTATCAACTGTTTTAGATTACATACAACAGAACAAGGGGCTTTGTTCTGTCTGTGCAACCATACAAAAGAACCTCAATTTTCCACTTTTTCAGAGAGTAATAGTGAATTTAGCTATAAATTTATTCCTTAATTGACTTTCCACCTTAAACAAAATAAAAACATTCCACACTCTAAATTGCCGGGTTCCCTGTGTCTTCTTTCTGTTCCTCCTACAGCAATTCCTTCTCCACATACAACACACACAGGCCCTGTACTCCTCTTTTGAGAGACAGAGTGACAGTTAAACTAAGAAAATGGGACAGTTTCATTGGGAAACAAAAAAAGGCTGGCTTTGACCAGTTCTAAACTTAGACTCTTTCAATGTTTTATTTAGCATTTCACAGTCACAAGTAGGGTTAACCAGACTGTTTGCCACATGCTGCAGCTTGTTTATGTTCTGAGTAGGTGGACTGATCTTCAGTCCCTGACTTCCTGAGCATGGTTGCACAAAATCTGGTGAATTACATGTGGGGCAATCTAAATATCATTTGTCGGTTTCCCTGACAGTCAGACAGAGGTGATAAAAACATCATAAATGTGAGAAGGATGTTGTTAGGTTTTTACCTGAGTTTTGCCAAACATTGAAAATAAAGTGGTACATTTGCTTAACTTGTGATTAAATATCAGCAGAGCTGTGCCTCCTAACGGCAAATGAAAATTGTATTCAAAAAGCATTTTTCATAGCAAGTTGTGTATTTTATAAATAGAGGCAACCTAACTTCCAGTAACCTTTAGAGTTTAGAATGTTACTAAGTACTCTTTTAGACTTACTGAAAAACTGGTTTGAAAACCGTTATTAACAAGAACAAGTAAATGTATGGGAATTACATCTCAGCACTGTAGCTCAGTGTCTTCTGCATAAACACATGAAATCTGAAGTTCATTAAATGTGATACTATAGCTAGAAAGTATGTAAATGTTGAGGTTTTGATTGCGGGATGACGATAAAACCGTAGCAGATATATTGTTAACGCCCTCTTCCCCCACCTTCCCCCTTCAGCCTCTCCCTCTCCACTCTTCCCACTAAGGACAGGTGATCGGGAGGGAAACAAGGACAGAGAGAAGAGAGTTGGAATAATTAACAATGTTTTACTAATGCTACTAATAAGAATAGAGAAAATAATACAAAATATACAAAACCAATCTTGAAAGTCTCGGCAACTGCAAAACCAGCACCTGAAGTCCTGGATTGGACTCTGCAGCAAACCAGAGCTGGATTCAGTCTGTCACTAGGCCTCAGTTCGCAGGGACAGCTAGAGAGGTCCTCTCCTAATGTCGGCCATAAGGAAAAAGGGACAAGATCCTCATGATCTCCCACTTTTATATGAAGTATTCACGTGAATGGAACGTTATACTCCGTTGGTCAATTTCTTGGTCACCTGTTTCTCATTGCCCCACTCACGAGAGGTGCATCCATGCTTATCAATAACTTCACATTCCATTGCTATGTTTAACAAAACATGTATCTAGTTTTCCAGGAAAATGCAGCTAATATGAAAGCTTTAGCTGACAGGAAAATTCACTAAAGGAGGAACTTGTTTTTAACAAAACCAGGACAGTAAAATATACTTGCAATTGGTTCAAGGAGCAAGGTTATTCTTGAATTGAAAGCATGTATCAAATTAGGATAATCTCGGAAAATTTATCATTCACTGTTCAAGGGAAGTAGAAAATTAGTGGTGTTGAGCAGGAACATTTAGGTATAGAATAAAGCTGAAGGGTCAGTTAGAAAAGAATGCACTGAACTTAAGGTATATTAGAACAAAACGAGATGACTTTTTGCATATTACTTTTCAGGTCTATGTCCTAGTGATGAAGTTAATTGTGACTTACTCTTTGAAACGCATGATCCACCAGAAGAGGCTCAGGCAACTGGTCTTACTTAGCCTAGAGAAGAAAAGAGGAGGTGGACTGCAAAGGGAACATAAGAGAAGCCTTCCAATGCCCATGGGGCAGTTATCAATAAGATGACATCAGGCTCTTTACAGATTTGCATGACAGGAGGACAAGGAATAATCAATATAAATTGAAAGAGGCAGAAGTTCTAATTTAAGGTGTGGGATGGGCAGGAATGCCATGAAGACAGACAAGTGTTGGAACAGGCTTCCCAGAGATATTGTGAAATGTGTCTCTTGGAGGTTTTCAAGACCAGACTTCATAAAGCTCTGAGCAACCTGGTCAGAGCTCACAGCTGACCCTCCTTTGAGCACAGTTGGAATAGAGACCTCTTGAGGTTTCTCCAGCCTGAATGGCTCTACAATTCATTACCCATTCTGTCCTGTCTCTTCTCTGGTTAAATAATAACAGATTTTAAAGAAAAACTAACTGCTTTAGGATGGTTTCTAATATCTTATTCATAAGGGAATTAGTTTTGTGGTTGACTTACTGTCAGTGATTAGGAGCTGTGCAAATGTGCAGCTCTCATTAAAAAGTACTATAGTTTTGCTGACTTAGTCATTCAGACACATGCTCATCCCATTTAGTTGGAGCCAAAGGCAACTAGTACCTTGTACTGTGCTGCTTGTCTATAAGCTCCCTTTCACAAAGCCCATGTGAATGACTGACAGTTTTTGACTCAGTTCTCAAGCAGAAAGTTCAGAATTCTAGTAATTAAAGTAAACTTACATGCTGAAATGAAAATCTGAGAGGGGTCATCCTGGTCAGAAGGATGAATAAAGACTGATGGCATGCAGATTTCATTCAGTCTGAAAATGTTTTGTCTCTGTGCGCTTGTAAGTAAGCAAGTGAATGAGGGATAGGTCTACAGGAGACACTGGACATAATTTGAAAGAAGAGAAGCTTGGACTGCATATATGTGTCACTGTTTACTGCAGGACAACAATAAACCGTGGCAGATGCTCTCTGTTAACACCTCCCCCTTTCCACAAAGGAAAGGTAATAGGAGGAAAAGAGAGTAAGACTTGCAAGTTGGAAAAAAATAAGAATCCTTTGGTAATGCTACTAATAAATGGAGAAAAATAATACAAAATATACAAAACCAATCTTGAATTTCCCGGTGTACTGCAGTGTTGCCGGCGGCAGAGCTGGTGCTGCTCCAGCAGCTGCTGGGCAGGCACCCGAAAGTTCTGGGCTGGACTCTACAGTAAACCGGAACTGGATTCAGGGATGCAGGGTCTGGAGCCAGGCCTTGGATTGCAGGCACAATAGGCAGAGTACTCTTCAGATGCTGGCCATGGTCAAAGAGAGCGAGATCCTCATGATCCCCCACTTTTCTAGGGTGTATGATGTGTATGGGATGGAATACTTAGTTGGTCAATTTTAGTCACCTGTCTGTCCCTCCTTGCAAATATGCCTCTCTCACTTATGGGATGTGTGAAATCTATCAGCAACCTTGGCTGCCATAGCAATAAGTCTAAACCTGGGCTTCTTCTGCATACCATTGTTACTGTTATCACCTCTGGAGCGAACAGTGTCTGAAAAATATGCAGCCAAATTCAGAAAAGTATAGTTACTTAGAAGAACTTAGTGAAAGGAAAATTTACTAATAGAAAAACTGGTCTTGTTTTTAACAAAACCAGAACAATATGGGAAAACTTTTTCACTGTGAGAAGAGTCAAACAGCGGAAGAGGTTGCTCACACAGACTATGCAACCTTCATATTTGTAGGCTTTCAAAGTCCAACTAAGACACTGAACAACCTAGTTTCATCTCATAGCTGACTAAGTAGGAGATTGGAGTAGACATCTCAACGTAACCCTGGGAATAATACCAGTTCTTCCTACTGCAGTGTCAGTGATCAGTTTACATGACAAGGTGTTAAGTGTCATGCTATGTAATGGTCTGGACTCAGGTGACACCTGATGACACTGTTGTAGTTCATTAAAGAAATTATTTGGTGCAAGAATGGGAATCATAAGTTTTCCAACTACCCAGTAAGTGCGCTGGAAGGTAGAACATATATCAAGCCATGAAATCAGTCTCCCTGGCTTTATTTGCTTTACTGTTTAAAAAAAAATAGGAAAGCCAAGAGTGAGACCGTGTTATATTTGCTATCTAATAGTTGCATGTTTAGGCTACACTTGATACATGACCTGGCTTTGAACTACTACTTACAAGACAGAAAGACCCCCTCATTTTCATTGTTTTGTTTCTTTGTTTGTTTTTGTTTTGTTTGTTTGGGGGTTTGTTTGTTTTTGTTTTATTTTGTTCTGCTTAGTTTTTTGGTTGGTTGGTTGGGGGTTGTTTGTTTGTTTGTTTGTTTTTAGAGCAAGTGGTATCTATGTACAGCTTATGCCTAGACCCTTCATTCTCACCCCACCCACTTTGACAAAGGACTGTCCCTAATAAAAAAGATCTGATATTTCTTGTGGTTCCATGTGTTTTTTGTTTACCATACATGAAAAGGCTATATTTTTTACAGTCTTGATGTTTTGTTTCTAATATCAAGATAACTGAGGACTTAAAGTAGAGAAAAAAGGGAAATCAAAATAAACAAAACCAAACAAACACAAACCCACCATGAAAGACTGGTAACAGTAACATATAATAAAAATGTTCATAACAAAATAAAATTATGTTAAAAATTTTTGCATGAAAATAATGGAATTGCACAGCTGTAAGGGCAGGACAAATTAGCCTACATAAGGCTTAACAGCAAACATGTATTTTTAAGTAAGAAACATTCTGGGGACTGTACTTGGGATGCACTTAAAGAGCTGGTAGTTGTGGAAGCATCAAGTTCAACTGATACCCTACACATGTAACCCTATGATGCAAGTTACAGTATCTGCGGTTCACCAGCTCAGTGATATAGGAGTACAAGGAATTTTTATTGTTTATTTTGACTGTTATTTAATCAAGCATTACACAAATAGATAAAATAGTTCACTCCAAAAAATATTTAATCAGCGTACAGTGGTGAAATAGTCGACAAACAGTAAAACTGCAAGTAAATAATTTTAAGGATAAGCATTGTCGAGGGTTTTGATTGCGGGGTGACAATAAAACCCTGGCAGAGGTACTGTTAATCTCCTCTCCTCCCCCGCTTCCCCCTTTAGCCTCTCCCTCTTCCTCCCTTCCCACTAAGGAGAGGCGATCAGGAGGGAAAGAAGGACAGAGAGAAGAGAGCTGGAAAAATTAAAGAAGTTTTACTAATGCTACTAATAAGGATAGAGAAAATAATACAAAATATACAAAACCAATCTTTAAAGTTTCAGCAACTGCAGAGCCAGCACCCAAAGTCCTGGATTGGACTCTGCAGCCAAGCAGAGCTGGATTCAGTCTGTCACTAGGCCTCAGTTTGCAGGGATGACTAGCAAGATCCTCTCCTAATGTTGACCATAAGCAAAAGGGAAAAAAAGGAAAAGGAAAAGGGACGAGATCCTCGTGATCTCCCACTTTTATATGAAGTATTCACGTGAATGGAATGTTGTACACAGATGGTCAGTTTCTTGGTCACCTGTTTCTCATTGCCTCTCTTACGAGATGTCCATCTGTGCTTATCAATAAGTTTGCATTCCATTGCTACGTTTACCAAAACATGTATCTGGTTCTTCAGGAAAATGCAGCTAATATGAAGGCTTTAGCTGACAGGCAAATTCACTAAAAGAGAAACTTGTTTTTTAACAAAACCAGGACAAACATCTTAGCTAAAAACTTGCACTAAATTACCTAATTGGAAGATCTTGCTTGGAAAAGTCTATGATCCAAGTGCTGACTGGAGAGTCTAGTCTGAACATTATCAGTATTACTGTTCTAGGAATCTCAATACCCAAAAGATGTGCAGGCAAGTGTCTGTTGACTAGACTTGAATTCCATTTAACTGGTGGTGTAGGTCAGAAAGGCTGTTTAGACTCTTTTGTTTATTGCATAAACATTACTTTGAACTGATTGAATGCACTATTACTTTTATTGAAAACACTTCTTTCTACTTAGCCTGACTTGAAGGAATACAACAGTGCCTGAGTCATAAATCATTTGAAATCATAGCCTGTGTTCATCCAGTTTAATACAAATACTGTGAAGACTGAAATCCTATACTAAGCATTAATAAAAATTACTTGATATCCAAAGAAATGTTTGAGAAGAATAGGTACACCTACACTTCATTTTAGACAATAAATGCAAGTATAGTATGTATAGTCTTTTTCATGTTTTCCCATGTTATAATCTGATTTGATGGCATTTAAAAGTAGTGATGACAGAATATTTGTTAGTTAACAGACATACTGAAAGACTTAGATGACGCTGAAGTCAATATTGTACTATGACATGCTCTTGTAGTGGGAAACTGAAGATTTTTTTGTTATTATGAGTTCAAAACTTGATCATGCAAATCTTTTTCTAACGAAGCATTCCATATGGTGTTCTGGGCTTGATAATGTAAACTAACCCAAAGCACCCATCATTGGACCTTCAGATGAGAACAAGTTGGGTTTTTTTCCCCTATTAGCCATTAGTTGCCAGTGAGTGGGTAAGCATTCCCACATTCCAATTCTGTGTGAATTACTCCAAACAATTTTGGTACGTCTGACAAAATACCCTAGAAAGAAGTTTGTATTAACATTGAAACCAGACAGTCATATTGAAGGCTGAATAGACATCAGCTGTCTGACTATTTTGCTTTGAGCTGTGTGCTCCCTTTTTCCCTTTTTATTTGTAGGATTCATTTGTCTTGTAATGTCAATCCTTATTCAAATTAAGTCATGATTTTCCAAATTTATTTTCTGTTGTTGTTGTTTGTTTGTTTTGTTTTTTTTTTTTGTTTGTTTTGTTTTTTGGTCTTACTTTACAAAGTAGGTATAATTAGAAATTTTGAATATGACAGAATACAACTTTCATCTGTTGCTATTTTACATATCAAAGTTGCAACTTCCATGAACTGCAGTGAAGCCGCAGCTAATACTACATCTCACAGAATGCCCTTTCTGATAGTACTTTTCAGATAGGACCACTCCAGCTGTGACAAGCAATGTCCTGGGAAAAGCATAGGGAAAATGCCCAGTTGTGCAGAAATGAGGTCACAAAGGCCAAGGCACAGCTGGAGCTGAACTTGCCAAGGGATGCAAGGAGTAACAAGAAGGGCTTCTACAGATGCATCAGCCAAAAAAAGAAGGTCAAAGGAAGTGTACTTCCCCTCATGAACAAGACTGGTAGACTGGTAACAATGGACAGGGAGAAGGCTGAGGTATTCAGCAACTTTTTTGCCTCAGTCTTCACTGGCAAGCTCTCTTCCCACGCCTCTTGAGTGACTGAACTGCAAGACAGGGACTGGGGCAACAAATTCCCTCCCATTGTAAGTGAAGATCAGGTTCATGACCACTTGAGGAACCTGAACATACATTTGTGGGACATGATGAGACACATCCCAGAGTCCTGAGGGAATCAGCTGATATAGTTATCAAGCCGTTCTCTATGCCTTCTATCTGGACTTCTGTAAAGCCTTTGACACAAGCCCCCACAACACCCTTCTCTTTAAATTGGAGAGCTATGGATTTGATGGGTGGACTGTTCACTTAATGAGGAACAGGCTGGATGGTCACATCCGGAGTGTAGTGTTCAATGGCCCAGTGTCTGGATGGACAGCAGTGACAAGTGGTGCCCCTCAGTGGTCTGTATTGGGACCAGTATTCTTTAATATCTTCATCAATGACACAGACAGTGCGATCGAGTAAACCCTCAGCAAGTCTGCAAATGACACTAAGCTGAGTGGAGCAGTTGACATGCCCAAGGGATGGAATGTTATCCAGAGGGACCTGGATGAGCTCAAGAAGTGGACCCATGTGAACCTCATAAGGTTAAGCAAGGCCAAGTGCAAGGTCCTACACCTGGACTGAGGCAACCCCAAGTATCAGTACACATTGGGGAATGAAGGGAATGAGAGCAGCCCTGCAGAGAAAGACTTGAGGGTACTGGTGGATTAAAGATTGGACATGAGCCAGCAATGTGCACTTGCAATCCAGAAGGCCAACTGCATCTTGGGCTGCATGAACAGGAGCATGGCCAGCAGGTTGAGGGAGGTGATTCTGCCCTTCTGCTCTGCTCTGGTGAGACCCCACCTGGAGTCCTGCATCCAACTCTGAAGCCCTCAGTACAGGAAAGACATGGACTTGTTGGAGAGGCTCCAGAGGAGGACCATCAAGATGACCAGAAGGATGGAACACCTCTCCTGTGAGGACAGGCTGAGAGAGTAGGGGTTGCTCAGCCTGGAGAAGAGAAGGCTCTGGGAAGACCTTGTTGTAACCTTCAGTACTTATAAGGGGCCTATAGGAAAGATGGGGACAGAATTTTTATCAGGGCTTGTTGTGACAGGACAGGGGATAATGGTTTTAAACTAAAGGAGAGGAGATTTAGGCTAGACATGAGGAATAAACTTTTTACAATGAGGGTGGTGAAACGCTGGCAAAGGTTGCTCAGTGAGGTGCTAGATGCTCCATCCCTGGAGACATTCAAGGCCAGGCTGGAGAGGGCTCTGAGCAATCTGATCTAGTTGAAGATGTCCCTGATCATTGCAGGGTGTTGGATTAGATGACCTTTGAAGGTCCCTTCCAACCCTAACTATTCTATGATTCTCTGAATGTGTCAAATATTTCTTACTTCCAGTACTTCAGACGCTATTGCCAGAACAGACTTGATGTAGGGAATTTAACTTAGTTTATTGCTAATTAGCATAAATATTTAATTACTCCTTTGGGTGTTGGGAAAACAAACAAAAAACCCCATAACATTTAAAATACTGGTAAAATCTACCTTTCCACTACATTTCCCACAGTCAACTTCATGTCAGCCACCTCTGCTCCTCCCTTATGATTATCCCAGGTCTCTTCAAGTGAGTCAATGAGCAGTTCAGGAGGTTTCAGGCAGTACATCATAGTTTCTTTCTGCTGCTTCTTTCTTATCACTATTTTCATATGCTCCAGTGTGTGTCCTCCATGGGCTGCAGTCCCTTTGGATGAGTGACTGCTCTCTCATGGATCACCCCCTACTTTGCTGAGATTGGTGTTGCCTCTGTTCTTTCTCATTCTTTTGTTCCATCTTCTTCTGCTTATGCAGCATCTTCTGGCCTTTCTTAAATATGCTTTCCCCAGGCTAGGGGGCTCAACTGTGCCCTGTGGTGGGTCCGTTGGAGCCAAATGGAAATTATCACTTTTGGCACAGGGCAAACACTGATCTCTTCTCACAAAGGTCACACCTGCAACCCCGCACTGCTAACACCTTGTCGTTTACACCCAGTGCACCCCTACATTCAACACAGGTCTGTTCTACATAGTGATAATTCTCAACCTCTTTGTCAGGTAACAAGAGAAACCCTTCAGAAAGCTTCATCTCTTCCATATCCAAACTTCCCACCTTAGAGTTGGCATGTGGCTGGTTTGAATGCTTGTTTCAGCTAGTAGATAAATATACATATATGTGTATGCATATACATATGTTTTTACTTAAGTGGGTGTATATAGATTGATAACAACTTTTTTTTTTTTTTTTTTTTTCCAGATGAGCTTATGCTTCAGACCACAGGAGAGCTTCTGAGATCTAACAGTGGCTAGAGCAGTACTCTGGTAGTTCACAGTACGTTCTGATGTTAAATGCTTAAAGCCTGACACTGCTTTCCTTGACAAAACTTGGGAGCACCGTGACAAACTACTGCTTGGGGACTCACTTATATAATTCATTGATAAATCTTGGTGTTGAGTATCCCAAAAATTTAGCCTGAGCAAAAAACTCCCACCCCTTTCCCAACATTAAAAAGAATACTATGGTAGGAAGTATCCACAGATGCTCTTAAAACACCAAAGGCGGAACAACTGGTAGATGTGAGAGAAAGCCTGTGCTTGCATGCAAGAAACCAAGACAGAAACCCTTATTGCCAGGCTAATGCTCCACTGGCCATTAGGAAACCAATTATCAAGCTTATTATTTTATGGTTTTCTTACGTTGTACTTAATCCTGGGTTTGTTTGTTTTGTTTTGTTTGTGGGGTTTTTTTGGTTTGTTTTTAAATTAATTTTAACTTCCAAGATAATTAACAGAAATTCGAGTTGAAGTCTATTTAGTTTGGAGCAGATTCTTCTCAGTTTTTGGTTGTTATTTTCTTCTTTATTTTATTTTATTTTTTTCTCATGTTGTTTACGCTTCATTTAGGAAAACATATTTGATGGAAACACTGGAATATGAAGATCTATAGTCAGATATATCCTTTGATATTTTTTTCATGCTCTATCTCAGCTGCTGTTTAAATGGATTTCAATGAATATTATTCTATGGAAAACAAATACAAACAGTTTAGCTCAGTCTCATGGGGTGAACTCTATGAGATGAATCAATTCTTCATCCTACAGTGAGGCTACAGATCAGCCATGTGAAGAACAGCAGTAGAATTCTGAGTTAAATGTACAGCTGATTATAAGAGGATCTGGGCACCTTGCATTCCTGCCCACATTTTAAGATTTTAGCTTTAAGCTCCTGTCAGCAGTATCTGTTGAAACAGTGATAGAAACTAGTCTATTTTTAAGTTCCTATTTTTGTTACTGTGACATTCAATATGCAGGAGATTTCTAAATATAGCTTATTTTTCATGTTATTCTCTAGGAAATGGGTTTCTCTTTATCAAACACAGATTCCTTAGTACTTATTCACACAGTGTTTAATACAGATGGTGTTTCACTATGATACAAAAGGAAATCATACAGATATTTGTTAACAAACTATAAATTTGAAAACAGAACAGTTGACATCACTTTTTGAGTATATCACAAGACTCTGAGGAATCAAATTCGATTGTTTTAAACCCTAGTACTGAATGCAAATGCTGTGCAATAGAATAAAAAACTCTTATTTCCAACTTCATATAAATATTAATAGATCATTATTGGAGGAAAGACCATCAGCAGCCCCTTGCATTTGATAGTTCAACTTTTAATTTCTATTTGATCCTAACTTTTTGACAGTTTTGTGTCATGGAGGCACCCCAAAGTCAGTTTTAGGCAGACAACAAGTTCCAAAACAGACTTTATTCTGGCCAGGAAAGTACAGCCAATAAATCAACTAGAAACAGGGTTTATACAATTAGTTAGCACTCCGACAACATGAAATAAAGTTTGGATATCAGCTGAGCAGACTATTGGGGTGCAGCAAAATGAGAATAATGAGAATCCACAGTGTGCATGCACACACTCACAAGAAACAAACCAGAGCTCTCTGACTCCCGGGTAAACTATTACTCACCTGGGTTAGGCAAGGACTTACACTTGCCTGGGTTAGGCAAGGATATATTCAGTGAATTATCACTTCCCCAAATGAGGAGGTGAGGCGCTCCCAATCCTGGGAAGTTTCCTTAGACAGCATCCCTCCCCTTAGCATTCCAGAGCCTAAGGGGAGGGCTCTGGCTCAGCAGACCTGCTGTTCTGAGAAGACCACACAAAGGGAATCTTCGGTGGGAGCCCCATTTAAGTCTGATCAGATCTGGCTGGGGGCATTCCAGAAGCTTCCTAGCTTCTCTGGGCCCCTCCTCTGCTAACAACCCTGTCAACTGACTCCGGGTCCCACAAAAGAGCCATTAACTGCCCCATTGAAGGCTCCAGTTCTCAGAGGTGGATATGCAACTGTCACAGCAGTTCTCCGGGTGGGGAAGTGCAACTCCCACATTTTGCTTCAAGATGGGGCAGTGCAATAGAGTCCAAGTTCCCGCACGAGAAAGTGATACTGTCCTTTTATCCTGTATGAGCTACCTAACATGCATCACAAAGAATAAGTTTTATTTTCTTCCAATTTTCCATCCTTTTCTCAGATAGTTTCAGCCCAGTTTCAGTGACCTTCCCTGCAGTCAGGTCAGTAGAAGGACTTATATTTGTTGCTAAGGGATTTTAAAAACAAATGCTTTCTTTTTCTGCTGATATTTAGCAGACATGGCAAGAAATCAACATCTCCAGCACAGCTTCAGTCATATGCTTCCTTTCCCTCTGAGCCTGAATACATAGTGTGTGACACAGTTTGAATATTTTACCACATTATCTCCAAGTACTTAAGACTATTTAATGTGTTTCATATAATTACATTTAACACAGAACAAACTGAGCCAATATAATGGAAAATGTATTCTTTTGTAAGGCTATGTTCTCGATCTCTTAAAAATACTGGTTACACATAGGAACAAACATGTGAAAGATATTTTAATGAAATAAATAGAACAGAAACAAACAGTATCAGGAAGACTTACTAAATAAAATCTCAAAGCTTTTGTGGTATTTAGTTGACTTTTGAGGAGACTGTAACACTTTTTGTGACAATGTGCAGCATGTACTTGGTTGCAATATGCAGTAATGATGCATTTTAACTGATGAATTAGGGCAGAAGTTTCATAAAGAGATATTGTTCTTACTGGAAGAATGTATGGAAATGGAGAGCCTTGAAATATGTTCTTCTAAATCTACCACTTTTTCTCTTATAGAATATTATATTCTTAAAATGTATTATTTTAAATATTAGCAACAGGGAATATTATATTTTATTATATGGAGTATTTTGACACTAATGCATGCGTTAAAAATAGTGAATCATAATTATTAGTTTTCTACATTTGTTATCTTTTGTAATTCACTGCACCAATAATTTCCTGTATAACTCGTTGATAGACTTCTGTGTCAAGAGTTCCAGTAGTTTAAATTTATCTTTGCTGTCAGTAAGTTTGTGATCTGAGGTTACACTTGCATACAAGCTTACCTCCTGCATAAAATAAGGTATTCCTTGCCTTCTGTTTACACAGGAAATATTCTAATAAACAGTGGCATTTTCAAAGGTTGTATTTTGATTTGCTTTATTATAGTGTTATGAGATACTTTGTGATAATTATAAAGGTGTTTTACCTTGTAGTGACAACAGAGCTGATATACTAAGCTGACTTCCAAGAAATAATAACTAAGCACAAATACTTATCAAAATATTTTTTCTGTAGTGGGAAAAATTATTAGCAGTTTTAGGCTTTAGAATAAAAGACATAAGACACATAATGGTTTAAAAATATTTGTTTCACTCAATGCTTATTAAAAAATTCAACATGTTAATTGGTATAAAAAGTGGTTTGCATCCTATGTGCAATTTTTAAGTATACTTTTCTCAGTATGGGACAGAGGATGAGGTAAGATAAGGAAAGGTTCCTAACATCTTTTAAAGATCAAATAACTGTATATCATTATAAACGTATGACAGTTCCCAGGTGCTTAAAAGATAGTGCTGAAGACTATCGATATTAGTAAAGCACTATTATCAATGTAGATTAAACAAATAACCAATGTAAAATATTATTCTGTAAATATTCAAAAATGGATAAAAACTCAGTCTTCACTTTATCTGCTTTCTCTCATGAGTCTTGACCTTGGGTTAATACATTCTTGGTACAAAAATAAAGAATTAAAAATTGTATTCATTTAAATTGTTCTGTCTATATTAAATGGCTTTAGACAGGCAAGAAAATCTGATTGAGCAGCAGCACCTCTAATAAGGGAACTAGTCTTTTCTCTCACTATAAAATCTCATTTTTGGACATTTTGTCTTCAACTTTTTGTCCTAAAGATTTTTAACCCTAAGATTACTTTATGTAGTCTCTGGACTGCATTTTTGCATGAGATTTTCCAATCTGAATCACCTGAGATAAACTGAAAACAAGAACAAATTCTTCTGTAATATTTGAAAAGAATGAAAATGCACTGAAATTTGGAAAATGTACTTGCTTTACTGAGAGAGACTTTTCTGTGTGTTGAAAGGAAAACCAGTTCGGCTATGAGGAAAGGCTTAGTTAGGAGTCCTCATGGAAAACTATGAGGAATGTGGGTAGTTGGAACTGGGATTTGGGACAAGAAGTGGCTGGGACAGCAGTTTGGAGCGCAACCTGGAACAATGACCTCAGGAAAAAGCTAGGCAGGAATCTATCCCGATAAGGGAACATATCAATGGTGCATCAAATTAACTTTGTGGTTTCCCAATCTTATTATTACATCTTATCAGCAAAAAGGGAACCCACTACTAAGATCTCTCATTTCTCTGAAGTGTTTTTCCAAGAAGAGTTAAAACAAATGCTGCTACAAATTCTCTTCCTTGCTCAAGTGGTGTGTTGGTTTTAGATTATCTGTCCCTGGTTACACCCAGATGGATCGCACTAGGTTACCACCTGATTTAATGTAGTTTGAATTTGCTTCTTAAAAATAAAGGATTCATGAACAAAAACTTGCTCCTGATTTTGCAGGCCAAGCATTCAAAAGTTGCTAAAAATGAAAGTGTTAGTTGTCTGCGGGCTCTTACTTCATTATTCCTAATATATAATGTTTCTGTTTGTCATATTATATCATACTATGTATCCTATAGAACTGCAATGAGTTCTGCATCTGCTCTGAGGAATGGTTGTTTGTAAAGCCACTGCCTCACTTTTTGCAGCAACTAGAAATCATACAGGAAAAGAAACATGAACCAGTGGTTAAGCCAGTCAGGTGTTTTCATTGTAGTGAGTACTCAGTTGTGTTCTTGTCAATGCCAAAGATAGCATGAATTCAAGAAAAATAGCTTACAGGTAGTTGCTTGGTGAGGTGCTTGGTTTTGGCTGCTTAAGGTGGATACTGGGTCACAGTTGCTGCAGTTGAGATCGGTGGGCACTGTGTTTTGAATATGAAGTGCTGAATGGTCTAAAGATTCTGAAGAAGAACAGGTTTTACACAGGCACATTGGGTTAACTATATGTTGTGAATACTGTTCAAGGTCTATTTGCTGCTGGAAATAGAGAACAGAGATTTTCATAAGCCTTTATTTTACATGCATGCTGTAAAACTAAATTGAAATCTGTAAAACACTTAGGTGTTTCATAGTGAGTACATGAAGTATTTGGTTCTACCATGTGCTCTCACTGCCAAGAAAAAGATGGGGGCGGGGTGGCGGGGGGGGAAGGAGAGGGTGATTGATTTGCCTGGTATGTCATTAAAGATATAAGAAAATGAAGGAATCTATTTAAACTGATAGCCCCTGGAGTAATGAGAGCTTAAAAATCCAAGGATCTCTACTAAGACTTCTCTGCTGTGCTTTTTCTTTTTATTAACAGCGAAAAATATTTTGCTTACCTACTGAAGCTGAAGTAACAGCCTTTTTTCAGCAGGTCACTATGAGAGACCAGGTTTTACAAGACTTGCTATAATTCACAGCCTGATTTTAAAAATTGGACAGTTTTAATGTTTGTGCAGTGAATATCACAGCCTTGAAATGAGTTCGGTTGTCCTTTTTTGATAAGATAATTTAGTGTTATGATATGATACTCTCTTTTTTATGTTTATTTTAAAGTTACCTTAAGACAACTGACGGAATAGTTTCCACTATACTTTACCTGAACCTTAGAAGATGTTATATGCTAGATATAATAAAAATCCAATATTGCTCCTATTTTCCTTCTTCATAACTTCACAAGTTATAACCCATATAATTGATTTTTCTTCTTTTAAATTATTAAGAAATTTATACTATCTTTAGCCTATGTTCAGGTCTTATGTTACTAAACTATTTGGTATATGGCTTCTTATAGAACTTGCTTAGCATAACTCATTTAGTATAAGTAACTAAGTCTGCTTAGGCCACAAGATGTGAACCTTCAAACTTTCTGCCTAGTTAACAAGGGCCCCAGCCAGAAGATAAGTGAGCTTTTGATTGTCAGTGGGAGCTATATCCCTAAAGATAAGTAAAGGAATGGAATGTCACGTCTAAAGAAGAAAAGAAACAGAAGAATGTGAGAACTTACTGAAGTTTTAGTCAAGAACTTTCTACAACCTCTCATGTGCAGGTGCAAAATAGCAGCTGATGGACAGTGCCAAGACTGATGCTCAGGCTGACCAGCAAAAGACAATCACTTGCAGAGACAAGAAATGAAGGCATTCAACTGGGAGACCCCACACTCTAATTTTACAATTGGCCTAAACTGACATGTCAGGAGTGGGAAACTTATATTGTAAGGGTATATTTGCCCAGGGTTTTCTTCGCTTGGGGTGCCTCTTCAGAGACACCCAGCTTGAGTTGCTCTTTAGCACTGTGCCTTTCAAATAAATTATTTAAGAGGAATTTCTGGAATTTGTGCCTGACACTCTGCTTCAGGATACCTAGGGTAAAGAAACTTCCCTAAATGATTCAAAAGTGAACTCAAAATACAACAGGAGGCAGTAGGAAATGTGAGGATTTTTTAAATGTAGAAATGATGTGCCACTTAGATAACTGTCTTGTACACAAAATAATTCAGAACAGTTTTAGCAGAGAAGAATATACATATTTTTATAGCATAAATCTCCCAGACTTACAGTTATTAGGTAGTGGACATGAGGTTATTGAGTCAATACTGGACTCAAACTGTACTAATAAAAGATAATTGCTTTCTCAAAAAGTGATTTCATTATTTATGAACATAAAGTTGGAAGTTTCAGTTTCTTCAGTAGGAGCGGAAGATTAATGACATTCAATAATGACTTTCTTTAAATTTCAAACTACAAGTTTTCATGCTAAGTTCTATAATCTTTCCTTATTTTTCTGCTGTGAAAACATTCCTATATTTATGTTATCTCATGTGGACAGTCTAAGGAGATATTATATCTGGCACAAGGCTGCCTATATATTCCTTCAATTTGACTTTTCAGCTAAAGCTCAGATTCAAACCTCAGTTACTAATCTTATAAAGTAGGTTGTTCCTTCTAGAATTTATGCCTCCCTACTTTGTCTACATCACAGTAGACAACCTTCTGCTGGGGGCTTATCGTAAGTGTGAGGTTTGAATTAGAGGTAAAGTGAAAGTATAGCATCAAGCCCTCTCATGGCCATGTGAATACTGTATGCAGCTGTTGTCATTATCCAGCTCTGTGGAAAAATAAGTAATTATTTCCAGGACTGTCAATCTAACCTTTATCCTACATGTTAAATAAGCTTTGCTGAGATCTTGAATCCATTTGTGCGGCTTCTTTAATGCCCACCAGCTACTAATCTAATTTAAATATGGATGCTAAGACATCTAGTTTATGTGAAACAGTTGTTCCAGACTCTACTGAAGGCTAAATGTAACAATGATTCCTCTTTTTATCACATATGTGTTCTGAAGCTTGTTTGCAATAGGCATCTCTAGAATGAAAGAAATGGCATATGTATGCTAGAGATGCAGACATCTAAAACTGGTTCAGTTTTCAAAATTTGTAGTAAAATACATTCCTTTCAAATACTGCTGAGCAACACATTTTAAAAACAATATGTTTTAGAGTACTATAGAGATGTTTTCTTAAAACTGCAAAGGAAATGAGTATATGAGGATTAAGACAACTGGAAAGCAGAAGAATTTAAAGCTAAGATAATGTAGAGATTTCAGGCTTTCTACAATGCCAAGCAATAAGTTGTCAGACAATGCATCAAGTAAATCTTAGTGTGTGAAGATGATGAATGTGCTTTCATTTTTGTATGTCATGAATATTTAATTAGTGGTTTTCAGAAAAAATGCAGAAGAATAAAAAAAAAATAATAAAATGGGTTAACATAAAAGTCATGGTCTAAGTCAATGTCAGTGGCAATGTTTAGATGTTCAGTTTGACTTGAACTTTGATTTTTATTTAGAATTTCTTCTATGATGTGGGCTTGATATTTTGAAATATTTGGAGAGGCTTTGCTTTGGCTGTAATAGTGATGTAAAATAGTCTAATATCCATTATCCACGTTATTTAAACATTTAACTTGATTTCCATTCCAGTTCTAGAGCAACTAAAATTCAAGCAGAGTACGTTCAGAGTTCTTACAAAATGTTCATTTCTTCTATGGGTGGGGATTTGAGGAAAAGACAGAAGAAAGCAAGAAGGTTAAATATGAAACTTTTGTTTTGTTTTCCTGTAACTTTTCCATTGTAAGACGGTAATGTCATGCATTCAAGGAAAAAACTGTTTGAAGACTCATTCTCTCTCTTAGAAGAAGGAAATCCTTGGAAAAGTATTTCTTTTCACATCAGGAACTTCTAATGCAGAGGTATTGCCAATTGCTAATCATTTTTAAAGCAACAGCTTTCTGCAAAGTCAAGTATGAGCACTTGATGAATAGAAAGTTCAGGGGTCTATACTCTCAAGATCAAGTAGCCCTGTGAGGGTAGTAGTTGTCATTCAACTTGATAGTAGTCACACTGTCACTAGCAGTTTTTAACTCATTTTAGGATAGACTGGTGGACTAAGCTAGTTAATGGATAAAATTGATCATATTACAGTACCAAAAGGCAAGAAACGAGCTGTAAAGTTCTGGTGAAGCTTATTGTGGAGATAATTATCATCTATTATAAATCAGTGAAAAACTATCAAGAGTGCGACAAAATGAAATGTTTCTAGGCATGTCCCATGCTAGGTCTTTGCACATTTTAATTTATTTTCCTTCCCATTCAGCTAAACAATAGTGGGGTTTTTTGCATTCTAAGTACCTTAAATAGAGAAATATTTCAGTCAGCCTAATCTTAGGCACAGTTTTGCAGAACATCCCTCTATGTTTTGCTGCATGAGGGGGCTGGAGTGCAAATCTTATAAGGTGCGGCTGAGGGAACTGGGACTGTTTAGCCCGGAGAAAAGTAGGCTGAGGGGAGACCTTATTGCTGTCTACAACTACCTGAAAGGAGGTTGTAGCATGGAGAGTTTTGGTCTCTTCTCCCAAGTAGAAAGTGATAGGATGAGAGGAAATGGCCTCAAGTTGTGCCAGGGGAGGTTTAGATTGGATATTAGGAAAATATTTTTCATAGAAAGCATTGTCAGGCATTGGAACAGGCTGCCCAAGGAAGTGGTGGAGTTGCCATCCCTGAAGGTGTTTAAAAGGCATTTAGATTAGGTTCTTAGGGATATGGTTTAGTGCTAGAGTTAGGTTAGGTTATGGTTGGACTCGATGATCCTGAGGGTCTTTTACAACTGGAATAATTCTATGATTCTATGTCTGCACCCATACTTCTATCTGTGTGCTTCACTGAGACTGAGAACAGAGCCCAGGAGGAGGATTCTGTTGCTTTGTAGAGGTGTCATGGCAGGTCGTGCATGCAGCCAGTGGAACTCCTTGGACAGAAATTTTCCTCCCAGTTAGAACTAGGAACTGTACACAACCTTTTGCATAACCAAGGCATGGCTATCTGCCAGCAGTTTTCAGAGAACATTTTTTGCTTTGTTTGAAGTTATACTTTTATAATATTGTAATAAGAATTTCAGAAAAAAAAAAAATGTTAGGGAAGTACTTTCCACCCTAACACATGTTTTCTCATAGTAATATCTAGCTACCATCATGACTATACTTCATCATGATATTTTGGAGTGGTTTGTGATAAGATTGAACTTTTTATCTTCATTTCAGAATCCATGGCTTTTTTTCTTGCCTTCTACATCTTTCAGAGCTTCTGTGGGAAAATGCAAAAATTTTGTTTTGATGGCATGTTCAACACTGCAACTAAGATACAACACTCTATCTGCCACAGCATTTACCCAGAATAACTTCATTTTGTTTAAGAAAACCTGTCCTTGGTCCTGACCCTGGCCACTTCCTTGTATGTTCCACCTTGTACTGTGAGCTAATTACATCTTCTGTATGCGACTGGGCTTTTAACTCACAAATTTGCAGTGTTGCTAAAGCCACATGTAAGTACCACGTTCCTCTTCAGTGAAACATAACATCTATTCCCTTTACTTTTTAAAAATTTTCTTTCTTTCTTTCACTCCCCTTCCCAGTTGTAACAACTAGATTATGAGTCCTCCCACTTGTAAGTTTATTAGGTTCTATTTTTCCTCTTCTAGTAAATATACTTTAATCCTATAAGGAAAGTATTCTTTACTTTCAATCTAATCTTTATTGCTGTGGTTGGCCCTTTAGAGAATCACTGATACTTTTTTTTTTTCTTCTAAGAGTACATTTGAAGCTATCTTAGTACAAATTCCTGCCTGATACATTTCTGCTTTAAGTGACGTATTTGATTTTCTGTTACACTTCCTTCTTGTCGTGAGTCTCAGTAGACTCCTTTTTGCTCTGTTAAATGTTCTGGGCAAGAAGAGTACTCAGGAGCTACATTAATTTTGAAAGCAGTTTATACAGAATTCACAATTTCAGTTAGCTTCCTAGCATGTGCATATAGTGATGTAGGTATCCCTCCCAAACCCTTTGCAACACATGTGCTTACAGTGTCTACAGGTCAGGTGTTCATGTGCTTCTTGTGAGGACTGAAGTGTCAAGCCAAGCAGTAACAGACATGAAATGTTAAGACTGCTACAGTTCAGAGAACATGAGTATGAAGTGGAAAGAAAGTTTCTCATAACATAGCAGATAAATCTGAGAAAAATTAAGTGCCTAAAAAAGAAATATTTACAGCCAGGTTCAGAGGTTTTATGTTACAAGCTTAAGTTTTATTCTGTTGATAATTAGTTTGGCTAGCTTAAGTTTTATTCTGTTGATAATTAGTTTGGCAGTAGATTGAAGCAGGCTGATTCAGGTTCTATTTAAATTACTACTTGAACTCAAGTTATGCAAGAGCACTGAACACTGCCTTCTTCCCAGTCTGAAATGGAGACTGAGGTTTGGGCAGGGTCTAGCTGCCTCACATCATTCTGCCCTGGGAATCTGCATGACTGTTGGGTCTCCTGCCCACAGGACACATCTCTAGATCCTCTTCACCACTCTTGGTTGCAGTCAGGATAGACACAAGAAGAAAGAGACTGAGGAAAGGGAGCCTGAGACCTAGCACGTCTCTAAACAGAAGCTCCTAATGCTCTGGAGCTGGGACTCAAGGTGAGATATCATATGGTATAGAATATCCCTTTCGTCAGTTGTGGTCAGCTGTCCTGGTTGTGTCCCCTCACAACTTCTTAGGCACCTGGCATGGAGTCAGAAGCTGAAAAGTCCTTAGGTACTTATCAACAAAGAAAACATCAGTGTATTATCAACATTATTCTCATTCTAAATCCAAACCACAACACTATACCACCTGCTAAGAAGAAAATTAACTCTATCCCAGCAGAAACCATGATAAAGACAATAAATATATTTCTACAAATACATTAAAAGCAAAAGGAGGACTAGGAGTCTTTTATTGGCTGTGGAGGGAAACACAGTGACAAAGGATGAGGAAAAGGCTGAGGTACTAAATACCATCTTTGTCTCAGTCATTAATAGTCAGACCAGTTTTTCTCTGGGTATCCAGACACCAGAAGACAGGGACAGGGAGCAGAAGGAAGTCCCCATAATCCAAGGGGCAAAGATTAGTGACCTGTTACATCACTTAGACATACAAATCTAGGGGGCTGGATGGGATCCACTCAATGATACTGAGGGAGCTGACAGAGGTATTCACCAAGCCAGTTCCCATCATTTGTCAAGCACCCCTGTCTAACAGAGGAGGTCCCAGTTGACTGGAAGTTGGCAAATGTGACACCCATATACACAAAGGGCCAGAAGGAGGATCTGGGGAACTACAGGCCTGTCAGTCTGACCTCAGTGCCAGGTGTCATGTACTGATAAGGATAATGGTCAAAACATTGTGGCAAAACCTGTTCATCCAGCCACAGGAGATGATACATTCAGTACAGAGTGAACTGCGATTTAGCTATCAAGGACAAGATAATGATCCACAGCCCAGGCTGGCCAGCTGATACAGGAGGTGGGGGACATGCCGGAGGGCACATAGCTCCACCTTCTGATAGGCCTAGCATGGCACAAAGGGAAAAGCTGAGACCCTTCAACATGGCCTGAGACTTGTCAATCTTTCGCAATCACCCTTTCCCCCCAGACTTTTCTCTCTTTCACAATATCACCTCCACAAAAGACCAAAAGTTATGCAAGCAGGCAACCCAGACAGCTATAAAGGCCCACCTTGTGTAAGCACCATCCTGAGGACCACTCTGCCTATCAGTCTCACTACATGAACTGAACAAAATGCCAGAGGACACTGCACATTGCTGGACCTGAAACTGTGAACTCCATCACACATAAAGCAGAGCCATAAGGATGGTGAAACCTTTCTCTCTCTTTTCTTTCTTTCCCATACTTCTACCTTTTTTGCTTAGCCTTTTATAAGTAACACAGTAACATGAGATTTACAACCCTGAATATGCCACAAACTTTTTATGTTTACCAATCGAACATACAATAATGTAAATTCTTCTGCCACTGAATCATATATCATTTAGGCCAATCTGCAAAATAAAAGCCTTTTGTTTGCGGATCTTAAGTACTGTGTGTACTGTTTTCCAACCAAAGGGGACCCACGAACCTGAGTCACTTCTCCCCCCAACTCATACCTAAGGGTGGGATGTGACACCAGGGAAAGTTCATGGAGTAGATCATCCTGAGTGCCATCACGTAGCACACACAAGACAACCAGCTGATCAGGCCCAGTCAGCATGGGTTTATGAAAGGCAGAACCTGCTTGACAAACCTGATCTCCTCCTATGACAAAGGGACTTGCTTAGTGGATGAGGGAAAGCCTGTGGATGTTATTTACGTGACTTTAGTAAAGCTTTTGACACTTCCCACAGCATTTTCCTGGAGAAACTGGATGCTCATGGCTTGGAGGGGCATACTCTTAACTGCATAAAGAACTGTTTGGATGGCTGGGCACAAAGAGTTGTGCTGAATGGAGTTAAAACCAGTTGGCAGACATTCATGAGTCATGTTCTCCAGGGCTCAGTATTTGGTCCAATTCTGTTTATCTTCTTTATCAATGATCTGGATGAGGGGATTGAGTGCACCCTTAGTAAGTTTGCGGGTGACATCAAATTGGGTGGGAATGTAGATCTGCTGGAGGATATGAAGGCTCCAGAGAAGGAATGGGGAAGGCTGAATCAATGGGCTGAGGCCAAGTGCCAGGTCCTGCGCTTGAGTCACAACAACTCCAGGCAGTGCTACAGGTTTGGGGAAGAGTGGCTCCAAAGCTGCCTTACTGTGAAGGACCTAGGGATGTTGATCAACAGGCAGCTGAACATGAGCCAGCAGTGTGCCCAAAAAGGCCAACAGCCTCCTGGCTTGTATCAAATATAGTGTGGCCAGCAGGAATAGGGAAGTGATCGTTTCACTGTGCTCGGCATCGGTGAGGCTGCACCTCAAATACTGTGTTCAGTTTTGGGCCCTTCACTACAAGAGAGACATTGAGGTGCTGGAGAGAGTTCAGAGAAGGGCAATGAAGCTGATGAGGGCTCTGGAGCACAAGTCTTATGAGGAACAGCTGAAGGACCTGGGGCTGTTTAGCCTGGAAAAAAGGAGGCTGAGAGGAGACCTTATATCTCTCTACAATTATCTGAAAGGAAGTTGTAGCATATGAAGGGTGTTGGTCTCTTTTCCAAAGTAGCAAGTGATAGAACAAGACAAAATGGTCTCAAGTTATGGCAGGGGACGTTTGGATTGGATATTAGGGAAAACTTCTTCACTGAAGGGGTTGTCAGGCATTAGAACAGGCTGCCCAGGGAAGTTGTTGAGTGAGTATGCCTGGAGGTATTTAAAAGATGTGTAGACATGGTCCTTAAGGACATGGTTTAATGGTGGACTTGGCAGTGTTAGGGTTATGGTTAGACTCAATGATCTTAAGGGTCTTTTCCAACCTAAATGTTTCTATGATTTGTTTAATATATCAGACTATGTGGAAGGTAAAGTGTGCTTTCCTAGGACTGTTTAATCTGATGTTTGGCAGACAGACTGGATTCAAACAAGACCAACTCATTTAAAGGCCAGATGCTTTCTTTTTTTAGAGAGCAATTCAGAAATATTCTCACAACATCTTGATTTAAACATGTAGTTTGTCATATTTGCTATCACTGAGGCTCTACATCAGAGCAAGGCATTGTGTGTAAACAAATACTCATCATTGTAGATCAATCCTGATAGAACTGGAGTGTTAAAATGATCACTCCTAAGTGTTTTGGAAAGAGCTGCATAAAGGTACCTGAGAGAAGATAAAATATAACATTTGCTGTGTAAATAATGAAAACAAATATAGATCACATTTTACAGCTCTAGTAAATAAATAATTTATATGAGTAAAAACAATAAATCCAGAAAGTTAACATGAAAAGCAATTGGTATATCATTAAGAGTAGGAAATTCTATTTCATCAGTATATTTTACACCTTTTAGATATACTATGAAGCAGTTTTTCAGACTTGAAAGGTCAGATTTTGTATTTTGCAACCATTTGTATGCTACAGCTTCCTTAAATACCTCTCAGAGAGTTGCAGTTTCTTCTTACATTTTACAACATTTCTGCTCTTCATTTCAAAGGATTTTTTTAATGTTGAAAAGCATCAGTTGTTTATTCTTGCTTGCTAAATTAAGTCTTTATTTGGAGTGTCCACTTCAGCTGAAGGAATATATTTTCTTGTCTGAATTATTTCTGAGAAAAAGCAGTCAGTGCCCTTCAGTAGGTTCTTCAGTACTTCAATGAGTCTGGCAGTTTTAGAGGAAGATATAAAACCTGTGTCTTCACATTCCTTTCTAATGAAGCTGTGTCCAGAACCCTCACATTTTTTATACACCCTAGATGACATAATTCCTCTTCTCAGTATGGCACCACTGCATCTCCCTTTCCAAGTATCCCCAGCGCTGAAGCCTGCCTAGTAGTAGGTCCTTGACCTCACACTGCATTTGAGGAAAGTTTGTTCTGAGAATATGAAAAAAGCACAAGAAGAGTATCTGGTACAAAAACCACCTCCTTTTTAGGACTTCACTAGCTAGCATTCAGTCAGTTCTCCCAAAAAGGCTCTTAGCTATTAAGCAATTTTTCTTGTTCTACTTTACTGTTAATTTGCCTAAAAGATGTATAGTTTTGTAGAGCACTAGTTTGTATTTTGTCTCTGTGATTGTACTCTTTCAAGATGTCATCCTAAAGTTATGAAAGCTGTCATTGCTGACTGGAAACTATTCTTCTTTGAGAAAAAATGGAATACACTGTAGGCTACTTTTTTATTATAATTTCCATTGTTCTAAATCTATACATCATTAAATTCAAAGATGTCATTCAATGTATAATTGAATTTAGCTCACTTAGTTTAAAAAACAGACAAAATAAGGAAGATTTTTTAAAAAAAATCCACAAACATGATTAAGTTATAGAAAAAATGCGAGTATGAACACAGATATCTCTGAAGAGAATCTAATCAGAATTACATTTCTTAACTATTTTGACAGAATTATAAAAGTTTGTATAAAGTTCATCACACTCTGCCTGTTGTTTCCTCCCTTTTACAAAGTGATTAAGTTCTATGCCAAATAGTTCAAACAAAAGTGAATATATATTCATTTTAGTTTTATTCATTTTGCTTAATATTTCTCTTTCAACAGAAAAATGAATAACTTGGACAGAGGTTGGTTTAGTTTATTAATGTTCCTGAACTTGTGATGATAGTGGTTCTGGGGTGCCTGTCTTGTTCTAAATTTCAGCAAACTTCAAATTTTATGCATTGAGTTAATTTGTCTTCTTCTTGCTCTATACTAAGAACAACCTTTTAACACAGTAGGTAGGTAAAACAATTATATTATTGACACAGGCTTTACTTTCATCAAGCTCAGTTTGATATCCAAAATTTCACCTGAAAACTGCATGCAACTAAAGTTCTACTTGTTTTCTGACAAAGAGTAAACTTAGTCACAGCACTAGTCCTCATCTTTGATATACGGATGGATATATTGTCAAGGAAGATCATAAATGTTTGACATTTCACAATCTTTTAAATATCGTGGCGTTGCTTTGAAAGTCCTCAAGGAGACAAGTTTTCCCCATCATGGAATGCGCCTCCTAACTTCACTGTTCTGAGACATTTGTTCAATTTTTCAATGTCTAGTATGCTAATATATGTCTGTCTTTTTTAGCAGGGAGTAAGACTAAAATTAAATTAAATTAAAATAATTATGTTTGTTCAGGAACTTTCCCAGTTTATATAGTTACACCCATGTATGTGTATGTATTACCCCTGTGGATTCTCCTAGCTAGAATGCAACATTGCAGTAAGTTATGCATATTTTTCCATAAAATCCAGTAGATACAATGACTGCAATACATATCTGATTTCTTTAGTACATCTTATACCATAATAAAATATAAAATGTATTTATTTTTCACAATTTTAAGTATCTGGTGAGCACTCAAAGCACTGTTAAGAAGTGTCCTGGTTTTGTTAAAAACAAGACTAGTTCTCTTTCAGTGATTTTTCTTTCAGCTAAGTTCTTCTAGGTGGCTGCACTTTTCTGAGTTTTAGCCTGCATATTTTTCCTCGGATGCTGTACTCGGTACTGATTAGAAGACCAACGGAATGCTGAAGAAGTTTATGTTTAGATTTATTACTATGGTAGCCAAGAAAGACTGATAAGTTTCCCCATGTTCCATTGTGAGAGGAGCGTGTTTGAGGAGGGGTGGATGGAACAGGTGACTAGAACTGACCAACTGAGGATCAACTGAGTATTCCATCCCATAATCATCATACCCTCTATATTAGAGGGTGATCATGAGGGTCAAGCTCTCTTTGACCATGGCCAGAATCTAGAGAGGACCTTGTTTGTCTGCCTGTGATCTGGAAGGCCTCAGGCCCTGTAATCCCTGCAACCAGTTTTCCGTTTGCTGTGAAGTCCCACCCGTGACTTCTGGAAGTCTGGCCTGCACCTGCTGGAGCCATGCCAGCTCCGCACACCCAGCTCCGCCGCTGCTGGAGTGACGCTAGCTCCACATCGAGCACTCAAGATTGGTTTTGTATATTTTGTATATATTCTCTATTCCTTAGTAGCATCAGTAAAAGCCTTTAAAACCTTCCAACTTGAAGTCTAACTCTCTCTTCCTTCCTCCTTATCTTTCCTATCATCTTTCCGATCTAAAGTAAAGGGATGGCAGGAGGTGAGGGAGTAATAGGGAACGTCTGCCACGGTTTATTGCTGTCTTGCCTTAAACCTTGACAGGAAAAAAGGATCTCTTAGGGCTAATTCTGAATTTATCTATATCCTTAAACAAACTCTACATCAATGTATATTGAAAATGTGCTTTGTATGACTGATGTATTTCAACAGTTCAGTCTCACTGATGAGTATTTGCATACCTACTTGGGCAAAAATTTCTAAAATGAGATTGTTCTTTCTATTTCAGATTGGGTCTTCAAGTTTTTGCTTATTTATGTTTATAAACAAAACCTATTCTGCAAGATGAGCTGCATAGAAAACATCTTTCATCATGCCCACTAAAACTGCAGGGGTTTGGGCCAAAATATGGAAGCTAGTGAAGAGAGATGTATTTCTAGCTAAAGGTGCAAACATGGTGTTTTTTTCCTTTAGCAAACACAGAACTATCTTTGCTCAGTTAATCATCTTCCTGCAAATCAATGACACATTTTTGGTCAGAAAAAACAATATCACTGTGGCAGGGCTGAATTGATACAAAGCAATCTTGAGAAGGAAGGACCCTTGAGATTCAATAGATATCAAAAACTGCTGTGTGAACTTTGAGAGCTCAGTTATGAGTATAATAAATCACAGTATCACAGTAGGTTTGGGATTGGAAGGGACCTCAAAAGATCGTCTAGTCCAATCCCCCTGCTGGAGCAGGAACGCCTAGGTGAGGTCGCACAGGAACATGTCCAGGCGGGTTTTGAATCTCTCCAGCAAAGGAGACTCCACAACTTCCCTGGGCAACCTGTTCCAGTGCTCTGTCACCCTCACTGTGAAGAAGTTTCTTCTCAAATTTAAGTGGAACCTCTTGTGTTGCAGCTTGATCCCATTACCCCTTGTCCTATCATTGTTTGCCACTGAGAAGAGCCTGGCTCCATCCTCGTGACACTCACCCTTTATATATTTATAAACATTAATAAGGTCACCCCTCAGTCTCCTCTTTTCCAAACCAAAGAGACCCAGCTCCCTCAGCCTTTCTTCATAAGGGAGGTGCTCCACTCCCTTGATCATCTTTGTTGCCCTAAGAAATCATATTTGACATCAGTAAAGACAGAAATCTCTGCTGAAGTAGACAAAATCTCTTAAATATTGTATCATTGAAGTTGCATCACAGAATAAAGAGAGTTAAAAAGGACAGTGATGATCAATTTACTTTTTTCAATTTTTAAACTGTAGTTTCAATTTATATGTATTTAAAATGTATAGGTCTACACAAGCAGAAATGGTGTAAAGCATTAATTTATCCTCTTGACAAACTGAAAATGGACCTTCTATGTTATCAAATACTAACTAGGGAAGAACTTTAAGGAAACTATCTGTCAAGGCGGCACCCTGAAGTTAGTTTAGGTAGACAACAAGGTCCAAAACAAAGCTTTTATTCTGGTCAAAAAGGTGCAGCAAATTAACTGGTAAAGAATGGGGGTTTAGCACTCCAGTAGTGTAAATACAGGATCGAATATCAGTTGAGGAAATTACCGGGGTGCAGCAAATAATAACAATGGAGATCCACAATGTGCATACACGTGGATCACAAAAACAATGTCAGAGCCATCTCTGACATCAGAAAACAAATACACGTGTTCATATTTAGGTATGGAATACTCTCACTTTGTCTAGTGAGGAAAAACACCCACAAATCCTGTGAGGAAATATTAAGTAGGTTATCACTCACCCACACGATGCGCTGAGGCAGTCCCAGACCTGGTAGATTACCTTAGGCAGCGATCTTGCCTAAAGGGAGGACTCTCAATGACAGCATTCTTGGCCCACGATTTCAAGAGAACATGGCAAGCGCATGCCTTGGCAGGGGTCCCGTTTATATAGCCATGTCAGAGCTGACTGTGGGCATTCCAGAAGCTTCTCTGCACCCCCACTATGGTTATGGGGTGCCCTGAAACTTCTCAGCTCCTTGGTGCCTCTGCACCCCCTCCTCCTCTCTGTTAAGGACCCTGGCCAACAGGCTCTGGGGTCAAATAAAAGAAGCTGTTAACCCCATTGCAGGAGCGGGGAGATATGTTGAGGGAGCGGGGGATGTGCCTGCACCTTCCATATCAAAGGAAGGGGTGGGGTGGGGGGAGAAGATGGTGTGCAACTGCCTCACTATCCATTAAGTTCAGATAAACAATATATTAAATGAAGTGGTGTTTAAGGCTTCCAAAGGGTTTTAGGAAAAGAGTTTCATTGTCTATCCTCCTTTGACGCAAGAATTTGCACTTGAGAATGCTACCCCTATTTAGGTCTTAAGATCAAGATCTTAATTTTGATTTTTCTTTTCATTTTGCTAAAATGTAAAGTTCTATAAAACTGTATCAGTACTGGTACTTGTAAACTTCATTGCAGCATTGCCAGTTTTAGCATTTCAATCTGGTTTTAAAATCACATTCAGAACTTCTAAATAACATGTCTAGTGTAGATTACATTATTAATTTATCACAAATCCCTAAACATTTTCATTACTGCATCGCTTGCCTTTAAAAATCCAAGATTAGTGCTAAGCATTCCAGATATTCATATGTCTATAAATGACTATTTTATGACAAGACTTTCTCCATTGATAGTAAACATCTAAATAATGTTTCTTTGAAGTATGCAAACTAAGAAAATAATGCTATGTTGTCAGCATAGGCAATATTACGTTATTAATAAGACATAGGTTTAGGTTCTGCCTACAACACTACAGGGCAGTCCATCTTTGACTAAATCTGGTTTAGAGCATTGCAAAGCTGTAGTGGTATACCTGACCTTAAGTTTCAGCATGTAAATGAATTCTATCTGGGGGAAACTCTTAAATGTAGAACACATCAGCAAAGGCTGCTGTACCAGCATCTGATTTCAGAATGCTTCATATATGTAGATACTACAATGTGTGCTCATGCAGACATAAAAAATGCCAAGAAGGTACAGGCTGTGAAACTTTTCACGAGGAGTACAATGCAGAATACATGAAGCAAATAGCTTTCAAAATCTGGTCATTCCATTACAGTTACTTTTTATTTAAATATTCAGTTTAAGATTTTTCTAACATTTTGTAAGAGTTGATTGAATTTCAGTGCTGGATATAACACATTTTGGAGACTAATTTTATTAGATTTTTTAGTTTACATTTAGGTGTAGCAAAGGCAAAATATAATTTTGTAATATTTAATACAAGTGAGCAATTGAACTTAAGCCAGGCTTGCTTGGTGATACAGCAGATAGGCTACTGACTCGATTAAAAAGAAGTGCATGGACTGTTTCACCTATTCACATCTCATGTTAAGCACTGTGTGTGTTTCAGTAACAGTTGTGCTAGGCATAAGTAATAAGTCCTGTCACAGATCGTATCTCCTCTCCAGTAAGGTATGAGAAAGTTTATTCAAACAAATAAACTAGATAAGGAAGTCAGACTCTGATAACTGAAGAGACTGATATACTTAGAGGCCTAAAAGCAACACAGAATTATAGTCATGAGCCATTTGTTGTTTGGGTAAAGTTGTTAGAGCTGCATTTTTTTGCATAGAACTATAATTAATCTTTAAAGTTCTTAAAGTGTGAATGTACTATTTAAAATAATTTTTACTTTATGGAGTTCTGAGATGAAAGGAAGCTGTGTGGTAGCTCTGTAGATAAAGATATTATAATTTCAGCTTTTCCATTTTTCTTAAGTTAAAGAGTAACAAGAACCAAGTTCTCAGATACTGAGTTTTTATTTTTACTTGAGACTTTTCTGAGGTTTGTTGGTAAACAGTAAATACAATTCCAGTTGGGACTCCTTTAATCTCATGTCATGGAGAACAGAGAGCAAGTGTTGTCCTTTTACAGTTCCTCAGACATGTAGGACTCAAAATAATGAGAAACACATTTATCCCATCTAAGTTATTTGAAGTTGCCCAATTTTCTGCTAAAAATTGTCATGGAAGTAGAAAATGTCTACAGATAAAGCAGAGGTGGCTTTTTATGTGGATCAGAGCAGTTAAATATTGCTCTGGATTTACACATAAACTTTCAATGTAAGCACATGACAGATTTGTTTATCCTAACATTACACTTATATAAGCCTTGTATTTAGAGGTTAAAGCCCAGATTAATAAAGGCTGTTAGACTCCTGATTCCTCTTAGGTGCTTATTCCTTCCTGCAATCAGTATGTCTGATGTGGGCAGATGTGGGCGCACTCTGCCTGTGCTGTAAGCTACTTCGTAGAGTAACTGTGCTTTCATAGCAGAGAGCTGAAGTTAATATATTCTGCCTACACAGCTTCTGGTTCTGTTCAGAGCTATTCGTATTTAGTTAAATATGGGCAAAGGAAGCCTTCATCTTTCTCCAAAATAACATTGACGTATCCTGTAGCAAGCACTTAACAACCTCTGAGAAATACTTCCCAAATTACAATGTGTGGACCATTATCACAGAGGTTACTTCAAAGCAGTTAGCAATATTTCCTGAGCAATAGAAATGCCTAGCCTAGAGCTTGAAGGAATTGCTGCTGTTGCTGCTAGTATGGGAATTCTTACCTCTGGTGGTGTGGGAGTCTTCTCACCAGTCATTTTGAGCTACAGGTTACCTTTCTTCTGAAGATGCACTGTGTTTTCAAGTGCTGTGATGTTTGTTAATGTAACAGAAGCTCAAGGTGTTGAAATTAAATTCTAAGCCTTTGCACCAGTTCAGTAAGTGACGAATTTCGGGATTTATTGTTCTTTTGAAGTGAATGCCCAAAAGAGGAGCCTCTCACTGGCTGGGCCTGCTCCCTGACAGACAGACACACTCGAGCTCAATGCTGTTCCTTGGTGGGCCTACAGCCATGTAAAACTGCTAAACTGCTTTGTGTACCATGAGCCAGTATGAGTTAACCATGAGTTCTGTCATTTGGCTTAAACATAACTTGAGATTGCTGTTTATATGAATTAAACATGCTCCTGCTCTCTTTTCTAGACTATCATGGTATTACAGGTGAGATGTTAGTATAAACTGAATGCAGGGAAAAAATTGCATAGGTAAACTGTGTCTGAAAAAAACAATTTACTGAAAATTTGGCTTACAGAACAATTTGTGGCTCAGTGTACCTGTTAACTTTACTATTAATTTACATCCTATTAGTTAGTTCATGTAGGAGTAACTGCTTTTATTTTTGGACCCTGTATGCAATTTATTCCTTTCCAGTTACTAACTTGGTAGTTGAGCATTTATAAATTTTGTTGCTGTCACACAAACTGGTCACAAAACCCAAAATGTTTCATCTACACTTTCTACCCTAGGACAAGGGAAGTAATCGTCCCACTGTGCTCAGCACTGGTGAGGCTGCGCCTCAAATACTGTGTTCAGTTCGGAGCCCCTCACTACAGGAAAGACATTGAGGTGCTGAAGAGAGTTCAGAGAAGGGCAACAAATCTGGTCAGAGGTCTGGAGCACAAGTCTGATGAGGAGCATCTGAGAGAAATCGAGTTGTTTACCCTGGAGAAAAGGAGGCTGATAGGAGACCTTATTGTTGTCTACAACTACCTGAAAGGAGGCTGTAGGATGGAGGGTGTTCTCCCAAGTAGCAAGTGATAGGACAAGAGAAAATGGCCTCAAGTTGTGCTAGGGGAGGTTTAGATTGGGTATTAGGAAACATTTCTTCATGGAGAAGATTGTCAGGTGTTGGAACAGGCTGCCCAGGGAAGTGGTGGAGTTACAATCCATGAAGGTATGTAAAAGATGTTTGGATGTGTTGCTTAGGGACATAGTTTAGTGGTGGACTTGCAAGTGTTAGGTTTATGGTTGGACTCAAAGACCTTGAGGGTCTTTTCCAACCTAAATGATTCTATGATTTTATGATTCTAACAGTATTCTAACAAATGTAGGGTCACGTGATTGGTCACCTGTAAAACAGGCAAAATGCAAAAACTAAATGTTCTTAGTATATATAACAGTTGATTCAGACATTAGTTTTATACATAGAAAATGCTGTATGTATGTCTTTGGTCTCAGTTAAGTGCCATAATACCTTACAGTTGCTATGGTAACTAGAGAGCAGCTGAGGTTTATTTTTTCTATATTTAGAAAAAAAATTCTAAAATATCTAAACCGGTTAATCCTCAATACCACTGAGAAAATTTTACCTAGAAGGGAGCTATCAATTATGTGATAAGTGCCTCTAGTTCATTGTGAGACATATCTACATGGGGAAACCTACAGACTGGAGTGACAGCTTGTGTAAACTGCATAGCCCATGGCCATGACAGGTCACATGAATTCAGGTGTAGCTCCAGGCTAACTTGAGCTTCTAGATTGCAACTAGCTTGGCAAGTTTGTACAAGGCACAGGCTAATTATGCATATTTCTACCTGCAGCTGACAGTACAAATACTTTGAAGTTTCATCTGGACTTCTAATTTGTGAAATGGTTGGTCTCCTAGGTAATTGAGGCATTACAGATGTACCCAATACAGTGTTCATTCAGCACAATTTGCTGCATACACCGCTGCAGAACACAGTGCAAGGGTTACTGGTCTCTTTTACTATGGGCATATCAGAAAACCCTCAAAATGGTGACAAACCATGGAAAGTAAGGTGTCACAGACAGTTTGACCTGATTAATCTTAGCTGATCTGAAGCTTTTTAGGGAAAGGCTGCATGTTAGACACCTTTTACCACAAACAAAATGCAAAAATGTCTACATTAATGAGAATTCTGATTTTTAAATCAAGTGTGAAATGGAAATCAGTTTATGTGAGGTTGAAAGGCAGAACCAGTTGAAAAGCTCTCCTGTACTCTCTAGAAATCTGGTTGCTTATTTCTGCAAAGGTGATTACACTGAATAAGTTTTGAGGGGTTTTAGGTATTTCAGAGTTGTTTTTTCAGTACCTGGGGTACTGAAACACATACTATGAGCATTGATCATGCAACATATCTTACCTATGCTTAAACACTTTGCTAAAACTACATATTTCGTAGGAACTTTGTCTTCAGAAATCATATCATTGTGCAGCTAAGTAAGATGTTTAATTTGTAGATTCAGTTAAACTTGTAAGGACACAAAGACCAACTTGTACAAAATCAGCTTTCTCTCCTAAGTTTTACTGCAAGTCTCCAGCTGAAAGCCTGCATAGCAAATGGTGCATCTATAGCTGCATACAGATACTTGCGCCTATCACTAAGGAGTCTGGAAAAAAATGTATGTTCTCTAGCTAAAATAAGTTCTTTAGATAGTTATTTTCACTATTACCCCCCACTTCTTAAAAAAGTTGTTATTTTAAGTCCTTTTGCCTGTTTTTGTGGTATACTTAGGGCATATTAATACTGATTTTTTTTTTTCTATTTGAATTTTTTTTTTCCAAATATGAGTCAGGGTTCAAAAGAAACTATAGAAATTAGGCAGGATGACTGCTTAAATTGTAGTTATAGTTAACAATGGAACCCTTAAGATTACTAGTTATCTAGAGATCTATAATATAATTACCAGCTTTGTCAACCTGTCAGTCTGTTTTGTCAGTCAAGTCCAGTGTTGCACATAGTGCTCTGTTGAAATACATGGAGCTCATTCTCTGAAGGATAGGAATATTTTCTTTCCATATTTCAATCCCATGCATATTCTGTAAATGACAAAAAGGTAGATTGGATGTAAATATATATAACATGCAGTTTTATTCTTTAATTGGTTTATAGTGTCTCTTCATCCAGAGCAATTTCAGAATCTGTGTTTGCATTTTTTCAATAAAGATGGATACTGAATGGACATCATTTTGAAGAAGAGGATATGACTGGGTTTGCTCTACATAAGTTCCATATACATTTTAAATGCAATTCTATTTCCCTACAATGTAGGTTTTTTTCCTAGAAGGACAACAGATAAAGAAATATGGGAAGAGAGTTTCCACTGGCTATCTCAGCGTCTGTAGTCAGTTTGATGTTATGAGTTCCAGTAATGTTAATATGTGGCAGCTGATGGCTCTTTTCTGAACAGGTTTCCTCAGTAAAATACAAGATGGTGTCTGTGTGATTCTGATATTCTACAGTGTCAATGTGCATGCTTATATTCAGTACAAGTGATCAATAAAAAGAATATGTGTCCACTGTAGTAACTAGAAGAGGTCAGCATATGCATTCTTGAAAAAAATTGTGCAATACTCTGGTATCTTACAAAGTCATTCCAAGCCATTGTGTGGAAATGGCAGTGTCATATGCAAGCCATTGTGTGATGAAAAAAATATAATCTAAATATCTGAGTCTTATCAAAGCTGACATTTTAAAACTTATTTAATGGAAGGTGAACTTGAAATTATATTTGTTTTTAACTTGCGCTAGTCTCTACTAGTAGTCTCAGTTTCACAGGGTTACCTAGGAAACTAAGACTGGTATGGATTTTGTGATTATAAGGAAGGAATAGATTTAGAAAGTGCAGCTGCTTTCCTCCATAGCTGCTGAACTTGTCTTTTCTCACTTGTGTTTTTTAAATGGAAACATTTCTCCACCTGCTGGCTCTAACGAAGTTATTGCAGCCTTCCAAGCGGAGAACTACGTATAAACAATGTGTATTACACAATGGATTTCTTGTATAATAAAAGCCCGTTTAGGATTGATAGCATTTTTATCCTAACACTCCAAAACTGCTGCATTTGTAGTAAGCATTTTTTTGGAGTAGTATAGCCTAGTTTTAACACATGCAATCTAGGGAATTGGATTTATTCCAACACATAACATTTCCTCACGTATCTCTATTACAAGTGAGACAATATTGTGAAGGCAGCCTGTGCTGTTCAGTTGCAAGTAAATTATTTATGACAAATACCTAGGTGCTTCCAGTGGCTCAGACACCTACCTGTATCAATTGTACAATATGCAGAAAAAGTTTTAGACAGTAGGGTAATAGACAGTAAGGTAATAATAGGTAACTGACCCTGATAGGTCAGTTCATAGTGAGTGACAATTTCAGGGTTTTTTTCTTTTGCATTTTCCAGCTCAATATTATGAGATTGAATATCTATTGTCTTGAAGGAGTTGGTATATATTCAGTATAGCACTCAGCACTCTTTACACCTTATCAGGCACTCTTGTATGAGGTAGTGCCCTGTGATGAAATTACCTGGTCCAGGAGTAATAGTGCATAGAAAAATGTAAGTAAAGCCTCAAGAGTGTAGGAGACCTCCTATGAATGTGGATGCAGCTGTGTAAATTTCGTTTTGGAACACATTGACCTTTTGGTTTCTTCTGCCTGTCCTTCTGCTGAACACGTTTGCACACTGTGAAAAAAGTGCCACTATCCTGCAAAATGCCATGCAGAGTACAGGAGGAAAACACTACTGGATGCTTGTTTGTATGCTTTGCACTCTACAGATAATAAAAATAATCTCATTTTACTCTTGGTACTTGATTTCTTGATTGATTTAAATTACCTTAAGGCTCCTGCTACCAAAAACATTACCTTTCCTGTATATTTCGGAACACTTAATGGACAAAATCATACTTGATCTAAACCTGACTGGTTTTGGGAATTTCTATTTTTTAGTTTCCAGCAAATCAGATCTATGACTTGGCTGACTGCAGAAGTGCATGAGCTGAAGAGCTGGAGGAGGATGGAAGACAGAGAGTACACAGGGAAGAAGATGGAAAAATCTCCTCCAGCAGCTCAGGTTTAGACCGGCTTTTGAAAATACATCTTTCTTTAGGAAGAAATTTGGGTTTCATACAGAACATCTAAATGCAGGCATAATTCTTTGAAATCAGCTGTCTACTCTTTATGTAGAAAAGAAAGGTCTTTTTTTTATTCATATAAGGTGTTACTCTTTATACTATACAAGCTAGTCTGCCTCCTTAATGGTCCCCCTCAGGAGAAAAACTGGGAACAGAAGGCCCTCCAAATAAGTATGTATGAAAATTATGCAATCCTAAAATTTTAAGATGAATGTCAGTGTTCATTTTTTACAGAGATAAACAGCTATCTCATTCTCAAATCTGAATTAAAGAACCACTGTGCCTGACAGTAATTGATCCCAGATGATCTTATTATCTAGGACAGTCTGTGGATTTTGCTAAGAAATAGAAGTCCTTTCTTCAAGAAACAGGAGGGAAAAAAAAAATAGAGAAAGACTTCTATTGTTATCTGTCTTGGCTCTTTTGAGTTTTAAAGTTGCCTCCATGCTCTTTTTTAATTAGTTTTTGCAAGCCTGAGGTCAAATGAGGTGCAGAGCTGGCACATGAAAAGAAACACCAGAGGTCAATTAACATCATTAAGTCACTATCAAACTCATCTGGAAAAAATGAAAAGAATTTTTTTTTTTTTTTTTTTTTTTTTTTTTTGGAAATACTTTTGGAGAATAAGCATATGCTGAAGGGTACACATTTTCATGGACTAGCAAAGGCATGGCTGCTCTAAGTAATGACTGTGTTTCATGACGAAACAGATGACGTGTTAGTTGGTGTTAGTTGAAAGATAAATAGTCAAAAAGTCTTTCAAGTATTTTTATTCTCAGCTTAGGTTTTTCATTTTCACTTATTAATGTAGCTCTAAAATCTAGCCATATGTATCTATCTATACATAAAGAAGAGCAAAAGAAATATCATTCTTCAGGAAATAAGTTAACTCTCTCTGATATTTTCTTTAAATGTATCTGTCTTTGTTCAAACACAAGCTTCCAGTAATCTTAAAGCATATCTTGTTGCCTTAGCCTTTTTAAGTATGTGTGCAGCTACAAACAAGCCCACTTAAACAGTATCTCATATCTTTCTGCATGTCAGGTAGCTAAAATGATATCTTTAACTATGGTGATATCTCCAGCATAAATGCACCCTCATGTCACAATAGATATTTTTGTAGCTTTATATTTGAAAAATTTAAGTTTGTCTGATTTATCTATAAGGAACAGATTTTGCTTCTTCCAGATTGCCTTAATGGTATACTGAGAAAAATTACGAGTTGTTTGAATTGAATCTCCTTGTCTGTTTATACGCCTTGATCAATTTACCTGCATTTACTGTAGGGGCAATGAATAAGTTTGTGGACCATGTAGGTTCATGAAACAAACATTATATTCAGGAAAATAAGTTAGTTCATGTAATCTTTTGTAGTGGGGGCTAATTATTTTGGCCTCATTTTTTGCATGTATCAGGACAAATAGTAGATTATTATCATAAGGAATTTAGAATTTTCTTAATGGAAGTTGGTGTGCAAAGAGTAAAATATTACTTCCCCGTTAGAAGAATTTAAATCTTGGGTCTGAGCACAGATATATTGTATCTTCCATCAGTTTAACATTTCTGTTTTCATTTCAAGCTATTTTATCAGAAAACTTTTTCATTTGAGGAGTTATAAGGTAAAATTTGGGATAATATTTTCTAAAACAATTTAGGAAAAAAAGAAAAACAAGTATTGCTCTCTTCCCAAGACTAAAAGAAAAATCAGGCTATGATGTGAAGTCCAGACCAGCTGAGGAAGAATAAGCACTTTCAACATTTAAGCACTTTGGATTACATCCACTATTATTAGGCTCTTTAGTGAAATATTTCTGATGAGAAATGCTGGAATTCTCAGAGTCTTTTATGAAACTGGGGTAGCTTCTGAAATGGCATTCTGCACTGCTTCGTTAAAATATAGCTCTGGACTTTTTTACCACAAAAGCATACCCATTGTTAGGAAGTCTGATGGATTATCTGAACTGACTGACGGAAACAAGGTAAAAGTTTTTAAAAAGGTTATTTTGGGAGGAAGTTGCCTGTATACTAATATGTTCCATATCCTTTCACAGGAAAGACAAGGATATTATCTTCAGGTAATAGATAGTGAGCAGAGGAATACCTAGGCAGCCCATATATTTAATATCTGTAAGTAAAAGAATGGTATTTATTATCTATTTAAAATTTAAGGATCTAAACTTTAATATGACATTATTATATCCATGAAAAGAATTCATCATTGTGAAATTATTAATGAAATTTCTTCTGGGTCAACAAGCTAAAAGTCAGGAAATTCTATCCACTTATAACTGTGGTTGTTATTCTGTGCTATTCCAGCACTTTTGCCCACACTGTAACTCAAGGTTTTATGGTTCTGTGATTCAAACCATGATATATCCTAGAGTCCAAGTTTAAAATTCATGTCATTTACATTATTCTTTAGACAGAATTTCAAATATTTTCCAAAATCATTGAAAATAAGGAGAGAAGTGTCTCTGGAGACAAAATCAGCTGCTACTTGTGTTTATCTAAATGAACTTTGAGTGAATACATGATCAATATTTGAAGGACTTTCAGGAAATCCAAGTGTCAAACAGTTTATTTTATTCCAGTCAATTTTTCAATTATTTTGCCATGGACAAATGTCAATGAAACTTTTTAAACCATTTTTTGCCATGATATGTTTTTGACAAAAGAAAACAAAAAAAACTATTAAAATCCTATAATTAACCTTCCTGTAAGAACGTCAGTATTTTGGGAATTTTTTGGTTTTGTTCATTTATTAGCCTCGAATAATTTTTGGCTTTTCAAAAATCCTTCCCTGCAGTACTATTTTCCTTCACTTTCAAAGGTACATAAGAATTTCTCATAGAATTTGTTCTGTTAGTAGTTCACGTAAATTCTTGCTTGTTTAATCAACTTTTAAAAATCAAGTTTTAAAAAAACTTGAACATAGAATTGTATTACAATACTTCAATTAAAAAAAATAATGAGCAGTTGCAGGTTTTTTTAGTAATTAGTTCATTTTCAATACTCGATGTCCTCTAACACCTCTTCTAGTACTGAACTAAGTGTCCTTTCCTGTTACAGAAAGCACTTGAAGGCAAATGTATCTCCATCTGTTGCGTAATTATTTTGGGGTGCAACTTTGAATAACAAAAAAAATGGTCAAACTACTTCTCATTTTACAAAAGTGGTGAGGACTGAAGTATGTTATCTAAACTACTTATAGAAGTCTAAAACATGACAAGTTTTCGAAGTCGTTGATGAAGTGAGTAAAGCGTTTTTTGCAGATACTTCAGGCTTGGCATCCATTTTTTGGCATGTATCTCACCTGAGACTTATTTCAGAATTCAATCTGCTCTCTTCATTTAGAAAGGCAAGCACTGCACTCTAAAAGTTATACATAACCTATAGCCTGGCCTACAGAAGAAATTTGATGTTCCAGAAGACCTATTTTCCACAGGTCATTGTGTAGACATTCATTCTTTATTGGATTTTAAGGAAAGTTTGCTTCTCTGGGAATAAAATTAAGAAAGATTAAACTATACACTTTTTACAAGATCTCATAATTAGATAATGCTATGTTACTTCTAATAAGATTTGTAACAGTTGTGGTTAGATCTGTAACTATGTTGGATACCGAAGTTCATTTTTGTCTGTATAAATAACACAGCAGGCAATGCAATCAATCTGCCCAATTATATTGTGCTAAAAATCCAGTTTACAGGCTTGTTGTTATTGTTGTAGTTTTAGGGTCTAATTCTACAACGATGGATAATTTCTGACTTTACAGAGATGACACATGAAAATATGCATGACTATTTCCCAAATTGTGTCTTTACTCACATCATTACATATATGGCTCTGGAAGAAAGTGCAAAACCTTACTTTCATTTGAATCATGGTTTGGGTTGGAAGATATTACCCTATTCTTCATGAGGCTAAAAAATTGGTATGTATGCAGTAAATTTTGTGTATTTAGTTGAGTAACTGAAATAGGTTATTAAACTCATAGAGAATGAGTTCTTGGTAGAAAGGACTGTAAGAAAATGCAGTATTTTTTATTATCCACATATACAATTTGATTTGGGACCCATTGAAGTTAAACATGTTAATTGTAAATGGGTACTAGGATGAAAGAGACAATTTGAAAACATGCAAATTTTGATTTATTGTTATCTCAACACACAAACAGGCATCTTATTAACTTCAATCAGAGAACAGAATAAAAACAAGGTATGTCTGACATTCTGGAAAAAAAAACCACAGTTCTTACACTGCAGTCATCTGCGATGAAATCATTAAACTAAGTAGAATTCACTGTTAGCAAGTTACTAACTGGGAATTAGGTTCCAGAATTGTCCTGTATTCTTCATACACTTGAGTTGGATAATGACATTTATGTAGCTTGCTACTTAGGAACTTGGAAAACAAACTCTTAGAGGCAACAAAGCAATTCCTGACAAACTCTGCCCACACCAAGCAGCTGGTCCCAGGAAACAGCACCTGGTCCAGAACAGCTGATCCTGGAGATAGAAGAGAGAAAAGGGCAGAAAGGCCCAGAGGGCTCTGCAAAATGGGAAGATGGCAAAAAGCTGAATTAATGAAACTCCCAAACAGAACTGCCCAAACAGGTCTCCATCCTGACCTTGTTCCAAGCTGGAAGATCCCAACTCTCCTTAAATATAAAAGGTCATGAGATTTAAGAATCATGTCAAGGAATACAGTCGTTCATACAAGTAATGCAATGGATGAATGGAAAACTTGAATATTATCCTTCCTTTAAACAAAGGAATATAGAATTTCTGAGTTAGAGTTTATTAATTAGCGTACTTATGTCATGGGAAAATATTAGGCAAATAATTAAGGAAGGTTTAGCTGAATTGATAATAATAACAGTCTTGAATATCTCAAGTTAACAATTAAAGGGCAAATACTTAAAGGTAAAATACTTCCCATTCCTCTATCATATTTGAGTAAACTACTCTGATTTTCACGTCTTGAAAGACACATTAGTGTCTTGAAACATATGTTAGCATTAGTGTGCTAATCTTATTAACATCTTGCACCTCAAAGTACCAATAGAATTAAGTTTTTGATGTTTTATTATGTATATTTTCAACAGTTGGTTAACTGACACTCAATAGGCAATAATGTGAGGTTCCCATACACAGCTTCAAGATGGCTATGTGAACAGAACACACAAGCTACGAGGATAGGCTGGCAGTGTGGAGGCTGGACCTGCTCAGGCCGACAAAGAGGTGGCTAAGGGGCCACCTTGTTGCAGCCTATGACTACATGAAAGGTGACTTGCAAAGATGATGGTCCCAGACTCTCTGTGGTAGTGTCAGAAAAAAAATAATATGGAACAACATTTAAAAACCATGACTGAAACTGCTTGAACTGGACACTGGAAAAAAATGCTGTGAGAACAGTGCAACACAGGAATAGGTTTCCCAGGGAGTTATTGAGTCACCACCCTTGAAAATTTTGAAGACACTGGCAAAGCCGTGGCTATATTATGATATTGGTTATCATCACATTTTGAGTGGATGGCTGGACTACACAACCTCTTCCAGTCAATGCTCTTCTGATCCCATGGTATCATTCAAATATGATTTGCCTAACACTTTATGGAAGTAAAAACAAAATATAAATGTTAATGTGAAAAGGGTTTGATCTAATAGATTTCTATTTATCTGTTACTGAACTAAGAAGGAAATGAAAGTTTGCAAATGTTCTTTATTTTCAAAACAGTGAAACTAATCATTCTGCTTCAGCTAAATTCCAGTAGGAGTATTCAGAATTTTCTCCTGGAAATGTACTTACCTTTTTCTTTTTTGTAAATGTTTGATTTTTATCTCTGACATAAGTCTGATTTGTTGTCCTTATGATGCTTTTTATTGTCTGGCATAGATGAACATATAGATTTAGTATGTGAATTCCTGATAATTTGTTTTGATTTGTACTAGCATTGATAATTTTTTTCCCTGTTTTGGAGCAAAAAACAATAGATTTGTGAGAGGAAAAGACAGGAGTCAGTAATAATTCTAGGATTTCCAATTAAACTGTTATGCTCTGGCTTCCTAGATAATTGTCATAACTCAGTATAACAGAGTGACTGCATTGGTAGATAATAGAAGAGCAACTGATATCATCTATCTTGACTTCTGTAAGTCTGACGTTGTCTCATACAATGTCCTTGTCACTAAATTTGAGAGACATGGGTTTGATAGACTATTTAGTGGATAAGAAATTGGCTGCATCCATGTCCAAATGGAGACCAGTGACAAGTCTCGCAGGGATCTGTACTGGGACCAGTACTGTTTAATATCTTCATCAGTGACATAGTGAGACTGAGTATGGCCTCAGCAAATTTGCAGATGACGTGAAGCTGAGTGGTACAGTTGATATACTTGAGGAAAGAGATGCCATCCAGAGAGACCTTGACTGCCTTGAGAAGTGGGCCCATGTGAACCTCATGAGATTCAACAAGGCCAAGTGAAAGGTCCTGAACCTGGGTTTGGCAATTTCTAATATTTCTACACAGACTGGGTGAAGAATGCATTGAGAGTAGCCTTGCAGAGAAGGACTTGTGATCATTGATAGAAAAATAAAACATTAGCTGGCAATGTGTACTCACAGCCCAGAAAACCAGTGGTACCCTGGGCTGCACAAAAAGGAGCATGGCCAGCAGGTCAAGGGAGATGATTGTCCCCCTCTACTCCACTCTCACGAGATCCCACCTGGAGTACTACATCCAGCTCTGGAGCCCCCAGTACAAGAAAGATATGGACATGTTAGAATGAGAGCAGAGGAGTGCTATGAAAATGATTAGAGGGCTGGAACCCCTCTTCTACGAAGAAAGGTTGAGAAAATTTGGGTTGTTTAGTTTGAAGATGGGAAGACTCCAGGGAAACCTTATAGTGGCCTTTCAATACTTAAAGGGGGCTTATGAGGAAATGGAGAGGGACATTTTACAAAGGCCTATAGTGATAGGACAAGAGGCAATGGTTTTAAATGGAAAAAGGGTAGATGCAGACTGAATATAAGGAAGAAATCGTTTACTGTGAAGGTGGTGAGACACTGGAAGAGATTGTCAAGAAGCTGTGCATGCCCTACATTTGGAAGTGTTCAGCGTCAGGTTGGATGGGGCTTTGAGCAACCTGAACTAGTGGAAGATATCCCTGCATGTGGCAGAGAGGTTGGAACTACATGATCTTTAAAGGTCCCTTCCAACCCAAACCATTTTATGATTCTATTATAATAGTGAAGGGTGACACGGGGATGCAAGAAAGATGGACCATAACAGATTGAATGTCTTTGTATTTGGTCTGTGTTGTTCGGTGAGGTAGAATATTTCCATAGGAATGCAGGATTTAGCCAAATTATTTGCTGTACTCTCTGACTTCTTTTGCTGATGCGCAAATCACTCTCTTAAAATCTTTTAAACTCTCAGCCTAAAAATGTAAGGCAGGAAAGTATGAAAACAAAGCAGGCTATCCAATTCCCTTGATTTCCACTGAGATGTAGATTGACATTTACATTCAGATGTAAATGGCATCTGTGGCTGCTCTGTGTGTCTCTGTATTAAGCTTTTCTCCAGTACATAACATTTCTAATATTGTGAAACCTTATAATTTTTGGAGTTCCTGATCTCATATCTGATTTACAGGCACCAAACTAGAACAAATGAATTTCTCTTTGCAGTTGAATAATCTTGCTGAATAATCATAACGGGGTGGGGGATAGACAGCTGGATTAAAATGGATTCTCAGGGGTGGGAAATAAGGTTTACCAAAAAGTGAGGCAGAGAATTCTGAAAGGATTCAGAGAAATCTGTTAACAATTCAGCCTATTTAAGTCTTATCAGCTTTGGAAGAAAGACATCTAGAGGCTAAAGCTATAGATGAGAATGTAGATGGGTCTAGTTGCCCATACAGGTGTAAATTGTTAATGACGTCAAGATTAGGTTAAAGCAGGCAAGGACATATCACATTATTTAGTAGGCTTATAGTATATGACTAGTCTGTAGGGTACATATGTTTGCTTGCTGCCCTGGGCAGTGTAAATAAAGAAAACCAAAAATCCTGTAATCTCTTTCATGTTTAAAAATAGACCCTCAAATGATCCTGTCATGAAAGTCTGGGTTTCTTTGAAGATGACAGTATTAACAGTTTAATTGAAGCAGCGCATTTTCCTGGAGATACTTCAGCGTATATTTTCAAAAATATGTTTAACATCATAATTTTCCTTAGTAAGTGCCAATATTAAATATAGAATATATGCATAAAGCATCTGCAAAGGATTAATACATAAGTAGAAAGAAAACCCTACTAGTGACAGGGTATTTTTTAATTTGAGCTACAGTTGCTTTATATAGATTCAGTTTTAGCATGAAAGTTTCAACAATTCTTTTTTTTTTAAAGCATAATTTCATAGTTTTCAAAGAGTGCAATCAGTTAAAAAAATATATATGTAATAGCTAAAGTCACTTTTTTCTTATGAGGGGCTTTTTATGAGTACATTTCAATATCCTGTTTGTGACAAAGTTAGAACAATTACATGGCCCATGTTCTTAAATGAAAATATGTCATGCTGGATCCAGCAGCACAAGAGAGATGAAGCTGCTGCAGCTCTGTGTCCCCAGGTCTAACCAGTAGCAAGACTGAAGATGTAATCCCAATGGGCACACACACTCAGAGCATGTGTCTTAGACCACATATATCCATGGCCAGGCATATAAGTCACAGACAGACACTCAGAGCACTCACATGAACACAGATAGAGCCCTCTCATCTTGCTCTCCTCTCTGACCGGACAGGGTGAAAGGCCACTGGTGAGAACTGTGGGAATATAATGGAAGATTGGTGAGAGAGATTGAAAACATGCTCAAGTGACTTGCACCTGGACTGCAGAAAAACACATATATCATGCTAATTGTTGTTTAGCCTTGTGTGCTTGACAAGTATAACCTCTGTGTTTAGATAACACAGGCCTGTGATGGACTCAGAGACACCTTATTGAACATGCTTGAGATTCCTGCTCCACTGTGAGGAAGATCGAAGCACAGTGGAAAAACTATGCCTGTGTGAATCGTTGAAATGCAGGTGAAAACAGCATATTTGGGGGTCTAACACAGACTGAGCATCTCCGTGCCTGCATCCCTCTTTGTGTGTCTCTGCCTTGGTGTTGTTTCAGTGATCCCCCAGTTTGCAAGGTAACAAAAATGCATTTACTTTTTGTATTTCATTTGTGGATTTGTGGTTGTTCCTGTGTCCTGACTGTGCCAGCTAACACAAGAACAAATATATGTATATGTACAAGGTGGATCTCTCCAGCAGCTGGGCTGGCTCAGTCTGCACAGTTGCTGGCTCCTGGATCTATGTCCCCAGGTGTGCTGGCACCTGGACATACAAAGCCCTACTCCACTTGGTTATACAGACTGTTGTGCACACACACACACACCCCCCTAGACCTGGTGGGAGACTCCTCTGTTCCCACAGCTGACCCACCTAGGCTTTGCTGAGATAGCCCTGGGAGGAGCCCAGACAAGGTGTTTGTTCCTCAGGCATCTTTGGCTGAGGTTCCCACCTGCTTTTGGGTACCTATGTGCTATTTTGGGCTAGTGGAGATGGGCCTTTGATGGGCCAATGGCTCTTCTATGATGAACTTAGTGTATTATTTGGACTCCACTCCTGCCGTTGTCTCTCTGCTAGCTTGTGGTGAGCTTTTATTACATGACCTAATGCATTTCCTCTGTTTTCACCTGTGAAATAAGGATTTTGAATAACTTTTACAATGGTCTTTGCATATCTTTCTCAGTATGTGTGGTTATACAATACACGTATATCCACATTTGCATGAGTAGATATACCTTAAAGACCTGTTCAGTCACAAGGGGAACCTATATGAATAATATTAATTTTCCTTCTGTTGTGCAATTACTATTAAATTGTGGGGAGGGAATTTATTTCTGCATCTGACAACACATTGACTTTCTCCTTTTGTTGTTCATTTCCTCATTTTCTCTCACAGAAGAGAAAGGCTAAGAAGTTTATGTTGACTGACATGATATAGAATGTATGCATTTGTTTTGCATGGTTACCTATCTATGTTTTGAAATCTCAGTGTAAGATTCCTAATATTAATCTTATTCTAAAAATTCTTAAATGTCAGTCCCTCTCCACCCTGAATTCCTTAAACAACAACAACAAAATATTCATTTTGTCTTGTCTCCCTGTGACACTCTTTGCTTTTAGTCTTGAATGACTACCAAATAAACCTGCACATTTTGGGGAAAATACTGAGTTTATATTCGTTATTAAACTTGATCACATCTGATAGCACTAAGTACCTGCCTCAGGAAGTTGTCACCAGTGCATCCAGAAACATCAAGGATTGGTTTTGCCATTCTTGGTTGTTCCTGCAGCAGAATTTGGGTGCTTAAAATCCTCCATGAGGACCATGCTGGAGATGAACTTGGCTAGGGACAGAAATAATAAGGCCTTCTTCAGGTTGTGGCAGTTGCACTTCCTCCCCTGGGAACTGGTGTGGCAGTTGCATATCCCCCTCTGAGAACTAGAGCCCTCAATGGGGCAGTTAATTGCTCTTTTGTGGAACCCAGAGTGGAACCCAGTTGACAGGGTCGTTAGCAGAGGAGGGGCCCAGAGAAGCTGGGAAGCTTCTGGAATGCCCACAGCCAGATCTGATCAGACTATAAATGGGGCTCCCACCGAAGATTCCTTTTGTATAGTCTTCTCAGAACAGTGGGTGTACTGAGACACAGCCCTCCCCTTAGACTGGAATGCCATCTAAGGAAACTTCCCGGAACTGGGAGCACCTCACCTCCTCATTTGGGTGAGTGATAATTTACTGAATATATCCTTGAATGAGTACATGCCTAACCAGGCACGTGTAAGTCCTTGCCTAACCAGGTGAGTGTGAGTCCTTGCCTAACCCAGGCGAGTGATGCAGGTACATAGGACAACAAAGGAATATGAAAGAAACTATACCCCTCCTGATGAGTGGAACAGGAGACGTGGCTGCAACTGCTATGGAGAAGGCTGAGGTACTCAAAAACATTTTTGATTGAGTAACAAACCAACAACACCTTGGCCTTCGCCAGGAAGTGCTATAGCCATGCCACCCAGTTCACAGACCCCAAAGGCAAGGACCAGGAGAATGAAATACTACGGTAGAAGATCAGGTTCAACACATTCTAAGGAACCTGGATGTGAACATGGCCATGGAACCTGATGAGATGCATCCCAGAGTCTTGATGGAAATTGCTGATGAAGTTACTAAGCCACTTTCCATCATATTTGAAAAGTCATGACAGACTGGTAGAGTTCCCATTGCCTGGAAAAGGGGAAACATAACCCCCATTTTTAAAAAGGAAAAAAGAACACCCAGGGAACTACAGGCTGTTTGGTTTCCCCTGTGTTCCCAACAAGATCATGGAGCAGATCCTCCTAGAAACTACATTAAGGCACATGGAAAACAGAGAGGTGACTGGTGACAGCCAACATGGTTTTACTAAGGGCAAATCATGTCTGACTACTTACCTAGAATCACAGAATGCCCTGAATTGGAAGAAATCCACAAGAATAATCGAGTCCAACTCCTGTTCCCACAGAAGACAACCCCACAGTTCACACCATGTGTCTGAGGGCATTGTCCAGTTTCTTCTTGAACACCATTAGGCTTGGAGCTGTGCCTACCACCCTGGGGAGCCTGTTCCAGTGCTCCACCACCCTCTGGGGGAAGAACCTTTCACTAATATCCAACTTCAATCTCCCCTGGCACATCTTCCTACCATTCCCTCAGGTTCTGTCATTGGTCACCTGAGAGAGAAGAGGTCAGCACCTGCCCTTCCTCCTCCCCTTGTGAGGAAACTGTAGAGCGCGATGAGATCTCCCCTTAGTCTCCTTTTCTCCAGGATAAACAAACCAAGTGAATTTAGCTGCTCCTCATATGGCTTCTGGTCTAAACCCTTCACCAACTTCATGGCCCTTTTCTGGACACTCTCCAGTAGCTTAATATATTTTTTATACTGTGGCACCCAGAACTGCACACAGTGCTCCAGATGAGGCCACACCAGTGCAGAGCAGAGTGGGACAATCACCTTCCTTGCCCGGCTTATGATGCTGTGCTTGATGCACCCCAGGACATGGCTGTCTCTCTTGGTTGCCAGGGCATGCCCTTGGCTCATGTTCAACTTGCCATTGACCAGAACCCCCAGACCCCTCTCCTTGGTGCTGCTCTCCAGCCTCTCATTCCTCAGTCTGTGTGTCTCCCCAAGGATGGTTGAGTCCTAGGCGCAAAATCTGGCACTTCCCCTTGTTAAACTTCACATGGCTGGTGATTGCTCAGTTCTCTGTTTTGCCTAAGTCCCTCTGCAGGGCCTTTCTGCCCTCGAGAGTGTCAACAGCTCCTTGCAATTTTGTGTTATTGTTGAGCTTATTTAGTATTCCATCAAGTCCTGCATTCAAGTAATTTATGAACCTTGAAGAGTGCTGGCCCTAAGATGGGTCTCTACAGAACTCTGCTAGTGCCTGATCGCCAGCTTGACTTATCCTCATTTACTACAAACCTTTCAGCCCAGCCCATCAGCCAATAGCTTACCCACTTTATTGTGTATTTGTCCAGCAGGATACTGTGAGAGACAGTATCAAAGGCATTACTGAAATCCAAAGTGATCATGTCAACTGGCTTTCCTTGGTTGACTGGGTGGTTAACTTTGTCATAGAAAGAAATTAAATTTATTAAGCAGGACTTTCCCCTCATGAACCTGTGCTGGCTGGGACCAATGACTGTGTTGTTTTTCAGGTGTTTTTCAATAACTCCCAGAATAATCTTCTCCATAATTTTGCCAAGTAGAGAAGTGAGATTGACAGGTCTGTAGTTGATGGGGTCATCCCTGTTGCCCTTCTTGAAGACTGGGACAATGATTGCCATCCTCCAGTCAACTAGGACCTCTCCAGATTCCCCAGAGCACTGAAAACTCATGGAGAGAGGTCTCACTATGACATCAACCAGCTCTTGCTATGACATCATTGTTATGACATAAGTCTCACTATGACATCAGTACCCTCAGATGAAAAAAAAAAAAAACAACAACCAACTCATAGAAGAAATAATTTTTCAAAAGATTGTGATTTTATTCAGTTTGGGCCAGTTTTTATTCAGCACAAAACTCTACTTGTTGTGTACATGCTTGTCTTTCAGTTCCACCCTTTAGTCCCTGCTGAAAATTGTTGGAGCACCCGAGCTTTCCAGTGGGTCACTGAAGTTTTAATGTGGTTGAGGGGCCACAGGAAGTAAAAACATTCTCCCTTAAGTACATTTCCACAGGTCTGAAATGTTTGCCTTATTTGTATTAAAAAAGGAAACTTGGAGTGAGACAAATAAACTTGCAGAGATGCAAGCATAGTAAGAAATGACAGGAAGCATTAGAGTAAACCAAGGTGTTACTAAAAAAAGGAGGATTTTAATGTACCTTAAAATTTTATTCTATATTCCTCATTAGGTTAAGGAGCCCTGATATGTAAATTAATGAATTTTTTCCTTGTAGGTACCCTAAGGTACCTTAAGACCCTTAAGATCTTAAGCTCTATTTGCACTGTAGTGTTTAATCACTTGATCAGTTTCTATGATGAAATAACTGACTTGGTAGATGAGGGGAAAGCAGTGGATTTTGTCTATCTGGACTTCACTAAGGACTTTGACGCTGTGTCCCTTATGGAATCCTCAGAGACAATCTGTTGATGTACAGGACAGATGAGCAGGGAATGAGATGGACTGAAACCTGGCTGAATCACCAGGTCCAAAGGGATGTGACCAGTGGCACAAAGTCTAGTTGGAGGCCAGCGGCTAGCACTAGATAAAGTGTTGCCAGAAGGTTAGGGGAGGTGATCCTTCCCTTCTACTCAGCAGTGTTAAGGCCACACCTGGAGTGCTGTGCCCAGTTCTGGCTCCTGAATATAGGACAGGCAGGAGCATACTGAATTAGGGCCCAGAAAAGGACCACAAAGGTGACTGAAGGTACAGGGGCATCTCAAATATGAGGAAAGGCTAACAGAGATAGGATCATTTAGCCTGGAGAAGGTAAGGCTCAGGGGGAATTTTATTAATGTATATAAATATTGGAAGGGAGGGATATGCTAATCATAAGACCCTTCTAAAAGAGTTATGCCCTATCTGCCTATGATCATGTTTTCTGTGTCATTCTGTGATTTTAAAGTCTGTTAAAGTTTGTGAATAGTCTCTGTTTTAGACAGGATACTGTGCTTAGTAGTCTGGCAACTATGGTTTGATTATGTAAAAGTCTGGGAAGGCAAATAAATGTTCATATACTGACAATCCAGGTAAAATAACATTAATAGATGTGTCTGTTTGAAATGTGGAACATTTCCTGAAGATACCTTTACAGGAAATTGTAAAGGTTCCCATGGAAACTTGACAACAAATTTTTTTAGCTTCTTTTCAAATAGTACTCCTAAAATCTAGTGTGATGGGTTTTAATGTTGAGCTTATGAAACTCTTTGCATTCACCCTAAGAATTATAGCAAGCTTTGGACATACTTATGCAAAATAATCGAAAGTAGTTCACCTAATTTGCAAAGTTCTTATTTGATCCAGTCTTTTATTATTGTAATATTGTATTATTTATATTTTAGAAACTCAAAATAGGGGGTCTGTAGGCTGTAGCTATATTGCTAAATTAAACAGTAGCCAAGAACATCCTGTATCACCAAAGTGTTAGAACAATAGCTTATGTGCTTCTGACCTGTGCCAAGTGGCACTCTCTCAGGTCATTCATCTGTGCAGTCTGCAAGCTAGAGCAATAATTTCCAGGAATCATTCCCATCTGGCAGTTTGTGTGTGAGCCTGTTTCGAAGGATAAGAGAGTTTGATATTGCAGATGCAGGCTGTTCAGTGACAGCTAACCTCAGCACTGGAGAATGGTCTCAGAGTCATAGAGTAGGACATCTTTGTAAAATTAACTTACTATATGATATATAATTTCCCATGTCAGCTAATGTCATGGAGGGACCCTCAAATTAGTTTTAGGTGGACAACCAGGGTCCAAAACAGACTTTTATTCTGTTCGGGAAAGTCCAGGAAAACAACCAATTAGAAACAGGGTTTATACAATTAGTTAGCACTCCGTTGACATAAAATACAGGTTCAGATATCAGTTGAGGAAATTATTGGGGTACAGCAAATAATAATAATGGAGATCCACAGTGTGCATACACATGGCTCACAAAAAACAATGCCAGAGCTGTCCCTGACTCCAGGAAAGTACATTCACTTGTCTAGTGAGGAAAACACACTTACTTATATTAAAGCAAGGAGTTATATTAAGGAAAATACACTTGCCCATTTGGCAAGGAATTATTAAGGAAAATACACTCGCTAGTCCAGCGAGGAATTATTAAGTTATCACTCACCCACACATGGAGATGAGGCAGTCCCAGTTCCAGGAGGTTACCTTAGACCTTGTTCTGGTCTAAGGGGAGGGTCTTTTGGCTGCATTTTCACCTGCCGCTCTGAGAGGACACATACAAAGGCAAACCTCAGTGGGAACCCCATTTTTATAGTCTTGTCAGATCTGGCTGTGGTCATTCCAGAAGCTTCTCTGCACCCGCACTCTGGCTATGGGCACCCCAAAACTTCTTGGCACCCCCCTCCCCGACTCTGGCTATAGGCGCCCAGAAACTTCCTGACTCCTCAGTGCCTCTTCCCCTCCCTAGCTAACCGAGGGAGGGTTAAACAAAAGGCGCTATTAACTGCCCCATTGCAGGAGAAGGGGGATGTCTATGCACCTTCTATATCGAAAGAAAGGGGACAGGAAAGGAGTGTGTGCATCTGTCACAGCTTCTAATGACTGCATTATTTTATAATATTGCTGGAGTCTCAAGTCTATGTATATTCTAAATTTTTTCAACAATGAAGGCTAGCATTTTTTTTGAAGACAGCATTCTTAGATATTCTTTGCATACTTGCACTTGTGTCACATGGGACCACTGAAACTATACAGTGTCTGAAACTACTCATTTGCTAAGATGCAGTGAAGAGAGTGATTCTAGCCACTCCTCATTTCCTGTTTAGGTGGAGGAAGTGTAAAAGATCAAATTACATATGATATATTCAATATTTTCACCTTTACTGCACTGAAATTCTTTCAACTGGAAAGAAACCTCATGTTCTTAAACTGCTGTCTCTTTCCATAGTATCATACACCACTTCTGACAAATGGCTAAAACAGAAGTCTAAGCTAATTTAAGTTTACAACGCTTTGGACGCACGCAGTTTGAGCAACAGTATATAAATATGTTTGTTCTCATGTGTAGTCTTAACAGTTGTACACACTGAATACTGAACATATTCTCCAGCAGTGGTTTGTTGCTTGTTGGTACAGCACAGGCAGCCCCAGCTGGAAGAAACCTACCCCCACACTGACAACTGATCGATAGTTCTTCCAGCCAGAGTGTCCCCACTCATGCTGCACTGATTACTAATCCTGAGATCTGAAGGTTTTGGGTTTTTGTGGAGGGGTTGCTGTTAGATGGAGATTTGTTACTGAACCAGCCAGGAATTTCAAGGCCAACTCAAAGGCTGAAAACAGGACCTGCTATGGGAGAGAAGCAACTCCATCATAACAAGGCCTCAACGTGGCGTAAATCAGCGGACCTATCAGCAGTGAGACTTCAGCGCATGGACAGCTCGTGAACATAGATGATATCCAATTAGTAAATGCATGCTTGGAGCGTGGACACGTGATCAGAGATTAGTTGCATATATAAGGAGGTTTGCTTCTGTAATAAATGGCGTTGCTTTGATTCACATTGAATTGGAATGCTGAGTCCTTTATTCACTCCAACAGGTTTTCATCTTTTGTTTGATGTAAAATGCTATGGCTTTCCTCAGACATCAAGAAGGCCTCAAAAGTTCTGTGAGCTTGAGTATTTTGGAACTGACAATGTGCCCAGGAAAACTGATTTGGAATTCCATGTTTTCCATCAAAATTGAGGTCAGACTCGTCAGCTTTGTTGTCTATTCAAGTAGAGTAGAGTGAGTCTGCAAAAATGTTGTGAGTATGCAGTAGCTACAATATTCTTATTTTTTTTTCACTTTATTTGAACTGTTCATTGTGGTGCTATGTTAATCATAACACTACATTGCTTTTCTTAAATTAAGCATAAGTAAAAATAAATTCTAGTTTTTTACCTAGACAGGATTTCCTAGATGAGGTAAAGAAATGTCTAGAGACTTAGATTTCCCTACATGCAAAATTACATCTCCAGCTAGTCTTTTGACCAAGTTAATACAAATTACATTTGAGCTTTGCATTTTTTTTATTATTGTTCTCAAATGTGAAGGTGTATCTATTTTAACTTATCTATACAGAACTATCTTTAAATATCATACAACTAAGGCTTGTGAATTTTACCTTCACAATGCTATGTGTAATGATTTAGACTGTTTTTAACCTATTTAGGGTTTTTTTTCTGTCATTTTACAGTGTTGCAGAGCACTGCAGGCTGTTTTTCCTTTTGTGGTTTTATCTGTCACATTGCATCCCTGATGAAAACACAGAGCTCAGTGTAATTTGCTTTCTTACGAAGTTGTCTTGAGGAGGTCAGCTAAATTCATGTCACTTCTGATAGTATCTGTGGGGATCATTAGTGTTATTTTTGCAAATATTTATTTTGGTAGTGCTGGTTTCACATTTTTCAGCAACTCTGATCAATAGTAGATAGAGCTTAGATTACTGTCAGGTTTGAACTTGTCTGTTCTGGACAAGATCTTAATGGGGAAATGCTATGTTTTGTGTGCACAAGATCTCTTCTGTTTCCTAGCACAGGCCAGCATTGTGGTCATCTGACTTTTCTGGCATCTGTACTTTCAGGATGTTCCTTGTTTATTCTCTTTTGATTAGATATAGTTAAGAATAATATGTGCAAAGCAAAACAAGAAAAAACATTCAGTCAATTAATGGTTAATATTAAATTTTATAAATTGGTTACAGTTAAAATTAAACATTGCAGCATTGTCAGTAGTACAGGACATACAGGCAACATCTGTCTTCTTCATCAAGCCTAAATTTTAGAGTTTGGGCTATGTACTGTGATTTCAGGATAGCTGAGAAAATGGGTTTTTTACTTTATCTCTTTGCAATAATTCTGAGAATAGTTCTGCAGAAAGGCCTCAAAGCCTTTTACTTGCTTGCATCCTCCCCATCTATTCCCAACTAACTCCTCTCCTCTCCTTTTTCTCTTCTTCCTCCAACAGACCTACATTATGTCTCAGGGATTGAAAAGTCAAGACTGACTTGTCAAATTTTGTCCCTAGTTGTACTTCTGCTTTACCTAAATTCTTTTGAGCTCTGGTGAAAGACAGAATTTAATTTTAATAATATTTTCATTCATGATTCAAGCAACACCAGCAAAATAATAGTGTCTTTTCCATAGTAATGGTTGATTATAAGCTCTTTCATAAAGACAGGCAGGAAAAAAGAGGAGGAAGAGTCATGCCCTATGTTAAGGAGAACCTAGAATGTATAGAAGCTGACTATGGTGATTGTGGAAGCCCTATTGAATGTCTCTATGTCAAGATACAAGTGGTCATCTCGAAGGAGAATCTTAAAGTAGGTAGCTGCTACCAACCTTCAAAACAATATGATAAGGCCAGTGAAGCAATATTTGAGTCACTTAAGCAAGCTTTGAGGCTTCAACTACCCAGATGTTTGCTGGAAGAACAATACAGCAGCTCACATGTCATCCATCAAGTTTCTGGAATGTGTAGAGGACTGCTTCCTTGTAAAAATCTTAGACATGCCAACTAGGAATGAGACACTGCTGGACTTACTACTCACAAAACAATAAAACCTGCTTTGTAATATCTCAGTAGTGCCAGCCTTGGCTGCAGTGATCACAATATTGTGGAGTTGGGGATCCTGCTAAGCATGTTGAAGGTTAGTATTAAGTTAGTACTAAGACAAAGGGTTTAGACTTTAGAAGACCAAACTTCAGCTCTCTTGGAGCTTGGTTGGGAAGGATTCCATGGGTAGCTTACATGGAGGACAAAGGAGCTAATAAGTGCTGGGAGTTTTTCAAGAATGCTCTCCTGGAAGCACAAAAGCAGTTCATGCCCTTCAAAGGTAAGGGAAGTAGGTAGAGAAAAAGACCCCCTTATATTGGCCTGCTGTTAAACATTAGAGGTGAAGTAATCACTAACAGTGCTAAAAAGGCACAGGTTCTCAACGCTTTCTTTGCCTCTGTCTTTACCAGCACTGTTGGGACCCAGACCCTGAGAACAGAAATCCAGATCGATGTTAACGCAGACCCACAGACACTGAAGGAAGAGTTGGTATGTAAACTATTACAGGAGCTACAAGTGGACGGGCCCTGACAATATCCACTCAAAAATGTTAAGAGATATGGCCGACATCATTAGTAAGTCACTTTCCATAATCTTTGAGAACTCATGGAGATTGGGAGATGTCCCAGAAGACTGAAAGAAGGCTATTGTCACCCCCACCTACAAGAAAAGTTTAGAGGAGGATCCAGGAAATTATAAGCCTATAATTTTTAATTCAGCCCATGGAAAAGTTATGAAATGAATCCTCCTGGGGGCTATCATCAATCAGTTTAAATATGTGATTTGGAATAAACAGCCTGGAATCAATATGCTTCAGCTGTGGCTGAAGAATCTGATTGCCTTCAATGACAAAATTTTTGGTTGATGCAGAGTGAGTGGTGGACATTGTTTACCTGGATTTCTTCAAGACTTTTGATAGGGTTTCCCACAGCCTCTTCAGACAGAAACTGACATGTTACAGTCTAGACAAGTGGTCTCTGTGGTGAGTGGGGAACTGGAGGGCAAGATGTATCCAGAGGGTAGTGGTAAATAGCTCCTTTTCAAAGTGGCAACCTGTCATGAGTGGGGTCCCCAAGGGATTGGTATTGGGCCCAGCACTATTTAACATCTTCATAAGTGATCTCAATGGTGAGATCGAGTGCACCCTGATGAAGTTTGCTGATGACACCAAACTGAGCGGGGAAGTGGACACTTTGTAAGGGAGAGCCACTCTACAGGATGACCTGAATAGGCTGGAAGAGTCGTCTAACTAGAAGCTTGTGAAGTCCAACAAAGGCAAATGTAAGATCTTATACTTTAGAAAGCATAAACCAGGAGTTCAGCACAGGCTGGGATCTTCCCAATTGAAAATTATATCTGACTGTCACTTTAGGAAAACTCAGAAATTTTTATCATCTGAGCTGCCTTAATCAATGAGCATGTTTAAAATGTAGGATTGTGGTGATTACCCTTGAAGATACCTTAGTTTTTGTTTCCTGAAGCTGTTGTGCTTGAAGCTTACCTTCTCTCAGATTGGTGTTATCAGTTTGGCTGGAAGAAGAAAGTAAGGAGTTTCTTAGAGCTGGAGAAATCAAGTTCTATCTGATACCAATGGGAGAAGCAATGATCACTGGTAGGTGAGATTTCCCTTAGTCGATAGGCATCATTTAGAATGCTCTTTCACTTTTTTTTCCTTAACATGGCTTTTATCTTAATAAAATTCTTCACATATATATACATAAAAATATAGTAGAGACTACATGTTGTACCTAATGATTACAACACATGGAGAATTTCTAAGATTCAGGAAGGTAAAAATTCTCTTTGCTGCCAACCTTTTCCTGCTCTAGTTCTTCAGTCTGTTTGACACATTATGAAACCTTAAAAATATTACTGAAATACATATGAAATGTCTGGAGTTTTCTTATGTTAATCTTTGAATTTCAGTGCATTTGAGTGTGTTGAACAAATAACCAGATTCAATCAAAGTAACATTTTGTTTGTGGAAAGGAAACTATCATTATGGTTATTCTTGGAGTGGTACACTGAAAAGACAAGAGATGATGAACACCAGTTGCAACAAGAGAAATTCCTATTAGTTATCAGGAAAAAAATGTAAATCACAAAATCACAGAATGTTAGGGACTGGAAGGGACCTCAGAAAATCATCTAGTCCAATTCCTCTGCCAGAGCAGAAACACCTAGATGAGGCTACACAGGAGTATGTCCAGGCAGGTTTTGAATGTCTCCAGAGAAGGAGATTCCGCAACCTCTCTGGGCAGCCTGTTCCAGTGTTCTGTTACCCTCACTGTGAAGAAATTTCTTCTCAAATTTAAGTGGAACCTCTTGTGTTCCAGTTTGAATCCATTAGCCCTTGTCTTACCATTGGTTGTCACTGAGAAGAACCTGGCTTCATCCTCTGACACTCTCCCTTTATATATTTATAAACATTAATAAGGTCACCCCTCAACGCCCTCTTCTCCAAGCTAAAGAGCCCCAGCTCCCCCAGCCTTTCCTCATAAGAGAGATGCTCCACTCCCTGAATCATCTTTGTTGCCCTGCACTGGAGTCTCTCCAGCAGTTGTGGACACAATATTCCAGGTCTCACCAGGGCAGAGTAGAGGGGAAGGAGAACCTCTCTCAACCTACTAACCACCCCACTTCTAATACACCCCAGGATGCCATGAGTGGTCAGACACTGGAACAGGTAGCTGGGATAAGCTGTGGAATCTCCATCTTTAAAGATGGTCAGAACTCAACTGGACATGGCTCTAAGGAACCTATTTTAACTTTGAAGCTGGATCTTACTTCAGGTGTGTTTCTGATTAGATCATGAAGCTGGACTACATGGCATCCATAAGTGTTTTCCATCCTAAATTATTCTGTTCTTCTGTGATGGAGTTATTGAGATGTCAAGGATGATCCTCTAAAGAACAGAAGTTGACTGGAGACCTCTAACAAGAACCAATTTTCTGAAACAAGCCTGATTTTTCATTAGATGTAAACCAGGTATACATTCTTACTAGTAGCATTGTTTTTACCTAGAGAGAAGAGTAGAACACTCAGCATCGAGTTTCTTACTAACAAATTTGAAAAAATATTTGGAGGACCTCCTAGGTTATTTATTTAACTTTCTCCATTAGCTATTGTTTTAGAATTATACTTTTATGATAACTTCACAAATTTTTCATGGAAGCTTATGTTGATGCTATTTATTATGTTGAATATGTAATATCCTAATTATTAGTAATGCATCTCTTTAAGTTGTAAATACAATTTAAAATGGAAATTGAATTCCTGGCTAGGATCTTAGTTCACCAACATCAGTATTACTACCTTTTCGTAACACACTGATATTTACTTGACAGATATGTGTAATAGATTTTGACCTCACATGGGTCCCAATATGTTTCCTTTACTCTAATGAAATCAGTAGAAAATCTTGATGTTTAAAGTGAGACCAAGTAGTACTGAAATCTCCCCTCAGTCCGTGTAGGGAGCTTGCCTTTGCATTAAATATTTGAATGCTGGAAAAGATTTTTCACATCATATATCACACTTTTACAGAGCTCAGATACAAGGACTACAAAATAACATCATGTAAGTCTGACAACGGCATTTGCAGGAACTTAGCAATTGCACTAGAATTCTATTGTGGCACTACTATTTTATTCAGTGTATGGTAAATCGTACTTCTATTCAGCTCAAGGAATGTTCTTTTCTGCATTGAACTGGGCAAATGCATATATATATATATAAAAAGGGGTGGAAACCATTTCCAGTTCAGCATCTGTGAAACACAAGTTGTCTCCCCTCAGGAGATAGCAGTTTAAACTACCTCACACCAAACTCATCATGACAGTAGCAGCTCCTGTCTTCTTGGCAGACAAACATAATGTCATCGGTGCACAGGGCATCCCCTTTAAGCTGTGCACTGTGCTACATAAGGGAAATAAATGCTCTGAAAAGATTACAGCACCCTTCAAATCTCAAAACAAAACTATATGGGTTTTCTTACTGTTGTTGTTGTTGTTGTTGTTGTTGTTGTTGTTTTGTTTTGTTTTGTTTTGTTTTGTTTTTTCTGGGGAAAGCAGGGTGCAGCAGGTGGCAAATGTGAGAGGGAAACAATTTTTTTATAGAAGGTCTATAGCAGCCTCATATCCTTTAAACCCCCATCTGACTCCTAATTATTTTTTGCATGACATTTTGAGCCGAACTGCTTACAAATATTCTGCCTCAATGCTAGTCAAATTGATTTTGATTTAGCTGATACTTTGAATGAACAGCTATGCTGTCTTACTATGTCTATACTATATATTACTGTGTTGATGTTGATGGTTAATGGTCAGTTTGGCATGTTGTAACTACTAAAACTCCTCTGCAGACTATCTAAATACAACAGATGGAAGAATTCAAAGTAAAGTTCATATCACGAAAAAAATCAAAAGACACAGTAAAAATCCTTTTCTGAAAACAATTTTTTCACCCCACAACAGGAATTCGCATGATTTGTGGGGGAAGACGCATACATTGTATAGACTTGTATGCATTTTTATTTCTAATTTAGTGAATTTCTATCAATTTGTGCAGCATACCTTGGCTCTATTTGTATGAAATTGCTTTAAGTGCAAAAGTTTGTCTTTCACTTTTATTCCAACTCTCCATTAATTATACTTCATAACATCTCTGAGTCAAATTCCTTGCCTTACAAGTGTACTAGAAGGATATCTAAAATGAGTGTTTGTGGGTGTTGGGTGATTCTAGCTGTCATACTGTTAGGGAATAGACTGCCTTAGGTTATTGAATTATTTGGTATACTGCTTCTTACAGAACCTTTTTAGAATTGCCTATATAGAATTCACTTAGTGTAAGTTTACTTGGACTGCAAGCTGTGAACTTTTGAACTTTCTGCCTCGTTAAGCAGAAAAGGCCTCAGAGAGGTTCAGACTAATAGATAAGGGGTTTTTCATTGTTGGCAAAGAGCTGCATCCCTGAAGAAAAGTAAAGGGAGAGAATGGTGTCTAAAAGAGGACAAAACAGAAGAACATTTTGGTTATTGCCAAAGACTTATTTTTCTCCCCAGCTGCAGGTTCGAAATAACAATTGAAGGTCAGGGCTTTGACTGACATCTAGTCTGGTTGATAAAGACAAATAATTACCTGCAGAGATAAGACATGACCCACCTGACAAAAATGAGGAGACCCAATGAAGAACAGGGAGAACCCAGACTGCAATTTTCCAGTTGGACCAAACTGATGTGTGAGGACTGGGAAGCTTAGATTGTAAGGGCATAATTGCCCAAGGTTTTCTTGGGTGAGGGTTCCTCTACCATAGGCAACCCTTTTGAGCTGCTCTATCCTATATGCAAAGAAATTATAGAATCATAGAATCACAGAATCATTTAGGTTGGAAGAGAACCTCAAGATCATTGAGTCCAACCATTAACCTTACACTGGCACTAAACTATGTCTCTAACAACCTCATCTATGTGCCTTTTAAACACCTTCAGGGATGGTGACTTAACCACTTCCCTGGGCAGCCTGTTTCAACTCCTGACAACGCTTTCTGTGAACAAAATTTTCCCAATATCCAATGTGAACCTTCCCTGGCACAACTTGAGGCTATTTCCTCTCATCCTATCAGTTACTACTTGGGAAAACAGACCAACATCCACCTCGCTACAACTTCCTTTCAGGTAGTTGTAGAGAGCAATAAGGTCTACTCTCAGCCTTCGCTTTTCTAGGTTAAACAAATCCAGTTCCCTCAGCCACTCTTCCTAAGACCCCTCACCAGCTTTGTTGCCCTTCTCTGTCTCAATTTCTTTCTTGTAGTGAAGGACCCAAAACTGAACACAGGTTTCAGGGTGGCAAGTACAAGGGGTACAATAACTTCCCTTTTCTTGCTGGTCACATCATATTTGATACAAGCCAGGATGCTGTTGACCTTTTTGGCTGCCTGGGCACACTGCTGGCTCATTTTAATCTGGCTGTTGACCAATATCCCCAGGTCCTTTACAGCCAGGCAGCTTTCCAGTCACTCTTCCTCAAGCCCATAGTGTTGCATGGGGTTGTTGTGACTCAAATGCAAGACCCGTGACTTGGCCTTGTGTGTGTCTAAGTAGGGTAGCAGGTTGCTAACCATTTCCCCTTGGATTGTGGGGGCTTCATTTTGCTCCCCATCCCTGTCTTTTGGCTCAGGGACTGTATACTTGGAGCACAACCAGTCTTACTGTTAAAGACTGAGGCAAAGCGGGCATTTAGTACCTCAGCCTTTCCCTCATCCTCTGTCACTAGGTTTCCTCCACCCTGATCCACCAGAAGGTGGAGATTCTCCTTAGCCCTTGTTGGTTGCTGATGTATTTATAGAAATATTTTTTGTTCCCTTTTGCGGCAGCAGCCAGGGTCAGCTCTTGTTGGGTTTTGGTCCTAGTTTTTGCCTGGCATAACTTCACAGAATCCCTGTAGTCCCCCTGAGTTGCATGCCCCTTCTTCCAAAGATTATAAATTCTTCTTTCATTCCTGAGTTCCGGCCAAAGCTCTCTATTCAGTCAGGGCAGTCTTCTTCCCCACTGGCTCATCTTTTGGGACTAGGGGACAGCCTGCACCTGCACCTTTAAGATTTCCTTCTTGAAGAGAGGTCTCCTTTGCCCTTCAGGACTGTCTCCCAAGGGACTCTGCCAACCAGCCTCCTAAACAGGCTAAAGTCTGACCTTTGGAAGTCCAAGGTAATAGTTCTGCTGTTTCCTCCTGCTGTGCTCTCTTCTGCCACCTGGTATTGGTGTAAGACCAGAGCACACCCTGCAGCCCACCACCTGAGTGGCAGCATGTTCCCACTGGATCTTGATCTGGGTGGCTGCATCACTTGTGCTGGGGGCCAACCTTACGGATGCCATGGCTTTTTGCTGGGTGGATACCATATTCCCTGGTTGAGCTGGCAGAGCTTCCCCACCCTTCCTGCGCTCCCTTCCACACAAAATGCCATGCAAACTGCCCAGTCCTGGTTGCTAGCACTCCCTATTATTTATTTAAGAAGAATTTCTGGAATCCATGCCCGAGTCGCTGCATTTAGAAATCTAGGGAAAAGAAACTTCCTTAACACCTATCATCAGTTCAGAGTGTAGCTATTTTATTTTTTTTTAATGATATATTGCATTTAGGAGTGTCAAATCACCATTCCATCTTGATAGGTCATTGCCTTTTGTGGAAACGGATGGGTGATTCACAGCCAGATTTTAGACACAGTATCTCAGGGGTACAAAATATTTGTATTTCCTGCAAATGTCAAAAGAAACATATTTGCTTCAAAAGATGTTATGTGGGCAATACACATGATTACACATGCTTATTACAGTGCCTGAGTAGTATTCTAACACAGTTATATGAAAGAGACTGTATTATTCAGCAACCTAAAAAAAATAATTTCTTGGTCTAAAAGTCAGCTTTTTCATTACATTTTATTGATCTGGGTACATTCAGCTCCAGTTTCCCAGAATTACAAGATAGCAAGGGAAAGAGTTTGGGGAATTAAATTGGAGAAAGCAAAAGTATAATAATTCAAAATACAGTGGAGTTGTAATGAGAAGTAGTAAAACTGAAAACCAAATGCAGAAGGAGTCACACTACTGGTAGATCAGGTGGTGAGTCTCCTTATCACTTTCTAGAGAATCCAGATGATATTATATATCTGGACTCAGTTGTGGCTGTCTGATGTAACAGCTCTTAAGTGAAATTCAGCATAATGTTGAATAGTTCTATGCTGTTTGGTTTTTTTGTTTTATTTTGTTTTTTTTTTTTGGTACTATTGCTTTGGTTATTCAGAAGGAGGCTACTAGCCTTGGCTATCAACATACCCAAGTTGCTGAACTGTTTTTGTGCCTTTCTTCTATCTGATACAAATAAGCTGCAACAGAGAATCATTAGCAGGCAATAAAAATTCTTAAAAAAACGGTTGATCAGCATTGTTTGATTTGAAATTGTGTTGCATATAGTTAAGGTAACTGTTCAGCTTCTCCATTTTTATTGTAATACCCATGGGTACTACTGATCACGGACTCTTATCTTCCTTTTACCTGTTCTTAATAAGAGGGGTACACCCTTAAATCAGACTAGTGGGACACGTCTGCATAATCTGAGTCTAGTACACCCAGGCTTCAAATATTTGATTGAAAATGCCACTAGAGTCATTCAAAGTGCTATTAATTCTCTTTCAGATGAACTGAAGTGCACACAAAAGGTAAATACAAAAGAAGAGTGTGAAAGAAAGAAATAGGAGAATTCATGAATTAAGAGCTGCAGAAACCATGACACGTTTTCCTGCAGAAGTATTGATGCAGAAAAATAGGTGAAGGAAAAAAAAAAATCTGTCCAGCTTACTTAAACAATGTATTTCATTTGTTTTAAGCCATTGCAGGCTGTGAAGAAGAAATGGTAGAAAGTTGTTCTAAACAAGAGAGAAGGGAAATAAACAAAATATATTTGAAAGGTAATTTAGACTTATTCATAGCTAGAGATTTCCAAAGGTGGTGCATAGACAGGTATACTTCAAATCCTATTTAGGAACTATGTCATTGCATTTCAGTAGTGCCAAACTTCAAAGAGACACTTCTAGCCTGTTTAATATTCCTGTGCCCTTTACCTAAAACAAAGAAAAGCTTTTATCATAATACCTTTGACGGAATCCCCTCCGAGCTAAATTTAAATTCCGGTTAATACTTCACTTCATAGGGTAGTTCTACATTACTTTTACTATTCAAAAGTTGTTAAACTGCTATGAGAATGGATATGATACTTCAGGACTTCAAAATAAATGTTAGAATTATCTTTCCTTGTTATCAGTAACATTGTTGTATGCTGTTCTGTATGCATTTCATGAAGAATTTTACATGATTATTTTAAAAACAATGAAACACAAACAGTGATAAACTAAGGACAGTTATTAAAATGCTTCTGCTAAATCATGTCAACTGCAGCCTGCTTTAAAAAGAATCTGCTGTTATTAGTCCAATTGCAAAACTAATAACTGCTTTTTAACAATTTTTTTTTCCCTACATATTTGTCAAAGAATGTATTTTAAGATAAGGAATTATTGTATATGAATATCACTAAGAAATTGCCTGGGTAGTCTATAAAATGTTATCACCAGCAAATAACTGAGAGGAAAAAAAAATAATAATAAAAAATCAGTGTTTATGACCAGTTAACTTTAAATTAATGTCTTTTACTATTAGAGTAAATTACTTAGCTGATATGCTTTTCCCTGTTTTGAAAAGGAATAGCAATGGTTTGCTCTTTCAGCTTTTGAAGGTGAGGTGTTATCTAGAAAAGTCATTATGATCTTTGGAGTATATAAAACACAGTGGATCCACAGCAAGTTTATTAACTCTCCATGGTATGATCAGTTCTGGATTACTTGGCCCGTACTTAGCAAAAGCTGGAAAAAGAATCTTTTAAACTGAAATAAACTCATGAAAATGATCAGAGATCTGGAAAATACTATAAGCTTCAGCAGCTACATCAATTTTGAGAGATATTTTTTGGTATAACTGTCAGCTATCTCAAGGGATTAAAACTTTGATAGCATCCCTTGAACTTGTCAGAAAGATGAAACTCAGATCCAGTGGATAGAAATTGAAACTGGACAATTTAAAAAAAAAAAAAAAGCTGAGAAGTGTAAATAACTTTCAACAGTAAGAGTAATTGACTGTTGAGAAAGCTAAGCAGAAGCTGTTAGGATTCCTGCAGAACCTTCTCATTCAGTACTGGTATTTTTTCCACTAGATGTTATAGCACAGTCAGAAATGAATTCTTGTAGTTCTTCTGTATTAGAAATATGTCTAAAATTATTCTTTCCAGTTTTATTTTTGATTTTTGAAATTAGGGTAGGTTAATAAATGTGCTATATATTTTCCTGGCACGTGTGGTATATTCACTCGTCATCCCTAGTATCTGATAATACCCTGACTTTCTTTCTTTCTTTGCTTTGGTGTTCTCCTCTTCATTATTAGGAAAGCAAAACAACATCTCTTAGCTTATAACCTACAAAATGAGCAAAATTGTTTAATCCCTTTTCTTTTTTTTCTTTGTCTTTTTTTTTTTTTTCCTGTCAACACTAGTCATTTTGTCAAATAAGAGAAAAAATTAAAGTCTGAATGAGGAAGTAGTCAGGAGTAATGTCTGGTTTTTGTTACTGTATAGATATTTGTAAATAGATATCCATAATTTTACAACTCACAGGCAAGCCTCCAGCTACCCGCTGTAGTATATTTCATTGGGATCTCCTTTTGAGACTCCACAACACAGTTTTGAAAGACATCCAATATCTTGTCAGAAATCAGTAATAGAATATTGTCCGAAGTACTCAAAACATCCCCAAGCAACTTGAGATAAATGTTGGTTAAACAATAAGCAATCAACAGAGATCAGATAACACCTGATGAGCTGAGCCTTTGAATCTGAAACAGAAGAATCTTGACTCGTGAATGAGTTCCTGAATGGTATCACAGTCTCTACACAAAGAAATTACAGTGCAAGTTTTTCATGTATTTATTTCATTAACAGTAGATTTTATTGATTTTCTTCACTATATCATTCAAATAGCTATGAGAAATGAAGGACCTGGATATCCTTCAGGTATTTGACATCTTTTATCTGTTTAGATATACCTATTTATGACAGGCAAAAGTGGAAAGGGTATCCTAAACATATTTGAACAAATGTAATACTACTACCTTCAGTACAGAGCAGGACCTGACTCCTCTGGAGTCTGGACCAAACTGCTTCTGATTTGCCTGGTGGGGGTTGAGTGCACCCGCCACATGGACTGACACGACAAAGTAAGTGAGAGTTTGAGTCTAGGGGTCATGATGACAAACTTACAGAGTAGGTGTGTGGAGTTTCTCACTTTCCTACATGCTACTTCTGATTAATCACGTATTACTCTTTGCTGCATTTAAGCAGTCCTAGACCATCTATTTTCATAGTATATCTACAACTTACTGGACACTCTGAATTGTATCCCTTGGAGCTAGCTCTGAGGAGTATTAATGCAAGGGAACCTCCAAAGGTTTTTTGATCTGACTAGTTCTACAGTACACTGTAGAGCATAATGACCCGATGAAAGTGAACACAGTCGCTTTTCCTGAAATACCTTAATCAAAGAAGGAAAATCTCTGAATCAGTTTAACTTAAAATATGCATCGCTTGGCAAACTAACTTTCCTAATTTAAACTGGAGACTGAAGTTGAAATTTAAGCTTTAAGAAATCATTATAATTGATTTCAAATCTTAAGGCACAAAGCTTGATGAAGCGTTGCACTTCTAGGCTTACCACTAGAAACTGGATGGAAGAACACATCACTGCAGTTACTGAGGTGGCTGCTGTTAAGACTCCTCAGGGCTTAAGCAGCAAGTCAAGGTAACTATGTGAAACCAGCCAGGGAAGTGGAGAATCTGACCAAAGAGGAGAGCCAGTCCCTGCTGCAAAGCCAGGAATATTGCAATAGGCTCTTATTTGAGTGCAGCAACCAAGACACAAGAGAAGAAAGCCTTGATGAGAAGGACGGGAGTTCAGCAGCAAACTGGGTATTGTCTTGCATTTAGGGATGCAGACAGCAAGATAGGCCAGCCAGATTGCACAGGCACAAACACCTATTTAAAAAATCAAGGTATAACTCCAGGCAGAAAGTGGAGATTATGCATTATGTGACAGGCTGTCATTGTTGTAAACACCTTCCCTTGTTTAAAGTTATGGAAGTTTTCCACAAAGAACATGTATGAAGAACATTTATACAACACTTGGGATTGTCTGGAAAATGGACAAAATTTTTAAAGTCAAATTCAGGGAGTAGCGTCAGAAAATGAAAGAATTAAAGTCCAGAAAATATTTATGGGATGATTCTATGCTCATGGAATGACAACTTTAAAGGAATTGGAGTTTCCACAAAATCTGATCTTATGACCTTGAGGAATCAGACAGGTTAATTTTCTATCTCTAAAAGGCTCTCTTTGATATATTCAACCTTAGTAAAAGTGTTAAAAGGTTAAATGATATGAATATAGTGGTCAAAACACAGTCAACCAGATAATTTGTAAGAGTGTCATAGTTTGACCCTAGCTGGCAAGTAAACACCACACAGCTGCTCACTCACTCCACCTTGGTGGGGTATGAGAGAGACTCATAAGAATAAAAGTGAGAAAGCTCATGGGGAGAGATAAAGATAGTTTAAAAAAAAAAAAAAAGTAAAATCCACACACACAAAAGCAAAGAAAAGCAAGGCATTCATTCACCACTTCCTATCAGCAGGCAGTTGTTCAACCCTCTCCAGAAAGGCTGAGCTCCATCATTTGGAATACAAATGCCATAACTCTGATCATCCCCCATTTCTTCTTTGTCACCCTGGATTTTATTGTTGAGCATGAAGTCATATGGTACGGAATATCCCTTTGGTCAGTTGGAATCAGCTGTCCTGGCTGCGTCCTCTCTGAGATTCTAGTGCACCCCCAGCCTACTTGCTCATGGGATGGTGTGAGAAACAGAAAAGACCTTGATGTTGTGTAAGTGGTCTTCAGCAATAGTTGTAAAAAAATCAATGTGTTATCAACTTTATTTTGGTAACAAATCCACAACAGTACCATATGAGCTACAATGAAGAAAATTAACTCTATGCCAGCCAAAACTGGTACAATCTGATACATGATAATGTATGTAATGTCTTGCAAATTAAAAGCTTGCTTAACCTAGCAAAACATTCCAAAAAGCTCTGTGAAAAATGCCTGAAAAATTGCATCCAGAGGAGAAATACTTAAAAATACTGGAATACCCAAGAAACAAAATGCTGAGACAAATGAAATTATGGCAATGATAGTTTTTGTTCCTGTAGTGGGACAACAACAACCCTGTCCATGAGTCTAAAAATGAAGGAAGTACTAAATACTACTACTGCTTATTTATAAGAAGAACATAGATGATATTCACAATTTATCATAATGGGATACTTTTTATTCCAACTAGGGAGGAGATTAGTTTTAAAACTTCCCATTTTGACAAGCTGTTAAACTCCAGACCCTTAACAGCTGACAAATTCAATCCATCAATGTTTATAATAGGTCTCAGAATATCTGAACGATGTCCAGGATCCTAGGCAAGAGAGGTAGTGATGTGCTAATGCTTAGATTATTACTGCTTTTGACAACTAAACTGGCAAAGTTGGTACTGATTCTAGCCAAAAATCCCAAGGAATTAGATAAGTGAAACTCTGCCGTTGAACATTAAATGTCAAGGGGCTACCCAACTATTGAAAGCCACAGTTAGAGGAACCCTACATGTTGTGTCTCTAAATAAGATCTGAAGACTTGACCAGAATTTGAGCCATGTCCCAGTTTATGAAGATAAGATAGATTGCATTTAACAATAGATTAGTCTGTCCCTGTCTCAAAAATGAAGCCAAAACAAACTCCCTCAGCTATATCTCTGTGTAGATGCATTGCACTTGTGTAATCTTTTTTTGGATTTCATAGCCTGAGCATAGCATTGTCTCACCAGAAAGTAATATGACATTTCATCTTTTAAAATGTGAGGAATTCAATCATAAGAAGATCAGAAAATTCTGTGAGGGAAGAATTTATCAAGTCCAACAGAAATTACTTCTCTGCCAGGCTAAGACTGTTAAACCTCTAGGCAGCTCTTTTTATTTTCCCTATTGTGAGGCATACTGTTGTAGTGAGGTCCTAACAGAAATCTTCCTAGTAAAGTCCAACCAAAGAATGATGAAAAATAATTATATAAGTGTACCCTTTTCTGAGCATGCATTCTCCTTTTACAGATACTAAGCAAAATCTGTCATCAAGAGAAGAAACAGAAGTTAGGAAAGGTGGTTTAAATTAGTAGAAAGAAAGTGACTAAATATAAATGACACAATATTCTGTAAAGAAAGTTACTGTGAATAATAGAGTTACTCCATCTGTGGCTTAGTTGTAAAAGTAGTAAATGGAGCTTACAAATAGTTGAATAAAAGTGGCATCATCACTAAAAAGTTTGTGTGTCACATAGAAAGCCAACTAAGTTGAAAGTAAAAATCAGTCTTGCTGCTTTAAGCCTCTGTGTTGGCTTCTCAAATGTGGTTGACTTTTTCTAGCCACATTTCGAGAGTGTGTTCTCATTTATAGGTCAGGCACACATGGGCTTTTGAGAGCTAAACACAGCTAAATGTGCCAATTAGCTATTCTACCCTGTGTGAAGAAAAAAGAATGAAACCACAAAAACCAGCTTCAGTCAGCAAATATTTTATGAGTCCATCAGTTAAAGTTTTAAATTGATATAAGACCTAATTAAATTATCTGAACATGTTTTTGAAGTGACACAGTACACAGTATTGCCTTTTGCTATGAACAACAGTAATTGGAGACCCAAGGATGTCACTGTGAGATTCCTTGGAGAATGAGCAGATAAGTCTAGAAAGGGACAGGGAAATAAATTTGTTACAGACATCTAATGAGCATAAAGAAAAATTGAAATTATTTTTTTTTTAAACCCTACGATGTTGGGGATATTTTTGTCCTGTGCTCTGTTCCCAAATGAGGTGTGTGTTGTCACATAACAGGTGTTCAGTCATACGTCTTTACAAAAAACCTATCTGAGGCTGAGATGAAAGAAAGAAATTTTGTAAAGAGAGAAAAATGAATAAAACTCAAAGAAGTGTTATATTAGGGTGATGGAGCCTAGATTCTTGCTAGTGAGGGCAGCTGGCTCTTCCTTTTATCCATACTCACCATTGTATCCTTAGTTTAAGAGCAGTTAAATATAACACATTAATTTTAGAAACCCTTTATATTCTGAACAAATATTTTTCCATGGCCAACACAAGTAGAGTGTTTATTTTGTAGACTCTGTTGACATAATTCTACTCCTGAGGTAATGAGAATTTTTTCCTTATTTTTTCAGAAGTCGCAGTAGCGATGTAAATGATGCTACAGTGGAAGACGAGTCCCTTAAGGGAACAAAATCATTTATAGGCCACAGTAGTGTTTGCTAACGAGGCTTTAACTTCATCTGATTTGCTAATATTTGCATTGTACTTTTCAGGGAATTTCTGCATGATGAGTATTCCACAAACAATTGTGGGCAATTTTGTAAGGTGAGTGTTGACCATTTGATCAGAAGTTGGCTAGAAAAATCTGTATTCACACTTGCTATATAGAAGCCTTTTCTGCTATAATAAAAAAATGTCGTTTTGGAAATTTATCTGCTCTGACCTGAAAATATGCATGAACATTATTTAATACCATAGAGAGAAATATCTTGCTGATTGAGACATATTTATCTGCCAAAATTCCACTGAATTTCTTAAGCATCTCAGTAAAAAAGTAGAGAGAATGTTTTAACAGTTTAAAGAATGGAAACATAGTATGTCCCATTAAGGATTTTTTGCATTATTTCTTCATATATGAGCCATGGTCTCTAAGCATAACAATTCTTAGCCTGAAGACTGCTATTGAGAGCTAATGGACATATGACAAGCACTGGTTTATTAAACAGGATCAAATACATAATGAGGAGCATAGAAGACAATGAAAATAAATATACCAACAGCACTGGGTTTGGAAGAGGTGGTAGAGAACAAGCCAAAAGCTGGTCAACAAATACAAAGCATTCAAATGTTTATATGTATCAAAAAGTCATTGCTAGCAGTGGCATCCAGTGGCTGTGTGAATAAACTGCAAGGACCAAGACACACTCATCCAGGAGAGGCTTGTTCTAGTAAGAAAGGTTTTTCTGCCCCTAGGTCATATTACTGCTTGAAAAAACACACAGATTGAATAGGAATGTCACAGGAATGCAAGAAGAATAAAAAACTAAAGATATTCTCTGCAAAGCAGTCTCGTGTCTAGTAGGTCTTTACTTCAGAGATGATATATGCAAAACTACTTTCTGCACCAATCTCTACCTAAATTAATGGTGTCTGGAGGAACAGCCTAGATATTTAAATTCATGCACATACAATATCATACTGACTATGAATCATTGTTACAAAGACAAGTATTTAATGATTTTAGGCAAATTTTTTTTTTCAAATACTATTTTGGACAGCAGTGAGGACAGGAAAGTGAGGTCTTTTTAGACATTTAATGTGCAGTTGAGTTTACCTCCTGTATTTCTTCACTTTCATCACACTTTTTTTAAAAAACTTTTAAAATATATTTTCCATGTAAGGTTTCAATTTTTAATTCATAGCAAGTAAGTTTTCTAATCTTTCTAGTTAACAGTACTTCTGTCTTTGAAAAAGGTATGACTGCTTTCATTTTTTCTTCCATTTCTGTTTCCACAGATGACATGCACATATTTTTTATTGTTCACTGAGTCTTGGCACTGCTGATTGAGCTATAGTTAAATCAGTTGTCAATGGAATTGTGGCTATAACTTTTTTTCCTACTACTAATTTAAATTCCATTGGTTCTTTCTCCACATAAATCTTCAGGAATGGTGGGTTTTCAATGCCCATTTTCGCCACCATACTTAAGTTGCTGTTGTAGAAAAGGGTGGAGTGAAATTCTTTTTTGTTGATGTTATTGTTGTTTGGCTGGGTTTTTTCATTTGTTAGTTTTGTTTTAGGATTTGGGGCTTTTTCACTTGTCAGATGTGCAAAGTTTGACAAGTTAGACAACCTTAGCTATGTGCATTATCATCATGGGGACTTGTTATATGATGGGAACGTATGCACGTTAGTTAAGGTGTGAGAAAATGATAGGCAAAGAATGTCTATTACACTGTAGAAATTAACTGATGTCCACTAATAGGTACCTGAAGTCTGAATCCTGGGATCACAGAACCCAGTTAGCACTTCTATGGCAAAAGCTTTAGTTTGGTCATATGCAGTTTTAAAACTGCTGTGCACCCCTTAGGTCCCTTAGACACCTGTTGTCCTACATTAAGGAGCTCCTTGGATTTTGTCTTTGGAACATCTACTTATACAAATGCTTAATGTTTAACTCACTACACTGGGATCAGGGACAGAGTTAGTGATGAAAGCTGGGATCACTTCATCAGGTTTTAACAGGGAATAACCTAATCACAATCTTTCTCAGATTATAAAAATCTGGTTTTGATGTCTGTCTTGTGAAGTTTCTGGTGTGCATTTGCTTCAAGACCAGTTCTTTGTACAACATTAAACGCCACCTCAGAAATTACATTTTTAAAAGCTTGAAGATCTCTTCTTAGTTAGCATCTTGACAGTTATTTTCTTGCTTCAGTTGATTTAAGACTTGTTAGTAAAAGCACTGATTAGAACTCATATTTCCCTATATTAAGGAATAATAATAACTAATAAAAATGAAAGTTTAGCGACAGCATGGCAATTTTGATAGAAAACCCTTTTAGCTCCAGGATGAAACTTTTGTTGGTGAGACTTACCACCTACAATCAGATTCAGAGCTCAGGGAAAGCAAGGATTCCTGTCTACCTCCTGGTTACAGGAGCTGAGAGAACTGGATTTGCTTAGCCTGGAGAAGAGGAAGCTAAGGAGGTTACTGTTTGCTGTCTTCAAATACCTTACAAAGGATCATGAAGAAGGCTGAATCAGACTTTTCTCAGTGGTATGCTGTGGAAGGACACAAAGCATCATGATACATAAGCAACTTGATCTGACCTTGAAGCCGCTCTTCCTTGAAGCCAGAAATCAGAGTGGATGACTCCCAGACATCCTTTCCAACCTATGGTCTCCTGTGATTCAATAATCTTTGTGATGGCTTATGCCTCAAAGAGCACTGTTTAAGAAATTTCTCAAGTATAGGAGACAAATTACAGGTTTTGCACTGACTTTCCTGTTTTAATAGTGGAACTGCTGTTATACTGTGTTGCCAGGAGCTTAGTCCAGATTGGGAATATTTTTTGGTGATTCTCAGTATTTCTTTCCACTTCATCATAACGAAAGTCTGAGTATAATAACCAGTGTACTATAAGCCACATATATTCAGTTTTCTTTGTAGTTTAACAAACAATACAGGGTCAGCAACATTATGATTTCTATGTCTTAGTTTTTTCTAAGATCTGGAATACTGGTTAATTTACTGTGTTTTTACTTTTTGTCTCCAGTTATGAGAACAAGGCAGAGGCCCAAACATGAATAGACACTCACTACATGAAGTCAGCAGATACAAATACGGCAAAACACAAATATGACTTGAAACATTCTTTGTTGAACAGCTTAACTGCATTGTTGTTTTTTCTGTTTTGTATGTTGGTTTTTGCTGTCAGAAAGAAGATGTGAAAAGTTTGCAATTAGCTTTGGTGATGAACACCGAGTAATTCAATCAGCTTCAGAACAGCTACTTTGGGTTTACAACATTACAAATGGATAAAATAGCTCATTTGTTTTTTTCTGTAATACATGTCAGTTTAGAAAAGTTTCAGACTATGAAATTTTTTTGCTTAGCTATCACATTTATAGAAGCATTTGCACTGTCTCTGCTTCTCTAAGACAGGAGGCAGTGATCAAAACCAAAGTGTAGCTTCTCCTTAATTAATCTTTTGACCTCAAATTGTCAGACATCTGGTTGCATGTGTTAGCTGAGTGCTTTCTAGCATGAGCCCAAAAAGTAAGAAACATCAGCTGAAACTTATTAAAATTTTGCTATTTATCTATTCGTAGGGAAGGAGGAAAATCAGATGAGAGAAACAATGCATAAAATGAATTAGGACTGAACCATGTGATTGCTTTCTAAGTTCGGTTCCATTTGGGAGCACAACAGCAAATTGCAAGGTAGGCAATTACCCACAGTGAGTTATTCAACTAAAAAGAAACTAACAGGATACAGATGTCAAAGAAAGCTGAAGAAACAAATAAATACGAAATTAATTAAACCAAGCTTCACAATACTCTTAATTGCTATTTGTACTGACTGTATAATGGCTGCTTTTGACAGGTATGTGAAAATCTAGCTTTTCTTCTGATGAGTTTACAGTCTGAATTAGCTTTACAAGACCCTAAATTGATGGACAATAGAGTATGAGTTCCATACAATGTGGTGCTAATGAAATACTTTCCTGACTGCATGCCCAGAAAGGCCACCGCTGTTGTGGTGAAGTTAAACAGGAAGAGCAAGATATCGCACTGCCTTCATTGTCATATTTGCTTAGTGTTGTTTCCCATGAGTCAGAAAGGTTGAGGATGGATGTGGTAAAATATTCAGGCATAATTTAATTGTAAAGAGTTGTAAAGTGTACTTCTTCTCCGTTGAATCATCATCAAGTTTGAGAGATTAATCTTTTTCTTGTCAATGAAATGAGTTGGTGACAGCTGTGAAGTGACTGCTGTTACTGCAACATTAGAATCAGAAACATTATCTTCAGAGACACTATTATTATTAGAAGCAAAATACAGCTTGATATATAAAGTGGTTTTCACAAGAAAAGAATTCTCAAAGGAAGAAATTATCAAATATGATAGAACTGGAAAGCAATTAAAAATGAATGTCAGATCTTTGCAATAACAGTGTGGTCACCAAGATGTTTTGCTATGGCTTCAGAGCTACATATAGAAGTTGTTTTACTTGGTAGATATGCAAACATATATTACATGGACTCTCAACAATTTCATGAAGGGGGAATGCTTATATACTGTCAAGTTCTTCTGGATTCTTCGGCTGACTAAGTAAGAAAATAAGACTTAGAAGTGTAGAATATGTCTAAAGGCACACTGTTTTTCTGTTTACACTTGTGTATCTATAGCAGTTTTGATTGCACCTGAGTATGAAGACTTTTGTCTGTGTTAGTCTTAATACATGAATAATTTCAGGCAATTGATTAAATCAATAATAATAAAAAAATCTTAGGCTGCCATAAAATCCTGAAGAATGTCTTAATATCATAGCCACATAAATGATATAATGAAATTAATAGTTCAGTGAAATAAGGTGGAAAAAATATTAGAGACCAGCTTTTGAAGCAGCTTACAGTTTTTAAGCTCAGGTACCGGCTAAACTCATTTAAAATGTGATACATTGCAATCTGACAGCAGAACATGTTAAACTTGTATCAAAATACAGCCATTAAAAGAATTATTTGTTTTTGCTATTGCATATTTATCAACCTTTTTGAGATGCTGAACTGCTATTTTTGCTGATGTAACTCAAATACCTATTAAACATGTGACATGCTATCAGAGATTCAGTTTTCTTGTCTCTCTGATTTGATGAGTTTGCTTGCAAAGGTTGTTTGTAAGTGACTGTTGTATGTAAAAGAAGTGTTGCCACATACAATCTAACATTCCCCATGTTGCTTATATTAGTTGAACTACTGAGGCATAATAAAGAAGAAAGAAATAATCATAACATTAATAGTAAAAGAGAAGAGGTTTACTTTGAAAAGTGAATTATATACCAGAGAACAGATGATACTATTGTCTGGAACACAGTCAAGTGAAGCAACAGAGCATATCTGTGATCTCTGTTCTGTACACTCATCCATGCACTTTAATTCTGATGCTACAAGCTATCTGAGTACGCTTACATAGTGAGAGTCTCAGCTAAGACCAAACTCTTGGCTTCCTGATCTGGCAATATAGGGGTGGTCACTTTGCTCTACTTAAATTTGACAGAAAACAAACACTGGAATATTGTATGTTGCTTAATTTTGCTTTCATGAGTTAATGATGATTAGCTTTGGTCTATCAGTAGAGGTGGAGTCATAACATAAAGCAGAAAAGTGTCCTCACTCTTGCAGGATGGTTTAGCTGTATTCTCATAAAGATATGAAACAGGCAAAACAGCCCTTTTTTTTTTTTTTTTTTTTGAAATGTATCGATCTGCCTCTTCTGCTTTTTAATATTCATATATTTGTTTATTCCAGAACTTCTGAAGAAAGATTAGGTCCATTTTTCCATCAGTCAGATACAATAAGACCGCACTATGAAAAGTTTATAGTCCATTGAGGCAAGAACCATCTATTATGTAAAACAAAAGCACAGAAGAATGGACTAGTCAGTGACAAGAACATGACTTCTTTAGGGAATAGAAATGTAGGGTCAGCTTCATATTTGAAATCAATGAGTAACAATCATTAGCTTCACATTTGTTTTGAAGTGGTTGAAGATGCATATGACTGAATTCTGGAATGATTTTTAGCTTTTGCTAGTGAAATAGTGTTAAGGTTTTTTTTACATATAACTGTTTTCAAACAGAAGCTTAAATATATTTTTTAAATTTTTTTTCTCCTTCCCAAAATTGTTCTTCTGCCAATGGTGGGTAACTTTAAGGGAAAACAAGGAAAAGAAATCATTCAACTAGGGTAATTATTAGGCTTATTCTAAATTGGGCAAGGAAATCTGTAATGCTCGCAGTTCACAGACTTATCTTTGTAAAATTAGTTTTTCTTAATTAAGCTGGTCACCTAGGTGTTACTAGAGGATTTCTAACCCAAGTAAGTGGAGTGTGTGTATGTCTGTGTGGGAAGGTACCTGTAAATTATATTTATGATTTAGTGTGGAACACCATACCCTTGATGAAATAGTTTTATATAAAAATCCTTTTCATAAACATTAAAAAAAAAATAAAAGCAATTGATTCTCTACATATTTATTTTTCTACTTTAAGTTCAAGGTTGCATGAAAGCACAGGTTAAAATGATGGTTTTTTGTAGAAAAATTTAATTTTTTTTTCTTAGTGGAGACGCCTATGAAGAGCTACAGCCTTGGGATGTATAAACTGGATTTCTTTCCAAGGAATCTAAACTACAATTCCCAGGTGGGTATCAAATGCATTTCAGATTCTGATGGAAATATAAATGTCCCTTGCAAAAGCTGGCCCTTCAGGCAGCTTTGAACAATTTTGCTTATGGTCCTCCAGACTAAATCTTGTTGAAAGTGAAAACCTTCATACCTCATGTGGTTAACATGTTGAAGTCTCAGCACTAAATGCTTCACTCTACTAATTAATTACTATTGTGTCATAATATTTGCTGCTGTAGACATATCTAGTACAAAAAAGCCATCTCTGTTTCTTTCTTGATTTAAAGGATGATAGAAGCCCTGCAAAGCCACACTCCTTTTTGCTATTTATGGTGTTTACTTATTTTTCTTAAAGATAGTCAAAAAAAGTCTAATTTCCCAAGGAGGGGATAATAATGATTAACAAGTAATATATCCCTTTCTACAGGAATTAGGCATAGCCTTATTTTTCTATACTTTTGTGTGAAGTTATTCCATAATTACTTGGTGTAATTTATAGATCTCAAACTATTGATGGCAATGTACCTCCAGAGAGGTGCACAGTGAATTCCCAATAATACACTTCCAGAATATATTACTTACTGAAAAGCAGATTTTTTTTTTTTTTAAATCTAATGGGAAACAAAACAAAACAAAACAAAACACCAAAACAAACAAACAAACAAATAAACAAAACCAAAGTGAAACAAAAAAAAAGAAAAAAAACAAACCACAAAATAATTAAAAGCATGCACAAAAGCCACCACAGCCAACAACAAACCAACACCACAAAAACCCAGTAAGGCTACAATATTTGTATTAAATTTACCAAACTGATATGAGAATAAATTCTAGTGCTCTATCCTACAGCTCGCTACTTCAGTCTCCTAATTCCTCAAAGCTAAATTACCTTTCTGAGCCTTTAATTCATTCATAGCTCATAGCACTGAGAAAATGTTTTTTTTTTTCTTTACCAGGAGTGGTAGATAGGACAAGGGGTAACTCTTTCAAACTAAAAGAGGGGAGATTCAGACTAAACACAAGGAAGAATTTTTTTACAAGGGTGGTGAAACACTGGCCCAGGTTGCCCAGAGAAGTGGTAGAACCCCCACCCTGGAAACATTCAAGTCCGTGCTGGATGGGGCTCTGAGCAACCTGATCTAGTTGAAGATGTCCCTGCTCATTGCAGGTGGTTGAACTAGATGACTTTTAAAGGTCACTTCCAACCCAAGCTTTTCTGTAGCTCTGTGATTCTATGAATACTAGCTCTTGGGGACCATTGAATTGTAACTGCTTTCTAACCATGTTATCTATTGTGACAGAATAGCTAACATTTCTGATGTCATAAATTAGGTGTAGATCATCAACTATATGAAATTTCTCTTATTTACCCTCTGAAACCTAAACCATGGTGTGTTTTTTTGTTCGTTTTTGTTGTTGTTGTTGTTGTTGTTTTTGTTTTGTTTTGTTTTTTCAGCAGTACTTGAAAGTGTTCAAAAGCTTCTATTCTAAGTACACAAACCTTGTCATTTTGAAGAAAAGATCTGGTAAGAGACAGGATGATGATTACTGCCAAAAGCTAAATACATGAAAAACTTTAACTTAAGGCAATTGAAAGGTGTTGTTTTTAAACAAGGCCATCAACGACCAGTATAGGTAGGGCCAAAAGTAGCACATGATATAAAGAGGTGAAAACAGAGCATGTACAAAATTGTTGCCAAAGTCCACATGAGTTACAAAACAAGATTTGTCAAGAAAAACTATGTGCCTTATGACTCAGCTGTCTACATCTCCATGAAATAGGGTATCACAAAATTTCTGGGAGAAAACTATTAATTCTTTTACCATATGCTTGGCATAACTGTTCATCACAGAGTGTTCTACCACTTTTGGCAAAGAAACTTAGTGCTGTTAGCTTGGAATGAACAAAAAGCTAAGCTTCGAGGAATTAGGAACCACAACAGAAACCCAAATCTCATGGATATTTGCTTGTTTCTGCCCCCCAGAATATATTTGGCTGTACACCTAACTTTAGGGGGCTAGTTTAGGATACAGATATAGGAATTGCTGGACCTGGAGATTGACTTTAAATATTTAATTTAAATAATGTATTTTAAACCCCACCTTTCCATGGATAAAAAATGAATCACCTAGTGGCTGAGGCATGTGAGGAGGAACTTAGCTACTCAATCTAGTTTGAAATAACAACTGCTAGAATAAGTTACAGAACTGGAAAACAGGTATCGGAATTCAATCAATTAAGTGCTTCATTGTATCAAGCTGTTGTTAACCTGTCCTGGATTCTTAATATATTTTTAGTACTATGGAAGCTGAAGTAGTGGATTGTTACAGATACTCCATCATAGTTATTTTTATCACAAGAAACATTCAGACCTAGGTCCAAATTGCAACAATGAATTTCCTACAAGGAAAGAGTGTTACCCAACTAAAATACTAGTTCTATTTGCAACCTGCACTAGTTTTCTGAATTTCTTAACATTACTACTCATATATGAAGTTTCTTCTTTTCCCTAGGAATATACGTTCTCATGATGAAAACTGGGTTGAGATTTTAATTCTTCTTTGCTTTAATTTTCCTTGTACATGAGAAGCTGTTTCGGAGAAATAGGATAAGAGATGAAAATCCCTGATGTCACAAAACAGACAGGCAAACCCTTATTTAAAAAACAGGCGTCAGCATATTATTTTCAAGGAAAGACTGCCATCTTGTGGCCTTTGTGTACAATGACTAGCTGAAGGCCCAGATTTTGCATGAAGATACCCACATATGGAAACAACATTTCTCCTGTTCGTTGCTGAAAGTGTAAATCTCTGCATGGGCAAAGCTTATATATCTCTCAATAGAAGTTGTTTTGAATCAAATGAAGACTTACTTGACTTTATGTGTGACTGGTATAACACATGCAGAATAACATGCAAAAGCATATAATGCTTTGTAGAAATCAGTGCTGCTGGAGATGTGCAGTGTTAACGGAGAACCACAAGCCATGGGGAATTCTTTATCAACATGACTGTGCTACAATCCCTCTGCTCCACATGCATGAGGTAACTGGGTGCTGCCTTTTTTTTTTTTTTTTTTTTTTTTTCTGATGGCAATACTTCTTGATACAAATAAGAAGCAGGGCAAATATTCAGCTGATTGGCCTCAATGAATGCTGAAGTTTGTTTGGGATAGACTGCTATGACTAAGGCAGATGATTTAAGTTGCTTACAGCTTGGTTTTAGTATATTTAAGTGTACTTAATGTCATATTGGGATATAACTTTAAGTGGAACTTCTACCTATGGTATTTTGTCTATACTATGCACGGGAGACCTGCCGTATCAGTACAAATAAGATCAGTATTGGGTGCGAACTTACAAAAATTGGGGAAAAACGGCTTGGATCATACATAGAAAATGCTTAGATTTACCCTTTACAGAGCAGCCAAAGTAGTTACTGCTTTGCTAGTTAACATTCGCTACAGTCTTACAAATTATATGTTTATGGTAAACATGGTTTACCATGTCATGTCCTTGAAAATTAATATTTGCTGTGTAGCTGCATTAAGCATATCTCATTAGAAAGGGATGCATGTTTTTCAGTCTTAACAACATAGGTATAGCTCTGCTATCAAAGTACCTTGTAGTCTCTGAGTTGATCTGCCTTTCATGGGAGGAAACTCAGGCTTTTCTGTGCCCTTTCTCCTGCCCTAGTCTCTGCTATCAAATGCAGGCACCTGGGCAGCCCAAGACTAGCTCTTTGCAGCAACAGCTGAGGGAAAATAAACCTTTGTGGCCCTTGAACTTTTCCCTCCCTTTTTTAACTATGTCACCTGTCTCATGTACCAGTAGGCCCAGGTGGTCTGTTGGTTATAGATGTCACCTGAGCATTTTTCTTACTTCTTGTGACTTCCCTGTGAAGCTGTGAGAAGAACTTGGATGTATTCTCTCTTGAGGATGCTGGAAGGCAGCTGAAGAGAGCAGGATGTGGTCCCATTGGCCTTTCTTCTCCAGAATGGCTCAAGGCATCTATGTCTGCATTTCCTCTAATATCCTGTGCTTTGTCTGTCTGGTCACCTGAGCCTTCTGGGCATTTGCTGGAACTTGCTAATGTCCTTGTTGGTGTGGTGGGTACTAAAGTGGACCTAATCCTCCTGCTGTAGTCTGAAAAGTGGTAAAATTGACTTCCCTCATCCTGCTGGATGCATGGAGAGTGAGGAGTGACGGAACAAGTGTGGGGCACCTGACTGAGAACAAGGTGGCTTGAAAAAGGTGGGTACAGTCTGTAAGTATCCTCCAATAGCAACTGGAGACTGTAGAATGCCTTGCTAAAAATATATATAATGAATACCTACTGCTTTCACCTCATTCAGTGATGGTTTTCATAGTAGAAATCTATTAAGCTGACTAGGCAAGATATGTTTATAGGTTTTTAACGTTTACTTTACCATACAAGACCCAACCAAAGTTGCTATAAAGCTTTGACACTTGATCTGGATTCTTGTAGGAACACAAATTATTCAACTTTTGGCTGGTGTTTGTGCTTTTCTTCTAGTCGTCCATACACTGAGCCATAGAAATAATTGAGACCTTCCAGAAAAATAATGATCACCAATTTTCTGCAAAATTCTATTTTATCATGATTTATCTGTGAACACAATTGTAATTTGTAGTATGACAGTGTATCTTTTTGGCCAGTGAATTTTTTTGCTGCTTAGTGCTTGATACAGCTAATTCAAAAAGACATCTATGGACAGCCTGCTATATAATTTAGAATCTCTCCTGACTTAAGAAAGGTGAGGTACTGCATCTTACCAGTGAAAAAACACAAACAACAAAAACAACCCCCTATTTTTTTCTGAGGTTTGAAAAATACTTCATACAGAACACAAGAGTAGCAAATGTATTCTTAGCAGTGTCATTGGAATACCTATGTTATTGAAATATATCATTACAGTGCTAATGATCTTTAATTCTCCAAGGCAAATGATTATTTGTAAGAAAGTGTTGTCACATTAAAAATAAGCAAAACAAATGAGTTAAAATTGCTTCAAAACTGACACATTTTCACAATACAGCAGAATCTGGTATTTCATAGTTACCTAACTACATTCAGGAAAAAAAAAAAAGTTTCTATAAGTAAAATACAGTTAGTGATTAGGTTTTTGTTAACTACACAATCCTATTAATGCTTTATTGAATTTTATTCTATTTGAAAGATACTTCTGGTTGTCATGAGTATGTGTTTTGATAGTTTTTAAGACAAATCATAACTATAATTAAAAAACAAAAATAGATAGAGCTGCAACACCCCACAACAAAACCAACCAGATTCATCCAAAGAAATGCAAGCACTATTTTTTGCCATACGCCCATACACCTTCCATTACATGTTTTCCTGTGCGTTTTCTCTGTAGATTTTGAACAGTAGCTATTTTTCTCACTGAAATGTACGACTGCCCCAGTCCCATATGATTTAATGTTAAATTCGGTAATACCTATGTAACTCAATTTCCTCTACAGAGACATTAAAAATGTCTCAGGTTATCAAAAATGCATGACTCTGTGCTTTTTCATAGGGAGATACCATTTCCAAGAACTTAGATATGTAAAGTGGGTTTCAGCTACTCTCATAATACCTTTCATTTACCCCAGGGACTTTGTGTCTTGCACAAATAGTACCAAGCAATACATCAAAAAAATATCTTCTTAGATCTGTGTCAAACAGATCCAATTAAAATAAATCAGTTATATGTGTTCACCACTCTTCTGAAAATATGAAGCCCTACTGTGTAAAAAAATAGTTTGAAAAGTTATTTAATACATCTGTGTACTCAGAAAAACAACAAAATTAAGTTCTTCTAAAAGTACAATTGTTGGAAGACACACATGGTTGACTTGATTATTGGATAGAATATTTTTCATGTGTCCTTCCTAAAGCCACCCTTAGATGTAGATAAAAATCACTGGAAGTCATTCATGTGACTAAAACCTTACCCTGCCCAATGCAACTAGTTTGTATCACAGAATCATAGAATAGTTCAGGTTGGAAAGGGCCTCTGCTGAAAACAGGATCAACCAGAACAGGTTGTTCAGCACTGTATCCAGTCAGGTTTTGAATATCTTCAAAGATGGAGACTCTACAAGTTCTCTGGGAAACCTGTTACAATCTTTCATCATCCTCACAGTTAAAGAGCTTTTTCTTATGTTTAAATAGAATGTTCTGTGTTTCAATTTGTACCTGTTGCCTCTTGGCCCCTCAGTGGGCACCACTGAGAAGAGTCTGGCTCCATCTTCTTTGCTCATTCCCACCCAGTATTTATACACATTGACAAGATCCCCCTGAGCCTTCCCTTCTCCAGGCTAAATTATCCCTACTGTCTCACTCTATCCTTGTATGACAGGTTCTCCAATTCCTTAATCACCTTTGTGGTCTTGTACTGGATTGCTCCACTAAGTCCATGCCTTATTTATACCTGGGAGCTCAGACCAGGATACAACACTCGAGATGCGGCACTATCAGTACTAAATAGAGATCATCTCACTTGACTTGCTGGTAATGCTCTTCCTAATGCAGCCCAGGTTGGAGTTGGCCCTCTTTGCTGGCCTGTAACACATTGCCGGCTCCTGTTGAACATTTTATCCACCATGACTGTCATGTCTTTCCCTGCAAAACTGCTTTCTGCACTAGTGACTGCCCTCTAGCTGAATTTCATGCCACTAATCACGTCACTTAGAGTCTAGTGGTTCAGCAAATTTTCAGTCCATCTCACTGTCCCTTTATCTAGCCTCTACTTCATCAGTTTGTCTATAAAGATGTTATGGGAGATTGCCAAAAGCCTTTCTAAAGTCAAGATAAACAACATTTTCTCCTGTCCTCTCATCTGCTGATCTGTTCATTTAATTCTAAAAGGCTATCATATTGGTTAAGGATGATTTCCACTTAATAAATCCATACTGACTACTCCACAATTTCTGTCCTTAAAACATTTCGAGGTGGCTTCCAGGATTATTTGTTCCTTCACCTTCTCAGGGATCCATCTAAGACTGTCTCTCCTGTATTCAGCTTAATTGTCCTTCTTGTCCTTCTTGAAGATAACAGTGGCATTTGCTTTCTTCCAGTCCTCAGGAACTTTCCCTGATCACCATGAGCTTTCAAAGACAAGCAAGAGTGGCCTCTCAGTGACATTGACCACCTCCCTTAGCATTTATGGATGCATCCTGTCAGGTTCTATGGGCTTCTGTATGTTCCATTTGTTTAAATGTTCCCTAGCTGGATCCTCTTCCACTAAGAATTTCTTGCTCTAGACTTCCTACTGGTCTCAGCAGTCTCAGATTCTTGAAGGAAAATATGACCAGTAAAGACCGAAGTAAAGGCAGCATTGAGTACCTTGGTTGTTGTCACATCTTTTGTCACCAGCTCTTTTGTCACCTCTCTCATTCAGCAGCACATCCACATTTTCCCTGCTCTTCCTTTTATTGCTGATGTGCCTGAAGACACCCTTCTTGTTGCCCTTCACATCCCTGACCACATTGCACTCCGGGTTGGTTTTGGCTTTCTTAGCACTGCATGTTCTCACAATATCTTTGTATTTTTCCTGGATCACATGACTCTTCTTCCACTTCTTGAATGTTTCCTTTTGATGTTGAAGTTTTGAAAAGACCTCCTTGTTCAGCCATGCAGGCCTTCCAACATATTTGTTTGATGTCCTGGTCATTGGGTTGTGCTGTTCTTGAGCTTGAAGGAGCTGATCCTTGTGAGTCAATCAGCTCTTCCAGAAGCCTCTTTGCTCTAGGATTGCATCCAATAGGATTCTTCCAAGAAGATTGCTGAAGAGGCCAAATTCTGCTCTACCGAATTCCAGGTCTGTGACTGTGCATTTTTTGCCTTGTTTCCTCCTCTCAGGATCCTGAGTTCCACTATTTTATGGTCATTGCATCTAATGCTGTCCCCATTCTTTACTCTCTGGCAAGTCCTTCCTTGTTTGTAAGTATGAGGTCCAGTTGAGTGCCTCTTCTCATCAGCTGTTTTATCACTTTTGTCAGGAACTTATCGTGAATGTACTTCAGAAATCTCTTGGATTGCTTGTGCTCTGAGTATTCCCTTCATATGATATCAGGGTGCTTCTTCAAGTTCCTCATGAGGTCCAGGAGCTGCAAATGTGAGTTTTTTTCAAGTTCTGTGAAGAGTAGGCATCATATACTATTGCTTCTTGTTCAGGCAATCCGTAGCACACATCCACCATAACATTACCCACACTGGTCTGCCCTTTATGATTAACCCATAAGTTCTTGACTGGCTCACCATCCATGTCTGTCACATAAAGGAAAACTCCCTGTCCCTGCTTTCTCAGTCTGTCCTGTCTATAGAGGTTGTATCTACTCATTACAGAACTCCAAATGGGTGAACTGTCTCACTATTATTTCTGTGATCCGAATCAGACTGTAGCCCTGCAACTACTCTCAAACCTATAATTCCTCCTATTTTTCCCCATGCTACAAAGTGACAATCCCACTTACTTAGTGCCAAATGCTAGGGCCTATTCCTTTCAAATGGAGAACTATGAGCTAAGAAGCACCTTTTAATTGCCCAAAACATAGGAATGGATGCAAAACTACTCTTGCAAAAGAATTCTCCACCTTGGAGCAACTCATCAGAGAAAGGACAGAAGTTCAATAAGCAAATCTCTTGTTCCACCAAAGCATTGTATGAAATAATATGCTATATATGAGTGGAAAGAAGAGTTGCATCCATGAAAAGACACATGTAAAGGATCATACCTGAAATGGCGTGGAAAATTTTAGTCTCTCAAAGAGTCCAACAGTGTTCCCAGGTTTCATCAATTTTAGAATCTTTTTTTTTTTTTTTTTTTTTTTTCCCAAATGCCTCTAGCATCTTGTGATAGAGAAATTAGATTTAAAAAAAGAAAAAAAAAAGGCATTTTACTGTGAATTTGGTATCTTTTAACATTAATAATAATCAATGACCAGCTCCTGAACCCTTGGTATATGTGACAGAGTGAAGAGGGGGAATTATGCTGAAGTATTTTGTCTATGATGGTGGGATCGCTTATGTCCTGGTTTTGTTAAAAACAAGTTTCTCTTCTAGTGAATTTCCCTATCAGCTAAAGTCTTCTTACTAACTGCATTTTCCTGAAAAGCTAGATACATGTTGTGGTAGACATAGCAATAGAATGCGAGGTCATTGATAAGGATGGATGTACATCCCGCAAGAGGCACAATGAGCGGTAGTGAACTGAAACTAAGTATTCCATCCCAGTCATGTGATACTTCATATAAAAGTGGGAGATCATGAGGATCTCGTCCCCTTTTCCTTATGGCCGACATTAAGAGGACCTTGAGAGTTGTCCCTGTGAACTGAGGCCTAGTGACAGACTGAATCCAGTTCCAGTTGGCTGCAGAGTCCAGTCCAGGACTTCGGGTGCCAGTGCTACATCTGCCGGAGCAGTTGCTGGGACTTTCAAGATTGATTTTGTATATTTTGTATTATTTTCTCTATTCTTATTAGTAGCATTAGTAAAACATTTTTAATTTTTCCAACTCTCTTCTCTTGGTCCTTCTTTCCCTCCCAATGACCTGCCTTTAGTGGGAAGCGGGAAAAGAGAGGCAGTAGAGGGGGATAGACGGGGGAGAGTGGCTTAACAATACATCTGCCACAGTTTGTTGTCACCCCGCAATCAAACCTTGACAGATTAACATATTGATATGCTCCACAACTAATGCAAAAAATAGAAAGACTATATTCCATACAGATTTTTTTTGTTTGTTTCATTTTGGATAACAGTTGTTGCAGTCTACCTAATTTGTGCTAGAGCACTTGTTAATGAGTAAGCTTTGTATCTACTCTGAATGATAGGACATATACACATTTATTGGCCAAGTTGTTAAACTGACACAAAATAGTTATCGTGCATTCTTTTTTTCATTTCACCTTCAGTCAGACTGGCTTTATCTTTGCCTTGTGTTCACTAAAAATAAACCTGTCATGTTCACAAAGTTTAAATCTTTCTAAATGCTCTGTTCTTTTCTGACAAGGACAGTAAGTCTAGTGCAAATGGGTTATTTATTATGGTACTTCCACTGTTCTTTCTATCTTTTCTGTTGCCTTTTAAAATCAGTTCTTTCTTACCATACTCTTACAAATTGTTGTACACAGACAATATTGTTGGAATTTTATGCTTCTAATAAAATTAAAACCAGTAAAACCATGAAAAGCAAGCAAAATGAACTTTTAAAGGGAAAATTTAATTTTTATATATATTTTTTTACAGAAGTATTTTGTTAGGTACTGGCCATTTTTCCTACAGCTGTTCTAATCCCATGTAAAGAGATTATCAGTCTGGTGTATGTAAAGTATTACACTGACTGTTCGCAACCTGACATTAGCAAGAAATCTATATAATTTCAGAATCACATTTAAAAGTTAGCTGACCTATAACAGACACAAATTTTCCAGATTAGTTATCATTGATTGTGTCTAAACAGATCATGAATCATCTTTCAACCAGCATTTCTTATTTTCTAATGACCATTCTAAAGACCTTTCTAGCTCTTCTGACTTTCAGCAAGAAAATCCATTGCATATACCTAAGTTTTACTCTGCTAATGAAATCTTCAGGATTAAAATGTCTTGTGTGTAGTTCCAGAAATATCATCAGATAAAATAAATCAATCAGTATTTGCATGGTACCATAGACCTGATCAATAGGGTGGAATTATTTTCTTTATCTGTGCATTAAAGCCAACATTAAGTGCTTCCCTCATTTAGGAATGTCTACTTATTTTTGAATGTACTGGGTTTTGCTTACTTTGATGAATTGAAAGTATATCTATCCAACAAAATAGCATCTTAGTAGTTTAATGCATTTAGAAGAAAAAAATAAGACTTTGTTATCTGCTGTTGAAATTCATGGTTCTCTTCTCTATCCTCTATTGCTTCCTTGGTTGACTTCTTTCCCTCACTTTCCCCCACATTTGATTATTCCTCAGCTGCACTCAACTGATGTTCCTTTTCTATTATTATTATTTCTATTTTTTTTTTTTTTTCTGTTATGGAAAAGTAGAGGTCGGAAACTACTGTCAGAAGGGTTGAACTCAGAGGTGGGTTGAATTATTTCTGTTGCTGCCTGGCCAGTGTGCTTTGCCGTAAAACACAGCCTATTTTTCTGAACTGTAGATGTCACTCTAGGTCTGACCAACTGTTGAGTGCTTCTATCTTACCAAAGTAAATTATCAAGTGGGGGAGTAAGATGTTGAAAATTTTAATTGCTTACTCCTGAAATATTTATGTTTTCATACCTTAGCTTGAATATAGAGGAATTGCAGTAAAACTTTTGCACTAAATTCTAAATTATAGACCCTGGAAAAATCATCAGTTTTTCAGTATCATAGCTGACTGGATAACTTTTGTTCAGGAAATACAGTTCCAGTGAATAATAATTTTATTGCATTGGGAGACTTGTGAAACCTGTATAGGTGGCTTGAAATTTTTTGTTTGTTTGTTTTAAATCCTAACAAAAGCACTAATCTTGACTATATAAGTATTTATACAGTTACTTTAAGACAGCTACCATGTGAGGTGTCTAAACACTGATTTCTTTTAGGTAACCAGTTAGGCTGACTGGATCTCAGCCTTTGCATTCACTTATGTTCAGATTTAATAAGGTGTTTATATTAGATTTAAAAATGAGAGGTCTGAAGAAATTAAATTACATTTGTTAAACTCAGAATCTTGTTATGGACAAAACTAGAACCCACTTGACATGGAAGGCCAGCAATTTGCTGTTAACAAATTAAAATATTAACAGTAATTAAAATACAGCCAGAAGTTTTATTAGTACAGTTACAATAACACTAACGCATGCCAAAGCATTATAGACAGACAGATTCTGATCTCTGAGTTGTCAGGGCGCTACAGAGTCTTAGACTTTCTGCTAGTGATAGCAAATTTGGATTTACTGAACTATAGACCAAATGTGGAGAAAATAATGCAAGGAGACAATAGAAGGCATTTTCCTCAGCACCTCACTGCATAATAATTTAGACAGTAACTTCTGTAGCAACCTTCTTTACTCCCTAAAGGAGGAGGTGAGTGCAAAGGGGATTTTGAACTCCTAAACTGAGCTGCTGCTCTGAATTGCTTCTGGAGAGGCATATTTCCCAGCTCATTATGCAATGTGTCATAGCCCTGAGGGCACCACCAGCTCTCACTGTCCCTGCCCAGCCCTTAGGGCTCCCCCCACCCTGTCCATGGCCCAGGACTCCATGTCAGTCCCCCAGGGCCATCAATCCCTGTCCCAGTGATGCCACAGCAGGGCTGGGCTCCAGGTTCCCACAGTCCTGCCCTGGCCTGCCATGGCTCTACAGAGACAGACCCACCCATGGGCCCAAGTCCCAGCCCAGCCTAAGCTTGTCCTTGTCTCCAGAGAGGTGTCTGATGTCCAGGACTGGGGCTGCCTTGCTCCTGGCTGGGGAGATGGGAAAGGCCTTGGCTGCCAGGTCTAGCCATCATTCACCCTGGGACTCCCCAGAGAGCTGCTGCCCGCCTCGGTGCCCCAAAAGGTAGCTCAGGCAGGGTCTGCATACTCAGGGCTAAGCTGAAATGGGGATCTTGGCCATGGGCAGGAGTGAGGTGAGGCCTCAGGACAGGCCAAACAGGGACAAGAAGGGTTGGTATTTTCCTCAGGAGCTGCCAAAACCAAAGTGCAAACACCAGCTACGTAAACAAGATGCCAAAAGTTGGATTTTATGGATACTAACCCTATTTCTTCCAATTGTTACCCTTCTTTGTCTTAAATTATTAACATTGCCATCAGTGAGCTTTAGGACGCATTTGTTATTTTTTTCTGTTCTTCTAGAATTTTGTCTAGGGGATAATAACATATAGCAGTTTAAATCTCTGCAGAAGATTTGTATTTTTACAGGTACAATGTTCCTCACTCCTCCACACTATTAACTTTCTGATTCCAATAGCTAAAATTGCTTTCCAAAATCTGCTGAGAGGTTCAGATGCACTGTTAAATGGATTTCAAGGTATTTGACAAGATAAGAGTTTGTACCAAGTTCTGAGCTCTAAAAAAGGGAACACAGAATTTGAAGCCTCTCCTTAGACTGAGGTAAATGAGAGCTGTAGCAGGTAGGGGACATAAGCATCTCATAACTAAATGTTTTGGACAAATGGGATCATGAAAGGACATAAAGTGTTAGAATGGTTTATATTTCTTTTTTAAATACTATATACTGCTTCCTTGGAGTACCTAATGAAATAATCTAGTGCTGGATTAACACAGTAGAATTGAAGTTTGTAACTTTCAGGTATCCAGGCGGATAAATTTTCTAGAGAGAAAATACAGCTTCAGAAAATTACTTCTGATGCGGAGTACTGTATTTGAAAAATTAGTGAAAGTACGCTCCCATTTGAGTACACAAATATAGTCAAATAAACCTTTATAGAGATTATTCACCTGAGATATCTGGATTGATTTATGATACGGCAGGTAAAATAGTATCTTGAAGAAGAACTGTCATCCTACTTTATCTGGTGTGCCAATGACTTGAATGATGCTTGTTGAATTGCCGTATAAATAATACTATCTATTTTGCCTCTAAACCAGAAAAAAAATTGTAGTATGACTTCATTTCTTTTAGAACATTTCTCAAGGAAAATCAGCATCTTTAATTATTTACCTCATATCACTTGCATAACTTTTCATTTTCCTCCCATACTGATCATTCTCTTTTCCACCAGCTTCAACTCAGTCACACTCTAAGTATGATCAAATTTTTAAACAATCATACAAAACCTTAAAAAACTATTTCCAAGACTCCATATGCTGAGTTGTTGTCTTTAATCCTTTCTAGTTCATCCTCAAAAAATTCCATGCTTTTTGAAAGCGATTGTTCTCATATCCAGCTTTTCCAATTAGGAAAACTGAGGGAAAAGCTGTTGTGAAAGAGAAAAGTGCTATTCTCAGCATGAAGAGGCTGTGAATATATTAAACCTGTATTTGCTCCTTCCTGATGATCAGGACCCCAAAGACACCCTTGGGGGCCCACAGTATGACCGCCTGTGCTCTAGTCCAGCTGTGGGCCCTTGGGTCTCACTGCTGGGAGAAGACCTGTGAGAAGCAGGTGGCTGGCTCAAATGAATCTTACTTCATTCTTAAATGATAGTACTGGATGCTTTTTATGAATCTTCTAATTTTTCTGACCTTTGACTTTTTTTAGGCCAAGAAGATGAATCTTAATTTTAAGATGGACTCTACACTTGTGTTTCAATTGCATGTGAAATCTTCTACTAGTATGTACATGTTTAGTAAAAAAGAGTCCACTTAAATTCCTAAAATTTTAAAAGCCATATTCTGCTTGATTTGCTTTTCAATGTGCATTTAAATACACTTTTCCTGACAGTCCATCAGATCAGTGCGTTAGGTAAGGTATTTCTGACGTAAACTGTTGCAAGTTTGCAGCTTGTTACTGTGTCCAAAGAAAATCTTCATTACTATGATTCTTTCTAATAGCAGGCATTTGTACATAAGCATTTTGGAGCTATCAACAGAGGATGTTTATCTGCTCATTGTAATGATTCTTGAGCTGACATGACAATGTAAATCAGGGGAAGTCTTTATATAATTTTCTTTTAAGTTACATGTACAGATCTGTGATGTTTCTTAAAATAAACAAATTAAAATGACATTTAAATGCAATGATGTTCAGGCCATAAATACATAATTCTTGTGTATATCATCTGTAGTATCTTGTACCAATTTGATTACGTATATGCATTGCTTCAGGAACAGTTTTAAAATAAGTACTAGCTCGTTTTGTGGCCTAACACACACTGGATGATTAAAAATGAAACAATTGTTACACTGCTAAATGACATTATTTAATGATGAGGGAGGAGGTTCCCATGGTCCTCTGAATTTTTTATTTTATCATTTTTTTTCGTGCAAATGTTGGTTGATTTTTTTTTTTAATTCATGAGAATTTTAACTGAAATAAAAATAACTATTTACAGAAGTACAGAATTCAACTTTGTTTAGTGCAAGATTGTCTTAGCTTGGTGATATCAGTTCCAAGAAGTATGTTTGCCTGCCTCAGTAGCATGGGTCATGAGTGTAAGAACCTTTATGATAGCTTACATATGGAGCAGAGAGATTCTAACCATGGGGTCCTCATGAATCTCAGGAAACAGTCAGAAAAAACAGAAGTTATTGATCAGGTTGGGGTTTTTTTTTTTTTGGAGAACTTCGGAGAATTTAGCTAGGCTTTTCTATTACAAGAGTCCTGAAAGTATCAGGGAAATTAACTGTTGTTCAAAGAACAGACTGTAACTTTTGAAGGAAGTGGAGTACTAAGGATACTACAAAGCACCATTACTTTGGGGTGAAGATTCAATGCAGTTGCAGGCTTTTTCCCTTGGAGTGATATCAAGTCACTTAAGCAGTGTTGTGTTTATTCGTAAATTAATTGAAGATTTATTACTGTGAATAAACAAAATAAAAGAGTAGTGTGCACAAAAGTCAATAATTCAGGAGGTATGATGTCAAGACCACAGCAAGTAGAATTAACCTGTGACATTGTAGCTATGGTAAACAAGAGGCAGCGATCAATAATGAAATTAATCAACTTCAGATGAATGAACAAACAGATATGCCTCAGATTTCAGGTCAGGACCCAGTCAAGGGATTACTCATCTAGCTGATGGAAAAATGTGCGGGCATTCAGTCAAATCCCAGATGAACAACTGATGGTCTATGAGTATTTAAAAGGTGGGTAAAGAGTTCTGCAGCATGGAAACATGCACCTCACATCCAAGTTAATTTTACCAGAATCAAGTGTGGACCTTGTGCATAGCACTAGTGAGGTCCCATATGTCTGTGGAAGCCTCTGTGGGATTACAAGGGAGAAAATATTATACTGTATTAGCTGTGTTTCGACTTTCCCTCTTCTTCACACATCTCATGCATGGTGCATAGGAATTAAGAAGGTAAAGAGGAGGCCCAAGACATTGCTTGTGAATGTAACTGTGAGGACACAAAGATAATGGGGTAGAAAAGGCAACTCTCACCCTATAACTTTGAAATAGTGTCTGTAGTGCTTGGGACTGTAGTTGCCCTAACAACCAGCTGAAATCATCATGGCTCTGCCAAGACACATTTTTTAGTAAACATTTTTTTGTCCTGCCTGTCTTCATTCTATTTCTGTAGCATTAGTGAGAAAGTACTCTAGAGGATACTGTTGCAAGTGACTGAAAATCTCTATGGGACTTCCAGATTTTTATTTGTACCGTGAACTGAGTCAACATTTTTTAAATGATACATAATTAATATCAGTGGGTTGTCTGTTCATACACACATTTCTTTACTTCTCCTAACTAAAGATCAGAAAGTGTTTCTGATTTCATTTCCATTGTTCTGAGAAAGCTAGAACAAAAAAATAATAGATTTTAGGCCCTCCATCCTGAAATTGGCAATATTTGCAGTTAATGTTATTTCAGTATTATGATTGAGTCTTATACCATATTCAGTCTTTTAAACTGAGTTTCAAACCATTTCTACATATAGTTACATTTAAGTTTTCAGGAACTCTAAAAAAAGAGAAATCAGTAACCATCTCAGAACCCATGTCTGAGGGAAAAATAAAATTTTGTTCTTGTAAGGAAAACAGAATTTTTCTGACTTCTGTTCTAGGGCCTAGTTGAAGTACTTTCTGAATGTATTTGGGTAACCTTATTAGTTACATTGGCTGCCTCAGCAGTTGTCTTCACAAAAAAGGGGAATGTGGCCAGGACAAGTATGCCTTGGTTTTGCAATTTATGTGATCACTTGTCCAAGAAGAAAGCATAGTCTTATTCAGTTTATGTTTGAAAGATTGATTTGAAACTTTTGAAAGATTTGAAAGAACTGTGGCCCTGTGGGGCACCCATGCCGGACCAGACTTTTCCTGAAGGACTGTAGCCCATGGAGAGGACCCATGCTGGAGTGGTTCATAAAAAAACTGCAGGCTGTGGGAGGGATCCAGGCTGGAGCAGGTGAGGATGAAGGAGCGGTAGAGAGGAGCTGTTATGGGCTAAATGTAGCCCTCCATGTGCTCCTCAGGATGGGGTTGAAAGTAGAGGATTTGAGAGTGAAGGGGTGAGGTTGAGTCTGGGAAGAAGAGGAGAGAAGGTGTTTTAGCTTTACCTTTACTTCTCACCATCCAGCCCTATATTTAACTGTTAATAAATTAAATTACTTTTCTTCAAGTTGTGTCTGTTTTGCCCAGAAAGTGTGCCAAAAGTACATATCTAGGTAAGAATATAGGGACAGAGTAAGCATGTATGATATATGCCAGAGTATCTTTGCTTGTGTTTAGTAGCCCTCCATGGACAAAACCTTGGAGGAAAAATCAAATTAATCTTGCCATCCTTTCAAGTATTTATTGTCCTCAGTCCCCTGTTGCAGTTTTCTAGATTTCTTATGTATCATCTGAAGACAAAAACCCCTTTTGTCTGTAACCACCATCCTCTGGTTTCATCTGACATCACCTAATTTGTGTTTTGGAAGAGACAGTTAAGAATGTATTTCTACTTTTTTCACTGTTCTTCATGACCATTAAAGCCTCTCTCTTATCATCCTTAGTCATCTGTTCCTCCATTTCCACTGTTCAGTGCACACAAGCCATTTCAAGTCACTCTTGTCATCCTTTCTCTACACATCTTTAGACATTCGTCTGAATCCTTTTTTGGATGGAGGGGATCAGTACCCATAACTTCACACTGTAATCAGGATGCTACTGAATCATGGACGCATAGTGTGGCATAAATCCCTTTGTTTCCTTTTTCTTTCTCAATAGTTTCTAGCTTTAAATTGATTATTTTTGACAGTTGCTGAGTAGTGAGCCAATATTTTTTATCTGGCTATTATAGTCTGAAGTTTTCATCTCAGCAGTCAGTTGGGAGCCTATAATTTAACATGTAACGTTAGCATCTATTTCCCCATCCAATGTATAGCATTTTACATTTATTGCAGTTAATTTCATCAGCCAGTATTAGAAAGTACTTCTGTAGTTCTTCTCTTGGTCCTCATTTGCCTTTAGTAGCTTAACATCACTAGCGAATCTTGACACTGTATTATTCACCCATTTTGAGAACACGTTGAATTACACAGGTTCCCTCAGAGATCTCTGTCAGATGTTACTGACATCTCCCTCCACTGAGAAAATAAATAATTTTCTTCGTTCCGTTCTTTCCAATGTTTTGGTTAATTATTCACCAAATCTGCACAATGACACTATCTACAGAGATCTTCCTTGCTGCAGAAAAGTAATGTGAACAAGGAAATTTTCATAGTCTGCAGAAGGGAGTAAGTCATGTTACTACTCTTGACTAAGATGTGCTAAGATGTTGTTGAATACCTAACAGAGTACAGGGAATAGTTTCTGGTTCAAAGAACATAAATTTCTTCTGACTGTGTGCTATAGAGTATAACAGAACATGATCTGTTAACTAGTTACACTGCTCTGTGCTTTCAGATGCATAGGAAAATATTTTCTGTGGCACTGAAGCAAGGGTCTGTTAATCCCCTGTTTCTGCAAAAGTAGACAGAATTAACTTTTTATTTATCTATTTATTTATTTATTTATTTATTTCTAATAAGTCTGGGGTTTAGATCAGTAGTCTGGCTGTTCCTAGAAGGAAGAGTGTCTTAAAATTAAGAAGTTTCTAGAGTTGCTGTGTTAGGTGCTGTCACTGTGTGCTTAGTAGCACAGTAGTAAAAGCAATAGGAAAATACAATAGGAAGAAGATAGTATTATTTCACAACAATATCTAATGTCTGTGACAGCAGGCTAGTGTTTCAGTCAATTTTTGGCCTTAGATAATTTTTAAATAGAATGCAAGCATAGTTAGCGAAGGGGAGTAACATCTCTGTTGCCATGCAACTATGTATATCACAGGAGAAAAGTGAGAGCAGATGACAGTCCTTTTATTAAAAAAAAGTGTATTTAATGAACCAAATACTTAATCAGAAAAATTTTTAAACCTATGTAATTACTAATGGAGACATAAATAACTATACCATGGCCTTTTGTGTCATTTGTATTAGAGGCCATTTGTGATAGTTCAAAATTAAGTTTGAAGAGAGAGATAGATAAAAACATAGTTCATATGTCCAGGGAGCAGAATATGACTCTCACTTGAGAATTGTTTATATTGCAGCAGACTACCTCTTTGGAAAAAGGTACTGTCTTTTCTCTTGCAGAAAAAGTGACAAAGAAATAGGAAGATATGAATATTTATAATCTAAAAGAAATTTCCTTAGGATATGGCTGTGGTTCAAATGTATATCTGCTAGAGCATTAGTCTTCTTTACTTGCCATTCTATGTACGAGATTTATGTGAATCTTTTCTACTGCATGCTTCAGTGGTCGCCCATTGGGCAGACACATGCAGATGAGAGCTGCTAGCAGAGAGGAATCTGTAATCACAAAAGTACTCCTAAATGTTTTTCAGGCACAGGAGTTGGATATGATTGGAAAAGTGGGTCTTTCCGTGCATCACTGGTAATGAGGCTTTTTTTGCTATAATGAGAAGGAAGTGACCTGGCATTTTTTTACAATTTTTATAGCAGTCATTATTCTTAGAGATTCTACCAAAGAATGAGGTGTCAGTGCCTGTATTTAAACAGTTAATAATTTGAAAAGTCTAAATCTCACATTCAGTCATTGTCTAGAATAATTTTTAATAGAGTCAGATTGTTACATCTGCAGCTTGTAACTTTATTTTCAATATTGGTGCTGTTGCCTTCGAAATACTACGTATCTTTATTCCAATAGGCTTCATCTAAAATCCTCAAAATTTGTTTTCCTACCAGAGGAAAATATTTGAGGTGAGTTAAAAGTTAATTGAGCTAAATTATTTTTAGGATAAAGGATTTGTGAAAACATTTATTTTCTTCCTCTACTTATTATTATGTTTTGTAGTTTTTATTTAATATGTCAGGGATACCATCACTATCTTTAACCTCTAATTAGTGAAAGGCCCTTATATTTTCTCAGCATCCATTGCCAGATTCAGATGTGGGAAACTACAGCAGGTCTGTGGAATCCTTGACAGAGAGTATGAGAATAGAGATCAGCCTTGAAGATATCAAGGTTTACCCTTGAGAAGGATGGGAGTAAAGGAGTATCCGGAGTTATTAAGTTGTACCCGTGAGAGAGGAGGGATGTACCTGTGAGAGAGAAGGGAGTAAAAGAGTAACATGGATGATAGCAAAATTAGCCAATGAGATGTTACTGCTGTAACTTTTAACCAATAGTGAAGAGACACATGAATTGGTAGAACTGTATAAAAATGCACTGGTAGCAATAAATGGCATCTACTATTTTCATCCTGGAAGAACCTGGTATATGTCGTTTGTCCGCCTCAACTGCAACATTCAGAATATAGTTTCACATGGTTATTTACTTTATCTAAACATGTCTTTAATTAAAAGAAAAGCTACAATACAGGCACCTTTAAAAACATTTGGTTTTCTTTTCTGGTCAAATAAAGAGGGTTATATTTAAAGCAGAGCTCAGGTTATGTTTCTCAGGTTATGTTTAAAAGAGTACTTTTTTTTTTTTTTTTTTTTTTTTTTTTTTAGTAGTGATAGTTTAAAATTGATATTTAATTATGTTGACACAGAGATGTAAGAAGGTTCCTACAACACAACTACAGATAATAGAGTGTAATTATATGTTTACGCAGCTGATTACAGTGTTGCTCCTATCAAGCTGCACAGAGGAAAATGACCTGTTACACACCATACCTGATGAACATGATCGTCTTAGTGTGTTAATCAGTGAGAAATACAACTGTACTGGTTAACTTTGCATGTGTAAGAATTATGTTGAAAAAGCAGAATAATGTATTGTTACAATCAAATTCTAAGTAAAAGTAAAGCTCTGTCTCCTCTAATTAGTAATCTGGAATTTTTCCACAATGATACGCATATCCTGGTGAAATAATTAATTGGCTTAATGTTTATTTTTTGTTACAGAAGAGAGCTAAAATTTTAGCATGCCTATGCATTAAGTTTTAATGGATGTCAAATATACAGGGCGTTTCAAAAAGATGGACCCAATTTGAAATCGCTATATCTCTGCAACTATGAACCACTCATGAATGAACATCTTACCACCTGAAAGGACAGTGCATAGAGTTTCAAATTGTTACTAAAGGTAATTCAATAAACTCTTCATAAATTTTTGTGCAATTGTAACATGTTGCCATAATGAAAAACACCGCTTTGAAATTAGGTCTATCTTTTTGAAACACCCTGTGCTATAGAAACCATGCTCATATTTTCACATGACATTCAGCATCATCTTTTGTCATAGCTGAAGGAAGCTTAAGTCTTTTGTTAGGTATATAACACAGGAAGGATTTGACAGCTCTGGAAGAGCAGTCAATCTGAAATATCTTCTGAATCTTGCTTTGTAATCAATGATCACATGAGTGCCCCTATCAAATGCTTGAAGATTGCCTTGACTGAGCAAGTTTTGTTTTTTTTTTTTATTCTGTCTGAAACTCGAAATTGATTTTGTAAATTAGTATGTCATAATATTAGTTTGAGAGAGTCAAAGAGTGCAAATATTTGGTGTTTGACTTAAGAGGAAACAGCTGCAGGGTCTATTACTCTCAGAGAAATGCCATCAGAAATGACTAAATGTTTTCCAAATAAACTAGCAAAAGTAATATGCCAGTATTTGTGTGGTTTCTGAACAAATAAACATATGCCAGCAATAACTGCAGTAAACAAACTGCAACATCCAATTAATTTTTGTAAAGATATTAAAATTTTTTCATTAAAAGCCTGTTGCAGTTTTATTACTGATGGTGTAACCATAGTCAATTCAAGCACCATACTTAAGTAATTTTAAAATGAAAACATTTTTATACATGAACTGCATAAAGAAGTTCTCACCGATAATGCAGAAGTTTTGATGTTCTGTTAGACATAATAAAATATTAATATCATGCTAGATAGGATTATAAATATGACTTTATTAAATAAATATGATAGCTCATTAGAAATAGTTTTCATTTAACCTTGGGCTTGCAGTTTATTTGTCTTTTAGAATAACAGAGCATGGCATAAGAAATCTGTTTTGATGGAGAACTGCCAAATTAAAAATAGTTTTAGATGCCTAGAACAAAAGGAAAAGGTAAAACAAACAAAAAACCCAAAACACTGTGGTACATTACAGCAGTATAACTTTTAACATTTCCACTGATGAAATATCTGAAAAAGATCAACCAACATACCCTTAATCCAGAGAAAACAAACTTAAAAAACTGACTGTTTTCTAATGTTAATTTTCTTGCTAAAAAATGAGACAATATAGAGTCCAGAGCTGTAAAACGTAACACTAATATAAAATACGAAAGTCCAAATTATTTTGTTAGTTGTTCTTTAGGTGTCCTTATTGATTTGTGCTGAGAACCACTGATAACATGCTGGAAAATGTATTCATAACATGCTGGAAAGTGTATTCAAATCATACTGTATATGAGGTATGTCAAGGTTTTACACAGAGCAGTTTACTTAGCTCAGTGCAGAGTTCTGCTTAAAAAAAAAGAAGTTTGTACTATGTGGCCCTGTGCTGCTCAAAGCCTCAGTCTGCACATTCATTGCTGAAAGTTGTTGCTGTCAAAATAGATCAAGCACAAAGAAGAAGAAATTTACCTTAAGGTACACTTAACACAAAAAGCAAGCTAACATTTAAAGGGACAATTTCTCATTTAACATTTTTCTTATGTTTTGGGATTTGAGAAATTGTGGCTAGTGTATTAAATAAGGAATTAACTAGAAGTGTTAGAGACTGAAGTAATTCACATTTTTCTATTACAAAGTGAGTCCCCATGGCCAGATGCAGGTGGAAAAAGGGAATATCTACTCTCGCAGTTTTCTGCAAGACAGAAGTCAAGCTACATTTGTAAACAAGTAATTGTGATGACCCATTGAATTCTAACACCAGCCTCTAAAGCCCACTCAGACCCATGACAAACTTTCAGCAAAATTTTCATATTTTTGAGCCATACTTGAAAATGCCAGTAATCTTTAATTATTCTTTGTGTTACAGGAGCATGTCAAGATTCTGCTTCAGTGATGAGCCTCCTTATTCCAGCACACAGGAAACCACAGCACTTGCTTCACAGAGTGAACATCCAGAGGAACAAGTGGAAAAGGCAGGAAAAATGAAGAACCAGTATCCCAGTGGCAATGGTGCTCAGGCACCATTGCTCATTTTCATCAAATACAACTGTAGACACCCTCATGTTCTAGACCTTTTCCCTAAACCTGAAGTGACTTTGTTACATCCTGAAATAGTGCAGTATTCCTTATTTTACTACTACATAAAGAACCTTTTTTTTAATATTTCAGTCAACAGAAAATGATAGCTATTAACAATGTCTATAAATTAATTAGAGTCTAGTCAGATTTGCTAGTCAGAATTGCTTTGAATCATTACTTGTTATAAGAAATGGGTAGCAGGTATGATCTGTCTTCTGATTTCCGCAAGTTGTACCAGAAAACAAAGCTGATGTTCAGTGCTTGCAACTTTGAGAAAAATATTTTTAATTTCCTGGTGCAAATGGAAAATGGCTTGTATTAACATGTATTTGGTTTCAGTTGTGTACTATATTTCTTTGTGTCTTGGAGTGCATTCTTGGTTCAAATAGGAAATGACAAAACCACGCTTCTTAGGAGACAAATGCTTTATTCATGGTGTTTTTATTTATATTTTCCAAATGTCTCTATATTTTTAAGCTGAATTTATGAACTTACATCAAAATAGGCTGAATTCTCTGATATTTACAGTACTCAGGAAATCTAACCTCAGCAGTTCAATCATGAATCTTTCACATTTTATATAATTTAGTTACCAGTGTCTCAGCTTCTTGATCAGTTGTCCAATATTCTATTACACGTTATTTGGGCTTATAAATGGGATCTTAGATCATTGTTCACAGAGTATAACTTCTTCAATTTTGATTACAGTAGTCAGAAAATACTGCATAAATCATTTTCTTAGACGCTGCAAATCAGATTATGTTTTCCTTTTCGAACTGTAAACAATAACAACAAAAATATTTTTGAAGTTACACTGGTGTGAAGTGGACTGTGACCAGTAACTGTAGATGTTAGACATAGAAGTATCAGCTTATAACTTTAGCACATCACATTTTTAAAGAAAAGGGAAAAAAATATGTATGTATTGGTATGGAGAAAGCAATATTCATATCTGGAGAAAAAAATAGCAGGTTTTGGGGGTGGGATGGAGAGGATCTCAAACTGGAGACCTTGAATTTTTTTTTGGGGGGGAAAGCTTTATCATAAGTTACTGTGTAGTCTAACTGGTTTTAAGAAATTCGTTGTTTCACACATTTTTAAGGGAAATTTGCTGTTTCACACATTTTTAAGGGAAATTTGCTGTTGAATCACCTGAGGAACTAATTTTGTGTTCATTACTCTAAATCAGATTTGTAGATTTTCCTAATTAACACTGAAACTATGTAATATTTCTTCTTGTATTTCTTCTCTTTACAGAGACAATGTAGAAATCCAAGTCTCTCTAGGTTTGCAGTCTTCCCATGTGGACCAACCAAGCTTATTTGAAGTGTTATCTATGTGCATGACCAAGCATTGCCTGTATCAAAGACCTTGCTAAAGTAAGAGAATGGTCACTGCTCTCCTCTGATCCATTAAGTTAGTCAGTTAGTGTCCTGGGTGAATCAAACACAGCTCTGCCAGTGAGGTGAGGGAGGTGATTGTCCTGCTCTACTCTGCACTGGTGCAGCCTCACCTGGAGCACTGTGTGCAGTACTGGGTGCCATAGTATAAAAAGGTCCAAAGGAGGACCACAAAGTTGGTGAAGGGTTTGGAGGGGAAGCCATATTAGGAGCAGCTAAAGTCACTGGGTTTGTTCAGCCTGGAGAAGAGGAGACTGAGGGGAGACCTCATCGTCATCTACAGCTTCTTCACAAGAGGAGGAAGAGGTGCAGACGCTGAGCTCTTCTCTCTGAAGATCAATGACAGAACCTGAGGGAATGACAGGAAGATGTGCCAGGGGAGGTTTAGATTGGACATTAGGAAAAGGTTCTTCACCCAGAGGATGGTGGAGCACTGGAACAGGCTCCCCTGGTAGGTAGTCATGGCCCTAAGCTTGGCAATATTTGAGAATTCATTGTGCAATGCCCTGAGACACATGGTGTGGATTTTGGTATTGTCCTATGCAGGGACAGAATTTGGACTTGATGATCATTGTGGGTCCTTTACAACTCAGGACATTCTCTGATTCTATGAAGGCCTCACAGCGATATCACTCAGCACTTCTAAACATCGTGGTACAACACATCTGGTGTTACAGTACTGTAGATGTCCAGTTTGCTTAAGTAGTTCCTATTTCATTCTGCTTCTACTAGGGGTTATGTTTCCCTATGTCAGACTCTGCTTTGATGCTCAAGAGACCTGTGAGACCTGGGCACAGACATAGTGATAAAGACAAAGAAGCTAACAAAAATGGTTTTTGATCCTTTGTTATAAAGTTCCCTAGGTAGCAATACATTTTTCTTAGCCACTGTGCTGGTTTTGAATGGGGTAGAGTTAATTTTATTCATACTAGCCGGTGTGGGGCTGTGTTTTGGATTTGTGCTGGAAACACTGTTGCTGACACAGGGATGCTTTAGTTACTGCTGAGCAGCGGTGACACAGAGCCAAGGCTTTTTATGTTTCTCACATCACCCCACCAGCAAGAAGACTGGGAATGCACGAAAAGTTGAGAGCAGACGCAGCCAGGACGGCTGACCCTAACTGGTCAAGGGGATATTTCCTACCATATGATTTCATGCTCAGCATATAAACTGGGGAAAAAGCTAATTGGAGCATGCTGTTGGGGACAGGCTTGGCACTTGTTGGTTGGTGGTGAGCAGTTACCTGTCACTTGCATCACATTTTTTTCTTGGGTTTTATTTCTCTCTCTCTTTTTTGTTATTTTCCTTTGCATTATTTCTTCTTCTTCCTTCTTCTTCCTTCTTCTTCCTTCTTCTTCCTTCTTCTTCCTTCTTCTTCCTTCTTCTTCCTTCTTCTTCCTTCTTCTTCCTTCTTCTTCCTTCTTCTTCCTTCTTCTTCCTTCTTCTTCCTTCTTCTTCCTTCTTCTTCCTTCTTCTTCCTTCTTCTTCCTTCTTCTTCCTTCTTCTTCCTTCTTCTTCTTCCTTCTTCTTCCTTCTTCTTCTCCCCTCATGGGTTTTCTCACTTTTACTCTTCCAATTCTCTCCCCCACCCCACCAGGGACAAATGAGAAGCAGTTGTGTGGTGCTTAGTTGCCAGCCAGGGTTAAACAATGAGAGTCTATCTATGGCTGCCAGTGAACACCTACCCTTCTTGTCTATCACTTCCACTGCCAAATTCAACTACACCTAAGGTTTATCTTTCCTGATTCCTTCTCTTCATGTTTGGCTGACGTTCCTATGTTCTTCTTGGTAGAGCCCAGCTCACTACAGACTGTTTGGGCACAAGTCTCATAAGAACTTACCGCTTAAAAAACAAACAAACCAAAACCAAAACCAAAACCCAAACCAAAACCAAACAAATGAACAAAATGCAACTTATCTTGTAATTACCCTAATAACCCTTCTGTTATAAAATGTTGCAAACTGGTGATATTATTGAATATTGATTATTGTTGATACAATCAATTAAAGCCAAAGTTCTCTTAATTAATCTAAAACTTGGAGACTTTGCATGCATAATTAAACCTGTGCTGTTTCAATAAAAGACATAAGTGGAAAATTTATTATAAATATTATGGTCACATGTGTGTTTCCTTCTACTTCATCATCTTACAATGATTGCACAGCTTTAAGTGAATTTAAGCAGCATACATAATTCACAAAGTAAATGAGACAAATAGTATGCAAGCAAGATTTAGAAAATGGCTACAAGTAAAGTTCAAGCATATGAACTGAGATTGTATGTTTAGAATACTAGTATTCAGCTTGTTTCAGCAAATCTTATATAGAACAGTGATTGCATTCCTATTTCTGTCAGTGAGCCTGATTCTACATTCATTAGTGGTGTTTAATAATCTATATGTAGCCTCTTGTGAAATTAAATCTGTATAATTAATCACTGTGAGTACAGGTAATGAATTTGAACCTGGTGGGATTGTCTCAAGAGACAACATATAATTTATTGTCATATTGACATAGATATTGCTTGCTTGCTTCTATCTGCATCTCAGTTCAACAAAAACTTCATGAAATTTATGAAGCTTTGACATGTTTCACTGTGTTCACATTTTGAGAATTGTAATCAAAATGTGGGTTAGTCAAACAATATAAATGACAGCACATGATAAAAGAAGGATGAAGGTAAAATTTCCACTACAGGGAGTTGATGGTTAGTAAATACCTATGGTATCTTGAGTGTTTACAAGAGAACTTGTTTTCATTACTAAATTCTCTACAGATTCAAAATGGAATCTGCTTATTGCTGGTATCCCTGTTTCACATATGGTTCTCAATTATTTATTATATAATACATTTTTAAACTATGTCAAGCAGAAGAGTTCATATTGAATGTTCAGGAGGATATCTTAAAACCATGTATTGCAAGGATTAGACCTATTCCATGTCCATTCTTTTAAAAGACTACGGAAAACTTAATGAAGGTTCAGAGAATGTACATTGTTCAACAAGAATACTTTAAAATGAGGTTGAAACATTCAGGTGTGAAAGACCAAACCAGGGTAGCTTAAGCCCATCTCTGCAGTTTGACAGGCAAAGCCAGTGATCTGCAAGTAAATAAACTTAAAGTTCAGAATAAAAAGATAATGCCCATATTTGTAATGTGCAAAGTTAATGTGTATTATCAAGACTTGTCATACATGAGCTCTTTCAGCTGTGGAAGTCTGCAGGAAGGTACCTGTGCTTAACACATACAGTTGGTGGTATGAAGGACTGTAGTGAGGACTGTCATACTTATTCCTATTGACCTCAGCCATATTGATCCTAGCCATGAAGAATATATTCTGCATCCCCCACATGGCATATGTTCTTTCTGTATAATTGGTTTTCCTTTTGCGGGCAAATTACATGTTTGGATGTTTCATGTGAGCATGGGGGGAGACATGGTGAAGGAGGAAGTAAACCGGTAACGATGGTATTCTTACCTTTATCTGTGTGCAATTTTCCTTGTACTGCTGATATCACTATAACTTTTGAGCAAATCTGCTCATTGAGAAGGCATAAAAACCCCTGTATTGTAGAAACAGGCTGAGGTGTATGTATTGGTAATATAGTAACTGTATATTTGGTAAGACAATAATTATATCTTTTGCTATAGGCTGGTTGATAAATCTAAAGACCGAATTAGTACAACTTTGGACAGATATTTTATAGATATATTTTGAATTTACAGCATAATATTTTTTAATAGGATGTACCACATTAGGTTATAAAACAATATAAATAAATAAATAATCTTTAGTTAGCCTTTGCTCTCTTTTTGTTATTTTTTTATATCAATGTATTTTCTTTTTTTCAATCTAAACATTATAACAAATAACAGGAGAGTATGGTTTATAAGATGTGCATTTTATTAGATTTCTACAATGCAGACTAGCAGAGGAGAAAAGCATACATTTTGACTAGAGTTTAGGACAATCATTCAATTACAAGGTTCAAAAGTAGTGAACAAGAAAAGGTCAAAAGCATACATCAGGAAAAATAGTTATTTGCTCTAAAGGATACACTGTGGACTTTGAAGTTAAAGTTTCTTTAAGAGTGTCACTTGTGCTCCTGCAAAAGATACCATTGTCCATGGAGCCAAATAAACCAACCACCACAGTACAAAGTGTCTTGAATTTCTTATTTTAGTTGTAGATTCAGGCATCTAATCCCTCCCTGGAGATGCCTTCCCATCATTCTGTTTATCTTCCTCAGCTGAATTTGTTGCATGAATCACAACTGCAAGACAGCTGGGGCAATGTAAATTAATCTACTACTAGAACTACAGTGAGAGAGTAGGAGAAAGTGCAAGGTCCTGGTGAAGAGAGTTTGCTTCGTGGTGGCATGTAACATGGTGATGACACAGTTTTTGTGTGGGAAGAGTACCAGATAATGTTCTTTCATGGAATGAAACAGGTTAGCTATAATAAAACTTCCCATGATTTCACAGAGAGAATTATTTGAGGACGATGTTCATACTTCTTTTCACACTTATTATAAGTTCAAAAATAATTTATAAAGGTACTTCATTATCACTCTGTCTCCAGCATGTAACTACTTGGAGGGGAAATACAGCAGGTTTTATCATAAAGAATATAATATGGCACTTCAAAAATTATTGTGCTCATTATTGCCAAGCAAGCAAAGAGAACATTTTAACTAAGGAAAACAAACTGTTGCACTGCCTTCAGAAGCCTGTGCTTGGATTTTTTTTCTTCTCTGTGAGATTTACTTTTTTTTTAAATAGATCTCCATATTTGAATTAGAGAGTTTTGAAAAAATGTTGGCACGCAAGGTAATTTTATTTTAAATTCTAAATACTTACTGACAGCTGTGGTGTCCAGGAAGGAGTCCAGTATGAAATGTGTTATGTCACTGTGAGTGTGAAATAAAACAGTTGTGCTACAGAGAGAATTAAATCTGAAGTATATAAACCAAATTGATTGCTAATATGTATTGCAATTGTGTAAAATTTATTCTCTAGAGACAATTTTTCATGAAACTAATGATACATTAGAGATAACTATAAGACACTAGCAATAATATGTAGATGGTTATTGACCACTTCAGAAATAAAGTAAGATGTAGGAAGACATTTATTCAATATTTTAGACATAGTTCTCAAATGTGCTCCAGGCCACACACTACCTTCTAATCACTTTTCTTCATCTTTCCACAAGTTAAGTAAAATTTAATACAGGACAAGAAGATATTTCCTTGATCTTGGTGGAACATATTTGATCTTTTATCTTGAGTCATCTTTTCAGCAGTCTTTCCAGGATATTTTTATATTTCATTTCTTCCCTTGATTGGAATACAAACTTTAAAGTCTACTTTCATTTGTAATGGTCCCTTCTATTTCTGTTTCTGAAATTCATTTTCATGAAAAAGTAGCAGTAGATAAGCTTGACTTTTTTCTGTATTTTCTCTTAGGAATATAAACTGTTCACAGAATTGAAGTGACATTAAAATATTTCTAATTTAATCTACATTCACAATGTGGGTTTATTTTCTCATTATTTCCTCCTCTTTTTTGAGAGAAGAGGGGGCCGTAAGAAAGGCGTTCCACTCAGGTTAACCTTAGCTTGGCTGCTTTGAGGAATGCCATTTAAGGTGTCTTATATCCCTGTTCTCCTTATCTGCTATAAATCCTTGTTTGAACAAAATTTCTGAAGCATGCCATAGGAATTCCATTGGGGAGAGTGAATCATGGGGACATTAACAGAACTGCAAAAGGAAATAGATGCTAATTAGTGTTCCTAAAGAACACTATGACCTGAAATAAAAATGTTAATTTTGGATAAATGCATGAAGTACAGAAATTCTACTAAACAACTTCTTGGCAGAAATAGGCTTAGTAGAAACAATGCTTTCCATAAAAATCTTGTAGGAAACCTCTTAATAGTTCTAATTATCATAGGCAGTCAACTTACCCATGGATTTTTCTGAAACAATATATTTCAAAATAATAAAATGTCTGTGATGACACAATGCATGAAAAGATTTGATTCAGACAGTGTTTAATTTACTAGTATTGAGATTCTTCACATAAAGTTAGGCGTGATTAAAAAAAAATATTTTGAAATAATAACTTCCATTGTTCTGAGAAGGAAAGAATTAAAAAAATGTTAAAGTTTTATGTTTGCACAGGAAGCAGATTATCACTCAAATGTTCCAGAATTCTGGAAGAATCAATTGTTGCATTTATTTTTGCAACATCTTAATTATCTTAATTGTCCTCACAATATGCATTTTCTTGAAAGTATCGTGATTTATTAAGCTCCATCTACCATTACTGGCCTTATTGTTTCAGAAAGATGCTCACAGTTCACTTTTCTGCTTGTTCTTCTAATTGCATTGCACACTGAAATGTCAATTTCTATCTGAAACTGTACAGAAAAGTAAACATGGGCAGCTTGCGAGAGCTGACAATGTCACCATTTCATGTTTATAAAGGAGAAAGGCAATCTGTTTTTTTTTTTGTTTGTTTGTTTTTCCCAATTGAAATTAAAGTCTATGGTGTAACTATTCTATTCCTTCTGTTTTCATAACTGGCTTGAGCTGTGCTGGACAGGTAGGACGGATCTTTCCTTTCAAGTACTTGCTGAGCATTGCAGCAAAAAATCCAAGCCAAGAGATAGTGTATCTCCACATGTGTCAATAAAGAAGGGAAATTCATCCAGCTGCACATTTTGACAGTGATCCCAGCACAGCAGGATGTGCCTGCGTGGCAAAGGGAGTGCCAAAAAATATCCCTCACTGCTTGCACAATGCTCATATCTATCCTGCCACAGCCAGTGGTTCAGACTGGTGAGGAACCTATGGTGTATGTGGCCAAGACTTTTTTCACAATTTTGGAGGAATCTTCCAGCCCTAGGATCTTCTGAGTGTTTTCAGTCTGTAGTTTGGTCATTAGGCTAGGTGGCATAACTGGCTTAAATTGCCACTAGAACACCACTGTAATTAAAAGATAATATTTTCCCACTTAGTGGGAATAGAATAGAACATTAAGCAACTAATGTATGTATTTTGCATTTCTTTAGTATATTATTTTATGTAATTTACTAAATATAATTTGTTGCTGAGCAAGACTTGAGATGTGATTAATGGGTTTTCTCTTTACCACAGACAGAAAAATAATCTGCTGCAATCTTGTTACCAGAGCTAATAAGTACTCCGTAACAAAATTTTACCTATTGCACTGTCCTGGTTTTGACTAGGATAGAGTTAATTTTCTTTCTGGTAACTCTGTTTCAGATTTCGTATGAGAAGAATGTTGATAGTACACCAATGTTTTTGTTGTTGCCAGGTAGTCAAGGACCTTTTTGGCTTCTCATGCTCTACCAGATGCACAAGAAGCTGGGAGGGAGCAAAGCCAGGACAGCTGACCCAAGATGATCAAAGGGATATCCCTTACCATACGATGTCATGTTCAGTATATAAACTGGACATTATGTTCACTATACAAACTGGACTTGGCCATGGAGAAAATAGTGCTGTTTAGGAATGAATGGGTGTGCTGATTTGACTGAAAATGAGTTAATTTTCTTTATGCAGTTAGAAACCTTTCTTTTTCATAGCTAGCATGTTCATTATTTGGACTTAGTTTGAGAAGAAGCAGATAACACCCCAGCACAGAGTTAACGTTTTTACTTGCTCTGATCTGAGAGCCAAGGACAGTCTGGGTGCCCTGTTTACAGGTGTGTGGCTGCTCAGTTGTGAACAGAGTTCATGAGAGTATCTTTTATTTATATATATTTTTTATATATATATATATATACTAGTAGTGTGTTTGAATTTTGTTATTTTATTAAACTGTGTTTCTCTCAATTCAAGTTTCTTCCTTCCTTTTTGATTCTCTCCCATGTTGGGGAAGGGACGTGGGGGGAGGGGGTGAGCAAGTAGCTACCATGATTTTATTGCTAGCTCAGGTTAAACCACAACAATGGGTTATCAGTGATGAGGGTGCTAAGCAATTGCATTTTGTATCACTTGCTTTGCATATTCTATTATTAATATTAGCTTTTCCTTTGCTGTCCTATTAAACTGTTCTTATCTCAACCCATGAGAGCCTTTTTTTCCTTTCCAAGCCTCTCCTCCACCCCACTGTGGGGGAGGGAGATTGAGCAGCTGCATGGTTCTACTTGCTAGCTGGGGTTAAATCACAATATGCACTTAATTTCCTTATCAGGGTTTCAAAATGTCTCCAAGCACATTTATTCAACATTTGGAAGACATACGTTTCACCTCATCTTCCTCCATGCTATTTTTTATTGGATTATTTTGGTTCATAGATTTCTGAGAAGAGACTGTCTGACTTGCTGTTATCAGTAATAAATGTTGTCTAGTCTTAGATAAAGGGTTTTAACTAGTCCTGAAGCAAAAATACATGCAATGCAATTTAAAATATTCTGTTGTTTATTGTGATGAAATGTAGTCTCTAATGTTGTCTTCAGACTTGTGCAGGTGAAATTTGCTGGATTTATAGGAGTTTGTTAGTTTTGAATGGACAGATTAGTCAATCACAGAGTTTTTACTCCCTAGCTGTTTGAGTATGTAAGTACACAAACCATAAATGCTGTCACTTCAAAATTTTCATTTTTTTAAGATTCTATATACTACTCTGAAACTGATTACCCTGAACTTTTGTAAAAAGTGTCTATTAGCACTGACACTTTCAGAAAGAAAAAGTGATGCAAACACTTTAAAATAAATTAATTTCAAATTTAAATAAATACACACCAGAGCTTGCTTATCATATTTGCTTAATACTATATATATATATTTAAAAAGACAACCTTATAATTTCTTTATTTATTTATTTATTTGTGACTCGGCTGCAAAACCACTCAATAGATGATCTGTATAAAAAAAAGGTCTATCAAAAATGTAGATATTATTTGGTCCACAGTTCACGTTTGATAAACAGATTATGCCCTGGTAATCATGTTTATATATTTTAATATTTCTCAGTAACAGCCAATATTTGGAACTGCTAGTGGGTAGATACTTCGACAGCTGGTGTGCAGTAAGCATTCAATAGACACATGTGAGAGACAAAACTGAAACTCTTTTTCTCTTTTAGTAAAAGATTGGATGACAATCAGAGCAAGTATTACTGGAGGGCAAAGTGTCAGGAAAGCAATCAACAGATGAGCAGATGAAATGGTGGTGGAATGGAATCACATATCAGATGAGGTTGTGAAGTAATGATCAAACAAGACTACAGAAAGATGGAATGGCTGTGGAGAATGCTTCTGGCACTGGCTCCCCCAAATGGCTTACAGTACTTGATACAAATCTACTAAAGAAAAACAATTTGACTGCATTGTAGGAAAAATGACACTTGTCACAAACAAAGCTTCAGAACTGTATTGTATGACATTGCAATATACATTTACCTCAGTGTCACATATATCTCATTTACCAAGATTATTTTCATTAGGTGAAGGTAACATTATTTGAACTATTTGTTAGTCTCAGAAGCATGTAATGCATTACATGACACAGATCATTAGTACAAAGAAAGCATCCAACTCAGAAAAATCAGTCTTACAGTTTTTAAATAAACTGAAAAATAATCCAAAATAGCTTGAATTTAGTTGAAAATCCAGAATGTTTGCTTGGTGAAGTATTTAATAGTATTTCTGCAGATTTCTTTTTAACAGTTTGCTACAGTCTGCAGTAATCAGTTATTTTGGTGTGATTTCCATTTATCTTACAGGGATATAAATCCAGAATAGTTCCAGTGATTTCTGTTGACTTATTCTGGATACAGATTAAGGCAAGAACACAAACCATAATCAAATACTCTGCTGTTTTTCACATTCTTTTTAATATATTATGCTTTATAATATAAAATTCAGGTAAAAAACCTCATAGGTTTCGTAAGTGAGATATATTGTGCAATGCTTTGCTTAGTGTTATTTCAATGGATTTGTCTGGACAGATTTATTACAATAGAGGTCAACATATGGAGATTTTTATGGAAGGTTTGTTTGTTTGTTTGTTTTTGTTTTTGTTGTTGTTTTTTAAATAAATACACAGTACAGTGATGGATCAGTGAATACGGTGTACTTAAAAAATACAAACAAATAAACAGTATACTGCAATTCCTGTATAAATGAATGTCTATTGCAAAGAAAAAAAAATTCTTCAGAGTTAGTTGCAAAGAGAGATTTTAGTGTATATATATGTATATATTTATATACCTCAGAGTTTTCCATGAATTTGTGTCGCTAATTATTAGAACTATGTATTTGTCCTTTTAGTGTGACTCAAAATTACATTTTTCTGGTCAGGCATTTGTAAGAAAAGACTTTAATAAAAACTGTAGAAAAGTCGTTACCCTTATATTCATTAATTTAGTGTTTGAGTGAGGCTAATTTTAATTCAGAATATGAAGAGAACTGCATAGTCCCAGCTAACCAATGCGTATACTCAATATGTTGGCCATCATGATGTAGAACGTTCTGGGAATGGGGGCTTTATTAAGAGATGATTTGGAATAATTAACAACAAGAAGATATGATATCAAGTCCAACAGAGCAGCCTCATAAAATGTGGTTGAGCCTGAGTCAGATCCTATCCTCCAGTCCAAGAACAGCACCTCTGAACTTGGAATTACAGAATCATAGAACCATATAGCAACCCAGGCTGGAAGGGATCCCTGAAGTTAATCTGGTACAACCTTTCATAAGAAAGGGAGCTTGAATAAGGCTATCTAGCAATCCAATCAGATCTTGAAAACTTCGAGTAATGGGGACTCTACCAAGTTCCTGGGGAAGTTGTTCCAGTGAATGGTTGTTCTCACTGTAAAAAAAAATTTACTTCCTATATCAAGATGAAACTTGAATATTGCAATGAAGGACTGATCAGAGTCTACTTTGAAATGGTATCTGAGATGAAAACATGCAACAGAGAAAGAAGTGTCAGTTTCAGGCAAACTAAAAGAAAAACATCAAAATGAATGAATCACCCAATAAATATTTCTACAGCCTGGAAAAAAGAAAATAATATATAGTTTAACCTTTCACTCATCAGTTTAGATCAATTTTTAAACAAAGGTATTTTAAAACAACCCAAACATTGACTTTTCAAAAACCCATACCCTCTTTCCTTTGAAAATGAGGAAATAAAATGAATAAAATACTTTCACACTTTTGATGTTATCTTTTTTATTTTATTTACTGATTAAAACTTGAACTTATGTATAGTTTTTCCTTTCCTGATATTGATTTCTTTACATTAATTTGTCAGAAACATGGATGAATTATGTCAGACTGAATGAGTCTGCCTTGCCAAACCTTTCTCTGGAAAGGAGGTTTCCATACAATGACATTATATTCTACTATAATATTTTCTTAATAGTTAACTAGAGCCTTTCTGTCATTGAACAGATCAACACTTGCACCCTACTTGGTGTCATCTGCAAACTTATTGAGGGTGCACTTGGTTCCCTCATCCAGATCATTGATAAAGAGATTAAACAGAACTGGCCCCAATACTGAGCCCTGGGGAACATCACTCGTGATGGGCCACCAACTGGATTTAACTTCATTCAGCATATTGTAGTTCATACCCTCCTGTTTTTCCACTGAAAGCAATATCTCAAGTCAAATCTTGTTCCAGGGAGGAAAGCCTATAGAACATCAGATAGAAAAATATATTCAGTACGTAACATGTGAACTTAGAATTGCTTATGATTTTAAATTAGTGTGACAGTTTGATATACTTTGGTTTGAATTATTTCACACTTAGAAATTCTGCCAGTTATTTATTAACTAATTATTACTTTGTAGTTGGCAGTGGTTAATTTACTTAGTAGAAAAAAAAAATGTGAAGTTTCCTGCTGCTTCTCCCTCAGCTATAACACAAGAGCCTTGTGGAAGAATGGCTGACTTGAAAGAGTAGAATAGAGAAGGAGCTGCCCTAGGCTTGGTTCATTGCCTCTATGCTTGGCATGTCTCTCACAACTCTGTTGTTAAGGAGTGGCTTGAGGAAGCTGACTGGAGTAATCTGAAAAACACGAAATACAGGTTTATCTTAGACCAAAAAAAAAAAACCTCAAGAAAAACATCACTACCTGCCAAATGTCTTTTTTTTTTTTTTTTTCTTGAGAAAAATACTACAAAGCAATGACAATTTACTTTGCTATTAAAGATGTGCTTGAAGTCTACTACAAATATATGAGAGAAAAAATCAATATGTCTGTTCATTTAGAAAAGTATCTTTGATTTTTAGTTTTCCATTGGTAAGGGTATTATTAATAAGCAGACAAGATAAACTGTTCTGTAATAAGTATGCTGAAAATATATTTATCTTCACAGTGTTTGACAGACACCAAGGAGTCGCCTGTAGGATCTATCTGGAACAGACAAGAAGGGCATTTTGAATTGGTAAAAATAGTCATGGTAACTTCATATATATTACATAGTCTTCATGTGGATGTACAAAGTTAGCTAGAAGTGTTGTTTGTTTTTTTCCCAGAAAAACAAAACAAAACAAAACAAAACAAACAAACAAACAAAAACTCGACAATAACAAAAACAAAAGCCCTTGTCCTAATAAAGTTGAAATCAGTTTTCATTTTTCAGTACTGCTGGATGCCTTTCTGGATGAATTAAGGATCAGGTTTCTCGGTTTTCCATTCAAAAATAGCCACATTAAAAGTTTTTAGTGGTAACTACTTTTAGTACGTGTTCATTCTCTGCCTGTTTAACTCGAAGCACACAATTTTTGATTTGGGGTCATTTTTACTTAATGAATGTGCAACATTAAAGAATAAGTTTGTGCTGCAGTGAATGCTGTACTGGTCTGTAGTGAAGATGGACTGAAGCCAGGAATCTTTAGGCATGTTCAGATTCTGAAGGCAGATTAACAATGTTGATCAAGTTCAGATTTTTATGAGTCAGAAATGAAAAAACAACTGTTTGTAGGCAGAAACAACTTAGTGTTTCCAGTACTTCTCCTGTTTTGAGTTTTCTGCTAGAGGAAGCATCTTGAGTGCCCATAATAAAGAGACTGTTCTGAGGCATGTGGCAAGACACCAAATGTAATGCTGGCCTTGAGGAAAGGACAGGATTTTTAGCCTTCCTTGATGTCTCATCAAGGTAAATTTGCCACCAGTCTCCAGACCTAACACTGCTCTTTGCTCTTGGACTTCCTTTGAGATGTCTGAGACTGAAGATGTCTGTGTGTTTTTTGCCTCCATTGTCTCAGCATTCTAAGCTGTGGAAAGTGGAATTTTGAAATCAAAAGACTGTTTAGTTTTTGTTGTTTTGTATTATACAAGATATTAATTAGCAGGTCAAAATTGCTTTCATCAGGCAATGTGCACTTACATCCTTAGAAGCAAGTTCTCAGTTTCTATTGTCTGGGAAATATCCGTATATCACAAATGACAGATATTCAAAACTTCAAATATGTGCTACTTGGTTGTGTTCACAAGAACATTTTAAATAAGCTTCTGTTCTATTGTTTCTGAATTTCATTGTAAAGAGCCAGTGCTTTCATTGGAAAGTAAATAAGACTGGTAGCACTTCCAGGGTTCAGAAAAAAACATGTGCAATCTATTCAATGATGTGTATAGATGCAGATTGACATAAATTGAGTCAGTGTTACAGAAACCATTCATGCAAAACAAACAGTAATGCCATGACAAGCAACAGAGTGAATACAGGGAAATTACTATTTTATTGATAGTGAGTCACATAATTCTTTTTTAGTTGTTTGAATGTTAGTGTATAGTCTATTAAACATGGCAAATCTAGACATAATTTCAAAACAAAAACACCTCCTGTAGAGCAAACCAAAAATTAAAACCAAACTGTGTCACTTAGATTGAATGGCTTGAAGTATGACATAAATAAATTATCCTGATCAGTAGAGGACTGGAAATTGATTTGAAGGGTCCCAAAATATCTGGTGTTTCATTCTGCTTATCAGGTATAAAGGAGACATACGTTAGAGGATAAGGGTAGGATCTCAAATCACAAAATCTACAATTGATTTGACCTGAGGTCAAATTTGACCTCAGGGCTTTTACTTTTTGTTGTATTACTCTCTGCAGTCAGCTATACGATTTTTTGTTTCTTGGCATTACATTTCACTGACAGTTTTGTTGCCAAGTGACTTCCATTGTACCCCTTGTGATGTTGTGCTCTCTTTCAGCATCTTAGCAGATACTTCAACTTTTCACCTCTCCTCATTGAGACTAATCCATACATTTCACAGTTACCATCAAAATTTAAGAAGGTAAGAAAAGGCCTTCTAAGTTAAGCATCAAATAGATTATTTCAAAAATTTAACTGTTCTCTTTAATCTTTGTTTTCCAAAGTTTCTGAAAACAGGTTTGAATAAGCTGGTTTTAAAATGTCTCAGAATGAGCCTGGTATTTGTTTAATTCAAAGAGAGCTTTACTTCTTAGCATTCTGAAAGGAGTAAGGAATTATTTTTTTCTTCTTCTGCAATTCACATGGTTTGTTGCCACTGATGTACTTGACACCTTCCTGAATGGCGTTAGTAGAACCCACCAACTCTTCACAATTGGTTTAATTCAGGGTATTCTGAATACTTCTTGTAACATCAGCGTATCTTGTTACTTTGCAGTTCTCTTATTTTCCAAATCACTTCAATGCAGAACAGCATTGGCTGTTGAAATTTTAGTGACATCAATATTTAATTATATTCTGCTTCAAAACCTGACCACTGTATTCCTACTATTCCTTATCTCCTATGTTGTCTTTTAAATAAATTCTCCTCTTTTATCACCTGACCTTAGCTTCCTATAAAGAGTTTGTAAAGTAGTCCATAAAATTTTTTTACTCTGTCACTGACTCGATCTTCTGAAATAGTTTCTCAATGGTGATTTTTTTGTATTTCCTACTAGCACTTTTTGTCTTAAACTCCTGATACATGTCCAGGTCATAAAATACATTGCTGTGATACAGCAAGTTAGATTTATGTGGTTAAAGTCAAGCTATAATTAGTTAATAATAATAGCTGCATATTTCCGAGGACTTCGTGAGTTTTCATTGCATGAAAACTCTTTAATCACACTAGACAGTTGAGACATTCATAGTCTTTATCATTAAGCTGCATTCTACCGAAAGTAATCCAATTATTTAATACACATTTTGCATGAAAAAAAAAGGACTATAGTGCAATAACAAAGAAAACCTGCATGTCTGATTTTAAATTCCTTTCTTTTCTCAGATCTCAACTTGTATATAGTCTCAAATGTCCCTCAAACAAGTTAAATCCTATCCTATAGACAATTGCATGTCTGTTTATAAAAAAAGAGGGAAAATGAAGGAGGGAGTGGAGAGCATTATTGTTCACAGCTTAAAGATGAGAAAACTTATGTACAATGATTGCCCTGTCAATTTCAGTAATGGGACCTATGGCAAAGCCAGTATTAGAACCCAGTTTTAGCTATTATAAAAATACTGCTTGTCAGTTATTAATAGCTCAAAGATACCTCATTTATATACCACAGCACATTTTGAAGGTGTAATAAGAGGAGAAAGGCTTCTCTCACTGATAAAATATTAATGTTGAAAACTTAGGTACTCAGGATATCATAAAAAAGATAGAGTTCCCCTGGAAAACCATCTCAGCCACATTCTGCAACTTCTCTCTCTTACTGGTTACATTAATAACACATCATTCAGTGCATTAAGCTTTACATTTACCAAAGAGCAATGGAAATATTACTTTCTGTACAGAATGGCTGAGGCAGTGGTTGAAGAGAAACATTAAGTCAGAAAACTTCCTGAATTTCCTGAATGCTGCCTGTCCTAATTGTATAATAAAATAAGATGTGTCTTGCCTTTTACATACCCAGTTAAATTCCTCTCTTTTCTGTGCTGGTGAGAAGGTAAAATAAATTAAATGCTGGAAAAAATCTCAGATATATCAATCAGCTTGTTTTTTCTTGAGGGTGTGTACTGTTTGTGATGAAAGAAGCTGGCTGAAAGAAGCTGGCTTATCTTTCCCTCCTCCTAGTGCTTCCAAACTTGTATCTGGAGGCCTGACATCCAGCGAACCACAGAATCACAGAATCTGTGATGTGTATGTTAGGGATTGGAAGGGACTTCGAAAGATCATCTAGTCCAATCCCCCTGTCGGAGCAGGAACCTCTAGATCAGGTTACACAGGAAGGTGGCCAGGCAGGTCTTGAATGCCTCCAGAGTAGGAAACTTCACAACCTCCCTGGGCAGCCTCTTCCAGTGTTCTGTCACACTTACTGAGACGAAGTTTCTTCTCAAATTTAAGTGGAACCTTTTGTGTTCCAGTTTGTACCCATTACCCCTTGTCCTATCATTGGTTGTCACCGATAAGAGCCTGGCTCCATCCTCGTGACACTCACCCTTTATACATCTGTAAACATTAATGAGGTCCCCCCTCAGTCTCCTCTTCTCCAAGTTAAAGAGCCCCAGGTCCCTCAGCCTTTCCTCATAAGGGAGATCCTCCACTCCCTTAATCATCTTTGTTACCCTGCGCTGGACTCTCTCCAGCAGTTCCCTGTCCTCCTTGAACTGAGGGACCCAGAACTGGACACAATATTCCAGATGTGGTCTCACCAGGGTGGAGTAGAGGGGAAGGAGAACCTCTTTCGACCTACTAACCAACCCCCTTGTAATACACCCCAGGATGCCATTGGCCTTCCTGGCCACAAGGGCACAGTGCTGGCTCATGGTCATCCTGCTGTCCACCAGGATCCCCAGGTCCCTTTTCCCTACACTGCTCTCTAAAGCTCCTAAGAAGAATTAATAACCAGAGAGAGTGCTCCTTGTACCTGATTACTATAGGTAGAGAGGACTGTTTGGTAGATCTTAGCCTCAGACTGTGTCTAGTCTTCCTGCTAATATGCCTAGTTTGACATTCATTGTGTATTTTTGCTATTGACCCAAGTAATTTACCATAGTTTTATGGGATAAACTTAAACTAGTCTTTCAAAAGTTATCCGGCATGCCAGTAATGCACGTAGCAGGAATCTGTCTTTATAGGCTTTATGAAAAATAAAACACGAAGTCAGGCATATGCCCTCTTTTGGTTTAAATTAGAGCAAGTCTGTCACATGGACTCGATCTATAGACAAATACCAGACCTGCTATGCAGGAACTGCCGAAACCTTCACCATATTACCCTATTTTCAACTCTGTACTCAGAATTCCTGCTGCAGCCATGTTTTTCTTTATTCTGTATGTCAACCACAAAAAACATATTTATGTCTGTGTACTGCAGGTGCCATGACAAGGTAACATCACAGGAAATAAAGCCTGCGTATAGAAAGTGTGTATTTCTTAGCTATGAAACACATGTGGAGCAATTGTGTGTTTAGGATTAGTATCTCTATAACCTAACTTGCACTGTAACTGACATTAAAGTCCAGTGAAGTAAAAGTTGTAGGTGTTATAACAGTACATTGAACCCAAACTTAATTTGTTAATTTCTTACTCCTTACTCCTCCTTCCCAGTGGAAGACAGAAGATTCTGCTGACAGTCACAGTGGTTTCTGTAATGCTACTAGGACATACAAAATATATACTCTTCCAGTATGCTGTGGCATAATGCTAATAGGGGTGCCTTCAGCACTTAACTGAGAAGAAAAATAAGACACACAGACTTTGCAAAAACTTATAAGGTTCTGGAATGACTGTATCCTATTGTTTCAAGCAAAAAGCTACCTAGGGCTGATAGATGTGAGATAACCTGTACTATGTTTTATTTTTCCTCATTTTATTTCACAACACTTTTTATAGTAATAATTTTTTAGTGTACATCTACGCTCTGGAGAGTTTTTCGACCAATTCAGGTGCCATTTTTTTTTACATCAAGTCCATTGTACAGCAGAGTTTCCTAAGGTGTTGTGTTGTATTAAAAGTGCATAGAAACATCTTCCTTGGGTATTACATTGTATGAAATGACATTGAAATGTCCCTGTATTTGTTTTCATGAAATTTCCTGTTATTGGGCCAATTAATGGTTATGCAATTTGTGTTTTGACAAGAAGAATCACTCTAAGAGAAAAAAATGAGGCAACAGAGTATTGACTCACCAGCAGATAAGGGCAGAAGAAAATCAGGTTTTCAGTTCACATACTGGTCTCTTCTTTCTTTTCTGCATTTCACCCAGCCTACCTTGAACACCTTTGCACTCTTTCCAGACCACCAGCCTCTCCCATTACCTACATCCATATTTTACCAGAAGTAATAGTAGAGGACCAACTTCCCTCACTTCTTTCCAGTATCGCTTCCAACATTGTTATGTTCTTTACTGTAGTTCAGTGATTTGTATAATATTTTAAATCAGGTTATTCTAAAATTGCTAAACTCTGTAATCTATTATAAAAGTATTGAATTTCTTGAATGTTTGTTGGGTAATGATGCTATGGGCTAGTCATACCACTTTTTCAGCACATTAGGAGCATAAAAATACGATGCTTAACTAGAAATATGATTTTTTTTCTCTCCCATCCTCCTTTTAAATGTTCCTTTGAAAGAGAAGATGCATTTCTTAGTGCTTGTCAGGAATTTTACTTGCTATCATCCTTCCAATAACTTGTTGCCACTGCAGAGCCTTCTAGCAGCCATTTCAATTTAAGTATTCTAATGTAAAATCTTCAGAAAACAACTATTAAGGGCAGTTAGGCCAAACAAAGGTGTACCTAAATCAATACCCTGTTTCAGACCAATAGCAATTAGGTGAGAAAAAGAAGACAAGCACTTTGTGATATTCTGCCCAGCCTGCAGTGTATTACAGCTCAAGAATAAGTACTGTCTTGGGTATTTTTGTTCATATGAAGGGAACTGGTACAATATGAAGTTCATTTTTAAAGGTAATAATTTTTATCAAGCTTTCATTATTATTTTTTTTTTCCCCAAACATTTGCTTTATAAAGCCTTACTACCTCTCAAAATCTAAGTTGTTAAAACCTAAACTTTGCCCAGATCGTAAAGTTGTAAACTAAGTTATTTAAAAAAGTTTTTTGCTGGGCATTTTGGAGTGATAACTCTTGTCTTTATGTATTTGTGAGGACGTTGATGAAACATCATGAAATTACTGATTGAATTCCATATATATTTCTCCACACAATTCTTAAATTTCTGAAAAAAAAGTAATACTAATGGTTAGATAGTGTTCCGGCAGAGATCATCTTTCCTTTTCTAAAACTGGATTAGACAGTTATCAGAAAAGACTTTTGATTTTTGCTTTGCTCTGTTTATCTGCAACTAATGAGAGCAAAATTAATCCATCTCAGTTTCAGGCACTAGTTTTGTAGCCAATGGTTCACAACTAGTTTTATTTTCCTGAAAATGACATTAAAATTAGGTATTATGTCCACAAAATTTCAAAAAATGAATAATGCTTGCATTCTTTCTATGAATAAAAAACAAATCTCATATTTCTAAAGAAAAAGTGCACTGGGAAAATAGGAGTAGATGCCAGTAAACTGAAACTCATGGGCTTCACAAATCTGTTTCTGCGTGTCACTTCTTCCTTTGAAGTATGTCAGAGACATTTGGGAAGCAATTTCTAACTCTTCTTTATAAGAAGAAATACTGATAAATAGTTGTCCATGATTATTATATGTAGTAGCTTCTTCCCCACCAGTTTAAGACATCTATCAAAAATACCATACGAAACAAAAGTAAGAATGACTACAAGTCAGAGATTGTTCACTTTTGTAAGAGAAACTATAGAAGGTAAACAAAAGCCATATATTATCAAACTGCAATGTCTACAAATAATACATCCATGCTTGCAGGAAAAGAGGGAATATTTTCCTAGGTACTGTTTATGCCCATTGACTAACCAAGAAAGCAGATACCTACAAAGGCTTTTAATTTGTACCTTTTCAATCTGCAGAGTGATAGTAGTGTGGAAATGGATTTTCTGTTTTATTAAACAGAAAGGAATACCGTTTTTTTTTCCTACTAAGAATGAATGGTTGTTATTGTTTATTAATTCAGAAATGTTCATAAACTAATGACCTAATTAGACTCAGAAAAAGTTCATTGTATTGTCAAAATATTTAAATGGCTTGAGAGAAACTAGTAATGGGTATGAAATTTTGTCAACACCACAAATACTAAAAATGTACTAAAATAATTTCCATTCTGTCTGTCATACAGTTCATATAGTAAGATATGCTGTAATTAAGTACCAAAGAACATGACCAGTCTTTTAATAAAAACAGATATAAAGTGAGTATTCCAAATAAAATATAACTATTTTTCTATGCTCGGGGTTATGAATTTGTTGGGTTTTTGTATGCATTCTTGAAATTTCAGAGGAAAATGAAACTATTCTTTCTCCTGATATGTTCCTTTTTACATGCTTATTCTTTTCATATTGTAGAAATTGAAAATAGATTTAAGTCACCTCATGGTTGCCTCCTGAATTTGTATTATTCTTACACATACTACCTTTGACTACTGCAAAGAGAGATTTTGTAAAAAAACAAAAACAACAACAACGACAAAAAAGCATCAACCAAACAACAACAAAAATTCAAGTCTTGGGAAAATGGCACCATAAAAATGTAAATATCAGTCCAATTGCTTTTTTGTTGTCATCCTTTGCAGAAGTGTACAGTAGTGCACACATCTGTTCAAAAAGGCATAGGCTCACCTATAGATGTAAGTTGTGACAGTCTGCATATAAGAATATCAGATAGCCAAGAAAGATCTTAGCAAACCATGCTTCAGTGACTGCCTTTATATGAAAATAAAACTTTCCTGTCTAGAGAAATTACATGTTTGTGGAATTTGTCTTTTTCACTCGGATTATCAGTAGCTGATTTTAGTTTCTGTAAAAGTTCTAAAACTCAATAAATCAACATAAGATATTTCAATGTAATTATTTATGGTTGAGACTTTAAAAACGTTCACCTGTACTACTCACCACTATATTAAAGGCCTACAGCTCTACGAATAGGTACAAAGCAAAAACCATGTGTTAAAAATAGCATTCTTAAGTATTCAGAAGAAAAAAATTCCCCAAAGTGTAATGTTCTCTGAAAACCTTGCCCTATGGTACTCTGGTTATTTCATGAAGTCCAATTTGATGCAAAACCTCTGAATTAGCTCCAGTTTTGGAACTAAAGAGACATTGTGACACACAGGGCCTCTCTACTCAGTGCTAAATACATCAGCAATGGTCTCAGTAACAGCGCACTACTTTTTTGTACCATATCAGCTTGCCTAGGTAATACCAAGTGCTTCACTATGTTTACATAGGTAGTTCCTGTAATAACCTCCCCTATTGTATTTGAGAGAACACATGCAGATTATGACACCTGAATCTGATGGCATCAGAGACTCTGGTGAAACTGTCTACTCCTAGTTACTCAGTTATATTCACCCCTCAAAAAAATTATAAGTAACTAATTTACAAATATAAGACAATTCTGGATAGCTTATACTGGACCAGAATGAATTTGAGTGAAGGACAAGAAAACTATTACGCTGCCAGAGTGTAATTGCTCATTAGTCCCCAGCTGTGGGCAGTTCCCAAATTCAACACACCAATGGTAAATCCCAAAGGGGTGGCACAGTTAGGTGTGAGCCGAGTTATTTTTTTGTTATCATTTTCCTCCTGTCTTGGAGTATTACCCCTGGTAAATTTGTTCCTTATTGGTGTGAGAAAGTCTTGGTTCCCTGTTTTATGTTTTATTCTGTCCTGATCTTATCCATGTGGAGTTCAGGGATGGGTAGGGAAGAAATGGTTCAGTGATTCAAAAATATGTTGATTCTTTTGTGGCAAGATTAAAAGGTGATAGCATGTCATCTTATGAAAGTTCAGTGGAAGTTTTCTGTTGCATTTGAGTTGTAACTAAACTGAAATACGTTTTGTAAGTAAACTAAAATCTATTGTCTCTGATAAGCTACATAGCATATCTATTAATTAATCAGACTTGATTATAACACCTAATACATAAAGAAGCAGTTTATAGATAAAGAAGCAGAGAAGCTGATAGTTTTGAACTATGGCAGAATGACCTTAATTTCACTGCAATGACTTCTCAATGTTGATAACTGGTTAGACTTTAACAGAGCTGAAGCCCTTCAAATCCAGCCCTTGTTATGATACTTGCTTTTGTATCCCTGATCTCTTTCTGCTACCTGCCATACCTTAAGGAAAGGTTCCTCCTGCCTTCTCAAAATGTTCCTATTGCTCCTAAAACTTCAAACATCCAGACTATTTAGGTGAAGAGGCTTCTAATGGGCAGTCTATTACTAAGCAATCTCAAAGGTATAACGCAGCTGTAAAGTGGAGCGGCAACTGTTTACATTTCTTTAAATTTAGCAGTTATATTACAAAACTTTTGAAAGTTATGCATCTTGGTGTTTCTGGCTGTATTTTTTCTCTAGTTTATTTTATTTAGTAGATTTTTAATAAAGTCATTATAGACAATATTCTGTTTAGGAATGTAGTGTCACAAAGCTTTGTATTGATTATAAAATTATACAGTTAATCAGCTGTATAACCAAGATCATCAAGGGAAATGCGCACCAAATATATAGATCAGAAATAGCTGTAAAGAGGAAAACAATGAGGTAATAGTAAGCTCAGGTCACACCATGTTGTGTAAAAACCAGAAATTTTGTCCAGGTAAGAAACTGAAGGAGTGGAAATAGGACTCCTGAGTAAAATAGATAGGGACAGATAGGCAACACTGAATGTGAAGGCATAGAAATCTAGGGATGCCATAGATAAGAATAAAAGAAAACTAAGACCACTTTTCTGTTTAACCACAGCATTATGCTTAAAACAATGATTCATCTCTCATGACCTTGCAAATAAGGTACTGAGCCTATGCTGATTTAACACTTCACACAGCTACTCTCCTTCCTTATACTCATGTGCAGCCAAAGTGAGGTAGATGCAGCAGTGAGGGACAGACTCGAATTGTCTAGTTGTTCATGGTGAGCAGCATACAAAAAGACATGAGTGATGCAATGACACATGAAAGATGTAACCTGGATATAGAACAATCAATTACCTTCCTTTTGGTACCTTCCACGTGGCTACGTTACATTTGAAGTTCATCAATCAACTCAGTTCAGGACTTCACCCTGCCGTGTAGTATCTGTTCTGGGCATTGCAGCTTCTATCCTCTATAGACCCTTATGCAATCACTTATGTGTTGGGAGGAATCTTAGTTTTTCCTAGTTGTATGCCTATAAAACAAAGTGATCTGTTCTCACTGCAAGATCAAACCAAATGCCACTTCTATAATTTCTACACTATACATTACTTTTGTGCACACTGTCTTTTTAATTGCTTATAAGGTAGGGGCGGGGGGGGGAGGGGAGGAGGAAATGCACCACTTTGGCATAAACTATTAATATTTGGAATGTTATCAGCTTTATTTGAAACTGAATTCTCACTGTAAGAGATCACAAATTATGAATAATTTAAATAAGCTTGAAAATTTATGATCACCTTAATGTTGTGGCTTTCTGTTGTTTTGTGATTTTTGCTTCATGACGCCAAATCAACTTTTTTTTTTCTTTTTTTTTTTAAATTAGGAAACTCTATTATATGTTTTGTTACAATATTGTGATGGTATAGTGCTTTCTGGAAGGGAGTGAAGACCACAATTTCTTCTTGCTAAAGATATTATTCAGCTTTGAGAAAGGAGTGGAAAAAAACCATAATTATCTTGCTAAAGTTCTGGGACAGGAATTGAAAATAAAATGGCTACCAGAGTATTATAAAGCTCCAAAGTCACTCCATCTGTAAATTACATTTACTGTAACTGACACCAGCACAGAGTCTATAGTTTCAGGATAAAAACCATAAGTCGTCTTTGGATTTGTCTGTTTTCAAACTGTTTCATTTACTTTATTAAATAGTGTCTACACTTTAGATAGACAGTTCATTTTTAAAAAATTTCATCTCAGAACTAAAAAATGCCTGCCTATAAATTTTCTTCTGAAAATACCAGTGCGGTTTAATATATATATATATATATATATATTTAATAATTATAATGCTTGATCAAAGGATCGTGGAGCTTGCAAAACAGATGAGATTCCTAGATTAAAGTCTTCAGTAGCTGCTTGATAAATTTTATTTTGAATGTGCTTAATCCATAAGTGTCTCTTCAGCTTGAATTATTTATTATGATGAGATGAATATTTATGTTCATATACTGCAGAAATAAAAGCTGGCTTAATATGTCAATTACTAACAAAGAATTTCCAGGAAATACTGAAAATATATTGATAACATGTAGAGTTCAAAACTGGTTGTTAAAAACAGTCCCTGGGAAATAACAGAAAGGTTTTGAATTTAGACCATAGATCATGGTAGTTAGTTGAATTAAGAAATTAACTTAGTATAGTAATGTAAATCTGAAAAATGTAAAGAAAGTATATGTAAAGTTTCCCTCACCTTAAGCCGTCTCATTCAAAACTTCTTCAGAGTCCCTTATAACACACATTGCAGGGTGCACCCCTACTCAGATTAGAAGTTTCACCACAATTAGCAAGCATTGGATTGTCTGTGATGCTAAGCTATATTTACTGACACTCAAATCCAGCTGGTGCCAGAGTGGATACTTTCACAAATCTATGATCTGTAAGCATATATCTTAAAAAAGATGAAATGCTTAAAAAAAGTGATAAGACAGTAAATTATTTCTACTGTTGCAGTTTCTCAAGGGAGGGTTTCTTTTTTTGTTTGTAGTACTTAATAAATTCAAACAGAATTACTATAAACAATAGCAGCACATGGCCTGGATGAGCATACTCTTCTCTGGGTAAATAACTGTCTGGATTAGCATGCCCAAAGAATTGTGGTGAATTGAGGCAAATCCAACTGGGAGCCGGTCATGAATGATGTTCCCCAGGGCTCAGTATTTGGGTCAGTTCTGTTTAATATCTTTACCAGTTATCTGGATGAGGGGATAGAATGCATGCTCAGTAAGTTTGCAGACAACACCAAGCTGGGTGGGAGTGCTGATCTGCTTCTGTGTGGGAAGGCCATACAGAGGGATCTGGACCAGCTGGATCAATGGACTGAGGCCATTTGTATTAGGTTCAACAAGGCCAAGTGCCAGGTCCTGCGCTTGGGTCACAACAACCTCAGGTAGTGCTACAGCCTTGTGAATGAGTAGCTGGAAAGCTATCTGGCAGAAAAAGATCTGGGGTTGTTGGTTGACAGCCAGCTGAATGTGAGCCAGTAGTGTGCTCAGGTGGACAAAAAGGCCAACAGCATCCTGGCTTGTGTCAGAAATAGTGTGGCCATCAGGACTAGGGAAGTGATTGTTCCACTGTACTGGGCACTGGTGAGGCCACACCTTGAATCCTGTGTTCAGTTTTGGGCCCCTCATTACAAGAAAGACACTGAGGTTCCGGAGAGAGTGCAGAGGAGGGTGACGAAGCTGGTGAGAGGTCTGGAGCACAAGTCTGATGAGGAGCAGTTGAGGGAACTGGGGCTGTTTAGCCTTTAGAAAAGGAGGCTGAGGGGAGACCTTATCACTCTCTACAACTACCTGAAAGGAGGCTGTAGCATGAAGGGTGTTGCTCTCTTCTCCCAAGTAGCAAGTGATAGGACGAGAGCAAATGGCCTCAATTTGTGGCAGGAAAGCTTCAGATTGGATATTAGGAAAATTTTCCTCATAGAAAGAGTTGTGAAGCAGTGGAACAAGCTGCCCAGGGAGGTAGTTGAGTCACTATCCCTGGAGTTGTTTAAAAGACATGTAGATGAGATTCTTAGGGACATGGTTTATTGCCAGGGTTAGGTTAATGGTTGAATGTGATGATCTTGAGGTTCTCTTCCAGCCTTAATTATTCTATGATTCTATGAATATATTCTAGAATAAATTTTAACTACCCCAATTAATACAAAACTGAAGGTCTTATACTAACCTCTACACTGGGTGTACTACTGTTTTATTTAAGCCTGTGTTCTAAACTCTTACTATCACTTGTGGAAGAGAATGAATATAACTAAATTTTAAAGTCTCTCACTTGTTTCTGTACCTTACTTTAGACAACCTTTCTGTAAGAAATACCAGATATTATTGCTTGAGAAAATTATTACAAAAATCTAACATATATTGGAACTCTAAATTAACTGAAATTATTATTATGACTTAATTTTGAGTTTTCCTGCTAATATTCACAATTAGACTTTACCTATAGTGACTCACTTAGATTGTTAGGCATGAAATATAATTACTTGTGAATCCTTACAAACCTTAATATTTGTTTTCCATGAACAGTCACAAACAAAAATTTATTCAGAGAATTAAATTTATTGTTCCAAAAAAAGAAATAACAAAACTGTTTCAATATCAAATAACTGTACAGTGTTATCATCATGATGATTTTTTTTCCTAGAAACAAACAGATACATGATTTCCAGGAATAAACATAATTAGGGAAATATTCAACTTCCAGTGCACAATTAATGAAAAGGAAAACAAGAATTTAGAGTGAGTTGTTTATTGCAATGCAAGATGTGTGGTGAAAGATACTATGTAAGCAGAATTATTGGTATTAGGATGTCTGAATTTCTCTCAATGTAATATATATTTAAATCTTAACCTGATTTGACCTTGACTTATGTATATCACAGTTAAATTGGGTGGATATGTATGAACAAGGTTATTAAACCTATGATCAGCTACTTTTTTTTACATTTTTTTGTGTAACTGTCACTGTCATTTATAAGTTATTTGTTATGATTCCTTTCCCCTAAAACTAATGCAGAGTTAAGAACCATTAAGTTTAAATATCTATGAGTCTTCTAATATGTATTTAATGACATGAACTTGACATTTTGAAAAAGTCCTCTTAGATCATGAGAGAAGCAGATACCTGTGAATTCAAGATCCTGGCTATTTATGAGATTGGAGTGTGACATGATGAGGTGGTTGCATATTAGATGTGTTCAGGAAGGAGGATAATCTCTGCTCAGTCCACAGTGGCAAATACCAAAGGTATGAGGACACATTACTTATCTAAGAGGAATTCTTCAGCTGAATTCCAGTCAAATTCCTGAACATTTTCTTCAAGATATCTTTCTCTGATGGACAAAATTCTTAGGACAGTAATAAAAATTGAGAACATAGCTAGCAAAGTACTGTCAACATGATTGTTGAATTCTACCCTAAAAAGGTACAAGAGAGAAAGCAGGGACCTACTCATCACACAGTGTTGGATGACAGTTTTAGTTCATGCAGTCACTGTTATTCTTAAGAAGGAGTCACATGCAGAAACCAGGATCTTGCAAAGTTAAAGACAGCCCTCATGTTTCACTCATATAACAAAAGATTTACGACAACAGCTCAGGATTTGAAGGACTGGGAGCAACAGATATGTGTGATCATGCTTTTATGTCAAGCTGAATAATGCCATAGTGAAAGAACTTCAATAAGAATTTACAAAGTGAATGAACGTAGCAGAAACTGAAAGCAAAAGTACAATGAAAAATTGACCAAAGGAAAAAAAAGTTGTAGAAAAAGGAAGATGATGAAACACAAATGACAAATGTAGAAGAATCGGCAGTGAAAAAAAATATTTCTGTCCTCTTTTACAGATGGGACTTCCAGTTTGAGAACTATTCCATTGTACATGTGTAAAAATTGATAGTGCTGCTTAATGACAAAACATAGAATTGAACGTCTTACTTCCCTTTGGACTGCATCAAGAAAACTAAACGCTATGAGGAAAATTCTTATTTACAATATGTAAAAGCTGTGGAAATCATGCAACTTGAGCTATATAATAATAAAAAAAAAAATCTGTAGAAGTGAACTATCTACCTCCATCAAAATGTACAAGTTTTGTTGAAATTTATTTCTGTGGGTACCTTAGCGTATAAAATTGTTTCCTTTTTGAGGTCTATGAGATATACTGAAGAATATGTGACAATCCATTGGCAGAATCTGAAATAACATATTAAACTAAAGTTAGGGTGGAAGACACGAAGTACAGTATACTTTCTGGTATTGTACTTAGTAAGTTGTCTAACAGAAAAACAATTACCCTGACTAGTTTTATCCTGACATTATTCACCAGATTTACTCTTTTTAAGTAGATCTGGATGTTAGCAAAAATCTTGATATAAGTAAGAAATCCCAATATTAGTAAAAATAAAAAAATATATATCATTAGGTATCATGAGTAGTTCTGAGAAATTCTTATATTTTTTTAATAGCCCCACACCAAATTCAGAATTTTTAAAAGGGAAGTTATCACACAATTTTACGTCTCTATCCTTTGTAAGACTACACTTTAGTTTTTTGCAGTCATTTTGTTCCCAAGTATCATGTATACTCAGTAAATATAAGTAATTGAACACTTTTGCAGTTATTAAATGGCAACTATATCTCACTAGAGCATGGTTGGTAACAGCAAAACCCAAAGCATAAGCCTGATACTGAAAGAAACACTTTTGCTGCTTGGTGTCCTTGCCTACCTGATATTGTTCCATTTTCTGTTCTGCTGCTTGAACATAATTTTTTACCAATTTCCATAAACAAATAACATTTTAAAAGCCACTTCAAAGATATCTAACAATTTGTTTTGTAATTTCAAGGTCTTCGCTTCGATGGATCTCAT